>NC_086015.1:20811666-22117500 GCF_028858775.2 Pan troglodytes | reverse complement strand
AGTGGAGAATGAGTATAAAAAATAGTACACAAGAGTTATAAAAGGTTTTCTCAAAAAGCTTAGATTCAATGGGGAAGAAAAAAGTAATGTGCATGAACAGATAGGCATGGTCCTACTGATCAGAAATATGGTCATCTTAGGCTCTCCTCTCTCTCTCCCCCATATTTAGTCTTTTACTAAACTCTGTCTCTTCTACCACCTTAACATCTCTTGAACTTGTCACTCCTCTCCCTTTTTGCTGCCATGCTATTATTTCAGGCCCCTGTTTCCCCTGACCTGGTGGTCAGAATAGTCTAAGTCATGCAGTGATAACAAATAACCCCAAAATCTCCGTGGCTTAACACAAATTTCTTATGTATACGACATATCCAGCATGCATCACCTGGAGCTCTGTTTATCATAACCACTCAGGGACCCTGGCTAAGTTCCTAATGGAAGCTCCATTATCACCAAGTTAGGAGCAAAAAAACAAGATGAATCATGCACTGGCTCTTAAAATTTCCACCCAGAAATGACACATGACACCTTAGCTAACATTTCATTAGCTAAAGCGAGTCACACAGCTACACCCAGCCTCGCAGGGAGCAAAGCAATCATGCCATGTGCCCAAAAGAAAGAAAGCTAGAAATATTTGTGGTTGCACAGCATGAATAACTACCACATCTGCTTTAACTGAATAGCCCCTTAACTGGTCTTCCAGCTTCCGGCCCCACCTCCTCCAATGCATCCTCCACACTGACCTTTCTTAAATTCAAATACGATTATCTAAGCATATTATCACTCTGATTAAAAATGTTCACTGCCACATATATCACTTGAGATGAAGCTAAACTTGTTTCCCATGTTGAGCAAGCCAGTTTAGATCTGGCCTTGGGCTCATTTACAGTTTCTTCCTCGTCCACCACCACTATGGAAAGCATCCCAGTGTGTACCCAGTGTACCATGTACTCCAGCCATATAGAAATATAAAAGTGACATATCTTTGTTACCTTTGCACATGCTCTCCCTAAGCCTAGAATGACTCCCAACCTATCCCATCCCTTTCCTCTTAAAAGAAGACATACACAAGACTCATCTAAAATGTGATATTCTCTGGACCACTTCCCTGACATCAAAGGTTGAATTACATGTTTTTTCTCTGCTCATATGGTGCCACCTATATACCTCTTTTCATGCCTTTTTTGTGTGAGAGTTACTGCTTACCTATTCAGTTTCTCTACCAATAGATTTTGAGCCCTCCAAAAGGAAATGGACTCTTTTTATGGCAAGGGCCTGGCTTATAATTGGTTATTTGAAAATGTTTATTGGGTAAGTAAAGTAAAACACAAATACAAAGTCAACTTCTAAGCTCCAGTACATATTCTAAAGTCTATGGGAATACCGAGTAAATGAAACACTAGTCTCCATCCAAAAGTATATTCATTTTCTCTTATTTGCACATATGTATGTGTTACAATGCTGAATCATTGAGAATAATTAATGCACTTTCTCTTTTGTATTTTCAAGCACAGGTCCTTCATTTCTATTGACTTGGGACATCTGTCTTCCTAGGGAGAAGATTAGAAAGGCTGAACATGGAATATGAAAAGGAAATAAGGTAATTTTCAGTTTCTGACACTCAAATACACTGTATAAGATTTTGTGGCAAGACAATAATCTTGCAAGCTAGTCTCTTATATTAAGAAAAATTGTCCAAATTTAGCATATTGAAAGCCAGACTTGGTAGGCTGGAGGGAAGTTCAGACGAGAATAAGAGAAAACGCTTGTCCTCAGGAGTCAGATGAGAAGACACTCCCTGATTTAGTCTCTACAGACTACCTGGAAAGGGAGTGGATTGTTAGACAACTGGGAATAGTACTGAAGGCAGAAAGAGGCTCTTCTCCTTATGCCCCTCACCTCTAACAAACTCTCTAATTAGTGTTCAAAGAGTAGGCCACTTTGCAGATTATTTTCACTAATGTGGAATACAACCACATCCAAGTAAAAGAGGCAACAAGCCATGTGAAGAAGGAAGATCTGACATTTATCCTTCCCAAACCTGTGCTGTATACATGAGACCCAGAAGTAGCTACCATGTTTTCCCAAGGAAGTCATCATAACTAGGTGAAGTGACTGTAGTATGAGCTGTGGAGTGGACCACTGTCTCACTACGTTTTGTGTTGCTCTAAAGGAAAACCTGAGTCTGGGTAATTTTTAAAGAAAATAGGTTTATTTGGCTCACAGTTCTGTAGGCTGCATAAGAAGGATGGTGCCAGTCTCTGCTTCTGGTGAGGGCTCAGGTTGCTTCCACTCATGGCAGAAGGTGAAGGGGCACTGGCCTGTGTAGAGACTACATGGTGGGAGAGGAAGCAAGAGGAAGGTAGAGGAAGCAAGAGGAAGGGAGAGGGGTGGAGGTGCCAGGCTCTTTTTAACAACCAGTTCTCCTGGGAAACTAATAGTGCAAGAACTCACTCACCCCCACAGCCAAGGTGCAGATTAATATATTCATTAAGGGTCCACCTCCATGACACAAACGCCTCCCATTATACTCCCACCTCAAACATTTGGATCAAATTTCAACAGGCGGTTTGGGGACACAAATGTTCAAACTACAACAACTACCAAGAGCAGCTCTCAGCCAGAGCTCAGAGGGGTTAAAGGTGATCCTAGGTGAGACCAAGTCAGGTATGGCTCACCATCATGAGCACTGTACAAGTCAAAGAGAGGACCATGGTGCAGCAGATTCCAATATCAGAGGCCAACAGGACATTCAGCGGTCTGTGAACATGAGTCATGACCTCAGACATCAATGAACTACAGCCTCAACACACCCAACAGCAGCCTGAAGCACAAAGCTTCTTCCTCTCAGTATTAGGAGGGTGTGTAGTAAGTCTCACATCCCTCCACCCTGTTCAGCTGGATGATATCAGATAGAGAGGATATTTGGAAAAAAATAATACTTTTAAAGAAATTGATAAAATTATTGCAGCAGTGAAAGCTTTAAGGCAAATTACAAGAAAGAATGGGTAACCCAGTATCTTCTATGTCTTCATCACTGCAGCTCAGATATTTGCCGCTAAACCACAGGTTCCTAGATATTTAGTTAATATTTTTCCTGCCTTCCAATGAGCAGGGGATGTAAAAGACTACATTATTACAAAAAAAGAAATTTTTCTTTGCTGTACATCCGGTTAAATTTACAAACCCACTACATATGTATATGTGTATTTCATTTGGACTTACATGTCTTACAAGAGGAAAATATATTTCAAATGTTTCAATCACATACGTTTTATCCCTTGCAGTCTACACAATACTAGAATCTGGACTTATTGATTGTAAAATTCATTCCAGAACCTTCTAGAATTGTCCTTCCAGAAGATCACAGTATTCATTTTTAATACCTGTGCTAGAGATGTCTGGTACTTTCCCAAGTCTGGTTCTCGTCTTCCAGGCACACAGGAAGATGGCATTCCACCACCTCTTTGTCATGCTGAAGGTCCTGTACGACTGTTTTTGGCCAGTGTGTTGTGGAAAGTGTGGCATGGTCACTTCTAGCAAAAGAGATGAGCATGACCCTCCAAATGTCTCTTCCTCTGCCCCCGTCACTGAGAAGGCCATATATTTCAGGCGATATATTGGTAGTATAGGTCTCCAAGTTCTGTGTGAAGGAGAGGCCCCAGCTCTCTCATAGGGTACATGTAACATAAGTGAGAAATAAACTTTTGGTATGTTAATTAAGGGAGATTTTGGAGGCATTTGTTACCACAACAAAACCTACACTATCCTGACTAATACACTATATTTCAGTTTCTCAGACTGAAAAATAAAGATACGAACTGGGGTTTTATCAATAAAATGGTATGAATATGGGAACAAAAAGATATTTTAAGCCACTTAAAAGAACAATACAAATAAACTCTGCTCGCAAATATCACAACAAAGAATGGGTAACCCAGTATCTTCTATGTCTTGGCTACTGAAGCTCAGATATTTACCACTAAACCGCAGGTTCCTAGACCATCAATGGCTCTTTGCTTCTGTAAGCTTCACTGGCCTCATCCAGATGGCAAGTGTGAATATGATGACAGGAAGCATCATCATATTAAAACAGTACACCTAGCTTCAAAACAGCAAAACAGTGAGATTCCAAATACCAGTGTGTTACTAAAATGTGATACTATAGAACAAAGGATGCTATGATAGTCCAACATGTTCCAAAACACTTTTCCTGAGTTATTTTCTTTAGCTAGCTCTGTGTAAAACTATTGCATACTCTCTCAGGAAACATAAAAATGATCTTGAGTGAACTTAAAAGCATGGAACAATCTTTATATATGCTTTTGATTGGGGAAATGAATAAATAAAACACGCTTTAAAAAGAACAATTCACAAAATTAGCAATTCCCAATACATAAGAGTATGTTGGGTGCTGTACCTGTGGCAAAGTTCCAATACAGTGGGATATTTTGTGGCGCCAGGCTTGGACTTTTTTGTAGCAGAGACATCATCATTATAATCCATTAATAGACAGCTCACTCTATAAATATGTACATAAATTCAAAATCTTAGTGGTGGTATTATTATTCTAATGGAAATATTGTACATCTTAAATCAATAGAGGGAGGTGCTGCATTTAATTTGGAATTCAAGTTTCTGTGACAATGTCGGACTGCCTTGAAGAATCCCATTTACTCTGTGGCGTCTTCATCTCTGATAATGGACCTTAGTTTTTTGATTACCTGAAAGCTAATTACTTTTAGGGCCTTGGAAATCAGTAGTCAATCATTTTGCCTTTGTTGGATCTTAGATGTGTTATCCTAGAGCGTATAGTGACCCATGTGCTCATTCTTCATTAATTCACTCAACATATATTTATTGTTTCCCATGTGACAAAAACTGTACCAAGTGCAGCAGTGAACAAAACAAACAAAAAATGTTTGCTCTCATGGCACTTATGCTATAGCGGGGTATAGGGTTAGAAAGTCAGGGTCAAAGTTTGGCTCTGCTAATCCTCAGAACCTCAGTTTCCTCACTGATAAAACTACGGGGCTGGAGGAAGTTCTCAACCTAAGGCACCGCCTTAGAGGGTGTTTGGAAATACATTAGAAGGTTTCTGTTATAATAATAACTGAAGGATGCTATTGGTATTTAGTGTCAGAGGCCAGGAATGTTAAACATCTTTAAGGCAGGACAGTCTGTCACCAGAAAGTCTAGTTCTACCTAAAAATCCAAAAATGCAAGTGAAACTCCCTTTGAAAACCCCAGATGCTTTCCAAAGCTCTTTCCAGCTCTAACATCATATAAATTTGGACGAATTGGCTTCTATCTCTTCTTGAGAGAAAACAACTAGGTGCTTGCTATTGCAGCGGACACATCTAGGGAAGAGGATCTCTGATATTTCTTCGTTTCTCTTGGATCTTTTAACTGAAAATATAAACCTAGAGCCTTGTGAAAATGAAAACGCAAGCCAAAGACACATTGTCTCATTCCAAGAACAGATTCCCATCAGAAAGGTGTCTGGATTTTTTCCCCAATAAAGTACAGTAAGAGTTTCTTACAACCCTGAGAGAGCATTCTATACCAAAAGAGGCACCCTATTCACACCACAGATACAAGAAGCACACATTAACCTGGAATCTAAGTCCATCCTGAACAGAATTTTGTGGCTTAATTAACCAGATTGATCTCCCCTGCTCTTCCTGAACCACAATAGATAATGTCAGTGTTTTCTTACTATGAGTCTATTTATGGCATCAAATACCTACAAATGAGTTCCGTGATGCTCAAACATATACACCCTTCTCAGGCTGTCCTTCTTTGGAGATTTTGTTTACTTGCTTAGGGGAAAAATAAGAAATGAAATCAGTTGAGGGGAAGGGATGAATATGTGCATTTCTAACTATTCCCAGGTGACGGTAATGCTGCTGATGGCGGTCCCTGGCCCTCAGTTTGAGAACCACAAGTTCAGGCAAACTTTCTTCTAAGTAATTTCTGGGCTGAGTAAATGTCAAAATTGTTCTGTAGCTAGAAAATGCAGAAACTGATTCCAGAGTTTGACCCTATTTTTGATGCTCAACTTTGGTGCCAAACTTTGACAAATATTGAACTCATAGTTTTCATTCAGGGTGGCTGACGGCCACTAACTACTAAAACAACAACAACAAATTCCATCAGTGGTATCTTTACCCAGCCCAATGAAGAAGCAAGTTTTAGGGGTAACAGCACATATTTCCTGGAGTTCCCACCCTTTAAAAATAGTGCTGCCCACTGGCCGGGCTCGATGGCTCACGCCTGTAATCCCAGCACTTTGGGAGGCCGAGGCGGGCGGATCATGAGGTCAGGAGATTGAGACCATCCTGGCTAACATGGTGAAAACCTGTCTCTACTAAAAATACAAAAAAAAAATTAGCCAGGCGTGGTGGCGGGCGCCTGTAGTCCCAGCTACTCGGGAGGCTGAGGCAGGAGAATGGCCTGAACCCAGGAGGCGGAGCTTGCAGTGAGCCGAGATAGCGCCATTGCACTCCAGCCTGGGCGACAGAGGGAAACTCCGCCAAAAAAAAAAAAAAAAAAAAATAGTGCTCCCCTATCTGTTTCCTAACCCAACTGGATTGGAAGCACTGGATTCAAGCTTAACACACTGGAGTCTGGACATCAAAGGGCAGCTAATAACGAGTGCCAGCACTCCCCACAAATTGATCTCATTCTGGCTGAATTTGACAGTGATGCAGGTTTTTGCAAGGTCATATTGCCCTTCAGGATATTCTGTGCCAGAGGCCATTGACACAGAGCAATATGAACTTTCTAAAGTCAGGATATGCTGTGGAATAGATTGAGAAGACTTGGTACAATGACTTAGGTTAGAGTCTTAACTGGCAGACTTGTTTTTTTTAACTTTTTTAAAAATTTTATTTATTATACTTTAAGTTCCAGGGTACATGTGCACAACGTGCAGGTTTGTTGTATATGTATACATGTGCCATGTTGATGTGCTGCACCCATTAACTCATCATTTACATTAGACATATCTCCTAATGCTATCCCTCCCTGCTACCCCCACCCCAGGACAGGCCCCGGTTTGTGATGTTCCCCTTCCTGTGTCCAAGTGTTCTCATTGTCCAGAATCTACAAAGAACTCAAACTGGCAGACGCTTTCTGCCAGTAACAGTGAGTCAGTGATTTGAAGACTCCGAAGATGCCTTATCTCCAGAATGGGGAGGTGAAGACCTGCTTCAAGGGTTGTTGTGAGAACTTAACGCAATTACATACATAGAGGAACCTTGTAACTAGTCAAGCGCTGCATCAAGCAAGTTTTTAATATTAAGTCCTATCTCATGGTGAGCAATAGGGAATAGTCACATTCTGTTTCTACCTAGAAACTTTATTCAGCAGCCCAAAGGAGTTAGAGTTTTCTGAATTAAATTTGTAGACATGTCCATAAAAAATATAAAGACAGGATTTTTTAAAGTACCTATATCCTTAATAAGAATATCTATATCCTTAACAAGACATTTTATTTGATTAGAGATCCAAATAGTTTTCAGATCTCTGGCCATCATGTTAGTCTCTCTCATTTTCTTTTTCATACACATATACACATCCTACAGTGTTTCCAAAATCCCCAGGGTGAAGGTGGGTGTATCTCACTTGGTCCGCATTCACAATTACTACATCATCCAAAGTTAGTGTATATACTTGACATACACTAACTAGACTAGACTAGTGTATGTTAGACATACACTAACACTGACTAGAAAATATATTTATGCTTTACATTATGTTGTTTTCAACTTTGAATAAGATTCCGGACTCACACTACCTGATTTTAAGATTTACTATAAGGCGATAATAACCAAAACAGTGTGGTATTCAAGACAGACCAAACAGATCAATGGAATAGGCTGGAGAGTCCAGAAATAGACCCATATATATGGTTAAGAGATTTTAAGAAAGGTAAAAAGATGAATAATTTAATGGAGAAGGGATACTGTTTTCAACAAATGGTACTAGAACTGTGCCTATAGGCAAAAATGCAAAACCAAAACAAAACCACATTCTATACATTGCATCACATATAAAAATTAACTCAAAATGGATCATAGACCTAAATGCAAAATTGAAAATTGTTAAGTTGCTAGAAAAAAAAAACACAAAAGTAAATATTTGTGACCTTGCACAAGGCAAAGATTTCTCGGATATAACATCAAAAGCATGATTCATAAAAGAAAAAAAAAATTGAGCTCATCAAACTAAGAAATCCTGCTGTTTGAAAGACACTGTTAAGAGAATAAGACAGGCTACAGGAGTTGGGAGCAGGTTGGAGAGATGTTGGTCAAAGGAAACAAAATTTTAGTTAGGAGAAATAATTTCAAGAGGTCTAATGTACTATGGTGATTATAGATAATAACAATATTTTGCATTCTTGAAAATTGCTGAGAGTAGATTTTAAGTGTTCTCAAAAAAGTAACTATATGAGGTAGTACATATGTTAAATAATTTAGCCATTCCATGATGTGTATATATTTCAAAGCAACATGTTATACAGGATAAATATATACAGTTTTTGTCAATTATAATTTTTTTATTGAGTTACATAAATAAATAAATAAGACAAGCCACAGACTTGGGGAAAATAGTTGCAAACTGCATATCCGATTAAGGGCTTGTAAAATATGTATATACATATATATATATGTATATTTAAAATTTTTAAAAGTAAATAATAAGAAAATTACAACTCAATTACAAAAAAAAAAAAAAAAAACAGGCAAAACATTTAAATAGAAACTTCACCAAAAATGCAAAGATGGCAAATAAACATCAAAAAATATTTAACATATTTATTTGTTGGATTAAATATGCATTAAAACCACTGCATATTTATTAGAATGGCTAAAATTAAAACAAAAATATTCTGACACTTCCAAGTGCTGGTGAGGATGTGGAGCCACTGGAACTTTCATACATTGTTAACGAGAATGCAAAATAGTCCAGCCACTTTGCAAGTGTGACCATTTCTTACAAAGATAAACATATACTTACCGTACTACTCAGCAATCACATTTCTAAGTATTTACCTTAGTGAAAGAAAATTTATATTCACACAAAGGTATGTTCACAAATGTTTATAGCAGCCTTACTCATAACTGCCCAAACCTGGGAAAAACCTAAATGTTCTTCAACTGGGTAATGGTTAAACAGACTGTGTTTAACAAACTGTGTTAAACAAACTGTGATACAATTATACAATTATACAATGAATACTACTTAATAGCAAGGAATGAATTACTGAAAAGCACAATATAGGTGAATTTCAATATATTAAGGTCAGACCCAAATGTTAGCATACTGTATTATCCTATTTATATGACAGGTTTCAAAGGGCAAAACTATAGAACAGAAAATAGATGAGTGATTGCCAGTGAATGGGTGTGGGGAACAGGTTGTCTGCAAACAGGTTTCACAGGGCAATTTTTAAAAATGATAAAAGTGCCCTATATCTTTATCATAGTGTTGGTTACACAACTATACATGTTTGTGAAAACCTGTAGAACTAATTGTACACTAGAAACTACTCCTTTTATTGTACATAAATTATACCTCAATAAAAAATGAAAAAAAGACAATGTTTATCATTCCATTTTTAAATGTAAGATTATGTTAATTATTGAATATAGCCTTGAGAGTACAGATACCCTTTTTCACTTTTCTCTGAGACAGTAACACAGCCCGGTATAAGTAGTCATGGGCATAGCACACAGATTGAGAACTGGTGTTACGGAAGTAGTGATACCCCTCCTCCTCTTTCCTGTGACAGCCTTTTGTAAACCATAGATTTCTGGACTAATTTAGTTGATGTGAATGACTTATTAACTGTCACCCATCCAACTTAGTGCCTGAAGTAAGAATCAGGTTGCCCAGAGTCCCCCAGGCAACAGAGGCACCTCAGCAGCATGCCTGGGCCTGACTTGGAGCTGAGCTGAGACCACAGCTGCTGAGTGCTGAGAATTCTGGACAAATGGGAGTCAGGCTCCACCAAGGAAGATGCTACTGGTGTGGTCAGTTTTAATGACACATATCCCTTTTAAAGCGATTTCAGTGCTAAGAAATAGAGAACTGACAAAATTAATAATATCTGACATTTATTGAGCATTTATATCCTTTTTTACACTATTATTTTATTTAATCCTCATAGTTACTTTTTGAGGTATATGTGATTATAATCTACTTCTCATTGATAAGAAAAACAAGTCATAGAGAAGCCAATTTCTCAAAAATCACAGTTAGAATATGGGGGAACTAGTATTTGAGTTTTGGCTCTAAGTTCAGTTCTCTTAACTGGGCAGAAAAAATTAAAAAGTCACTTTGGGGTTTTATTATTATTCTTCTTTTAAAGTGTTCTTGGAGGTGACTGAAAAGCCAGTATAGCCAACTCTAATGGCTCCCAACCCTTATTATTAATGTCATTTAGATATTTATGTATACTTTAATTTAAAATAACTCCCTCGCCCTCCTCCTCTTTGTAACTGTTCATCTCTCCCCATGCACCAGCCAAATGGTGTGCCAGGCTGTGTTGCTAACACTTGCATAATAACTTAAGATCTCACAACCCCTCTATTTATCAAGCAACAATATTACTAAAAATAACTGCACTCATAACCAGAGAGGGGGAAACAAGAGTGGGGGAGAATCTAATATATTTGGAAATGTACAATAAAGAGCCGGTGGAAGGGCTTTAACTTTCTGAAGTCATAGCTTTAGGGCATTTGGAATAAAGAAAGGACCATTGGGCCATCATGCAGAAGGCTGCAGAACTTGGATTGATGCCAAGGGTAGTGAGATGGGACAGGGTTGTAGTTCTGTGTCACCAACATGTGGCACTTTGCAGCAGCAGCTATGACTTGAAGAAATAGAAAGAGAGGTGGCTGTCACGATACTGTAATACACGTGCTAAAAGGGAGCTGCAGGCACCCTTCTGGAACCCAGGCCAACCTCAGCTCCAAGTAATCAAACTCTCTCTTTTTCACATTGCTCTCAGGTCCCCAACCTAGACAATGGACACCCCTCAGAGGTCTTCCTAGAGGGGTAGCAGGGTTAGCATAAATGCTTACTGATGGGGTGTTTCCCCACACCATCTGAGGTAAAAAGTGGCAAGGAAAAGTGGCAAAGAGTAAAGCAGCTTTTTAGAGAAGCCCCCTCGTCCTCAAAGTTTGCAAAATACTATCAGCACTGCTGAACTCACCAACCACAAGAAAATGTTGTACATGGCTTTTATGCAGGCAGTTCTGTCAAGATACAGAATTGTGGGGGCCTGCAGTGTGGCACTGCCTCTTCCAGGTACAGCTTCAATGATTTTTATCTCAGCTTGGAACACAAAGTGTGTTCTGATACTAATACTGATAAAAGCATAAAGGCTGGCGCCATCTGCCATGGCAACTATCAAGATGGCAGATGCTTTTCATCAGCTTTATCTGAACTTTGCTTTAATGGGAATTCAGAGACTGTGGGTACGTTTTCAAAAAAAGGGGGGAGACATTAAAATGATAGCACTCTGAATGGAACCAATTCACCAAATATCAACATATTCTCATCTCCTTTATCTCTCTTGTTAAAAAAAAAAAAAAAGAGGAGGAAAGAATCTTGTTCTTTGTTGTTGTTGTTGCTGTTGTTGTTTGTTTGTTTTTGGCTTTCCTGTGTGTGTACCACTTCAGTTGTCCTGTGACTTTATCCAGAACACTCCGAGGGAGCTGACCCAGGGAGTTCTCTTCAGAGGGGGCTGTCACCTCCAAGCAGTCCTGACGCTGCTGCAGGCAGCAAATGGGATTTAAATATGCAGTCTCTGAGGGCGGGGCAATCAACACAATAGTGTATGAATGCTCAGAGCCTACCACAGGTAATAAGAGACATTTTTCACATTAAAAAAAAAAATAGGCAGGGGTGGGGAAGAAAAAATCATGCTCCAAGAGTGCTGCCTAGAACAGGGATCTATATTTTCTAAGTTTACAGTTTATATCGGGCACACCTCCCCATCATTCATTAGCCACAGTAGAACAGGACAATTCCTTGCATCCAGAAAAGATGCTAATTGCATTCAGCCCATGAGCTTAGCTCTGTTGGCTAGGAAAGCATGATGGTAATAGCAGGCAGTGTACACGATGCTGTTCTGCTTCTCTGGTTTATTATATATTATCTTGAGAAGATATTTTCCCTCCTTGTTGCTTGTTAATTAAATCTATATTTTATTTATCTACCTATAAATATATTTTTGAGAATGTTTACTCAGGCTTTTATTATAAGTAAGATATGGGAGTTCAAATATATAAATATATGTTTTTAATATTATTTCTGTATTTTTATTTCTATGCTTCTATGTATGTGTGTATATACACATACATACACACAAACCATAGAAATACATATATAAAGCATAGGAATACATATGTATATATACATAAATGCATACACAAATTTACCATTTATGTGAATATACATATTCTCACATATAGCATAGTAATAAAATGAGCAGGAGCATGTGAATTCAAAAGCAACAAACATTTATAGTCAAAAATCTTTACAACTGCACAAATGACTACCAGGAATTGTGGGGAGCCCTTTGAAAAGAACTTTTTCAATCTGAAAAGAAAAAAAGAAAATCAAAACCAGAGAACATAAATTAAAAAAAATAAACTAAATAAAAAGAGCAGCACTGCCCTTTTATGAAACTTGAGCTGGACCACTGACCTCCATCTGGCTTCAGGGCTCGGGAAGACAGAGCAGAGAGCGTGTCCACCCTGCCCACTGGGTAGGGTAATCTAACTTGAGCTTCTCACACAAAGAGGGCTTTGTGACTATCCTCCTTTTCCTGATCATGACCAGGGTGATGGTGGGTTTTTTTCCTCAACATGAGCACAGGGATATTTTTCCCCTATAATTTCTTTGTACAAAGATTCACTCTCAAATATGTTTCCAATTTTGTTTATGTTAAAAACATAAAAGAAATAGCAGCATATACAAGAGCGTGGCTGTTTGCTGGTGTGCTCTCCTAGAAATCACCCACGGTGTTCAGAGGGTGAAATTCTATGCCCTGTGAAGACGCAACAAACAGTTTTGCTTTCATTTTTAGTCTATCCAGTTGTCTACTTTTCAAAAAAATGATGGGCTATATTTTAAAAAACAAACAAACAAAGGAGTTTATTTCAAACATCCTTATACATCCCTCAACATCTCATTTAATAATTTATAATTTCCCTTGGGCTGAAAATTTACCCTCAGCTCTCTCCACAGGTTCTCAGGTTGATGCATTATTTTAGGGGAAAAATAAAAGGCCAAACCCCACATTAATCATAAGGAAAAACAAGTTTTAATGGATCTTTTTATTATAATAAATGATTAAATAACCACTTAGTCCTAACAACTCAATTAAGTACTAAATAAACAAGTTTGTGTTTATAGAAGGAACAAAAAAGGTAACATCGTGTAAAAGAAAATGCTATTACACACCGGGAGCAAATCTCTAGGAAGAGGACATAAATACAAATTTTATCAGAATGAGATGACGAAGAAAATACATGCTGAGGATGGAACAATAAAAGGCACAGTAAGAAGAAAGTGTCTCAAGTAGCAGAAAGCTTCCGGAAAACAGGGTTCAAACCCAGCTTAGATACTAGCTATGTGTTTTTGTACAGGTTACTTATTTTCTCTGATCCTGGAGATCTCTTAAAATTAGGATTGGTTAAAAATCCTTCCAATGACTCCCCGTCTTCCTTAGGATAAAGCAACAAATTGTACACTTTTAAAATAAAATGTAAAAAATTAACATAGGGTACAATGTACAACTACCAATGTTTTATTTTATCAAGTAAAGACATCAAAGGAGAGTCATTTTTTTAAATTATTATACTTTAAGTTCTAGGGTACATGTGCACAACGTGCAGGTTTGATACATATGTATACATGTGCCACGTTGGTGTGCTGCACCCATTAACTCGTCATTTACATTAGGTATATCTCCTAATGCTATCCCTCCCCCCTACCCCCAGCCGACGACAGGCCCCAGTGTGTGATGTTCCCCTTCCTGTGTTCAAGTATTCTCATTGTTCAATTCCCACCTATGAGTGAGAACATGTGGTGTTTGGTTTTTCATCCTTGCGATAGTTTGCTGAGAATAATGGTTTCCAGCTTCATCCATGGCCCTACAAAGGACATGAACTCATCCTTTTTATGGCTGCATAGTATTCCATGGTGTATATATGCCACATTTTCTTAATCCAGTCTATCATTGATGGACATTTGGGTTGGTTCCAAGTCTTTGCTATTGTGAATAGTGCCACAATAAACATACATGTGCATGTATCTTTATAGAAGCATGATTTATAATCCTTTGGGTATATACCTAGTAATGGGATGGCTGGGTCAAATGGTATTTCTAGTTCTAGATCCTTGAGGAATCCCCACACTTCTTCCACAATGGTTGAACTAGTTTACAGTCCCACCAAAAGTGTAAAAGTGTTCCTATTTCTCCACATCCTCTCCAGCATCTGTTGTTTCCTGACTTTTTAATGATCGCCATTCTAACTGGTATGAGATGGTATCTCATTGTGGTTTTGATTTGCATTTCTCTGATGGCCACTGATGATGAGCATTTTTTCATGTGTCTGTTGGCGGCATAAATGTCTTCTTTTGAGAAGTGTCTGTTCAAATCCTTCGCCCACTTTTTGATGGGGTTGTTTGTTTTTTTCTTGTAAATTTGTTTGAGTTCTTTGTAGATTCTGGATATTAGCCCTTTGTCAGATGAGTAGATTGCAAAAACTTTCTCCCATTCTGTAGGTTGCCTGTTCACTCTGATGGTAGTTTCTTTTGCTGTGCAGAAGCTCTTTAGTTTAATTAGATCCCATTTGTCAATTTTGGCTTTTGTTGCCATTGCTTTTGGTGTTTTAGACATGAAATCCTTGCCCATGCCTATGTCCTGAATGGTATTGCCTAGGTTTTCTTCTAGGGTTTTTATGGATTTAGGTCTAACATTTAAGTTTTTAATCCATCTTGAATTAATTTTTGTATAAGGTGTAAGGAAGGGATCCACTTGCAGCTTTCTACATATGGCTAGCCAGTTTTCCCAGCACCATTTGTTAAATAGGGAATCCTTTCCTCATTTCTTGTTTTTGTCAGGTTTGTCAAAGATCAGATGGTTGTAGATGTGTGGTATTATTTCTGAGGGCTCTGTTCTGTTCCATTGGTCTATATCTCTGTTTTGGTACCAGTACCATGCTGTTTTGGTTACTGTAGCCTTGTAGTATAGTTTGAAGTCAGGTAGCCTGATGCCTCCAGCTTTGTTCTTTTGGCTTAGGATTGATTTGGCAATGTGGGCTCTTGTTTGGTTCCATATGAACTTTAAAGTAGTTTTTTCCAATTCTGTGAAGAAAGTCATTGGTAGCTTGATGGGGATGGCATTGAATCTATAAATTACCTTGGGCAGTATGGCCATTTTCATGATACTGATTCTTCCTATCCATGAGCATGGAATGTTCTTCCATTTGTTTGTATCCTCTTTTATTTCATTGAGCAGTGGTTTGTAGTTCTCCTTGAAGAGGACTTCACATCCCTTGTAAGTTGGATTCCTAGGTATTTTATTCTCTTTGAAGCAATTGTGAATGGGAGTTCACTCATGATTTGGCTCTCTGTTGTCTGTTATTGGTGTATAAGAATGCTTGTACTTTTTGCACATTGATTTTGTATCCTGAGACTTTGCTGAAGTTACTTATCAGCTTAAGGAGATTTTGGGCTGAGACAATGGGGCTTTCTAAATATACAATCATGTCATCTGCAAACAGGGACAATTTGACTTCCTCTTTTCCTAATTGAATACCCTTTATTTCTTTCTCCTGCCTGCTTGCCCTGGCCAGAACTCCCAACACTACGTTGAATAGGAGTGGTGAGAGAGGGCATGCCTGTCTTGTGCCAGTTTTCAAAGGGAATGCTTCCAGTTTAGAATAGTCATATTTATAGACTTGTGTTACCCACCAACATTTCAAAAACAACAGTAAATTTTAACCCCCTAAAATAAGAAGACATAATAGTAGAATAAATAACAGTTATCTAATTTGAAGAAATTTAGTTTTAGGGAAACCTCATTACATTATCTTTATTTTTCTCATCACACCATGAACCAGTGACAATGAGGACCACTGTTGCAATGAGAGCACCTAAGAGGAAATATATCTGTTAGTCAGGATAATTTAGCATATGCTGTAATAACAAAGTAACCACCAAAACTCATCACAACAAAGATTACTTTCTCATCTTTGCTCCATATTCAACTGGTGCTCTGTACTCCACATGGTCAGATAGCAGCTCAGACTGAAGGAGATTCTACTGTCTGGAATGCTACTTATCACCACGAAGCAGAAAGGAGATAGAAAAAAATCAAACATGAGTTTTCACTGCTTATGAGATTGCCTTGTGCCATTTCTTCTCTCCATTCTGACCATTTTTTGCCCAGAAAAACTCACATAACTCTGCCTTATGTGCAAGAGGATTAGAAAATACAGGAGAGCACTTAGAATGGTTGTCAAACATTATTGTGAGCCTGTGCTACAATAATCTAGTCTCCATCAGAGAAGTCCCCACTGAAGAGGTGAAGTTGAAACTAAGATTTAAAGGTCAGGTGAAGGGGAAGGATCATGGCAGCAGTGGAAGAAGGAAGGAGAACAAAGGGCTCCAGGCAGAGGGAATTATACATGTGAAGTCCCAGAAACAACAGACAGCATGGCACATTTAAGGAATTTAAAGCATGTAATACTGTTAGAAGGCAGAGATTAAAGCAAAGGCTAAGGAGAGTTTGTAATTTGTTGCTTTATCCTAAGGGAGACAGGAAGTCATTGGAAGGGTTTTAAATTCGAAATTCACTTGTTTAAATAATAATTTTTACTAATCAAGTCACAACTTCTATTTTCTGATGACCTTTCATTAAAGTAACTATAAATGATATATATATATATATATTTTTAAAAGCAGATTAGAGGGAAGTCATTATGAAATGTTTATGGAAGTAAAATATAACTTCGTATTCATAATTTCCTAATGGGATCAACCAAGTGCGAATCTGTTAGCTACCAACTACTAATCCCTTTCAGGTTAGTGGCTTTTTCCATCTTGGTTGCCCACTAGAACCCCCTGGGAAGACTTTCAAAATCCCAGTGCCTAATTAAGGCAAAATTCCTTGGAGTGGTACCTAGCTAGCCACCAATAATTTTTAAAACTCCCAGGTGATTCCAATGTGCATCATAGACTGAGAGCTACACCTCTACAAGCTTTCAGGAGTAGAGATTCTCAGTGGGAAATGGAAGTGGGAGAACACATATGAGAATAAACTGGGGCCTTTTAGGGACTACCCTTCACCCAGATTCTAAAGCACAGTGGGAGGTACTGTTTTTAATGACATTGTATTATATACCTCAGATATGTTGGAGGTATAGAAAAGTTGAGAACAACTGATGTGGAGTGGCACTGTTAAACAGAACTTTCTGTGATGATGGAAATGTTCTGTAATCTGCACTGTCCAACATGGCAGCCACCGGACACATGTGTCAATGGAACACTTGAAATGTGACTAGTGGGACTGAGGAAATGAATTGTTTAATTTTATTTCATTTTAATTAATTTCAGTTTAAATGGAAATAGCCAAATGTGTCTAGCAGCGAGTGTATTAAAAAGCATAGCTCTAGAGCCTTAAGCTAAAATGGTTGTCTTAGTTACATGTCACAAATATTACAAATGCATGTATCTAATGCTTAAAAATATTACATATAGAATTCATCATTTTTTTATAAAGTTTCCTATCTTCTAATCAAGATGTAAGTATTTTGGATGGTCTGTTCCTAACATTATCTGGCAATTCCTGCTCTCTTGACAGTCACATGTTGTTGAGCTGCCTGGAAGCTTCAAGGTCATCTAGTCTAGGACTGCAAACCCAAATGCCTAAGGGAGCCAGGCAGGTTAAATAAATGAGTAAAGCATGCCATTTGCATAGTAAACTCATAGAAACAGTCTTCCTTTCCACAAAGGGTCTCTTCCAATTTTCTTGAAATGTAGGGTCTCTCTGTTTATCTGCCCTTTTCTGTTTTTCTAGCCTAGTATTTCATCAAAAATCTGAAATCTGTAGTCTTGGCCCCTCATATAGGAAATGCAAAAAAGAAAACTTTGAAGATAGTCAGGGACCCTGAGATGGAAGAAGTAAGTATTTGGCTGAGGTGAGAAATACAGTAGCAGGATAGGGTTTTAAGACTGGAAGAGACTCTTGAGCTCTGGAAATCCAAGAGCTTCGGAAGAGCTACTTAACCTCATTATGCTCCAGTTTTCTCCTCTATGCAATGGGAGTATGTGCCTCTTTACCATGTTTACCTGAGGTCACAAGAGTAGCTAGTGCCAATTCCAAAGCTAGAACTCCCCCTCCAAGTAACCTCATTAATTTGCTTTCCATTAAACCCTTGCTAAGGCTTGTAATGAGCCAATAAAATCAGATCTGTAGGTATGTTTTGCAAACTATAAATCTCTATACTAATATTACTATTGTTACTACTTATCTAAAACAGCACACACTTAAAACACAGTCTTCAGTAAAATAAAAAATAATTTCAGAATATTTTTAACTTGGATGTCCCAAACTCTGCCAGCTTGTAAGTATTATATAAATATCCTGCATCAGTTAGAAATTATTTTTAGCTGCTAATAACAGAAACTGGATATAACAAGTGCTTCAACAAGACAGAAGATTATTTATGCTCATGAAAATGAAATCCAGAGGTGTACAGTCCAGGGTTGGTATGCAGGCCACCGACATATGGCTAATTCAGTCAACAACCGAAGAATTCCCAAAGACAACTTGAAGTTTCTCATCTTAGAATACAGAAACTGGGTTTTTTAGAGGGCATTTTTTCTAATTTCTAGAAAGTCATTAAGATTCAGTTTTTGCCTGGCATGCCATTACGAGAACGTTTACTTTCTAGACACAGCTCTTCAACATGGCACCTTGGAGTAACAAAGAAGGATTATACCATGACACGATAAGAGTATAACCATAATCCAACCATTTATATACAATCTAACACAGTTGCCTAGAAATCTTTTACAGGTTGAGTATCCCTTATCCAAAAAACTTGGGCACAGAAGTGTTTCAGATTTTGGATTTTTCAGATTTTGGAATATTTGCATTATACCAATGTATTATGCACTCAGCATTCCAAATCCAAAAATCTGAAATCTGAAATACTTCAATGAACATTTCCTTTGACTACCATGTCAACATTCAAAAAGTTTTTAATCTTGGAGCATTTTGGATTTTGCGTTTTCAGATAAGGAATGCTCAACCTGTATAATATTTCTGATTGCCTGATGATAGGCTTCTAGAAGTGGAAATACAGGCTGTTGATATGCATTGGCAAAATGCCATTAGGGAAGTTTGGAATCATTTTCATTCTCAACAGTGAGAAATGAGAGCTTCTTTCACCACAAAATTACCAAAGTTGAGGATATTCTACCTTAAATCTTTCCCCCAAGGTAGGGTATGAGGGAAGGGGAGGAATATATAAATAACATTGAAATGTTGTCTTATTTTGCACCCTTTGAATCATCACTGGGCAGTCATGAAATGCAGTTCAAAGAGTGTGATCACATTATTATGAAGATTGCTGTAAGAATAGCTCCATCTGGGCTGCCATAAAAGCAACTCCATAAAATGGCCGTCATCAATAAGACAAGAAAATCATTAAAATAAAAAAGATTTATCAAAGTGCAAACTGAATGGTATACAGGGGGTCTCAAACATGTGTGTTCTTAAAAATCTTGCCTAGCTCATTTTGATACCCCTACCCCTCTCCCAGCACACACACACACACACACACACACACACACACACACACCCCACAATCCCTTAGGAGTTATTGCATAAAAAGTTAAGTTGTTCTGACCCAGATATTTCTAGTCATTTCAAATTTGCTACAAAGATTTACTAACCAAGTTATTACAAGTCATTATAGTTTGTCTGATTTTTGAAACCAATTGGCACATTAGCTGACAATAGTTGATAAAACTGCTCCAAATTTCCAGTCACTTTGGCACTTCTGGAATGAATACGCACATCTAATGAATACAACTACATGGAGGCACGGTTTTAAACAAATATTTGCATTTTATCATTATTGCATGAATATATTTGAGAGAAGCAGAGTACTGATACAATGGATTGTGATTGGTCAATGTTATTTAGGCAAAACATTTAGAAGTTGGACATTAGTAATTTAAAGAGATGGAGAAAGAAGATTTGAAAGATGTTGGGAGGGTGTTAGAACATGCATTTGAGATAACTGGGAAGGGGAGAAGGGGACAAACATGAAGAAGGGCCAAATCTAGCAGAAGTAGCTAGGTGACAAGAAGGCAGTGAAATGGCATAAGATTACTTCGAACAGGCAAGTCCAGTTCAAGTTGCTGGAGGCCTTCAAAGGCAACAGTGGAAGGATTTATTTGATTAGAGCCATGAAGACTCACTGGAGGATTAACTCACTGAGTACCATGATCCCAGTGCCAGGCATGAAAAATTATTTTGGCAGCCATGTGCAGAATAATTTGAAGTGGAAAGAGACAGTGTATTAGAAGCGGGCAAGAAGAATGTTCTGGTAATCCAAGAAGTAAACCAGAAACTGCATGTAGTACAGACATAGGGAAGAATTGGAAGACTCAAGGTGGATCAGAGGAGGGCAGGAAGTATCACAGCAGCCTACAAGATAGGTACACTGAGGGCAGTGGTAATTTCTGCCAATGGCATCAACATGGCAATGGCCTTCATTGAGCATGGCTATTACTTCCTTGAACCCAGAAAACTTTAGCAATTTACTGCCTATGTCCCCTCATGAGTTCATTAGGGCTCTCTCATGTCTAAATGTCTCCAACTACTTCTTGAGTCTATTTATATCTTCAGCAGGCATAATTTCTAAGTGTAAGCAGTCGCCTGTTGCAGGTGACTATTTGTGATCAAGGACAGATAGAAAGAAGCTGAAGATAGCCCTGAAGTTTACAGCTTAATGAGTCATTTGGATAATAAAGAAAGCATAGAAAGAAAAAGGAGTAGGGGAAAATTCCAGCAGCTGAAGAATAAGAAATGGAATCCTGGGTGCACAACCAGAGAATACAGGTCAACAACAATTATTGCATTATAATGGAAGGGGCTGAAAGAGAGTCTCCATTTGGAATGTAGCAAGAGCAGTCCTACAAGACAGATCGCATTAATATGAAAAGAATATTATTGAAATCAAGAAGGTACAACAGAGGGCAACCAGAATGATACAAGGACTCAAGGACCTTAATTATTTACAAAGGTTGGAAACACAGTTGCTCTACTTTCCTCTATTAAAAAAAGAAAATGTAAAGGGAATTCACTAAGAACATCCTCAATTCCAAGGTAGCAAAATAAAGGAAGATTTGCAAAGGCTAAATGCCAAAAAGAAAACAGAAAAAAGGGGCATGTACTTAAGCCCAGAAAGAACATGGTATTAAATAAGTTTTAGTGGGATTTCTTTACAAAGAGAGAGGTAAATGCACAGTGCAATCTACTATGCAGGTTCAGATGGCTAATACATATGTAGTGTTCATATATACATGTGTATTTATACAAATACTATATATTTTAAGGAGATAAGCATTACAAAGGAAAATAATTATGGGGTGCCACAATTGTAGACTCAGCTAGACTTACAGAGATTTCCTGTTCTAAAATTTCCTGTGTTCCATAGCCCTTCCATGTAATTTTCAATGTTTTGAGTGCCCATTGGCAATACAGACTAAACACTAAAACAACCTAGAATGATATTCAAGTGAAACATACAGGAAAGTAAATTTGATCTCGAGCTGTCAAAATACCACTTAAAATACAACATATTGACACTCAGTCAAACTATACACCCTCTGAAGAATACCTTCTGAGAAAGAAACCAAACAGAAATTGAAAACCCATTTTACCCTAGCCAGTAGATACCAAACCCACATCAAATTCACAGTGGACTCATATTTTTATTCTGTATTTTGACTATAATGTTACCTAAACAAGCATTTGTTAAATGCTTATAATACATTCTACAATCTATTTTACAACATGAAATAAAACAGAGACATAAGGCATGGTCCCTATTCCCAAAAAAGGAATCCTAAGCCTGCCTTGTTCACAACTGTATCCCTAGGACTGAGGGCTGTGCCTGGTATTTGGTAGGTGCTCAATAAATCAGGAGCAATAAGGAGACATATCATTAATTGTTCATGGAGAAGCTACTAAGGGATAGGCTTTAGGAGTACATTCTTGCATTTAATATTCATGAAGATCCTGTGAAGTACATAGTATGTGCTCTATATACTGGAGGAACAAGGAGGCTAAGTTGTCATCTAAGGGCACACAGCCTGCAAGCAGTAGAGACAGGACAGAAGCCCAGACCCGTGTACTTCCCTCTAAGCCATGATGTGTCATATAATCTAGTTGTGAAAACAAGTATACACACATGTGAAACAACGATAAGTGACACAAAATGCAACATACTTAAAAGCTAGGGCATATGGCCTGGACTCCATATGTTAGAGAGGTTTGGAGTAGATGAAGACAGGAGCGGTCAGGTACTTCTTAGAAATGGGAACATGAAATGAGCCTTGAATGATGAAAGGATCAGAGGGGAAGATCACCAAAACAGCTGTGTGGTTAGCTAGTGGAAAAGGGTAATGGTTCCCAAACCTGACTAGGAAAATTTGGATTAGGGTTGAGAAGAACGACTAGTATTAGAAACTGGTGTGTATATATCCCTAATTATAATGTATTTGTGATAGGAAGAAAGAAATGTTTTAAAACACTGTCTCCGGCCTCTTAGACTATTTCTTTCCACTTTTTTTTTTTTTTTTTTTTTTGAGACAGAGTCTTGCTCTGTCACCGAGGCTGGAGTGCAATAGCATGATCTCGGCTCACTGCAAACTCCACCTCCCCGGTTTAAGTGATTCTCCTGCCTCAGCCTCCCAAGTAGCTGGGATTACAGGCATGCGCCACCACACCCAGTTAATTTTGTATTTTTAGTAGAGATGGGGTTTCACCGTGTTGGCCAGGCTGGTCTCGAACTCCTGACCTCAGGTGATCCACCCACCTTGGTCTCCTAAAGTGCTGGGATTATAGGCATGAGCAACCGTGCCTGGCCATCTTTCCACTTCTACCTGAGATTCCAAATGTCCCACATTAAAGAAGGAGTGGTAATTTCAAAATTTAGAGCAGTGCTTTGTGGTGCTAAAGCTATGCTATCCAAGATGGTAGCCACTAGCAACATATGGCTATGGAACACTTGAAATGTGACTGGTCCAAATTGAGATGTGCTTATCACTCAAATGGGTGAACTATTTCAGCACTTGATGCATCTGCTTTGCTAGGACTGCTGCAAGGAAGCCATTTTATCACCAGCAAAATGACAATGAACATACAACCACTTGGTGTAAGTAGTTGCCTTAAAAAGCCCAAACAAAAGGGATGGTGTGGGACAGAGTTAAAAGACCAACCGCAGAAGGCAAGATGTGAAGGAAATCAGAAATTCAGTAGGTAAAAGTAATTGAAGGAGGTGACCACAAGAAATATAAGTCCTTTGAGACTCTCCATAGATGTTGGCCTGAAGCTTGTGAGGTAAGTGAGTTCACTGTCTTTCACCATATGTGAATGTGGAATCAGGACTTGAACCAATTTATTTGACTATTAAAGAACACACAGGGTATAAGACCACAAGACTGGAGTATTTGCGGAATGTCCTTATACCTGTATTTTGAGTCCTACCTTGATGAAATTCAGCTTTTGACCATAGGTCACTCATTTCATTTCTGTGCATCATTTCATGATTTTCAAAACAATCATTCTCTCATTTGATTTGCAAAAAAGATATGAAGTAGGCAACTATACTGTACCACTTACCATTCCCATCTTAAGGATGAGAAAACCGTGCCTCAGAGGACTTACATGATTTGGGAACTAAAACAGTAGACATATTCAGTGCTTTTCCAATTCTCCCATAGCCTTCTACCACCATCTATACCCTCAAGTAACAACAACAGAAACAATAACACACACACACACATACACACACACACATACCTTTACATGTATGGATTTGAATCCCAATGCTCAGTTTTATGTTAGAATCTCTATTTATTGTTTTCTTTTCTAAATTACTGTATTATCCAATTCTAAACACTTCTGGTAGAGTAAGAAAATACACTCCAGGAAATTGTCCAAAAAACTAAAGCCAAATTGAAAAATATTGTTTAAAAATACCAGCTAGATGTGTCTTACAGGTGTTTTAGTAAAGTGGTAGCCTAAATTGGGTGAACTATCTCAGCACCTCGGATCTGTTCCTTTTTATGGTGATTATTGCCCAAGGCAAAGATTTAAAGATAGAAGGACTGATTTAAAGTGTGTCTAACAGGAGGGAGGAAGTCAAACTTTTTCTTCCTTTATCAGCATGAAAATGAAAACATATGAAATGGGGGTAAAGAAACTTTCATTCAATGATAGATTAAAATTTTTAGTAAATACAGCTCTCACTTTTTGTTTTACACATACCACCCTCCTCCCAATATGAATCATCCACAAATCCCCTCCCTGATCCAAGGAAGAATGCCTCCAATTGTGTAGAAGTGATATAGGAAACTAACTTATCTTTATATGTTGTTATGTACAGTTGTTTGATTTTGTTGGTTTTTTAAATTTCTAATTTACACATGGACACAAGAATGCTGTGCTAACACTATTTTTAAAGCAATCATAACTAAGAAAACATGTAAAATCCCTACATGATTCATTTTTCATTGGCTATGTGGCAAAACATTTAGTGCTTTGGTTGAAGAGATAAGTTCTAGGAAAATACTAGGGGGAAAAAAGGAGTCACATGTTTCATTATCAACCAGTGGCAATTTTCACACATCTCCAGAAGAAAAATATGGGATATTTCTGAGATTCCCCAAGTCACCTCACACTAGCTCTTGCTACTCAAAGTGTGAGCATGAGCCTCACATGGGAGCTCGTTAGAGAAGCAGGTTCTTGGGCTCTGTGTCAGACCTACTGATTCAGAACCGGCACTTTAAAACAACCCCAGCTCCTTCCTACACACAGGAAACTTGGAGAACCACCGCTCTGGACAAATCTCAGTTACAGCACCTGAATCCTGACAGAGCAGAATTTTAAGTCCTAGCACCACAGCAACACTTGGGGTTAAAAATCACACAAAAACTCTTCTGTAAAAACTTAAGAGCCCAGATAGCAAACATCTGTGACCCAACACAAAGCTGCGTGGAATTATGGCTGTCTGAAATATAGCACATAATCCAACTTCAAGTAAGGTTGAAATTCCACAGAAGGTTCTCGAACTATTCTTCAGGGACAGACCCACATAAGCAAATGAACAGTCTGTCACAGCAGCTCCAAGCCAGAGAAGAACTTGGACCGGCCATTATTGCTTCAGTGAGGAAGAGTAGGAGAAAGGGTGTGGACAGTCTCAGAACAGGAACAGGAATGAGAAGGGGGAGCAGAAATGGAAGCAGAAAAGTGAGAAAGCAGTTTACATGTCCTGGGGAGTCCATCGTAGGTCACAAACCTCTAGAAAGAGGAGAGAGGGAAGAAGCAGGAGGGGGTAAAGATGCCATTTTGAGGTTAGGTGAGTCACATGGGCCCCACCAGGCTGAATGACTTCAGGCCCCAAGGAATAAATGACTCTTTCTTGGCTCTCCTCAAAGATATGCCACAGCACATCATGAGTCACCAGCCCACCCTGCAAACTCCTGCCATTTCCTGCCAGCTTTTAGGGCCAGAGGACTTGCCCTCAGGCCATGAGTCCCATCAGCATTTATATGCCAATTCCAAAGCGGCACTTGTGGGGAAAAAAGGAGCCAATTTGCCTGGTTTACTTTAAAAGAATCATCTGAAGGTCTTTAACCTGTTAACGATGCACTGACAAACCCTGAGTTTGTCATTACTGGAAGTGACGCTGGGGCCAGAACTGAGATTGCAGATTGATTGATTTTTTTAATTTACTATTTGTTCACAGGGAGGCCGGCTTCTTTATTGTGGCGGCACCTGCTAGTGCCATTATAGTTACAAGGCCTGTTGGAGAGGCTTTATGGTGAAGGCTTATTTCTATTATAAATACTGGTTGGTGTGGGTGGTTAATATCCCAACAATTTCTGTTATACTGGGTTCAGTATAGTCTGGCCCACATTGTTAAGTCACACATATCATCCTTGCACACAAAAAAATGAAAAATTAAATGTTATGCCAAAATCAACATAATTAAGTTACAGAAGAAATATTATCCAAGTCAGTCCTTAAATTAATCGTTAACTTCAGATGAAGAATTATTAAATTGAGCTCTAATAACTAGAAGTAATATAATATGAATATACTATAAATGTATATATATTTGATTGCTAGAAAACTACCTATCTCACACGAGCAACTCAGCACACATTTTCATTTGCTCAAAGAATAATTATACTATTCATATCCCAAGTTCCCAAATTCAAATTGATGCTATATTTATATATATACTACCTGCTAGCAAGTGTAGATTATATTTCCCTATACTAATACCTTAAAATGGGTTTTACCTTTGGAAAGTGAAGTTTCTAACCGCACAAAGTAGTCCAGTGGTTAGGAGCACAGGCATGAGGTGAAATATACTTAGACTCTAGTCCCTTTCTTGTCGTCAGCCCCTTTCCTGCTATGTAACCACGGTCTGGTTAATCAACCTCTTGACAGTTTATATTTCCTCATTGGTCAAACAAAAGTTTTAATAGCATCCACCATTGTTGTTGTAAAGACAAACTAGGCAATAGATGGCTAACTCAAGGTCAGGGTAAAGAAAGTACAAAATGAACCTGGAATATCTTTTTTCTAGAAAATATGAACATGCTTAAAGAATGACGGATACATGTGGGAGAACAACAGTCCATGTTCTAATCTCCAGACCTCTGAATATGTTACTTTACATGACAAAAGGGAATTAAGGTTGCAGATGGAATTAAGGCTGCTAATTAGCTGACTTTAAGGAGTTTATCCTGGATTATCCCAGGTGTGTCCAGTGTAATCACAAGACCTTAAAAGTGGGAGAGGACGGCAAAATAGAGATGAGTCAGACTGAGGCTTGATGATGCTAACCTGCTGGCTTTGAAGATGGAGGAAGGGGCCACAAGCCAAAGAATGTAGGCAGCCTCTAGAAGCGGGAAATGGCAGGGACACGTATTCTTCCCTGGAGCATCCAGAAGGAATGTAGTCCTTCTAACATCTTCATTTTTAGCCCAGTGAAGCCAATTTCAGAATTCTGACCTCCAAAACTGTAAGATAATAGATTTGCCTTGTTTAAACCACGAAGTTCATGGCAACACAGTTATAGGAAACTAATACACTTGTCAAGCAGCTTACATATATACCTAGAGAGAGAATGATAAAACAACTGTTAACATCTGAGGAATCTGGATGAAAGGCATAAGGAAATTCTCTGCACAGAATTCAATTTTACAATATGTCTGAAATTATATCAAAATTAAATTTTGAAAAGGAGAAAAATAAGTTTCTGTAGGAAGGTGTCAGATCCTCAGCACCCCTCTCCTGCTTCACACAGCCAGGCAACTAACTATTCCTCCCTGGCCTTCAAAGGAGATCAGAGTTTTACTCTGTTAAGAAGCTATGACCTGGGACCAACATGCAAGCAGAGACAGGAAAAGAGGCCCAGTATTGGGAATTGGGAATTATGATAAATTCTACCTGCTAAGTGGTGGGTCCCTGCTAATTCTTCCTCCCTCCACTAAGCTTCAAAACAAGCAGCCAGTTTTGATGTCCCCACCTCCTACCCACTGACAGAAGTTTGAATTACTTCTCTCTGGAGAAAGTAAGCAGTCCTAGAGACAAGGCCTACAGAAACAGAAAGTCAGAGGCCCCCCAGTGATAGAGCAAGTCCACTGCTCAGTGAAGGGAATTCACATGCACACACTGTGGTAGGCAACAATAACGGTCCCTCAGAACTATCCTGATCTAATCCCTGAAACCCGTGAATATGTTAGTTTATATGACAAAAAGGGTATTAAGGCTGCAGGTGGAATTAAAGCTCTTAATTAGTCAACTTTACAATAGGAAAACTATCCTGGATTATCCAGATGGGCCCAATGTAATTGCAAGGACCCTTACAAGTGGAAGAGGAAGGCAAAAGAAGAAAGAGAAAGATGTGACTATGGAATAGAGTGAGTTACATGATATGAGAAGGACTCGAATTGCCATCACTGTCTTTGAAGAGGGAGGAAGGAGCCATAACCCAAAGATCGCAGACAACCTCTAGAAACTGGAAAGGTCAAGGAAACAGATCCTCCCCTAGAGCCTCCAGAAAGAAAAGCAGCCCTGCCAGATGGGCGTGGTGGCTCATGCCTGTAATCCCAGCACTTTGGGAGGCCGAGGCGGGCAGATCACGAGGTCAGGAGATCAAGACCATCCTGTAACATGGTGAAACCCCGTCTTCTACTAAAAATACAAAAAAATTAGCCGGGTGTGGTGGTGGGCACTGCAGTCCCAGCTATTCGGGAGGCTGAGGCAGGAGAATGGCGTGAACCTGGGAGGCGGAGCTTGCAGTGAGCCGAGATCACGCCACTGCACTCCAGCCTGGGCGACAGAGCGAGACTTCGTCTCAAAAAACAAAAAACAAAAAAAACAAAAAAAGAAAAGAAAAGCAGCCCTGCCAACACGTTGTGTGTTAGCCTGATGAGACCCATGTCAAACTTCTAGCCTACAGAATTGTGAGATAATAAATTTGTGTTGTTTTAAGCTTTATATCTGTGGTAATTTAAGACAGCAATAGAAAACTAATACACACACACATAGACACACACACACACACTCACACAGAGCCAGAGAGAGAGAAAAAAAAACACAAACAATTCAGAAGGCTATAATGTTCCCAGAGAAATCAGTGGAGATATTACATCTATGAAACAAGAACAGGGTGCTCTTTATTTACTGTATTTATCTAACACTTATGCAGAACTTACTAAGTGCCAGGCACTGTACTAAGTGCTCCACAAATATTAAACCATTTAATTACCATAACAACTGTATGAGGTAGGTATTCTTATCCCTATTTTACAAATGAAGAAACAGGCACAGAAAGGTTAAATAACCTTCCCAAGATCACACAGCAGAGCTGAGTTATGAACATAGGCACTCTAGCTCCATAGTCCGTTCAAGAATACTTAGGAATTAAAATATAATGGCAGAAATTGAAAAAAACATTACTAGATGGGTTGAAATATAAAGTTGAGGCAATATTTTAGAAATAGATATATATAAAGAGATCGGAAATAGAAAAGGAAATATAAGAAACCCAGCAAATTCGACACCCAACTAATAATAGTTTCAGAAAATAAGAACAGAGAAAACAGAGAGGAAGAAGGTATTTTTAAAAACATTCAAGAACATTTTCAGAATAGCAAGCCATGAATTTCTATATTGAAAGGGCTTATAGAATACCCAGCACAAGAAATGAAACATAATTATTATCAAGACACATTGAAATTTCAAGACAGCCTATATAAAGAAGTCCTAAAGGGTTTCTTAGGGGCAATATAACAGATCTTATTTTAAAGATTGCAAAAATAATGGTATCAGATTTCTTAATGGCAGTGGTGAAAGCTAGAAGACAAAAATGCTGTCAAAATATCTGAAGAAAATGTGTTCCATATCAGAATTACATACCCAGACAAATTATCAGTCAAATGTGAGATAGAATAAAGACATTTTAAGATATATAAGGTCTCAAAAAATTACCTTTCACGTACTCTTTTGTCAGGAAGCTCATGAGGATATTATACAAGGAAACAAAATCAAAAACAGGAAAACATGGGAACCAGGGAACAAGCAATCCCAAAGATGATGGTAAAGGAAGGTTCCAAATAACAGCTGTACAGTGGCCTGTGGAGCAACTCACCCATACAAAAACAGGAGGGTAAAGAGTTCTAGTCTCCTAGAACAAAAAATAAAAGTAACTGGTAGATTACTTGATGTGTTTCAGTAAACTGAGAGAAATGTTAATGTTTTTAAAGAGTTTGAAGAAATAATTAGTAATAGTTACATGGAAAGCTAAGTTTTTAAAAGAGAAGCAATTATTAACTGCAAGAAAAATCAAAAGTGCTATACATTTTTTTCGCCTGTAAACAATAATTATACTATCATAATAAAGCAAGTGCTGAAATTAAATTTTTCGAGGGCTTTGAAACAGGTATAATGAAAGGATGGGAAAGTGGAAGAGGTGTCATAGGAAACCCGAGTCCTCATCTTCCAAGGCAGGAAGTCAATAAATAATGTTTACAACTGAAAATTCAAGATACTGAAATGCAAACTTTGCATTTGAAAATATGAAGGTAAATAACAAAAGAAACACTGAAAATAGCTGAAGTGGTTATCTCTGGGGAGGGGGACTTCAAAATAGGAGCGGTTAGAGCAGGAAAATAGTATGTTCCATTATGAATTTTGTACGATTTGATTTTTTCTCTTCTTTTTCCCCTTCTTTCAGTTTGTTACACTATACACAAGCATCGTTTTGATAGTAAAAAATAAACATAAATGCCTTGAACAGGATTTGGCACATAGTATGTGCTCAATGAATATTTGATGCTGATGTTTTTGCTACTGTGATCTTTATTAAAGCTGCAACACTAAAGTGAGAATCAATTCATATTCTGCATGACAACCCTAAGATAAGTTCTTTTATACCTCTCTGTTTCTCCATTCAAAGAAAAAAAATACTTAATGAATCAAACTCTCGATAAGGTATGTGTAAATCTTAAAATATGCTAAAAATATTGAAAGTCAATTCTCTAAAAACATATTAATGTTTTCATTAGATGTGCTATGGTCTGAATGTTTGTGTTTCCCCACCACCCACCAAAGAATTCATACATTGAAACCTAATCTCTCATGTGATAGTATCAGAAGGTGGCAGCCTTTGGAAGGTGATTGGGTTATGAGGGATCTGCCCTCATGAATGTGATTAGTGCCATTATAAAAGAGACATCAGAGAGTTAGCTAGCCCCTTCCACCATGTAAGGATGCAGCAAGATGATACCATCTATGAACCACAAAGTGGCCCTCACCAGACACCAAATCTGCCAGCATCTTGATCTTGGATTTCCCAGCCTCCAGAACTGTGAACAACAAACTTCTGTTGCTTATAAGCCACCCAATTGATGGTACAATATCGAGCATAATAAGACTGAGTGAGGTCACCCAGGAAGTAGATAGAGGAGAACCAAAGATTGAGCTATGGATCATTCCAGCATTAAGGGGATGAGGAGGTAGAAGAAAACTGACAAATGGTCTATGAGGTAGTGGAGTACCAGAATAGCATCTTATCCTGGAAACCAAATGAATGATGAGCAACCCAGTATCTTCAGATGCTATGCATGTTCAATTTTTTGTAAAAAAAAAAAAAAAATGTATTATCATTGTTAAGAAGAAGATATAAAGAGTAAATATCCTTGAAATTCTATTTAGGTAGAAGTAATCACAAAACATCTGAAAAACTACTCCCTATTATGTGTAAGTATTTATATAATAACAGTTCTGTATACTCACATATTTGCTATTATCTATTTTGTTATAGCAGCCCAAATAGACTAAGACAAGCACAAAAACGTTTAGCTAGAGGTGTCTCCTATTAAGTTGTCCCTAGAAAGCTTCAGATCTTATCTCTTCGTTTACTATTCATCACTCCATTTAGTTAAAATACAGAACACCGACTATGTGCCAGACACTATTCTGGCAAAGGATCAAATAAGACAACATTTTCTACCTTTAAGGAACTTAATTCTATTTGGAGAGGCAGAAAGAGATTTTGAAAACAGGGACAACAGAATTTGTTGACCAATTTTATGTGTGGGAGAAAAACAGGAATTAAAACTGATTTTGAAATTATTGACCTAAGCAACTGGAAGTATGAGTTGTCATCAATTGATAGAGGGAAAGCTGGGAAGGAGCAGGCTTTGGTAGGAAGATCAGAGTTAAGTTTTGGATTTAAGATTGAGATGCCTATTGCAAATTCAAATTCAGATGTCAAGTAGGCAGTTGGATATACGAGTCCAAAGTTAAAAAAAAAAAAGTCTTCTCTGGAGATAAGATGTTTTAATCATTGACATATAAGTCAGGGTTCAGTGCAGAACAGAAAAACCACTCAAAGTATTTGAGGCAAAGCTAACAAATTTGTTGGAAGTGCTGAAAGAACAAAATTCAGGGAACACCACTGGATTTTCTATTCTGAAGTCCCTCCATTATATCTGTAATCCAGAAGGCAAGAAACTGCTAACCCTTACATGCCTCACATCCATGAACTGGCAAAGAGACATGAAATGTGCAGCCAGCTGCTGGAAATGCTCATGTCTGTTGGAACTTGTATGTCAGGTAGAGCTGCCATAGAAAAATGGCTTCAGTGTCTTTTCTGTCTTTCACTTCTCATATGAGTACTTCTTGTTAGCAGAACCTAAATTGTATTCATAGTTCAAGCCGCAAAAGAGTCTTGGAAGTATAGTTTTTAGCCTTCAAGCACCTAAAATATAGAGGGGGAATATAAAGGCAGACATTTGGATGCCAAAGGACAAAGACAATATCGAGCATAATAAGACTGAGTGAGGTCACCCAGGAAATAGATAGAGGAGAACCAAAGATTGAGCCATGGATCATTCCAGAATTAAGGGGATGGGGAGGTAGAAGAAAACTGACAAATTGTCTATGAGGTAGTGGAGTACCAGAATAGCATCTTATCCTAGAAACCAAATGGATGATGAGCAACCCAATATCTTCAGATGCTATGCATGTTCAATTTTTTGTAAAAAAAAAAATGTATTATTGTTGTTAAGAAAAAAGATATAAAGAGTAAATATCCTTGAAATTCTATTTAGGTAGAAGTAATCACAAAACATCTGAAAAACTACTCCCTATTATGTATAAGTATTTATATAATAATAGTTCTGTATACTCACATATTTGCTATTATCTACTTACAATTATATAGAAATGAATTATATGATTTTATATGATTTTATAATCTGCTTTTATCAGCCAATGTAACACGGCCATGTTTTCACAGTCAGTAGATGTATATTTACATCATTGTTTATTCCAGGATGCATTGTATAAATATACTATATTTATATTAATATAACCATTCCCCTATTGATGGACATTCAAGTTGTTCCAGTATTTCAATATTATATGCAATATCGCAATGAGCATCCTTGTTAATATGATATAAAATTTTCGATATCTAAAGCTTCTTTCCATCAAATTAAATATTTGAGGGTAGAATGAATCCATTATATTCAGAAATGGTCACACAGCTGCAAAGCCTAAGAAAAGAAAATAATTTGGAATGAGATGATGTTATTATAAAATCTAGCTCCTGGTCTTGGTGTTGTGAAGTTGAATAAATAAAATATCTTCTTATACAGTTCATATCAAGTCGCATGGGTCTAAAATTTGGTAACTATACCAGCACAGATGCCCTTTTGAAACTTATTATGCTATATCAACCTACAGTACTATATTTTTAGAACACTTAGAAAATCATTTTCAATAAGTTTCTTTAGCATTATAATTTGATAGTTAAATCAGTCATCAATGCTCTGTAGATATAAAATTAAAATATTTAAATAGAGTACAATTCCTACTGCTTGATTTTCAATGTCCACCAACTCTGGGTTGAGTATTGTAGGAAGCAAGAGGAAAATAAAAATTCATATTGTGCTTTACTTAACCATTTGGGCAGGCAGACTCGAAAAGCTTACAGACATTCTTGCACTGTGTTTATCATCCTCCAACAAACTATTTCACTAACAAAAAATTTATTGGGCATAGGGTGACTTGATATCTCTCCCTTTCTGTGTATAATATTAGCCACACTGTGTAGACAAACATGAGTATAAGTGTGAGTGTGAGTGTGAGCCTCTATAAATAGATACCCACACAGTCTCTGGATTAAGTGTACTATATACAGAAAGTGTGAGGTGTTATTGGTATGTAAAATAGATCTTAAAATTGTGAAGCAAATTATATCATAAGAACACTAGGCACCAAATGGTAAACAAACATAAACAAATAAGCTTTAAATCATTTATCTCTGTTTCCAAGAATATTAAATCTAAGTCTAAAGCCTTCCTATTTCCTTCCCCTTTTTGTAGGCTGTCCTTCCTTGTCTACATTTCTTGATATATGTTGGCTTCTTCAAACATTGTACAGCCATAAAAATCTCAAGGAAACATTTCACTACTTGACAGACCATTCTGAACTTGGCTGGCTCCAGGAGCCATGGGTGCCATCTGTTTACTACAACTCCTTAGGCATCCTGAGGGCTCTTTTTCCTCTACAGGAATGATATCAAGGGCTCTGGAAAAAAAGCCATTACTCTTGGGCCTCCCTAAACAGCCAAGACTCTCAAGGACCTTCAAGTTCCCAGAGCCATCAATGGGACTTTTTTAGAACCTGTCAGCTGTTAGTGGAGAAGGAGGATCAAACAAGAAGGCATAAATAGTTGCCCCTCGTTGAACCCTTAAGTCAGGTTCTTCAGAAAACTGATTCTGACACAAATTTTGGTGCAGGAGGCTTATTGGGTGTGTTTTAGAGATCAACACCTGTGGAGACATGAAAGAAGCAGAACATGGAAGTGGGAGAAGTTGGATTTTGATGCAGTTGCAGCACAGGCCTCAGCCTATCCCACAGGGAGCTCTGGAGCAATAATGGCTCTTCAGAGTTGTCCCTCATGGAGGCAAGGGTATCTGGCCTTAGTGCCTTTACACTAAGGATGGATGTCAGTGGATGAAGGCTGCCCCCTAGGAAGGGGTGGAACCTGGAGTGGGGAGCTCTCTTCGGCTGAGGACAATTCCTGAGCAGAGCCTTAGCTGAAAGCCAGCAGCACCCATATTCCCTAGCAGTAGAGGGGTGAGTGCCCAAGTCCTTAAGGGAGTTGTGGGTAGTACACTAAGACATCCACTACACTATCCTACCCTCAGGAGTTTCCTGATGCCCCAGAAAGCCACCTCTAGAGCAGGACTTTAAACCTGAAGAAGTGACCACCATCTTTAGACATGGGAGAGTGGTAGAAAGGCAGTTATTGTAGAGCAGAGGTCCCTTTTGGCACCCAGGACAGGCTTCATGGAAGACAATTTTTCCACGAATGGGGTTCAGAGGAATAGTTTCAGGGTGACACTGTTCCACCTCAGATCATTAGGCCTTAGATTCTCATAAGGAGCACACAACCTACATCCCTCACATGCACAGGTCATAACAGGGTTCATGGTCCTATGAGAATCTAATGCCACTGCTGATCTGACAAGAGGTGAAGCTCAGGCAGTAAAGCTCACTCGCCCTGTGTTCACTTCCTGCTGTGTCTCTGGGTTCCTAACAGGCCACGGACTGGTACCATGGCCCAGGGGTTGGGGACGGCTGTTGTAGAGGAACCACCAAAGTTCAGAATTTCCCAAATGCAGAGCCTCAGCAACCACAGACACAGTAACCATGAAAACTGCTGCAGCAGGTTTTAAAAGGTTTTAAGGAGCATCATGGGATCTGTAGTGAGGTTGATCTAACTGAATAGAATTTTCCTTGGAGACATGAAATTTTCCTTGGGTAGCTTATACCAGGATATAATCAGCACCATTTATACCTGAAGTTTCCTTAAATGTCTACACAGGTATTCTGTCCATATCCTTGAGCCCACACCTGATATCACAGGCAGTACCCACACATATCAACAGCTTCCTGCATCTTTCTACCTGAAAGTGCTCCCTGGCCCCTGGAATGCTGGGCAGATGGGAAGAGCTGGGGATTTAATACCCCAGAAGAGACCCTCAAATACTCAAGGATGGAAGTTGGTCTCCTCGCCTCTTGGTGACACAATTCCAAAACATGTCCTGCACAGAGGTCCTCTGTTGTCTACTCTTTCAGTCTTCTCATAATACACCATTTGCTGGCTCTCCTTTCTTCCCTGATTCTACCACTTTCTCCCTGGTTCCTAGGATTACCTCTTAATAAATGACCTGCAGCCAAATCTTTGTCTCTACATCTGCTTTGGAGGGAACCCAACTTAAGGGGATACGTGAAAGTTATTTTCTTCTTCAATGATCATCATCATTATGATGAAGTGTCTCGAAGTAGGGTGTAACTATATCCCTGCTGGGGAAAAGCTTTTGCCATTTCTTCACCTTCTTCTCCAAAAATTCTGGAGAGTAAATCCTCTCTGGGTTCATTTTTTTCTGGCTCTTTACATGTAGAAAAGGATAGAGGGGTGAGTGGATAGATAATAGATAAATAATGGATGGATGGAAAGATACACAGAAGATAGATAGATATAGATAGATAGATAGATGATAGATAACATAGATGATAGATTAGATAGATATTAGATAGATGATAGATAGATGATAGATAGATAGATGTATTCTCATGTTTTTATAACTATTCTTGTCCATGTACCCAAGGTCTATAAAATTTCTCTTCAGAGAAAATTCTAGCAGTGTCACATCTTTTATTTTGGCTGGCTGCCATCCATCCCCCTCCTTCTGTGCACAGCATCTTGGATTCCATTTAAGGAAACGGCCCTACCCACACTCAGTCCCTGTAACCACACTGGAGCTGAGCTTCTTGAACCACAGCTCTACAGTTCATCCACAAACACAGGCTCTGCAACATCTCTCACCTTTTTGAGCCTCCTTCTCTGCCCCGTGGCTTCCTGTTGCACTTAAAATAAAACTCTGACTCTTTCCCTGATCTAAAAGTTTATGGGTGACCTGGATCTACCTACTTCTCTGACCTCATCACACATGCCTCTTCCCCCAGCTCACTCCAGCTCTCTCTTCTCACTCTTGCCAAGCTCATCTCTGCCTTAGGCCTTATCTGGAGAATTCCTTTCCCAAATTTTGTTTACCTTATGGCTGCTTCTTGTCATTCAGTTCTCAGACCAAATGTTACCTGGTCAGAGAGGGGCTCCCTCACCATATAATCTAAGGTAGCCAACCCCTTGTCACTACCATATAAGCCTGTCATATTTTAATCAGAGCCCATAACAATACAAAATTATCTTTTGGTTGATTTACTCATTTATGTCTGATGCCCCTATGAAAACATAAGCTCTATGAAGCATGGATTATATCATTCTTGTTCACTTTATTATCCTCAGCACTTAGAATAGTACCTAAAACATAATAGGTATTCAATAAAAATATTTAAAATAATAAATGAGTGAATGGAGTATTTCCTGCTTATATATACATAGAAAACACAGGCTTTCAGAAACAATATAAAAACTCTACTCCAAAAAATATTGATCATTGTTTTTAAAGCACCCTAAAAATCTTAAAAATCTAAAAGCAAAAGGATTATATAAATACAGAATATAGCAATCATTAGTATGACTATTGGTTATCAGGTTTCAATTGTTATTCCAGATTGTCTAGGGCTGTAAGATCTAAAATTCCTTCCAATTCCAAACTTCCTTAATACCATGAATTTCATTATCTCAGACTGAGTTACTTGTAGCTCCACAGTGTTAAAGTAATAACAGGCTAGTAATAAAATAATGTAATGACAACAAAAGCAAGAAGTTGATGTCGCTCTTTTCTTTGATTTGCAGAGGTCCTCTAGATGGGAGACTGAAAGGCAGCTGATTTCTGAGTCAGGCAAAGTCCATCATAGTTATGGATACTTCAAGTCAAATCAGAAAAATGTGCCATCCACGGTTACCCATGAAATATATATTGATAGATACTGCCAGGCAAGGAGGAGGGAGAAAAAGGTGTGCCAGCAAGGATATGTGACTGTGTTGTCTTAGCAGGACAAAAAGGAGCGAAGCCTGAAAGATTTAGCCCTTCAGAGTGACAACTTGGAGAGCTTGCTGTGATTTATTTGACAAGGAAGAGGAGGGTGACTCCCCTCCTCTACAGAATCAGCTCCTTGATTATAAACACTCAATAACTTTCCGGTTGAAAATGCATTTTCCCTCTTGCCTATACATTTCTGACGCCTGCTTTATTATTTCCTATTAGGAAATGCTATTTAATTCCATCCACAGCTTGGCGACCTTTGTGTGGCTTCCCCATTTAGGAAATTTACAAGTAAATCACCAAGAAGTATGTACACATACACTTATAAAATATACATGTGCTTGTAAATGAAAATGCACCATAAGGAAAAAAAAAAGAAACAAAGCTACGTGCACTGCAAAAACCAGGCATATGTGCATAAGAGGTGGGAGGCAGGTGTTTGGGAAATCTTCACACCATCCCAATATTTTTCTAATGGTTTCCATTTTCAATGCAAGGGAGAATTTGGAAAATATTAGCCACTGTGGTGTGATCTGAGCGGTGACATGTAGCTGGCAACGTTGTGGGTGGTATCCCCCGCTTTTTTTCCTCTAACAAAGAAATAGGGTGAGTTTATTAAAGCATAAATGCCATTTTCATCCTGCAATGTTAACTGTGTGGCTGAGATCCCTGAGGTACAGAGGCAGTCAAAGCAAACAGCTGTGCCACCTACTTGCAACAGTTGTACGCCCACCACACGGCACTGAGGGGAGGAGCAGGTCAAAGAGAGCCATAAAGAGGATGGGGAACCTTGCTTAGCTCGCTCCACGTTAGCCCGAGGGAAAATCCTGCCCTTCGGAAGGTAGGTATTTTGTGTGTGGCTCAGAGCACTGAGCATTCTCTTGCAACTTGTCTCCTATAAACCACCTACTGCATTTTTATATTCTACAGTCACGTAGACCAAAACAGTGTTTAGCAAATTAACAGAAAGCTAAATAAAAGACATATCACCCAACCTAGCAGGCAGCTTGTCGATGATCCTGAGTGGGGGGTGGCAGTAACTGTTTTGGTGGCAAGTGGTTGCTTCGCCATCCAAGTCTCTTTCTGGGGTTTAGGAAGAACGAGAGCTCTGGCCAAGCTGTTATTAGGTTATCTTTGCAGAGCCTAAGGGTGGCCCCATGCCTGCCTGTATCAACAAAGGGTGCAGTGGAAGAGCTCATGCAGAAAGAAACTGAGCACCGCTTTGCAAATGTTCCAGGGCAAAGAGATCTGCTCTCTCTCTCAGCTGCCTCCTCAGCCCGTGAGAGGTGGTGGAGAGAATACTATCACACACCCTCAACACCCCAGGGCAACATTCCTCTCAACCTTTTCTGTGCTTAAGAGAAATTTGATCTTTCTCCCTTCCATGAAACTCTCTCCTACCTTGATTTCCTGGACACCATTCTCTCCTCCTTTCCCTTAATCACCTTCACAACGCTTCTTTCTCAGCAGGGCTGCTCTCAGACATTGGTGCTGTTCCAGTTTCTTTATTATGTCCTCTTCCCACTTGATAACACTTTTATTGGGCAATTCCCTTCTCACCCATGAATTACACTTCCATCTTTACGCTAACAACACCAAATCTTTTATTTATTTGCCCAACGTTGCTCTGACCCATATATATACCACTGCTTAGTAAATATCGTTACTGGACAGTAGAGGTCACAGAATTTCTATATCAGAGAGGTTTAGAAACAGTACTCTAAAGGGAAGGGGAGGGCTGGGCTTGTCTTGAAACTACCTTTGCATAGCATAAACTGATTTTACTACAACTGTGTACATCATTAGAGAAGCCAACTAGAAGGTTAATTGAAACTATGAGGAGGCTATGACCCACAAGCCACCCTTTAGCACCACCACTGACATTTGGATGTCCCATATATAGGCTGAGTATTCTTTATCTGATATGCTTGGGACCAGAAGTATTTTGGATTTCGAATATTTTCAGATTTTGTAATATCTGCATTATACTTACTAGTTCAGTCTCCCTAATCTGAAAACCTGAAATCCATGAGCATTTTCTTTGAGCATCATGTTGGTGCTCAAAAGTTTCAGATTTTGGTGCATCTTTCACATTTTGGATTTTCAGGTTAGGGATACTCAACCTGTATATCCAAAACTCAATACAAACACATCCAAATCCCTCATTCCATTTCCCCTGTCCTAGGAAATGGTACCCTCATCTACCCAGTCATCCAAACTCCAAAATGGGCATGTCTTTACATTTCTGAGTATCTCCTCAACATCCTCCCTCCAACATTTTACCCTGGGTCATGAAATCTGGGGTCAAATTCAGTCCTTTTTTCAGGGCCCTGCCCATCTAACCCAGCCTTCAACCTCCAGGGGCTTGGCCCTGGGTCTACCCTTGGCTGGCAACTAGCTGGGCTCTTGCTCCAAATCAGAAAATTATCCTGAACCACAATGATTCCTTTCACACACACACACACACACATATATATATATATATATATATATTTTTTTTTTTTTTTGAGACAGAGTCTCACTGTGTTTCCCAGGCTGGAGTGCAGAGTGCAATGGCGTGATCTCAACTCACTGCAACCCCCGCCTTCCAGATTCAAGTGATTCTCCTGTCTCAGCCTCCCAAGTAGCTGGGATTACAGGAGTGCACCACCATGCCAGGCTAATTTTTGTATTTTTAGTGGAGACAGGGTTTCACCATGTTGGCCAGGCTGGTCTCGAACTCCTGATGTCAAGTGTTCTACCTGCTTCGGCCTCCCAAAGTGCTGGGATTACAGGCGTGAGCCACTGCACCCAACCTGATTCTTCTCCTTTCATATGATTGTAAGTATCATCACTGCCCAGAGAATTTTGCTACTGTGTCCTGCTCATTAGATCAAATGTTCTTTGGTACTGACCTTAGTCTAGAAGAAGCATCATTCTAGACACTGTCAAATGAACTCCCTTCAAGGGCTAGCTCTACAGATATGTCCGTCCAAGATTTTTTTCCTTTCATATTGGCTCCCACTGAAGTCCCAGTATGTTCCTCAGCCAAGCTAGCTTCTCAGAGTTTTAACAGGCTATATTAGTCAGGATAGGACAGGCAGTCCTGCTGTAACAAAGTTTAACACAACAAAGGCTTAATTCTTGCTCATGTCAGAACCTGAAGTGGATCAGATAGTAGTTGTCCTACATAACATCTTTTCAGATGGCAAATTGAGGATCCAAGATGCCTTCACTTTGCAATTCTATTGTCTGGAATACTTGTTCCCAAAATTGCCAAAGCAGGAAAAGTGAAAGCATGGAGAAGGTTTATCCCCTCTTAACTGCCTCAGACCAGAATTGACATGGCACTTCTATATGCATTCCATTGTTAAGAATTAGCCACATGACCCAACTACCTGCCTTGGGGCTGGGAAGTATAGAAGACTTGGATGTTTGATGAGCTCTAATAAATATTATTTCTGATATGGTTTGGCTGTGTCTCCACCCAAATCTCATCTTGAATTGTAGCTCCCATAATTCTCATGTGTTGTGGGAGGGATCTGGTGGGAGATAATTGAATCATGGGGGCAGTTTCTCCCATCCTGTTCTTTTGGTAGTAAATAAGCCTCACGAGATCTGACGGTTTTATAAGAGGAAACCCCTTTTGCTTGGTTCTCTCATTTCTCTCTTGCCTGTCACCAAGTAAGACATGCCTTTCACCTTCTGCCATGATTGTGAGGCCTCCCCAGCCACATGGCACTGTGAGTCCATTAAACCTCTTTTTCTTTATAAATTACCCAGTCTCGGGTATGTCTTTATCAGCAGCATGAAAACAGACTAATACAATTTCATAATTACTTCAAGAAGCTAAATATTATCTCCAGGGCCTGAAAGAGATAAAAACAACTTAGGTTGATCTAAGAATCATAGTCATCTACATCATAACAGTTGGGCAAGTAAAACAGAAGGCTGATTTGAGGATACCTCCATATGCAACTCATGCTTGGAAACCATTTAGAAGGCTAACTGACATATAGAGAGTCTGCTTCAGTAGATGTTCCTGATAATGAAATAATGCCTTGTTTATATTTAGGGTGAGACTGAGTAATTGGTGGCTGTCTGACAAACCAGCAGAAACCATACAGACATTCTGAAAAGTTCATTAAAAATACACATTTAAATATACCAAAATTACTTGTGACTCTTTTCCCGCCTGCAACATAATTAAATAAAGCTTTATCTGACCATTTTACTTGTATGCATTATGAACTCCAACCAGTGCTCTCTTCTTCCCAAGACTTTAATAGGCCCTTATCTGTTTGTACTAATTGAGTTTTCTCATACTGCCACATGGGCAGTAGCTAAAAGAAGATGAAAAGTCAGATCTGATATGCCTATGGGATGGTGCTAGGGTTCCTAAAGATCTCTGAATGACCTCAGATCTTTGGGGCCTCAGATTCAAAATCAGAGGTTTGAAAATCTCCTGCCTTCATACTAGATGATCACATCCATACACACACACACACACACACATTTAAAAAAAAAACCTGAAATATTCATAAGGGCCAGATGACTGCATGAATGAGTGGAACAGCCTAGGTGGAAAGCACATACACCATCAAGCTCTGCTTAATTCTAGTGAACAGCAGTGGTTCTCAAATGTAAGCATGCATCAGAATCACCTGGGTGACTTATTAAACAGAGACTGCTGGGCCCCACCCCCAGAGTTTCTAACAAGTTCCTAGTTGATGCTGATGCTGCTGGTCTAGGAACTATGCTTTGGGAACAACTGGTTAAGAAGAAGGTGGGCTCACAGTATTGTCAAATCTTTCACTTTTTCAAGAGAAACTGGAAATCTGGATTGATATGTGAAATCTCCCCATTTTAAAAATCTTGGCAATGAGTTCAAAATTATTTTTAAAACACTGTGAGGCAGAGTGTCTAGGCTAGATTTTGCCCTTCATCTGCCTGTTCACAACTCTACCATAAGCCTTTGATCAAGAAATGACAAACACACACACACTCACACACACACACATCTTTGTATGGGAAGGTGACATCTTTAATTTAGCACCCAGCTTTTGAGGACATATCAGCCAGGCAGAGGAGCCAAATAACTTTAGTAGTACACGAACGAGCAAGTATTAATGTCCTCTCATTCTTCCTTCCTATCCAACAGGTGACTTTGTCCCCCGTCACCCTAAAAGCTGCATTTGCCTTAAAGTGGATTACGACCCTTATAATTATATTAGCCTGACATTCCCAAAGTAAGCCTCATAAACCCTTTTAAATGTTGCCAAAAAACATATACTTGAAAGACATGGATCTCATTTGGATCAATTTTTTTAAATAGGAACTCCAGGAATTTTCACCTAGCACATCTTATGCACAGATTTCTATAATGCTAAGTTCTGTGTAATTTCACAGGCAACAACTGGGCACTCTTGATGTGCCAGATGCTGTATGGGTATTGATGGTGCAGTGACGTACAGCCCCTGACAGCTCTGTCCAGCTCTGGGTTCCGTGATATCTAGACTTGGAAAGTTGGGAGGGCAAGGAGCAGAGAAGAGGGATGCATGCAGACATAACTCCAGGCTTCATCTGTTTTATATGCATTTGGGTTCCACCAAAGAATTTATTGGGAAAAAAGGTCTCTCTGGGTAAAAATTTGACCACTTATTTAAACAATGATTAAACACATCAAATATTATTTTTGTTCCTTCACTTAGATGGATCCAAACTCTCTGGACCATTCAGTTTCTTTCAAGATGGTTTAAACTTTGAAGGCCAAACCACGCAAAATAATTGTTTCTAGTGTGGAAAACCCTGGGCTATTATTCTAACTATTCTTACCAGGCTATATAAAAATAGAACAGAATTATTTTTATTCCATTTGGGAGACGGAGAATGCAAAATTGTGATAGGCACATCTAGCCTGATGCTATCAGGATATATATTAATACACTTGCTCCAGGCAGAAAATTCAAATAGGTAATGATTGTAATATGCATTTGGAGTGTTTGATTCAAGTAGTCCCAGGATTACCCTAGCATAGGATTCCTAACTCATAGACCTATTCTTGTGCCTAACTTAGGGGGGAAAATTGCCACGATATATATCTAAGAACATGTTGTGGCAAAATGTTTAATGAGTGAAAATACTGTCTTGTCTTTTAAAAAGGGGGTTTGATTAGTTCAATCTGAATTATAGAGTTCTAAATTATGTTGCTCTTTTTCATCTATTAAAATACATAATTTCTGTATAATGTTAGTTTTTATCTATTCTTTCCTCTAGATAAAACAACAGAGACTGAAGAAAAGGCAACTCTGGTAAGATTATGGAGTTTACATTCACAACTAGGTATTCTTATTACCTCTGCCTCAACATGTCTACACTCTTGTTTTAAGCAGAGAAATCTGCCCTTCATTGAAGTAACTCTGCTGAGGTGATAAGAGCTCTGCAAGCAATATCTTTAAAACCAAGAGTCAAGTGAGTGAGTGGAGGGGAAACAGAACTGCATCAGCAAGTGTAGAGTTCAGGGAATGTCTGAGAATAAATGAGCTGTCAGCCCTTTATACTTTTCAATATCAGAGACCAGTTGCTTTGTGCAGATGGAACTGTCTCTCACTGCAGCCCTCCCTCTTGGGCATGGGACAGAGAACACCTCCCAATTCCCTGGAGATATGCATTAGGAGGTGTGCTCCTAACTGAAGGAAGAACCAAAAGAATGGAAAAGGGCTGACTTTGGAAAGCTACAGTCAGAGGAATAAAGTTCTCTGAGGTTTGGAAGAGACACTGTATGAGTCACTGAGGCTGTTCTGATTGTATACAAGTTGGAGGAGAAGAAAACAGTGTCTATTGTCATCAGAAGATGTCCAGGGAGAAAAATCATAATTTGTAATGAATCTTTAACCTATTTAAAGTAATTAAAGATCTACTCCATATATGAGAGCCGGGCCTTTGTCTCTTTACTCTCCTAATTAGTCCCTTCACTGCCTGGTACTGGCTTTACCTACAGCAGATTTTGTTCTTCTCCTCTGCCTTTTTGATCACTGCAATGCTCATGATACCTCCTAGAATTTGCTTCCCGAAATGATGAAAGGGTGTTGCTTTTGGCACACCTCCAATTGTCTCCTTGCTTCAAATCAGTTCCTTTTTTCTTCCCTTCAAACTCCTACCCCCAATTCTTCTGTTTGATGAGTCAGCTAACATCTCCCCCCACATGGCTGTTAAACCTCCATCTTCTTAGATGTAGGAGAATACACTTAGACAGATTAGATATTGACGGCATTTTAAGGCAAAGAACTGAAACAGATCAAGAAAATACATGTCAATTTGGCAATTTCAAAATATAAAAGGCACACACCCCCGTTTGATTCAGCAATCCCACTTCTAAGAATTTATCCTACAGATAGAATCACAATGTGCTCAGAGACGTATGTATAATATATTGCAGTGTCTTGGCAATCTCAAAATCGGAAACAAGTAAAATGTCTATTACTAGGGGACTCTTTAGATAAACTCTGCTACCTAATGCTAAATGACGAGTTAATGGGTGCAGCACACCAACATGGCACATGTATACATATGTAACAAACCTGCATGTTGTGCACATGTATCCTAAAACTTAAATAATAATAATAATAATAATAAAAAGAAAATTGTGCAACCATTAAAAAGACTGGGGTCGCTCTCTCTGAAATAATTTGGGATGATCTTCAGGACACATGGTCAAATGAGAAAAGCAAGGAGTGGAACAGTATGTAAATAATAATAATGATAATTGTTTTAAAATAATTTATTTTTTAATAATTTATTATTTAAAAATAATGTCTTTAAAAATAAAAGTTTTCACAAAGTATGTTGCCTAAATGGCCTGCATTCGAATCATTAAGAGGGACGGGGAATGCAGATTCCCAGGCCCTTGCTCCAGACATCCTGATTCAGAAGAGGTGGAATGAGGGCAGAATATGCAATTTTAACAAGTTTCCCTGGTGATTCTAATGTACACAAAAAATTTGAAAAATTCTGCCTAGGCTTTGCTGATGGCTCTAGTAAGTGCCAAGTGTTTAGGGAAGGTTTATGTCAAAAGTCCTTGTGATTGTCTTCCACATAGACTTTGGTTTCTTTTGCAAGATAATCCTTTAACTGACTGCTAAAAAGTTATCAAGTTATTGATGAAAGAGGCCTGTATGTATTGCCATGTCTCTTTGTTTCTCTTTTTTTCCCCTAATCTTAGTGGGGGAGAAAAGGAAAAAAAAATTACTGTGTTCTAAGGGGCTACAAAGACATTTGAAATAGTCTTGTTTCCAGTGGGCACGCTGTTTATAAGTCTTCATATTTCATATCCAGTAGAAATTATCTGCCTTCCTCTGGACCTTGTTTCTGTTTTTGTTTGTTCATTTGTTTGTTTGTTTTTTGTTTCTTTGTTTGTTTCTTGAGACGGAGTCTCGCACTGTCACCTGGGCTGGAGTGCAATGGCGCGATCCCGGTTCACTGCAGCCTCCTTCTCCTGGGTTCAAGCGATTCTCCTGCCTCAGCCTCCCAAGTAGCTGGGATTACAGGTGCCCACCACCATGCCTGGCTAATTTTTGTATTTTTAGTAGAGACGGGGTTTCACTATGTTGGCCTGGCTGTTCTCAAACTCCTGACCTCGTGATCCGCCCACCTCGGCCTCCCAAAGTGCTGGGATTACAGGCGTGAGCCACCACACCAGGCCTGGACCTTGTTTTTGATCCATCACTTGATCTTTGTTTGGTAGGTCTCTAAATAACTACAGTTTTCCTTTATATATATATAGTCACAAACTTAGATTAGAGGCTGTCAAATCCAGTTGTGCATTGTAACTACCTGGGGATCTCACCTCAAACAGACTGTCCTGGAGCTTAGGAATATACATATATATTATAAGCCTCCCAGGTGATTCAAAAACATAATGTATGTTCAAAGAATATCTCAGTAAGAATACAAAAGAAAATTTTGTATTTCCCGGAGTTGTTCTCTGGGAAATAGAAGCAGAAGGCTAGGGTAGAAAGTGGGAAAGAGACTTCCATTTCACTTTTTGAAGTATTTGAACTTTTGAAACGTGAGTGAATCACTTCCACAAAAGCAAATACATTAATTGACAATAAATTAATGAATTAATATGACCCACAGAAAGCAGCATCATAAATAAGGCTTTTCTCACCATGATGGAGCCAAGATTTGATTGACCTCTGTCAGTCTAATGCTCCACATAACACTTTCAGTGTTTCTGATTAAACCCTTCAACTGACTGCAACAAGTGTATACTGAGCTAGGAGTATCCTTAACACCAGTAAATGTCTGACATGCTAAGAATAGAGAATCTCAATCTGTGCTCCCTAAAAATCACAGCCTGAGATTGGGTGCTTTATTTGGAAGGCATAGTCCCAGGATAGGGAGAGTGAGGGAAAAGGGAAGTGAGACAGAGGAAGTTGGAAGAAATCCCAGGTAATATATTACTGTGTGGGCCACAGCTTCAAGAGAAGCCTTGAAAAGGACACTGCCGGTTGCTTGGTAGATAAAGGACATATCCAGACAGGCTTTGCAGAGAAACCACTCTCAGAAAGCCCGTCAGGGAGAGGAAAGAGAGAGAATTTATCTGCTCACCTCCCTCCTGTCTCCATCTCCGATCTTCAAAGTTTGAGCCATAGGGAGTTAACGCCCCTGCACTCTGGGCCAAATCACCTGCCCCCTTCAGCAGCCACTCAGGAAGCCAGATCTGACATGGTGTTTCCTCCACATTCAGAAGTGGTGGGAGGAGTCAGAGAGACTGGGCCAACAGCCTTCAGCCTCAGGCAACAGGACCCTATAGGCCCACAGGGAGTCTGGTAGCTATGGCAGCAGCTGAGACAGAGCAAGTGAGTTGAGGTACAGCAGGCTGATTAAGCCAAATGAATCTGATGAGACCAGAGAGATGTGTCTGCTACAAGGAGCAAGAAACGTTTTTGCCGCCAGGCGTGGTGGCTCACACCTGTAATCCCAGCACTTTGGGAGGCCGAGGCGGGTGGATCACAAGGTCAGGAGATCGAGACCATCCTGGTTAATATGGTGAAACCCTGTCTTTACTAAAAATACAAAAAATTAGCCGGTCATGTTGGCGGGCACCTATAGTCCCAACTACTCGGGAGGCTGAGGCAGGAAAATGGCTTGAACCCGGGAGGCGGAGCTTGCAGTGAGCCGAGATGGCGCCACTGCACTCCGGCGTGGGCAACAGAGCGAGACTTCGTCTGAAAAAAACAAAAAGAAAAAAAAAAAAGAAAAAAACTTTTTTGCCCCCAAGGAGTGTTGCCTAAAGAAAGAAACTGACACACCTCATAAAAATGAAAGTATCAAAAACTTTTAAAGAGATTTGCTCTCTATCAGTTAGCTTTCAGTGAATCATAAACCACTCTGAAATTTAGGAGCTTAAAACAAGAACCATTTTATTATTGGTCACAAGTCTGTGTGTTGATTGGGTCTGAAAGAACTAGAACAGCCTATCTCTAATGTTTGGAGGTAGGGATGGCTGTCAACCACTGTTGGCTGTCAGCTGAGGAATTTCTCACCTACCAGTAGGCAAGTGAGCCAGGCTTTTTCACATGAAGGTGATTACAGAGGAAAGTTCCCAAGGGTAGCAAGAAGGGGCAAAGCACACTGCACTGGTTCTTTTCATGTCTCCCCTTGCTGATGTCCCACTGGGGAAAGCAAGTTACGTGGCCAAGATGAAATTTGAGGGATGAGAAGACAGAATTCTCTTGGATAGAAGTGGCAAAGTTATTTTGCAAAAGGCTATGCATAGAGGGGTGGGAGGAATTTGTGGCCATTTTGCAATCTACCACAATCTATCAAGTACCCTGATAACTAGAAGTGCTCTCTTCATCAATACCTTTCCTAAGCAGGAATGAAGAAGACAGTTTTCTGATCACCTTTAGCACTGCCAGGTTAATTTCCTTATTTATCTACACTGACTATCTGGGGCGTTTTCAAAAAGAGACAGAAATCCTAAAGATAGCAGGCAGCTCTCACCCTTCTTCACAAGACCTTGAAAATTCACAGTTCAGTCATTCAACCAGATGTTCACAACGCATGACCTCATGTTGAACTCCTTAGCAATAAAGAGTTTACAGGATGATTATTTACATCAGTATTATTACTTATGCTCATTCTTACTGATGGAATAACTAACATTCTGGCACTTTGCACAGAATTTTATAAGAAATCTATTGCAGTCAACCTAAAATGACTAAAATGCCATAGCTACCAAGAGCGCTGCTCCTTTTCATTCTGTTAAGAGAAAATAAGAATTGTTTTGATGCTCAATAGCTAGGCAAATACCTCAAGGTTTACCATCACCTTGAGAAGATATAGTAAGGTTAACACACTAAACAAAATCCTTCCTTCTAGGCACTAATTTCTTTTTCAATCCAGGTAAACTGCTCCCAACTGCTCAAGCCACAGCTTCATGGTTTCAGAAGTCATGCATCCTATAATGTGGTTCACTAAATCACAGAAGATGTATCTCACTCTTAAGCACCTTATTACTCTTAACCTTAAAACCAACTATTTATTAAATAATTATTTAAGATAATCATTTATCCTTAATTGCTACAACTGAAGTGATACAAAATTTAAAACACAATTTAAGATCACTCCTAGGAATAATTAGTTACCTAAATAATGATTACTAACTGATGTGGTTTCTCACATCTTTAGAACTTTGGCCTTAAGCAGAATAATTTCACCCAAGTCTCCAATTTTGAGATAACTTCTAGGGCAGTTTTCACAAAGTATGTTGCCTAAATGGCCTGCATTCGAATCATTAAGAGGGACGGGGAATGCAGATTCCCAGGCCCTTGCTCCAGACATCCTGATTCAGAAGAGGTGGAATGAGGGCAGAATATGCAGTTTTAAGAAGTTTCTCTGGTGATTCTAAAGTACACAAAAAATTTGAAAAATTCTGCCTAGGCTTTGCTGATGGCTCTAATAAGTGCCAAGTGTTTAGGGAAGGTTTATGTCAAAAGTCCTTGTGATTGTCTTCCACGTAGACTTTGGTTTCTTTTGCAAGATAAACCTTTAATTGACTGCTAAAAAGTTATCAAGTTATTGATGAAAGGAGCCTGTATGTATTGCCATGTCTCTTTGTTTCTCTTTTTTTCCCCTAATCTTAGTGGGGGAGAAAAGGAAAAAAAAAATTACTGTGTTCTAAGGGGCTACAAAGACATTTGAAATAGTCTTGTTTCCAGTGGGCACGCTGTTTATAAGTCTTCATATTTCATATCCAGTAGAAATTGTCTGCCTTCCTTTGGACCTTGTTTTTTTGTTTGTTTGTTTGTTTTTGTTTTGAGACGGAGTCTCGCACTGTCACCCAGGCTGGAGTGCAATGGCGCAATCTCAGCTCACTGCAACCTCCTTCTCCCAGGTTCAAGCGATTCTCCTGCCTCAGCCTCCCGAGCAGCTGGGATTATAGGTGCCTGCCACCATGCCTGGCTAATTTTTTGTATTTTTAGTAGAGACGGGGTTTCACTATGTTGGCCAGGCTGGTCTCAAACTCCTGACCTCATGATCCACCCGACTTGGCCTCCCAAAGTGCTGGGATTACAGGCATGAGCCACCACACCCGGCCTGGATCTTGTTTTTGATCCATCACTTGATCTTTTTCTGGTAGGTCTCTGAATAACTACAGTTTTCCTTTATATATATAGTCACAAACTTAGATTAGAGGCTCTCAAATCCAGTTGTACATTGTAACTCCCCAGGGATCTCACCTCAAACAGACTGTCCTGGAGCTTAGGAATGTATATTTTATAAGCCTCCCAGCTGATTCAAAAATATAATCAGATTTGATAATATACTTAAATCCAATCCTGTTCTAAAAACTAATACTAAAAATTACATATGATGAGCTCATAACAAAATGATTTATAATGATTTCTCCAGTAAGATATTTTGGCTCATATAGCCACTCCAAAATCCAGACATAGAAAGTTATATCAAACAAAGGATATACAGCTCAGGATTTCAAATGAATTTCTTACACATTCTTCACAAGTTAAATTCACATTCCATCAGGAGTAAGAAAAAGAAGGAAAACATTATTTTCTAGGACTCTACCCTTAGCAATAACATTATCTTCTACCTTCTCAAGATATCAGGTATGTTCATAGATTTTGTAATCAAACCACCCTAATCTCTCATTTACTTTTTCTATTGAATTGTGGAAAGTATTCAAATTCTTTCAGCCAATTTCCTTATCAGTAAAATAAAGATTTTACTCTCAAAACCTGTTAGGAATCTTTTGGTTGCCAGAAGCAGAAAACCCAATTCAACTTAAATGTGAAAGGAAGTTACTGGCTAAATAACCTAAAAGTCATATAGGCTTTAATTGAGGCTTAATCTAGCTGATCAGTGAAATCAACAATGTTCCAGTTTCTTTCTCTTTTTCTTTATTAACTTCTTTGGTGTTACTTTTACCCAAGGCTGCCCCCACTAAGCAGCTTCCATGCTTCCGCATTAATATTTCACATGATGGGTATGTCTCTCCAGATATTTCTACAGAAGACCCAGGATCCCCCAGAAAATTTCTCCAAGATCTAACTAGTTCAAATTGGGTCACATGATCATACCTGAACTAGTCACTGTTGCCTGGAGAATGGGATTTTCCACTTGACTTAAGTCAATCAGGGAACAACCTGGAGATGAGGATGAGATCTATTTCCCTCAAAGCACAGCGAATATCCAGGGGGTAGAAATGAAAATCTGGGTGCACTTATTAACAGAAAGGGAGAGAGAATCTGGGTCGCCTAAAACAGTGAATACACACTACCCTTCTACATAAGGATTTGTAAAGATTACATAAAGTAATCTGTATAAAACATTAATGGCTGGCACACACTCAATAAAAGTTTACTATTGTTATTACTACCCTCAGCATCCATTAATGGACTCAATGTCTGGTAATGTTATTAAGGCCTGAATATTACCCAGAATCTATGGGCATCTACTTCTTATCTGTGGAAATGAAGGAAGGGATGTCATGCTTAAATTCCATTGAAGCATGCTTTTCTTAAACACATACAGTTAACAGTAAATTGTTCAGAATGACAAGGTATGAAAATTCCAGGAAAAACCTATTGCTTGGCCTTACCTTCTCATAAAGCCACCTCTCACCACCAGAAAGGACACTTTTATACTACCTCTAGACATACAATTATAGAGTTCCATCTGTCAAGATTGCATTCTGCAGCTACCATGAAAATGAGACCTGCATAATACTTATGTTGACTTTAACATCCTGTTCTTATAGACAAAGAAGGTGAAGAACTGATCCAATGTAGTCAAACTCCTAACTTCTGAAGTGCACTGTCGGCTGGTTGTGGTGGCTTATGCCTGTAATCCCAGCACTTTGGGAGGCCAAGGCAGGTGAGGCAGATTGCTTGAGCTCAGGAATTCAAGACCAGCCTGGGCAACAGGACAAAACCCTGTCTCTACAAAAAATACAAAAATTAGCCAAGTGTGGTGTTGTGCACCTGTAGTCCCCACTACTTGGGTGGCTGAGGTGGGAGGATGGCTTGAGCCTAGGAGGCAGAGGTTGCAGTGAATGCAGTGAGCTGAGACTGTGGCACTGCACTCCAGCCTGACCCTGTTGAGAAAAAAAGAGAATGTCTTTGTTATCCATTCCTTTTCATTGTGTTTTTACACCACAATGAAGAGGATGGAGTATGAGTTGATGAAGGCAGGAAATGAGGGGGAAATTTAGACAAGTCATGACTATTGATGACCAAATATTCTGCTTAGCTGGCCCATTGAAACCCAAACAAATCTAAAACTACACTGAATTAGAAAAAAAACAGAAATTCCTACCTGGATCCTCAGGGTATCTCTATGCACATTCTCTGCTCCAGCCAATTTGGACCTATTTTTTCTAAAAGAGAATTAACTGGGTGGCAAGGTGTGAATTATATTCTTCTGCAATTAAGTTAACCACAACAAGGGCCCTAGCCTACATACACCTTGGTCATTTATTCTGGTTGAAAAGAGAGTGACTAAAAAGAAACAATTCTTGTGTCTGTTGCTGGCACCCCCAAGGGCTTGCTGTGTGGTTTTCACAAAAATTCTTTCATCTCTGTTTGCCTTTGTCCTGTCAGCCACAAAATGAGACAGCCTTCTCACACAAGAAATTATTTCCAAACAGAACATTCTAAATCAGTACTTCTCAACTGGTTGTACAATAGGAAAATCCAAGAGGGCTTTCAAAATTTTAGAGGCTGGGGCCTCATCCCAGAACTACTAAATCAACATATCTAAGGGAGAAACACACACACACAGACATATAGAATATTTTCACCTCTAAGTCCATTTCAGATAAACATATTCATGGTTATAAATCACTATAAATATAATATAAAGGGCCCATGTGTTATAAAAATGTACATTCCATAAAAGAGAAATTCTATACATTTCTTATTTAACTCCTCTTAAAAATGAGCTAATCTGCTTTTAAGTTCTTTTACTTTACTGCCTTCCTAAAATGGCTAAAAACACATTGAGAGAACAAATGGAGAATTCTAGAATTAAATTCATGTAAAAAGTTAAAAGCAATCACAGGAAGGATGTACCTTATTTACATGTTGCCAATAAGGTTATATACCTATCATAGAGGTGATATCACTTTACAAATGAAGACAAAGAAAACAGTAAGTAGGCTGTGTTTTCTCTTATTGGACTATATAAAATTCAGAAGAGCAGGCTTTTTTAGGAAAATCATATTCTTTTCATCAGAAAGAGAAAGCTGCTAAGACCAAAGAAAGAAAAAGAAAAAGAAAAAGAAAAGCAAGGGCATTAATTCTGACCTCCTAATTTAATCCAGATCAATAGTCATCTGGAGGGCAAAATATTTTTTAAATTAGTTACAAGGTGTGAAATGAGATAATTTCATTTCACAAAGCTTTACCTAGAACACAATGAAAGGGGAACCCCAAAACGGGGGGAGGTGGAAATCTTTACCAACATTACTTAATGATGTGCTATACTTTAGAGACAGAAAAGGCATAAATAAGTAAATGATTGTTTCTTGAATCAATGTACTAGTTATTGTGTACATGAAAATTCTATCTTTTGGCCTGGTCTAAATTATCCACCCAGGTTTTTGCAAGCAAATTAGAAACAGATAAGCCATAAAAAATCAAATGACTATAGGCAAATATATTTTGATATGTACTCTTACAATGAAAAATTAGAACACTTTCCCAAAAGATTTCTTTATATTTAAGACCCCAGTTAGCCTCTCATATTCCAATCAGAAGAAAAGTCCTAGAGAAGAATGGTGACAACGTTATCTTCACCCGTTTACTTTATCAGTTTAAAGAAAAGCAGCACCAAGTTGGAAAACACTCTGCAGGATATTATCCAGGAGAACTTCCCCAATCTAGCAAGGCAGGCCAACGTTCAGATTCAGGAAATACAGAGAACGCCACAAAGATACTCCTCGAGAAGAGCAACTCCAAGACACATAATTGTCAGATTCACCAAAGTTGAAATGAAGGAAAAAATGTTAAGGGCAGCCAGAGAGAAAGGTCGCGTTACCCTCAAAGGGAAGCCCATCAGACTAACAGCGGATCTCTCGGCAGAAACCCTACAAGCCAGAAGAGAGTGGGGGCCAATATTCAACATTCTTAAAGAAAAGAATTTTCAACCCAGAATTTCATATCCAGCCAAACTAAGCTTCATAAGTGAAGGAGAAATAAAATACTTTACAGACAAGCAAATGCTGACCGATTTTGTCACCACCAGGCCTGCCCTAAAAGAGCTCCTGAAGGAAGCGCTAAACATGGAAAGGAACAACCGGTACCAGCCGCTGCAAAATCATGCCAAAATGTAAAGACCATCAAGACTAGGAAGAAACTGCATCAACTAATGAGCAAAATCACCAGCTAACATCATAATGACAGGATCAAATTCACACATAACAATATTAACTTTAAATGTAAATGGACTAAATTCTCCAATTAAAAGACACAGACTGGCAAGTTGGATAAAGAGCCAAGACCCATCAGTGTGCTGTATTCAGGAAACCCATCTCACGTGCAGAGACACACATAGGCTCAAAATAAAAGGATGGAGGAAGATCTACCAAGCAAATGGAAAACAAAAAAAGGCAGGGGTTGCAATCCTAGTCTCTGATAAAACAGACTTTAAACCAACAAAGATCAAAAGAGACAAAGAAGGCCATTACATAATGGTAAAGGGATCAATTCAACAAGAGGAGCTAACTATCCTAAATATTTATGCACCCAATACAGGAGCACCCAGATTCATAAAGCAAGTCCTGAGTGACCTACAAAGAGACTTAGACTCCCACACATTAATAATGGGAGACTTTAACACCCCACTGTCAACATTAGACAGATCAACGAGACAGAAAGTCAACAAGGATACCCAGGAATTGAACTCAGCTCTGCACCAAGCGGACCTAATAGACATCTACAGAACTCTCCACACCAAATCAACAGAATATACATTTTTTTCAGCACCACACCACACCTATTCCAAAATTGACCACATAGTTGGAAGTAAAGCTCTCCTCAGCAAATGTAAAAGAACAGAAATTATAACAAACTATCCCTCAGACCACAGTGCAATCAAACTAGAACTCAGGATTAAGAATCTCACTCAAAGCCGCTCAACTACATGGAAACTGAACAACCTGCTCCTGAATGACTGCTGGGTACATAACGAAATGAAGGCAGAAATAAAGATGTTCTTTGAAACCAATGAGAACAAAGACACAACATACCAGAATCTCTGGGACGCATTCAAAGCAGTGTGCAGAGGGAAATTTATAGCACTAAATGCCCACAAGAGAAAGCAGGAAAGATCCAAAATTGACACCCTAACATCACAATTAAAAGAACTAGAAAAGCAAGAGCAAACACATTCAAAAGCTAGCAGAAGGCAAGAAATAACTAAAATCAGAGCAGAACTGAAGGAAATAGAGACACAAAAAACCCTTCAAAAAATTAATGAATCCAGGAGCTGGTTTTTTGAAAGGATCAACAAAATTGATAGTCCGCTAGCAAGACTAATAAAGAAAAAAAGAGAGAAGAATCAAATAGACGCAATAAAAAATGATAAAGGGGATATCACCACCGATCCCACAGAAATACAAACTACCATCAGAGAATACTACAAACACCTCTACGCAAATAAACTAGAAAATCTAGAAGAAATGGATACATTCCTCGACACATACACTCTCCCAAGACTAAACCAGGAAGAAGTTGAATCTCTGAATAGACCAATAACAGGAGCTGAAATTGTGGCAATAATCAATAGTTTACCAACCAAAAAGAGTCCAGGACCAGATGGATTCACAGCCGAATTCTACCAGAGGTACAAGGAGGAACTGGTACCATTCCTTCTGAAACTATTCCAATCAATAGAAAAAGAGGGAATCCTCCCTAACTCATTTTATGAGGCCAGCATCATTCTGATACCAAAGCCTGGCAGAGACACAACCAAAAAAGAGAATTTTAGACCAATATCCTTGATGAACATTGATGCAAAAATCCTCAATAAAATACTGGCAAACCGAATCCAGCAGCACATCAAAAAGCTTATCCACCATGATCAAGTGGGCTTCATCCCTGGGATGCAAGGCTGGTTCAACATACGCAAATCAATAAATGTAATCCAGCATATAAACAGAGCCAAAGACAAAAACCACATGATTATCTCAATAGATGCAGAAAAAGCCTTTGACAAAATTCAACAACCCTTCATGCTAAAAACTCTCAATAAATTAGGTATTGATGGGACATATTTCAAAATAATAAGAGCTATCTATGACAAACCCACAGCCAATATCATACTGAATGGGCAAAAACTGGAAGCATTCCCTTTGAAAACTGGCACAAGACAGGGATGCCCTCTCTCACCGCTCCTATTCAACATAGTGTTGGAAGTTCTGGCCAGGGCAATCAGGCAGGAGAAGGAAATAAAGGGTATTCAATTAGGAAAAGAGGAAGTCAAATTGTCCCTGTTTGCAGACGACATGATTGTTTATCTAGAAAACCCCATTGTCTCAGCCCAAAATCTCCTTAAGCTGATAAGCAACTTCAGCAAAGTCTCAGGATACAAAATCAATGTACAAAAATCACAAGCATTCTTATACACCAACAACAGACAAACAGAGAGCCAAATCATGAGCGAACTCCCATTCACAATTGCTTCAAAGAGAATAAAATACCTAGGAATCCAACTTACACGGGATGTGAAGCACCTCTTCAAGGAGAACTACAAACCACTGCTCAAGGAAATAAAAGAGGATACAAACAAATGGAAGAACATTCCTTGCTCATGGGTAGGAAGAATCAATATCGTGAAAATGGCCATACTGCCCAAGGTAATTTACAGATTCAATGCCATCCCCATCAAGCTACCAATGACTTTCTTCACAGAATTGGAAAAAACTACTTTAAAGTTCATATGGAACCAAAAGAGAGCCCGCATCGCCAAGTCAATCCTAAGCCAAAAGAACAAAGCTGGAGGCATCACACTACCTGACTTCAAACTATACTACAAGGCTACAGTAACCAAAACAGCATGGTACTGGTACCAAAACAGAAATATAGATCAATGGAACAGAACAGAGCCCTCAGAAATAACGCCGCTTACCTACAACTATCTGATCTTTGACAAACCTGAGAAAAACAAGCAATGGGGAAAGGATTCCCTATTTCATAAATGGTGCTGGGAAAACTGGCTAGCCATATGTAGAAAGCTGAAACTGGATCCCTTCCTTACACCTTATGCAAAAATCAATTCAAGATGGATTAAAGACTTAAACGTTAGACCTAAAACCATAAAAACCCTAGAAGAAAACCTAGGCATTACCATTCAGGACATAGGCGTGGGCAAGGACTTCATGTCCAAAACACCAAAAGCAGTGGCAACAAAAGCCAAAATTGACAAATGGGATCTAATTAAACTAAAGAGCTTCTGCACAGCAAAAGAAACTACCATCAGAGTGAACAGGCAACCTACAACATGGGAGAAAATTTTCGCAACCTACTCATCTGACAAAGGGCTAATATCCAGAATCTACAGTGAACTCAAACAAATTTACAAGAAAAAAACAAACAACCCCATCAAAAAGTGGGCGAAGGACATGAACAGACACTTCTCAAAAGAAGACATTTATGCAGCCAAAAAACACATGAAAAAATGCTCATCATCACTGGCCATCAGAGAAATGCAAATCAAAACCACTATGAGATATCATCTCACACCAGTTAGAATGGCAATCATTCAAAAGTCAGGAAACAACAGGTGCTGGAGAGGATGTGGAGAAATAGGAACACTTTTACACTGTTGGTGGGGCTGTAAACTAGTTCAACCATTGTGGAAGTCAGTGTGGCGATTCCTCAGGGATCTAGAACTAGAAATACCATTTGACTCAGCCATCCCATTACTGGGTATATACCCAAATGACTATAAATCATGCTGCTATAAAGACACATGCACACGTATGTTTATTGCGGCATTATTCACAATAGCAAAGACTTGGAACCAACCCAAATGTCCAACAATGATAGACTGGATTAAGAAAATGTGGCACATATACACCATGGAATACTATGCAGCCATAAAAAATGATGAGTTCATATCCTTTGTAGGGACATGGATGAAATTGGAAACCATCATTCTCAGTAAACTATCGCAAGAACAAAAAAACCAAACACCGCATATTCTCACTCATAGGTGGGAATTGAACAATGAGATCACATGGACACAGGAAGGGGAATACCATACTCTGGGGACTGTGGTGGGGAGGGGGGAGGGGGGAGGGATAGCATTGGGAGATATACCTAATGCTAGATGACGAGTTAGTGGGTGCAGCGCACCAGCATGGCACATGTATACATATGTAACTAACCTGCACAATGTGCACATGTACCCTAAAACTTAAAGTATAATAATAAAAAAAAAAAAAAAAAAAAAAGAAAAGCAGCAAAGGTGTATTCAACATATTGCAAATATTTAGCACCGTGCACTGGTGTGACTATTCATTCTTCTCCTTGGTCAACTAATCACTGTGTTTTATCATCCAGCCTGTGACTTAAATCTATCCAGCAGGAATTAAGCAAAGATGGAGGAGCAGGCACAAAATAGAAAAGACAACTGAGGAAGAGTATATCAAATGTGACATTCCTGGAATAAAGAAGAGGATGGTCATAGAGCATCGTCTAGGTCATGGAAAACACTAGGTCAGCATTTCCCTAAATATGTTTCCTAGAATACTTGTCCCATGAGAGGTTCCACTAATAATAGGCTCTGTAGCCAAATGAGTTTGAGAAATATTGCATACTGTATCTCCCTGACCTCTCTTGCAGGTTTGCAATACACATTAGCACAAAAAGACTCGGGGAAGTCCTTCAGAAGACTGATTCACTTAGATTAAACCAAGTTACTCACAAATTTATTAAACTGTGGAACATTTTATGTGTATCCCGGCACCTATAAATAGTTCATGGAGTTGATACTCTGTAGAACACCTAGAAACTGCTTGAGGCAGCAACATAAGACTAGTGGTTGAAGGTAACCCAGAAAAAAATTAATGCTTCAGAGATTAGCCAAGAGGAGGGATCCTCATTGTTTTTCATTTCTGTGACAGACTAGGACATGTACATGGAAGGAAAGGGGCAATGCCATGTTCTCAAATGAGATTCCATGCATGAGATGAGTGCACCATTGAAAATTCAGCAATTCTCAAAATGAATTAAACTATAAGAAGAAGACAGCGATGATAAGGACACCACACTATCAACTACTTTAATAGACAAAATAGTCTTTCTGGTAGACAACCATGTCTAACAGAAATGTTAGAGTACTAATCTATGTTTGCATCTGGGATGTACCAGGCTTTGGGTGGTTCACTCTACATAGCTAATCTTAATCTCTGATTCATCATGACAATTCTAGTGAGTAAACATTATTATTCATATTCAAACATGGGGAAACAAAGCTTCAAACAGAGTAAGTGAACTTTCACTACCTTTTGATGTATTTGGGGAAGATGGAAGAATGTGGATAGGAAGAGATAGTAAGAATACTAGAAGAAAAGGAAGGAAAGGCCCCACTTTTGTGTAAGGAGGGATGAAAACAGTCATCATCTACTAAGGAAGGGAGCAAGGCTACAGAGGTTGTGGAGAAGTCATCCTGAGGCCCACCTCTGTGAGGGCTTTTGTAATGCACTAGTATAGCATCACTGGGTCTAAGTAATCCACACACAGAAGATGCTTATGCTACATGATGAGTTAATCTCAAATGTTTTCCTGCAGGGTCACTCTCAAATCTTCTGTTTTATTAATGAGTCAAAAGAATAGTAAACAAAAAAAAAAATTCAAGACTTCCCAAAATTCACAACAAATCAAGAACAAACCCAGGATTCAATGGCTGATGAGATACTGGGCATGAAATCAGTTGGATTAGGTGGTGAGTCTCAGAGATTTGAGGAGTAAAGAACACACCTATGACAGACAAAGTAATCAAGAGAGTAAGTAGAGGGAGAGAAAAGCAATAAAAGAAAAGATGGCACAAGTAAGCAAGATGATATTTGTCTATACTCAATCTCCTTGAAATAGTATGCCTAAGGACAGTCATTATTGAATGAACCCTGTCTCCATTTATTCTTAGTAAGGAACATATCTTATGCTACCTCTCTTACTCATATTATCAATAGATTTTGGTGTTTTAGCAAGTTACAGTTTCAGCTGTTGGAAAATTCAGAGATCTTTTGGTTACATAGGAGAGAAAATCCTGCTAAAAATGGCACAAGCTAATAAAATAAAATGTAATTACTTCACTGAAAAGTTCAAGAAAGAATGGCGGTTGGCCTAGTTAACCCCAGGAGCTCATGGCTCAAATTATATTGTCAGCTTTCTCTCTCTCTCTTTCTACTTGTGTTTCTTCCTCTCTCGGTCTTTCTTCTGTGTTGGCGTCATTCTCAAGCAAGACTTCTGACAGGAGGCCTCAGAAAGCCCCAGCTCCCATTACTCCTACAGCTATGAAATGAAGTGAAAAAAAAAAAAAAAAAGAAGGTTCTCTCTCTTAAAAATGCTAACCAAATTCCTGGCATGGAGTCCCATTACACCAGCTTGAGGAACCTGCTCATCCCTGCACCAAGCACAATGTCCAGGGAATGGGATATGCTGATTGGTCACGTGCTCCCCTGGAGCTGAGACGTTGGTCAGCACTTCCCAGAGCCATAGACTAAAGGTAGAGGACAGATTTTCTCCAAAGCAAAGGAGGAGAATGGGTGCCAAGGGCACAAAAATAACAGATGTCCATTACAGAAGACCAATGTAGTCATTTTTACATTTCATAAGGCTCAAATTTAAGCCACTTGGGCCTCAGTATCAGTTATCTAAACATGTATATGTAAACACTGTGGAAACATAAAGAATGAAGCAATTTGTTATCCTTGGGAGGGGGGCAAAAGAAGCTGTGCGAGTCTTCACAGAGGACGTGCTCTTTGATCTGGGGCTTGAAGGAGGAGTAGGATTATGGCAGAGGTTATTTGTGCTCACAAAATATGCATGTGCTCCCCAACAGTTCTCAGTCTCCTTTGCATTTAGGTTGGAACCACATGACTAGTTCTGGCCATGTGACTGGTTCTGGCAAATGGACTTGGAATGGAAGTGACATGGGCAAAGGTCATTAAAAGCTGTATGCCTTATCCATTTCTCTTATCCCCTTTGGCAGAGTCTGAGGAAGTTGTGTGTTGAAATAGTAGGGCCTCAAGATGGAATCCTTGGGTTATTGCATGAAAGAGAGTCATCCAGTAAGGACACCCAACTCACATGGATCTTTGCATGAGTGAGAAAATCTCTGTTGTAATAAGTTACTGAGATTTAGGATTAAGGAAAGATCACCATACAACAAGATGTCTTTTCTGTTTCTAGACTTTAGTCAGAAATTTTGTTTCTTTGTGAAAAAATGATCCCCCCTCAAGAGAAACAAGTAACAGTGTTTGCAGGTATTTTAGTCCATATGTGCTGTTATAACAGAATACATCAGACTGGGTAACTTATAAACACCAGTAATTTATTTTTCCTAGTTCTGGAGTCTGGGAAGTTCAAAATCAAGGTACTAGCTAGGAGGGTCAGTGTCTGATGAAAACTACTCCCTGTTTCATGGTGGCATCTCGTTGCTGCATCCTCTGGAGGGGAGGAATGCTGTGTCCTCATGTGGGGGAAGTAATGGAAATGCAAGAGAGTACTCCCTTCAACCCCAAGCCCTTTTATAAAGGTACTAATCCCATTCATGAGGGTGCAGCCCTCATGACTTAATCACCTCACAAAAGCCACACCTCTTAATACTATTGCATTGATGATTAAGTTTCAACATGAATTTTGGAAGAGACACCATCATTCAAATCATAGCTGTGGGCAATTCAAAGAAAAAGTAGGGATTCTAAGCTTAAACATGTTAAAGTTTACAGTGAGTTAACAGTATTAATTTTCTTAAGAATGGTTTCATTTATTTAGTTATATATCTTATTCATCAGCTATGGCTGTGAAACAAATCTGTCAAAAACTCATTGGCTTAAAACCACATTTGCTAACTAACCCTTAGGCATCTGAAGGTTGGCTGGGGGTTGGATGATCTAAGCATCTCTGCTCTGCATATCTTTCTTCCTCCTTAAACCAGTGAATGAGACATCCAGGTTATTTTCTTATGATGAGATAGGCACATGAAAGCAAATGAAAATGCACAAGGCCTTCTCAGGCCTAGGCCCAGAACTGATACACTGTCACGTCTTGTGCCATTAGCCAAAGCAAAGTCACATGGCCAAGCCCAAGTCAAGGGATGAGAAAATGCATTCTACCCATGACAAACAATGAAAGTGGTATGAATCTCAGGAAGGTAAAGATTTGGGACTAATAATTCCATTTACCCCTAAGGTATTTCACATCATGACATCAGAACTCATGGAGGCATCAGAAGACATCTATAAGGCCAAGCTATGATTGTCCTGTACTATGAAATCAAAGATAACTACCTCCAAGCTTCAGAATTGTGCTCATTTGGGACATTCAAAAGCCACAAGCATCTCTCTCAGCCTCTCTGGCCTTCTCTGTCCACCAACATGCTTTCTTATGTTATGGACTGCAGGAGTAGTTCAGTAGATCCCCCACAGATCAGAAGTCTGTGTCTGTGTCTTTATTTACCCTGGTGACAAGCAAGGAGATGTAAATAGGCCATAAGGAAAGCTGCTTTTTCATTTGCACTACTTCATTCGTTTTGTATTTATAAGATATACAGCCCGGGAAAGCTATAAATAAGAGGCTAGAAACAGCTTGAGGGGCTGGTGATGGAATCACAAATCACCAGAGTTACATCTTCATTGGTACTCTGATGTAGAACCTTTATAATTGCCAAAATATATTTATCTCTGCTCAGGCTACAAAATTTGTATATCACAAGCTAAAACTAAGTGACCTCAACTTTCCTAAAATTTCTATGAAGTTTCATATTGATAAGCCCATATCTGGGCTGGAGTGGATGCTACAATTTCTTGTCTTGCCCAAGGCAAAATTATCCATTCTGGTGCTTCTGCTTATATGTGTTTGCACGTGTCCTTTTTCTGCTTTTATCTTTATATAACACGCCCAAGTGAGCCAGAAAATGATAGGAGAGTTTAACCCCATTAATCTACTTACCCTGATATAAATTCTTACCAATTGAGTTCCTTCATGATTTATAGTATAAAGTGGGAAAATATGGGGAAGTAGAAGGTGTTGACTCAAAAACATCTAACTTAAAATGCACCTAAGATTATCTGAAACTAATTCATTTACCTTCTTCATTAGAAAAAAGAAATGAACTTTCAGATAATCAAGCTGATGTTGTGGATTTGAAAGAATGAGTTGCACATTTTGTTGTAAAGGGAAGCTTGGATGCCAGAAGATTTGATTTGGTAGAAGTAAGCAGTCAGAGGGCTCTGAATGGATAAAATCTGGATATGGCTCCCTAGTGGGGCACAGAGAGAAGTAGGGGCAGACTTGTGGCTAGAAAGAACAATCAACAAAAAATAAAATCTTCTGAGGGCAGAGACAATTTTATTTTCTTCACAATGTTGGTCAGGCCTCCTCCTGAAAACTGGCTTCATACAGAGCCAGCACTTACTGAACAAGTGCTCTGAGCCAGGCATGATGCTAAGTGTGAGACATGCCTCATCTTATTCACTTTTCACAGTGGCTATTATTATGCCGTTTCAGATCAGAAAACTAAGGCTTGGGAGAGAGTGAGTGACTTGCCCAAAGTCCCACAGCTAGTACGTGGCAATGCGTGGAAGGTGAAAATGGGCAGGAGGATTTAACCAAAGCAGTCTGACTCTTACCTCAAGAATGTGACCACTGTCCTACATTTCCATAATTCTCTTTAAAGAAATGAAAGGACCTGGCCATCGAAGTGCTCAGAAAGAGGACCAAAAATAAATAAATAAATAAAACAATGGCAACAACAACAACAACAAAAACAAAAATCCAACAAATAATGAGAGAAAAATAATGCTAAACATGGAGTCAGGAAACTAATGGTTTAGTCCTGGCTCTGCCTTAATTATTTGAAAGACAAGACACAGGTCCTCTGGGCTCCAATATCTCACACAAAATGTTCACAAACAGCATAATGGGATGTTAACAGAGATGTTCTGTTGCCCAAAAGTTGGTGATAAGCCACATAGTAGAGGACAAAGAGGGGTCAAGTACCCCACATTCTAAAGATAATCATAAATGATTTGGTCTAGATATCTACACCAGGGATTACTAAAAGGCAGGCAAACAGGCGTTGCTACCTCCAATTATCACCTGTAAAATGCTGTCAGTGTTCCACCCACATCTCCTTGACATTTATCATTTCCACATACTCCTTCAGCTTTCTACAAAAAGAACCTACACATTTCTGCCTATGAGTTTTCTCCAACAACAGGAGCATGTTCAGCCTGTGCACAAAACAGCCTAGAAGTAGAGAGAGTCATTTCTTCTAGGAGCAGCCCTTAACCAAGAATGGAAAGGAATTGTCAGAAAAATAAACTAGCTTCCTTCCCTTCAGGAAATATCTCCACGAATTTTCACCCACTTTTTTTTCTCATTCTGAAATGTCGCCTTATATACTTGGGAAACTCCTTAAATTAGTCATAATAGGATTGACTAACTTGTAATTACAAGTAACCCTAAATCTCAGTAACTGTATTATACTGCAGTATATAGTAACCGTATTCATACTGCCATGCAGAAATGCCCTAGACTGGGTAATTTATAAAGAAAAAAAGATGTTTAATGAACTCACAGTTTCACTTGGCTGGGGAGGCCTCACAGTCATGGCAGAAGGTGAAGGAGGAGCAAAGGCATGTCTTACATGGCACCATGCAAGAGCGTGTGTGCAGGGGAACTGCCCTTTATAAAACCATCAGATCTCATGAGACTTACTCACTATCATAAGAACAGCATGGGAAAAACTCACCCCCATGATTCAATTACCTCCCACAGGTTCCCTCCAACAACACATGGGATAATGGGAGCTACAATTCAAGATGAGATTTGGGTGGGGGCACAGCCAAACCATATCAGTAACTTAAAAAAAAATCTCAGTATCTTACCACAACAGAGATTTTCTCACTCATACAAACTTCAATGTGAGTTGAGTGTCTTTACTAGGTGGCTCTCTTCCATACAGTAATCCAAGGATCTCATCTCAAGGCTCTGCTATTTCAACACACAGCCACAGACTCTGCCAAAGTGGAAAAGATAAATGGATGAGGTACACTGGCTTTTACTTTTGCCTAGAAGCTTGTCACTTCCATTCAAAGTCCATTGGCCAAAACTAGTCACATGGTTCCAATCTAACAGCAAAGGAGGCTGGGAACTGTTGGTGAGCACATGCGTATTTTGTGAGTGCAAATCACCTCTCACAACCCTATTCCTCCTTCAAGCCCGAGCTCAAAGATCACCTCCTCTGTGAAGGCTGCATAGCTTCTCTTGCCTTCTTCCGAGGAGAACAAATTGCTTCGTCTTTTATGTTTCCACAGTGCTTTGATATATATCTCTGATTTAGGCTTCTCAGACTGCCTTGTAGTTTTGCTCTTCTATTATTTTGTGATCCCTGCAAAGGGGAAAAGCATGCTTGTTTCTTTTTCTAACCCCCATCACAGTGCCAGGAAAGTAACTAGGATTTAATAAATGTTTAGTGAATGACTGAATAAATGAATGAATGATGGCTTCATAAATAGATATAATCTTGTGAATTTCCTGCCATGTCTAATCATTGGGTGTGCAATCAACATCTCCAAGAAGCCATCCTTGACTCTTCTGATGTGGAAATGCTCCTTGACTACATTTCTCCTTCTGGAAATGGCAAGAAACCAAAGTCAGAGAAATAGCAGATAACAGTAAAACCCAGGATCAGGAGCCTTGAATTAGTACAGCAGGACTCAGATGCCAAACACAGGTCAGGAATAAAAACTGGACCTCTGGGCATTAACACACTCTCCAGGCTGTCTGCGCTGCTTCCCACTCCCCCACCAAATACATAGTGTGCCCAGCTCAAAGCCCCTAGGGCAGCTGGCATTTCCAAGCGTACCATCCAAAACTTCATAAGAAGACATGAGCTGAGCTGAGCTGATCCCCGACTGGCAAGAATAAATGAAGAAACTGGAGATTTCTCAGCTGAGGAGCCTTTGAGAAAAGGAAAAATTTAAGCTTCCTAAAATTCATCACTCTTGCCATATGCTGTGACTTTTCCATTCATACCAGCAATTGTGGGAATTTCAGCTTCTGAATATAACATTGAGAAATTAACTAAGAGTTTATAAATAAGTCCTGACTCAGAGCAGAGCCCTTGTTAACGTTCTTGAAGCCTGTGGGATCTAATGCCCCAGCCAAGGCCCTTGGAGAGTCCCCGCCAGAAAAGAGGCCCTCCTGCCCTTCCGTGACCTTGTTACTGCCCACCTTGCCCTTCCTATGATATCAGAGCTGGTACTCTCCAGAACTCTCAGCTTGTCCCAAAAGTCAAAATAGATCGTACCAAGACAATAGCTGCGAGAAGGATGTAGAAGATGGGAATGTGAGAAGTAGAATCAAAAGTTAAAAGCAGAGGATACTGCTTTGTGCTCTGGCCAAAGCAGGGCCACCCCCAGCATGTGTGGGGCCTCTGACTAAGCAATTTGAGTCACCCAGAATTCCTGTGTCAGCACCATTCTGGCAGCCTGGCCTCAACTGACCCTGCAAAAGACATACCACACCCTCTAGTATCAGCAATCATCTTGCCAGGGTGCTCTCCTAGAACCAGGCCCCCAGACAATCCCATAGGCACAAATCCTAGAGCTTCTCAGGGCATCTGGTCAACCCCACATGGGAGTTAGAGGGACAGAGCCTTAAAGGGAGATATAGGAATCAGGCTCTGCTTTAGACACAGCCATCCAGTCCAGATTACATAATTCTCTAGACTGGCTACATGCTGTAATTGGGAGGCCCAGTGCAAAATGAAAGGGTAGGACTTATTTTAAAATGATCTGAAATTCCAAGGAAGTGGCAGCAGAGTATTAAACTCATGGGGCTCTTCTTAGCATGGGGCTCTGTGTGACTGCACAGGTTGCAGCTCATCAAGCCAGCCTTGACTGTTGGCCTTGGTTGGTTCCAGGCACTAGAGAAGGACTTAGAAAATTTCAAGGAAGGCACCACAAAGTGTTGGCCCCCTGAAACACAGGAACTGGGATGAGGTCATGCTTGTCTGACTCCAGTGAAATACTGAGCCAAGATTATAGAGATAAGGTGCAATATTCAAAGTGATTTACCACTATTTGTCCCCAAATCCCCAGATGTAAGGGAACTCATGATAGAAAGTGACTAAGAACTTCATAATGCACTTACCCAGTAGAGTAATACACAGCCACCAAAAACAATGTTTACAAGAGACTTCTAATAATATAGGGTAGAATTATTGCAATATAAAGTCAAGTGAATTAAATATAGTCACAATTATGTAAATATGTATGCATTTGAAAGAATACTAGTTTAAAATAGAGTATAATTTCAACAGTGGGTAATCCTGGGTGGAAATATTACAGGTGAGGTTTATTATCTTCTTTATATATTTCTACTTTCAAATTTTCTCCAATGAACAAAAATGAATTTTATGAGGAAAATAAAATTTCAAAGACATTAATGAAATATAGCTTCAAATTATAACTATGTATGGTACCTAAAGACATCTTCTGATGAGGCCTAGAAAAACTTTATTATGAAGTTTTATTACTGAAATATATGCTATTTAGAGTGTTCTTTCATTTCTAAATGGTAAGAAACATACAACATTATTTTTAAAAAATTTTTAACTATTTAATGTTACTTTAAATAATACTAATTTTTATAAGCCATTTTTATATAATAATATTAAACACTAAAGGAAAAATCATATTTTGAGCACTTGGCAAGCCAATTTACCTAATGTCAACCTATCCTCCTCTGTCCCTTGAAGGGGGTCATGTCGCTATTGTAAATATAAAAACTATTGTCATCGAGAGTAGTTGAGGACCTGGAAGACAGGTATTTACACACACATGTAGCAGAGCAAAAATTTACATAATCTGAGGCATACTAAAATTATAGTTTTCTCTGTTTTTTCTATATCTGACCTTTATTTCCTCATGAGCTCCTTCACCCCATTTCCATAAAATTATTTTATGAGAGAAAAAGGGGAAGCTGATTTTGCCAGCTGGAGACTATTCAGTCTCCACTAGTTTAATACAGTCCGTTTCAGATTTGCTCAGCATAAACTCAAATTTTTAATACCTTTACTTACAAAAGCTCAGTTAAGAAAAATAACAGACAAGGAGAATTTCTTGATGATAACAGGAATATTGATTCCTCTAGATTCTACAAACCAAATCTTTGGATTAAGCAGATGTCAATTAAGCTGGAGATGTTGTTCTGAAATACTATCAAGAGTTTTTGCTGCCTTTGCCTTGCTATTACTCCATTAACCTCTTTGAAGGAAGGCATAAGAAACAACTCTAAATGAGATTTATTTGGTTAATGTAGGGACAGTGAGAACCAGAGGTCAATTAGGAAATCAAAGATACATTTCTCTTGGGTATCTACCTGAAATAATTAATTTGTTTTGTCATATGAATATATTGACCATAGAAAGGATCACATTTTTTTCTCTTTGCTTTGGCTGCTAGGAAACTCAGAAACAAATGTATCGGTCAGCTTTAATAAGCGCAAATTTTATGCCATGCATTTTAGTTCACTAACCTTACCTTTAATTTCAACTGCCTTTTCATTCCCTTATTTTTTTTAGCCTGAACTTTCTTCACTATTTAGTTTTTACCTGCCATCCTTTGTAAACCACTTCAAAATTGTTTTGAAACCATGAATCTCCCCTTGAATATCCAGCACTGTCACAGTCACAACAGAGCTCTACCTTAAAGGTTTCTCTTGTACATACTGCTATTGAAAGTTGTTTCATAAATGATGTCTTTCCCACTGGACTGTACTCCTTCAGAGCACAGGCTATGTCTTACTATGTGGCATCTGGCACATAATAAGCAGTTTTTAAATGTTTGCTTGACAGCATGAATGCAAGGGTGGGAGAATGCTTTAAAGATGATTGAAAAAATGTGCATTGTTGTATTTGTTGCACATGACAGTTTGCTTTAAAATATTGTGATAATCTGTTATCATAAGATAGCTGTATAAAAATGGGATGAAATTTTAACATCAGATTTTTCAGTGCTACCCACAAAGTCTTGTTCTGCAAAATGATTGGCTGTAAACATGTTTGACGATCTTCATTCATTGTGAACGCAAACATGTATCTCCATGAGGCAGGTCCCATTGAATCTGCTGTCAACTTGAAGATCTTTCCTTCAAGTCACAAAGTCTTTAAGCAAAATGCTTTAGTGTTTGAGTTAGCACAAAACAAGCAAATCTTTTCTATGGGGAAGCTAGCTCAGTCTAAAAAATTATACTGAGAAACCCCTTAGTGACTGTGAAAGCCATCACCTCGGTAAGACCTAAATCCACAGCTTCTGTGCCCCCTAGGCTTTGTAATGGTTTCTAAACACCACAATAATAGTCGATGTCTTAGACTTGCATAATACTTTATAACCTCCCAAACTTTTACCAGGTACCTAATAATACAAAAATGAGAGCCATTTGTAAACACCACCATATGTCAGGCACTAGGTTGAGCACTTTACATACATTTATCAGGGAAAACATTGAAATTAATAATCACCCCTTCTCCCACCTGCAATGGAGAATAGATTCCCAGGACCCTCTTTATATGCTGAGAGAAGATGATGGGTGAGGTTGCAAATGAGGAAGCTGATACAGAGCTAAATCACTCCCTGGAAGAAAAGGGGCAGAAAGTTCCAGGGGACTGTATAGGAAGGTGGTGGAGCTCAACCAGCCAAGGAGACAAGAAAGAATTCAGAAAGATGGTCTGAAGTAAGAAGAGAGGTGAGAGCTGGAGAAGGATGTAGCAGCTGCCATAAAGAAATAGAAGAAATGCTTAAATGTGACAATTAAAATGTTTTGTGGTGCAATGTGCAACGTAGTCCCTTCTAAGAACTCTGCATAAAAAACAAAATGTGTGAGGAGTCTCAATACAAAAACCCAAGTGAGGTGTGTGAAAGGGATATGAATATGAAAACATGCCCAGGTTATATAGATTCACTGTTGAATTTATCTCTTCATAAGATTCATTACTCTAGACCTGGTATCAGCAACCTACAGATAGCCTGTGGGCCAAATCTGGCCAGCCTGGTTTTGCAAACAAAGTTTTACTGGAATGCAGCCATTCCTATTCATTTTAATTATTGGCCGTGACTTCTTATTGCTACAATGACTGAGGTGAGTGGTTGTGACCGAGTTAGTTGTCTTACTTACTATCTGGCTCTTTACAGAAAGTTTGCCAACCTCTGCTCTCAATTTCCAAATAAGAAATATGGAAGGATCAGTGAAAGGGAAAATATTTTATCAATTAGGTTAATGATGTTGGAGAAATTTTAGTCTGCAAACCTGATTTTAAGATAAATTCACTGTTTCCTTGGCCAAGTTTTTCTATCTGTAAAATGGTATTAGTAATACACACTTCACAGAGTTATTGCGAGACTCAAATGTGAAATTATTTTTTAAACATGCTTTGCAATTCATAAACCTTAGAGAAATGTCAGGCATTGCTGATAATGGCTTAAAGTGGTTACTTTGTACATAATAAACTCTATAGAAGCTTCAGGTTCTCTCAGAGAGAGAGAGAGAGATCCCTGGACAGGAAGTGGCTGAATAAAGGGCTTTGTCTTTCTACTGGACTTACAAGTACACTACTTTTTGCCTTAAAAGTTGTTATCAACAGTTTAGTTTGAAATTGTCCTCTGTGGGCACTTCTCATTTTCTTGAAGTCCATCACCTATGAAGTTCAATTCACACACAGGAATTTCACCAGACTAAGGAATAAATATGAAGAGGTAATATGACTATAAAGAAAACTATATGTGCAAGCAATGAAAATGAAGCCATCGTAGTGACTTAAGCATGAGAAGACTAATACTGTTTCAGTCTTTCAATGAATAAATAGTGTTCATAAAATTCTAATTTTTTTTAACTTTTGGAGTTTAACTTCTAGGTTGTGTGAGACAATGGTATTTGAAAGCAAACCCATAAATGCTTTTAAGACAACTAGAATATATCTCTACATAACTGCCATCCATCATGACATGAGGCTCAGATGATCAGTTTATTCCTTCAGTCTCCTGAAGGCTAACTGCCTTAAGTTCTATTGTGAAATACAATTGTGTTGCATCAACAAAGTCTTTAACGTGCTCCTATAAAAGATGATAGATCAAGTTAACAAGTGGGCAAGCAATTGATCCACCTTTCTCCAAATGACATTTAAGGGCTTATTTATTAGTTTTAGGATAGCTAAAATAGATAATTATACACTTCCACATAACCATCCATCTTCCCTGTTGCCCATTTGCTCCTGAAAGATACAACAGTCTCCTTGTTGATTTGTCATTGATGAAATCCATTTCAGTAAATTTCATCCAAGTAGAGGTTAAAATGTTATACACTGCACTCTTCTGGTTGAGAGCAGAAAATTTTCATCTCATAACTGATACAGACTTCAATTTGCCAGCCATCTAGCCGTCATCATTGCAATTATAGTTGCCATGTTTTGGTTATTGGGCTTGGAAAGAGAATAAATTGCACATTGTGGATTTGTCCTTAACTACTTTAATAAATTTATTTTTAAATGGTATTCAGAGACTACCTAGCGTATCTTCGATCTAAGGCATAAAAGATAAAAATTGTACAATACAAAGGGAACCCCATTGGACTAACAGACTTCTCAGCAGAAATCTTACAAGCCAGGAGAGATTGGGGACTTATTTTCAGCATTCTTAAAGAAAAGAAATTCCAATGAAGAATTTCATATCTCACCAAACTACACTTCAAAAGTGAAGGAGAAGTAAAATTATATCCAGGTAAGTGATCACTAAGGGATTCACTACCACTAGATCAACCATATAGGAGATCCTCAAGAGAGTTCTAAACATGGAAATGAAAGAATGATACCTGCTACCACAAAAACACACTTAAGTGCACACTTCACAGACCCTATAAAGCAACCACACAATAGAAACTACAAAGCAACCAACTAACTTCATGACAGGATCAAAATCTTACATATCCATATTAACTTTAATATAAATTCCCCCCTTAAAAATCACAGTGTGGGCCAGGCGCAGTGGCTAACGCCTGTAATCCCACAACTTTGGGAGGCCAAGGCAGGTGGATCATGAGGTCAGGAGATCGAGACCATCCTGGCTAACATGGTGAAACCCCGTCTCTACTAAAAATACAAAAAATTAGCTGGGCATGGTGGCGGGCACCTGTAGTCCCAAGCTACTTGAGAGGCTGAGGCAGGAGAATGGCGTGAACCTGGGAGGTGGAGGTTGCAGTGAGCCGAGACCACGCCACTGCACTCCAGCCTGGGTGACAGAGCGAGACTCTGTCTCAAAAAAAAAAAAATCACAGTGTCGCAAGGTGGATAAAAACAAACAAGACCCATCTGTCTGCTATCTTCAAGAGATCAATCTCTCACATGTAATGACACACACAGGCACAAAGTAAAGGGTTGAAGAAAGATCTATCACACAAACAGAACACACAAAAAAGCAGGGGTCACTATTCTTATATCACATAAAACAGAGTTTAAACCAATAACAGTAAAAAGGACAAAGGGAATTACATAACAATAAAGGGTTCAATTCAACAAGAAGACTTAACTATCCTAAATATATAAATAAACACACAACACCAGAGCATCCAGATTCATAAGCACTTCTAGACCTCTGTTAGTTCAATGTACACAAATCAATAAATGTGATACTTCACATAAACAGAATTAAAAAAACAAAAACCATATGATCACCACTATAGATGAGGAAAAAGCTTTTGGTGAAATCCAACATCCCTTCATGTTAAAAGCCCTCAGCAAACTAGGCATCAAAGGAATATACCTCAACATAATAACCATCTATGACAAAGCCATAGCCAGTGTCATATTGAATGGGTAAAAACTGAAAGCATTTCCCTTGAGAATTGGAACAAGACAAGGATATCCACACTCACCACTCCTATTCAACATAGTACAGGAAGTCCTTTCCAGAGCAATAAGGCAAGAGAAAGAAATAAAAGACATCCAAATAGGAAAAGAAGTAAAATTCTCTCTCTTTACTGGCGATATGATTCTATACCTAAAGAACCCTAAAGATTCCACCAAAAGGCCCCTGGAACTGATAAAAATCAGTAGCATTTTTATACATCAATAATATTCAAGCCAAGAGCCAAATCAAGAATGCAATCCCATTTACAATAGACACACACATACACACACACACAAACTAGGAATACATATACCCAAGGAAGTGAAAGATCTCTACAGGGAAAACTACAAAACACTGCTAAAATAAAACAGAGATGACAGGAACAAATGGAATAGCATTCCATGCTCACAGTTTGGAAGAATCAATATTGTTAAAATGGCCATACTGCTCAATGAAATCTAAAGATTCAATGCTATCCCTGTCAAGCTACCAACATCGTTTTCCACAGAACTAGAAAAAAAAAATTCTAAAATTCGTATGGAACCAAAACAGAGCCCAAATAACCAAAGCAATCCTAAGCAAAAAGAAAGAAGCCAGAGGTATCCCATTACCCAACTTCAAACTATCCTATAATGTTACAGTAACCCAAACAGCATGATACTGGTACAAAAACAGACGCAGACCAATGGAACAGAATGGAGAACCCAGAAATCAAGCTGCACACCTACAGCCATCTGATCATCAACAAAGTTGATGAAAATAAGCAATGGGGAAAGGACTCCCTTTAAATGGTGCTTGGATTGCCTGCTACCCATATGCAGAAGAATAAAACTGGACCCCTTACTTTTCACCATAGACAAAAATTAAATCAAGATGGATTAAAGATTTAGATGTAAGACTTCAAACTATAATAATCATAGAAGAAAACCTAGGAAACACCATTCTGGACATTGGTCTTGGGAAAGAATTTATGATTAAGTCCTCAAAAGCAATTATAGCAAAAAGAAAAATTGACAAGTGGGACCTAATTAAACTAAAGCACTTCTGCACAACAACAAAAAAGCTATCAACAGAGTAAACAGACAAACTACAGAATAACAGGAAATATTCACAAACTATGCATCAGACAAAGGTCAAATATTCAGAATCTATAAGGGACTCAAACAAATCAAAAGAAAAAACCAAACAACCCTACTAAAAAATGGGTGAGGACATGAACAGACACTTCTCAAAAGAAGACATATATGTGGCCAACAAGTATATGAAACAATGCTCAATATCAGTAATCATTAGGGAAATGCAAATCAAAACCACAATGAGATGCCCTAAACCACAATGAGACGCCATCTTACAACAGGCAGAATGGCTATTATTAAAAAATCAAAAAATAACAGATGCTGGTGAGGTTGCAGAGAAAAGGGAAGGCTTATACATCACTAGAGGGAATGTAAATTAGTCCAGCCACTGTGGAAAGCAATCTGGAGATTTCTCAAAGAACTTAAAACAGAGGAACCATTTGACCCAGCAATCCCGTTACTGGGTACATATCCAAAAACAATCATTCTACCAAAACCACACATGCACTCATATGTTCATCACAGTATTATTCACAATAGCAAAGACATGGAGTCAACCCAGATGCCCATCAATGGTAGATTTTAAAATGTGATACATGTTATGCAACCATAAGAAAGAATGCAATCATGTCCTATGTAGCAACACAAATGCAACTGGATGCTATTATCTTAAGTGAATTAATACAGGAACATGTATGTATTTGTAACTTACTTTCTGAGCTTTGTCATGTTTTTTGTATGTTCCTATATTAACGTACCGCATGTTCTCATTTATAAGTAAGTGGGAGCTAAACAGTGGGTACTCATGGACATAAAGATGGCAACAATAGACACTAGGGACTACTAGAGGGAATAGGGAGAGATGAGGACAAAAGCTGAAAAACTAACTATTGGCTACTATGCTCAGTACTCGGGTGACAGATTCACTTGTACCCCAAACCTCAGCATCATGCAATATGCCTAGGTAACAAACCTTCACATGTACTCCTTGAATATAAAAGTTGAAATTATTTAAAAAAAACATGCATTTTAAAAAGTACAATAAATTTATGATGAATCTATATTTATAATGACAACTGTTCCTTCATATCTCAGAATTATCTTTTCTCAGGGAAATCTTTCAAATGGAGACATTTGAATCATTTTTTAAAACTCGAAATAATCTTTTAGCACAATGAATGGTAGTTCCCAAACATGGCTGCCCATCTGAATAATCTGAGAACTACTAAAGATTCAGATTTCTAAATTCACTTGAACCAACCAAATCAAAATCTCTGGGGGAGTTGGATACCAGTCATTTTTATTTTTAATGAAGACCCCAGGGGCTCTTCTCAGCCAGTTTAACACAAGTCTGAGAACTGCTTTGGAAAGCACCTGGTTCAAACAACACTAAATGACACATCTTTGTTCCAGAAGACTGACCTTGTACTGTTGAAGAAAGACAGCACATGTTGAACATGGACAGTTCAAGGGAATGACAAAGCTCAGACAGTAAGTTACAAATGAATCCATGACACCACTATGGATGAATATATAATTACATTAAAGTACATAAAAGATCAAAATAAAACAAGAGACGACTCCTGGTCTTGGGTAGTATGATTTACTATATAAAGATGTCAATTCTCTCCAAATGCAATTCCAATTGTTATTCTAAAATGTATCTTAAGGCCAGGTGCAGTGGTTCACGCGTGCAATCCCAAGCACTTTGAGAGGGCAAGGCAGTCTCAATTTGCAATCTCAAAGTGCAATCCCAGCACTTTGAGAGGGCAAGGCAGGTGGATCACCTGAGGTCAGAAGTTCGAGACTAGCCTGGCCAACATGGTGAAACCCTGTCTCTGCCAAAAATACAAAAATTATCCAGGCGTAGTGGCAGGCACCTGTAATCCCAGCTCCTCAGGAGGCTGACGCAGGAGAATTGCTTAAACCCAGGAGGCAGAGGTTGCAGTGATCTGAGATCGTGGCACTGCACTCCAGCCTGGGCAACAGAGTGAGACTCCATCTCAAAAAAAATAGATAAAGAAAATAAAATTTATATTAAACACTGTTCATGAATAGCTAAGTCAACTATCAAAATTAAGAGAAAAAGTAGGAGAGGGGTGCACTGACCCTACCAAATATTAAGACATATAATAAAAACATAATAATTGAGAGTAATATGGTACTGGTACAATAACAGACAAAGCTCTATGGAAAAGAATAGAGAATTAAGGGTAAGAATTCAAGTAAGAAAATGATGGACAAAGTTAATAGACACATGACAGGCCAGGTATGGTGGCACACGCCTGTAATCCCAGCACTTTGGGAGGCCAAGGCAGGTAGATCACCTGAGATCAGGAGTTCAAGACCAGCCTGGGCAACATGATGAAACCCCGTCTCTACTAAATACATAAATTAGCTGGGCGTGGTGGCAGGATCCTGTAATGCACCATTTATATGCAGCAGTTACAATCAACAGGCATATGTGTACAGAGCCACATGTAAAGATATTAAAAACACAGTGTTGAACATAAAAGGAAAAAGTGAATAAGGTCTATAACACAATACTATACATGTAAAACTTAAAATCGATGTTTTAAAACAACGATACACATTTTATAAGAACATATAGAAATAAAAGGATACACATCAATGATTTTAATGTCGTTGAGGGAAATGGGGAAATGGCAATAATTAGGAAGGAAGGATGGGAAGGACCTTGCACTACAAATGATGATAGTATGCTATGAAATGTGAAATATGAATAAATGAATTATCTGAATCTGATGGTGAAGAAAGAGAAATATATATGTGTATAGAAATCCTAAGCAACTGAGATCCTTTGTGAGGGTCTTTGCATCTGAAATTCTTATTAAACCAAAGCAGTTGCAAATAAAGGTAAATGTTAGTTTTAGCAAATACACATGGTATGTAAGATCACCCAGGCCTGTAAATCCCTTCCACCTTGACCACTGCATTCACTGAGAAGGCCCAGGAATTGTCTCATATTCCTTGCCCAGTGGCCTTAGAGCTGGAACCTTATCTTTCATCCCTCTGTTTGTCTGTGAATAAATATATACATTATTCTTGTTCTTTTAATTCTGTAACCTCTTCAGAGCAGTTAAAAATTATGTTAAAAACTCATTAACTTTGACGAGATATTGATGATGCCAGCGGTTAATTACGAGCCAGCTGGTGTTATGGCAAGAATTAAAAAGTTAAACATTGGAAGTTTTTTTCTTTTTTTCTTTTTTTTAAAAAAAGCCACACTGCATTCATACGGGGGATTGTCGAGACAGCATCACTCGCTGATGACTTTACAACACAGGTCAACAAGAGATCTGTGGACGAACAGATGAAATTGCATCCCCTTTACTCCATTACAGTACCGGCGTCTTCCAGATTCTCCCTCGCTGAGAAAATAAAAAGTAAGGGCTATAAATTCCCATGCTTCATGGTGTTAACTGATTGCAAGCTGAGGTCAGAAAGACATTTCTCCCCAAGGAGTACTCCTGCACAATTTAGAGGCACTGTGGGGGTTCTAACATGCCTAAGAAGCATTAAGCAATGGTCATTGTCAAGTACCAAGTAGCAAAATTTAGTATGCTTTCGGTTTGTGCTCACAAGGGAAGCCTGAAAGTGTTGAAGGGTCCCCACCTCCTCAAAAGTGAGAGCATTTTATAAACCTGTTACCCAATGAGGTCTTTCCTTTAGTAACCAATAAGGTATATTTTTTGAAAGAGAAAACAGATTTTAAGGTATAGTCATGGTTTTTCAAAAAGAAGGAAAATAAACTAAAAGAAAAAGTCTACCTTTTAATGTATAAATAAAAAGAGTATAGGATGGGTCATATAAAACAAGGATTTAGGGTGCTGATTCTGGGGTTCATCAAACCTCTCTTAAGCAGGAAAGTAGCCTGACTTTACTGAAACTATATAAGCCCCTCAGTCTCGTTTGTAATATGGGCATTGTATTTGTACCTGTGTCATCAACTTTGTAATGATTAAATGAGATGACCCACATAGAATACTTAGTACCATCTGGGGAGTGCAGGAAACACATAAGAAAGATTCATTATTTATTTCCCAGGTAAGCAGTAGAATGCAGGACCTGGAATCAAACTGCAGCAGTTCACTTCCTGGCTTTGCCTCCTATTTCCAATGGCACTGGGTGACTTAGAGGGCCTTGTTAAGCTCAACCTCCTTATCAATAAAATGGGGGCAATAGAGTATGTATCACATAGTATCATATTAGGATTAAATGAAATAATCCATATAAAGCATTAGAGTATTTTGCACCTAGTGATCCCTCCCTAATGTTAGCTATTACTTATTGTTATTGTCATGTCTATTACTATTAATACTGTTGCTATATGAATAACCCTTTATTGATGCTAGTGGTAGCCAGTAGGAATCAACAAACTTCGTGGCACTTTGTAACGCACATAGAAAGATGCATGAAAATAGAGATATAAAATCACTCTCTCCAAAGCCCTGAAAGGGGTCGGAGCAGAATGTGAACACCTATTTTTAGCACCTTTGGTTCCTACTCCTCTGTTTAAGAACCTATATCTACAGCCTTCTCCCACCCAAGCCTCATCTTGTGGGGATGATGGGCAGCCTGTGAGCTGTGCTGAGTGGTTTTCCCACTAATTACCACTGCCTTCTCCTCCCCAACCCATCTGCAGCTTGCATTTCCCCTAGCCACGGATGGCCCAGTGTGCCGCTCCCTAGCTGAGAACCTAATGGTGGATCAGGCCATTATCATCTCTCACCCATCAGTGAATAATCATTATTGTTTACTCTCTTCTCTTTTTATGACGAGCACAGTTACCAAGACGGTTTTCTTTTCTTGTTTCCCATGAGGCTCTTTATTTTATAGACCTGCTCTCAACTTAGCACAGCTTTATTCTGTACAAGAAAACTACTCATCATTTAAGGATGTTCAACATAAAAAAGCTTTTCTTTTCTCCTGCAAATCAAAATGTTCAGCCCAAGCCTTACTGATCTTGACTCCCCTCATTTCTGTAAATACAAACCTTCCAAACTCATCTCAGAACATTTGCTTTTTTCTCTACCTATTCCATATGGCTTCTCTCTCCTAATGCTATTTCATTTTGAGAAACTGAAAGGAGGCGGGTTTGTGTGGGAAATGCCATGAAAAATGAAGCTTATTATATTGTAAATGCTAATTAGTTTGGAACAATGGGGCAAATACTTGCCCAAAAAATGCCTTTGTTTCCTTAGAGGTCATAGAAATTACCTTATCTTATTCTTCCACTGATGGCGTTTATATGCCTGAATAATTAAATACATTGAACCACAAACAATCTGTGTCTAAACTCAGAAATAAAAACAACCAATTACAGTTGGTTGAAAGATCATCCTAAATTCTTCCCAATTCTGTTCTCACTACGAATTTTTTGTATTTTCTGATTTTTTAAAATTGTGAGCAGGTATGACTTTTAAAATCAGAAAAAACTTTTTAAAAACCCTTTATTAGTAAAGTTGAAAGAAGTAGACAGACAATCTCACTAAACCAATGCTCTGCTCTTCCCTGCTTTTCTGGATGTATTGGGGTGTGATTGCTAATAGCAGCGATGCCTGACTGTGTCATGGGCTGGATTTCGGAAAGCTTACAATGTAAATGTAATCTCTCTGCCAAGAATCCAATATCACATTTTTAGCTTACTGTTTGGGGTCTCATGTTTTCGCACTCCAACTCTTGACTCATTGTATGTGTGTACGCACACTTTGTTCCAGACTGTCTGTCAGAAGAACACTTCTTCCTAAATGAAGAAAAGTGTTTCTGGTGAATGCCAAGATTGTATGAGGAATCATAGTGCAGAGTTGCTATTTCTTTGTTCCTGCTGCTTAATTGCTTTAAAGACAAAAATCAAGGGCAAGTGTGCTACTAAAAAAACCTTTTGTAGGGCACCCACCACTTGTACCTTTCGAAAGATCACAAACTGCATTTTGCCAACTTTTGATCAAGGTGACAAATCTTGGCTCAGAAAAGAAATGTAGTGATGTGTCAGCCCATCAATAAGCTCTGAAGAAAAGTAATTCATTTTTAATGGAAATTGTGTTTACAAAATAGACTAGGTATATAACCAAACTCTAAGAGGAGATAACTCACCCTGGCAAATAGGCTACATACCTAATAGAGTAAAATAAAAGTGAAGCAGAACACATTGTACTTACGAAAATTAAGTACATGCAACATTTTATAGTTACTACAACAGTAATTGTACATCATACAGAAGCTTTCATGTTCAGCCTTGATTTAGATTCAAGAAGCAGAAGATAAAAGTTGGGAAAGATGGAAAAGGAATGGAGTCATTATATTAAGTAAAATTTTATACTTATTTTTCAAAAATCTTTAGGTCAATACAAGCTCCTTTTAGTCCCTAGAATTTATTGGGTCTTTGCCAATTTCTAACCTCCACTGGTCTAACTACTCTTGTTCCTTTTTAAGTGTTATTATTCCCATTATAGATATTATTAAGACATTTTCTAATTTCTTTTGTTTCTGTTCTTTAATCTGCATTTTACTATAATCCTATAAGCAAGTAGGGCAGAGCCAATTGGCAAATGCAAAAAACAAGGTACCAAGGAGCTCTGCTCCCTGCCTAAAAAGACTGGAATAATCCTTTTAACAACTCTGGGTACTCACTACCTCCATTTGCCAAAAGAAGAAACAGATGAATGATGCCACCATTTGACCTAATGAACTTTAGCTTTCCCAAATGTATTCAGTTTTTTACCACAAACTCAGAACAAAGGGAATAAACAGAGTCCTTGGAAAAAAACACAAACAGAAGTCAAAGCCTTACTAATCTACAATAATTTTCAAGGCTGGAATAGCGAAAAGAGACATATATGCAGGATAACCAGTGAATATAATTGAGATCACCAAAAATGTTTGAAAATATTCCAAAGATTTAAGCAACAAAAACAAAAACAGAAAGAAATAAAAACTAAAAGAGTCAAAGCAGGAGTTTGAGGAAGGTAGATCTGAAATAAAAACCTATGGTGTTGAAAATAACACGATTATGAGTTTATGTCCTACTGGGGTCATTCATGCTCCAGCTCCTAGCTCCTAGCATATAATTGATGTTTAATCATTTTTGATGAAGAATTTAATGCATTAAGGTCCCCTCTCTCAGTGAATCTAGCTCTAGAAAAATAAAAAACATGAAAACAAATAATTGTTACAACATAATCTCGATAACAGCTATCAATTTTTGAGCACTCACCAGGCCTAAGATTCTTAAATGTATTAATTCACTAGTCACAATGATCCTATAAGATAGGCCATATTAACAGTCTCACTCTACAGATAAGTAAACTGAGGCAGAGAGTCACACAGATGGCAAGCTATAAAATTGGGATGAGAATCCAACATTGGTACCTGTTAGTACCACTTAGTGTAACAACATTCTGTGCTATAATGGGAGGATACTGTGTAAATCATGGCCACTGGCAGATTGAAAAAAACAAAGTCACAGTTATTCATTCCCCTGTCTTCATATTCTTCGCAATTAACTTTGTATTTCCTCCCAGCAAGAGGTAGAATCTGTTTCCCCATCTAATGAATCTGGGCTGGCCTCATGACTTGCTATGGCCAATGAAATGTGATGAAAGTGACAGGTGTTTCAGTTCTAAGCCTAGGCCCCAAGAGACCTTGCTTCTGTTCATTTTCTTGGGGCTCTGCCATTGCCATGCAGGCAAACCTGGGATAGCCTGCTGGATCATCATCACATGGAACATAACTGAGTCAGTTAATTAATCCCAGCTGAGGCCTAGAGATGTGAGAAAGTTTCTCCAAGATCAGCAAAGCCTCCTAGCTGACCGGCAGCTGATGGCAGATGCATGAAAGGGTGCAGGTGAGATTAGAACTGCCCAGCTGAGTGCAGCCTAAAGGGCCAACCCGTAGAAGCGGGAGCTAAACAGTTATTGTTTGAAGCCACTGTTTTAAGGTGGTCTGCTACACGGAAATAACTAAGTGATACATCCACTACATCAAAATCTGCTATGATCATGCTTAACTTTTTTAAAAGGCACATTAATGATCTGAGAGGGGAAATGTACCTTAGAATTGCCAAGATAAAAATATTTTTGGAAGGCCAATATGACAAACTGTTAAGGTCTTATGGCAGGACAATCTCAAAGACATAACCCAAATAAAGTGAGACAAGGGGCTGCATAGTTCCTGTTTAGTTATGTGGTAAGCTGTTTCTAAAATTGTCCCCAGTAATCTTCAACTTCCCTTCAGAGTCTCCTACAAAGCTGCAATCAAGGTATCAGCTGGGTCTATTGCCTCATCTGGAAGTTCAACTAGGGGAGGATCGGTTTCCAAGCTCAATGTAACTGCTGGCAGGACCCAGTTTCTCAAGGATTGTTGGACTGAGGACCTTAGTTCCTCACTGGCCATTGGTGAGAGGCTACCCTATGTCCCTGCCATTTGGACCCCTCAGTAGGACAGTTCACAATGTGGTAGTTTGCTATTGCAGAGAAGGCATGTGAAAGGAGTCCGAGAGAGACAGTACAAGCATGGTGAAAGTCGCAGTCTTTTATTACCTAATCTTGACATTGATATTTCATCATTTTTGCCATATTCTATTCATTAGAAGCAAGTCATTGGGTCCAGCCCAAGCACAAGAAAGGAATTTACACAAAGGCTTATAAATACCAGGATTTAGAGATCACTAGGAACCAGTTTAGAAGCAGTCTACTATATAACTGAATTCCAGGAAATCATGAAGATGGGAATTTTGTAAACGGACTTGTGGATCAAACCTCAAAATGCTAGGCCACAGGAACCAACTTTTGAAACTTGAGGAAAGCAGTTTTTTTATTCAAATCAAACAGTGATCTTATTGTCCCAAAAGTATAACAAAGGGTGAAACTATAAATAAATTTTAAAAGGCTTAGGAAAATTCTCAGATGCTGGTTCTATAATGGAATATTAAAGGAGGGGGATGTAAGAACTATGTGCAGCCAATTCCTAATGTTTTCAGAGTAACATCAAGAAAGACAACCTTAGCTCCCTGCAAAATGTCCCTCAGGGGCAGGCAAGACGGACCATTGGCCTAATCCGTTGTGGCATTTCTTATATACTTATGCATAACACTATGTGGGAATGCAATAAAAATTTAAACAAGGTAATAGAGTTCAACAAAATAGGAGGATGCGGCTTTTGAAAAATGGAGACATGGCATTCCTACATGGTCTTTAAGACATTTGATGTGCCAGTGCTCTTTCATATTAGCTTTATCCACAGAAGCTCTTCTAAATCAGAGCTTCAAAAAGCATGTCTTAGTTCCTCACAGAATTAAGGAGACAAAAACAGGGTTTTGTAGAGTATTACTGTTAAAGAGAGGAAGAAAATATCTGACTCCATGTGACAGGGCTCTCTTTTATACCTGCATTATGTTCAAGTGTTTAAAATGGCAAAGCCATCTATTTTGCCCTGAGGCAATGTCTAAGTAGATATTTTAGGCATACACTTGGGGTTTGGGGGGATTTGTTTTCCTCAAGTTTATAAAGACAAGAATGAGGATGGGTATATTCAAGGTTTATGCTTTACAATACACATAGTAGGGCAAATAAATGTTCCTTGCTAATGCAATAGCACTTAATTAGAAGATAAACATCCTCAGTAAAAAGAATGAATTTAAAAGTTTCTGCATAAGCAGAGTCTACATTTTGACGTTGTAAGAGCAGTAGTTTCTGTCAATCAACCTGAATTCTCTTTAAGCCTTAAACATATAAGTCACATTGAGAGGGTTATGCATTTCACAAGTGGATTTATATATAAATACTTTTGCTGGCTCCAGTTCAACACAACAAAAGAAGTCAAACATTAGTCTGTATTTGTATTTCTTTGCTGAAGTGTTTTGACATAAACTACACACAATCCTAGCTGAAAAGCAGCAGGCAGTTTGGAACTAACTGCTCCTCACACTTGCATTCTTTGTGATATGATTTTTTCCTACTTGGAAAATTAGAAAGCTATAAGTAAAAAGTTTACTCAAACTCAAGAGAAGAAATTTTAAAAGCAGCATAGCATTTTTGAAAACTGCTAGCTTCACACATAATTTACTTTCTACATCTCAGAATTCCTGTAAGTATTCAATTCCCAAATTCCAACTGCACAATTTATAGTCAGCATTTATATCTTTTGGAGACAGAACGTAATACATATTATATCTAGAAGTCACTCAGAATGCCCATTTCACCAATTCAGTTCTTCCAATGCAGAGAAAAGACATTCTTAGTTAAAACCACTAAACGCCCAGGTAACATTGCAAATTATGTTGGAGACATCTAAGAAAAGGAATATTTGAGGAAATTTTCATACTTACATATGTCTGCATAGAGTTAGAAAAAAAAATCTCTGTAGGTGACCTGTATTAGTCAGTTGTTGCTGCAACAACGCTTAATAACAAACTAACAAACCACCCTAAAATTCATGAACTTGAAGAAACAATCATTTATTCTCACATTCATCAGCAGCATGTTAGCTGCCACTTGGCTAAGCGAGGTTGGAGTCCAGGCTCCAGTCTCCAGGGTAGGTTCAGATCTAATCCACGTGTCTCTTATGTTCCTTGGATTAGCAGTTGCCAGGGGCATGTGGTCAGCTCAACACCTCTCAATTTGAGACCCAGGCTGAAACAGCAGCATGTTATATGAGGCAGGTTGTCCTTCCTGGGGATCTCAAAGTGCAAAAAGGCAAACCTAACCATGGAAGCATGTGCAAAGTCTCCACTTATATCATATACACTAACCTTTCTTTGGCTAAAACATGATCAAGTCCAGAATCTAGGGATGGGGAATTATCCTTTGCCACAGTGAGGCCATGGTAATAAATCAGCCTTTCACACTACCATTTCTGGGTGTTATTACCAACCTTAAGTAATCAATGGAAAATTTCTGCTTTCTTCCAAATTGAGTATAAATTTACTGTTGTACTTAAAAACTAAGAACTCAGAGGGCATATTTTATCAAAATATTCTTATACTTCTTTGCTGTAAATCTGCATACAAAGAGAAATTCTATATTTTAAAAATGCCCATGGTTGTAAGTTTCATATCAAATATAAATTAATGAATATATAAATAAATACATACAGATATAGACACAGATTAAGTTTACATTTAAATTTAGATATATAACTCTTTTACTATTTTCTTCCTCTTCTAAATTATTTAGTTGGAAGTCAACACTGCTATAATCTATACTGCATTAAGTCCTTAAAAATAGCTTATTATTCCAAAGAGAATAAATTTTAAACAAAACAACATGAAAATAATAAATCAAAAAATAAATGTTAAAATTCAGATTGCATTTTGCTAAAACCAATAATACAGCTGATATTTTTAGTCCCACTGAGACAGGGCAGCAGCTTTAACTTCCGTTAATTTGAGACTTTATATGACAACCCTAAGTCAATGGCCCAACACTCATACACTATTCCTCCAGAATCCTGGTTTGTCTAAACTCCTGTGACCTGATAAGCTAGAAATTGCTTTCGTCCAGATTGTACTCGTTTCTAAAGCAAATGTGTGAGGTTGGCACAGCAACCTCTGTTGCTTGCTTTCTCTGGAGCAAGTTATAAAAAATGTCTATCACAGTATCTGTTCTCTGATGGAGCATAAAAAGTAGTAACACAAACATTTATTTCCAGTCACTCTATAAAAAAGCCTCTCACAGTTAGTTTTGGGTGCAATCACGTGTTCCTTTAATATAAGTTGAGTAGACGGGTTTTGTCTCTTGCAGACTATATCCTCACAAAAAATTTTGTTTGTGCACATTTTCCCTTTTGGTATATAACTTGACTGCAAATTCCTTCAGGTCAAGAATTATTCTCTTTGCATCCCTGAAAACACCGTATGCCATGCCTTGTATTTAGGAAGTATTTGATGAATCTGCCCAAATGAACTGAATCATTGGATTCCACCTCCTATAAATCCATTGGCTTAAAGGAGTATTTACTAGTCTCTCGGGGAAGATAACGATTGTTCTTGACAGCCGTAGGTAAATTATGAAAAATGAGGTAAATCGCCAGAATAAAAGACCAAACTATGAGTCAGATATACTTGGGCTCCAACCAAAATGGCCAGGATAAACCATATTGGCTTCACAACAAACAAATGGAGTTGGACTTTGTCTCCTGTCTTAAAAGAGAATCTTTATTTCCACGAACACGTTTTGGCCAGAATATGAAGAGAGTGTGTGCCCTGGTGAAAAACTGCATTCAATAAAGCAGTGTTGGTTGCAAATGATTTTAGCCATGTAGTAAATAAAAAACTGTGAAAGCTAAGAAACTTAAAAGATACTATAGAAGCTATGTAAAATACATGCTTGTAAACTTACACATAAATTTGGTCAATTTGTTTAAGTAATGACAGTCAAATATCCAAATAACTCGGCTAAAAACTATTAAGATCTTTGTTCTGTGTTCAGAAAATAGCTTAACAAAATTCTTAAGGGAACTGAGTCTACAATGTGATTTTTGTGTAGCAAGAACCCACTTAAACAGTGTTTCTAGCTTGTTTTCAGAAGTTCAAAAATAATTGTTAAAAAATGAATTCGCATGTTAAAGATGCGTATCATCATATACTAATTTTGTTTTCACTTTGTTAAAATACACACAGATAAGCACTAAAAATAACCAGATAACAAAGATTGTTATCCCATTTCTTAACAGAAAATGATTACAATTTAAACTAATGTTAAGTTCTTCCTCTCCATATATGTTACCTGACCATCAACCACTCAGAACACCATTAAAAGTCATCCATATAAAGTTATCCAACTAAAAAGTTTTGCTTCACCCATGCCCACACCCACCAATACCCATTTACCAATTAAATAAGCATTTGCCCTTTACACAAATCATCACCTGTCTGATTTTTTGGAATTAAAGTCAAAGGAATAAATTTTTTAAACTTTTTATTATGAAAAATTTTAAACATACATAAACACATTATACTAGTATAGGGTAAGGATTTTCTAACAAGGAGATCCTATTGATTTCAGTCTTATTTGATAGAACTATAAACAGAAACGTAACCTAGCATCCTATTCTCTTTTATGTCCCTGATACTGTTCTTCACTAGAATTCCAAACAGGGAGGAAACAAAAGATATTCTGCCTCCTCCCTGACTCCATTCTTGGATATTTCTGTCCATATCATTTCCCATCCATCCTCAACTCAACTCAATCTCTCTTAACTCTATGAGGAATTTGAGAAAATTAAAAAGACCTCATTCATTCATTCGTTCACCAACTATTTGTAGTCACATACCAGGAACCGCAATAGGTGGTGGAGAGCCCACACAGAAGTTGGACATAATTTCTATCTCATATGGAGCTAATAGGCTAATGAGATAACAAAACTTAGACAATTACAAAAAGATGTGGTAAGTGCTATAATGTGAACATACCACTTACCATTAGAGCAAAGAGGAGGATTCCATCCAGAGATGTAAAGTAGCTGGGTCATCAAGGAAGATTGTTCAGAAGAAGTAATATCTAATCGAAGACCTAAAAGATAATTAGAAATTAACCAGGTGAAGATACAGGGGAAAGTATCCAAGGCAGAGAGAATGGCATAGGAGAACTTGCTACATCTGAAAAAAAAAAAAGGGTCAAAGTTTAGAATGGTTAGAGCATAAACTTGGCGTAAGGAACAGCATGTTGAGGAGAGAATAAAGGAATAAATGAGGCTGGGGAGATAATCAGGGGCCAGTTTTTGCAGCATCTTATCTTTCAAGTGAAGGGAGTTTATATTTTATCTTCAAGGCAGTAGGGATCGTATATGAAGACCATGACATGAACAATAGATTTGATTTTAGAGTAATCCTCCTCACCATATGTGATGAATAACAATGAAGGGAGGCTGGAGAGGACAAGGAGGGAAGAGGGACATGTGAGAGGCTGCAGCAGTATTGCTGGTGAGAGATGATGGTGGCTTCTTCTAGAGTGGAGGGAGTGGAGATGGAGAGAGGTAGAAGGATTCAAGGGTTACATAAAGGGGGAAGACAACCATTATTGAATGGTTGGTTCCTGGAGGAGAAAGAAATCATGATGCTCAGGTTCCTGCTTAGCCAACAGAGTAGATGATGGTATCATCTGCTGAGATAAAGAGCCCATTCTGGGCCTAAAGTCACTAGGATATGTCCAGGAGCTATGTTGGAATTAGGATGAACACAACTAGATTGGATAAATGCAGATCCTGGGAATCATCATGGAAGTTTGATGGTCATTTGCCTGACTATTTAAATGTGTCCCCTATTTGGACATTTGCCCCTTTACCACAGGCCACCAACCTGGTGAAGGGGAAAGGAGTCCAGGTTAGGAATCAAGAAACTTGGATTCTAGTCCAAGTTCTGCCTCCAAGAAGCTGTGTGGCCTGAGAAAATCCCTTTTAGTCTCTGGGCTTCATTATCTGCAGAATAATACGATTAAAATTATCTCCAAGTTCCTTTTGGGTTTCAACATCCTATTGCTATGGTTCCAGTTAATCTATTCCCTGTTTATTGAAGTGTACTCTAAAAATAATTAGCAAGACATTGAACAAGAATTACCATAGGCAGTAAAGCTCCCTTTGTTCTTTGATATTAGTAATATCTTAAAAAATCTTTTTGATAGTAAAAAAAAAAGTATCCTAGGTTGTTAAAATGACTATATTTTATTATTCTACAAGATATTTGGAACTGTATTTTTTAGTTTTCCTGCTGTCTTGCACAGCTACTGACCCATTTTGAAGAATTTGTATAACGCAGAACCTGAAATATAAATACTGAACCTGAATTTTTTAATCAGCTAAAAAACATCAATTAGTATTTGACTCGTCTTTAAAATTATTTTGCCAACTATTTTCTAGCCTTATTTTTAATTACAAGAGGAAAAGAAAAGCTGTTTCCAACTTCTTTCGTTATTCCTTCTAGAAGAGCTATCAGGTCTTCTTTCTATACCCCTCCCTAACCCCTACCCCTCAGGAAGAAACATTTAATTCTTAGGAAGAAACTTAGAAACAGAAGCCAGTCATGTTTCTTGATAGTAATTTTCTTTGTTATTGTGAGTCCCTTACAGAAGATATATCTGAAATAGATTTGGAGACTGCTTTCTTCCACTGTTATATGGCCAATAGTAGCAATCCAAGTCAACAGGGAATGAAATAAAAGCATATTTGAACACCAGACTTGTATGTCCGATGGCTTCTAGAATATTTCCATTGGCTTGTCTCACTGCCACCTCACACATTGGGACAGTGCCCAATGCATGGTAATAACAACAGCTATCATTTATTGATTCCTTAGTAGTGCCACCCACTGTACCAGGAGTTTAGCACACATATCTCAGTTTTCACATTAGTCTGTGTATTATCCCCATTGTACAGATGAGAAAAATTAAGACTCAGAGAGTTTCTTGCCCAAAGACCCTTCACAGATAGAAAGTGGTAGAGCCTGGGGCTCAAACAGATGACATCCAGTGTCAGAGTCTGGACTTTAATAACTGGTCTGCATGGCTTCCACATAACCACTAAATAACTATTATTGTTGAAAAGATGAGTAGATGCATATATGCTGTCATCATTTTATCCCAAATAAGCTTGTCCCAGTTTCTTTGCTTTGTCAGTCTCCTTTGCAATCCTATGTCTACTGATAGCTTAAAAGTGTTTCCTGCCTGTCTTATATTTATCTGACACAACTTACAAGTCTGGTAATATTCTAGGAGCAGTACAATCTCTTCTCTCTAGAGTTTACATTCCAGAGTAGGAGATGGATAGTAAACAAGTAAATACATAAATCAACAAAGGACTTACAAATTGTAGAAGTGTTTTGAAGGCAATAAAACAGAATAAAGGGATAGAGAGTGACTGGGGGGAGATCTATTTTCCTTTGTCTTCTTGATATTCCCCCTATCTATTCTCACTGCCAGACCCCAGGAGAGGTTCGGTTCTTGGAAACCTTATTACCATTGTACCTTCATACCTGTTCTTGCTTCCTCTAGGTTCTTTTTTTTTTTTTTTCAGTCTATCATGCTGACCTCTTTAGAATAACATCCCTAAATTGTCACTTTCACATATTGCATTTTGCTGTACATTGGGCTCAAACACCTCATTTTACACTCAAGTCCCTCCGTCATCTTGTCTCATCCTACAAATCTAAAACACTTTCCTTCCTTCATCCACAAGTGTCTCTGGAGCATCTCCTATGTGTTAACCATGACGCACTCCTCAACATAAGACATCTGGTCCTTTTGGCCAAGTTTCTCAAGTGCCCTACATACCCCATGCTCATTCCCACAAGCCTGATACCAGAATGGCTTTTTCTGCTCTGTCAACCTATTAAACTCTCCTTGTCATCCACAGCCCAGCTGAAGTCTCAGTTTTGCAATTAAGTTTTCTCTATGCCATTCTACACTAATGTCCTTTTCCTTAAAAATCACATTAATTTTCATAGCTTTCCATTCAAGTACATTGCTTTGCAGTGCTCCCTAATCATTGTGTGAATGTGTGTGCTGTACACATGTATGTGACTGAAGGCTGTACCTTTGTTCAGGACAATAAAACAACTCTTACATTGCTGTCTTATTCCTGAGTGTCAATGATCACAATAGCAGCGAAAATTTATTTAGCACTTAACATTTGCAAGGTACTGTGCTAAATGTTTTACACAGTGTAATTTATTACCCCTACAACAGTAGGGTGGGTGTCACCCTTATTATCCCCATTTGGCAGATAAGGAAACTAAGGCTTGGCTAGATGAAGTGACTTGGATAGGATTACATTGTTAGCAAATAGCAACCCGGAATTTAAGTCTAGGATATGTGGTTTCAATGTCTGCAATCTAATCTCTAAGCCATGCTGCCTGAACATGACCCTCAGCATTATTTTATACTTTCATTCCCCAGCTACTTCCCAGAAAGACTCAAGACCCTTTACAGGAAAATGCACTATGCTGGGGGTGGTGTGGTGGGGAAGAGAAAAGACGTGTAACACCAGAGCAGGATTCTGCCTTCTGGGGGTTGTTACTGTAAGGACTCCAGGGGGAAAAGCCATGGCCACCACAGCTGACAAAGAGGTAAGCCTTCCACTGAGGAACTGGTAGGTAAGAAGTGAGAATATCTTAAAGTCACTGGACAGGACAGCAGTGAGAGTCGCTTTATGGTAAAGCTGACGATACACATCAATAACCTCAGAGAATCACTCTCAACAGTAAGGGGACACAACGAACTCACTCAGAACTTCACTCTCTGTGAAGGTCAGAGGACTTTTGATAACTATGCTGTAAAATAACTGGAAATAGAAGGAGATGTATTAGACATTTATCGGGGACAAAAAGTGAGCTGTTCGGCAGTTAAGACAATCCTTAATATTTTTTTCTATTTTTAAAATAGTTATTTTATAATGTAGTGTTTAATACTGAATTGGTTCTGTTCTCTGGGAGTCCCACATTAAAACATCTGGTATTTTGCATCTCAGTGCGGATTATTCATTTTCACTGGTTTTCCTCTGGCCGATTTTTTATGATTCCCACTCCCGCTGCCTTCCTACAGCCTTCTGTTATATATATATATACACACATACACACACATATATACGTAAAGCTATGTGGACACTGTGGAATAAGGCTTCCTTTTCTAGGACTGGGCATTTTCAGGTTTGTCTATGACAAGATTGATGGCTGGGAGTGTGCCCAAGGGCCCTGAAGTCCCACCCAGCAACTGCTTCACTGCTAGAACTTCTGTGGGAGATGGAAGTTTTCAGAGGACTAAATGGAGGAAGAAAAGGTGCTTCATTAACTTGAACCTACCTTTAAAATTAGATGGACTGGACTAAAAGAGGGAAAATTCGGTTCAAAGTGAGGAGAGTAAGTTATGGGTAATAACCATAATCAGCTCTGAAGGTGTCTTCACTGTAGAGACAACGCATTTTTAGAGTTTTAAAATCTTGTCAGAAAATGCCACATAATAATGAAAAAGGCCACACAGAAGCATCTACCAAGGAACATTGCTATCTTTTGATTTTGTTTGTAATTTTTGCTTGGGGCATGGGTTTTAAGTTGTAATTGTCTATGCCAGCTACATTTTTAAAAATATTTGTAAAGTCTGTTTTTTTTTAAAGCACCATACAGTTGGAGTGTGAAATACAAATAAAAAGCTAAAAAATCATATACAATAAAGATAACAATCAATATTCCAAAAATACAAATGACTATCAAGTTTAATGTAAATATCTCAGCAACTAAAGCAAAAAGGAATTTTAACCAGTTGTACAGTTCTGAATTTAATGACATCATCTGCCATGGAAAGAAAATTATTTCTACTTTGTTTTTCTTAAAAATTTCCTCATTGCCCTGTGATTTCCCACAAATACATGCACTTTCAGAGACTTAGGGGGTTTTTCCCCTTACTTCTTCATATGCAAATGCAAATATCATCCCAAGCATATTGCCTAGTACTCTGTAGTGTATTGAGTTCAGCATGTTGAAACTTTCTGGTTTTGATTAAAACACACACCTGAAAAATTCATGAATGTAATATATTTCCTTCAAGTCATTCCTAAATACCTCATTCCACCATTACCAACATGTGCAAAGTTACGTAATTATGTCCTGAGGAGATGAGGCTCAGCAGGGTGTAAGGTGATAGGCTTGAAGAATAAGTGTTCAAAGACAGCATCTTGCCCAAGAGCCATGTCCTAACACAGACCCTGAATCCCAAACTACACCCATTTAGCAACCTTAGAATCAGCCTTCTCCAACTATATGCACTTCAATAGCATGCTTTGCCAAGGAGACAAAACCACTGTTTGTCTCTTTCTTTCATGCACTATCAAGCTTCCATGAATGACATGCTTTTGGTTTTTCCTTAGCTGCTTTTAATAGGTTTAAAACCCTGAGGGTGCTGATATATGATTATATAAACATTGTTTTCAAGATACACATTTTCTCAAGTCTAAATAAATAGCATATATTCAGTCTGTAATTGGCTTTTATCAGGAGCCATTCTCCCTCTCCCTTAAAAACAGTATGGGCTTTGTGGTTCTCACTCAAAGTCCTTAAAGAAGAAAAATATATGTATTAAAGGTACAGTAAGCTTTAGAGTCTTACATCGATTGTTCTCTGCCAAGAATCCCATTTTGAATGTTTTATTTTCCCCCCAAAGTTGTGTAAAGGAACAAAGTGGATATTATTCTTTAAATCTAAGTTTAAACAGCTTAATGAGTGGAGCCAATTGAAGTAAATCATAATTGCTAAACAGGATTAAGTTTACAACAGCCTTGTGAAAGTCTGCAGAAAAGCACAACACGAAAATAGCCCTAGACAACAGAAATGCATTTGTATGGAGCCGCTGTCCCAAGACTCCTTTCTCTAAAATGCCGGTATTATGAATCAATGTGTGTAAAACAGTAACCTTCGTGGGCCTGTGTTCTAACTTGATCCATATTATTTATGCTCCACACTTTATCATATAACTGGCAAAAATTTTCAAATAGTAAGACTCAACATGCCATCATCAGTGATGTACAATCAGGCTGAATTACTTTCTCCTGCATTAGTAAATTAGGGCAATCCCACCCAGTTGTACTCATTTGTCCACCTTTTGTACTACACAATTTTTCTTCAGACTAATGGATTTTATGCAGGTGATCAAAAGTTGTGGGTCTTCTTCTCAGTTCAATTAGCTAAATTATTTCTTGCCATTTCAAATTATAGCCGGAGTCTCCACAAGGCAGCAATTTTTAAAAAATGTAAAGTGGGATTATTGATGCTCAGATATCAGACCTATAGTAAGAATAGCCCAAACCCTGATAAGATACAGAGAAGGAAAGGACAATAAGTAGGTGAACTGGAACTATTGCCAGACTGCCTGCCCAACTTTATAAGCCCTCTGCCCACAATGATCTACTTGCACTCACTTGCACTCTACTTCCAATCTACTTGGAATTTTACTAAGGCTCTAAGATAGAGCAAACACTTTGGTGCAAGTTTCTCAACAAACCTTTGTCCAATCACTATTCTGGCCAGATGCTCAGGAAAAAGGGGTTCTGTGGACTAAAAATTTGGGAAACACTGCATTTTACAAAGCTCATTAGCATATTAAAAGCTCCTAGAAGCCCTACATAAACTTTTAATTTCATTAACTTAGCTAAACCCCCTGCTTCCCAAAATTAAGAGGACACAGAATCTCATTTTCAACATAACATCCCACAGAACCAATGTTCTGCCAGGATTCACTTTGGGAAATCCAATTTTAGAGCTCCAATTTAGCTTTCTGCTTATGTTGTCCTGATTGATTCAAGCTGGATGATATGTTGTAAATAATCCACTGTACCTTTATGGAGAGTGCCATAATCTCTAGAGCCTGGTGGATGGTTTGAGTTTTATGTAAGTTGGAATTTCTTGTGGGGCTTAAGCTACCTGCTAATTTTGAGATTGAACCATGCATTCACTGTTACATTCCACCTTAGTGCACAGAGTGCAAGGTTTTTGGAGTGTGCCAGGTTGACCTGTTACTGTAACTTCTACAAACACTTAATTTTTGCCCAACATTGAACCTCACTTGACTAGTATTAGGGTAAGCAAAGTGAATTATTTAATACTCCACTTGACTGGTATTAAAGTCTCCACTTGACTAGTATTAAGGTGACCAGAGTGAATTGTTTAACACTCACTCTCACTTTATTGAATCCAGGTCCAGGCCTTCCACAGCAAACAAACAAACAAACAAAAAACCATCCTTGATTAATTACACTAAACTTCTGATTTCCCTTTCTGTGGTCAAGTAACATCCTCAGAACACAACATCCCATCTAATCAGGCAATGTCATAGACCCTGAGCTCCCGAAATTCAGAAATCTGCAAAGAGTGTCTCCACCATCAATGTGATTCAGTGAGGACCTAGCATAATAAAGTCTTAGCTCCAAAATGCTAAGTTTTGCCAGAGCATATGGGGTTATAAAAGCAAATGTGTACTATGCATAATATTATGTCACATTATCGGGCACATTTTTTAAAAAGGCAACACCCACAGGTCTGAACAACTTCAGTTTTATGCAAATTCTGCATGCACTAAGACGTGCTTACTTGTCACTTTTTTGTTGTATCAGCACAGTGCCCCAGGGAGGAATCACATCTCACTTTGCTTTGCCATTATTAGTGTTCACCTTTGTAAATACTCTTCTCACTTGCTAAAGGTTTTCTGGCTCTACACAAGAGTTCTTCATTCACAATCTTCTTTTGTGACTGGCAGAGAGGAGATTCTGTGAGTACAATGATGCAACTCAATCCTCCTTGGGAATTCAATATGCTGTACCATTGGTGCCCAACCCCACACGCTTTTTATAATCATAGCCATCATCTTTTTATTATGTCTTGGACTTGAGGAGGCCTGAAAGCAGATGTAACTCATGATGACCTGACTTCAATGAGAGAATGAACCAGGTGGCTAATTGTCTCTAAAACAAATACACTGATAATTAGCAGGAGAGCACAATGCAACAGAAGCCTAACCACCAACCTTTATTTAAGTTAAGCAAATGGGTGAGCAAATGATGCAGCTGCACCACACTTTGACGAGTTAATAAGGGAGCCATACTTCATCTCCTCAGCCACACTAGCCAAAGCATGCCCTCAGGACTTGGTATCAATGATACTAAAACTGTGAACTTGGGAAATTGTCAATGCTTACAGTGAAAACCCCTTGCCTGACTACTTGGTGGAGCCAGGGTTTAAGCTGTTAGATTTTCTCACCTACGGGACAGTGCGGGTCAATCAAAGACAAAAGAAAATTGATGAGATCTCATCCATACACACTGGAAGTGCTATTAATTTCAGCTCTCTAAGAGTGCTAATTTAGTGACAAAATCATTGCAGATTTCATTTTTCTAGGGTTTAGCACTACTTGACTTGGGTTGGCTAATGTCTAGATCAGGGTTCAGCAAGCTTTTTCTGTAAAGGGCCAAACAGTAGATATTTTAGTTTTTGCAGACTTTATGGTCTCTGTCACAACTACTTACCTGTGCTATTTTAGTGCAAAATAGCAATAGATAAGACATAAATAAATGGCTGGCTGTATTCCAATAAAACTTTATTTATGAACTCTGAAATTAAGTTTTATATAATTTTCGCTTCAGAAATATTATTCATCTTTTGATTCCTTTTCAACTATTTACAAATTTAAGAATACTTCTTAGATCATGAGCCATATAAAAACAGGCTGTATTTGAACTATGAGCTATATAGTTTGCTAACCACTGGCCTAGATAAATGAATTGATCTTCATTCAAGGATTCAGAGATAACATGGGGTTATTCCTGTTTATTTGTTTCTTAGTTGCACAAGGGAATTCAGTTCATGAGAAAGAACTGAAGCCATAAGAAAGGGCTATTCAAATTACTCGATTCAATAAATACATATTGATAATAATCTGCTGTACAAGTCACAGGTCCTAACTAAGGGCCTAGCCTCTCTGAAGTAGATTTTGACTCAGAGTTCCAGTAGCAAACGGATCAACCTTAGGGATCAGGCAAAGGGACTCTTCCCTGGATGATTTGTCAACAGGTATTAAAATACACATATTATGTGGCCCAAATTCTTCATTTCTGGGAATTTATCCTAACAAAATAACTAAAATTGTGTGCAAAAATTAAACATCAAGGATGTTTTTTACCTTATTATTTACAAGGGGAAAAAACTGGAAATAAACAATAGAAATGTCAAACAGTGACATTGTTATTGTCAATGTTAAATAATAGGAACTTAAAGAATTTATGGTAATATTCTATAAAATGGATTATTATGTAGCCATTAAATGTATGATGCATAAGACTATCTATTATGGGCAGGGTGTGGTGGCTTATGCCTGTAATCCCCGCACTTTGGGAGGCTGAGGCAGGCGGATCACTTGAGTTCAGGAGCTCCAGACCAGCCTAGGCATCATGGCAAAACCCTGTCTCTACAGAAAAATACAAAAATTAGCCAGGTGTGGTGGCACGTGCCTAAAGTCCTAGCTACTTGGGGGGCTGAGGCAGGAGAATTGCTTGAGCCCAGGAGGTTGAGGTTGCAGTGAGCCGTGTTTGCACCACTGCACTCCTGCCTGGGTGACAAAGTGAGACCCTGTGTCAACAAACAAACAAAAACTACGTATAATGAAAGGATGTTCATCTAGGAGAGCAAGCATGTAACAAAACAGTAAAGACCAAATGATCTCATTTTCACTTTTAAAATTGCAGAAAATATCTAGGAGGATAACTAAGGTGCTGGTTTGCATCACTGAGAGATGGTTTACGACTAGTCCTTAATTTCTTCTTCTTTTGTATTATATTTTCTTGTTATTTTCAATGCATTCATTCATTCAAACCATATTTATTAAGCACTTAACATATTCTAAAACATGTTTTTCTACAGTGGAAACATTATATTGTGTAATTTTTAAAAAAAACTAAACATTTAAAAGAAGAAGTGATCCCCCAAAACTTAATGTAAGAATGTACAAGCAATTGGAGTGAATTGCATGGATGCCCACCTCATAGAGGAGATACCGAGGAAGACGAGGACCAGAGTGACTAAGGCAGACACAGCTGGGAACTGGGTCTAAGATATCTAAAGCTACATGGTGAACAACTGTTAGCCATACTGCAAGTACCTATGCCACCCTTTCTACCATCTTATAAAACCATTTCCCAACCCTATGAAGGGGCCAGTGGATAAGACACTAAAACAAGGCAAAGATCTAGCCTAATAATACTGTCCTATAATGCCCCCTTCTTCTGACAGAGAGAGTGAAAAAATGAAAGAAAGGGAGATTTGGGCAGTCTGCCTATTCAATCTGGAGACTGAAAAAAAAACAAAAAGCAAGTGACTTAATACAATATCCTCATCATGGTAGAGTCTAGACTGCACTAGATTGGGATAATTTTGACATCTTTTGTCAAGCATAAGTATTTTAAAGCACATACGGCAAAGTATCAGAATATGCAGAAGTAGAAATGCAAACATTTCCACGTTTTTCCTACAGACCTCTTTGACTTGCTGGTCTCACTGAGGTATGTATCTTTTTTTTTTTTTTTGAGACGGAGTCTGGCTGTGTCACCAGGCTGGAGTGCAGTGGTGCAATCTCAGCCTCACGGCAATCTCTGCGTACCAGGTTCCTGTGAAGTGATTCCCCTGCCTCAGCCTCTGGAGTGGCTGGGATTACAGGCACGTGCCGCCACACCTGGCTAATTTTTTGTTATTAGTAGAGACAGTGTTTCACCATGTTGACCAGGCTGGTCTCTAACTCCTGACCTCAGGTGATCCGCCCCCCTCAGCCTCCAAATGCTGGGATTACATGCATGAGCCACTGCGCCTGGAGGGTATGTGTCTTTTCAGGCTCTAAGCCTAAATAATTGTTCTTCTGACATTCAAGATGTCAATCATTTTCTACTGCTTCTGAGATTATACCTTTTGTGTGGTTCAGAAAACCATAGAGATAAGAAGAATTTATAGGGTTATTGGAAGATGAGGACATACAATCCCAAGACCATCATTTATCACATATTATTTCAGCTATGAGATTTTTGTAGTGAAAACTCAGATATAGAACAATTGAATAACAATTGAGCCTGAATACTAAAGTGCATTGCTTTTAGTAAGTTCTCATATTAATTCTGACAGTTAGATGTGGCTTCAAACAAACTGATGCCTTATTGAAAACACAGAGTGTCTATTTCATTTTCTGTATCTCTCTCTTCCCATTGACATTGAATAATTCTCTTCCAGCCGCCTAAAATAATAGTTCTGGTGTGTAGCTGGCTGACAACCCAACATACAATCAAAACCATGCTGGCCAGATATGTGTAACTGCTTCTCAGCCATTGCTGATCCATCTGTCACTTTCCATACATTGGGTTGGAAAAAGTATTCAGTGAGCAGATAAAGTCTACCAAGCATGCATGCATGCATGCACACATCACACACACAGAGACACACATACTTATTTGCCCTGTATGGGATTATGTGGGCGTACGTATTTATCTAGAATATAAGCCAATATTTTTCAACAACAGTTTTATCTCCATTTACATAACAGTTTGTTGTTGTTGTTGCTTAATTTCAGAATAAGCTATCCTTTCTCCTCCTTCCAAGAAGAAAACCAGAAATGTTGCTTTCACTACTGCCATTTTTCAAAAGACCCTCATCTGTACTCCAGAGAGAACCAGGTTGGGGCACAAATATTTGCATCAGCTATTTTGGTTCTATAAACACTCAAAGGAGCAGCAATAGTAGGAACAAAAGAGAAACCTAGAAACAGTTGTTCTAGTCTTTAATATAACACTTAATATTTCCATTAATGTATGAAAATTCTCCAGATGCTGGTTATAAGTTGCATTGCTATTTTTACTTTTATTTTCATCAATAATAATCTCAGCTTTTATTGGGCATTTCTTTTCCAGAGAGCTCTAAGAAGTTTATGCAAATCATTTTTTTATCTTCACACCATCTTTGAGACATAGCCAAGAAGTAGATCATTTTCTACTTGAAAAGATAAAAAGAAATTGGTAGAGATGTCAGCACAGGGAAAGATAACTGGCCTGTCTCCAACCAATTCTCTCTCCAGTTATTGCCACTCTGGCAAACCATGATTTTTTTTTTTCCTTTTTGTTTTTTTTTTTTCCCCCAAGATGACATCCCCCAGGCTGGAGTGCAGTGGCGTGATCTTGGCTCACTGCAACTTCCGACTCCCAGGTTCAAGCAATTCTCCCTGCCTCAGCCTCCTGAGTAGCTGGAATTACAGGTGCCTGCCACCAAGCCTGGCTAATTTTTGTATTTTTTAGTAGAGATGGGGTTTTTGCCATGTTGGCCAGGCTGGTCTTGAACTCCTAACCTCAGGTGATCTGCCCTCCTAGGCCTCCCAAAGTGCTGGGATTACAGGGGTGAACCATCGCACCTGGCCGATCTTTTTTAAAAGAAAGTTAGGTCATGTCTTTCTGATGCTTGCCCTGAGGGCTGCAACACCTTGCCTGATCTGTCTGCTCTGAAAGCATAACTCCTGCCTCCTCCTTTGCTCACTATGCTCCTGTGTTATTAACTGCCCAGGGTTTGGTATCCCAGAATCATTTCCAGTGACAAAAATTCATGTAAGAGTCATTTATGTGGAAAGCTTCCAGAAAAAAACAATAGGGGGACGAGGAAGTGGAACCAGGAAGGGAAGGAAACCAACTGAGATGAAAAATCAAGCAAAGTCCCAAAGAGGACATCTTCAGCTCAATTCCACAGAGAATCTCTGGGAAGGTGACCCTCACTGGGGGCAAGGGAGATGGAGAATTTGTACCTCCACACCCATCAGTCATTGGGAATGGGCTTCCCTGAGGGATATACATTCCGAAAGCTTCTAACTCTCAGGATTTGCAGGCAAAGTGAATTCTGGCACCCTGAAGGCAGCTCTCCAACAAGGCAATGCAGATGCTGCCACTGGGAGAGAAAGATACCAGATGCTAATAAATCTGAAGGGATATGGGCAGAGCCATGACAGTGCCTGCTACGCTGGGCTTCTGTCCTAAAACACTCCATGGAGGTGTCATGAGGCCTCATCAAAGTCAGTGCTCCTGTGAAACTCTCTTCCCCTGGTCCTTTGCACAGGTGACTTCTCTTTCTTAAGATGGCCTCTGATTCATTTTCACCCCCTTTTCTCTCTTGTAAACAGAAGTGAAGCTATCTGTTTAAAGGAAGCTCTCCCTCAATCCATCCCTCCAATGCCCCGTTACATCCTTCTTGGCATTTAACACAATCAGTCATTGTTTGCTTACTTCTTGTCCATTGCCCCAGTGGAATGTAAGCTCTGTGAAAGCAGGGATAGTGTCTGTCTTGTGTCCACTGTATCCTGAGCACCCAGCCCAGCTTCTGATACCCAGGATGCACTCACTCAACTGGTATTTCTTTAAGAAGTGAATAAGTAAATCATACTTTTTTACACAAAACAAGTTCATGTGCTCTGCTATGGATAGCAATTAACTTTAAGATACCTAAAAACAAACTTGGAAGAATAGAAAAAATTTTCATGGTATTAAAAGCCTAAACTCTACAGTGATATATTGATAAGCTAAGGCCAAAGTAATCCAAGCATTAAAAAAAAAGGAAGTTAAAGACGAAACTTTCTCCTCTACATTTAGTGGAAAAGTCAACAAATGGTAGAAATGAGAAAACTAAAAAAGGATTTTTTGGGGGGGATGTTTCTATTTTAATAAACCAGATTGTTTCTAAATTGGGTACGGGAACTTCTTTCACACATAATGTTTATTTTTAAATTACTCTCCCCCCTAAAAATAAGGTGTTTACCATGTAGGCTGAGCTTACTTGAGTTGTCTGTGATAGATGGATACAAAAACGGCCCCCATTTTTTTCTCCTATATTCAGTGGGAGTTGGTTTTTCCCCCTTAGTGAGAGCCATTTCTCACCTCTTAAATCCGGATAGTGTTTGCCAATAGAATGAGGTCAAAGTGGTAATGTTCCAGTTTAGATTCCAGGCCTCAAGAGAATTTCCATGCTTCTACTCTCTTGGAACCCGGCCATCACCATGTGAACACATCCAGACTGAACTGGAAGGAGAAGAGACCACAAGAAGCCAAGATGATATCTCCCAGCCATGACCATCCTAGACTAGCCAATCCCCCACTGACCACAGGACATGAACAAGCTCAATGAGATTGAGATTGGTCAAGCCCAGCCTGTATCAGTGAATCTACCCGGCAAACACACAGACTTACAAGGAGTAATAAATGTAGTTTTAGCCACTACAGATATTTGCTGCACTACAGTAGCTAAATGAAGCATTTCCCCCAGTCATTATGCTATAGAACCAACCTGGACTTGAGTCTCACAACAGCTTTGGTGGATCTCTGTTTTGTGTATTTTTATGGTTATTGCAGTTGTGGTTTTCAAGTCAGCTTAATAAAAGTATAATTTAAAAAAAGCCATCCCAGAATTATTTAGTATAAGTGATTAGCATAAAAAGCAACCTCAACAGGCAAGCTCTTTCAGAACAATAGCTCTTTCAAACCTCCAACAGTCTACTGAGGCTTAAAAGCAAAGCATTTACTTTGGCAAAAAAGATAAAAAAATACACAAGCCAAAATAAAATAAAATAAGGAATACTGTCTAGTTCTACTCCCTATTATACCAATCAACCATACTCATTAAGACTTCCATGCTTTCTTCTTAAGTTTATAAATAGTTAGTTATGATTTAATAGTAAGAATAGGATTAAGTGAATCATTGTTCATTTTTTTTTTAAGCTACAGTGGTACGTGGGATATTTCTCTTGCTGTTGCTTTTACCAGATCATCTGCCATTTCATTGTCCTGCACAAAAATAAAAATCTAGGCACCTGCCAAACCAAAAGAAAAAGAGAAATAGGAAGGAGAGGGGAGGAGGAAAGCTTTGTTCAATGTAACTGCTCATTGGCCTATATGAAAAAGAATAGCAAATAAACAACCTGCCACAAATTGAGGTGTATACGGTGGTATAGACCTTTAAAGCATATTTCAGTTGCCACAGTTACCATTTTGCAAAATAAAATAAAGCAATAGAATTGTCAAATGAAATTTTGGCTGCATTTCTCGTGGAGTTTCAATGCGTTTTTTTTTTTTTTTTATTGACAGCCTTTTCCTCCAAATTTGGGTGTGATAGTTTCTGTTCTAATTATGTATTGTTCTGGGGAATGGCTCATTTTCTGATGTGTTTTTACTATATCAAAAACCGAAATTTTTAAATCAAATCATCCTTTCTTCTTCTTTCTTTTTGTCTTCTCCTTCAAACATGTATGCCTTTACATGTATTGTTTATTGGTTTATAATTGAATAAAGAATAGTTTCATTGCTGCACAAAGAGTTTTGGAAATGAAAAGTTTACCTCCTTATAATACTTAGAATCTATCATTTTACTTGCAAAATTGTGGAGTTGTGGTTCCCTGTGAGTTGTTAAGGCACCCTGTAAACTTTAATTTACCCAGTGTAAACCTTGAAGAATCCTGGATGAAATAACATGGATGAAATAGCAACAGACCCTTGTCTGATCTTTTGTCCTAGCCTTCCATGGTGAACATTTTTTTTTTTTTTTTTTTTTGCAGTGCTTCCTAGAACCTATTTTCCCTTTCTCCTTTCCTAATTTCACTCTGAATTTTTGAGGCATGTGGTTTGGGCGGGATTGATCCCATTCCCAGTTGTATCCAGCCATGTGTTTGCTTAAGCCAATCAGTGTATCTCATCTGCTGTGTAACTATGAAACAAAACTGATAGATGCACTATTTGAGCCCAATGTAAGTTCTCATCTGAATCATTCCCTCTGGAATGATCAATTGAAACCTCTAATGAATGCTATTTTCTTCTTTCGGCCAGTTTGAGTTGAGTTGTACACCATCAAGTATTATCAAAAAATTAAAATTTGAAACAGAACTACTGAAAGATAACATGACAAACTTTGGAAATTAATGTGTTTCTCATTAAGAGTATCCAAGTGGGGTGGAACAGCAGAGAAGAAATCCAAGCATCATAGAAAGAGTTTTCTTCTAAAATTACTATCAACCCTTTTGCTCCTGAATAGTGAATCAAAATGCATGAAAGTTAGATTAATATAAAGCCCACCGCCTGTCTCACCCAGATGGATAGTAAAGTCACAGACATGGCAAGTATAGAGAAGCCGAACACCCAGATTCCCTTGAAATAATTAATGCACCAAATAATTGCCTCAGAGCCCCTCTTTGTTTTGCTACAGGAGTCTTAGTCTGTGGGAGCCAACCATGAAAATAGAAACCACTCTAGACACTCAACTGAGAAGTCAAACAGGGATAGGATGGCAACCCAGAAATTAGCAACTGCGTGAAGCTGGAGAATCCCTTAGGCAGGAGGTTCAAAGGGAGGCGGTATTACTGGAGCCCAGGGCTGAAGGGGGAGATACCAGAACCACAAAGGACCTGACCAGTGAGAGGTGGTGCCACAGAGGATGCTCAGGCCCCGCTAGTAACGCTGCAGGAGGTATAGAAAGGAGGAGAAATATCTTGGCTTTCCCCTTCCTCCCACACTCTAGTCTCTTGCAAGGGCCTCCTAGCAGCCAACACAGCCAAAAGCCCCAGACCAGAGAGCCTAGAAAACACAGTCTGTAGTTATCAGCTCATCTGTGACACAGGGCAGAGCAGGACAAAGGCAAAGAGTAAATCTGAGTCAAGGACCAGCACAGGATCTAATCCACACTGGGTGATAGAAGCACACTGACCTCAGCATACACAGGTAAGGGACAAAACCATGGGATGCTCTTTGTCTCCAACCACAATCAAATCAAAGCCAAAATTCAAGGTATTTGTTAAACTTAGTGCCATGTGTTCAATCAGCTCCTGCTTATGATTCATAATTGGAGTGTTCCATGCTTCCTGATCCCCTGCTCAGACTCTTCTTCTCTAGCAGTTTTCCCCATCTCACTAAACAGCAACCCCATCCTAACAATTGCACAGGCCAAAAATCTTGACTTATTTCTATCTCTCTTTGCCCCCAGACCACATCTGCCAGCAAAGTTTAACAGCTCTACCTTCAAAATATATCTAGAAGCTGAATACACCTCCACTTGTGGGGCTGCCATGCTGGTTCCAGCCACTATAATCTCTACCTGAATCACTGCAGTCACCTTGTAGCAGGTCTCCTTGCCTCTGCTCTCGTCCCCCCTCACCCTACTGCACAGAGGAGCTGGGACAATCCTTGTAAAATATGTTTGTTTCTGTCATGCCTCTGCTCAAACATCCATGACTCCCATTTCCTTCTGTGTATTGTAAGCCCAAGGAAACCTTTCAGGAACAAGACCTCTTCAAGTCCAGCAAATTCATCTTGGATAATGACAGTGGGGACTGTCATTAAATCCATGAAATTAGGCTACAGTTTATGGTTTAAAAAACAGTTCTAACCATTTGTACCTGCAATGTTGTAAAATGCTATTCCATGTCCCGAGCACTGTTGCTGACACAGTAAATATTTGTTGAAAGGTGTAAATTTTGAATGGGTAGATGGATGAATGGATTGATGGACATATCAAGAATGTGAGATTAACATAGAGCTGATTAAGTGGTTTGAGCTGATAGAATATTATTTTTTTAGATTATTTAGATAGGACTTTGAAAGGAATCCATTCAAACCATGCTCTGAGTTATTTATAAAGTGAACTATGTTATGTAACTTATTTTTGTAAATCTGCAACTTTGTGAGTTTGGATAAAAATGGTTGTAAAGAATAAGAATTAACCCAAGCAATATAGATATTTCCAAACCAGAATTATTGCCCAGAGCCAAACTCTACAACTTAACCAAGCTACCTTGAACAAAGTTTATTATTGAATGTGTGAGGCAGCCAATATCATCTTTACATGAATAAGTAAATTGAGGCCCAAATGGTTTATTCAATCTACTTTTTAAAGAAATATTATTGCATAACCACTGTAGGTTAGGCACCGGATAGGACAGGAATGATTTTAACATGAACAAAGCAGACACAAATGCTAGGCTCATAGGATGCTAGGAGAAATCAACTTTGATCAAATAACCATAAGTAATATGCATACTACAAGTAGAGACAGGCAGAGCTGTGAGAAATGTAACAAAGGGAACAAACGAAGTCTAAGAGTTTAAGCTGGGACTTGGAGAAGATAATAGTGCAAACGCTTTTAGTGGTTCTCAAACTTCAGGATGCCTCAGAATCACCTGGAAGGTTTGTTAAAACACAGATTGCTGGGTTCAGCCTCAGAGTTTCTGATTCAGTAGGTGTGGGCTGGGACCTGAGAATTTGCATCTCTAACAAGTTCCCAGGTTGATACTGTTGCTGCAGTTTTGGGGGCTGCATGTTGAGACCTACTGAGCTAGGTAAAGTTGGACACCAGAGGCTGGGGAAGTGGTCTTCCAGGCATGGGAACAGCATGTGGGAAGCCCCTGGTATAAAATTTTGGAATCAAAATAATGCCTTATATTATTCAGGATCCCAGCAAGAAACGATGATACACTTAAGCCATATGATTTTGAAAAGTTTAATGAAGTGACTATTCACAAATCTTTAGGCAGAGATAAGGGAAATGAACCAAGGAAGAGATGCTAAAACATCAAAGGCTAGCAACAAAGGAGACTCTACCTGCCCTAAAACTCAGGGGCATGGGAAGAGATCAGAAAGGAAAACCAGAGAGAGCTGGAGCCCCAGGACAAAGCCGCCTCACGGGAGCAGTGACCCTTGGTAGGGAAAGGTAGATCTTTCCAACCTACAACCTGGCAGGGAGAGGGCCAGGACTGATTCATCTTCTCCCCGCAACCTCCCATTTTCCAAACTCATTTCAGTGACAATGAAAAGCCAGAGGTCAAGGAAGCGCAGGTGATGCTTCCCAGGAAGTCAGGCTCCTGAGGCCCAGAGCAGAAGGGAGAAACATGCAAAAGGGCACAGAGGGGCACGCAGAGAACACCAGCATTTGCCATGGGCTAGAAGAGGCAGGCAGGCAGGACCTTGTGGAAGCCTTTGTAACCAGTTTTCTATTGCGATGTGACACATCACCACAAACTTAGCTGCTTAAAATAACATATATTTATCATCTCCCAATGCTGTGGGCCTGGAGTCCAGGGCATGCTCAGCTGGGCTCCCTGCTTCAGCTTCTCACCAGGCTGCAATTAAGAGGTGGAGTTTAACGAAGGTAGCATAAACACTGGGGTGACAGCCCACCATCTGCCATATTCTATTGGTTAGAAGCAAGTTGCAGGTCCCACACACACACAGGGGAGGGGATTAGACAAGGACATGGATAATAGAAGTCAGGATCATTGGCGGTTACCTTAGAGCTTCTCCACATTATCACCTAATATTAAAAACCATATTAAGGACTTAAGATTTTATCTTAAAGCCAATAATGTGAAACCATTCAAAGAGCATACTAGATTGAGAAGCTGCAGAATTAGATCTACACTTTAAGGCTCACGTTAGTTCTCAGATAGTGGATTACCAGAAAACACAGAGGGTCTACTTATGGTCACAGAGTTAGTTAGTAGCTGAGCCAGGGCTACAGCTCTTTGAGAACTACCATGCTTCAGTGTTATTACAAGGTCCCTTTCTGTTCCATAATGCCATATTTCTCTGCATCTACAAGATGATTAACTGTCAAATTTAATAGTGTAGCATCAACGTGAAGGATAGAGAAGTAACAGAGAGACTATTTTGGTTAGCAAATATTTGGACTTGGTCTTATATAAAATCTAAAACAAATTCAGAGTTTAATTTTTTCCCCTTTAAAACATTTATGTGTATGGACTCTTTCTTTGGAAATAAAAGTTCTTTCTCCTGGACGTCATCTGGAGGGGTACTGGATCCCTCATGCAAGTGGAAGAACTCTGAGTTCACTCAACTCTCCCTTCAGCTGCTGGTCTACCTGGGCTCCCAGACCTTGAAGCAGGATCTAAGCCCTCTCACATGCTACAGGTAGGAACATAATTAGGTACAAGCTTTCTGGAAAGAAACAGCAAAATATGCATCCAGAGCCTTGCAGTGGTATATGCTGGCTCGCGAGAACCAATCGTTTAATTATCAGGAATTTTCCAAGCCAGGCATTAAACCATTGGTAGCTTGAAATCAGCAATGGTTGGAATACTTATACTCTAGAAACTGGCGAATGCTACAAATCAGGGTGGGTTTTTTTTTTTTTTTAAGATTTTTGTTAAACATTTACCAGCACACCACTGCTTTAAAGTGTTCAAACTCTCAATCCTAACAACTCTACTCTAAGAAATATTCAGAGAAGCAAACAAATATTTACATATAAAAAAGTTCTTTGTAGAAAATAAAGTTGGAAATAACCCAAATATCTAAGAAGCAGCAGATTAAATGAAATGCTATGTAGCCACTAAAATTATATTTTTAAATCTATTTGATGACATGGAAAATTATTCAGCATATAAGGGGAAATGAGAATATAAAACTCCATATATAGTACAAGAGAAAATTTTTGTAAGGAAATAGTACATACATATATACAGAAAGAGAATTTAAATTTTTTTTAAAAACTCATATAGTATCAGTGATATCTTTGGTAGGATAAAAGGTAACTTTTATTTTCTTTTTTATCTTTGTACATTTTTGAACTATTCTTTGATAAACATGTATTACATTTGTAATCAGTCAAAAATAAATACTATCCAAAAAAAAGTAAGGTCAGAAGAAACTGGAAAACATGAGCTTAAAATCAGCCAACATTTTATGCTTACCATAGCATTTGCTGCACCATATTGACACCTACCAATCAGAAATAGACTATATACTTTCTGCATCCCAGGTATAATAGGATGGTGACTCTGGATTGTATTGAGTCTGTGCATTTTTAGTTCTCTAAACTCTTAAGGATGTAGCCAGTTTTCAGAATGTAGCATAGAACTGCACTTCTGACCTAAAACCCATAAAAACAGTGAATTAAGCACTTAATTTACCACTTACAAGTCTAGCCCCCTCTTAACATCCCTTTCCAGGCCTCTCTCTTAGGAAGGAGCCTCACATTTTCTTGTAGAAACTGGAATGACACTCTGGCCCCAGCTCCCACTCCCCTCCATGACGGGCATGACTTATCTGATCAGAGAGTTAGGAGAGGCTCTTTTGGAGCCAGCCTGTCCAGAGGACAAGCATTCCACTCTGCTCTCTGCCTTGGAGGATTGTGCCCAACTCCCGCATCATGGGGGATGCCTGCGGTTGACCAGCTGTGCCAGTGACTGCAGGTAAGTGCTGATTTTACTGGTGAGTAGGCAAACCCACTTGGCCACAGATCTAACACATTCTCCAATCAAGTTTATTAGTAATCTAGGCAATATGATTTCCCCCTTCTCTAGCATCTATCTATTAATTCATCCCTAATTTAGGAGAATATAGAGATATTGGTTATTAGTCTCCTCTAATCTCCAACACAATCCATCGGTGTCTGTGTCAAGCAGAAACTGCTGAAGACAAGGGTGGTGTCTTATATTCCCATTTTTGTATTCATAGCACTTAGCGTGGCCATTTCTGCACATAAAAGTGCCCCATAGAAGATTGGGGGTGGAGGGGAGAAGAAAGCTAGTCAAAGAAAAAGATTCAGAATGCAATCTCTTTACCTGTTACCTCTTACGTCCTACTGAATTCAGTGAGAGTGGCCCTTCTCTCCGGCAGATTTTGGCCCGTTATTCCCATCCTTGGTTTAACAGTTGGTGCAGCATTTGTGGTTTAAACAATTTACAGTGATTGGTGGGAACTAACACAGGCGAAATGGGGTCTCATCTGAGGAAAATCCTTAGTAATGACAGACAGGGGAGAGGCATGGTCATCTGTTCTTAATTATAGTCTGTCTTCTCTTGGCCATCTAGTTTCTCCTTCTCTCCCTCCTTTAACACCAATTTTAAATAAAGTGAAAATTTTAAACTGGGAAACATCTCTTCGTAGTCAATATAACTTTCTGTTGCCTTAGCTGCAGCCCCCTGACTAAATCACTCCTGAAAGTCACACCATTTCTTCCTTCTCATCAATTGGTACCAATTAGACACCTTCTAGGTAGAGAAATAATTTACTTAACTGCATAAGAAAATGGCCACTTCTAGCCCTTTAAGAATTTTGGTTCTCAATTACCCAGCCTTACTTCTCCTGTGAAGTGATAATTAGAGTCTAGATGATAACTGGATTACCAAGGACATCTCTCCCGACAGTCGTTTAACACCTAATCAAGTGTTAAGGTCGTAAATTATGCATTTCTCAACAGCATTCAGACCCATTTGAAAACAATTTGAAACAGTTCAAGAGTTCCTAGATGGTCTTCAGTTTTATAGGGCTGTGAAGGGTCCTGCTTAAAGGAATTACCCGCTTAGAAGAATTACCCGGTTAAAGGAGTTACCCACTTAAAAGACTCAAACGTGTAAGGCTCTCTAAGTTCTTTAATCTGCTACAGATCATTATTTTTTTAACTGACAATTGAGTACCCTCCCCTCCCACCACATAAGAGAAATTGGAGTGTTTCCCACAGTGTCAAGACGCCTCCCCAGGGAGCTCAGATAAAAAGATTCTAGAGAGAATTTGAAAGGGAGAAAAACGACTTAAAAAGATAAAGTCTTACAACTTTGTTTTTCTTATGACTTGTTCAAAAGCAGATGCAAAAATTAAAAGTTTGATACTGCAATACTGAAAACTACAGACTGTTTCTCATTTCTGGGTTCAGAGGGAAAAAACTATCCTAAGTGATTGGGGGTAGAGGAGATGTGGGGAAAGGGAAAACAGGGGAGTGCCATGTCTTGCTCTGCCCACCTTTAAACAAAACCAAGCATCCTGTAAGCAGTGGGCTCTTCCGATGACATAGACCCTATTAGAACAATTCAACCCCACTCTCACCACCATCAACCCCATGTCTTCAGTTCCACCAGAGACCTGAGTAGAAGTCCATGTCCCAAAAGGTAGCCATCACCATAGTCTCATATTTTGCAATAAAATTTTCCCCATCAATTGGTCTATCGGTCCCTCTGCCTTCCCTTCCATTCCTCACGGGCAGAAATGTGGATGTCTCTAAAAGCTCTGAGAGTCACACACATTTATGACAACATGTCTCTAACTCCCCTTTAATAACAACAGGCACGCTTCTTTTGGAGCCTGAGAATCTGTTCGCATGCTCAATCTCTTCCTCTTGGAAGGAGAAATGGTATAATTGGAAGCAAAGATTACACCATGTAATTGTACCAAGATAAGGATCCATCTTTAGTCTAGCCCAACTCAATTAGAATATTTTTACTGCTTAATTTGATCTGAAGAGCCTCGGGAAAAAAAAAATCTGTCTTCTTGGAGGAACAGGCAAAGCCTGACACATATGGTTTCTTCCCTCTTCCTCCCTTACTTGCATCTCAGTAATATTCCACGTATTGAAAAGATAAGAACCAGAAATCCAAAGTGAGGGCAGCCCTTTTCCATCCCTTCTGCTACATTTTAAGACTTCATTCATTGGAACAAGCTGAGTTATTTGTGTGGCAAATACATTGAGTCTCTTCAAAACAAACATCTTTTATTTCAGTATACTTCTTAGAAAAAAGAGAGAGAACAGAATTGGTGTAAGATACATAAAAGATCATTTTACCTGAGCCAACGTAAAAAACCTCTTGCCTGATCTCCTTGTTTAGCTTTCTAAATCAAAATATCCCATCATCATCACTCTCCTGATTAAGAGCCTGTGATGGGCATCCATGTCTAGAGGAAGGAAATCCAGGCACCATTCAAAGACCTTCACAGTTGGGCTCCTACTCACCTTTTCACCCTTACACTGTCATTTTCCCTCAAATAAACACAATGCTTCCATCATCACTTACATTCTGCAAATGGGTATGCACATTCTTGTCTCTCTGTCTTTGGTCCCACTGTTCCCTTTGTGTCTAATCTCTTTTCTCCACTCCTTGCAAAATCCTCTTCATCCCTCAAGAACTAACTGAAATGTCCTCTCCTCTATAGACCTCCTCTCTGAAGCTGATATAACATCCAGCACCTGGGTTCACCTGTCACTTTTAAATTCCTCTGTTCTACTTTTATCATAGTTTATTTGTGTGTGTTTTTCTCAAGGGATTACAAATTTCCTGAAAGCCATGATTATGTCTTCTAATTTATGTATACCAGTATCTGTAGCACCTTACCTGGCATAGATGTGTACTATCTATAAAGACATTCTAGAAAGAAATCAGATTTTCTCTTGTATTAAATGAGATTTTAAAATCTGTCTTTTAAAAATTTATGGATGCATTTTTATTTTGTTCAGACCTGAATTTCTGAACATTCATTCATATGAAAAGCTGCTATGCAAAATTCAGAGAAATGCAAGAGTTGGTATTATAATCAATTTTCTTCTTCCTTTAATCTTTCATATGAAGTTGTGTGTGTTTAGACATGTCTTCACTTGCAGTCATGTTTGACAGGGGTCTTTTGCTCTTTGTATGTCCCGAGTGTGTGTCACATAAACAAAAGTCCTTCTCTCACTGGAATATTGACAGAAATAAATCACTTTGCAAAGCAGACTCAAATGATAGTCTCCTGAATTTCGAAAAAATTTCTTTTATTGAGATGCTGAAAAAGTATATGATAAATTGTGATCATTAAAGTAGAGTAGTTAACATATAAAATCATTTAACTCAAAGAAAAGCAAGGTCCCAGGTGATGTACAAATTAGGTATATACAGAGCTGGGGCAACAAATACATCACTTAGGTGGTGTATTAGTCCATCTTGCACTGCTATAAAGAACTACCGGAGACTGAAGAAAAGAGGTTTAATTGACTCACAGTTGTGCAGTACAGGAAGCATGGCTGTGGAGGCCTCACGAAACTTATAATCATGGCAGAAGGCAAAGGGGAAGCAAGCATCTTCTTCACACGGCTGCGCAGGAGGAAGAGAGTGAAGGGGAGGAGCTACACACGTTTAAACAACCAGATCTCAGGAGAACTCACTCACTATCACGAGAACACAAGGGGGAAATCCGCCCCCATGTTCCAACCCCCTCCCATTAGGTCCCTCCCCCAACACTGGGGATTACAATTCAATGTGAGATTTGGGTCCAAACATAGTGCCAAACTATATCAGATGGGTAATGTTTCTGTGGAGTCCTCACTCTTGGACATTCAAGTCACGGAGGGCCATCAAGGCAAAAGCTCACTCACAAATGGTTGACAATCCCACCCCCAATCCCCCAGCCTACAGGTGAGATGTAAGTGCAGTGTTCATACTTCCCCTGTCCCTGCTCACTTGGGGGCAGGCTTTGTACTCAGGCTTTTTGCCTGCTCTAAATCCTGCCTTGGGACCGCTCTCTAGCCACAGCCTTTGGTCATCCCCCATGAATGGCCAGTGATCTAAGTTTATGGACGTCCCTGTGGATAGGCAAACCAAGCTGATATAACCTCCCTGTCACCAACTTCTGCTCCACGGTTTCTATCTTCCAGGCTCACAGATTCTGAAGGATCTCCAAAGTCTGTTCCTTTCTCTCTACATCCTAAAAGTTGTATTGGGTAATAATATAAAAATATCATGAAATATCATTAACAAAGAGAGGGAAGGCTCATGAATGCTGACAGATAGGAACATGTGGCAGAAGTGGCCTCAGTCTCACAGAAGGAGGAAAAAAGACAGTCAGACGCGGTGTCTCACACCTGTAATCCCAGCACTTTGGGAGGCCGAGGCGGGTGGATCACCTGAGGCCAGGAGTTCGAGACCAGCCTGGCCAACATGGTGAAACCCTGTCTCTACTAAAAATACAAAAATTAGCCAGGCAAGTGGTGTGCGCCTATAATCCCAGCTACTCTGGAGGCTGAGGCTAGAGAATCGCTTGAACCTGGGAGGCAGAGGTTGCAGTGAGCTGAGATGGCACCACCGCACTCCAGCCTGGGTGACAGAGTGAGATTGTCTCAAAAGAAAAGGAAAAAAGAAAAAGAGAACCCGGTGCTTAGAGCAAAGCAGAATATCTCACTAACCTTTGCCTGTTATCACAAGGGGATCATTGCTGTATAGCACAATCATATTTCCGTAGACTGAAACGCTAGTGGCCACCTTGACACCCTATGGTACGGTCTGGAAGGTTCACTCTTCTTTACCTGCCTAAAAGGATGCCCCCTCACCCCCACCAGTGACCTCATAGGGTGGCAGCTTGCAGCAAGGAAAGATGGTTGCAAAAAGGAAGAAGGGAGATGGGACACTTCACGGTGTCTGCCCGTGGATGATGTGCTATATGTGAGGTGGTAGATAGATACCATTAAATAAGATTAAATCTCAGAGTGAGGGATTTATTCCCATAAGGCTCAATTATCTTTAGAGCCTTATGATGAGTCAAAGCTAAGTGCCAGTTTAGTGCTACTAGGTCTTTAGCACCTTTCAACACTTGCAAGTTTCCCTTTTTAACAAAGAGTCAGCTGACATCAGACTCAGACCTCGATCAGGCTACTGTATGCAATGAGTCTTTTAATACTATTGTTTTAACATATTTAATTTTACAGTTATTTTATGTTTGTGGCAAGTGATACTTTCTATTCATTATGTTCACATGACTTTCTTTTCAGAATGAATTATTTAATATGAACAATGAATCAGTTTAAAGTGAAATAAAGTAAATAATAGTGCAGGCTTATATAATTATTGTAAAAATCAGAAACAATGACTAAAGTTTGGGAAACATCAGTATAATCCTCAAAACATGGGATAATGAGACTAGAGGACCTGGAGTAAAAATCCCATCCGTGCTCCTTTGTAATCTCTCTGAGCCTCAGTTTCTCACCTATGAAATGGGAATAAAGATAATATTCCACACAAGATTGTGGTTGGCCCAAGTGAGCTAAATATAGAAGATGAGGCTGAGTAAATCAGTGGGCTGGCACTCATTACAATAAGAGGGCATGACCAGTGCAGGCCAGTTAACTCACTTGTACACTACAGTATTATATTCTGAACGAGTGGTCTTGAACCTTTTTGGCACCAGGGACCAGTTTCATGGAAGACAATTTTTCCATGAACCGAGGGCAGAGGAATGGTTTCAGGATGATTCAAGCACATTACATTTATTGTGCATTTTATTGCTATTACTGTTACCTTGTAATACATAATGAAATAATTATACAACTCACCATAATGTAGAATCAGTGGGAGCCCTGAGCTTGTTTTCCTGCAACTAGATGGTCCCATCTGGGGGTTATGGGAGACAGTGACAGATCATCAGGCATTAGATTCTCATAAGGAGTACACAACATAGATCCCTCACATGCACAGTTCACAATAGGGTTCACACTCCTATGAGAATCTAATGCGGCTGCTGATCTGATAGGAGGTGGAGCTCAGGCAGTACTGAGAGCAATGGGAAGAGGCTGTAAATACAGATGAAGCTACACTTGCTGGCCGGCCACTCACCTCCTGCTGTGCAGGCTTATACAGACCAGTAGCGGTCCTTGGCCTGGGGGTTGGGGACCCATGCTGTATACCACGCATGGTATTTGGTTGTATTTGCCTCCCCCAAGAGACTATAAGCTCCTTCATGGCAGTAACCATGTCTTATTGATCTGTGCCTTGGAACATTGCTTCTCTGTAGTACAGATTTTATGAATATTTTTAAATTGAATTGAATTAACAAATTGAATGGATGATCTATTTGTCTTGACAACCCAGCAAAGATCCTTGAGGTCAAAAAGTGTCTGCTGTATCACATACAACTATTAGTGTAGTCCTTTCTCAGTAAAAACTCACCAATTGATAATATATGCATCTTTTATCTGGACTACTGTGACTGTCTTCTGGTTTAGTCTTCCTGCCTCCACTGGGGTCCTCCCACAGTTCACTCTCCACATGGCAATCAAAGTGATCTTCCTAAAACACAAGACTGACAATGTTACTCTCCTGCCAAAAACCCACCTGGGGATAGAGTAAAACTCCCTAACACAATATACAAGGCCCTTAATTATCCATCTCCTACTTATAGCTTTAGTTTTGCCCCTGAGTATACTGTCTCCTCCAGCTAGACTGAAGCATTTTCAGGTGCCCAAAAGAGCTGCATGGTCTCTCAACTCACAGTCATTGCACCTACTGTTGCTTTCTCTGGAATGCTCTTTTCTTTCCTGTTTCTCTACCTGGCTAGGTTCCACTCATCCCTCTAGATGTCCCCTCCTACAGAAGGCCTTTCTGCCCTCTTCTGCACCAGGCTGGACATCCCTCACAGGGGGATGTGGGCCATGTGAGAAAAAGAGATTTCCCTTACAACTTTCAATTCAGGCATCACATTGAATCCACCATTTGTAGTCTCTGCCTGCAATATCTCAGGCACCTGGTGGGTCTCTGATCACTGACAGCCATGAGGCCTCTTGCTATTGTTAAATTGCTGCTGTGACTGTGTGTCTTGTTGAAGTGATTCTCTCAAAGAAAAAAATTACACCGCTTATATAATGCCTGATCTTGTCAAGCTTACCTTCAGATTTGATTTTTTTAAAAAAACCTCTATAGCTCTTTTATGTGAAACAGCTTCCATGGGAGAAAATAAAAGTTGAAAACATAATTGTATGCCTGGATTATGTTCCCATAGCCTGTAAAGCTTCCGACACTATGTGAGTGGCCCGTGAATTTGTGGGAAGGAAGGAAGGAAAGAAGGAAGATAAAGAGAAAATGTATAATAGGGCAGTAGAGAGAAAGAAAGGGAGCAGGAAAAAGCCAGAAGAGATAAAATTTTGTCACAGTTGCTGTTTATCTTCAGTAGCCCCATTGGATTTCACCCTTGCCAGCCTCTCCTTCTACCAAGCTCATTTGTGATGTTCTTATCTGACCACACTCGTGGCCACACCTTGGCAGCCCCATCCAGCCCATACTCCACGCCGTGTCTAGACACACATGAGCCTGGGCTATCTCTCCTCCTTCCCACTGGCTTCTTTTATAATCTTGGCTGGGGGGATACAGGATACACAATGGGCCAGCTGTCTCCTCTAACTCCATGTGCTTAATAAGGCTAAACATCTTTGAAATTTGAGGTAATTGAAGGGTTTCCTTAGGTGAAAAACCCCAACCAGACAGGATGTAGCCAACAGCATTTGAAAATGTTCAAAGTAGTTAACAATATTTTAAATTTAAGAGATTCTCCACAACAATTTGGAGTTTCAGTTTCTTCCCAAAATTGAAAGAACTGGCAACACAGGGCCAGCTCTGGTTGGATTTAAATAGAGCTGCTTCCTTCAGTGGTGGCACATGGTTCTCCCTCTAGTTTGCCGCAGACCCCACCCCTCCTTATCATGCCCCAATATTGAAGCCAAGCATACCTTGCCATTTGTCACATTGCTCTCATTTTATTTGTACTATATTTGCCTTACACTCGACTATGTTTATTCATTAACATTCCCTGTGAAACCCCAGAGACCCTTGAGTGTGCACTGTGCAGACCAGACATTCTCCACACATGCAAAGCAGATGGCCACCTAAACAGGGCTCATCTCTTTAGCTCTGAACAAGAGCCTGTGCTCTATCATTTGTTGCTGATAATTCATGCCCAAAGGAAAATAGGGAAGAAGAGTTCTTTTTTAATTAACCCAGAGTCTCCAAACATGACTTCCCGTTTGTCCTTTTTCTTGGCTACTGGCATTAGCACTTGCTATCATTATTGTTACCTGATCTCATTACCTCTCAGGCTCTTTACCTCCCATTGCAGCATTTGCCCTCAAGGTAAACCTGTTGCCCGCCCAAGAGATAATAATACTTATCAGGATCTTTTATAGTGTTCCTGGACCTTTTGGGATTGAACCACATTTTGCACACATAAAGCCCTCTATTATCACCACTATTGTCATTATTATTATTTGGGATTAGGCAGCCCTCTCAGAAGTCTTGCCAACCACAGGCAGATAAAACCCCAGAGCCTCACCTGGCCAGGCACAGTGACTGAGGCCGGACGCACCTGGCTGTAGGATGCTGGTTCAGCCTGCAGAGTCCTGGGCTCTTGCCAGAGAAGAAACCTGCCTTGAAACATTCACTCCTCCCTTTATGCAGGAAATAGAGAGAGTGCTGGAGGTGAGAAGGAGGCCTTTCCCAGGGAACTCAGTCTCCAGACCACGTTGGTGGATTATCATTGCTGCAGCAGTCCTCAAACCAGGCAGATACTTAAAGAGCCAGATTCTCTGTCTCTCTCAGAAGAGAGGGATGTACAATAGAGTTTGGAGTCAGAAGCTGAGTTCCCATCCCCGCTGTCACTCTGTAACTCTGTGAGCCTCAAACAACTGATTGACTCTTCCAGTCTCTGGTTCCTCATTGGTAAAATGTGGATACATCCCAACTTCATGATAATACCATGGGACTTATATGTAAATAAATTTGAAATTATATATACAAGTATTTAGGTAAATATCAATTTATAGTGTCTGGTATATAGTAAACCCTCTATTAACTGATGAAGGAAGGGCCCCATCTCTATTCAAGCTTACTGCACCACCCAGAAGTTAACTGTTTCAGCAGTAGACCCGGAGTAAACAGACAAGATGCCCTCAGCAAGCAGAGGTGAATACAAACCTCTCTCACCAAGAGAATAATTCCCACTCAACAGCAGGCTGCCTGCCACCTGAATTCCTATTTCGTTTTTCTCCATCTCTCACTGACTCCCAACCAAATGCCTTCCAAGGAAACATGAGCCTTTTCCTCTTTTTGATACACAATCTGTCCATCTGTGATACCCATTGGTCAAGTTTGCCCCAGCAAAGGGGTGGAGATATGGAGCATCAACACTGCTTTCTGATCCCTTCATTTTGCCCTTTTCTCTTCTAAATAAAAAAAAAAAGCAAGCAAACAAACAAAAATGAAACAAAATGCAAAGCAGCTTAAAACTTTCAACATTTCAAAACATTCAAAGGGGAATGTGTTGACCCAGAGATGCCAGAGATGAGCTGGGCGTGAGAAGGGCAGGGATAGAAACAAGTCTCAGGAACACTGGAGCCAAGGAAGGAAATTCTGCAAGGACCCTCTCTCCATTACTTGTTTCTCCTTTCTGCACATCTGCTTCATTCCTTCTCACTACAGAGTGTCAGGAATCAGCTACAGCACTGCACAGCTTTGCAGTCATTAGAAAGTCAGTCATTAGAGAGACTGGCTTATACCCTTTTTGATACCAAATTTTAAAATCTGAGATAAAAGATTTGAGTGGCCAGCTTTGGTCAGGAGCCCATTCTTGGACCAATCAACTATGGCTGTGGTTACTGATGGTGTAGTTTGGTCAGGGACAAACCCCTAGATGAACAAATTGCTGGTTGGGATGATGAGCTCATGTCAGAAGATGGAAGCTGCTGTTGTAAGCTTGTGGTTGAAGTAAAGAGAAAGGAGGCCACGTATTATAGAATACATAATGGAACTAGATTATCTTTTTGCGAAACTTTCTAAGTTGCCAAACCATGAGCTTCTCAAGAATGGAAACTAAGCTAACGCATCTTTGTATTCTGGCCATGATAAGGACTCAGGAAATGTTTGTAGAACTGAATTGAAATGCATCTGACTAATTGTAAAGCTGTGTGTCCATCCTAGATGCTATGTGTCCAGAGAAAAACCAAAAGATCAGCTGCAGAAATGAAGATCCTACTTTGCCTGAGGGGAAATTTTCCACCAAACAGAATTGCCTAGAAATGTAAACAGAAGCATCAGGAAGCTAAGTACCCCCTTTTAATGGAGGCCTTCAAGATTAAGTAAATGATTGTCAGGGATGTTGAGGAGGATGCATATGCAGTCACCTAAATGCCCTTCTAAACATTTGATCTTATGATTCTGCAAACTTAGTCAAAGAAGAAAAATTCACCATGCCTAGACCAAGCTTCCCAGCACACCACAGAAAGGAGAAATAGCCACAGCAATACAGCCAAGGCTTCTGCTGGCCACATCTGAACATATGCTTTGATGTGATCCTAGTCTTTCTTCTTCCTAGTGATGCTGGTCATGGAGATGAGTTAAAAGGACTTCCTCACCTCCATCAATGTACCTGCCTGTTTATAGACAAAAATGTGCCCAATTTAAAATGCCCTCGCTCTTGTTTTGTCCCAAGATATGAGACTTCATTTAACTGCATCTAGTGTACAATGAATAAATTGAAACTATATGCTATTTGGGCATTATTTCTAATCTGTTTTTCACCGAGAGCTCCCTGATAAGTTGGCATCTTTGATTTTTATTAGCATTTTCACTCTTATTTTCTCATACAAAATTGAGCACACTTGAGAGATTTCCTTAAAGGGGATTTTCCTGAATCACCAGCCACTGTAATGTGATGAAGGAAAATGTGATGATAAGACCAGCATCACCCCCATGACGCAAGCCTACCTGGGAAATCCTGGGCAAGTACAGGAAGGAAGGTTTCCTGGGATATCTTTTACCAGAAACTGAGGCATTGGTTCTCAGAGAAGAGCTGTGGTGGTATGCTAGAGCTAGGTCATATTAGCTTATGAAAGCCAATTACTCAATTTTCAGGAATTTTGTGAGCCCACTGTTAAACCGTTGCTAGCTTGAAATCAGACTTGCAGTATTTATATTTTGGCAAGTGCTACGAATCAGGCTCTCCAACATACCCCCTCCCCCAAACCTTCCCCTAGTTTAACGACATTAGTTGACTGGTTAGCTACAGCTAATCAACTCTAGTCACTGCCTCTTTGCCAAATGACAGAACTGACCCTGGCAACAATACTTAGCTAAAGCAGTCAATGCTTCTTACAGTGCCACCAGGCAACAGGGAATCTTGTTTTTCTGGCAATATTAATAGAGTCATACCTAATTTTGTAGCACTTTATGGATATTGCAGTTTTTACAAATTGAAACTTTTTGACAACCTTGTGTTGAACAAGTCTGTCGCCACCATTTTTTCCAACAGCATGAGCTTGCTTCATGTCTCTGTGTCACATTTTTGTAATTCTCACAGTATTTCAAACATTTTAATTATTATGATATCTGTTATTATGACTGTAATCAGTGGCCTGTGATGTTACTACTGTAAATGTTTTGGGATGCCATGAGCTGTGTCCATATAAGATGGTGAACTTAATCGATAAGTATTGTGTATGTTCTGACTGCTCCACCAATAGGCCGTTCCCCCATCTCTCTCCCTCTCTTCAGGCCTCCCTATTCCCTGAGACACAAAATTCAAACTAACCCAGTTAATAACCCTACAATGGCCTCTAAATGTTCAAGTGAAAGGAAGAGTCGTGTATCTCTCACTTTACATTAAAAGCTAGAAATGATTAAGCTTAGTAAGGAAGACATAATGAAAGCCAAGATAGATCAAAAGCTAGGCTTCTTGTGCCAAAGAGTTAGCCAAGTTGCAAAAGCAAACTAAAAGTTCTTGAAGGAAAATAAAAGTGCTACTCCAGTGAGTACACAACTGATAAGAAAGTGAATCAGCCTTATTACTGATCTGAAAAAAGTTTTAGTGGTCTGTATAGAAGATTAAACTAGCCACAACATTCCGCAAGCCAAAGCCCAATCCAGAGCAAAGTCCTAAATAATAGAGTAGAATCTCTTAAATTTATGAAGGCAGAGAGAGGTCAGGAGGCTGCAGAAGAAAAGGCAGAAGCTAACAGAGATTGGCTCATGAAGTTTAGGAAAAGGCCATCTCCACAACAATAAAGTGCAAGGTAAAACAGCAAGTGCTGATGGAGAAGCTGTAGCAAGTTATCCAGAAGATCTAGCTAAAATCATTGATGAAGGTGGCTACACAAACAACAGATATTTCAATGTAGATAAAACAGCCTTCTATTGGAAGAAGATGACATCTAGGACTTCCATAGCTAGACAGGAGAAGTTAAGGCCTGGCTTCAAAGCTTCAAAGGACAGACTGACTCTCTTGCTAGGGGCTACTGCAGCCAGTGACTTCAAGTTGAAGCCAATGCTGACTTATCATTCCAAAAATCCTAGGGCCCTTAAGAATTATGCTAAATCTACTCTGCCTATGCTCTGTAAATGGAACAACAAAGCCTAGATGACAGCACATCTATTTATAGCATGGTTTACTGAATATTTTAAGCTTCTATTGAGACCTATTGCTGAGAAAAAGATTCCTTTCAAAATAGTACTGCTTATTAACAATGCACCTGGTCAACCAAGAGCTCTAATGGAGATGTACAAGGATATTAATGTTGTTTTCATGCCAGATAACACAGTATCCATTCTGCAGCCCATAGATCAAGGAGAAACTTGACTTTCATGGCTCATCATTTAAGAAATACATTTCATAAGGCTGTACCTATCATAGATAGTGATTCCTCTGATAGATCTGGGTAAAGTACATTGAAAACCTACTGGGAATAATTCACCATTCTAGATGCCATTAGTAATATTCATGATTCATGGAAAGGTGTCAAAAGATCAACATTAATAGGGGTTTGGAAGAAGCTGATTCCAACCTTCATGGATGACTTTGAGGACTCAAGACTTCAGTGGAGGAAGTACAGATGTGATAGAAATAGCAAGATAAGTAGAATCAGCAGTGGAACCTGAAGATGTGACTGAATTGCTGCAATCTCATAATATTTTCACATGTAAAGAATTGTGTCTATGGATGAGCAAAGAAAATAGTTTCTTGAGATGGAAACTACTCCTGGTGAAAATGCTATGAACATTGTTGAAATGACAACAAAGGATTTAGAATATTATATAAACGTAATTGATAAAGCAGCAGCAGGTTTTAAGATTGACTCCAATTTTGAAAGCAGTTGTACTGTGGGTAAAATGCAAACAAACAGCATCGCATGCTATAGAGAAATATTTCCTGAAATGCAGAACATTTTATTATTGTCTTATTTTAAGAAATTGCCTCAGCCACCCCAACTTTAAGCAACCACCACCCTGCAATCAGTAGTCATCAACATCTAGGCAAGACCCTCCACCAGCAAAAAGATTACAACTTGCTGAAGGCTCAGATGATCATCAGGATTTTTTAGCAACGAAGTATTCTTAATTAAGTTATGTACATTTTTCAGACATGTTATTGCAAACTTAGGCTGTAGTGTAGTGTTAACATCACTTTTATATATATACTGGGAAGCCAAAAATAAAAACGTGTGATTAGCTTTATTGTGATATTTGCTTTATTGCAGAGGTCTGGAACTGAACCTGCAGTATCTCTGAGGTATGCTTGTATTAACATTTATGTTGGGTCTCTTCTGCGGTTGATGTATTGATTCATTATAGTGGACATAAATATGTAGTGTTGTGTCCCGTTGTCTTGAACATATCCCCCCATATTTTTTCTAGGACTTGTATACTATCTTTCTCAATGGTGCTAAATGAGAAAGAGAACATGAGAAAAAATGCCACCTGTTTTTGGACTGTAAGTTTTCTTTACATATAAAGTACTCTACTAATGTCTAAGGTTTCCTAGATTTGTCAAAAACAAGTTTAAATGGAGCAGAGTGTTAGTGGAAGAAACATGAGAGGCTGATACATGAAGTTGGACAAGTTATTTAACTTATCTAAGCCTCAGTTACTCAATCTAAATGGAACTTTTAATTTTGGTTTAGTGAGTTATGTAAGACGGGGGAAAATGTATGAAAAGTGCCATGTAGCATTCAACCAAATATTGATTGATTAGGGAAATCTGTCTTTGGGGGAAAGCCAAGTAAAAAGAACATGCCAGTAGTCTTGACTTAAAAATGTTTGGAGAATTAACCCTCTAAACCTGTGCTGACACTTCAGAGATGGGAAGTCAGGAGTTGAATGTTGGTTCAAATATTGGTTGAGGTGGAGCCAAGATGGCTGAATAGGAACAGCTCCAGTCTACAGCTCCCAGCGTGAGCAATGCAGAAGACGGGTGATTTCTGCATTTCCAACTGAGGTACCGGGTTCATCTCACTGGAGAGTGTCAGAAAGTGGGTGCAGGATAGTGGGTGCAATGTACCGAGCATGAGCCAAAGCAGGGCAAGGCATCGCCTCACCCAGGAAGGGCAAGGGTTCAGAGAATTCCCTCTCCTAGTCAAAGAAAGGGGTGACAGGCGGCACCTGGAAAATCGGGTCACTCCCACCCTAATACTGCACTTTTCCAATGGTCTTAGCAAACGGCACACCAAGAGTTTATATCCCGTGCCTGGCTCAGAGGGTCCTACACCCACTACCACAGCAGTCTGAGATCAAAGTGCAAGGCGGCAGCGAGGATCAGGGAGGGGTGCCCACCATTGCCAAGGCTTGAGTAGGTAAACAAAGCGGCTGGGAAGCTCGAACTGGGTGGAGCCCACTGGAGCTCAAGGAGGTGTGCCTGCCTCTGTAGACTCCACCTCTGGGGGCACGGTATAGCCAAACAAAAGGCAGCAGAATCCTCTGCAGACTTAAATGTGCCTGTCTGACAGCTTTGAAGAGAGTAGTGGTTCTCCCAGCATGCAGCTGGAGATCTGAGAATGGACAGACTGCCTCCTCAAGTGGGTCCCTGACCCCTGAGTAGCCTAACTGGGAGGCATCCCCCAGTAGGGGGAGACTAACATCTCACATGGCCGGGTACTCCTCTGAGGCAAAACTTCCAGAGGAACGATCAGGCAGCAACATTTGCTGCTCACCAATAACTGCTGTTCTGCAGCCTCCGCTGCTGATACCCAGGCAAACAGGGTATGGAGTGGACCTCCAGCAAACTCCAACAGACCTGCAGCTGAGGGTTCTGTCTGTGAGAAGGAAAACTAACAAACAGAAAGGACATCCACACCAAAACCCCATCGTACATCACCATCATCAAAGACCAAACACAGATAAAACCACAAAGGTGGGGAAAAAACAGAGCAGAAAAACTAGAAACTCTAAAAATCAGAGCGCCTCTCCTCCACCAAAGGAACACAGCTTCTCACCAGCAATGGAACAAAACTGGACAGAGAATTACTTTGACAAGTTGAGAGAAGAAGGCTTCAGATGATCAAACTACTCTGAGCTAAAGCAGGAAGTTCGAACCCATGGCAAAGAAGTTAAAAACTTTGAAAAAAAATTAGACTATTGGCTAACTAGAATAACCAATGCAGAGAAGTCCTTAAAAAACCTGGAGGTGAAAACCAAGGCACGAGAACTACGTGATGAATGCACAAGCCTCAGTAGCCGATTCGATCAACTGGAAGAAGGGGTATCAGTGATGGAAGATCACATAATGAAATGAAGTGAGAAGAGAAGTTCAGGAAAAAAGAATAAAAAGAAACGAACAAATCCTCCAAGAAATATGGGACTATGTGAAAAGAACAAATCTACGTCTGATTGGTGTACCTGAAAGTGACGGAGAGAATGGAACCAAGTTGGAAAACACTCTGCAGGATATTATCCAGGAGAACTTCCCCAATCTAGCAAGGCAGGCCAACATTCAAATTCAGGAAATACAGAGAATGCCACAAAGATACTCCTCGAGAAGAGCAACTCCAAGACACATAATTTTCAGATTCACCAAAGTTGAAATGAGGAAAAAATGTTAAGGGCAGCCAGAGAGAAAGGTCAGGTTACCCACAAAGGGAAGCCCATCAGACTAACAGCGGATCTCTCGGCAGAAACTCTACAAGCCAGAAGAGAGTGGGGACCAATATTCAACATTCTTAAAGAAAAGAATTTTCAACCCAGAATTTCATATCCAGCCAAACTAAGCTTCATAAGAGAAGGAGAAATAAAATCCTTTACAGACAAGCAAATGCTGAGAGATTTTGTCACCACCAGGCCTGCCCTAAAAGAGCTTCTGGAGGAAGCACTAAACATGGAAAGGAACAACCAGTATCAGCCACTGCAAAAACATGCCAAATTGTAAAGACCATCAAGGCTAGGAAGAAACTGCATCAACTAATGAGCAAAATAACCAGCTAACATTATATTGACAGGATCAAATTCACACATAACAATATTAACTTTAAATGTAAATGGGCTAAATGCTCCAATTAAAAGACACAGACTGGCAAATTGGATAAAGAGTCAAGACTCATCAGTGTGCTGTATTCAGGAAAACCATCTCACGTGCAGAGACACACATAGGCTCAAAATAAAGGGATGGAGGAAGATCTACCAAGCAAATGGAAAACAAAAAAAGGCAGGGGTTGCAATGCTAGTTTCTGATAAAACAGACTTTAAACCAACAAAGACCAAAAGAGACAAAGAAGGCCATTACATAATGGTAAAGGGATCAATTCAACAAGAAGAGCTAACTATCCTAAATATATATGCACCCAATACAGGAGCACCCAGATTCATAAAGCAAGTCTTTAGTGACCTACAAAGAGAGACTCCCACACAATAATAATGGGAGACTTTAACACCCCACTGTCAACATTAGACAGATCAACAAGACAGAAAGTTAACAAGGATATCCAGGAATTGAACTCAGCTCCGCACCAAGCAGACCTAATAGACATCTACAGAACTCTCCACCTCAAATCAACAGAATATACATTCTTCTCAGCACCACACCACACGTACTCCAAAACTGACCACATAGTTGGAAGTAAAGCACTCCTCAGCAAATGCAAAAGAACAGAAATTATAACAAACTGTCTCTCAGACCACAGTGCAATCAAACTAGAACTCAGGATTAAGAAAGTCACTCAAAACCGCACAACTACATGGAAACTGAACAACCTGCTCCTGAATGACTACTGGGTACATAAAGAAATGAAGGTGGAAATAAAGATGTTCTTTGAAACCAAAGAGAAGAAAGATACAACATACCAGAATCTCTGGGACACATTCAAAGCAGTGTGTATAGGGAAATTTATAGCACTAAATGCCCAAAAGAGAAAGCAGGAAAGATCTAAAACTGACACCCTAACATCACAATTAAAAGAACTAGAGAAGCAGGAGCAAATACATTCAAAAGCTAGCAGAAGGCAAGAAATAACTAAGATCAGAGAAGAAATAAAGGAAATAGAGACACAAAAAAATCCTTCAAAAAACCAATGAATCCAGGAGCTCGTTTTTTGAAAGGATCAACAAAATTGATAGACCACTAGCAAGACTAATAAAAAAGAAAAGAGAGAAGAATCAAATAGATGCAATAAAAAATGATAAAGGGGATATCACCACCGATCCCACAGAAATACAAACTACCATCAGAGAATACTATAAACACCTCTATGCAAATAAACTAAAAATTCTAGAAGAAATGGATAAATTCCTCGACACATACACTCTCCCAGGACTAAACCAGGAAGAAGCTGAATCTCTGACTAGACCAATAACAGGAGCTGAAATTGAGGCAATAATTAATAGCTTACCAACCAAAAAAAGTCCAGGACCTGATGGATTCACAGCCGAATTCTACCAGAGGTACAAGGAGGAACTGGTACCATTCCTTCTGAAACTATTCCAATCAATAGAAAAAGAGGGAATCCTCCCTAACTCATTTTATGAAGCCAGCGTCATCCTGATACCAAAGCCTAGTAGAGACACAACAAAAAAAGAGAATTTTAGACCAATATCCTTGATGAACATCAATGCAAAAATCCTCAATAAAATACTGGCAAACTGAATCCAGGAGCACATCAAAAAGCTTATCCACCATGATCAAGTGGGCTTCATCCCTGGGATGCAAGGCTGGTTCAACATATGCAAATCAATAAATGTAATCCAGCATATAAACAGAACCAACGACAAAAACCATATGATTATCTCAATAGATGCAGAAAAGGCCTTTGACAAAATTCAACAACCCTTCACGCTAAAAACTCTCAATAAATTAGGTATTGATGGGACATATCTCAAAATAATAAGAGCTATCTATGACAAACCCACAGCCAATATCATACTGAATGGGCAAAAACTGAAAGCATTCTCTTTGAAAACTGGCACAAGACAGGGATGCCCTCTCTCACCACTCCTATTCAACATAGTGTTGGAAGTTCTGGCCAGTGCAATCAGGCAGCAGAAGGAAATAAAGGGTATTCAATTAGGAAAAAAGGAAGTCAAATTGTCCCTGTTTGCAGATGACATGATTGTATATCCAGAAAACCCCATCATCTCAGCCCAAAATCTCCTTAAGCTGATAAGCAACTTCAGCAAAGTCTCAGGATACAAAATCAATGTGCAAAAAGTACAAGCATTCTTATACACAAATAACAGACAAACAGAGAGCCAAATCATGAGTGAACTCCCATTCACAATTGCTTCAAAGAGAATAAAATACCTAGGAATCCAATTTACAAGGGATGTGAAGACCTCTTCAAGGAGAACTACAAACCGCTGCTCAATGAAATAAAAGAGGATACAAACAAATGGAAGAACATTCCATGCTCATAGGTAGGAAGAATCAATATCGTGAAAATGGCCACATTGCCCAAGGTAATTTATAGATTCAACGCCATCCCCATCAAGCTACCAATGACTTTCTTCACAGAATTGGAAAAAACTACTTTAAAGTTCATATGGAAGCAAAAAAGAGCCCACATTGCCAAGTCAATCCTAAGCCAAAAGAACAAAGCTGGAGGCATCACACTACCTGACTTCAAAATATACTACAAGGCTACAGTAACCAAAACAGCATGGTACTGGTACCAAAACAGAGATATAGATCAATGGAACAGAACAGAGCCCTCAGAAATAACGCCGCTTATCTACAACTATCTGATCTTTGACAAACCTGAGAAAAACAATCAATGGGGAAAGGATTCCCTATTTAATAAATGGTGCTGGGAAAACTGGCTAGCCATATGGAGAAAGCTGAAACTGGATCCCTTCCTTACACCTTATACAAAAATTAATTCAAGATGGATTAAAGACTTAAATGTTAGACCTAAAACCATAAAAACCTTAGAAGAAAACCTAGGCAATACCATTCAGGATATAGGCATGGGCAAGGGCTTCATGTCTAAAACACCAAAAGCAATGGCAACAAAAGTCAAAGTTGACAAATGGGATCTAATTAAACTAAAGAGCTTCTGCACAGCAAAAGAAACTACCATCAGAGTGAACAGGCAACCTACAGAATGGGAGAAAATTTTTGCAATCTACTCATCTGACAAATGGCTAATATCCAGAATCTACAATGAACTCAAACAAATATACAAGAAAAAAACAAACAACCCCATCAAAAAGTGGGCGAAGGATATGAACAGACATGTCTCAGAAGAAGACATTTATGCAGCCAAAAGACACATGAAAAAATGCTCATCATCACTGGCCATCAGAGAATTGCAAATCAAAACCACAATGAGATACAATCTCACACCAGTTAGAATGGCGATCATTAAAAAGTCAGGGAACAACAGGTGCTGGAGAGGATGTGGAGAAATAGGAACACTTTTATACTGTTGGTGGGGCTGTAAACTAGTTCAACCATTGTGGAAGTCAGTGTGGCGATTCCTCAGGGATCTAGAACTAGAAATACCATTTGACCCAGCCATCCCATTACTGGGTATATACCCAAAGGATTATAAATCATGCTGCTATAAAAACACATGCACACGTATGTTTATTGTGGCACTATTCACAATAGCAAAGACTTGGAACCAAGCCAAATGTCCAACAATGATAGACTGGATTAAGAAAATGTGGCACATATACACCATGGAATACTATGCAGCCATAAAAAATGATGAGCTCATGTCCTTTGTAGGGACATGGATGAAGCTGGAAACCATCATTCTCAGCAAACTATCGCAAGGACAAAAAAACAAACACCACATGTTCTCACTGATAGGTGGGAATTGAACAGTAAGAACACATGGACACAGAAAGGGGAACGTCACACTCTGGGGACTGTTGTGGGGTTGGGGGAGGGGGAGGGATAGCATTGGGAGATATACCTAATGTTAAATGACGAGTTAATGGGTGCAGCACACCAACATGGCACATGTATACATATGTAACTAACCTGCACGTTGTGCACATGTATCCTAAAACTTAAAGTATAATAAAAAAAGAAAAAATAAATATTGGTTGAACGTTACATGGCACTTTTCATACATTTTCCCCCTTCCTATTTAACTACTATGACTTTTAAAAGCCCAACTTTTGGGGTGCTTCCTCTTCCATGCCCACAAATAAATACTCTTTCCCCATGTTTTAGGAGTAACAAAAAGAATGAAAGAGAGTTTCAAAAGTACTATAAGATCTTTGGCACGAATTTATGTAGCTTCTCCCTCCCCGCCAAAAAAAAATTTTGAGCATACTTTACAAATTCTGTTCCTAAAACCATCTGTTGTTTGGGGAAAGCCAGGTTAAATGAACGTGCCAGTAGTCTTGGCTTAAAAATGTTTGAAGAATTAACCCTCTAAACCTGTGCTGACCCTTTAGATATGGGCAGTCAGGAGTTCCTGGTAGTTCCTCATAGCTGTACAATTAGAAACCTGGAATTCAGTGGAAGTCTAAGTCAGCTCTTGACTGGAAAGATTTCTGTCCCTTTCTCAGCCACTACAAAGCCTTACAATATGAGAGATCTTAGGGAGAGTGGAATCTTGAAGCCCATCTGATAAATAAGCTGCAGACCCAGGAGAAGCATGTTGAAATAATATTAAAGAATTTTTCTATTCTTTAACTATAGCAGAGTAATAGGAGGCCTCTTGAGGACTGAGGAAATGCGGCACTGTGGTATCCCAGGATATCTTTCTAGTCACAGAAATCAGGATTCCTTTCTAGTCACAGCATTATCAGATTTCCAAAACATGCAGAAGCCATGGAAGAAAGTTCTCTGGGTGGCTTTGAAAACATTTCATTCAAATCTGAGGCAGCAGTTTAGTGCCTTGAGTGGTCATCCATCTCAACCCCAGCCTGTGCAAGCCTGGAACTTGTACATGAAGTGGCAAAAAAAGATAAAGCAGTGAAGTTCATAACTGCTGCTATCTTGAAAGTTCTCATTGTTCTTAACCTCAGGCATCAAACTGTCACCGGTTTTGCATCTAAAGAGAATGCCAGATAGACAAATTTCCAAAAGCTTGTGTAGATATTGTAGAGAGTTTTTCCTACTTATGGAATTAAAATAATAAAGACATAACTCTGAAGAAATTAGCCACAGTCCAGTCCCAATTTGCCCTATGTGTGTCTAAGTGTGAGCACTTTAATGACACATTGGCTTAACTTCTCCAGGGTGGAAATACCGAAACGATTATGAATTTTGCCTTCTTAATGCTGACAATCACCCCAGAGCAAGGACAAACCTTAGCAAATATCATTTAAAAAAAAAAAAAAGCCTCTTTATAGTACCAAGGAGCATGGGAAAATGAGAAAGGGGATCATGAAATTCTGCAAAATGAGGTGCTTGATGGGTATTTCCTGGTTAAAGGTGTTGTTTATTCCATCCAGTTGAGACATATGGGGATGCCCACAAGGTGTGCCCTGAGACTTGGTGATAATTGCAGGGTGGCTAGAGGCCAGAACCTCAACCTCAGGTAAGAGCCAAAATTATATAGCTAAGCACCTATTAATCAGGATTAACCTCCAAGGATGCCAACTCTGGAAGCTTCTTCACAAATAAGCATCTTCATGTACACTTTAAAAAGAAAACAAAACACTCATTTTCTCGGGTGGAGTCATCTGGCCTGGTAGCTCCGGAAAAGATATTTTAGCCCCATCATGAAAATAAACCAGTCAACGCCCTAAAAGAAGTTAGGGTAGGTCTAATGAGACTCCACAGCCCTCCCCATGGGCCTGTTCCTGAAGCCTGCTTTTCTTTTCTATGAGTTTCATGTTTCTGGGAAACCTGTGCTTGCAGCAAAATCGGAAGGTATCTCTGTAGGCAAATAGAGAATTGAGGTCATTTGACACATATTTAGGCCAAGGAGACACTTTTATTTCAATTACCTGCTTATTTCCAGAAAAGAGAGGAAAAATAAATTAGACTCCACTAGATTTAGAAATAAATTTTGTTTACATACCTCTAAATGTACTTTTGCCCAAAATTCATTTTCTCCTTTCCCTATTTGCTGAGGGGCTGAAGATGGCCTGAGGCCAGGGAATACAGCAGAACCCTCCCCTGAGACAAAGCTTAAAAGAGTGCAGGAACCCTGTGTTCCCAAATATTATGAACAAGTCTGGAGGAACACACAAACCTAGAGGATGGGTCCAGGTCGCTAGCAAACACTTGGATATTGTCTTTGGTTTATAGCCTATATGTTTGGTCCATTAGGGTGTTCTAGGTGAATGGGAGTCCAAGCAGCAGAGGGTTTTCAGAGCTCTGAAAGTCCTGAATATTTTAGGAATTTTCATTTCAGTTTTCCTGTGTCTTGGCAACTAGGCCATTAATAAGAAAATGGATGCTTAGACAAGTTGGACAGTTTGGAGGTAAAAATTCTCCCAAAAAGAAAATGACAGACCTTCAAATGGGCAGCTATCTGTAGGTCAATACTTTGGGGGAACTCTCTGAGCTTCAGGCTGCCCATATATAATAAGGAAACCAGAGTTTGTTATCATATAAAGGAAATACCGTGAATTAATTTGCAAATGTGGAAATTGGATAGTTTAGGAGAATCTACTCTTGTTTTAAAGTATTTAGATGACTGCAGTTTTTGAAAAAAAAAAACTCATAGATGATCATAAGGAAAAAACTCTTATAGAATATACCTATAGCATACAGTATAAAATATCTCCTCTAATCACAGGGGGAGATGTATGTAAATACAAAAATATATAATAATTTGCTTGATCAAAGTTACTCTACCAAGATATTTTCTGGTCTAACTTACATAAAACACATTTTATGGACACCTGACTTTTATTTTAATCTTTCATCTAAAGTAAAGATGAATTTTTACTGAGCTCCATGTCTTAAAATTATAACTCTTCATTTTGATCAGACTTTGTAGTATACATAAATTAGCAAACATACACAGCATCTTGCTGTTAAAAACAAGTTGTTTTAATGAAAACATAACCTGAAAATCAAGCAGTATTTTTTGGAGGGAAAAGACGTTGGTTGAAACAGCAGTGTCTTATTGACATTAAAAACAGTTGACATAACTCTGCAAGGAAGCTGAAATTTAACTTTTGTATGTTTTTATTATACCCAGAGTATCAAAGATAACAGAATTTATTCATAGAATGGCAGTCATTGAATTCAGTTTTCTGGTACAATTTTCTTCCCATATAAACTCATAAAAAATGTGATGGGTGAGCCATTAGGAATGCTTAAAGCAGCCCCTGATGTATGCCCACACAGAAAGAACAGATAGATTGCAAAATGTTTATGCCTTTTACATTTTTTACAGTATTAATAAGGAAACACTGTGATTACCAATCAGAAAAGACTCCAGAGTGCTGCTTGTAAAGTGCACCATTATAAAGATTTATATCTGTATCTGGGGAGTAATGTGGAGCATTGATATTTTAAGGAGCTCAGTTCAAAAATCTCTTTATTCAATGAAAGCCTGGGAGAGTGAAATATCTTTTTTCTGTGACAGAAGTGTGTGTATCGAGGTTAGTTTATGATCCATATGGTAGGAAGAAATAGACTTGGTCCCCCAAATATTCACCAAATACTTGGCAATGGATTACAAGGTAGCTATGGAACTTTTTGGCAAGGCTATCTATCACAATTAGAGGTGAAATGGGTGTAAGATTATCTGTTCAATGCCAAATCCTGCTTTGGTTATCTCCTGACCTAGGGCCTGTTCTGTGTCAAGAGTATGTAGTATGTTAGCCCCACCCAGAGGCCTCCAGCCCCACCAGTGCCAATCTGTCTTTCACTCTCTGAGAGTAAATGTTTTCAGCCATCTAGAGACAGCAAATAAATCTTTAGGAGGAAATGCCCTATATTATTCCAAGGTGCTTCTATCAGCATCTAATAGTTGGTATTTTGAAAGTAAATACCTAGAGAAGACACATTTTCTAGTTTATAGCTGTAACCTATATTCATTTTCCAAGTTTCCTAAGCAATACTCATGCAGAATTTTTCAATCAGTTTCACTACCTCTGAACCCAATATGTAAGCTTAACATGGCAGTGTTAACCCACCTTCAACCAGAACCTGTCCAAAATAATCTATGCTAGTCATAATACATTCTGACGCAAGTACCAATGGTTAGAGTTTTATTTGTCTAACTCATCACTAAGTCCAAAAGTAGGGAGGCCAGGGCAGATGTAGCAAATCAAGGAAGGCCCTAGGATTCAAGCTTCTTCCATCTTACAGCTCCACCATTCTTAACATGCAGCTTTCTTCTTACTGATAGTAAGATGACTGCTGCATCTCCAAGCATGACATATGATCAAGCAGGAAGAAAAGAGATAAGGAGAAAGCAAAGAGCAAGATGCCTTCTCTGCTCCAGGCATTGTCTTCCACATGGGATGGGAAGCTCCCATGACCACCCATAGCTGTCTGAGAAGTCAGATTTTGCTTGTGTTTGTTAACTGGACATAATAACACACCAAATAAAATCAGGATTCTGCTAGAAAGTAGAGTAAATACTAGGTAAGGAATGAGTTGCCATCAGCCACGAACTTCATTTTTTAAACCTTCAGAAGGAGATTGTTTCTGATGTCTAAAGCTGTGCTGTCCATTACAGTAGCCACTAGTCATGTGTAGCTATTTCAGTTAATTAAAATTAAAATTTAGTGCCTTAGTCACATAGCCACATTGACGTGCTCAATAGCCACAAGGGGCTGGTGGCTACCACATTGGATAGTGCTGGCCCAGAGCCTTCTTTCCAAGGAAATGGATGCCTATGTCTTCTAATTCCCAAGTTTCAGTTCAAGGCCATTTTTCTTTGCCTTTGTCTTCAATGGAAAAAAATAGCAAATCATCATTCTTTATGTAAAAGTACTTAAAAATCATTGCATCCCCACTATATGTACCCTTTGTCTTAGCTCAGGTTTTTCCAAAAGCTGAGGGCAAGAAAAAAACTTGAGGGCAGGTAGTTTATATGAGAGGTGCCCTATCATCATCATCATAAAAAAAACAACCCAACTAAATAAACAAACAAACAGGAAACAGGAGTGAAGGAATGAAGAGAGTGAGACTGGGAAAAGGAAAACTCCTTAAAGTGGGTTACTGAGGTCCCTGCTGCAGGCAGTAAGGGCTCAACTCCTCTAGGACCTCTGAGAAACATGCAAAATGCCTCCCAGAATCATCTGTTCAAAGCACAGAAGGCTAGAGCATATGTACACTAGCTCCCATACCTTGTTGGTCAAGGGTTGCCCCTGGGATGTTAACTTCCCTCCCTTTCCTCTGTCTGTATGTACTGGCTGAATGAGCTTCCACAGCCTTAAAGAACTCTGTCAGGCACAGAAGTGGGTGGAAGCCTGCATAGAACTTACGGAGGTGCCTGTCAGCATGCACAGCGCTATTCATCAATGCTACGGCTGATATCAGGCTTGGATCTAGGACATGGGACATGGCCAACCAAGATCTCTTGCTATGCCCCTCCATTCTCTGTCAGTGACTAATTTTTAAGCTTATTTCCCTTTATAAAGGATCTTGGTCCTACTCAATCCCAGTCGGTTGAGGAGCTCATGAGTTCACCAATAGACATGCAGCCATTTGTTAGCTATGATTACTCTTTGTACCATTCTCTTTCTCCACCATAAATAGGATTAAGAGCTTAAATCATTAGGCAGAGTTTTTTTTTTAAAGCAGCTACTGAATTATTGTCCCTTACAAAATATATTTTATATCAATGTGTTTGGGGAATTAGATGTGATTTTCCTACAGAAACAACAAATGCCTCTCTCAGATCCAAACATTTGCCCTGACGCTGCTTAGGGCAGACAGCCTGCACTGGGCTGTGATTTGACGGATTCCAGACATGGATCCTCTCCAGAAATGATTCCACCCGTTCATGTGCCTCAGCCCAGAAGACCACCATTAGGGGGCTACACTCTGGTGTTGAGGCTTTGCATCGCCAGGGTGCCCAATTAATGGCAACTACTTTTGGAGATGGTATACACTAAGCCCATGTCTGTTGCCATTGCATGGAATGGGTTCGACATATGGCTTTGTGATATAACAGGTGGGGGCAGTCCCAAAGAGCTAAGTTTATGGTGAGAAACTTGATCATGAAACACAGCAAAAGGCAGTAGACATCCCAGAGCCACCTTTGAACTAAGGCTCCTTGCCTACACACCCCCACCTTCCCACTGCTACCTAGGGACAGGAGCACTGATAGATGACACCAAAGGCAAAGTGTCATTATTTTGCTTTGAGCCAAGAATGGCCTTAGGTAAAGTTGGTTAATTCATTCATTAAATATTAATTGAGCATCTACTAAGTGCAGAGCCCAGTGCTAAACTCCAGATACCCAGTGATCACCAAAACAAACACGGTCCAGACCTTGAGGGGCCTACAGTTCTAATGGGGAAGACATTCAGAACTCAAGCAAATAAATAGGTACAAAGTCTAATGAGTGCCACAAGAGAAAAGAACAGGGTCCCGTATGACCTACTTTCTGAGAAATGACACCTACACAGAGGCCTGGAAAATGGGTTTCAGGGAAGAAAACACATTCCAAGGAAAAAAAAGTGTATCTAAAAAGCATGTGGATCTAGGAGGAGCTCAGGTGTCAGTGGTATTGTGGGCAGGATGGGTTTGAAAAGAAAGATGCTGGCTAGGACACAAAGGACCTCACTGGACATCCATCACTCTTATTTCACAATTCTAGAACAAAATGCCACATTCCCAGTTTTTCATTTCTACTTGGATAATTCTCATGTACCCCCTCTTCTTAATAATCGTAACAATAATTAAAGTTGTATGGCTCATATCTTGTGTGACCCATAAAGGGCTTTCACATTAGCATTTATTTATTTACTATTATTAAGTATCAAAATAATGTTATTTAAGGGAAATGCCAGGAATTTTGGGTTGATATCTCCATTAATTTTCAACACAACACTTCATAGCAAGAATCATTACACCTCATTTTACAGACAAGGAAAACAAAGCTTAAATAGGTTACGGGTTGACCCCAAGGTTGCACAGCTAATAACCCAGGTATATCTGATTCTGAAATCCATGCTGTAGACCAGGAGTTTGCAAACTACACCCATGGGCCAAATACTGTCCACCACCTTGTTCTGCAAATAAAGTTTTTGGGAACACAACCATGCCCATTCATTTATGTGTTGTCTATGGCTGCTTTCCATTACTATGTCAGAATTGAGTACTGCAGTCATAGCAGAGGCCTAATGGCCCACAAAGCCTAAATATTTGCTATTTGGACCTTTATAAAACAAATTTGCTAACCCCTGCTCTAGACAGGACAGGGGCTTATTTGGACCTTTATAAAACAAATTTGCTAACCCCTGCTCTAGACAGGACAGGGGCTTTTATGCAAAGATTCTTGGAATCCCCTAGAGATAAATCCCTTGAAAGTACAAGTGTCTGTTTACCTGTGCATTTTTTTTTTTCTGAAAAAAAGGTTTATGGCTTTCATCAGGGAAAAAAAAAACTTATGGCTTAAAAAGAACAATAAGAGCTCAATTGAACCAGAAAATGTTTTAGAACAGTGGTCTTCATAGTGTGTGTGGTTCCCATATTAGCAGCAGAGGCATCGCTGGAACTTGTTGGAAATGCAAATTTTTACTAAATAAGAAATCCTAGGGCTGGGGCCCAGCAATCTGTTTTTTAACAAGCACCACAGCTGGTTCTGAAACTCACTTAAATTGAGAGCCTCTAGACCAGGGTTGTCTAGTCTTTTGGCTTCCTTGGGCCACACTGGAAGAAGAATCATCATCTTGGGCCACACATAAAATACACTAACACTAGCTGATGAGCTTAAAAAACAAGCCACAAAAAAAAAAAACTCTCAATGTTTTAAGAAATTTTACAAATTTGTGTTGGGCCACATTCAAAGCCCTCCTGGGCCACATGTGGTCCCTGGGTCGCAGGTTGGACCAGGTTGCTCCAGACTAACATTAAAAAGTCAAAACTCAAAAAACCAAAGTCAAAATGTTGAATGCCAACACATCAGAAGTCTTTGGCTTAACCATGATTTATTTCATTTTATGAAGAGAAAGAAGACACAGAAAAAAAAAATGGCTTATTTAAACAGATACTTGAAGTTGCCATCTTCTCCATTGCCTAAAAACTGGCTTTTAAACCTAAACATCTAAGTTCATCAGAGATTTGAAATTCAAGGGCATTTCACATTTGGCTTTCTTGCCTTTCAACACTGGGCTCTCATTTAAGCTGTTCAGACTGATTGTTAATGGCCAACTAGGGTAAACCCCTTTGCAGACGCCACACTGTGGAAAACATACTAGCGACCACCATCTGGCCCATTCCTTTTCAGTGACACAAGTGACAAAATGGTCAAACATAAAAATTCACTGCCTCAGAACTAGAATTTTCCTCCAACAAACCAGCTATCATGCGTCTGCCTATCCCTGACACTGTCTACAAACCCATTTTTGGTCCAGACCTGGATGGCTCCCCTCACAGCCCCTCAAACCATTCCTTGCGCTCTTCTCTTAACCATTTGTTCATTTCAGAGCCGTTTCTTTCTGGCTCCGAAATAATTATTGTTACTTTAGAGACAATAGTGAGATTGCTGTTGTGGTGGTGATGGTGGTTTTTAAGGTTACAGTTTTAAATGAAAACGTGATTATCTGGGAGATTCTCCACAGTTTCCATTTCTATTGCTTTCTCTTAATTCTTAGGACTGCCTGTTAAGAGTAGCTTTTTCCTCTATGCACTGAGGCCATTTGGGGGAAGCCTTGCCCTTGGTTTGAATGAACTCACCCAGAGAGATGTGTACCTACAGATGAATGCAAAGTTAAGCAGCTGCCCAGTCCAACCATAACTTCAGAGCATTGTCTTCCAGCACAGAGCCCCATGCAGGGTTTTTCATTGTCTATACCACTCCTGCAGTGATTCCAGAAGTTTCACATAAACCTATCCTACACCTGCATAATTTAATAATTATTATATCAATATTTAATTACCCTCCACCTGCATAATTTAAATCAATTTTTTTTGCTTGTTTTCTCCATTTGGAGCTTAGGACGTATAAAGCAGGTGTGCTGATGTTGAATGTGGCACTTTCTGGAAGATTCCCTCTGTAGCATTAATAAAACTTCACTGCCTGGAAGCAGAAAGGAAGCATTGTGTTTGTGTAACTAGTGCAGGTAACCCTGGTCTGGTAAGGACACTTTTGGTGGTTAAGGGGGATTTGGTTTGTACTTGCCCACAACCAGCTGAAGAAAGTAGATTGGTCTAAATAATTACTTTCATACTTCAATTGTTTCCTACATTTTATGTTTACTCACTCTTTCAGTGCTGTTTTCTCCTTTTCTTCAGAAATCCACTAAAATCACTATTCCTGAAGAAACTCCACTGCAACCAAATTCTCCACTAAATGGAGGAGGAATAACAATAGGAAATAATAATACCAAATAGTGCCAGGCACTGTTCCAAGTGCTTTACATTGATTAACTCATGTGATCTTCAAAACGACCCTGTGAGAATTTGAGTATCACCCCCATTTTACAGATTAGGAAACTCAGTTTAGAGAGGTTAGGTAACTTGCCCAAAGTTATACAACTAGTAAATAGTGGAGGTGGGATTTGAACCTGAGCAGTCTTGGTCCAGATGTCATGTTCTCAGCCACTAGGCTCTGCTACCTCCAAAAAGGACTCCTCTGCCTTCTTTTACATATCTGTTCTTTGGCTGTAAGCAGTATCTTCCTCCTGAACATGTGAATGAGCTCTCCACTGGGGTTCCATGAACCACCTGCAACAGGAACTGAAGTGATCGTTAAACATGTTATTTTTTGATCCACTCTCCAGGACCAAAAATCTGCTACTGAATCAAAATGTTCAGGGTGGGGCCTAAGGAATCTGCATGATTACAAGCTTCAAGGCAATCTGGTGCCCACAAAATCCATACTGTTCAACTTAGAACCACTGAGCAAAATTCAAAACTTTCTGAGTTTTGCCACTTACTACCTGGCCCCATATCACTTCTATGTGTCTTCAATGTCTACAAAGTCTTCTTCTGTTTGAAACATTTCTTCTGGACAAGCTTAAACCCACAAGCTGGAAGCCCCAATTGTGGTATAACTTGGAGTGTACCCCAAAACGCGCCACCCCCACAGATGAAGCCACAGCACTTAGAATGTTGTGACTCAGATTCTCAGAGGCTTTGCCCATCTGAGGAGTGTTCCTGGGAGAAGCCCCGGACCATTATTAGCTAATATCAGCACGTTATTTCGAAGACAGGCTTTAGAAGTGGGAGAGAAGCAAGAACACCAGGAGAAGGCAGGCAGGATCCAGAGAAAGAGAGAGGTGGGGGAAGACAAAAGTGCACATGGCCCACTCCATCCATGATTAGCCAGGATCCCCATGTTTCTCATCTACAGCAGGAGCTACATTTCTGTGAGTCATCAACTTGAGGGAAGAATTTCTATGTTTATAACAAGGGGCGAAGCAAAAAAGGTGTTCCTTTTTTCTTTTATGAAAATTAGAATGATACGACAACATGGATGAACCTGGAGGACATTATGTGAAGTGAAATCTGCGAGGTACAGAAAGGCAAATACAGCATGGTCTCACTCATATGGGGAATATAAAAAAGCCGATCTCACTAGAAGGAGAGAGTAGAATGCTGGCTACCAGGAGCCTCGGTGGTTAGTGGGGAAAGGGGGATGGGGAGCAGTTGGTTAAAGGGTATATAATTACAGTTAGATAGGAGGAATTTTTTAAATATCCAGAATAGGCAAATATATAGAGACAGAAAGTGGATAAGCAATTGCCTGGGGGTAGGAGTGAGAGGATAGGCTGGGGGCTTGGGGAACAGAAATGGGAAATGACTAGTAAAAGTCATGGAGTTTCTTTTTTGGTTGATGAAAATTATCTAAAATTGATTGTGATGATGTGTGTACAACTCTGGAACATACTAACAGCCACTGGATTGTATACTTTAAATGGACGAATTGTATGATATGTGAATTATATATCAACAAAACTGTTTAAAAAAAAACAGAATAAAATATGGCTTATTCTTATCTACAGGCCCACCTCTAACATTTAAAGGGCTTGAAGTGGAAGCCCACATACCAAATGTCCAAATATTTACAAATTATAAATCAAGTAAGCAAGCCATCAAATCAAATATATATTATGTTCTTGCCTTGACAAATATAGCTACATAATCACCTAGAAAGCCACCCTTGCATTTAGAAACCTGCAGGTCCTCAGGACGCTATGGTGGAACACAGAGGTGAGAGAAGCACAGCTTCTGGATTCTGATCCATGCCTTGCCCTCATTTCTTCCAATCCCTGCATTTATCTTGACCGCAGGGGCCAGCATACATAGATACAGGCATATAAGTCTGCAGGTCCAAGGTCTGTCCACACCCCCAAGCAAAGAGCCATCCCATGGCCACCTCTCAGAACTAATGGTGCACACATCAGTGAGATAGTGAGATAGTTCTCACTTCTCCTTGAGAAGAGAAACCCAGGAAGGAGGCCCACCAAGTCCTGGAGATGCATACGGACCACTTAGGGGTATACGAGCAGAAAAAACCAAGACCTCAGATTATCCCAAAGAGTAGTCTAAAAGGTGGGCCATGAGTTGTGAGTGGGCACCACCCTCTTGGCCCTGCAGACCTTTTGCCATATAAAAGAGGAGCACAGCCCAGAGTGGGGTTCTTTAAAGCAGTGCTACTCAGTGTATGGTCCTCAGACCAGCAGCATCAGCATCACGTGGAAGACTGATAGAAATGCAGACTCTCAGGCCCCGCAACAGGCCCCACCCCCACAAAAACTCAGAGGTGGATTCCAGGAATTGAGTTTTAACAAGTCTTGCTGAATTCTGATGCATGCTAAAGTTTGAGACTCACTGCTCTGATAAAGCATGAGGCTCAATGCCAGTAGCACCTCACCCCCAACCCCTTTTCCCAGGTCAAAGACAATATGGCTTATACATATTTTTTCTTTCCTGTAGGCTCATGTCACAGGTTCCATGGACATCTTTCCCAATTACCTTCATCCCACTGAATATTATCTGAGATCCATATCACATGTCACTTCCAGTGCTTACCTACACCTCCAGCTTCCCCACCCCATAGCACTAAGTAGCTCTCTACTGTCAGATATTCTTAATTTCTGTAGTTATTTTGCTTTCTCTTTTAAATTTCCAGGAACTGCCCTCTTCACCTTTGGATGCCTATCCCAAGGCCTTGTGGAGACCACAGACTCTGTAACACATATTGACTGGAATCAGAAAGAGGAGAGAGAAAAGGATCTGCAAAGAAAAAGAGAAATGTAGATTGAGCAAAAAGGAAATAACTTTCCTTTCACCCCAGAATCCTCTGGTTTTTTCTCCTCTCTATCCCTGCTTATGCAAAAATAATTGGCTTCCATTTGAGCTGTGCCATTTTCAAGCCATGTGACCTTCACCAAGTTATCAAAACTTCCTGAACCTGTTCCCCCACTTTGCAAAAAGTTAGATGTGGTAAGTCTGAACTAAGGTGGTGTTTATGAAAGCATTGGTTACATAATTATCGCTCAAAGAAGCCTAGCTTTCCTTCTTAAGGCCAAGAATTGCAATTGTGTGGTAAGGACACAGAGCAGGCATAAACATAGTTTGGCAGTTTAAGACCACACAGATCCACTTAGGAAAAGGAGTGGTTTCTTGAGGGCACAAAAGCTGTAGACATTATGTGTCAGTGTGTCAATGGGGCTCAGGTTCAGGAGCAGATTCACATCTGTAAGGCCTTAAAACTTAAACAATTTGGAGGTGTGAGGTAAGGCTCATTAAGAAAAGAATTCTCTTACAAATTTTGCAAAAAGATATAACCTTGTGAACTCAGTGTTAGGGCCCTCCTGGGACTTACAAGGGGCCTGCACAAGTGGGAGCCCTGAAGCTTAAGCTTCATCAGCTTCATGATAACTCCATCTCTGGCCGGGTCTCAAGACAAAGTTGGGAGCTCTGAAGCAGATGATACAGACTGGCAGCTAGATTGGACAGCAATAAAAAGAATTCAATGTGGCCCATATCCTTTTCTTCATCTTCCCTTTGGTCTTGCCTAAATGGAGGTTTCCCTTCTCCTTTTCTAGAAAGGTCTCTGAGTGTGGGTGAATTCTTTTTCCTTCACCTGTCTCCAGTCAGATCACATCACTGTACTCACTCATCACCTCCTTAAATCCCCAGGGGCAGCACTCTTTCTTGGCTGCTTCCTGACTGATTTGACTCCAGATTCTGCTCAAACTTGTCCCCATGCCTGTGGCTAGAAAAGCAGCCAGAAACCAAGAGCCCCATGTTTTGCTCCCCTACTAGACAAGGACTCCTTGAATCCCTAGGTCAAATCGCTGGGGCCTCTGGATCTTGATTTCTCACTCTCTAAAGTGGCATAGCTCAATGGGCATTTCCCTTATACCCCCATCCTCAGAAGTCCTATGAACTGACAGGAGATGATAGATGAATGAGGTCATGCTTTTAATAGACTTGGCACTCGTGAGTGGAAATGCACTGTTTAATTACAAGAAAAATCTATTCTCAGGGCTAAGAGTTCACTTTTTTTTTTTTAAATAAAAGATTCTGGGGACAAAGTAAGCAGAAGCTTGTATGTGCAGCACTCAGCATTCATGGCGTGAGAAATGTTTATCAAAGAAGAACACACTGAAGTGTGGTTAGAACAAGGAAAGAAATAAAAGGAAAGTGAGATCATTATCAGGTTTACTGACACTTAAAGGGAAAAAAAGGAAAGAAAGAGACAGAGGCAATCCTAATAAGAGAAAGAGAGAGGGCAATCCTAATGAGAGAGAGGAGAGAGAGAGAGAGAATCCTAATGAGAGAGAGACAGAGGAGAGAGAGAGAGGGCAATCCTAATGAGAGAGAGGGGAGACAGAGAGAGAGAGAGAGAGAGAATCCTAATGAGAGACAGAGGAGAGAGAGAGAAGGCAATCCTAATGAGAGAGAGAGAGAGAGAGCGCGCAATCCTAATGAGAGAGAGAGAGAGGGCAATTCTAATGAGAGAGAGAGAGAGAGGGCAATCCTAATGAGAGAGACAGAAAGAGAGCGAGAGAGAAGGCAATCCTAATAAGTGAGAGAGAGAGAGAAGGCAATCCTAATGAGAGAAAGAGAGAGAGAGAGAGAGAGACAGAGATAGAGAGAAGGCAATCCTAATAAGAGAAAGAGAGAGAGAAGGCAGTCCTAATGAGAGAAAGAGAGTGAGAGAGACAGAGAGAGAGAGAGAGAGAGAGAGAGAGAGAGAGAGAGAGAAGGCAATCCTAATGAGAGAGAGAGAGAGAGAGAAGGCAATCCTAATGACAGAAAGAGAGAGAATGAGGGCAATCCTAATGAGAGGGAGAGGGCAATCTTAATGAAAGAGAGAGAGAGAGAAGGCAATCCTAATGAGAGAAAGAGAGAGAGAGAAGAGAGAGAGAGGGCAATCCTAATGAGAGAGAGAGAGAGAAGGCAATCCTAATGAGAGAGAGAGAGAGAGAAGGCAATCCTAATGACAGAAAGAGAGAGAATGAGGGCAATCCTAATGAGAGGGAGAGGGCAATCTTAATGAAAGAGAGAGAGAGAGAAGGCAATCCTAATGAGAGAAAGAGAGAGAGAGAATCCTAATGAGAAAGAGAGAGAGAGAAGGCAATCCTAATGAGAGAAAGAGAGAGAGAGAAGAGAGAGAGAGGGCCATCCTAATGAGAGAGAGAAGGCAATCCTAATGAGAGAGAGAAGGCAATCCTAATGACTGAGAGAGAGAGAGAGAGAAGGCAATCCTAATGAGAGAAAGAGAGAGAATCCTAATGAGAAAGAGAAAGAGAAGGCAATCCGAAAGAGAGAGGAGAGGAGAGAGAGAGAGACAGAGAGAGAGAACAATCCTAATTTGAGAGAGAAGGAGAGAAAGAGGAGACAGAAGGCAATTCTCATACGAGAAAACAAATAGAGGAAAACAGGGGCAAAAGTTTAAATTCAAACAACATTGTTAGAAATGTGCCACCCTACCTACCCCAGCCTTGCCCCTTCTTTCTATTAATTCAAACTGGGATTATAATATTCTCTGAAATTCACAGCTTAATGAAACTGAGCCCCAGGGAAGCAGGTCCACTTATGAGAGACACCAGAGCCAGTTTCCAGCAGAGATGAGATTACAGCCCAGTCTCTGGACCCCTGTGGAGAGATCTTTCCACTACACGGTCCTACTATGTATAACAAACCAGCCTGAACAAAGTCTGCTGATATGCTAGTTTATTAATTTCAAGTATATATGATGCTGGTATTGTTAGAATTGTCAAGTGTGAAACCCTTAAATTCTGCTTTTGATAAAATTTATTTGTGATTAATAGCATTCCTCACACAATTCATCAACCTACAGAGTTTTGTGCAATAGGTAAAACATCTTCTCCCTCTAGGAGTTTATAGTCTAAACTGAGGAAACAGAACCTAGACACATCAAAAGTTGACAAACAATACAGACAAGGTTAAGATTTGGTGATGAAGAGTCCAAGGAGATGCTGGAAGAGTTTGGTAGGAGAGACATTCTGGAGGCTGGAGGAAGCAGGGCTTAAGCTGGGCTTGAAGAACTAGTGAATTCAGAGAGGAACAATGAGACTGCATGGCCAGCATAAGGAACTATATGGGTAAAGACCTGGAGATAGGAATCATGGGCTATAGGGACAGTGACTTCACCAATCTGGCTAGATTACAGATGGTACAAAATCAGGATGCAAGGATGGAAAGAGTTTGTGGCCAGAATGGGGAAGGCAAAGTTAAATTTGAGCAAAACAAGAAGAGATTTATCCTAAAGGCTAAAGCAGTCATTGAGATTCTGGTAATGGCATGATGAAAATGTCAGAATTAATCTGGCTGTGGTGAGCAAAAACGATTCTAGTCTAAAAGATTTGAGGGAGGGAGATTAGTTAGAAAGCTTTTCAGGTGCGAGTGGATCTGAAGTAGGTTGAACATGTCCCCCTAACTCGTTTGTATCATCACTTTAAGCCGAACTCTTCTTGATAGATATGGGGAAAGGAAACTTCAACCACATCCCAAAGACCAAAATAGAGACATCCTCATCTATCAGGAGTCACAGTCATTAAAAAGTTAGGTAATGTCCAGTTTGGAAGGGATCTCTTCTCCAAAATTCCCTTGAGCAGTATTTGTGTTTAAGAAAGAAGCTAAAATTGTCACAACAGTAATGAAAAATGGGGGTTGTAGGGGTGACTAGAGTCAGAATTAGCACCATTTGCAGTCTGACCCCAGCCTCCAGCCCCTAAACTCCCTCAATACTAACTGCTGCCTCCAGGCAGAGCCAAGAGGAAATCCACAGCCACAAGTGGCTGTTTGTTTGAGCCTGGTTGGCGGTTCACCGGGACCAGCCGTAGTCCTTGCACAACCACAACTGTCAGTTGAAAAGAGGAGGAAGGACATCTGGGGGGCTTCAACCTTAAAATAAGATCTGTGAACCCTTGCAAAAAACCACCTCCTGTGCAAGCTGCCTCTTAATACATTTTTATTACTCTTGGCTTTGGACTTCTGCACCTCTGCAGCTAGTGAAGCAAATACATGAGTGGAATATGTTGAAATGGAATGTTTTATCTCTACTATATTTTGTGTTTGTGCGTGTGTGAATACACACAAGAGTAGGGTGACTAATTCACAGGAAGCCTTAAAGAAAATGCCAATTGGTACTTGCAATGGGGAAAAATATTGCTGAAATTTAGTTTACTCTTTGAAAAAGCCAACACATTGTTTGTTTCCCTAAAATGTCGGTCTTTTCACCCACCAAACTTTTGCTTATGTGTCTGTCTCTGTGAACATTGTCCTTCTCTCCACTTATTGAAAGCCTCATCTTTAAAATTCCTTCTCTCTGTCAGCTTCCTCCTCCCAACCTTCCTTGGACCATGGGAGCCCACATGGCAAACTTCTATAATATTGCTAAATAAACCTCCATAGTAAGTTCCTATTGTATGCCCAACACTTTGCCAGGCATCAGGAAAAACAGGTTTCTGCCCTGAAGGAGTTCATAACCCATTACAAGAAATAAATCCACAAACAGCTAGCTAGCCCTAGTCAAATGGGCCCCGTGATCTAATGGGTCACACATATTGAACATTAGCCTCAGTGCGTGGCTACAGCCTTTACTAAGGGGGCAGTTTTAAGCAGCTCTGTTCACACCATATGACCCTGTAGTCCTCCAGTTGTAGCTGTTTGACCAGTGAAGGGCAACAAAGCCAAGGATAGCCAATTGGTAGGCTGGTCAGCAGCCTATGAAGTGCCTGGGCCTAAAGCAGTCTCCCCACATGGGGTTGAGCCAATCAGACACCTGTTCTTAGGAACATGGCAGCAAGAGCAAAAGATGAAAGGTCATGAGGTAGAAGGAGGCAGGACAATCATGATGGGTCCGGAAGAGCCAGCAACAACCTCTATAATAGTAAATATTTATTGAGTGCCTACAATGTGCCAGACTTGTTATAATTATTCCCATTTTATAATAGAAGAAAATACGACAGATGAAGCAATTTCACATTTTGGGGGTCTCAATTCAAACATCCCCCCCCTCACACAGACCACTCTATCTAAACCAGCTTTCCTCTCCCTCTACCAGACCCTCCTAATTCACTGTATTTAGAACCTCACTACTCAAAGTGTGGTCCTAGACCAGCAGCATCAGCATCAACTGGGAACTTATTAGAAATGTAGAATCTCAATCTCCACCCTGGACCAACAGACTCATCCATAATCTGCATCCCAGATGATTTGTTTCCACATTAAAATTAGAGAAGCACTTTTTTAAAGTAATTTTATATTACTTACATTACTTTATATTGCTTATGACAGTTCTCTTCCTCAATAAGACTGTGGGTTCCATAGGGGCAGGGTTTTTTCAAAACTTGACCATATCACCTCTGTATTCCCATGTGCTAGACATTTCAAAACTACTAGCTTAATGAATAAATGATTTTGCCCAAATTCTCATTGCTAATAAGTAGCTAATAAATAGTGGAGTCAAAATCACTACCCAGGACTCCGAAATCTAATTAGGTGGCTTCCTGTTTGAAGTACTCATTCCCCCAGCTCTGGGAGTGCAGGAGACTGACAGTCTCAATTAAGCCCCTCCCTGGGGTGCCCTCAGCACCCCACCCATGGTTACAACCCCTTCTCAGGGGCAGCCTGCCTCCAAGGACTGGTGGATGGGGAACATACAAAGACTCGGCCCCTCTTCCCTCAATTTAAGACAACTTCAAAGAACCATCACAGCTCCAGAGCTCCCCATGGGATCAGCTAAGGGCTTTGTGCTACTGCATTGCAGGCCAACTTCTCCTTCCGTGCAATCCTGTTTCCTTCACTTCCCCACAGGAATCAGTCCCAAGAGCACCACCCTTAAAATTTTCTGTACCCCCATTTACATCTCAGAGTATGTTTTCAGGAAACCCAACCTGAGATCAACTGACATACACAAAGAGGTGGAGTCACATTGATGGTGGGCTCCTCAGGACAGATGCAGGAGCTCCTGCCAAAAAGCTGCCTGGAATCATTTCCAGATTTCATGAGGGCCAGTTCGTCCTCCTCTGGAACTCCATGACACCCATCACCATGTAAGTGAGCTTCTATTCCTACAATAAAAGTGACTAAGCGAGAGAGGTATGAGGAGGAGACTGTGAAAGTGCAGAGGAATTGCAACTGATTTTAATGCAAGGGATAAGAGAGACTTCTAATTGTGTAAGTATTGTCTCAAAAACAAGATTTTAAAGTCAGGCTGCAGTGTGACTTAAAAAACACTAGGCAAGTAGTATACATGTGACAAATACTTAACAGACCATAAGGCACCAAAAACAAAAGGCTAAATATCAAAAGTAAAGTATAAATAAAGGAAAATGAATGTTTTTCTCCCACTGAAGGCATGAATTAGCATTTGCATTTAGCCATAAAGTATACAACACACTTTATGTAATCTGATGTGGTAATCTTAGCATTGGAAAGTGGGCGAATTGGCCTCAAATAGTATCCAAGAGGGTTTTTGGTGACTGAAATATTTAAAGCACCTACAAATTGGTCCCATTCAATAGTCCTGAAGGCAGGGTTCCAGAGAGAAGGAAAACAGTTGAGAACAAGACTGATCTCTAAATAGTGGTCCAATTTCAACCATCTGTCAGTGGTTGTGTTTTCTTCTGAGTCTTTGAGACACATAGGACTTCCAGTTACTCTCCTACCTAAAACAACTAAAACATGGAAAAAATACATGAAACAATAAGGATTGAGACATTGAACATCAGGCAACAAAGAGCAATGACTCCTGAAAGACAGAAAACAAGTGAAGTGCCCCCTACAATTGTCCCAGTTTACTGCCTGAAGAAAGCTTCTGGGCCATGGTACAGGGAGGGGAAATCCAGGCAGGGTCCAGTGGTCTCCCTGAGTTCAGGAGACAGAACTGGGAGTCTACAGAAGCCAGGGAAGCTAGAATTCATAGGGCAGACTGCCCGAGAGGAGAGTTCTGTATAGACAGAGGACTCTGAAGATCTGCAGAGGGTCCCCTGGAGTGTTCATTTGAGACTAACCAGTGCATGTGTGTCCAGAGATTAGAGGAACTAGTGCCCAGAGCTTCAGTAACAGGGAAGTGCAGCTCTCGTTCACCTAAAAAAGCTTAAAAGCCAGATTTGGAAAGATAAAACTAGCTCTGAGTAATTCAACCACATCTCAGAACAAAGCTCAAAAATGTAGAAATATTCACAAGGTAATATTCACAATAATAGGCATCAAATTAAAAATTACCAGGCACACAAAGTAGCAAGAAAAGGCAACCCATCTGGGCCAATTGAAACTGACCCACAAATGACACAGATGATTGAATTAGTAGACAGAAACATGAAAACAGATAGTATAACTGCATTTCATATGTTCAAGAAGCTAGAGAAAAGATTGAACATGTTAAGCAGAGACATAGAAGATAACTTTCAATAATCAAACTTCCAAAAATGATGCACAATGGATGAAGGCATGAGGTCTGCACTAAGAATCCTCAGAAGTCCTTGTGCTTTTCCCAGAATAATGAAAGCTCAGCTGGTATCCCTCTCTTCCACCCCTCCATCCCTGAGTGGAAACTTACAGAGCTGCTATTTTGGCACTGTTCAACAAAGGAGACACTTCTGGCTTCCTACAAAGTTTGGAGCTCTGGATAGTATGAAGAAAGATCAGCTGCCACAAAGGGGCAGCAGTTCTCTTCTTGTAAGGCAACTGGTGCCAGGCACAGCAAGGGATGGGAGGCCAGGGGACATGAGTTCTGGTCCCCTCAGCCTCCCTACCCCAGCAGCTGTGTGACTTTGGGCAATATATTAACCTCTCTGAACCCCAGTTTCTTAATCTGTAAAATAAGGATGATAATGATGATCATACTCATTTTGTAAGATTGTCGTGACAATTCTATTGCATCAAACAAGGAGATGCATTTGAAAGTTCTCTGTCAAGTCCAAGTATTGGTACTTATTTTTGTATACCACAAAAGCCAGGAGATATGTACCAGCATTTGTGGGCATGTTACATGTTCTTCTTTCTCAATCCCCAGCCCCACCCCCCAAAATCTCTTAATCATGTTTATCTTTTTATCAACATGCTTCTGACATTCTTTGGGGCTTCTCAGTTAATAGCAAATAAAGTAAGAGCAAGTAAGGCATTATTTGAAAAACTAAGAATGGGAGAGAAAATTTAAAAGCTAACTATTCTGGTTCTCTATTTTGTGTAACAACCACTCAAAACTGAATAGTGTGAAACAGCCACCGTTCCATGATGCTCACTGACTCAGTGTGTTGGCTTTGGGACTGCAGTGGGAATGGCTTGTTGCTGCTCCATTGTGTCTGGAGCCGCACCTGGGAAGAATTGAACTTCTATGGGTTGCAATCATCTAAAGGCTTTTTCTCTCACATATCTGCACCTGAACTAGGATGACTTGAAAGCTGGACTTCGCTGGGACTATCATCTGGAGCACTTACACGAGGGCTTTTTGTGGACTGAGTCTTTTCACAGCATGACAACTGGATTCCAAGAAGGATGACTCAGAAAGTACAACAAGAGGGAGAATTGTAAGAGAAACAGGTGGAAGGTATTGCTTTGATTTTCTACCCTTGACAGTTCATCATTAGTTGAAGCAGTTACAAGCCCACCCAGATTCAAGGGGAAGGGACAAGGCTTCCCTTTCCAGCGGGAGAAGGAGCAGAGTACTTGGGGCCATGTTTTAAATGTGCCGCACTTGCTATCTAAATTCTGCACAGCAAAAGTAATATTAACGCTTATTCAAGTTTTCAGAATAAATGATTGTCAACGATGCTATCTTTCCCTAAATTAGTCTAGTCCAAGAAAACCTCACCTTCAGTAGTCCAGTCCTCTGGTTTATCTGGGCCATCATTTACATTCATCATTTTGTATCATCACTGAGGACTACAAATAGCATTTTATTGGCAACCATGAAAATTAGGCCTGGCTTGTCAGAGCATAACATTCAAACCCTCCCTCAAAATTATTAATAGGATGGAATCAATCACAGAGTTGCCCTCTGACCTTAATTCAGATGATCCTAGGACACCACCAAAGAGAATTTTTTTTCCTGAAGCAAAAAGAAAATCTCAGAAAATTTTAACTGATAATGTGTTTGTATTAGAATTCCTAGTCTGAAAGAGGTTGCTCCAAAGAAAGTTGAGATTAATAAAAGTATGCATAGAATAAGAGACATAAGTAAAAACAGGCCTCTTTCTGAAGGGATTAGGTTTGATGCTTTTCAAGTTTTACAGCAAGAATGACAAGCCTGGTATGAATTAGAAGGACTCAGGCTTAATATTTACTGTGGGATAACGGGAGTGGTGTTAGGATGTAAACATGTCCGAAAAGTTAGCACAAGAGCTTGGGGAAAACTCTGCCTTCAGAAACATGCCAAAGTTGCTTCTAAAAGTTAAGCTCAAGTCAATGGCTGGAGCCGTTACAACCTGGAAGGACAGTGTTGAGAAGCCCTGCTCATTTGGTTTGGTTTGAACAAAAATTGAGCCTTTCATTTAGAAAGAAAAAGAGAATCACCAAAAGTGACAGTCCTTGTGAAAGGAAAAGAGTAGATTCCAGGCTCCTGAATGATGTGAGAAGTAGCCACACAGCTGCCTCTTTTAGCAAAGAATTCATGACACCTTCCAATGGTTTATTTATACATAAAGTGTGCATGAAGAACAGAAAGGTAGCTCCATGCAGTGGTTGGAAATGAGGCCCTGGAACAAATCCTGGATTTGAATTCTAACTGCTGTTTACTAACTGTATGACCTTGGGTAAAATTATTTTGTCATGTCTCCTCTAAGATTTAGTATCCTCATCTGTAAACGTATATAAAAACTTAACATAGTGTATAATTCATTAAAAACAGACTCTAAATTCTCATTTTTATCATTGTTTATTTTCTTACAGTTTCTATTAGTTTCATTTCATAATCCATGCATAAGATATAAAATAACAAAAATCACCCATAATCCTGCCATCTAGAAAACCATTTTTGTTGATATTTTAGTATATTTCATTTAGTCTTTCTACAATGCATTTTCTCTATCTGAGATCTCACGAAGGATATACCTTTGCATGCTATATATTTCCCTTCTGATCATAGGATCAGTATTTTCCATGTAACTAAAAATCCTTGATGACTATTCCTTTGGATGGTTGCATAGCCTCCCACTGTACACTTATGTAACTCTCTTAACTATAACACAAAAATCTCTCTGGGGAAAAAAGTAAGTTTGTGTTCTTTTCTTTGGGAGAGAAGAAGCTAGGAGGCACCTGCATTGCAGGGGTTGTTTGTGCTGTCTACATACTTAAGAAGTGATAGGAGTAAGGGATTTGAGGCATAAGGGCATTAAAATATAGCCCTAGATCTGTCCACACAAGGAACATGGTGTTAGCTACTAGTCCAGTTTTCCAGATTTCCAAGCATGAATTTCTACATAATTTTCTCAAGAAATCACAAACCTCTGACTTTCACAAGGAAATGATTTCAATTTTCTGATTTCCACTTAAGTATCTCCTGTTACTTCTACTTCTGAAAAGGCTTTTTTAAGAAAATATAAGAAAGCACGGTTGTTGTGGTTAAAAATCGCCTTCCTGCCCGTCACAAATAAAGCTATTTTCTTCTCTTTCTTAAGTGTTCTGAGAAATCAGCAGGTAATTAGGGAAGATATTTAATAATAAATATATGGATGTTCTGCAATTGCCAGACATACATGAACGAAGCTGGGAGTTAACATATATCTATTTCTGCTCACACAATGCAATCATTAGTTGGGCTGGCTTTTGTTGAACAATTTTAAAGCCTTGATTTGTCCATGTTTGTTTTAGACATCCTTGCCTAAACATCTAATGCTCCGTAGAAGTGCTTCCTACGTTTGTTATTAAAGCTTCTTACACTCTGGTTTGGGGTATGTCTCCTTCCACAGGCCACCAAGACCAAACAGAAAATGCCTTGAAATGCAAACAGTCCCTGAATTATTATACCTATTACTTTTTATTAGTAGTAAAAACAAAAAAGAAGCAAGAAACAGTTCTATTTATGCAGAGCAGTTAGAACATAAATAATAATAAAATGCTAAAACTATAAAACTACTTACATGATATTAATTTAATTCTTATAAAAAGTAGGTTTAGGTATTGCCTCCATGTTAGCAAATGTGGTACATTTTGCTTTCATCCAATATTTATAACCAAAAAACATTTTGGTTTAGGAAATAAAGTAGTGATAAAAAATTATAGTCTTTGAATATTGGGCTTTGACTAGTCCCCTGCTGCCCTTTATTGTATGTTTCAGTAAAATACAGTACATCTTGCTGTTTTATTTCATTGTTTGTGGCCCATGCAAAATCCTATTGTCCAGCTGCCCAGCGTAAATGAACAACAAATCAGAAGAACCAGAGAGACACTTTAACTGATTAAACTGGGTCTGGAATTTTCCTTTTACTGCTAAATTATCATCTTATTGCAATTATTTTTACACATTTTGATTATTTTTACATATTGTGATTATTTCTGCAAAATTCTAGGGGAGATGCTAGTCAGAGGGCCAAGGCTATAGTACTCCATCTTAAAATCCTAAGCCCAATAAAGAGTCCAGCTTTCATATTCTAAAGTTGTGTCTTTTTCTCTCTAAAATTATTTAAATCAGCTGATTAATGGAGCTTGAGTAACTAGGCCTTTTAAAAAAAATTTTACTCAGGGCTCATCACTTTACTTTTTTCGTAAAAGTTCTTTGAGCTGAGGAATTCTGTCATAAGTAAAGTAACATTTCATTTTGTCACAAAACAAAATAGAATAATGACATAATTCAGCCAGGCGCTGTGGCTCACGCCTGTAATCCCAGCACTTTGGGTAAGTGGATCACCTGAGGTCAGGAATTCAAAACCAGCCTGGCCAACATGGTGAAACCCTATCTCTACTGAAAATACAAAAATTAGCCAGGTGTGGTGGCATGCATCTGTATTCTCAGCTACTTGGGAGGCTGAGGCAGAAGAGTCACTTGAACCTGGGAGGCAGAGGTTGCAGTGAACCAAGATCACACCATTGCACTCCAGCCTGGGTGACAGAGAGAGACTCTGTCTCAAAAAAAAAAAAAAAAAAAAGAAAGAAAAAAGAAAAGAAAGAAAAAAAAAAGAAAAGAAAAAAGAAGAAGAGAAAATACCCTTGCTACAATTAAGAATCTCCTTCAGAGGTACCTGATAAAGCAGACTATATGACTTTTGAAAATTAAGAAAATATAATGTTTCAATGAAAATCATAGATATTTCTTTATCTTTATCATAGATATTCTTTATCAAGGCCAGGTGTATACAGACAAAACAGAAAACCAGAGCCACCATGTATGGATGTACAAGTTGTACACTGCACAACTCCAGGGGAAGCCATTTATGGAGATAACCCTGTGAATGCTGCCTTGGTTAAATCTAATTTTGCGCCTTCTATTCAGGAATGGGTCTCCAAGTAACTTAAAACAAAATTTAGGACCAAATATTTTTAAAAATGTTGCTGAGTCAACATAAATCAACAGATATGTATTAAGTCCACTGTGATGAATTTTACTGGCTACACATAAAAAAAAAATAAAAATTTTGCATTAGTGGGATTGCAAAGAAAAACAGTTAAATTGCATGTAGAATTTTTAAACTATATAAGGGAACAATTTTCAAGTACTTCAGGAACATTCACTACCAACAGACAATTATTGTCCTGTCACATATGGTCATTTTCCAGATGTAATAGTGAATCTGGCCAGAGCTCCCTCTGCCTGGTTACAGTGGAGTAGCTGTTCTTTGTACTTGAAAGTAATAAAGTGACATTTCTTTTCAAATATTGTACTACTCACCTCTGTCACCAATTTAGACTCACCTTTTTTTTTTTTACCTCACATCAGAATTAATAAGGTTTAAGTGCATCTGGAGGAGGGACCCACATATTTACAGCTTCATTTCAATGTATACTAGAAGAAGATAAATTCAGACAGCAAACCAATTCCAATGGCAAGTTTTTACTTACAAGTGCCATCTCTACTGAGTTTATCAGAGTCTCTTCTCATTTAAAAAAAAAAAAAATTGTCACCTGCTAGATTTAGGCATATATTAAAGACATCTAAATGATTAAACCACAAGTGATCTACATATGTTAGTATATGGTGGAGAAGGACTTCTGACTCTACTCTTTAGCTACTTTTGTTTCCTTGGACCTAATAACCTTGCCTTGACTATGCCTGATGACAATTGCTCAATCATATATTAGGATCAACTTAAGATGTATTTTGTAAGGGCAAAGCAACTCTGTTTACCGTGATCGCGCAGGTCAAAATCTTTCTTTATATATCCTTACCAGTGAGCACACACTTGCACAGAAAAAGCCAGGAAAATTCAATCCCCAACTTGTGTACACACAAACAGGCATTCAGATATTTGATCTGAGCTTGTGTTGAAAGTAAGAATTCCTCTGCAGAAAAAGCACCCCCACCCCCACCATTGGCATATTTGTGACATGGGAAATTGCTGGAATTCTCAGATTGCTAAGGTGCAGGCAAATGATTAACATGTCTCCATAAATCACTGCAGATTTAGGATTTAAACACATACGAAAATGGCAGGGACTCTTGGGTCTTCTATTTATAAATGCAGTCATTCTTTTCTTTTCTTCTTTTGCTTCTTCCCAAACCCCTCCCCTTTGGATCAAAGAGAGAATTCCAAGCAGACTGAAAAACAATGGTAAATGTTTGCATTGCTGAAATTCACGCTGGTGCCATAAGTGGATTTAAGGCGGACTGGGCTCTATAAACAAAATAAAAAGATGGCATCCAAATGAAAACATGTAAAAAGGATACTGGGAGAAAAATGCTTCAGAGAAGCAGTCTGGTTAGTTGTAAAATGACTTTAAATTAGGCTTTAAAAAGGATTGCTAAATCTTGACACATATATGAGCAGCTTATTATCATGCAATTGTGCAGTAGTTGCTTGATCTTGTTACTGATTCGTCACATATGAATAAATGATTAATTACCAGAAAGGCTAAAACAGAGTAGAGTGAGAGTACTGAAGCTCACCCTGAAAGAGGGGCTTAAACACGTTTATTGCCCTTTAAGTGCATTTCATTAAGGCCAATTAAGGACTTTCATGTCTTATTAGAAAAATGAAGTAGATTTATGAGGTTTTCGTAGGTTGTAAATGCTGGGGCTAGCAGATACAAAACTGAGTAGAAATGTGGTAGTTAAGAGCTAAGAAAATATATACAAATGCTCCCAGAAAGCAAATATTTAATGGCAGTAAAAAGCTGGTTCAACATGAAGGTGATCTTTAAATAAAAGAAAGGGCATAATTTTTATTTCCTCTCGTCTACTCACTATAAACTTAGGGATTTGTGCATGGGAAAGGTTTCTCTCTGCAGTTCAGAAACCTACTTCAGGGTGGGAAAAAAAAAAAAAAAAAGCTAACCCTAAAATGACCTGACAGCCACAGAGTCTTTTCTCAAAACCAAAGTATACACCAGTAAAAATGCTCTTTCAATTCTAGAGTGAGAAACACATTTTAGAAAGAGAGAAAACTTGAAAGTAAATCCAGCACTGACATGGTTGTTAATAAACAAACAGTAAGCAAAATTCACTGGCAAGGGCCTAACTTCCCACTTTTCTGGTCCTGTCAGATGGTGTCAGAACATTAGCCCAACCAAATGGTTACTATACACCCTGGATTTCCTTGATTCGTTTTCAAGGAAAATTACCATGACAGGTTAGCAAGCATGTTCTGTTGCCCTTTGGGAAGGATTATCACCCCAACACCATTCTAGCCATGGGGTTTATCTATTTACTCAACATTCAGATGGCTCCTTTACTCTTTCTGTCACACACACACACACACAAATACACACACTATACACCACACACACACACCATACCCACACACTACACACACACATCATACACACATACATACACACACACCCATAAACACACACATACACACTATACACACACCACACACACACACACACACACACACAAAGACTTAGATAATATTTCCTCAGGGGACTCGTGCAGCTTTTTCAAATGCAGGAAAATGCACTTATGAATGCTTGGTAAAATGCACATTTTTACCTTGCACACCATTATGGAAAGCCTCAACTGTTTATCACATACCCTCTTGGATAAATAATTTAAAACCACATGAAACTTCTTCAAGAAAATAATCAGCTAAAGATGTACAGCCACAACTTTTTAAGCTCAAATCTCTCCTCCTTTAAAAAATGAATATTGGCAACTCAGTAGATTATGTCTTCTTGATTTTTAAAAAAAATACAAGAGAAGTGCTATACAGCACATGAAAGATGTCCAAAACTCACCAACAGTTTTTCAAGACACACATATTACTTTAAAATGGATGCCTTGGTTTTGCTTGTTTAAAACCTATTTACTGCCACAGAAAAGACTGAACATGGAACTTTAGCACTTCTTCAAGAGCACTGACAAATTTTTCTGCTGAGAACCTTTAAAATGGTATTACTAGAAGATCTAACAGCAGGAAATCAGATTAACTGTGCTGTTTCTGAAGAAAAGATGAAGAGGTGGTGGATGATATTTATAAAGGTGGAAGTTGTGAAACTGAAGGTAAAGTCCTACAGGCACATCTCTGTCAAAAATAACAACAAACACACAAAACAGCAAACAAAATATTAATTTCAATGTCTTTAGTGTAACACTATTTTGTTCTGTGAATTAGATTTTCCAAACAAATGATGGCCTGGACAAAGACCTAAAGCAACTAGCCATGTATCTGTTCAGACTCTGCAAAGAATTTTATTGAACTGAAATGTGATGAGCATCTGTCCTTGGTGATTTATTCCAAACAGCGGAGATGTTATAAAATGAACACATTACAACTCCTGCTATAAAAGAGAAACAAAATGATCTTTTAGTTAATATCCAATCAAACTTCAAGACACCTTATGGAGCACAACGATTTCATGGGATCATTTCATTCCATTGCACCTTTCTCCGGAATGCTAAAATGGGATTAACTTAAGAATTTCTAAAATGCAGAGCTAAAGGTGTGTATCCAGTTTTGGGTTTTTCCAGATCAACAGATGTCACTTTATTTTTATTTTTATTTTTATTTTGACAACCCAAAATGTAAGCCCCGGGCTAGGGTGCTAATTACCAATAAGTTCTTATTAAAGAACCAAGAGTGCTTTTTCTGAAAGTTCAATACCAATTTGGGCCTCAGGGTCACTGAGTTACAAATAGGAGTGGAACCTTTTCAAGTTCAGGATTGGATACATTTTGTCAGGCAAAATAGACTATTTCTGGGAGAATTGCTGCCTAAAAAGAAAAAGAAAAGAAGTTGGGTTTAAAGGCCTCCCAAAACTTCTCGTATGAGAGTTTTATTCCATAAAAGAATTTTCAGATGGCTTCTGTACAGATGAATCCCAAATAGATTAATACCCATGAGATAAGCATAGGGACATTAAAATTATAAATCACACCCCAATATTTCCATAATAGCACAGTTTGAAATTGTCAAATAAATAAGACAAGTTTTATCTAATGTAGCCAATTTATTTTTAAGGAGTTCATTAAAACTAGGAAATTAAACTTTCAAGTGATGAAAAGGTAATTTCTGTTTATACCCAACACAGAAAAAAGTCTCAAATTATTAGAGTTTAGAATAAAATGAAGTTTTCATATTAGGAAAAGAGAATAGTTTCTATTGAATCATAGAGCTAAATCTGCCAAACACAAAGAGCAAGAATGAGATAAAGAAGGATTTAGCACATTCAAGCAGAGCTGGACAATTTCAAATTCGACATGGACTCATTTCTCTCTGAATTTTCTGAGTTGGTCGTCCATAAATCTTTATTGTAATGAACAGGCTGCCAAGTCTTGCCCTTTCCTTCAGGCAGTTCAAATTCTAATGAAATCCTATCTATCTATAGATATTATTGGGCATGCTTGGCATACCTTGAACATACTGTCAGGCAGAGCTTTGTGGTGCCACTGTGGGGTAGACAGTTTTGAAATAGAGGGGTGACTTTAAGGAAGCAGGCATAAGTCTGATCAGTCCTTGTAGATCTCAGACTACGCTTGGAAAAACCTACAGCTCCGTTTCAAGGCAACTAGCAGTTTTCAGAGGTGGAAAGCTCTGGGCTGAAAGCAAAGGTCACAAACTACCAGCCTGAAAGCCGGATTTCAATCACATATATGTTTTGGTAGGGTTGCACAGTGCTTTTAAAACTGGTAAGCCATTATTAAAAAATCAGGAGGTTGTTTGTTTGTTTGTTTCTGGCTTCTTTTGAAAAATTGGAAAATCTGAAACAGTGGTCCAAGCTCCCTATGGCAATGGCCAGCTCTTTCTCTAGCATCCGACCCATGCTTCCAGTCTCTATCATCTTATTAGGGCCTGCTTCTCACGTGTCTGACCCTTAAGTTTGGACCCCAGGCTTACAGTCTCTGAGCCCTTTCCTCAAATCCCTTAAAATCCTCATGCGTCTTAGTTCAATGAACTGCTAACCAGAAATAAATAAGAAATGAGAGGTGCCTTGTTTAGGAACTATGTGAGCTACCTTAAAGTTTATTACAAAATAAAATTCTGAAGATTGACTTAGCACATTTTTAACCCCTTATGCTAGAGATCAGAGAACTATGACCCATGGATATGCCAAATCCTGCTGCTGTCCAGTTTTATAAATAAAGTTTTATTGGAACACAAGCATGTTTAACTGTTTGCATATTGTCTGTGGGTGCTTTACATTACACTCCTTAGAGACCATATGACCTGCAAAGTCTAAATATTTACTATCTGTCCTTTTACAGAAAAAAAAAGTACCAGCCCTCGCTTTATACTCTAGACTTAAAGATGGGATCGCATTTCTAGAGCCAATGAATGACGCTGAAGCTCTGCTTAATGACTACTGCCCCTTCCCAGGGTGCTTTGCATCTGCTAACGCCATCTGCATGGATCAACTGTTTATTTTCTGTGTGGGCATGGCCACATTTTCAAATCCAGAGAGTATCCATTTAATGGATCTATTTCCCCAGTACCTATATATGGTAGGTTTTTTAATTCCCTTTGGTGGCCACCTCAGGAGATGCCTATTTTGTTGGTAATTTACGAACTGGCTATATCTCAGCTTAATTTTCTAAAATAATACATTCAGGGGGATAAACCTGAAGTCTATCCTGCCCACGGTTTCACTGAGCAATTTTAATCATTGTGTGCCATGTCTGGCACCATGTTATTTGTAGTCCAAAGTGTCTCCATAACACAGTTTTTTCTGCCTCATTAGAAGCAATATAGTCAATAAATCTGATGGTCACCCAACGAGATAAAAATGATGCAGCTCTAAAGATTGATGAGTGGTATTCTTCCCACCCTAGCCTATGGAAAATCTTAACACTAGCCAACATCTATTTAGGTCTGATTCTGTGCCATATTTTGTGCCATGAATTTGTCATGTAACACTGCCAGTAGCTCCATGAGATAGGTACTGTTATTTCTCCCATTTTATAGAGGAACAAACTGAGAGTTTACTGAAGGTCAGGAATTTAACAAAGAGCAGAACTGAGACTAGAATTCAGATCTATCTGACTTGACTTTCACTGAGATTTCATGAAGCTGGAGAGACTGCCATTGGGAGCCATTGGGACAAAATCCTTTTCCAGCTGCAGAAATTGAGCAATAAATAAGCATTCATCTTGACAGGATGACAGATTTGTGATTTCAGTCTGAAATTGCTCAAATTCCTGATAGGTCATTTAAGACATTATGCTTCGTAAAGCAAAGCACCTTCTATTTTGCTGTAATTCATCTTTCTCTTTGAACTGTGTCTATAATTCTGATGCAAAAGATTCTAGAGTGTAAACAAATGTCAGAAGGCTCTCAGATGTAAAGATATTCCAGAGGTATTTCTGAATTGCCTTCATTTATACTTAGCTTACCTTCTAGTTGGTGAAGTTCTCAAGTTGATTTTCACTTCCTAGGTAAGCATGAGGCTTCCTATTACCAGCAGAACTATCCCTGCACCCCATCAGGGGGCAATCAAGCTTATTGGCTTCCTCCTCCTACCCTCTCCACCTCTACTAGCAGAATATGGTCCAGTATTCCTCCCCCACTGAGGGAAGTTTGGACCCTAGACTTACAGTCTCTGAGCTTATTTGTTGACAAATACTATAACTATGTTTATCTGTCTATTTGTTGACAAATACTATAAATGTTACTACCTCTTGTGACCTGGAGAACCCAGCCCCCGCCCTCCCGGCCTGGCCCCGCTACCTTTTGCAAGTCAAAAGTCTCTGGATAAGGATGTGGGGCAGAAATTTAGATGAATTAAAACAGAAAGAAGAATCTTCTGGAAATTCTCATGTTGCTGGGGTTATTTGATTTTTTGTTTGTTTGACTTAATTCAGAAGCTTTCCTCTCAATAAGAAAAACAATAAAAATTTGTGTTTGAGATACAAGATTTTGTATTTCACTTCACATCTTCCTACCTGTAAAAAAATGTTCCCATTGCACAAGCTTTCTTACTAACAATGACTGGTAATTTGAGAGAAACACCCTTTTTAGCGAGGAGCAGGCACATCGTCTGAGCAGTCACCCGGGGAGGAATGTGTCATAAAGGCACATTCCTCATAATCAAGGATAATTCAAAAGGGAAACAGTGATCGAACATCTATGAGAGCCAACAGAAGCCTAATCCTGAGCCCAGCTCTGCAGACGGGGACACAGGCTGCTGCAAAGCCAGGGCAGATGCCAGGGAAGGGACCAGCCACAAACAGAACAGAAGTCCAGTCCAGAGCTTGGCATCTGGGTTCTTCAGCTGCCAGCCTTGCCTCACGAGTAGCCACAATGTTTGGCTCCTGTGCAGAAAACAACAGAGGATGAGGCTAAAGAGGTCCATGCTCTGTCCTGCCAGCAACAGGATGAGACAGTGCCAAGAGAAGACTGCAGTGCCACATGGGTGCCAATGTGCCTTGGAACGGCTTTTATATTTTCTAAAGGGACAACAGAATTCCTGCAAAAAGAAAAAGCCGGATCCAACCCTCAGAACTATTTTTCCCATTTTCCTCTCAAAAAAAAAAGAAAAGAAAAGAAAAGAAAAACCCTGCTATTCCTGTCCGCAGTCCATTTTTTCACAAGGTTAACATGGCCAGGTCTCCTTCTGCTTCTCTTCTATGTCCCATATCCTCACATTAAAACCAAGCTGGCAATTTGTTTAATACTCATTACTAACCTTCTGATTATAACTTCCCTATTATTATTTGCTTTTATTTAGTTTCTAGAAAAAAATCATCAATAGAATGTGTGGAATGGGGTGGAGGATGCAGAAGGTAATGGAATAGCCTGAGATATCATATTGGTTATGAGTTGAGTAAGCCATTTCAACCCTGGGGATTTGTAGTAGGCTTTAAAAGACCTAGTCTTCTATTTATAAGGCAGTATTGTTGTGGTTGTTCAACTGGGAAAACTGTGACAAAACCAAAGAAGTAAGATGCCAGCATTAGTAAAATCCACTACCTAGATGTTATAATTTCTTGAAACATCAGAGATTAGAAATAAAAGAGTAGAATCCTTTTGTCCATTCACATGAGGTGAATGAAGAGGCAGGAAGAAGAAAATAAAGAAGCCATGGAGGACACAGAGACCCTTCACTGTGGTGGGGCTCCTCTTGCCTTACTCAAATCAATGCGCAGACCTGTCAACCAGAAAAACTCAAGCACAGTTTATTTTTGGTAAGAAAATACAAAACCTCTTGTCCTCATGGAGATCTTGATTTTGTCACTTCATGTCTTGTAGAAAATGGGTATACTTGAGGATGTTATATGTAAGGCTTTCAAGATAAAAAGGAAGGACATTTTATTTACTAATATTACTAGGCTTTCATTTTCCCATTAAAAATGCAAATTAGGCTCAGCACGGTGGCTCATGCCTGTAATCCTAGCACTTTAGGAGGCCAAGGTAGGCAGATCACGAGGTCAGGTGTTCAAGACCAGCCTGACCAACATGGTGAAACCCCGTCTCTACTAAAAACACAAAAATCAACCAGGTGTGGTGGCAGGCACCTGTAATCCCAGCTACTCAGGAGGCTGAGGCAGGAGAATCGATTGAACCTGGGAGGCGGAGGTTGCAGTGAGCCAAGATGCCGCCATTGCACTATAGCCTGGGTGATAGAGTGAGACTCTGTCTCAAAAAAAAAAAAAAAAGAAAGAAAAACCCAAATTAGTAAATACTAAGGTCAAACATTAACATCTTCTTAATTATTCTCACATGACCTCTTATGTTCTAAAGTTTGTTCAGCAGAATACCTGAATGATTGATAAATAAAACAGGCACAGGCCTTCAGCATTCTAAGTGCAATTCTTACATAATCTGGGGGGGGAAAAAAGGCTTCTCAAGGTAATTGTAACTATCTCACTATTCCCTAGCATGAAGCAAATACCACACTCCACTCATGACTCTAATTTTACTATTTTTCTTCTAATCACAATGCTTTTGCTTGAATTATTCCCTTTTATCAGGCTAACTTTCTTCACCAACATTCTTTTCAAGGCTTAGCTTCAGTTATGAAACTTTACAAGGACCTTTCTTTTTCTCCAGTTCATTCATCATTCATGGTTTCTACCACAGTTCTCCGCATTGATTATACTGCCTTGCAATTTAGTAGTTGCCATGTAAGTATTATTTAAATGATGGTGGTCACCTTGAAGGAAGGAAGGGGTCATGACTTCTAGTTTTCTTTATCATGGGCTGGACCCATGATAATAGTGTGTCATTTTAGAAAAAATAACTTGCTTTTCAAATTAAAATTTATCTCCATACAGATTTTAATCTCTATATGGATGATTAAAAAAATAAAATTTTGACAAGACAAGCTTTACATCTCTGTCAAAAATTAATATTTTTATGGTGAGTTAATATCATTTATGGGGCACCAACTATGAATACAAAAGGCTAGGGTTCAAAGAAGAGGGACCCTATGTTCAAAGGAGCCAAGTCTAGAGCAAGAAGCACAATAACAAACACTTGTGACTTGGTCCCACATGTTTACTATGAAGAAAGGACACAGGCACCTCACTGGGTTGGGTGCCATCACAGTTTCTGGAATCTCTCCCAAATATTATTTCATAGTTTACTAGTAGGATTTTTAATCTTTAATGGCATACTAAATTCTTTTAAGCAACATATTTGAGGAAAAAACGCTTCGAAATGTTTTTCTGGGGAGTTCCCAGAGCCATTGTTAACCTGAAAGTATTGCTTTACTATCAGAGAAAGAAAAAAAAAGAACTCAAGAAAATCAACATCAAATGCTAATTTAATGCTTGTCTTGTCTGGGGACTATGCCTCTTAAATGTTTAAGGAGTTTTTATTTTAATAAGAACATTATTTTAAAAATCAACCCCAGTCTGCAAACTTAAAGGCTACCACGTAGAACAAAGAGAATAAAAGAGAAACAGAAATTGGCTTAAGGACTTTCAGCAAAACCAACAGAAAGATTTATTCAGAGATGATATAGCAATGACATTTTATGTCAGATGTCAACATGTCAAAAATAATTGTGTTTTGTTGCAATAATGAAATAAAATCCCTTCTTTTCTTTTGTTTCTTCATAAATGCATATACCACATAAAGCAAGCACTTCCAAAATGTGCCATTCTGCTTACAAACAATATTTACTCTTCTGATGTAGTTTGGATACCTGGTGTTAGAAAAGATGTTAAAAGCCAGACAGTCTTTAACTGCCAATGGAAAAGCATAGCCAGTTGCTAGGTGGAAAGAGACCTTTAGCTGAGTATTGCTCACTCTTCTTTTCTTACCTCAACTGTCTCCTAACACCAGTCCTAACCACAACCCTAACCCACCACTTAGTGGTAGAGACATCTGTTTCACAACAGTTGAAGAGAAGATGGCTCTTTTTAAAATGTACAGTCTACTAACATACTAAGGCATTGCCACTCATAATTCGTATGCATCCTTTTGTTCTTTTACAAGACATTTGTTAGAGGTTGAGTAGGCACAGCCAAAATGGCAACTGAAAGGACCAGTGTGGGGAAACCCATTAAATGTAGCCAAAACAGGATGGCTATTTCAATTCATAAGATCCCTCTTTTCCTCACTGATCATTTCAGTCTTTTGCACAGGCCTTTTTCGTGAGTGAAAATGAAATTCATATACGTACTTTCACCAAGAAACAAAATGGGGCTTTAATGAAGAAAAAGTTTTCTTGCTTTTCAAATTGGCCCACTGTGGATTTTAGCTCTCTGTGTATCACAGGAAATAAAGCTGTAGGCAAGACAAAGATGTTCACACCTCTGCCAAAAATTAATATATTTTTAAATGGTAAATTATCATCAAAAGTTTTATACATATTAGTGATGGTCTGACCTCCAACTGTTCACAGCCATGTCCAATCCACACACACAGAAGGAGAAAATCTGTCTACTATGAATGTTCGATTTGTTCAATTCCCTGCCATGTCTTTTCAGCTGCTAATGCTGCTCTGTGAACAGATAATGACTTTAATGGGAAAGGAAAACCAACAGGGATAAACTACTTTAATTTTCGGAGGTGATAATGTGTAACTTAGATATGCTTTACCATCATGTTTACCAGAGTATATATACGTGTATACAATGTTAAAGCAACAACCCACTTCCGGAAGTTGATGGCATTTCAAAATAAAGTCTTCTGTCATTTTGAAAGTAGCATCTGCCATATTAGAAAGGAAACCTCTTCCAACTCAACTGAACAAACATTTACTGAATACCTACTATGTGCTAGGTTTGTGTGTGTTGAGGGTTTGTGTGTGTGTGTTTGTGTGTGTGTTGAGGGTTTGTGTGTGTTGAGTGATGGCAGGAACTTGCAAAACCAACATAGTGAGTTTGATGAAATTCAATTGAGAACCTAAAAAAGTGCCTTCCAATCCAGTTTCATATTCAAAATACAGGACAATTAGAAACCATCCTGAAATCTATCAAAGTGCAAGCCAAGGCTAAGTTACCAATGAGAAGCTGGCCATTCCATCACATTTCTATATGTTCTTTCTCTAGAATCCTTTTTATTGCAACAGAAACAGCAAAAAGACCTCAGACAGGAAAAATGGAGGTCTTAAGTCACATTCAGTCCCATGATAATTATAACCCCAGCAAAGACAAAAAGGGACAATTGACCAAGGGACCCTCCCTACCCACAAGGAGAGTCAAAACAACAGAGGTAAGACCTTTACAGAAACCAGGTTAAAATATGCACATTTACGTCCTACAAAATCTTAACTTACACATCACTTGGTCTTGGAAATTGTGAAGGGTTTCTCCTCTGAACAGAATTTTTGTTATTACAAAATGTATACATTAGAAAACTAATTCAATAGCCCTCATTTTAGGCTTACATTTATAGAAATTTCAAAAATTATACATTTACAGGAGTGTATGAAAGATCACTCACCATGTGCATGTGGCTGCAGGATGCCAGCCCCCTGGTTCTCCTAGGTCACTGGTGGTAGCTTTTTCTCCATCTTTTTGCTTGTTCCTCCCCTTCTCCCCATTGGAGTCTCCCGGTGCTCAGTCCTTGGTCTTCTTCTCTTCTCTACACACATTCACTCCCTGAATTTTAAATACCGCCTCTATGCTAACTACTCCCAAATTTGTACCTCCTCCCCAGAGCCCTGTTCTGAACTCCAACTGCCTACTCAATATTATCACTTGTGTGTTTAAATTCGACAGGTCCAAAACTCTTGATCTTTTACCCCAAACCTACCTCACCCATGGTCTTTCTATCAACTGGTAACAACTCCATTCCTCTAGTTGTTAGTAACATAACTGATGCCTCTCTTTCTTTCAGAAGCCATGTCTGTACTGTTAGCAAATCCTGTTGGCTCAATCTTCAAAATCTTTCTGGAATCCAGTCACTTCTCACCACCTCTACTGCTACTAGACTTAATCAAAACAATCAATAACCTGGGTTATTGTAACTGCCTCTTCATAGGTCTCTCTACTTCTATCCTTGCCCCATGCCTGTTCTCAACACAGCAGCCAGAGACATCCTTTTAGAATGTAAGTCAGATTGTGTCGCTCTTCAGCTCAAAATTCTCCAGTGGCTCCCACTTCACTCAGGAAAAACCAAAATCCTTATAATAGCCTACAAGGCTTTATACTTTGGCCTCCAGCTGCCTCCCTAAATTCATCTCCTCTCACCCTCTCACTTTATTCCCACCACTTGGACTCCTTAGGACCTTAGCACATGCTGTTCTCTCTGTCTGAAATGTTCTTTTCCCAGACACCCACCCAGCTTTCGTATCACTTTCTCAATAAGGCCTAATCTATTCTATTCAAAATTGCAACCTGTCCCTCCCCACTATTCCACCTTACTTTTCTTTTTCCATTGCCATATGACCTTTCACCATACTCTATAATTTATTTATGTGGTATGCTTATTATTTAATGTCTATCCACCCCTTTAGAACATAAGAACTACGAGGCAGGAATCTTTATTTGTTCATTTCATGTATGTATCCTCAGCACCTAGAACAGTGTCTGGCTCATAGCAGGTATTCAATACATATTATTTTAATGAATTTTATGTGATAAATGTATATTGAATATTTAAACTATCTAGGCACTGGTCATATATTAATAAATCATCTCCCTGTTCTATGGAGCTAATATCTTAGTAGGAAGAGAGAGATAATTAACAAGTAAACTAATAAATAAGATAATTTCAGATGGCAGTAAGTACTGTGAAAAACAACCAGGGTGATGTGAAATTGTGGATGGGCAACTTCAGATGGAATAGTCAAGAAGGTCTTCTCTGAAAAAGTGACATTTGTGTTGAAATATGAATGATAGATGGAACTAGGCCACAAAGATTTTGGAAGAGAACATTTTAGGCACAGGAGACAGATCAATAAAAGATCTAAGGCAAGGATATGATCGGCCTGTGAAGGAAGAGAATGAGAGACAATGTGGATGATGAAAGTCGATGTGGAGGATAGGTGGAAGGTGAGTTTGAAGAGGTAGGCATGGCCAGGTCACATAGGCCTTGTGTACCAAGTTAAAGAGTTTAATTTTATTCTTGTATAACGTGACTTGATTGATACTGTAAAAATATTATTCCAGTTACTTTATGGAGAATGGATTGAGGAAGAAAAAGAGTGGAAACAGAGGCTGATTAAGAATATATTGCAAGATGGGAGTCTTCCACTTCTGGCAATATGATGGCTTAAATATTCTAAGGGAAAAAGACGGTCCATTGCAAAATATCTTCTGCTGAATATAGTACAATAAACTTGTTTTTAAATAACATTATTGAGCTCACAAGAAAATAAAGGGAAATCACTGGGGCAAAAATAAAATAAGATTAAACAAAGAATTGAAATCAGAGTGCTAAGAAAACTTGGTAGTCAAGACAGTCCTGGGGGTAAAAGTCAACATGTGAACCTAGAGATGTGGAAATCAATGGTCTCCACCAAAATGAAAGACTAGGCCACAAGACTGAACAATGTAAATAAGCTGAATTCAAACCCCTACATAATAATTGGACCCTCAGAGAGGCCACAATCTCGATGAGAGGATGATCTAGAAAAAAAGATCTACTTGCCTGCCCCAAAGGAAGTCATTAGAAAAAGCTGTCTCACCCAATCTTGGCTCCAGATATAAGAATAATTATATTTATAATTTATATTAACTGTACAATTAAGGAAATTCTAAACTGAGAACACAAAGTCAACACAATGACCCATACATTAAGAAATATTGAAGTAAAATTACAAAATGACACTATAGAGAGAACATCTTAAAAACATCCAGACAGAAAAGACAGAACACTGGTATAGGTCGTTGCATTGAACAGAATCATGAGAAAGATACTGATTAAATTTAGACTTTGTAAACTTGGTTAATAGTTAAAGGCTGATCACTAACCAAAAAGAAATGGAATATAAATTCTAAACTAATAGAGGGGAAAAATTAAGAAAAAAATTTAAATCAACAAGAAGAAAAATCGAATCTAGGGGAAAAACAGGATACACTTAAAAACAGAATGAAGACAAATAAGAATAAAAAAAGAATGCTATATTATCAATAAAATTACAGTAAATCAAACTGGAAAACAGAAATTTAGCTCTATGTTGTTTACAAGATATACACCTACATGCACAGAAATGGAAAAGTGGAAAATAAAAGCATACAGAAATACGGCAGACAAGTGCTGATCAAACGGAAGAATAGCCATATTATATCATATCACAGTCCTTAGGGCAAGAAAGCATTATTAGGGATAAAAAAAATTGACATATAGAAAAAGAGAGACCGACAGACCGACAGAGACAGAGACAAGAGTGTATACATATATCTCAGACCAGAAAGAGAAAACGATTAAAAAATTTATTGTACCAAATAAAATAGCCTTGAAATACATAAGATTACAAGAAGAAATTAATAAATTCACCATTCTAATAGGAGATTTTTAAAATTTATCTTACTAATTAAAAGGTCAAAATTAGTAGAAATATAGATTTGAATAGCAAAATTAACAGGCTCAATTTAATGGACATTGAAAGAACCTTGCTCCAATTAAAGAACGCTATTATCTTCAACACATATAGAGCATTTACAAAAATTAATCAAGTATCAGGGCACAAAGTATTAATAAATTTCAAAAAAATACGTATCATATATTCCATACTCCCTCTCCAAAATGCAATATCATTTAAAATATATTAAAAGAATAACTTAAAATATTATTTATTAACATTTAAAATATACTTCTAAATGCTCAGAGATTAGAGAAAAATAAAATACAAATTTTAAAACACAAGTCAAAATAAATGAAATGCAGAGCCATTTTTTAAGGTCTATAATAGAAAAGCAGAAAAGCTGAAATTTAGTGAACAAAGTGTCCAAATTAAAAGTTATAAATACAAAATCCATGAATTAATGAAGTAGAAGAAAAAATTTTAATAATATAAAATAATCATTAAAAGTAATTCATTAAAAATGAGACATAATATTAAACAACAAAATGAGAAGTTGATTTTTTAAAATACTAATAAAATAGTCCAATTTATGGTGAGATTGGTAAAGAAAAAAGAAGCACAAATAAACAATATTATAAATGGAAATGGGGTTACAAATTCAGACACAGAAAATTTTTAAAAATCAGGATATCCTGAACAGTATTAGGCCAATAAGCAAAAACTTAAATGAAGGGGACAAATTCCGTTAAAAATACACAACTTAATAAAACTGACTCAAGAAGAAACCAAAAATATCAATAATGTAGTTAACCTTTTAAAACACCATAGTTAAAAAATCTTCCACCAAAACCCACCAAGTTTCAGATTGTTGAATAGGTGAACTGTCCTAAATTTTCAGGGAGCAACATTTTTAAGTTTATACAGTGAATACAAAAAGAAGGATCATTTCCCAACTCACTTTATGGAGGTAGTATAATCTTGATATTGAAATTATACAAGGCCCTGATAGAAAAGGAAAATGCAGGCCTATATCACTCACAAATATGGATATAAACTTTTTAAAATATTAACAGACTGAATCCGGATCTATAATTTTATTTGAAGTAACTCATCTTAATCAAGTTAGGTTTATCCCAGGAATGCAAGTCTGATTTAGTCATAGAAGTCACATAATTAATCACAATAAAAAATAAACAAAAGATAAGAATATAAGATAATCTCAGTGGATACAAATATTTCAACAAAATTTAAAACCTATTCATGATAAAAATTAGTAGCAAGTCAGAAAAGCAAGGTAACTTCATTAAGCAGAAAAACAATGTCTACCAAAAATCTACAGTACATATAACATGTAAAATATTAGAGTCACTGTCTGTGTTTTTTTGTTTTTGTTTTTGGTTTTTGTTTTTGAGACAGTGTCTCACTTTGTCAGCCTGGCTGAAGTACAGTGGCTCACTCATAGCTCACTTCAGCCTGCAATGCCTGGGCTCAAGCAATCCTCCTGCCTCAGCTTCCCAAGTAGCTAGAACCACAGGTGTATGCTACTATGCTCAGCTTTTTTTTTTTTTTAATTTAGAGATGGAGTCTCACTAGATTACCCAGGCTGGTCTTGAACTCATAGCCTCAAGCAATACTGTACTCCTGCCTTGGCCTTTCAAAGCACTGGTATCTGGGATTACAGGCATGAGCCACCATGCCCAATCTAGTATCATTGTCTTTAAAATTAGAAAAAGAAAATCCTCTATGGTGGTTCTAGTCAGCAAAGTATGAAAACATTAATATTTTAATTTAATAAAGTATACAAGTTTAGAAATCAAGAAGAGAAACTATAGTAATCAGCGTATGATAGGATTTTTTACATAGAAAATTCAAATCTACAAGCAAATTATTTTTAAAGCTAGGTTTAATCAAGATAAAATCTTAATATACAAAAATTAATTACGTTTCTATAAACCAGCAAAAACATAAAATGTAATTTTAAAAAGATCATTTATATACTAAAATATTTACAGATAATACAATATCTTAGATTTTCTTCAAAATAATATGGGATAAGAAAAGGGTTAGGGGTATAGATGAAACACGATAGGCCATGTAATGATAATTGTTAAAGCTGGTTGATGAATAAACCAAGTCCATTACACTATTCTCTCTATATTTATATACTTGAAATTTTCCATAATAGAAGTTTTTCAAAGATAATACAAGTACTAGAACAAAACATGGGTTAAATTCTTTATAATCTGAAGTGGGAAAAACTTTTCATTTGCCCACATAAAACAAAACAAAAAACAACTTGCATAGCAAAAATAAGGACAAAAAACAGAAAACACCATAAGTGCAGTGAAAATATAAATATCAAACTGGACAAAAAGAATTTGTAACAAATCACAGACAAAGGGCAAATTCTCTAACATACAAACAGCTCCTCCTAAAAGTTGAGAAGACTAATAATTCAGAAGAAAAATAAGTACAAAACATAAACAGGCAGGTCACAGAAATGAAAAGATGTTCAACCTTGCTTATAATAAGAGAAATGCAAATTAAAACTACTGTGACAATCCATTTCTCACACATCAGATTGGGAAAAAACCAGATCATGACGACATGATCTGTTGGCAATGCCATGGGAAAATGAGCAGTCTCCTATAATAGTGGTGGAAACACACACACACACACACACACACACACACACACACACACACGCTCCCATGGGGATAAATTTAGCGATATTAACGAAATATCATATACATATTTAATCCAGCAGTGCCACTTCTAGAACTCTAGCCCCAAGATGCAATGACAAAATGTAAATAGCATGGGCACAAAGTTATTGATTGTGGTGTTATTTTCAATAGCAAAAGACTAGAAACCACTCAAATTCCATTATTGGAAGCTGGTTGGATAAACTATGATAAATCTGCACAACACAGTATAATGCAGCCCTTAAAAAGGAATAAGCTGTAAAAAAAGGATAAGCTATCTGTTGATATGGGATTATATCCATATATATTATATTTGTATATATCCATATATATATATTATATCCATATATATCCATATATATTATATCCATATATATACACACATATATATATAGCTAAACAATAAAAGGAATATGCAAAAAATTATTTATGGTTTATTATATGCTATTTTCAGACTTTATTGTTATTTTATTCTTACTCTAAACATATCATTGTGCAAAAGAGAAAAAGGTAAATAAAATTTTTATATTGCTAACTTTTATATTTTTGAAAAGAAACAACCAAAGGGCAAATTTAAAATTAATTTTTAAAAATGATTACCTATGATGGAGATAGGAAGGACATGGAGGGGATAGGGACAGAAGCTGGAATTCTGTGAATACATCTGGTTACATACTTTTGACTTTGGAACCATATAAATTAAAAAACAAAATTAAATCAAAAAGAAACAAAGCCTCAAAATCGAAAACTAACTGAAAGAAATGAATCCAACTAAATATCAATTTGCTGACATAACTACTCACAGAAAAATTTTACTTCAATTAACTCTAAAGTCAAAGTACTCTATTTTGAGTGCTCCTCCCTAGTAAGATATATTCTTAAAACAAAAAGAATCACAAAAAAATCTTAAGTTGCATTCAGTAGACTCACTGCAAATTGTAATACTGGTTTTGTTATTTTGAAACTATTAATATTATATTGTAAAATAAAGCAAATAATTGTGCCCTTATGAACCAATGTTTTCATGTAAGAAAAAAGGCATACAATCAAAATTAAATTAAACTCCATAAACTGAAATTTAGGTGAGAAAAAAATCTCAATTTTTTTCTCTTCCAAAAATACATCTGTTTTCTAGTTCTGTCCACATTAAAGACTTAGAAACAATGACAACCCAAAAGCCATGAGCAAACACCCCTAGCACCCAGAATTAAGGCTTCTAAATACCAGTTGCCACAGAAGGAATCAGGGCATTTTAGAGAAATTACTGCCTTAAACCTTGGGGCAGGAAAAGTATAATACAAGATTAGCTTGGGACATCTTTTGTGTCAAAAAGGAGGAAAGGGAAGGGAAGGGAAGGGAAAGGGAAAGGGAAGGAAGGAAGGAAGGGAAAGGAAGAGAAAGAAAGAGAGAGAAAGAAAGAGAGAGAGAGAAAGAAAGAAAAGAAAGCAAGCTAGCTGTAAAAGACTAATGAAGTCATCTCAAAAGGACACAGTAGCCAACTTGAAAGGGCCCCCACTGGACTAAGATGGTACAATTTGAGCATGAAAAAGAATAATAACCACAATAGTTGAAACATATCAAATATATAAAAATTCATAATTCATAACGATATTAATAGAAACTCATAAGTCACCACTGTAAGTTCTAAGACACCTATTAATTACTCTGAACATTAATTAATAACTAATCATTTATTCTTCCCTTTCATATAAATTGTATTTTCAGAGTAACCAAATAATGGATAAAAGGAGAACTTCTTATATAAAGAAAACAGAAGGAATGATAGAATTAGATAATCACTATTTTTGCACTGCTTAATGAAATAATAGAACAAGACAATAATCATCAATGAATGCTGTGCTGATGATTCTCCCTCAGTCCCTCAGCTCTGTTATCTGCCCTTTCATGGACTGCTCTGTGCCCCAGGCATCTGACCTCAATCAGCTGCCTCACATAGGTCCCTACCCAGTTGGGTTGAGCCAGAGGGAAGTACTGGCAGGGGATGGAGGGTGGGAGGAGAGATTAGTGTTATTCCTTTCACTCCATTGCAAGCTCAGTGCTGTGCTGCTTTTCCCTTTGACCACGGCTCCCTTCAGGTGGCCCATCTCCCAACACTCCAGCTCTTACTTGGTAACAAACTTCTCTCCCTTTACCTCTTCAGGCTTAGTAAAAGTAGCAGCCCCCGAGGTAGACATACATATAAAGAATCTGTATCCAATCCAATTGAGCTTCTGGATCTAACTCCCAGTTTACAGGAAATATGGGTCATAGAGGAAGAACTTAGATGGTGCGACAAGGAAGCAAACAGCCAAATCCAAACTGTAGTATATACTATACAGGACAAATAACCTGGATGCTTCAATAAATCAATTAAAACATGATAGGAGGATGTATAAGAATAAAACTTTGAGGACAAGCAACCAAAGGCAACATGCAGACTTTGTTTCAATCGTCATTCAAACAAACTAGCCGTGTTGAAGACAATCAAGGAAATTTCAACATTGACTTGTTATTAGATGATATAAAGGAACTGCTAATTGTGTTAGGTATGACAATTACATGGTTGTTAGGATTTTTTGAAATCCTTATTATCTAGACATGAATACTGAAGTATTTGTATGTACAATAATATAATGTCTGGGATTTGCTTTAAAATATTCCAGGAAAAAAAGAAAGAGAGGATAAATGAGACAAGATTGGCATAATTATTATTATTGAATATTAAAAACATTAAGATACCACATTCAAGGGCAAGGAAAATGTACAAAATCATACAAAGAAATTTCACAATAGATGTAAAAGACCTTGATGGAGAAAATTATAAAATTTTAAAGGCATAAAAAGGCCTTTAAAGGCATAAAAAGGCATAAAAAGGCCTCCCATAAAAATGGGAGACTGAGGCAGGAGAATTGCTTGAACCCAGGAGAAGGTTGCAGTGACCCGAGATTGCGCCACTGCACTCCAGCCTGGGTGACAGAGCGAGACTTTGTCTCAAAAAAATAAAATAAAATAAAAAATAAAAATAAAAATCATTTCTAAAATGAACAAAACTTAAAAGTAAAGGCAAAACTTTAAAGCATTTAGAAAAAACACATATGCTATCTAAATGACCTTAAATTTGGGAAAGATTTCTTTAAACATATATAAAAATCACAATTCATAAAGTAAAAGATTAATAAATTTGGCTCCATTAAAATGACGAACTTCTGTTCATCAAATGACACCATAAAGAGAATAAAATATAATTCACAAATTGGAAGGAGATATTTGTCTCATATATAAAACAGAAAAAGATCAGTATCCAGAATATATAAAGAATCCTTATTAATCACCAAAAAGAAAAAGAAAAAGTGAACAAAATTATTAGTCAGAATAGTCTCAGCTATGTTGGAACAACAAATAAACCTAAAAATCTCAATGGATTAAAACCTACAAAAATTTATTTCTTGCTCACTCATTGTCTACTGCAGGTTAAGTGACTCTTCAGGGCAGCTGTCCTTTATTGGATTCAGCAATTCAAGCTATTTCAATCTTATAGCTCCATCATCTCAACATAAGCCTCCATGGTCACTGTGTCAGGAGAAAAGAGGGTTAAGATGTCACACACCAACTCTTAAATGCTCTAGCTCCTCTCACAGCTCATTGATCAGAAAAATTCATATGACCCCACCTAATAGTAGGGAGTCTGGGAAGTTTGAGGAATCACATAGATAATGATGAGCAGAAATTCCTCTGGGATAGACAGAAATTTCATGGAAGGGGGAACACAAATGGCCAAAGAAAGATGTGGGAAAGTTTTCAAATGTAATACGGGAAGCAAAGAAAAAAAAAATCATCATTTGGAGGAATAGCTATTCCTCCAAATTAGCTAACATTGAAAAGTTTGATACCACATGTTGCTGACAAGAGTACCAAGCAACAAATTGTCATGTAATGCTGATAGAAGTGCAAATCAGGGAATGGGTATGGGTATGGTGGCTCATGCCAGTGCTTTGGGAGGACAAGGAAGGGGTATTAAGACTCTGTCCCTACAAAAAAAAAAAATTAAAAATTAGTCAGGCACAGTGGCTTGTGCCTGTAGTCCTAGCTACTTGGGAGGCTGAGGTGGGAAGATGGCTTGAGCCCAGAAGTTCAAGGCTGCAGTAAGCTATGATTGCACCACTGCACTCCAGCCTGGGTGACAGAGAAAGACCCTGTCAAGAAAAAAAAAAAAAAGGAAAGGAAAGAAAGAAAAAAGAAAGAAGGAAGGAAAGAAGCCAAAAAAAAAAAAAAGAGACATGTCTAAATTCATCTTTTAAGTTAGAAATTTTGCATTGTTCCTTTGACTCTGTATTAGTCCATTCTCATGCTGCTATAAAGGTGATACCTGAGACTGGGTGATTTTTAAAGGAAACAGGTTTAATTGACTCACAGTTCTGCAGGGCTGGGGAGGCCTTAGGAAACTTACAATCATGGCAGAAGGGGAAGCAAACACATCCTTCTACACATGGCAGCAGGAAGGAGAAGTGCAGAGCAAAGGCAGGTAAAGCCCCTTATAAAACCATCAGATCTCATGAGAACTCACTCACTATCACGAGAACAGGGCAAGAGGTAACCATCTCCATGATTCAATTAGCCCACACTGGGTCCCTCCCATGACATGTGGGCATTATGGGAACTACAATTAAAGATGAGATTTGGGTGAGCACACAGCCAAACCATATCATTCCACCCCTGGCCCTCCCAAATCTCATGTCCTCACATTTCAAAACACAGTGATGCCTTCCCAACAGTCCCGCAAAGTCTTAACTCATTCCAGCATTAACTCAAAATTCCAAGTCCAAAGTCTTATCTGAGACAAGGCAAGTCCCTTCCACCTATGAGTCTGTAAAATCAAAAGCAAGCTAGTTACTTCCTAGATACAGTGAGGGTATGGGCGTTGGGTAAATACACCCATTCCAAATGTGAGAAATTAGCCAAAACAAAAAGGCTACAGCCCCTATGCAACTCCGAAATCCAATAGGGCAGTAATTAAATCTTAAAGCTCTGAAATAATCTCTTCTGACTCCATGTCTCACATCCAGGTCACTCTGATGCAAGAGGTAGGCTCCCGTGACCTTGGGCAGCTCCATCCCATAGCTTTGCAGAGTACAGCCCCCATCCTAGGTGCTTTCATAGCTGGTGTTGAATGACTGTGGCTTTTCCAGATGCACAGTGCAAGCTGTTAGTGGATCTGCCATTTTGGGGTCTGGAGGATGGGGCCCTCTTCTCATAGCTCTACTAGGAAGTGCCCAAGTGGGGACTCTGTGGGGGTTCTAACCCCACATTTCCCTTCTGCACTGCCCTAGAAGAAGTTCTTCATGAGGGCTCTGCCCCTGCAGCACGCCTCTGTCTGGACATCCCGGTGTTTCCATATGTCCTCTGAAATCTAGGCAGAGGGTCCCAAACCTCAGTTCTTGTGTTCTGTGCACCCTCAGGACCAACACCATGTGGAAGCTGCCAAGGTTTGGGCTTGCACACTGAAGCTGTGGCCCGAGCTGTACCTTGGCCCCATTTAGCCACACCTGGAGCAGCTGGGACACAAGGCACAAAGTCCCTAGGCTGCACACAGCAAGGGGACCCTGGCCATGGCCCACGAAACAATTTTCTTCTCCTAGGCCTCTGGGCCTGTGATGGGAGGGGTTGCCATGAAGGTCCTTGACATGCCCTGGTGACATTTCCCCATTGTCTTGGTGACTAGCATTTGGCTCCTCATTACTTATGCAAATTTCTACAGCAGCTTGAATTTCCCTCCAAAAATGAGTTTTTCTTTTCTACTATATTGTCAGGCTGCAAATTTTTCCTAACTTTTATGCTCTGTCACCTCTTGAACACTTTGCTGCTTAGAAATTTCTGCCACCAGATACCCTACTTATTTCTCTCAAGATCAAAGCTCCACAGGTCTCTAGGGCAGGGGCAAAATGCCACCAGTCTCTTTGCTAAAGCATAACAAGGGTCACCTTTGCTCCAGTTCCCAACAAGTTCCTCATCTCTATCTGAGGCCATGTCATCCTGGACTTTATTGTGCATATCACTGTCAGCATTTGGGGCAAAGCCAAAGTCTCTAGGCAGTTTGGAACTTCCAAACTTCCACACAGATTTCTGTCTTCTGAGCCCTCCGAGTCTCTAAGAAGTTCCAAACTTTCCCACATTTTCCTATCTTCTTCTGAGCCCTCCAAACTGTTCCAACCTCTGCCTGTTACCCAGTTCCAAAACTGCTTCCACATTTTTGGGTATATTCACAGCAGCACCACACTCCTGGCACCAATTTACTGTATTAGTCTATTCTCATGCTGCTATAAGGATATACCTGAGACTAGGTAATTTATAAAGGAAAGAGGTTTAATTGGTTCACAGTTCTACAGGGCTGGGGTGGCCTCAGAAAACTTACAATCATGGCAGAAGGGGAAGCAAACATGTCCTTCTTCACATGGCAGCAGGAAGAAGTACAGAGCAAAGGAAGGGAAACCCCTTTATAAAACCATCAGATCTCATGAGAACTCACTCACTATGATGAGAACAGCATGGAGGTAACCACCTCCATAATTCAATTACCCCCACCCCATCCCTCCCATGACACATGGGGATTATGGGAACTACAATTCAAGAATACATTTGGGTGGGGACACAGCCAAACCATATTAGACTCCTTGGACTTCACCCTTATTTAATACCTTATATGTTTAAAAGTATTTTGTTGATCACCTTGTCATATTTCTCTGCAACAAAAATACATTTTTAATAAATTAAAATGTATTTCTTTCTTTATGTTCAGCCTCAGGAGACCAAAGAGACAGAAACAATCCAAAATGTTATCGACAGGCAATTGTACAAATAAATTGTGTTTACTCACATAATAGAAGACCATGCAACACTGAAAAATCAGTGAAATAGTGCTACATATATCGACATGGATAGATTTCAGATACATAATTTTAAAGAAAGAATTAAGTTGCATGAAAAGTATGTAAGACAGACATATACCTTTTGTAAAAAAAAATAGAAAGGAAGAAATAGATCATTGATAAACAGCTATGTAATAGAACTTTAACAAAAGGCAAAGGAATGATAAACCAAAATCAGAACGGTGATTGCTTTACTCTTAGGGAAGGTGAAGGATAGGTTTAGAACAGATGAAAGGGGGCTGCAACAGTATTTGCAACATTCTACTGCTGAATTTTGGATGTTTATTTTACTACTCTTTTGTGTTATTTCTACCCCTAGGATTTTTTTTAATGTTTTTAAAGAGGAGGTTAGTAGCTATAAAGGTCCAGACCAACCCGACCTAGAGAGCCCTCATCATAACACAAGTGATGTGCCTGGGGATGTCATGTAGTCTTCATATCTGGGAACACTGACCTTGCTGCCTAAGCAGTCAACGTTGGGAGGGACAAAGAAAAAAGGAGACATGGTCCATACATTCAGATCAGTCTTTGCTAGAGATTCTCACATCTGAGGCTTAGAGTTTGTTATCTGGTAGAACTGAAACTTTTTCTATACACTTCTTCGTTTCCACATTTGATTGACACTATATTGGCACTGCTAAAAGAATAATCTCAGACAAATTAAATTTAACAGAGTTGAATTGAGCAAGGAACAATTTGTGAATCGAGCCGCCTCCTCAGCCAGAGTAGGTTCAGAGAAACTCCAGCACAGCCGCATGGTGGAAGAAGATTTATGAACAGAAACAGGAAAGTGATGCACAGAAAGTGGAAGTGAGGCATAGAAACAGTCGTTTTGGTTACAGCTTGACGTTTGCATTATTTGAACACAGTTTGAACAGTTGGCCCCCTTTAATTGGCAAGTGGTGATTGGCACAAGAGTAGATTACAGTCTGTTTACACTTCCATCTAGGTTATAGTTCACTACGTACAGAGAAACGTTTAGGCTGAACTTAAAATACATAAGAAGGCAGTTTTAGGCCAAACTTGATTCAACAGCTTTTTTAAGCTCGTTTGTCCACATGGGAACTCTCCCGACTACACTATCATTTCCCATTACACAAACTTTGATTCATTCATTCATTTATTCATTTGATGTTTATTGACCTCCTATGCCACACCAGATCCTGTGAAGAACACAGAGCAGGCTGTTCTCTTGAAGCCTACAGCTTATAGGAATTTTAGTAAAAGAAATAAGGATTATTCAAAAGAAAGAGCAGAGGAAGGCAGGAAAAGAGTAGGGAGAAAATGATGGCAAGTTTCCTGAGAACAGAAGGAAACACATGAACATGAATAATAAGGATTGTACTTCTTTATGCCCGAAGCCCATCCTGTTTTACACGCTTTTCTCTACCTAGTCCTTCAGCTTGGTTGGGTCCTCAGCATTTAAGACATTCTGATTTTCAGAGGCAGTGAGAAACGAAGAGAGGACCTAGTACCTGCCACTTGACTCTGGGGACCTCTCACCATTTGTTTTATTTTCCCCCAAGGGTCTATTCTCTATCAGATCTACCTTGTAACCTTTTTTGGGCCATGGAATACTAATGAAGCTTATGGACCCCTTTTCAGAATAATGTTTTAAATGCATTAAATAAAAATATATATGATTACAAAGACACTAATTAAATTAAAATGCAGTTCTATCCATTACCTCCCCGAGAGAGGACATACTAAGATAATAAAACGAAAAAGGGGAAAGCAAGACCTGTTCTTCAGAATGCTTCCACCAAAGATAATTGGATAGGGTATAGTGATTTAACTGAAGACTAATGTATTTGCCTTGCCAGACAGAGGAATAAACTAACTCAGGAAAACTTGATTTATAAGTGAAGTGGCTGATTGTCTATTTCCTAATATAGTGCTGTAATTAAAAATACTCAGTGTTGTACTTTGACAGTGTTTCATTTATCAAATGTTTCCAGAATATCCAATCCATTTCTTAATTTCTGTTTACTCTTTCATCGTCTCCCCCCATGCACCCTTGCCTCATTCCAATCTTTGATCTAAGTCTAAGATGTTGACAGAGGATTTAGCTTATCCTGCCTGGCTGCACAAGTTTCTGCCACCTCCCTATTAATGAAGCAAATAGTACTAGAAAGAGATCTAGTGTAAGTATTGTCTATGTGAACAGTAACTGTGGCACTGGGAGCCTAGTAGAGAGCATGTCTAATCATTCATGGTAATTCATGCACTAGGCTTGATGTAGGCGGCAATGCTTTTTGGCAAGCCAAGTCTTACACCCATTACAACTCAGCATCTTTACAGAGAACTATTTGACAGAGGTCTATAAACACCCAGGTGATTAAATGTGGTGGTCACTGTACCATCTCTTGATTTGGGAAACTCCCCAAACAACTCTTTAATAAAAGAGAAGGGTTTAAATATCTCCAGACCTGGGAGGCAGAAACACCTTGTTGTCTATTTTCTCTTCTCCGTAATTGCCCTTTTTTCCCAAAGAACTTAAATCAGCTAGATTTACCATTATAGTATAGTTTCAGACAAAATTATGATATTCCTTGTGTCATGATATCCTTTCTGATAACTGATATCAATTCACATAAATATTAAAATGCATTACCCTTACCCTTCCAAATAAAGACTCAATAATATTCTCTCTCTCTGTGCATGTCCCTCTAATCTCCCTCTCTCACAGACACACACACACACACACACACATTGTACCTTTACCCAGCACTTTCTCCCCCTTTGCATCTCGGAGTACAGAGAGGAATAAAAAATTAAAAATATTAGATATTGCCTTTTGACTTGACTGCTAACACAATAAAGCAGCATTGTAAACTGAATCATGGGAGTCTGCTGTTCTTATTGCTCTCTTTGCTGGTATTACTTCATGGATATTAGAACCCTTAGGGATACTGGAATATGAATAAAGATTTTTTTTAAATCAGCTGGGTTTTTTTCTTGGTTCTGTTTCTAAAAATAATGCAGTTTGCAAAAACAGAAGGTTTGGTTTATAACACAAACAAAATTGTTACATTCTGAATGGGTTGTAAGTACCTGATTCTTTGCCTTTTTACTCATCCCTGCAAAAAAAAAAAAAAAAATCTGCAAATCCATTTGCTAACCAGCTGTACCTCTGTGCGAAATAGATAACAACCTGTGCAAGCCAGGGTTTGCTGTGAATCGGTGCTGATAGGCCTGAATCTCATAGCTTTTTTTAAATGCTAATGACAAGAAACATTTCCGAAGCCAAAACGCTCTTGTAGATCTGTCTTCCTCTATTATGACTGATATTTGCTTGTAAGTACATAGAACACTTGTTCCCTGTCCCTTATCTGCGGTGCTGCAGCATGCTGACCTACATACCATTCAGCACAATATGATGCACAAACATCTTCTATATAATTTTTCATTTTCGACTTAAAAACAGTAGAGGCAAAATAGGATTGCTGCAAATCTAACAAAGAGATGGCATTATTTCCAAATAAAAATGTGCATTTTTCCAAAGAATTTATTTGTCTAGCAGCATGAAGTTCATACATAGCAAGACTGGGTAAAGAGTGTTGAATTGCGATTAGGAAGGAAGGACTTAGGGAGAGAAACAAAACCCATCTTTTCTATTACCCAAGAATAATTAAACTAACTTATTTCTCACCACAATTAAAAGTTCAGCCTTTCTGAACCTTGTTTTTGCAGTGTCATGAAATGAGGCAGATGTAATAATGCCAAAATACATGCAATAATAACAAAGGACTAAGGGTAGAAAGTGACACGAGTAGCTGCAGAGAGGGAAGAAATAATCTATTTTCACACCTGCTATTGTCATAGCACTCCAAAACACGCCATTTATCTTTTTTAAATTTCTCGCTGCTATGGCTGCCACTTTGTAGGTCCTCTCCACCACTGATATGATACTTGGGTTTTCAGGAAAACTGTGAATAGCTGTAGTTGAAACCTTTAGCTTGTGGTTATCTGATGACCTAGCCTTCTTAATGCTCTGGGAGACCATTGTAATTGCAAATACAGTTGAACCACGTAAAAAGGAGAACGCATTTCTAGGACGGGGCCACAAAGGAGACCAGCAGAGGCACCAGCAAGGTCAAAGAGCAAATAGGGTGACTGGCCAAACTGAAAACCCCTCATTAACTTGGAACACAGCTGCAAGTCTCCACTTACACCGCCTTCCCTTTACCAACTGAAGAGGTGGCTTAGGAATGCACTAGGTTTAATTTTTAATGATCAGCTGTCTTTGTTTTCCAAGTTTGATGTGTCTAAAACAACTGGAAAATCCCCAAGTAAGATAAAAATGGCTTGGGTTGTGGCCCAAATGACCTCTTTTCTTGCACTTTAAGTAAGTTATTCTGTTCCCTAATTATTTTAAGGAAGTCTGAGTTAGAAAGCTTCAACACTTTGCCATCACTGTTGGGTGTTAACAAGTTGTAAGCATGAATCACATTTCTGAATCATTATTTTGTGGATCTCTAAAAGTAAAGCAACCCTTTATGACAAGTTAGCAATGATTTAAGTTTGACCAGCTAGAAGCCTCCCTTTTAAAAATCCACATCAAAGATAAAATAAATTTCCACACTTTTTGCAATGTTACAGTTATTTTGCTTAATTGTTTGCACCAGCCAAATTTATCCATCAGCTGCCAGATCCCTGCTTATTTGTGAGTAGTGTTAACCCAGCATTTTACAATTTTTATGTGATATGACAAACAAAGCACTCTGCCGAGAGCCTGGAGACCCAGGGTTCATTTTAGCTCTACCATGAACTAGCTGTGTGACTTTGAGTAACTCACTTGACCTCTCTGAACCTGTTTATCTGGGGTTTGAAGTAGTTAGATGATAAGAACGCTTCTGGCTGTAAAATTCTATAATTGGCTTCCCATACCCTTTTCATGTGGGACCACTTATCTCACCACTGTTGGCTCACGTTAACTGCTAAATACCATAGAACAATTTTCTAAGTGCTTATTTCAGATGATACCAAAAGCTTTTGGAAAAACCTGATCTTTTGGCATTACCATAGATATGCTTAAGTGATAACCAGTTTCTACTTTACTATACATTGCTAATAGCAACAGTATACTCCCACATAAGTTCCATAGGTCTAACTTATTAATGGTCTATGCTAATGCAATTTCCAGAAAGTATGTTGTTATTAAATTTTCTGGAATTTCAACACAGCAAAACAACATATAACTGCTTGATAAATTACTCTGAATAGATTTAGTAATTTGTGTAAGGGTGGCTCTCATTTCTGTAAGAAGCCTAAATCCATTTAAAGTTAATTTCTAATTTTCTTATATTTATGTCATTCAGAAATACACTACTGGTCCAGGAGCAATCTTTCCAAAACCCAAGTGGACTATTAATTTTGTTTGGGTTAAAGCATAAAATTTTAAGAGTGTACAGAATCCACAATTTGCCAATTACTCTTCACACTCCTTCTAAATACAGTCTATGCATTTTTTCCTCCTAAGACTAAGATTTTGTGTAGCATCTCTGCTTTTTATCTTAAATACAATAGATGGTTTTATTAAGCCACAATTCCTACTAAATATCAAATTAACATTAAAATTTTCATGGACTAAGCAATCTGCATTTTATATTGCTTTTAATGATTTGGATGAAAACATAGTGAAAAATTCTGGGTCCCTTTCTTTGAGCTTATATTTATAAAATACACCCAAATGAAGATTCTATTTCCTCACTGTCATCATTATTTAAAAATAAGCACCATGTTGTTGAATTCTGTCTGAGAGGATGCTAGGCACGCTAGGTAGAGCCATTTATAGTTATTATAGCTGCCCCATGAAAGATGAGAAGATGACAGTAAGATGAATTCATCCTCACAGAACATACAGATTATGAAATATAAGCATCAGGTAGAATTTCTATAAGGAATATAGGAAAGTGGTAAATTTTAAATGCTATGCTCTGGTAACAGCTTTAGGCTTCAGTGAACAGTTAATTATACACACACTCACACCTCAACATACACACCCCAATGTACATTCAGCACAGCAATACAGGTAAGTGACTTGAAAATTACTCACAAACACACATTCATATTCTCTGCTAAGGAATAATTTCTTAAAGAATTTTGAAAGTCCATAATTAAATTAGAAAGGAAATTAGATGACTTATTTTTACTTTGTTTTATCCAAAATTATTTATTTATTTACTTAACATTTATTGAACTCTTACTGTGTGCCAAACAGCATGTTTTCACTAAGTTCAATATAATTCATGAGAGAATAAAATATCCTCAAGGAAGAAATCACAGTGATTCCTAAGGTGCTTTCATCATAAAATTTGCAAAACAAGCAAAATGGATAAGATATTGTTAATAAAATATTTTAAATCTGAGTTTTAAAGCAAAGAAAAATTAAAGAGATACTACCTTGACAATTTTTTATACTGCCACTGAAAATATTTCAGAATTTTATCCCAGGCATTTTTTTTTTCTGTAGTAAACAGAACAGAATTTAGCTTTCCAGTGCATTTAACTGTGAAGATGCAACTAATCTGGTAACTCTAGATTATCCAAAGGTAGATGATCTAAATCATTGCCACACTTAATTCCCTACTGGTCATGAGGTAATGGAAAGGTAGCTAAAAGGAGCATGGTCTAAGAAAGGAATGTCAAAACAAGTGCTATCGGCATGGCCATTAAAGTTGCATTTTCACATCATTTCAATTTGGTGTCTTTGAGTCTGGAGCTATCACACCAGGTGATCTCAGAAACACTCCCCCTCCCACAGGTATACTCACGAAGCTTAACCTGGGTTAGTCTCATCTATAGCCAGAGTGACCATTTGCTCAGGACACCACAGTTTACTCCTGTTATCTCAGCATAATTATTGATAGCATCCATTTACAGTTTTAAAAAGACCCTGGTTAAGGATAATTACACAAGCACCTTATCCATAACACAATCTATGATTCACACCCCAAGCCCTGCTTTAGAGCAAATTCTAGTCCTGACTCAGCACCAGAAATGCATCAGTCAGTGAAGTTGCAAATTCCTGCTGGAATTATGATCTTTCACCCCTATGCAATGGACATCGTTTTTTGAAGAAACAGGCTAAAGAGTCTACCCTGTCTGATTCATGGATATGGCCTATAGACATACAGTCTGTCAAACCATAGCTTTCCTCCACTTGTACCCATTGAATTTGTTAAAAATCCCCAGGATCCAGTTAAGGTCTTTTGGATTCTGCACAAAGCCTGACTCTGCTGCAAACTTCTTAAGAATAGAAAATGTATCCTATTCACCTTGTTATCTCCCAGTGCCTTTAGCACTCACCCTTATTTGTAAGAACCACTCAATAAATGTTGATGAAATGCCTGGAACATTTAGTTAAAACACCTGGATGGTTGGCCTTTCTACCCAGCCATTTATCATCATGTAGATCCAAAGAAATCCAGAAAATAGACAAATGCCAGGCCAGTGCATGTTAGTGGGGAGAAGTGTACAGGTGCTCATAGAAAGAAGTAACAGCCACACTTAAACCATTGCTCCCCAACCCAGTAACTTCTCAATCTGTCTTCATGTTCTTTCCTAAGGCAACTAATTGGCTGCTTCTACAACCCGAATATTCTAGAGGTAGGAGCCAGTTCTTCCCCAAAAAACCCATCAACGAAACAGTTGTTTCCACCTGGATCTCTTGGACAAATAAAGTCAGGTTTCAAGACAGAATTTTGCTAAAGAAACATTAATGATTGATGCTCCATCCTGCCTTAACTTGTACAGCATCTCAGGAAGTCTTGGCTCCCAGGAAAGGCTATCATGGTAAGTGAGAATAGTGAGGGATGCAATAGAAGATAATGGAAGAGTTTAAAATAATCTTTTGCTCATTCTGACTTTTTTTAAGTTGAGATTTGTTCACAAGTTATTAGCAAGAATTGCAGTATTTAAATAAACCTCATAAATTGTGCTGAAACATTCTGCCTCAGTTTTTACATTCTCCAGTTTTAATTTGTGATTTTTTTTCAAATCACAACTTCAGCACATTTGTAATTTTTTCTCCAGCTCACCCAAGCAGACTAAATAAATGCTGTGACTATGCCTAATGGAATGATTTTTATGAGCCTACCACATGAGATGGAATCAAAACTGCCCTATATTTTGGTGTTGTCTGGTAAGGAAAAGGTTTTCTACAACATCCATTCATCTTTGAAAAAAATGGATTTCAAGTTAGAAAGAAGGGATGTAAAGAATTGGGCCCTGGAATCCAGACTCTACAGTAATAAACATGTTCTTTTGGAAGGTTTGTGTCTGGGAGCCTTCTCTTTTCATCGGCCAACATAAAAGTTGTTTCAGCAAGAAGTAGGGAACAAAGGAAGACTTTCATTTACAAAAGAAAGTTTAATGGCACAGTGTCTGTGAAGAACTTTTATTTATGCTGCACCTGGCATTATTTTTTTAACTATCTGTGGAATGGAGTTGCCTGTGCCAACATAGACAAGAAAATATGTTTATGTGCTGGTTTCTATAACCAGCACATAAACTTTCATCATGTATGTAAGAACCCACAGCTCCCATCAGCTATGCCAATTTTTACTGGAGGACTCTAGCAGAGAGAAGGCACGCTTGAATTACGTATGGGAGTGGGGCTGCCTCCCAGTTTCTCCAAGTAAAGGATGGTCACTAGGCGCTCAGGTCTGAGTCCTCTGCAGTGTGTGCCAGCTCACCACTCAGTTAACAAACCTCAGTGCTTGCCCATCTCAGGGCAAATATTTTTTGAAACAGCCTTGTAAACAGCAGATAGATAAAGCTGAGTTGAAGAAATCTTTTAATTTATTGCATAGCGCCTCCTGGTCATGGCAAGATTTTGGAGTTTTTAATTATAATATCTCTAACTTCATTATCTTTCCTTTTTTTTTCTTTAGTCAAAGAAAATATGATCCAGGTATGTAGTGTATTGCTCTCCTAAAGAGCGCAAATCCTGTTGTCAAGATGACCTCATTCAGATAGAGGGAAACACACAGGATTGGGAGTCCAGGGCTCCAGAACCAACTCAGCCATGACCTGGCTGCCGTGTTTCTTTGGACATGTCACTTCATCTTCCTCTTCATCACAACATCCTCCTCAATACAAGAATCTTGGCTGAGATCATCTCAAATTTCCATTCCAACTCTTAAAAAATGAGTCCACGATTCTCTAAGATAAGCCTAGCTTTACTATCATGCACATTTTAGTTGAAAGTGAAAAGTTTATTTCTGATTCATGTAAATGCTAATTATTAAGGAAAAGAAGGTTTTGAGCTACAAAACCTGCATCCTCTAACCATCAGCACCAGTAAATCTGCAGGCCCAATATTCTGCCATGCTCAGAAAGATCCAGATAGAAAGCTAACTAGGTATGAAGACAAAGTCTGACAAAGACATCCAGTGGCAAGTTATATGCCAAATTCGCTCTCAAGGAAAAGAAGAAAAAGAAGACGCTGTGTTTAATCCATACTACAGCCTCCTACAGTTCAAAATGGGAGTTGGGATTAACCTCTAGCTCATTTTAAATTAAGAAAAACATAATCTTTTGAAACATATGAAATCTTAAGTAAGCATCATTTCTGGTTAGATATGCTTTACCACAAAGAACCCAGAATATAACTCCAACATTTGAGGTCCCAAATATTAAAAGTTAAAAGCTATAAAAGTACAGCTTTTCCTTGTGATTTTCAAACTTTTAAAACCCAGCTTAATCTCTCATGCTGACAAGCCTATAATTTATAAATGGAAATTATAATTTTGCCCCTCTTCCCTAAAATCCTAATCTCTCTCCCCTTCTACCCACTCTCCATTTCACTGCCAATTTCCTGGCTTTCCGATTGCCACAGCCCCAACCAGGTCAGCCAAGAGCAAAACTGAATATACCACCGAACACTGAATTGCAGGAGTGTCCATAAAAGCTTGTTGCATAGGGCAGTGAAGGAACAGCTTCCAATTCCAAAAAAAAAAAAAAAAAAAAAAAAAACACACAAAACAACAACAACAACAAAAAACTCTCTTAAAGGGGCAGCTTGCAGGAGAGCGGCACACATCCATTTTTGGGACATGCGTTCATTCATTCCCTCAGCTGCCAGTAGTCATTCACTCCAAATGGAGCTCAAGCATTTCCTGGGTAGGTAGGCCACAGTCTGAGCATGTCAAAGCTTTTCTTTGTCCCTGGAGCTGTTAGCTACGTTCCGAGTTTCTATGCACCACACACTTAGTTGAAGCTGTGTGGGGGTGAGACAAAAAAAGAAGTCCACAGATGTATAGTTAGCTTTTATGTCCTGTAGGGATACCCTTGAAACATGTTTAAAAATGTCAGTCAAGACATCTGGTCAGCTGTCCTAATCCATATTAGGGTTTTTAGGCTACTGTTATGCCCCAATATGCTTTGAACATTGCCAATATGCTTTCTCTGCAGAAGCAGCAGTATGTCCCCTTTGGTTTCTCAGTTCATCCCCACCATTGGTGTTTATAGTGTCACGTACCGAGCAAAATGAAAAACCACATACTGTATCTCGTGTGTCTGGCTAATGAAACGGGTCGGACAAACCTTGTGCAATCAGGGACCGGGGCCGATTGGCTTAGGTCGGGTCCATCTTGCAGACTGCAAAAGAATCAGCTGTCGCCAGTGCCATGCGGCAGATGGACAGTTTGCATCGATTTCCAGGCAGGCGCCAAACCCTTTAGAAGCTTTGGCAGCCCAAGCACCATCAGGCAGCAGACTTTGATGTCCTGCAGATGGCTGCGGCAGCCATCTTGCCTTTGCATCCTGAGAGGCCCAAGTCTTACTTTCAGGCAGCGTTCACTCTGGCCTAGCCCGGTGGTCAGCCAGAGAGATGCGGCCCTGATCTAAGAGGCACTTGCCGCTAGCCAGAACCTTCCACCAGCTTCTACTTCTACGTGGATAGCAGCTAAAATGTTCTTTCTTTAAAAGAAAAAAAAAAAAGAAAAACACCACACACACACACACACACACACACACACACACCTGGTCTGATTCCTCCTGACTCAGATTTCTGGAGGTAAATATGCCTCTTGGCCTCCTCCCAAGTTACTACTAGTCCAACCCCTAGACGGTAATTGTTTTTCTTCCCTGGTAAGTGAAAGCTTGTCAAAACCTTTCACCACATAGACTTCTGCGTAGATGACAGGGGCACCTGGATGTCCGTTTAAACCCAAACAAAATCACAAAGAGAAAGAGAGGAAGCAAAACTATGGGTTGTTTCCTTCTTCCCCCAAATTTCCTGAGGTAAGTAGTGCCTGTTTTCTCCTTCCCCGGTCACAAGTTTAGCCCCCAGACAGTCTTAGGCTCCCTTTTACCCTGGCATTGCCACCCAAAGTGGCAGCAATCGGCTAATTTCAGAATAATCAGAATTGCAAATTGGAAGGTTTTAAATTTGGTGTCCATTTTAAGACCCCCTCAGAGGTCTGCTTCATCTGGGTCTGACTTCTCCTAAGCCCTAAAGCAGAACAAAGCATTGTCTTCATGGTGGTCAGACTAATCTTGTGCCATGAATAGCCCAGAGTAATCTGTGGAAAAGCTGAGCCTGGAGGTCTTCCAAACAGAGCCCTCGCACATTTGGTAGAAGCAGTTAGGAATTCTGACTGGCACTATTAGTGAGAAGTCATGTCACTGCACCGTAGAAGCAAGAGTGGGTCTCTCTTGCCCATAAGCTCAACACAGAAATTTCTACTTCCCTCCACCCCCTTGGTAGAGCAGGGCAGGCAGAAAGAAGTTTAGAGCAAATGGCTGAAAAAAATTAAAAACAAATTCAGTGAAAATAAATTCAATAATGTGTGATTTCCAGCCACTCAAAAGTAATAGAAATATTTGGTAAAAATATATAGATATAAATTGCCAATTAATGCAAACTGGTTAAAGCCAGTAAATGGAAAAAAATAAAAAGTTAATTAGAGCTTTTTGAAGCTTTGTTATATATACATCATTTGCAGGTGCTACAAAAGTGAAAAATAACCATTATAATTACTAGTATTCAAAGATTCATATTTTTCCCATGTAATTTATTTAGGATTATCAGTTTCCTTGTAGTTATACAAAAGGCCTGTCAAGGTGTTTCCCACGTGTTTGGCTCATGTGTGTTCCAAAAACAAGCCAAAATGCTGTTGTATTTCACCCAGTACAGGGAAGCTACTCTGAGGGGAAAAAAAATGGGCCAAGTTTTACCTGGATCTCTATCTTGGTTAAATTATCTTACATATGATTTAATTTTTTTTCTTGTTCTTTCTGTCTTTATCTTTCTCTCTTTCTTTGTTAAAATACATCTGTGTTTGTTGACTGCCCCAGATTATATCTAAGTGAGGAGTGGGTGTACTAGCACCTGGTATAGTATATGTAGCTTAACAATACGTATCATTACATTATTTACAGCTCATTTTATGTTATTCAATAGTAAACTGCAAATTAACCCTTCAAAAACCAGTCAAAAAAAATGCTCCGTTAGGCTATCCAATGAAAGCTTTTGTTCCCCAGCAGAATTGTTAAGAGTACATCTATAACTGTATTCATAAACACAGAAGTGTGTTCATTACAGCAGGGATGCCCACCAGAGCCAGCTAATTCCTCTCTCAGGAAATCTGTTTCATAATGATATTCCTTACTACACCACACTTGTACTTATGCTGATAGCACAGGTTATAAAAGGGACTTAGGACGGGAGTCAATTAATGTACTGGCTCTTTAACCTCCTTTATTAGAGTACATTAGGCACCAAAGGGACTCAATGTTATGCTGCTGGCAATAGAAACACCCAAGCGATAACATTTCATGCCGTCTCAGCCCTGTCTTCAGTTCACAGGCATACACATCATGATCTGACCTCATTAGGCACTGATTCAGCTGCAGGTGAATACAGAGGGCAAGACTGGTAGAAGTGGGTGCCAAGAAAGTATCTTTCTCGCACCTGGGAAAAGAAATGGCCATCACCAAAGCTGACCTCAGGGTCCATGGTAATTTTCACCCTGATTCTCTGATAAGCTGGATCTTCTAGATCAAGTTCTACTAACTTTTGTCTACATTTGGGAGAACTGAAGCTCAGAGAGGCAAAACAACTAGCCTAAAAGTCGCTCAGCTTTTTAGGAGCAGAACTGAAACTGGAGAATTCAGAGTTCCTGATTCCTAGAAGGGAGCTCCCACTCCATCTGCTGATGCTTTTTCAATATGAAAAGCAATCATTAATAAGCAATTACTAAAGACTCAACTCAGGGAAGGGAAAGTAATAGAAGTATAAATATAAATAAGTTTTAAAAGATAGGATTTTAAACTGGGTTGTGGGAAAGAAAATACAAGTTTCAAATATTTGGTTTCTCTTTTTCTCCTCTAATTTGTATTAATAGGGAAATCAGTGTATGTGTTGGACCAAAATTGAATGCATTTTTAATAATGTGGAGTTTTCCAAAAGAAGGAGTCACTATAATTTGAGGTGAGAAAGAATCCTATGTTACTACGCTACCCAAATACTACTGCTAACCTTTAAAGAACCCAACAATGTCTCGTTGCTGAATTAATCAGTCTCAAGATTATCAGCAATTTAGCTACATTTTGTTGGTAATTAGCTTGATAAATTAAGATCTGCAATAGAAAACATGACATCTTATTGTTCCCGAGGTTTTATGGTATTTTTCTAAAAACAGCAGCTTTCTTTTAAAACATTCATTTCTATTGCAAGGAGACAAACAGCAAAACCCAAAGTTTACCGAGTCTGGCTCCAGACAACAACAGTCTGCCCCAGATCCACTGGGCAAAATATCAAAGATTAGCCATTCATAATGCAAACTTCAAACGTGTGGTTTAAAATAATGTTCAAATCTTAGGACTGTGGGCAGTGGCTTCTAGACAGTAAGAAACTATGAGTTCAATTCCTTAATATTCTCTTTTCTTTTCTACAGTCATGGAACAATGAGCTGGTGAAGAAATATTTTGAAAAATGGTGGAACACGGAGAGATGTTTTCATGTTTATCTGAATGGCTCTCTGTGTATTAAGAGTGCAAAAATGGCAAATTAGAAGCTGGGATCTTTTTCGTCAAAACTGTCCACAAACAAGATGATTTCTTGGGGCTAATTTCCATTCAGGGATAGTGAGAGTTATTTTAAACGACCAAAGCCATTTCAGAAGGGTAAGAGCATGTCAACATGTCCACAGGGTCAGAACTGCTCGCTCTCAAAGACTTGAAACGCACCAGAAGCGCTGGTGATACAATTCTCTCCCTTTCACAATGAATGGAAATGAGAAAAGGTATCTTCCTCCGAAACATGCTAAAAATATAGCAATTACCCGATACAGATGTGGTGTTATAAACTCCTATTCCAAAGCATTCTGTTTCAGCCATGATTTCCATTGCAGAAAACTGTGCTAATAGAAACATCCCTATTAATCTGAATTTGAGATATTTCATACAATGTATATTACCTTTCTGCTGCCTGCAACCTTCTGCCAGGTTTTTTTTTTCTTTTTAGGAGGTGCTTTGAGGGGACCATACCATGAGAACAATACACAGCTGCTGCTGTATAGAGATATCTAATTGTCAATATTGTGGAAATTCTACAGCTTATTACGTGCATTCAGTCTAATTCTGGGCAAATTGCCAGTCACTTCAGGGACAATCAAGTGAGCCACATTACACGTGGTACAGCATCACAGCTTTAAGATACCCGGCTGTTTTGCCTCTGGCCAGAGAATGTTTGTACCAGTGCTACCGAGTGAAGGGGGGTAACTACAAATAAAATAAAATTTGTATTTTTTCAAGTGGGCTGCATTTCAAGCCCAGATGTTAGTAATGAAAGATTCAATTTAAGGATTTAAATTACAAATAAATAAAGTATGAAACAGATGTGATTTTTAAGGAAGTTCAAATTATCCAGGAAGAAAAATATCTCTGTGCATGACAAAGTAATAGGGATTGTCTTGAAGAGTCTGTTGAAAACAATCTGCTAAGCGCAATTCACCCTTAGGACAGGATTGGTTTGGAATGGGAAGGACTGGTGGAGCTTGTCATTAAACAAAAATTGTGTTTAATAAAACTTTATAACCGTGATTAATCCTATGAGGCCCTAAAGGAGTTTGCAGTTTCTGATAAACACATTTTCCTTGTTTGCAATGGTAATGATATTTTGAAGTGAATGGAATAAGAACAAAAAACTCTAAGGGTAGAAAAAGGAGGGTTTGGCAGGTACCACCAAGGCAGAAATTACAGGGACATGTAAGAAACAAGGGCCACCCATTAGGAAACTGCTTTGATGTGTGTGTGACACATATACCTAAAGATGGGTGTAAATATTACTGAGAAACAAAGCTATTGAGCAGGCAGTAATGGAGCACATCTTCATTTATACAGACAAGCTAAGGCTTTTTTAAATTCTAAGTTGATCATTAGGTTTGCCCATCAAAAGGATGACAGTGATGTAAGACACAAGGTCTCATATTTGGAGACTATTCTATAAAACCAAAATCAGAAAGGACCATCCAGAGCTTCTCTGTCTAGTACAGTAGCCACTAGTCATATGTGGCAATTTATATTTAAATTTTTATTAATTAAAATTAAATAAAATGCAATATTCCACTTTCTATCACGTTAGCTACATTTTAAGTACTTAACAGCCACGTGTGACTAGTGGCTACCATATTGGATAGCACAGATAAAGAAGAGTTCCATCACTGCAGAAAATTCTACTGGACAGTGTTGCTTTGGAGCAATGGGGGAAGATTAGATTTGGACGTTAATTTGGACTTAAGAGTTCAATTCTTAGTTCTCTTTTTTTCTAGCCTTGGGGTATTGTGCCATTTGGTTGTCCTTCATGATCCTGAATCTCAAGCACACCTGTGTGTGTAGACACACACCTACATACCCTGATACTCAAGCAAGGCTGACAAAGATAGTGATTATAATAAACTGCATGAGCCCCAAGGAAAAACCAAGCCACAAGCCCAGCTCTGCTGACCTGATCTCTCACCGCCTGTCAGTTATCTCCAACAAGTGACTGAGGACAAACACCACCAGAATCTCATTCTCGATGTATACGCATCTTAAGAGTGCTGTAGCACGGACAACCAAACCTTTGGTAATCAAAAGGCTACAAAACTAAAGCATTTTATGGGGAATGTGGAGGTGGAGACTGCAAACTGCAAAACAATAGGGCTTTAATGAGAACACCAGTTCAGGGGAAAAAAGCGTTAATCCTTTGACATATAAGCTCTAACAATTGCGTAGTGTGTGGTGGTAGGGAGAATCTTAACTCCTGGGCATCTCCCCTAGTGACAAGTTAGCATCCTCAGAGTGCCAGCTCGCACACAAACCCACCCTGGAAGAACAGCACAGCTTCTTTGTGCACGGGGCATCCTCCCTGTGCCACATGAACTTTTTCTGACTCCTTGGAACTGCCAGCAGCCATTTCACTTGGATTCTGGCTGTGACAAAAGCAGCACTGACTTTCTGGCATCAGATGGAAAATGTAATTTTACAAAAAATTGAAAGTTGAAACCTTTCAAAAGTCAAGATCCTTCAATATGTGCCAGAGTAATTTTTGAAAGACTTTTATAAGGTCTTCAAATTCCAAGAGCACTTTCAAAATGTTTACGTTTTTCTCTTATAGTAAAATAGATGCCTTTCCATCATCTCTCACACAGACTTCACCTCATTCTCTGTTTGTTGAAGGATTTTTGTTTCACGAGTCACACATATTTCTCTATCAAATATATTAAAGTAATCTCAGTACTGAAAGAATCCTAGGATATTGGAGCTAAATGGGACTCTAGAGACGGTCTAGCCCAGGGTCCACAAACAACCAGGGCGTTCATGAAAGGGCTGCAGCAAACACATGAATTTTCTATAGTATATAAAATTGTGTATGGAAATTTTTGTGAGAAGAGGATCCATAGCTATTATGAAATCATCAAAGACCAAAGAAACATAAGAACCATTGATCCAGCCTATTATAAATAAGAAAACTGAGGCTTAGAGAAATGAAGCAACCTTCTGAAAAGTCATACCAACTACTTTGTAACTCACATCAGACTAAGAAGTCTTGTCTAGATTCATAATCCACTGCAATTTCCACTAAAACAATTGCCTATTATTTCTTCTTGCCTATAGGTAATCCACATGCCAAACTGAATTTAAAATTCCTGGATTTATTGTAAGACAGAAAAGCCAAAAAAAAAATCACAAACGAGAATTTTGGATTTCAAGGAAATGTTCGATTGTAGGTGTGTTGTGTTCTGTGTTACTACCATACTATCTCAATTAGTTACCTACATTGAGGGAAATTTGGGGAATTCAATGTTGCTTAGGAAAACTTAGCTTTTTGCCCTTCTCCAAATTTTAGAACTATTTTAGAAAGATTACCCACCACTAATTATTTCCTAGAGATGTAATATGTTTTTTAAAAATAAATTCATTTACCGAGTTCTGCTATATACATTAAATTTTGGATGTAGATAAGCACGTGGATTATCAGGAAATGCATGTGTATTAAGATTACTTGCTTACCAGAAATGTTTAAGAGGTTGAGGGGAAAAAGTATTTGTTTTTTAATTGAAGTTTTTAAGACATTTAATGTGCATTTATTTCTTCTGCACCATGCTGATTAAGGGTTCAGGTTCAAAACAGATGAATGTGGACTTAATCTTGGCCCCACCCCTTACAATCACACAAGCCCTGTGACTTTGCACAAATTACTGAATTTCTCCAAACCTCATCTTTCTCATCTGTGCAGTGGAGATAAAAATAAGAGTGACATCATAGAATTGTTTTAAAACAATAAGTTCAAGGGCTTTGCAAAGTGTATGGCACAGAGAAAGGGCTCAGTAAGGGTTAGTTCATAATTACAACAAATTTCAGATGCCAAAGATCAGACATTTAAAAATGTATAAAAAGATAAGTAAATCTATCATAGTGGGTTGAATGGTGCCCCCCACCAAATAATACATCCACATGTGACTCCCAGAACCTGTTTTTACAAATAAGGTTTTTACAAATCTTATTTGTAAAAATGGTCTTTGTGAATGTAATTAAATTAAGGATCTTAAAATGAGATTATCTTGGATTATCTGGATAGCTGCTAAATCTAGTAACTGTCCTTATAATATGACACACAGAGGAGAGGCACATGGCAGAAGAGGAGAGGGCTATGTGAAGATAGAGGCAAAGGTTGAAGTGATGCTGCCACAAGCCAAGGAACACCAGGAGCCACCAGAAGCTGGAAAAGGCAAAGAAGGAATCTTCCCTAGAATCTTCAGAGGAAGTGTGGGCATGACAACACCTTGATTTTGGACTTCTGGCCTTCGGTACTGTCAAAGAATAAATCCTTCTGTTTTAAGTCACCAAGTTTGTGGTAATTTGTTATAGCAGCCACAGGAAACGAATACATACATTATGCCTTACGTGAAATTATATGCATTATTGATACACACATAATCTACCACAGTATAAAATTGGGATTATTTTTAAGTGGATCTCACAAATAATAAAATATTTGATTTATATTTAACAAAACTAGCAAAATGTTAACCAAGGGACCTCGCTCACCTTGTAGGTTTCCTTGACTTTTAGGTCTACCTTTCCCTGGGGCTGCACCACAGTTTACACAGTACACAGGAAGTATGGGGTCATTTCAGAAACTCACCCTCTTCTCCACTCCCCTGGTTCCTGTTATCTTGTTCTTCCTCAGTGACAACAGACTTACATGAAGTGTGTCAGTCACTTGGTTTCACAACAAAGAGGGGAACAAGCAGTCAGTCAGACCCAGGGATGAATCCATCAACCAAATTCAAGTGGCAAGCTAAGGAAAGGAAGGCCCAACAAAGGCACATGCTGATTAAGTCCTGCAGATGGAATTGTTCTTCTGCCTATTTTAATGTTTCAGAATACTAAGAGTGGTGCTCAGAAGAAGAAAAAAAAGTGTAAGCAATTCAATTTCACTCTATTGCAAGTAGGTTAAATAATAATCTCTCCAAGAATGTTTACTGCCTATAAAATGGCATTGCCCAAACAGTACTCAGAAACGCCACCTCAATATCCTCTTCAACTGTCCTTCAACTAAGGTAAAAAAAAAAAAAGAAAGAAAGAAAGAAAAAAAGAAAAAAGAACATTTCCTTTTAGACATGTATGCTGAGGTAAAGACTTTTCAGTGAAAATGGTCAAACCCGTTTTGTCACCTGCCCTAATGACAATGTGATCAAATGCATGGCCAGTCAGATCATGTTGGTGCTTGGCTCCTCAGATGCCTTTGATGGAGTCTGTGTCCATGCCCCCCAGCTTCTGTCTTCTTCAGTCCCAGGTTGCCAGTTACAACTGTAACCATCTCCAGGGGAGTACTACCCTTCCGAATCCAGAGCTGCTTCACTTCCCATGCTAAAGCTAGAAGCTCCTGGGGGTCTACAAGAGCTCCTCCCTCTACCCTCACCTCCCACCCACCCAACAGTCAGCAGCCAGTCACTTGCCCCATGTCACAGAACATCCTCCAGTTCAGGCCTATATTAGTCATGTGGAATGTCACATGACTACAGAGCAATGTTCCTGCACCTGCACATCTAATTACCCTAGGAGGCTTTTGGGTATTTTAATAGAAATAGGTGATTAATAGATAGGTAGATAGGCTGGATGCAGTGGCTCATTCCTGTAATTGCAGCACTTTGAGAGGCCAAGGCAGGCAGCTCACCTGAGCTCATGAGTTCGAGACAAGACTGGGCCACATGGCAAAACTTCATCTCTACAAAAGACACAAAAAATTAGCCTGGCATGGTGGTATGCCTATAGTCCCAACTATTTGGGAGGTTGAGGTGGGAAGATTTCTTGAACTCCAGAGGTTGAGGCTACAGCGAGCCATGATCAGGCCACTGCACTCCAGCCTGGACAGCAAAACTGTCTCAAAAAATAATAACAAGTAGATAGATTAGAGAGAGAGAGACATACAGACAGACATTTATCTTCGATTATATAAAATATTTGTCCTCTGATAGTAAATTTCATCCTTAAAGCAGACGAAAGCCTGATGAACAAGGTGATGGACTAAGTAAGCCAAGTAACCCTGTCTTGGTCCAAAAAGGGCTTAAGTAAGAAAAAACATTAGATAGATTATCTTATGTGGCTTATAAACTAGCTCTGAGAAACACTACAAAACAAACATTCAGAACATTCCAGACAATCACAGGATCCCCAGGACTTCAACACTTTTCTTGCTAAGTGTCTGTTAAAAAGTCTGTATCCTTGATTCTCAGCCACACTTTGTGTGAGTCATGTTAACATGCAGACCAAATCTATATGCCATTCTCAGGAGAATGCACTCGATGAAGAAGGCTCCTTAAAAGTCTTCTCCTGTAGATAAAAAAACAAACAACAACAAAAAACAGAGTTCTCAGTCCTTGTTGCTTTTTGGTCAATAGAACCATGTGGTTTCAAATCAGGAAGGAAATTGCCAGTGGCATCAAAATAGTACGGGAGACAGATAAGAGTGGGATAAAGAGAAAAAAAAATTACCCTCTGAGAGAACAGCAGGCAGAGAGAATAAAGTAGATATTGGAGAAAGAGGTAACAGAAGAGAACAAGCACCAAGCACTGGACAAAGTCAGGAGTCCTGGGTTCAAATTCTGAAATTCTGTCCTACTAATTTATTCAAGTCATTTCTCCGACCTGAGCCTAGATTCCTCACCTGCACAGTGAGCATAATAACACTCACTCTCAGGGCCCTGAGGATCAGTTGAGATAAGGAATGTATAAATGTTAGTGAACTGTAAGCACCAGGAAATGTTAAATTTTTTTCATTACGATTAAAAAGTAATATTGTTTGAGTATGTGTAGCCATCCCTACCCCCATGCCAATGCTACCGCCTACCTGACAAGGAGAATTCCCCCTTCTGTTGTTCTCCTTCCCATGCCCTGCTCCAGTATCTGTTTAAACACCTTCTGTGAAGAGTTCATCTTCCCCCAACTAGTTCCCTGAGCTTTTTGGATGAAGAACTGGGCGGGGGGAGTAGAGAAAAGATAAGCAAGAAGAAGAAAAAAAAAAGAAAGAAAAATGACTAAAGGCAATTTAAATAACAAAGTACTGAAAGCGAGAGAGAGAGAGAGAGAGAGAGAGAGAGAGAGAGAGAGAGAGGGAGGAAGATGTTGGAGGTAGAGGAATTTCTAAGTGATTTGAGGGGAGAGGCACCGGAATGATTGTAAAATGAGAGGGTTGATTGAAAAGAGCTGCTATGGACTGTTGTATTTTGGTCTTACTGCAGATTTCCAAAATTCAAATAGAGAAGAGAATTCCTTTTTAATTAGCTTTGGCTTTGAAAATATGACCCTTGAACAAGATGTGGCTTCCAGCCTGAGCCAGGTGGAAACCCAGATTTATAAGGGTTATAAACTATAGCTAGTTGGACTGAGCAGTTTCAACTTATCAAGGTATAAACATGAAATTCTTTTATTTTTCCGGTAACTACTACCAACTGTGATCACCAAACCTCCCAATTTTTCCTACATATTGGTGGACATCCTTAATGATACTTCATCCTGATTCCATAACTTTACAATCACTTTCCATTTAAAAAAAAGAAATCCCTTTGGGTTACTAAGAGATAGTCTGTACTACTTAAGAACTTGTGTTCAATTCAGAATTTTCCCACTGCCCCCATACACTGCAGTAGTCTGCAGACAATATTATCTGCTCTGTCTTTCCTATATCTCCTTCTTCCTTACACTTATTCTTCTTTTGTCTCCACGGGAAGGAGGAAGAGAAAAGAGTTATTTCCTTTTGTGGCTGCTGTGGCAAATTGGCTGTCTTCTTCATTGTTGGCCAAATGCACTATTTCCTTACATGAACATCCCCCAACTGGGGCTGTTCCTGGATTAGATGCCTGATCTGTCTCATGGTCCACATAGTCCATGTGCTCAGTGAGGCAGACAGAGGTCTCCTTTGGCCCCATTAAGGAACTGGGGGAATCCATCCCTACCATTCTCCCTTCCTTAGTGGTTCCTGAAAAAAATGCAACTGTATCTTCCACTGACACCCAGCAGCTGCTCTCTAATGCATGAGTCTCTTTGCCTCACACTGCAGAGATCCCCCAAAAGAAGCCTCTAATATGATCTATTCTCTGTATTTCCAGTTCTAAGATCTGTAGTTGTGATGATCTATCTTCAGTATCACTGAGAAATTAGGAACTCAAGAAGGCAATTCATTTCCTCCCTCAGCACCATCATACCATCTCCCTGCTCTACTCTGCCCTTGTGCTTTTCCTTCACTTAGTACGGGGGAAGATCAGCAGCTCCAGTGGGTTGGCTGGTACCCAGACCAGGAACAAGATGCTAGTTCCTTTCTCTCTCTCACCTTCTGAAAAACAGACAAGGTGAATACCTGCCCACCAGAGAGGACAGATGAGTGTCTTCGTCCATCTGTGCTGCTTTAACAAAATACCTCAGACTGGGTAATTTATAAACAATAGATAAGGGCTGCTCCCTGCTTCCAAGATGGCACCTTGTTGCTGCATCCTCCAGAGGGGACAAACACTGTGTACTCACATGGCAAAGGGACAGAAGGGCAAGAGGGGCCTAAACTAGTTCTCCCCAGCCTTTATAAGGTACTAATTTGTTCATGACAGTGGAGCAAACTACATTTCCCTACTCTTTTGCCAGGTGGCTTATGATTACAGATAGAAAGAAGGAGGGAAGAAGAGAAACTTAGCTCTCGGGCTTCCAGCTCCAGTCTGCATCACTCCAGCAGTAAAGGACAGCTATGGTTCCAAATTCCTGATTCTTTTGGCACTCATGTTATCAGCCTTATCACACTCCCTCAGAAGTACTTGTAGCAGCCATACTAGTGCTCCATTCCACCCCCATGATTCTAGTATCAGCTGGCCTTCCCCTTTTGGCTGTCTGAGTGCCAATCAAGCCTTCCCACCTGCACTGTTGGCTGTGCCCTCCTAAAGCTCAGAGCACCAACCAGCCATGCCTCCCCTAGAGATCTGAGCACCAGGCTCTCAAATCTCCCTTTCAAGACTTAACCACCTGCCCTGCAGAGGCTTCTCCTCCAAGCTTCCAACTTCTGGTAACATTTCCTCTTCCCTCTCCAGTAATGCCTGAGTTTCATCCCCAGAGATCCTTGGTCTTAGGTATGGCCTGGGCATCAGGATTTTTAAACACACTATTATGCAGCCAAGGTGGTGAACCATTGCAACAGGCATTGTACAAATAATGAGAAAAGTTTACACAGATGTATCCACATTTTATCACACTGGCTCTCTAAGACCATCAGCACATTTGCAAAAATGTTGACTACAGGTAAGGTAGAAGCACGGATGGCTGTGTAATTAATTAATCCTTGAAGTCAGAAGTTAGCTAATGAAATTGCACATGCCCAAAACTAACTTAGGGACTATGCAAGACACAAAGAAGTAAAAGACATGGTTTCTGATCATAGTAGTACTGTAATTTAGTTAGAAAAGTCAATATTAATAGTCACAAAGAAAGTAAAGAACTATGCAGAGACAATAAGGAGATACTTTATTACATAACACAACAAGGGTAGTTTGATTTACCTCTCTGCTCCTCACGCCTCATCACAAGAGGTGAACACGCTTGCTTCCACCTACAGGGCTCAAATTAGACTGCAGGTGCTCTGCATCAGAATCACCAGGGTTCTCTTTAAGATTCTCAAACCCCATTCCATTGTCTCAGTCAGTGAGGCCTAGAAATCTGCATTTTAACATACTCTGTCAGGCACCATGGTTCATGCCTGTAATCCCAGCACTTTGAGAGGCTGAGGCAGGTGGATCTCTTGAGCTCAGGAGTTCAAGACCAGCCTGGGCAACATGGCGAGACCCCCGTCTCTAAATAAATAAATAAAAATAAAAAATAAAAAATAAAAAATAAAAAAAAGCACTCTCCAGGTGATGCTGATAGATGTAGTTTCCAATCATACATAGAAAATAAAACTAGTTTAATAATTTACTTCATGCCATTTTTCTTTAGCAATCAGTGCCCTGTATCTGTATCTGGGGTCCAGGCATTTGGCATCCCACCCCATTACTCCTCCTCCTTGCCTGAGCTCCTGAGTTTCTCATAGCAAACCATTTTACTGGCTGCAGTACCAAACTACTTCTGCAAGACTTGACCAAGAATTCTATACTGATCCCAGCTCTAACCTCTGCCCTCAGTACTGCTGACCTTGGATTCTTCCAAGCCCACAATCCCCTAGAGCATCCTGCATGCCTCTCACCTGCTTACCTTCCAGCCAGCCTAGCCTCCATGTGCCTAGTCTTGCCTCAGGCTCACAGCAAGGCTTCTTCCTGCCATATGGGCTAACATCATCTGAGCTGCCCTTTCTGGAAAGTGGGCCTATGTCTGCACCTTGCAGTTTGGAACACAGTGAAGTTTAATTGGCCATCATGGCAACCCAAACCCATAATCTTAGGTTCATCAATTAAGAGCTCCAAGTTAATCGGCTAAAAGTAGGAAAGCATGTTCGATAATATAATAGAAATGGCCAAATTTTGCCTCCTCCCTGTTGTGGGGAGGGGGGGCCATAGAAATTGCTTATAGGCTTCATGCAGTTCTAAATAATAACAATACATGGGTATGGCAGTTCGTGCTTCACGAAACCTCTCGTGCATTTCACCTCTGTTGATTCCTTCAACAATTTTGTAGAGGAGGCCATGCTGCTATTTTCATCGCCACTTTGTGACTGAGGAAACTGAGGCCCCATGGCTACCTTTGGAAGACTTAAGACCCTCCAGAGGGCCCTTGGGTGATCAACTGGCATTCATCTGGGTCCATATAGCTCTACAGCAAGAATGAGGAGCACCAAGCATATGCCAGACATTTTATACATATTATCCTTCTCCATGCCCCCCTTCCCCAGCTCATTTCTCTCCAGCCACACTGACTTCCCTGGTGTTCCTCCAACATGGCAGGCACCTCCTGCCTCAGGGCTGTTACCCTTGCTAGCCTCTGTGCTTGAGATGATCTTTCTGCAGGTATCTGCATGGCTGGGTCCCTTCCTTCTTCTTTCTTTCCTTCCTTCTTCCTGTCTTTAGTCAAATATCTCATTCTCTGTGAAGACTTCCCTAACCAACCTAGTTAATTAAAATCCAAACTCTCCACCACCAATCCCTACCTTTTCCCTACTGTTTGTTTCTCCATAGCATCTATTACCATCTGACATACTTATTTATGTACTTTATTGTCTATCTCCTGCACAATAGCATTTAAATTTCATAAGCACAGATTCTTATCCAGTTTGTTCACTGCACAGAGTAGGCAGTCAATAAGCATTTGTTGAATGAATAAATTATATCATCTAGCCCTCAGCATCCCTGAAAAATAAGTGTTATTAGTTCTACTTTAGAGATGAGGAAACTAAGATGAAGAGAATTTAAGTAACTCGCCCTAAATCTAGAGCTGCCAGACCTAGCAAATAAAAATACAATATGCTCAACTAAATTTGAACATCAGATGAACAACAAATAAAAATTTTTAGTATAAGTATGTTCGATACAATATTTTAGACATAACTTACACTAAAAAAATGCATTGTTTATCTAAAATTTAAATTTAACCTGCCAACCCTATAATTTATCTGTAGCTCTACTTAAATCACACTATAAGCAAGAGACAGAGCTGAGAATCTCACCCACGTTTCTACGACCCCAAATTCCTGCCACAGTCTCTCATTCTGAAAAAAAAAAAAAGTCACGCAAACACAGGCCCATCCATCCTCACAAAGATCGCCGATGAAGAAATCAGCTCTACAGGCCTTGCCAAAAGTTTTGGTTGTAGTCTCTGATACAGCGGTACCTATTCAACAGAGGAAAAAAAGCCCATTTTATCCTCCTGGGCTGTCAGTCTTAGAGCTTTCATAAGCATTAAATTAATTTAAAAATCTAGAGCTTCTCAATGGTATTATAGTCCTCTAATTCAGTTGCCAGTTACTTATTCTGTATTAATAATCCCGTTCTATGATCGGCCATTGGATATAGAGGAGTTGATCTCATAAAATGTTAAAGTAAACCGGTTTCATTCCCAAGAGGACCCAGTGTGACAGAACATATTACAGAAGATTGACAAGAAAATATTTGGGGAGCCAGGACATTCTCTGGAGCAGCATAAGATATTTGAATGCTGATTTGGAGTGAGGTGATACTTCAAAGAAAAGAATGGCTGGCATAGAGAAACTTTTCTGTGAATAATATCCCTCAAACAATCATGTAGGGAAAGTAACTAAATCTAATGATGTTTAGCTTCATCATCCCTCATTTAGATTTTCATTAGCAAATATTTTTCCTCACCACTACCAGAAAGCATCATTTTCTAAATAGGAGGCTGATGATAAACATGAGGTATTCAAGTCTTAGAAAAAGCACAGTTTAGACCTCATGATCTTTTGAGTAACTTTAGGGTCTTAGAGTGTTTCTAGGACTTAGACCTAGTAACACTACAAGGCCGTAGACTTGCTCTAACCAGTGAGTTTAATAAATCACCAACCTCTCTGCAGACCCAGCTGAACTAGGATTGATGCACAGAGGACTTGGGAAGTCATTCTGCACATCAAGCAGAGGGTGGGGTGGCCCACAAGGCACCTTCTATAGAATTAATCACATCTTGCTTTTTATGAGCCCACAAATTAGTTCTACAGATGCTGGTTTACTGTGAAGACATTTGAGTGATTCCTCAAGGTAAATTACAAGTTCAGAACCTCTCATAAACTATATTTTATTAATTCTTAGAACATCCCCATGACATATAGAAGATGCAGTAGCTCTCATTATCTTCCTATCATATTTTCCTCGACTTCTAAAAGCATGCACGCACACAGACACACACACACACACCCCACATGGTTACATGCAAAACCCATATTAACCCGTCTAAGCTTTTATCCCCCTGGTAGGGTGATTATTCAGGGATGGGCATGTGACCAGGGATGGACCAATCAGAGCCTTTCCCTGGGGTAATTCTAATTGACACTACCGAGGGAGGCCTCTTGCCTCTTAGGTCTCAGAGCTAGAAGGATATGAACCCAAGGCTAATGAGAATCATAATTTTTGCCATATAAAGACAGCTATCTGCCATAGAAGAGAGTGAAACCAAGCAAAGGCAACCTGGACAGAGAAAGAGAGTGCATGGCAGAACCGGGCCCCTGGGCAAGTCCCAGGCTCCAAAGTTGCCCAGTTCCTACTCAAGCTCTGGATTCAGGCTCTGTTAGCTGATCCTGCATCCTTCCAATGGAGCCCTTTCTTTTTTTTTTTTAACTTAAACTGTCTGAGCTGAATTTCTCTCCCTTGCAATTAGAAGAATCCAGACTTACATATAGGGAGAAAATATTATTTCCATTTTATAAATTAAAAATAAAACCTAAGGCACCAAAGGTTATGTGGCTTGGCCTTATCTGTGAAAATAATGTTAGACTTTGAAAGTGCTGCTACCCATTTGAAAACGAAGGCTTACAACACACCTCTCCTATAGCAGCGACTTTCAGAGAGTTTGCAATTCACTGTAAGAAATACATTTTATGCTATAATCCAGTATATACATATGTGTGTGTATGAAACAAAAATTTCACGCAATAGTTGCCCTTATTAAGTGTGATGCACTCTTTTATTTTCTATTATATTTCACTTTTTTCAATGTTGTTTGTTACCCACTAAATTGATTTTACCTCCCACTAAACTGATTTCACAACCCACTAGTGGGTCCAAAATTGTAACTGTTTAAAAATTTGTACTATATCCCTTTTCACAATATAATGCTAATTAAATAAACTTTCTCCCCACTATAAGTTTCCCTTAAGTGAAATTCAAGAATATGTGGATTTATTTCTGTATTCATTTGGTTTGAGCATATGTAAATTCCAAGTCATCCTACTAGAAACGATTAGAAAAACAGAGATTTGGAGGATAGAAAGAGAAAGAGGAAAAGCAGTAGAGCCTAAAAGTAGGATTTTGCCATCAAGTTAGCAGAGAGATAAAGGGACGGAGTTTATACAATGCCAACCTTGCCTGAAGTCACCTCCTATGTCTATCCTTTTCCATTTAGGTACTGAAAAGGCATCATAAGTTTAACATATCCAAATCAGAGTTTTTGGTTTTCCTCCTCCTTCTCCCCTTGTCTTCTGAACTCACTGTGGCACCACTATTGAGCAGAATATTCAAGCCAAAAGGCACCTCCCCCAAAGTTCTGCCTTCAAAACATATCCAAAATCCCATCAGCACTTCCACTGAGAGTGCCTACATTGGGGCCATAACCCTTTTTCACTTTGACTTCTACAATAGCCTCCTATGCTCGCCCCCAATCCACCTGCATTAGTCCATTTTCATACTGCTATAAAGAACTGCCCGAGACTGGGTAATTTATAAAGGAAAGAGGTTTAATTGACTCATGGTTTTGCATTGCTGAGGAGGCCTCAGGAAACACAATCATGGTGGAAGGTGAAGGGGAAGCAAAGACCTTCTTCACAGGGTGGCAGGAAAGGCAGAGAAGAGCAAGCAAGAGCAGGGAAAACTGCCTTATAAAACCACCAGATCTCATGAAAACTCACTCACTATGATGAGAACAGCATGGGGGAAACCACTCCCATGATCCAGTCACCTCTCACCAGTCCCTCCCTTCAACACATGGGGATTATGGGGATTACAATTCGAGGTGAGATTTGGGTGGGGACACAGCCAAACCATATCACCACCATGCTCCCACAATCTAGTCTCTACGGAGCTGCCAGAGTAATCCTTCAAAAATCTAACTTAGATCATGTCACTCTCCACTTAAAACCCTCCAAAGTCTTCCCCTTCACATTTAAAACAGAACCCAACCATCTTCCCATGGCTCCCTCTTATGTCTCCAAACTCAATTTCCTCAGTTCTCTTCATCATGCTTCAACCATCTTGCTCTTCTTTGAATATACCAGTGATTCCTACCTCCAGACTTTTATAATTCCTATTCTTTTTAACTAAGACACCCTTTCCCCAGATCTCACTGCCCTCAGGTCTCTGCTTAAATTTCCTGTCCTGGAAGAAGCCCTCCTGAGCACCTCACCTAAAGTAGCCCCTGCCACTGAGAGTTCTCTGTCCTCTCCCCATTTTAGGATCCTTCATTGCACTTATCACTACCTTCAATTATACAATGTGTTTGTTTGTTCATCATCTGTCTCTCTCACTAGAATGTAACTTCTGTGAAGGCAGGTGTTGGCTGTGAATCCCTCAAGAAACCATCAAATTTAGCTGTTGATCAAGCAAAACCGAGGGTATTGCATACCAGTGCCTTAACAAAAACTTAGTAGCATCTCAGAAGGGAGAAGTAAGGGCAGGATATTTTAAGGCTTGGTGATTCCATTTAAGACAGGTATTTCAAATATATATATAATTATTATTATTATTATACTTTAAGTTCTGGGATACATGTGCAGAACATTCAGGTTTGTTACATAGGTATACACGTGCAATCAACCCGTCATCTACATTAGGTATTTCCCCTAATGCTATTCCTCCCCTAGCCCCCCACCCACTGACAGGCCCTGGTGTGTGATGTTACCCTCCCTGTGTCTGTGTGTTCTCATTGTTCAACTCCCACTTATGAGTGAGAACATGCAGTGTTTGTTTTTCTGTCCTTGTGATAGTTTGCTGAGAATGATGGTTTCCAGCTTCATCCATGTCCCTGCAAAGGACATGAACTCATCCTTTTCTATGGCTGCATAGTATTCCATGGTGTATATGTGCCACATTTTCTTTATCCAGTCTATCATTGATGGGCATTTGGGTTTGTTCCAAGTCTTTGCTATTGTGAATGATGCTGCAATAAACATACATCTGCATGTGTCTTTATAGTAGAATGATTTATAATCCTTTGGGTATATACAGAGTAATGGGATTGCTGAGTCAAATGGTATTTCTGGTTCTAGATCCTTGAACCAGATCTGGTTCTAGATCCTTGAACCAGATCTGGTTCTAGATCCTTGCCACACTGTAAGACAGGTATTTCTTTTTTTTTTTTTTTTTTTTTTTTTTTTTTTTGAGACAGGGTTTGGCTCTGTTGCCCAGGCTAGAGTGCAGTGGCACAATCTCAGCTCACTGCAACCTCCACCTCCCAGGCTCAAGCCATCCTCCACCTCAGCCTCTTGAGTAGCTGGGACTACAGGCACACCCTGTCATGCCTGGCTCATTTTTGTATTTTTTGTATAAGTGGGGTTTCACCATGTTGCCCAGGTTGATCTCGAACTCCTGAGCTCAAGAGATCCACCCGGCCTCCCAAAGTGCTGGGATTACAGGCTTGAGACACCATGCCCAGCCAAGACAGGTATTCAGTGGAGGGATCCTGATTGAAATTTAGTCATTTGTGATATAATAGTTTAGGATTAGTGGACACAGTGGACAAAGGTTTCAAAGTGGTCTTAAAGAGTAAACAGTCATTTGATAACCTAGTTCAATATTGTTCAGGGAAGGCCTATTATTCTGATGAGACCTAGTTTATTGGCTTATTATTCAGGAAAAATAATGAATTTTTAGAAGTTCTGGAAACAATCCATTTATTTGCAAGTTTATCTTCTGGACAAAAATTTTCTGGACTAGTAAATTCTTGTTAATGCAGTCTTAGTTTTTAATCCTAGTAAGTCGTGTGACTGTATATGATTTCAGTTCTCACAGGGAACTTCTTTGTCTAAGTTAGTAACATAAAGTGCTTAGAATCATGCCTGGCACATAACAGGCACTCAATAAATATTTATTGTTGTTGTTCTGTAGTTGTTGTTGCTAACACTCTAGTGGAAAGTTCCTGTCAGGCACACAATAAGTATTTGCTAATTAACTATTAACAGTTGGAAGGACAGAAGACGGAGCTAAATCAAATGTGTAAGATAGAGCACCTCAATGGAAGGGTCCTGCTGTCTCCTTATGGGTTCTGACATGGAGTTATTTGGGCAGGGGTATCAGAAAGAGTGTCGGAGAAATTATTTGCCACAGCGAGCCGAGTGGATTAAATAAGGAATCTTCAAAGCTTTCCCCTCATCAGGCATCTTTGTGCTGTGGACCATGATGGGACCCCCAAGAGGGAATCAAAAGTTAAAAACATAAAAAGGCAAAACTGTTGAACTCTCCAATAGGAGACTATATGCGGGATGACTGGTTCCTTCAATACACCTGCAACAAAGCAAACAAGTTTCCACAGTCTCATTAAAACTGCAGTGGAGAGTCTGCAAGTTTTCTATTAAGCAAGGATGGTGAATGGAAATTGATTTTGCACTAATAATGTAAGGTGTGTAAAATGCTATACATAAGGTCAAAGTATAATTTTTATAGTTGAAAACATGACTGTCATACAAACATAAAATGAACACCTGTCAAAGACTTATTAACTCATTAATGAGGGAGGCAGTATGAAAAATCTACTTCAGATAGCATTTTGAGGAATGGGGTATTTATAGGCGTTTAAAAAGAAACGTTAGAATTATATTGCTAGGTTGGATACAAAACTGATTAATGTTCCACAGGGCAGTAAAAGCCATAACCTTTGGGGTTATCTTTGCTACTGGACAGAAATTATTTGTATGGCAGAGATCTGCCATACAAAATCTCCAAGTTAACACATAACTTCACAGAGCTTGAGCCCATAATTAATAGTAAATAGCAAAATCAAGCAAAGGTACATCCCCCAATATAATTAATTACCCTTAGGTGGCCTCGTTAGACAATGCCCTTGTAAGACATTGAAAGGACATGCCTTATTTCCAAGCTTTGGAGAATTTTTCTTAACAATATTCTCATTTTAATTTGTGTAATTTACAGATGCTTTCATAGATTCTCTCAATCCTGATCCCCAACTCTATAGTGCCCATGAAGTCATGGTTTTTGGCCACAAATTCTATTATGGAGGAGAAGTGGGTTTTTTGTTTGTTTGTTTGTTTGTTTTTTTTTTGGTTCATGTTTTGTTATTTCCCAGGAATGTCACCCTCATGATAGAAAAGGATCATGGCACTTGTGTTTCCCTCCTTCCCCGGACTGCAGGCTTCTCAAGGATATGACCAGGTCAGTTCAAAAACTTCAACATTTCCTTCGTCAGCTACAAATTTCTACCATCTAGAGATGTTTGATACATACTGGGAACACAATAATGATACCTAGATAAAGGAATTAATGTAACTAAAAGAAAAAATGTTATTGTTAATCAGGAAACAGTTATGAGGTAATGTAACAGTTTAACACACAGGTCCAGCCATGAAACAGTTACACAGGAAGCTACAGTTCAGCTGGCTGAACCTGGCTGAGCCCCAGAGTTGCAGGAGGACACGGTTCTTTTAGGACAAATCAGCCTATAAGGAATGGGCTTTAGGGTAAGGCAAAGATTGCTACAATCAGCATTTAGCCCAGAAGATACTTTCTTCTGCTACCTCAAACAACTGAGATCTGTAAAATCACAACCACCACACTTAGGGAAGGATCCTAAAAGAGAGCTGCAATGGAGAACTGATTCTCCTGGGGTTTTATTTTTGTTTTTCTGTCATAAAAGAATTTGCTCAATAACTATAAAGAACAGAAACTGTAATAGAATCTGTGTGTATGTTATACTTTTTCAAGGTTTATTTAAGAATTTGAGGTGGATTAAAGTAAAAGATAATCCCCAAAAAGGTATTTTTAATAGAAATAAGTGGTGTCAAAAAGTGAAGAAAATGTGATCCTGTACTGGAAACCTAGCACTAAGCATCCTGGTAGCCAAGCTAGAAGGAAAATTTTACAACTTACCCAAACCTTATTTTCTAATAAGGAAACATACCAGAAGAAAGAAATGTTTCACTAGCATTGAATTATATGAAGAATTTATTTTACAAACCCTTATATAAGGACACTAGATAGGTCAAAGCCTTTAACACGGGTGTTACAAAACTTGAATTTATGCTCTTTATATTTCTGTATTTTTAATTGCTTACTAAAAGCTAAGGCCATAATATTATATCATATAACACAATGTCCTGATATGTAGCATTTGGGTGGCCTAACCAGATATAAGGGGATAGCTTAGAGATTCTGCAGACAAGTTAGCAGATCTTTTGGTTTATCCACTTCAGACATCAATTACTTGATCTGCACTTTGACCAAGGTGGCCAATTCAAGACTGAGATGTGTTTATATCTCAGTACTCTATGCATTCTCTGTGTCCAACATGGTGACTGACACATAATAGGTGCCCAATAACTACTTGACAAACAGCACTAGTGAGTGTTAAACAGCGCTTTGTAATGGAGAGTGGCTAGAAAGCTGTGCAGCAGCAAAGGTGGGCTTGAAGAAAAGGACTCCTATTCTAATCTGGATAGGAGTGTCACTTTTTCTCTGCCTGTGTTAGTGTATCTAATACTTCTCTTCTGGCTCAGACTCATAAAATGATACCTTTATCCATAATTTTAGCAAAATATGGAAGCTAACTGTTCAAAACCTGCATATAGTTTATTCCTTATTAGGAGCTTAGTTCTTGTCAACAAACCCTTTGCCATTCTTCTGGTAAGTAGTGAAAGGACTTTTTCTTTGACTATACTTGGGAGTTCAATGGATGTCCCTACAGTATTCTGGCACCCTTACTGGTGGAATGGGTAACAAGGGCTTATAGCATTAGGATCCTTATTCAGGAAACTCTGATAATACCAAGGTCCAGGTGATGTCAGTCACCGAGTTCATAAAATGATCGGTTGGACAATCAAAACAGCTAGCTATCCTGGGAGTTCCTTGTGCTTTCCCTAATCCAATTCATCTTGTACATGCATGCAGACTGAGTTTCTGAAATATCACTTTGATCATTTTGGTCAGAAACATTCCACATGGGGATATTAAAAACAAACAAAACAAGAGAGTTGGAAACAGGAGGGCAGTGAGGAGGACATCCTTCAGGGACCACCTACCATTACTGCCTATGGCCAGGCTAAACAGCCAGTAAACTTCTGGACCACAGATGGATCAGAACACAGGCCAAACCCTTTGGGACAGGAAATCGCGGTTCTGAAAAACACACTCTGGTGTGCATCCTCCTGCTCTACCTTTTTCTCAAACATTCTGGAGAGGCAAAAAAGGCAGAGTCTTCCTGGGAGTGTATCAGTGCGATGAACACACCAATGGCAAAAATGCCATTTGTAGAGCAATTTATAGCATCGGATATAATTACCACTTCATTCTCACAACAACCCACCTTGTAGACATTAAGACACTGATCTAAAGCAATGTGTCCCAAACTGTCCCTGCTGATGGACCACTTTATTTTTCTGTTTCCACACTAGCCTAAGAAGTGTACTAGAAAGCCCCTTAGACAAATTCCCTCTCTTTCTCTTTCTCTCTCTCTCTCACCTATCTTTCTCTCTCAGCATTCTGAGACAAGCCATTCATACAAGAAACATAAAGTGCCTAATTATTTTTTCAGAGGGGTATAAGAATATACAGCAGTGCCCCCTTATCCGTGGTTTCACTCACTGAGGTTTCAGCTACTCATGATAAAGTGCCATGAGTCCAAATATATTATATGCAAAATTCCAGAAATAAGCAATTCATACGTTTTAAATTGCATGCCATTCTGAGTAGCATGATGAAATCTTACACCATTCTACTCTGCCCCAACCTGGACATGAAGCATCCCTTTCTCCAGTGTGTCCACACTGTATATGCCACCCGCCTTCATAGCTGAGTCACTCAGTAGCTGGCTCAGTTATCAGACTGACAGATCACAAAAGAAGGCAAGGATAGTACAATAATATATTTCAGATAGACCACATTCACGTAATATTTATTACAGTATATTGTTATAATTTTTCTACTTTATTACTAGTTGTTGTTAATCTCTTACTGTGCCTAATGTATAAATTAAACTTTATCAAAGTATGTATAGGAAACAACATAGTACATACAGGATTCAGTACTATTTGCAGTTTCAGGCATCCACTGGGAGTCTTGGAATGTATCCTCTATGGATGCAGGGGGACTACTGTATCAATAAATCACATGGGATTGTGACATAAATGCAGCTTGTGTATCATGTGTTTCATTGAGTTTATATATATAAATATATATAAGTTCCTATATATTGATATATATTTACATAAACATATAAAATATATAGTCCATAATATATATTATATATTATTATATATAAATATAGATATAAATATATATTCCATAAGTATATGTCATATATATTTATATGTAAATAAATTTATTAATGTATATATATGTATATGTATGATTAAGGAAAGGCCAGTCCTCGGCACACAGGTGATTTGGTTTCTAGGAATATATTAACAGTTCATTCTGATTACCACTCTACTGATCATCGTAGAGATTGTGAACTTATTTAAAAGCATTACCCACTTAGGTCCAAGGCAATTTCCAAACAAAAGCACCCCTCCATTCCAAACAGAACTCCGGTGCCTCCTCCTGCTTTGAGTCTGAGATACCAGGGCCCTTTTCAATTTTATGCCATGAGCAGAAAGGATCTTATGTTCCCATCCATTCCAAAGGTCATCCAAGCCATTCAGCATGTTTTCCTTCAGCAGGTGGAAGAGCCAGGGTGTGCCTCCTAACACAATGGTTACTTCTAACCCACATTTGAACAATTCTCTTTTCACCAAAGCTGTTCTCTCATTGTCCTGGGCTAGTTTATATTTACGCTATCTGAACAATGGAATGTGAATAGGAGAGATACATGTTTCACCTCCTGACTGGCACCATAAACCTCTCTATGCCTAGTCATTCATATCATTCTCCTCCTCCAGCAGCCTCAGAAGCCATGTGTTGAAGATGAAGGAACCACAAACTAGAGAACCCAAAACCCCTGAATCTGTGGGTTTTGGCCACATTCACGTGGGATTGGGCCATTGAGATTTCGGGGTTTGTCTGTAATAGTGGTTAATGCTACCTTTGTCTGGTATAGCAGCTGATGGTACCTTAACTAATATGCCTTCATAATCAAGGGTAGTAGTTATTTTCCCCATCATTGTGCAAGGTTGGCCAGTTATTTGGAACTCCTTTATAAATCAGTTCTTGTCATGATCCACTCAATGGGTCTGCTCTGTATCTATTCGCTCATTTAAAAAATTATAAATTGAACACCTAGTATGTGTCTTCACTGGGCACAAGTATGATATCTAAAGGTCCCTTAAACTGAGACCCAAGAGGGACAATTCTTCAAATTTGGTTCTATGGTAACTAGGTTATATCTATAATTATTAAAAAGAATACACCTGTTGACTCTCTAATGCCGGCCCCATTCCTCCTCACTACCCCACCTCCCTCCACCCTTACATCCCTATGTGCCAAAGTGGAGATGCAGCTTCAGGCTGCATGATTTGCAAGACAGCAAAAAAGTTCCCTGGGAGGTTGTCTTGCTCACTGTCAATTCAGATTCACAATTTACAGGGACTTTGATCAGGGAAGAAGCCATTTCCATTGTGCTCATGACAACAGAAACACAAGGAATGGAAATGGTTTGTCTTTGTAAAATTAAGAGATTTAGATTCCTTTTTAATGTGATACACCATGTAACTCCCTCTTCTGGGTCCTCAAGAGACACTCGCTAAACCTCAGGATTACTTTTTAAGGTTCTTTGAAGTCTGGTTTGTTTCTCATTCATGCATCTCAGCACTGAGACAGGCCTTAAGGGAGGAGCAAAGGGGCCCAGATTCTTATAATACATCTGAATATGTTCTCATAATAAATATAGAATTGACATGTGCACCTTATTCAAGATTCAACCCACAAAGAGGCCTGTTCCACCTCTGTCATGTTTCATCATGCATTTGCCTCCTAGCTGGATATTTTGCAGTCTTTGCAGAAAGTTTAACTGTTTAAACCTTCTTCCCGAGCTGAGGCAGCTCCCTGGCATACTATCACATTTGTTTACTTGAAATGGAAAGTTGGGATTTGCAAGCCTATTTTGATTTGATTTTTTATAAGTAAAAAATTAAACTTAGATGAACATAACCCAGTATATTTTATTCTTTCCTGCTCCTCACATCCAACCTGTGGTACCGTTTCTCCAAGGAAAGATTCTTTTATTGTCCCCATTGTCCCACCCATACTACTCCCTTCTTCACTGTTTATAAAAACACTGCTGGGAAATTAAAACAAGAAATGCTTTTTTCCCAAAAAACTAAAGTATATCTGAGCTTAGGCAAACGATGCTGTTTTAAATGATATTGGAAACTCAGAACCTAGTAGAATGTTTTGCAGGCACTGTGTGAATGGTTAATTATGATGATGGAAAAGACAGAGAAACCCACCTACTCATCAGAAAAAAAAGCAAAGAAGGAAAGCCTTCTGTTTACAGACTGCAGACACAGCTCAGGGACTAATGCTCGCTCTGAATATGGATTTCAGGAAACTTCAAATCACCCTTCATCTGCAGGATTTAAGCCCCCAAGGCCGGGACATCTATTTTTCACATTTGATTTGGGTTGGGACCTGGGGCTGAAATCAGATATCATTACCCCTTCTCCCCACTACACTCCCCTGCGCCTCTGTAACTCTGTTATTTCTCCTATTAATATCTCATCAACATCGGGCAGGTGCTTCCTGTAGGGAGGTTCTTCATTAACAAGTTGTCAGTGGGACAAAGAGTCAGATTCCCACTGCTGAAAGAAATTGGCATGAGACCTGGCAGGAGGAGGCAGAAGAGCAGTCTGCGAAATGATTACACTTTCTATCGGGTCTGTCTTCCTATCAGACTTAAATCTGGACTCACCTATCTGACTTCCGAAAACTTTCCTGTAACTTCCTCCTTAAGCAAACATTTGCTCTCAAATTAAATCTATTTTTATGCTCAATGTAATATCTGAATCAGCAGTTTTTAAATACTCAATATATCTTTAAATGCCAACAGACAACAAGTATAGCAGGTGTTTAATTGTGGTTTAAAGATCCACATTGTTCACATTTTACAATCACAATTAAAATTAAGCAATAACACCAAAGGAGTTCCGGTATACAGCAATAATACTTACCCGTATAGTGAAATTGATAAGGATCCAGATATAATGATGCCCATTGTAGTAACCCTGTGGTGACTGATTGCTATTCTGCTGTTAGCAAACAACCAAGAAATACTTTATTTTTTCAGAATTATCAATTTGTTTCTAGAGTATGTGAACAATGGAAACCTTAAGGGAGAATGCAATAGTTAGTGAGGTATTAAAACAGTTATATAACTAATAAAAACACTAAATCAACTTAGATATGCAGCAGTGTGTCATTTCCATTTTAATAAAAAAGTACATTATTCTCTTCCCGAAATTACAAAATTTTATTTTTTTTAACTCTGTGCCAACATATTTGGAAAGTAAAAAAGTCATAAATCTATGGTTTCTGGAATTGTCATTTATGTGATTCTCTAGTCCTTAAAAAAGATAGAATAAAAACAGGCATTTTCATAAAACAATCGATTTGAAAAATTATTTGCATTCGTTGCTTGCCATTTTTTTCTCTGGGAGGGTGAAAGAGGGAGCACAGGGACTTATAACTAAAACAATTTGATTTTCATAGCATCCCTGTATGCTGAGCATTAAGATCGCTAGATGTGCCTGCTCAGAAACGAGGTGAGCTGGGACACTTTATTGACACATCCTTTGCTTGCAGGCTGCATAGTAACAAAAGCTCAGGCGGAGGGTCAGACTCCTGTTCAATAAAATCCAGGCTTGAGCCAGATGGAAGACAGTCGGGAAACCAAGCCAGGGCTACAGCAGGCTCTCCTATTTGTAGGCCTGAGCTGCCTTAGAACTTGTGGTTCCAAATCTGAGCAGAGCTGGCTATATCTATCTTAAATCAAGAAATTTAGGTACATACATTTTTCTTGTCTGAAAACATAGAGACAGGCTTATCAACAGGGGCCACAGGATGGTTTCCAAGCACCCTTGACAATTCTCATGAGTTTATCGCCTGGGTTGCTAGTGAACATCTTCCCACAGGGAAGAGCTAAAAGTAGCTCTTGAAAGAGCTAGATGTAGGACTTTAGAACTACCAGATCATTTGAGAAGACCTGAAGAAAGAGGAAGAAGCAAGAGGAAGAAGGCCAGAACTAGAAAGAACTTGTGAATTCATCCATGGCACTGAGTCTCATTTTTCCACCAAAGTACCCCTGGAACAGTGGTTTCTGCCCTGCCTACATGTTAGTATCCCAAGGGGAGCTTTTAAAAAGATGATTGATGATAGATAGATAGATAGATAGATAGATAGATAGATAGATAGATAGATAGATATGCTCCAGTCAAAGCCAGTTGAAAACAAAGCTCTGGAGACAGGTTCAGGTCCCTTGTGGGTGATTCTGACACATGAATGCTTAGCACCAAGGAACTTGGAGATGGGATCTTATTATCTAAAAATGTGTGCACATTTTGTAATTTGATTCAATAAAGCATTTAGTTTTGTTAATGATATGGGTTTCCTTTTCTTCCAAGTATTCAAGTCAAATCAATGAACCAGGGAGATGTGCCATAATCATCCTGTGATTGATTCTACTCCTGAGAGTGTTATGAATGCCAGAGAAGCAAGGCTCTAACTCAGCATAAATGAAGAAACTGAGGCTCAGAGAGGTAAAGTCCCTTGGGACTTCTGAGTATTCTGTACCATCTGCTCCTTTGTAGCATACATAAAGGGCAACTTAGTGATGAAAGACTCTGGATTCCTTTCAAGAGAACATAAGGAAATATGAAATGGCTGGAAAGTCTGATAAGAGAACACCATAACAATAGCAGTTACAATTTACTAAGCCCCTGCTAAATATCAGAAATTTGCATATTCATGCTTTCATTCTGCAAATTTTATTTGCTATTAGTACAGGAAAGGCACTGATCTAGCCACCTGGGATGCAACAGATATCAACGTGAGACATGATTCCTGATTTCTTGGAACTTCAGGCAACAGGGGGAAAATGGCATTAATCAAAAATCATAGTAAGAGGGAAATAATCAGGCCCTGTGGTAAATGCTCTGAAGAGAATATGATTCCACAAAAGCAACAAAGAAAGCTGATCGATACAGTAGACTCAGGAAAGGAAGGGACACGTGAGCTGAGAGCACGAAGAATGAATAGGAGTTCACCAAATTGTGGAGATGACAGAGTGAAGAAAGAGCATCCCTCACAGAGAGAACAGTATGTGCCACTGCTCATAAATGCTCAGCGTGGACAAAAAAAAAAGAAAAAAAAAAAAAGCATTAGAAGTTGTCTAGTTGCACCTCCATGTGGATCACATGTCCCTCTGCCTCACACCAACAGGCATCATGCTCAGGGGCTTGGACTGCAGAGTCTACCAGTGCTGAATGGAGGAGGCCAAGGGAAGCTTATTCAGACAACAATTAATGTGGGCTCTGAGTGACCAAATGTAAAGGAGCAGCAAAACAGGGAGGAAGAGAGAAACTATAGAACAAACAAAGCAGCCAGTGCAACCCTAGAATCTACATAGAATTTCCTGTTTCTTTTAAACAACTTTTTATTATATCATGAGGTTTTTAGCTGCACCTAACAGAAAACTCAACTTAAAATGCTTTAAGCAATGAGGATATTGTATTATTTCACACAGCACAAGTTCCAAGGAAGAACGGTTCCTAAGGTGTTTCATTCAGAGGTTCAAAGAAACCATAAGAACATTTTTTTTCCTCTCTGCTATTCTTAACTTGTTAGCTTTGTCCTCAATGAGCTTCCACCATGGTCACAAGGCGGTTGCCACAATTAAGGGTTCTACCTGCAGACAAAATAACAACCAGCCAGAAGAGAAGGGGTTATTTCTTACTTGTGTCTCTTTTTCTCAGAGAGGAAGTATTTTCCCAAATACCTCTGCACCAGCAGACTTCTCCTCAGATCCCAGTAGCCAGAACTGGGTCACATGCCCACCCAACCATAATAACAGTCTAGGGCAATGAGAAGACCTCACATGGCTTAGACTATACAGGATTCACTCACAAGCTTCGGATAGGGTCACCTGAAAGGCAATTATCTGAACAAAATTGAAATTCTGTCAGCAAGAAGGTAGGGAGATGTTATTTGAGTAACCAGTAGTGTTGCTTCTCTCCTGCTTTACTTGCTCAGAAAAGGCCCCACCTTCTGGGCAGCAGGAATTGAGTGGCATCAGGCTCATCAATGGTGTTCCTGATTAGTTCTGTGTAGTGTAAATAAAGCAATAAACAATGGGTAGGAAGAGGACAGTTTGACTTTGCATACCGAATCTCTTCATGCTGGGAGGAAGAGAGCAGAGTCAAATCCTAGGCAGGCCTCAGAGGCAACTGTGAAGAAATTATCAGACTTTCAGTTGCATCCCTTGCACTCCAGTGCCTCAGTTAACCTGCCCACACATGAGGGTCAGCAACAGCCTTAAACCCAAGGACAGACTTTAGATTATTCTAAAGTCCATTATCAATCAGTGGGATGAGAATTATCATGCAACCATTTGGCACATCTTTTCCTCTGTTGCCATCTCAAGGGACCAGGGTGAGCTATAAACATTAATTAGGAAAAACCCATGACACTCTTGAGATGATAGCAGGGTTGGAATCACATCCGCCCATCTCAATTAGCTCAGAGGACAAACAGGCCACCTAGCATCTTTCCTGGGGCTTGGTTACAAATGACATTGAGACTCAACACCTAATGGATGATTCACAAACCACTTTCCAACATAAAAATGCAGCTGAGTTGCCAACAAGACCAACAGCAAACCAGTGGTCAGAGTGTTTTGATAATGTTGTATCCCCTGTTTCTGCAGACATCTTCCTGCTCAAACTCCCTTCATAATTCCTATAGGGTAATTCTGGAGTTTCTGGTAAACAAGTATTATAAAGTTACCCATGCATAATATAGTATGAAATGGAGGTTAAAGGCAAAGGTTTAGAAATCAGATATGGGCTACAATATCAGCTCTGTTACTTACTAGCTGTGTGACCTACTTCATCTCTTCAATTCTCAATTTTCTCATCTATAATATGAAGTCTTTTAGTGAGGTTGTGAGGACTGAATGAGAGATTGACATAGAGAGTATCTAACATACAGTAAGTACTAAGTAACCACTAGGCTTTATGATAGGCGAGGAGTCATGGCATAGATAATTCACCAAGGAACAGGACGAATAGCACAAGACATGTGGAAAGAAGTAAACTTTCAGAAAATCAAGATCCTAGAATAAACAAACTATAGGGTCACAGAGGGGTTAAAAGAGGCCTCAGAGACAACATAGAACTACTTTCTCATACTGCGCTCTAGGCTTAGTGGAATCTTCTAGTTTCCCAGAAATTTAGAGAGGTTAACATTCCTTGAAAATGTGTAGAGGCCCATTCCACAGTCACAGTATTGTAAACAAACCCTTGAATCCCACAACGTGACATTTCTCACCACCACCACTCTTTAAGGTTCTATTCACGCACCCAACACACATTGGGCACATGGGCCAGGTGCTATAGCAGAAACTTCAAGGACCTGATGGTTTAGATATTTGTCCCCTCTAAATCTCATGTTGAAATTTGACCCCCGAATATTGGAGGTGGGGCCTAGTAGGAGGTGCTTGGATCATGAAAGGTGGATCCCACATGAATGGCTTGTTGCCATTCTCGAAATGATCAATGAGTGAGTTCTTGCTCTATTCCTGCAATAGCTGGTTGTTTAAAAGAGTCTGACACTCCTCCCTCCTCTCTTTCTTCTTCCCTCTCTCCCCCTGTGATCTGCCCACACTGGCTCCACTTCCCCTTCTACCATGAGTGGAAGCTTCCTGAAGCCCTCACCAGGAGCAGATGCTGACACCATGCTTCTTATACAGCCTACAGAACTGTGAGCCAAATAAACGTCTTTTCTTTATACATTACCCAGTCTCAGGTATTCCTTTATAGCAATGCAAATGGACAAATAGAGGCCCCAAGCTCAGCATTTTACATGTATAATTTCTTGTCCTGACGATGACCCTAAAGATAAATACTACTTGCCCCATTTAAATGTGAGAGTGCCATCCAAAAGGGTGGGTATAGCTCAAAAATACAGCTGGTGAGTTTTAGAGATCAGATGTTGACCCCAGTCTACCTATGTATTGCGACAAAAATGCTACCAAAGAAACTACCTGAAATGTCAGTGGATTAAACCTACATTCGTTTATTTTCAGAGATCTGCAGCTCAGCCCAGGGACACTTGGTCTAAGCTGGGCTTGACTCAGGGTGACTCTGCTTCAGCTGTCTCTCTTCTTTCTGGGAGCATCAGGCTATCTCAGGCATGTTGTCCTCAAGGCCAAGGCAGAGGCCCAGAAGAGCAACTCCAATTGTGCAAGCGTCTTTGAAATTCTTGGTCACATCATTTATGCTAACATTCAATTGGCCAAAGAAAGCTACACAGACAAACTTCAGGGGCAGGGGAATATATTCCACCTCTCTTAGTGGGAGAACTGCAAAGTCCTATGGCAAAGGGATGAAGAATTGGAGCTATTCAGATAATCCACTACAGTCTGATTTCAAGGCCTCACATTTTCTTCTATCCCAACCTTCCAAATAAACATTTGCTGGTAGGAGTTTAACAGCAGGAGATGGGCAAACCAAAATTCTGACATAAGAGTGGCATCCAGTGGCCAGGGGTTAATTTGCAATAAGCCACAACTGCAGGCACCCAGATACAACCGTTGCTGGCTAACCACATCCCAGTGGAAGTTCAGCAGACCACAAGAAATGGCAGAAACCAGCCTGGGGTCTGGCAAAGGAGAGAATTCAGCCAACAACAAGGACAGATGGCCACCCTCCTCCTGGAAGAACACAGATGCCTCTTGAGTTTTCTTCACTGTTGGTGTTCACATCCAATCAACTCTATAAAGTCGTTAATAGCTCTGTGCCAGTCACTCTGAGATAAGAGAAGTTCAAGGCCACCATTGTTTGGTTGGGGAGATGTATCTAAGACATGTGACATAATTAGAGAATGACAAGATCACTGAGTAGGGAATTCTGTGATGCTATTGCAAATTGCTGTGATGCTTCATTGCAGTGATTCTGAAAGTGGACCAGCACATCAGCATCCCCTGGGAATTTGTTAAAAATGCTAGTTCTTGGGCACCACATCAGACCTCCCGAATCAGAAAATCTGAGGGTGGAGCCCAGCTATCTGTGTTTTTACAAGCCCTTCAAGTGATTCTGAGAGCCTCTGTTTCCAAATACAGTGAGACCAGAGAGGGCATGAGGTTCCACAAGGCAAGTACAACTTCAGCTGGACCTTGAAGGAGCTCGCTAGTGCGAGAGACTTTGTACACTGTCGACCCTGAAGGCAGAGAAGAAGCCATGAGAGTGACTCACTTAAGGACCAGTGAGTTGTATGTCTGGATGGAGGAAAGGGAGATCCTGAGTGGTGGGCAGGGGCAGAAACAAGATCAGCCAGATCAGGAGCAGTGAGGTTGAGGACAGTCTTGAAAAATGAACACAAAAATGCTTGGTCTTGTTGCAATATAAGATTGCAGATTTTTACCCTGAAGAGTGAAAAGGGTAGGGAAGAGGAGAAACAGAGAGAACAATTCCCCCTACTACATCCTCCAAGGGTGGGACTTTCTTCTGAAAGGTGTTAGAGGGTATAGTATGAAAGCAAGAGCCAGATGTCCAAAGAACAATTGAAACAACAGTGGTCAGATGGTGAGACCCCGAAAGGAGTCAAAGGATGTCATCTTCCTTAAGGGTCCCATGCCCCTTCCTTGGCCCTTAGTCTCACCCCATCATCTGCCCCATGACACCCCTATCATGGTACAAATCACCGGGGAAGGAACTCAAAGAAAAAAGTAAGGCAGCAATATGAAGACTGAATTGTAAGTGTGATCGACATTTCAGTTTTAGAGGAAGCTTCTAAACTTTCCTTTGAAAAAATGCCTGAAATGGCCAAGGAGAAAGAGTAAATTTTTTTTATTTAAATTAAATTTTAAAACCTTCACCAAACCTAAACAAGTTTTATGGGTGTCAATAGGTTAAATTCCTGTCCCCTGCCCAAATTCAGAACCAACTGAAAAATAGATACAAAAATCAGGTAGATGGAGATCAAAATGCCCACTTTATTAATACATATACTTTATACATAGCATTCAATGTTTTTTCTGGTTGTTGTTTGTTTATTTGTTTGTTTGAGATGGAGTCTTGCTCTGTCGCCAGGCTGGAGTGCAGTGGCGTGATCTTGGCTCACTGCAATCTCTGCATCCCAGGTTCAAGCAATTCTCCCGCCTCAGCCTCTGGAGTAGCTGGGACTACAGACACGCGCCACCACGCCCGGCTAATTTTTGTATTTTTAGTAGAGGCGGGGTTTCACCATGTTGACCAGGATGGTCTCAATCTCTTGACCTTGTGATCCGCCCACTTTGGCCTCCCAAAGTGCTGAGATTACAGGCATGAGCCACCGCGCCTAGCCGTATTCAATCTTTAGCTACTGATAATGCATTCCAGAATTAGATACACTTGCCCACCCATGCCACAAACAGGCAAGATTGAAGAATGACAGGCCTACACAGTATGGAACAGAGAAGCAGGATAGAATGGGTGGTCTCTGCAGACAGGCCCCCAGAGAGAGAGAGAGAGAGAAAAGGCTGAGACTCTTCTATCTAGATCAGCAACTGCACTGGTCACCCTTCTCCCTGGAGAGGAATGAATGAGTGGGCAGAGGGAAGCCAGGAGAGTCTCTAACGAAAGCTCCTCCATCTAGAAACTGAAACTGGGGATAAGCATTCCCCTGCATAGTGCCAATTACATAGGAATTTCTGCCAGATACAGCCACAGAGAAGACCATACATCCAAATTATTGACTATCATATTGCCATTAATAAAAATAAATCAGGGTTTTCTACTGACTTAGAAAGATTTCCACAAATTAATATTGAATAAGAAATCAAGATGCAAATATTTTACAAATGACTGAAAATTATGAGTGTGTGTATTCATACATGTATATTGCTATATGTATTTGTGTAAAGATAGCCCAGAAAAAAATAAGGAAGGATACACGGTAGGTTGTTATTGTGGGTTATGTTTAGGAGAAGAGAATAGGAGAGGAGGAGGACAAAGAGGAAGGAAGGAAACAAAGGAGAGAGGGAGGGAGGAAGGAATGAAGTCTGCTTGCTATAAGTTCATTTATCCAATTGTTTATATGTGTAAGGAAAATTTTAAAAATAAAAATTTTTAATATTTGCATTTATATTTTTCATACATTGGCAACCAAGGAAATGGTATCATGGAAACTGCTGTCTATGATCTCCACATCCTCTCAGGTCCCTAGATAAGATCATTTTTCAGTCTTGTATCTCCTGCACATCCCCTGAGCCTCATTCCTAGGGAAGTTTAAGATGTATTTACTTGGGTGACTCAAGTAACTCTGTATGGAGTCAACTTTGCTGCTAGAGCCTGCCCTAACTTTGCACCTCTGTAGTAGGATCAGGGTTCAGCCTTGTATTAAATATTGCATCCCTTCCTCTTCACCAGATTTTAATAATATGGACCCTATCTTGCTTCTCCTGGGCCACATTCCCCGCCTGGAACCAGCACCTTAGACATAAGACCCTTGCTTGGCTTAAATAGGAACCATTCCCACGGAACCAGAAAGTTAGACCAAAGTTCCAGTTGACATCAGTATGTTACAGCCATGCATGATCCCCCAGACTCTTCAATATCACAACCCAACCAGTGTCAAGAAATCCACCTTACCTCCTGCTGGGCCTCCCTGATGCCATCTTTCTGACAAAGACTGAGCTCTAATCAACAGTGGTGATAACTATCTTATTCACCACCATTTCCCAGTCCCTAACCCAGAACTTGGCACACGGTGGACCCAAATACTAATAAACAAATGAATTAATGTATGAATAAACTATGTAACATCAGACACTCTGAATAACAGATCCAAACCCCTGAACATATTCCCCACACCTACCACTAAGCCTGCTCTCCTAAATTCTAACACTACCTCAGTAAACACATCTAATTTTCACATCTCAGATGCTTCTGATTTGAGCTGATACTCTTTCTTCAGACTTTTCATCTTGAAAGAGAATATAATTATCAGAGAAACTGAGTTGGGGACTTGGGGTGATGGGGAAAAAATGATGGATTTCGTTTGGATAATGTCAAAATACAATAGACATCCAAGTGAAGATGTCCTCTTATCTGGTAGTGAACAGAGGAAAGATAGAAATATAGATTTGGAGGATCTCAAAGATGGCAGAAAAAGTCACAAGGAATCATTGCAGTCTCTGACTAGAGACAAAGAAACAAATACTCACCTATGTCTGATTTCTGCATATAGCCCAAAGTCCCAACTAATCTACTGGCAGTGGCTTTGATAAATGCCTATGCCATTCTCTATAGATTATCTGTTTATAGGCATCTGTTGGCTGTCCAACTCACTGGTCACTCTTCTTGAAACTAATAGAATTTTAAATCCCATGACCTGGCCTTCTTGCCAAACCAAAAGATTGCATTTGAGTATGTTTTTATTTTTGTAACATCTACCAACATTCACCCTGACCTCCAGAAATCATATTATTTTCACTATATGTAAAAGAAAAAAATGCATTGACACAGTTGTTAGTACCTGAAATCACACAGAAAAACAGCTTACTAAATTCAATTGCACTTTCTTTGACTCTCTCATGTCTCTTTTGACCTAGCATCTTGAATAACAGTGCTATATCTGTTTCACTTCTCTCTTTCTATACAACAAATCCCTTGCGGGCAGGAAATACTACTGCATTGTCTTGTGTTGTTAGAGTGCCTGCTTTACTTGCAGGATGGAAGAATGAATTTTTTTTAAAAGATTAGTCACTGGCTTTTATCTCTCAAGCTCTAGAAGAACTACAGATAATTCAATTTTACTAGTGGCAGCAAAGTGTTATTTTAAGAAAAACTGATCTTTGGAGCAGAAGGTTTGGAAATTATACTAGTCTCTTACTAGTTATGTGACCTTGGCCATGTCATCTAATCTCACTGAGCCAAAATTAACTCATCTGTTTAAAAAGGTTAATTATACATGTACTTTCTACCTTGCAGGGCCATTGTGGGAATAAAATGAGGTAACATGTGGGAAATCATTTTCAAACCTGTGCTATAGCTCTTCTTCCTCCTTGTCTCCCTCCTCTCCTCTCCCCTCATCTTTTGTAAAGATGAAGTATTGCTATGTTGCCCAGGCTGGTCTTGAAGTCTTGAGCTCCAGAGATCTGTCCTCCTTGGCCTACCAAAGTGCTGGGATTACAGGCATGAGCCACCATCCCTGGCACATTCATACAGGGTATTGCTATCTTGCCCAGGCTGGTCTTGAATTCCTGGGCTCAAGCAATCCTCCTGCCTCAGCCTCCCAAGTATCTAGGGCTTAAAGGTGCATGCCAATGCATTCAGTTCCCATTCATGATTTTAAAAACAATGTCTTATCAAGCCAGAAAGGGCAGTTCCAAGGGAAGGGAGGTTCCTCAAAATTATAAAGGTCATCTACAAGAAAATCTATAGCTAATATCATACTTAACAATGAAAGACTGGTTTCCACCTAAGATAAGAAACATGACAAGGATGTCAATTCTCACCACTCCTACTCAACATTGTCCTGGAGGTCCTAGCCAATGCAACAAGGTAAGAAAAAGAAATTAAAGGTATACAGTTTGGAAAGAAAGAGATAAAAGTATCCCATTCACCAACAATGTAATTGTCCATATAGAAAATTCCAAGAAACTTTTTTAAAAAATAAAAAGTTTCTATAATTAATAAGTGAACTTAGCAGGATTGCACTATACAAGCTCTACACAAGAAAATCATATTTCTTTTTCTGTAAGCCTCAGTTTTCTCATCTGTAAATTAGAGAAAATAATAAAATTTGCCCTAAAACTTAATTTTAAGAAATAAACAGTTAATGTATGCAAATCATTCAGCATAATGCCTTGCATATTGTAAGTGCTTGATAAAAGCTGTCACATCACTATTATTAAATACAGGAAGGCAGATATGAAGGCCTGTGAAGCTGATGTAAAAGAGAACTATGGGTTTTGTGGACTAAAATTTCAATATGAGATCAGTAGATCTAGCTACCAAAAATAGCTAAGGCAATCTTAGGACTGCATTCTGAGATCTCCAGAATAAGGACATATTAAGCACACATATAAGACCCTCAACTTGAGTTCTGTGTTCAGTTTTGAATGCCATATCTTAACAGGTACATTGAGAAAACCAGTGGCCTCCTTAAATAATATGAGCAGGAGGATAAAGGTTTAGGAAACTATGCCATGACGACAGCAAATAAGGCTGAATGGCAGTGGCTTATCTCCATTGGCTTAACAGTTGGCTTGACAGTTACATGATAGTAGCCCACAAATATGCAAAGATCTGTCATATGGTATGAAGACAGACATTCTCCAGAAGACATTCTGTGACCAGAAGGTAGCAAGTATACACTTATTTAAATACAATATTATAAATAACAATGAAAGATCCTCCCAAATTGGGCTGGTTACCTTGTGGGATGGGATGAACAGAAATATGATCCCCATATTTATAAATAAGGAAAATTAAGACTAAAATTAGGGAACTTGACCAAAAGCTCAAAGCTAGCCAATATACAACCATGATTTAAATCTTGGTCTTTTGCCTCTGTATCCAAGGATTGTTATGGTCAATCAAAGAGTGGGGCTAGGACTGGAGTCCACAGTTTCTGGCTCAGCTATTTAGTCAAGTGGCCTGGGCCTCATGAGTGAGAAAGGTGGAAGCCAAAATGCAACTGTTTTGAAGCAACTTTCTAACTATGTTGGAGTTAGTCCACAGTGCTGAGTTTAAATGCAGAAAGGTGCAGAATTTAACCATCCAGCTAGTTAGAGCTATCCACCAAATGAATGTGGGATAGGGTGATGGGGTGTGAGCAGATGCTATTGATGTTTTTTGCTGAGTGTTTGAAAACCCACTATGAATATTGATGCCAAGAGCTTGTTGCTGGCTTTTAAAAACAAACAGAAGATGGAACAGCCATTTTTTTTCTCAATACAAGATACTGTTAGCCAAATACAGAATTTCAATTTGGTTAAGAAACACAGGTCCATCACACATTTACTCCTATTGTCAAAATGTGGTTGTTGATGCTTTGGAGAGCGAACTCTCCTGAAAGTGTCATAGTAACCTCAGCATACAGAGGCCCAGGCGGCCAGGCCATATGTGTGACGATGCCGTGTCCTGACAGCTGAATCAGCCAATGAATGAATTTTTAAATAATTATTCAATCTCTTCCAACAGAAGCTCATTAGCTGCTACCATTGTCACCCTCTATCTTGCCAATGAATTGACTTTTCAGTTCAGTAAAAGCTTAGAATTTTCCTACTCATGCAGGCAGATTAAAGCTCTCAACTAACTCAGGTGTAACTTATTTAATTCACCATCCAACTAATTACTGCAGATGCAGATAAACCAGGCTAACGGGAAAGAATCCACCTCCTAAAACAAAACAAAGAGCAAGTAAGCATGTTTCTCAATACTCAGCAAAGGCTGTGTCAGATGGCAGGCATTTTTTAAAAACAAACAAAAATATGCTCCAATGACTTTGAAAATCAATGAATTATAAAGGGAAAAAATATAGCATGGTCTTTGTGCATTTAGGATCTACTTGGTTCAACTTTGAATGTCATTTAACAACAGAAGTACAATCAACTGTTTTAGTCAAGTAAAATTTGAATTCTCAAACAATTTCATTTTAAACCAAGTATTTTTTATTACCAATGAATAAACTATGTAGACTAGAATCAAGGACATTTTTTAATGTGCACTCTCTGCCCTTCACAGAAGTTAACTTTGAAATGTAAACTTAATTGCATGTCTTTTACTCTAAATAACATTAATTGGATGTATTTTATTTTAGTAAAAATGTATGTTTTGAAGGGAGATAACAAAAAAAATCAGACTTTGTTTTGACAGGTCATTTTCTCAAAACATATATTCAGGAAATAAGTTATTTGAGCACATGCTCTGAAAACAATACAGAACCAATCTTAAATGTCTTGTTAATTCATTTTTTCATTTACAAATGTTATAGACTGAATAAAAGTAAATGGTGCTGGGAAAATTGGTTAGCCATATGTAGAAAGCTGAAACTGGATCCCTTCCTTACACCTTATACAAAAATTAATTCAAGATGGATTAAAGACTTAAATGTTAGACCTAAAACTGTAAAAACCCTAGAAGAAAACCTAGGCAATACCATTCAGGACATAGGCATGGGCAAGGATTTCATGTCTAAAACACCAAAAGCAATGGCAACAAAAGCCAAAGTTGACAAATGTGATCTAATTAAACTAAAGAGCTTCTGCACAGCAAAAGAAACTACCATCAGAGTGAACAGGCAACCTACAGAATGGGAGAAAATTTTTGCAATCTACTCATCTGACAAAGGGCTAATATCCAGAATCTACAATGAACTCAAACAAATTTACAACAAAAAAACAAACAACCCCATCAAAAAGTGGGCAAAGGATATGAACTGACACTTCTCAAAAGAAGACATTTATGCAGCCAAAAGACACATGAAAAAATGCTCATCATCACTGGCCATCAGAGAAATGCAAATCAAAACCACAATGAGATACCATCTCACACCAGTTAGAATGACGATCATTAAAAAGTCAGGAAACAACAGGTGCTGGAGAGGATGTGGAAAATAGGAACACTTTTACACTGTTGGTGGGACTGTAAACTAGCTCAACCCTTGTGGAAGTCAGTGTGGTGATTCCTCAGGGATCTAGACTAGAAATACCATTTGACCCAGCCATCCCATTACTGGGTATATACCCAAAGGATTATAAAACATGCTGCTATAAAGACACATGCACACGTATGTTTATTGCGGCACTATTCACAATAGCAAAGACTTGGAACCAACCCAAATGTCCAACAATGATAGACTGGATTAAGAAAATGTGGCACATATACACCATGGAATACTATGCAGCCATAAAAATGATGAGTTAATGTTCTTTGTAGGGACGTGGATGAAGCTGGAAACCATCATTCTCAGCAAACTATCGCAAGGACAAAAAACCAAACACCACATGTTCTCACTCATAGGTGGGAACTGAACAATGAGAACTCATGGACACAGGAAGGGGAACATCACACACACCAGGGCCTGTTGTGGGGTGGGGGGAGTGGGGAGGGATAGCATGAGGAGATATACTTAATGTTAAATGACGAGTTAATAGATGCAACACACCAACATGGCACATGTATACGTATGTAACAAACCTGCACGTTGTGCACATGTACCCTAAAACTTAAAGTATAATAAAAAAAAAGTTTTCTAACTTAGCAGAGAATGGTATTCTTGCCTATGCAAGAAAATCTCTATACAATATTATTCTATTTTATTAGTAACTACTACACAGTAACATTACATTCATGATACTCCTAGTAACCCATCACATGAAATGATTTTGGAAATATTTTATAGCCTCATTGTACAATAACTACACCCCTTTTTGAGAAGTATGGCCAAGGATAACATCCATGGGCAATAGAGAAAAGTTCAAGTACTCACTCCACCGTTCACTCTGTGTGTAACCTCAGCAAATCCCTAACTTTCTAAGCATCAGTTTCTTCATCTGAAAAGTAAGAGTATCACTGCCCTTTTCTAACATGTAGCACAACTGAACAAAAATAAGCCTTGATTACCCAAAATTCCATTAAAATAAGCAGGGTGTTGGAAGACTAGCCATTAAGATCTTGACTCATTATCAGATTATAGAAGCTCATTCATTCTAGATTTCTACATACTGTATAACAAAACAAAAGGGGATGCTTGAAATTAGCATTGTGTGATAACCTCAAAATTCTAAACCAGATATCAGCCTCCAATTCTTGAACTCTCTTTCTCTCTCTGATTCTATCTGTGTTTTCTTGTGCAGGTAAAGTCAATAGGCTCTCCAGTTATGGGCCAGTGAAAGAGGTTTGTTTTTAAACTCCCTTTGGTTTAAAGTTGCTTCCGGCTTGGAGGAAGAAACCATCAACAACAACAACAATCCATTGCCCTGGAACATGGATGCCAGGACCCTTCCTGGAGAACCTAATTTAAAATTTCCTCAGCAAACATAACTCATGATATTTCCCAAAATGTGTTCTCCAAAGTTAAATCCCAAAAGGGAAACTAAGAGAGAGAAAAAAAAAAAAAAAAAAAAAGAGACTCAATGATTAAATTGTTTGGAAAACTTTACATTTTTAAAACTTTTTTATGCCCCTCATGGAAATTCTTAGTTCTTCTTAGTTTAAATGAACAAATATTTGAAGAAAATAAATCTGTTTAAATTTGTTTAACCTAGTATTTCTCAAACATATTTGACTTTGTTCTCATGGTAGCTGTTTAGAAATCCCAATTTAGAGGAAGGCAAAGCAAGATGGCAGACTAGAAACCTCAACCGATCATTCCTCCCACAAGAACGCCAAGTTAACAACTGCCTACACAGAAAAAGCACCTTCACTAAAAACAAAAATCAGGTGAGCACTGGCAGTACCTGGTTCTAACTTCATATCACTGAAAGAGAGAGCCACTAAAGAGATAGAAAAAACAGTCCTGAATCGCCAGTGCCATCCCTTCCCAAGCCTGGCAGCAGAGGAGTAGTGGGGAGAGTTTCTCTGGGTGCTGGGGAAGAGAGAACACAGCAATTGTGAGGCACTGAACTCAGTTTTGTCCTGTTAGAGCAGAAAGAAAAACTGGACCAAACCCAGCTGACACCCACCCACAGACAAAGCATTTAAATTAACTCTAGCCAGAAGGAATTGCCATCCCAGCAGTCCGAACTTGAGTGCCTGCAAACCTCGCCACAGACGGCTGCAACACTGTGTCTCCAAGCAAATTTGAAAGGCTGTCTAGGCCATAAAGACTGAAACTCTTGGGTTAGTCCTAGTGCTGAACTAGGCCCAGAGGAAGTGGACTGAGGGGGTATATGACATACGGAGACACCAGCTAGGGCAGCCAAGGGAGTGCCGGTATTACCCCTCCCCTAATCCCAGGCTGTACAGCTCAAGGCTCCAAAAGAGACCTCTTCTTTCCACTTGAGGAGAGGAGAGGGAAGAGTAGGGAGGACTTTGTCTTGCATCTAAGATACCAGCTCAGCCACAGCAGGACAGGGCACCAGTCAGAGTCTGAGGCCCCCATTCCAGGCCCTAGCTCCCAGATGACATTTCTAAACAAACTCTGGGCCAGAAGAGAACCCATTGCCTTGAAGGAAAGGACCCAATCCTGGCAGCATTCATCACCTGCTAACTGAAGAGTCCTTGGTCCCTGAACAACCAGCAACAATACCCAGGTACTACATTGAGGGCCTTGGGTGAGCCTCTGAGACTTGCTGGCTTCAGCACTATACCAACTGTGGTGGCTGTGGGGCAAAACTTCATCTGCTTGAGAAAAGCAGAGGGAAAAGTAAATGGGATTTTGTCTTGCACCTTAGGTAACAGCACAGCCACAGTGGGGTAGAACACAAGTGGGCTCCTGGGGTCCCCAATTCCAGGACATGGCTCTTGGATGACATTCCTTGACCTCCCATGGGCCAGAGGGGAGTCTACTGCCCTAAAGGGTGAGTAATGAGCCAGACAGCATTCATGACAAGCTGACTTAAGAGACCTTGGGCCTTAAAGGAACATCAGCAGTAGTCTGGCATTACTCCTCATGGCTTGGGGTGGCAGTAGCTACAGGGTGAGGCTCCTTTGCCTATGGAAAGAGGAGGGAAGAGTGGGAAGGAATGCATCTTGTAGTTTTCGTGCCACCTCAGCCGCAATACAATAGAATACCAGATAAACTTCTAAGGAATTTAGCTCTTGTCCCTGACTCCCAGAAGGCAGTTCTGGACCCACCCAGGGACTGGGGGTCATTGCCACCATGAAAGGAAGGACACAGGCCTGGTTGACTTTGCCACCTGCTGACTGTAGAGCCCCAGGGCCGTAAGTGAATATAGGCAGTTGTCATGGAGTGGCTACAGCAGGCCTTGGGTGAGACCTAGTCCTGTGCTGGCTTCAGGTCTGACCCAGTGTAGTCATAGTATTGGTGGCCACAGGGGTGCTTGTGTCACTTCACCTCCACCTTTAGCTAGCTCAGAACAGAAAGAGAGACCCTGTATGTTTGGGAGAAAGCAAGGAAAGAGAACAAGAGTCTCTGCCTGGTAACGCAGATCTCTCAGATCTTGTCCAAGACTAACAAGACAGTACCTCAAGTCTGCAAAAACCACAGTGTTACTGGGCTTGGGGCGCCCCCTAAAGCACAGCTTAGACTACAACACACAAGTCATTTCAAATATCTGGACAGCCTTCACAAGAAAGACAGCTATAAATAAGCCCAGACAGTAAAGACTACAATAAATACCAAACTCTTCAATACCCAAACACAAAAGAACATCTACTAGCATCAACACCATTTAGGAAAACATGGCCTCATGAAATGCACTAAATAAGTCACCAGGGAACAATCCTGGAGAAACAGGGATATGTGAACTTTCAGACAGAAAATTCAAATAGCCGTCATAAGGAAACTCAATGAAATTCAAGGTAACACAGAGAAAGAATTCAGATTCATATTAGATACGTTTAACAAAGAAATGGAAATAATTAAAAAGAATCAAGTAGAAATTCTAGAGCTGAAAAATGCAATTGGCATAGTAAAGAATGCATCAGAATCCTTTAATAGCAGAATTAATCACGCAGAAGAAAGAATTAGTAAGCTTGAATACAGGCTATTTTAAAATACACAGTCAGAGGAGACAAAAAAAGAATAAAACACAATGAAGCATGCCTACAGGATCTAGAAAATAGACTCAAGAGGGCAAATCTAAGATTTATTGGCCTTAAAGAGGAGGTAGAGAACAAGATAGGGATAGAAAGTTTATTCAAAGGGATAATAACAGAGAACTTCTCAAACCAAGAGGAAGAGATCAATATCCAAGTACAAGAAAGTTATAGAACAGCAAGCAAATTTAATGCAAGGGAGACTACTTCAAGACACTTAATAATACAATTCCCAAAGTTCAAGAATAAAGAAAGGAACCTAAAAGCAGAAAGAGAAAATAAATAAATAACATACAATGGAGCTCCAGTACATCTGGCAGCAGACTTTTCAGTGGAAAACTTACAGGCCAGGAGAGAGAGGCATGACATATTTAAAGTGCTGCAGGAAAATAACTTTTACCCTAGAATAGTGTATCAGGTGAAAATATCCTTCAAACTGGAAGGAGAATTAAAGACTTCCCCAGACAAACAAAAGCTGAGGGATTTCATCAATGCCAAGCCTGTCCTACAAGATATGCTAAAGGGAGAACTTTAATCAGAAAGAAAATGACATCAATAAGCAATAAGTAATCACCTGAAAGTACAAAACTCACGGGTAATGGTAAATACAGAGAAAAATACAGAATATTATAACACTATAACTGTGGTGTGTAAACTACTCTTATCCTAAGTAGAAAGACTGAATGATGAAACAATCAAAAATAATAACTACAACAACTTTTCCAGACATAGCCAGTACAAAAAGATATAAGTAGAAACAATAAAAAGTTGAAAAGTGAGGGAGTAAAGTTAAAGCATAGAGTTTTTATTAGTTTTCTTTTTGCTTGTTTATTTCTTTGTTTATGCAAATAGTGTTAAGTTGTTATCAGGTTAAAATATGGGTTATAAGATAGTATTTGCAAGCCTCATGGTAACCTCAAACCAAAAAACATACAATGAATGCACAAAAAATAAAAACCAAGAAGCTGAATCATATCGCCAGAGAAAAATCACCTTCACTAGGGGAAAACAGGAAGGAAAGAAGGAAGAAAGATAAACCAGAAAACAAATAGGAGCTAAAAATAAAAACAATTGAATTCATGGACATAGAGAGCAGAAGGATGGTTACCAGAGGCTGGGAATGATAGTGGGGTTGGCCGGCGGCTGCGGCTGGGGAGGAGATGGGGATGGTTAGTGGGTATAAAAACGTAGTAAGAATGAACAAGACCTACTATTTTATAGTACGATAGGGATAGGGTGACTATAGTCAATAATAACATAATTGTAAATTTTAAAATAACTTAAAGAGTGTAGTTGGATTGTTTGTAACTCAAAGGGCAAATGCTTGAGGGGATACTCCATTCCCTATAATGTGCTTATTTCACATTACATGTCTGTATCAAAACACTTCATGTATCCCATAAATGTATACACCTACTATGTACCCACAAAAATGTTAAAAATAGAAAATAAAAACAAATATTTTGAAAAAGAAGTCTCACTTTAGTATTCCACCAAACACATTTAGGAAATTCTTGTTCAATTACTTGGTGCCCAGTATCACTTGAACCACCATCACATAGCCACTATATGGATCAAATGACGGTTCCCAAGGGAAAGAGTTTTTCAAAGTTACAATGTGTTTTGGTGATGATTCAGGGAAATTTAACAAACAAAAGGAAGACAAGCAAGAAAGGAAGTCTACATCAAAATATGAAGACTCTCAGCTATTATATGCTAAGCCATTACAAGGGATAGGAACCTACCCGGAGACTTAAGCAAATAAGGACATGTAGTAGTTCATGTATCTTAAAAATTCAAAGGTAGATTAAGCTTTGTAATGTAAATATTATTACCAGGCCTCTTATTTTCCTCTTTGTTAGCTTCATTCTCAGTCAAGATCCTTTTCTATGGCAGTCTCTGACCGCTTCAAACTAACAGTCTATCAGTTCACAAGCCCCAGAAGAAAGAGCCCAACTTCCCAAAGGTCTAGCAAAAGTCCCAGACCTGACTTGAATTGAACCAATTTGGATTACCCACCCATTCCCGAATCAATTTGTGTAGCCAGAAGAGATGAAATAAGGGATGGAGGATGGGCCTGGCAAGAAATGGTTCACCAAAGGAATCTTAGGGTGATGTTACCAGAAGAAAGTGGAATAGATGATGGGTAAACAAAACAACCTGGGTATCCAGAATATCCATCAAAGAAGGCCTACCTGTGTGTATCTCCTTGGTATATAGAGACCATAAGACAATACATTATCTACTAAGTCTCTCTGCCTCATGACGCTGTCCTGCATCCAGGACTGCCTGTGCAGACTTCCACAAGAGGAGAAGCACAGGTTTGCCTAGGATTAAAGGCCACATGAAAGATAGCTATGCCTCTTATTCCAGGCTAGGAGGCCAGAATTGGATGTGTTTATCAGGACACTCATGATGCTTAGTCATGATTTTTAAGTAGTCTGAGCCATGCTTCAGGCATGTTCTGTAGGGGTAAGTGATTTTATTGTCAAAAAAAGTAACCTGCTGACATACATTAACGACGTGTGTGTGTGTGTGTGTGTGTGTGTGTATATTCCTTTGTACCCTTACAATGAATTCTGAACTTCTATCATCCCATGAACCAAAGAGAAAATGACAGATGTTATTTTTTGGATAATCTGCTGTTCTGCTGAATGCTTTAGAGATTCTGAAGTTTAATCTTAATGTAAAATATTCTCTTATCATAAGGTTCCAGTACTAGGGGGGAAGGGTAACTAAGTAATGCTGTGTAGTAAAAGAACATGGACTTTGGAACTAAATATATCTTCATCTATTCATTCAACACATATTTGCGGAGCAATTAAGAGGTGCCAGATATTATTCTGTGTGCTATAGATAGATACATCAGCAAACAAAATACAAAAATGCCTGCCCTTGTGTAGATTACATACTGGTGGGACTTGCATTCAAATTTCAGGTAATCAACTTGATCATCAACTAACCATATAAATTTGAATTTTTTCATCCGTAAAGAGGAAATGATAATCCCTTGCTTTTAGATGAAAAGTAAGAACTACATAGGATGATGCAGAACATGTCTCTAGCATGTCATCTAGGACACGGGTCCCCAGCCCTGGAACCTCAGACCAGTACCAGTCCTAGGCCTGTTAGGAACCTGGATGCACAGCACTAGGTGAGCCGAGGGCAAGCGAGCATTACTGCCTGAGCTCTGCCTCCTGTCAGATCAGCATTGGCATTAGATTCTCATAGGAGAGTGAACCCTATTGTGAACTGCACATGAGAGGGATCTAGGCTGCACGCTCCGCTCCTGATGAGAATCTAACTAATGCTTGATTATCTGAGGTGGAACAGTTTCATCCCCAAACTCTCACCCTGAGCCCACCCTGTCTGTGGAAAAATTGTCTTCACAGAACTTGTCCCTGGTGCCAAAAATGTTGGAGACCGCTGATCTAGGACATAGCAAACGTGCAATAAATGGCAGCCACTCTTGTAGCTATTATTCTAGTCTGTACAAATGGTTGAGTATCCACAAAAGACCTAAAGTAATGTTTTTGCAATAAAAAGAGAGTACACAAAATTAGATCTAAAAATCATAAATGAATTTTCCCAGTAGACAAAAAACATTGATAGTCATAATGTTTCTTTATGTTATTGAGATAGTAAAAACAGTGTGCAGAAACAAATGAATGAGAGGCAGAAACAAGAATCATCAGCCATCAACATTCTGGAACATTCACTTTTTAGGACAGTCCTCTGACCTCTGCTCGACCCCATCACTCTTTGCTGTCCCGTGATTTTTCCATATAGTAAATAGCATGTTATTTCGGTTCTGCCTGGCTGTTCACATCAACAGTAAATAATCAGAGAACTCAAGGTTTAAAAAGTATGGTTACTCTAAAAGAAAAAAAGTGAGAGAGAGAGAAAATAAATGATACCATAAGAAAACTGTTTTTCATGGCCACATAACCCCAGCAATAGAACACTAATGGTCGTTAAATACTATCCTAATCCTACAAGTGAACAAATTATTGAAAATTTCAAAGTGGCAGCTTTGATTTGAAGATTCACCTCATTGACTATCTAATTCATTCCTAATGACATAATCATTGGTGAACAGTAAACGCAATTCAGAGGGTCAGAACTCTCCTATTAGTCATTAGCTTTTATATCCAGAGTGCTATTTTACTACTGAGCCTTGTATTTTACTACTTAAAAGAAGAAAGTATCACGATTTTTAAGGTGATGATTATTAAAGTGCCGCCACAAACTGCACATGGTTATTATAGCACAAATAGCTATTTGAGACACACACAAAATACATTAAATCTGTTTCACACACAAGAAAATTTCTCAAATAAAACTCAGCTAGAGATAAATTAATTACCTTATTATGTTCCACAAGGAAAACAAGTGTTAGATACTCTGCTGCATTGTTTGTGGTAAGCAATCAATATTTTACTGTCTAACAATATTTAACTTTACATGTATATTTAAATCCCTTTCTACGAGGAATTCTAATACAATACTCTAAGCATAACTCATGGCCATATTCAGGTGAATTAAAGATTCCCTGAAATACACAACACGAAGGAAATAGTATTTCATCTGCATCTGTTTCTCTTATTTATTACCTAATCCTTCAACCCCCAATTCTCCCTACAGTTCTTTATTAATTTAAACAAAATATGTTCAATTGGACTTTTCTTAGTAAGGCACAAATCTGTACACTTACCCTATCACAAACCATTAATAAAAACCAAAAAAATTATATATAGTGAATACTTTTATCAAAATCGGTTTCAAAAATGTTATGAGACTAATTAAAGAATTGTTCTTCCTTGTACTAGGCTCCTTTGAAAGGTTTGCTTATAGATTCGAGCAGCTCAAATATTGATCTGTTTCCTGTATTCTGAAGATGGATGGGACAGAACTGCAGTGTTTGGCTTTGCTATAGTTAACCTGAAAGCCTTTTAAATGTGCCTGAGAAATTAGTAAGTGGCAAGTTCAAGAGCTCTTTAAACATGGGAAATGTCATCATACCTACTGTTTGTTTTTTTTAATTTAAAATTTGTGATCAATGCCTCTATATTTCAAAATCCAATCATGGAGCTAATGCTAAAGAAAGCATAGTGGTGAAACAGAAAACATGCATAATGATGATGCTGGGTCCATATATATATATTAATGTGATGAGTCCTAGGAAAGGGGAGGAAGGGAAACCTGCCTTCTTTGTCAACTTGAAGTTACTGGACTTGATTTATCTTATTTTGCAGTTTATAAGATTAAAGAGTAATGTTCATTTTGCCCTTACATTTAATGTTTAAATTTAATAAATGTTTTCATCTTCGTGTTCATATGTCTGCTACTTCCCTTTCTCAAAATTTCAAAGTTGAATATTCTCTTAGAGCTTATTTCTCAGTAAACTCTAAAATTTACACTAACATTGTATATTTCCAAGGGTTGCCCACGAATTCTCAGAGTAAATCAATAAGTCAATGTCCCTTATTGTATCCATGCCAACTGTGCACAGAACCCTCCCCTATCTCATCTGGAGAGACATCAAAGAAATGAAAGGCAAGGTTTCCATCTAATGAGGTTAAGTGGACTTGGCACCCCAATATGAATGAAAACATTTATCCAATCATATTAGTAAAAATGGACAAGTTATTTGATGAACAGGATAGCTCTGAGCAATGTCATCATATAATATTAATTATCATATTTTATAACCCCCAGAGGCAAAGACTGGCCCTTTTGCAGATTTTTTTCCCAAGGGTTATAAAGTTCTCGATCTAGCACTTTTTCAAAAAAAATTAAAGATATTTTTATTGGAGGAGTAAAAGAGAAGTGTGGAGTTTAGCCAGGGCGGGAGGTTACTCTTTCTCTTTTTCCATGTCTAAAAACATACAGGTACAGATTATGCCAAAAGGCATTCAGTAATAATTCATTCTCAATCCTAACCTAGGCAATGCTCACAATTATCAGATTTTGTAATTCAAAAATAACTGTAACATATTACATAAAATTGAGTTCTTCTGAATTCTCAACTATCTAAAATTTTTAGGAGGAAAGTGACCCATCAGCAGTGTTTTTTCACAGCACTTGAAATAATTTCTCAGTCCTTTATCCTTTATTTACAGTAAATTTTTCTTTGTTTGCAATAACTTCAGCAATGAAGATCATGAATAAGGGAAAATGCATACCTTAAATTGGAATCTCTCATCATCCTTTGCCAAAAAGCCTCTAACATCTGACCATATTCTATGGACTTCTCACTTCCCACCATAACTTTCCCACCATAACTCTCCATCTCTCTATAACTCACCATCTCACTATAGGCTCTCTAATCTGTACATAATGGCAACCCTTAATATTTCCTCACTTTGAATTAATCCAATTAATTTTAACCCTTTTCTGCCCCATCTGGTTTAATCCCACTTTGCTAATAAGTGAGACCCAGATATTGCCTGAAAAGTTATAATGAGTCCCGAGAAATGTCCAGGTAGGGTTCTAACAAATTTAAAATGAGATGCAACTCATTTGAACCATTTTCATAGGGCTCAATAAAAAAAAAAATCACATCACAGTCAAAATTGTATCGGTAAGTTATTACTTCAATGCTCCATCTATATCTCTTGGGATCGTTTTTGAAGAAATGCTCTTGAACTACTGAAACACACTTTCATGCATTCTAATGACTGAGACGTTCAGGAGTATGAAAGTCCAGCTCTTTTGCCATAAGTTTTGGAAAAGCTGCAGTTGTAAAACAAGAATTGATCGTCATAAAAAGGAATAATCAGAAATAAGAAATTTTGGCAATTAAAAATATAATTTACATAAAAAATTTGATAGAAAATATGGGGGGTGGAAGAAGAGAAAATATCCCAAAACACTGAGAAAAAAAAAAAGAAATGGGTAACAAAGAATCAGTTGAGGAGATCCATGAATGAGATACAAGAAGAAACTAAGAAAATAAAGGAAAGAAAACATTGGAGGCAAATTTCCACAGCTGAAAAATGACAGAAGCCATGAGATTAAAGGCAACCGCAAAGTGCCTAACAGGATAACTTTAAGAAGAGCCATCTCTAGGGATAATTTGACATTTTGGATCACTGAGGACAATACGAAGATCCAAAAATAGTCACCTAAAAAGAACAGGTTATCTATATAGGAAGGAGAAGCACAAAGGCATTAGACCTCTCATCAGCAACATTAGCTGCTAAAAGACAATGGAGTAACCCTTTAAAGTTATGAGTAGAAATTATTTTGAACATAGAATTCTATTCATGCCAAAATAGCAAGTAAAGGCAAAACAAATACATTTTTAGACAAAAACTTTACCTCCATCAGTCCTTTGTAAAAAGTAACTTGAGGCTGTAAACAGAAACACAAGAAACAAGAAGACATGGAATCTAAGAAATGTTATTTCTAAAGCAAAAATTCAGTGAACCCATACCCCAGATGGAGAGCTATGCAACAGGACTAGAGTACGGTTGTTCCAAAGTAGAATGGGAAGCCAGGAGGATCCAAGAAAAATGTCTTCAAAAAGAAAGTATATTTCATTGCAGTCATTTTAAAATAAAGGAGCAGGTTGAGCTTAGCAATTAAATTCAAACATATGTTTATTTTCTCATGGTGAAGAGAGGGAAAGAATGTCAATGGAAGCTCCAAGAAAAATTACTAGTATCAGAAAAAAATTATTCAAATATTAAACAAGTAAAATATGGCATGAGTTTGAACAATGAAGCTGGGTAAGGACATTAAAGTGGAGAGAAAATACATGTAGTGGATATTTTCACTGAGTGGATATTCACTGTATTGGATATTTTCACTGATATTTTCAAGGCTGACTCACTTATCGCCCGGCTGCTGGTAATAGCAGATGCTGACTGCTCACATCTTTGTTCTTGACTGGGAATTTCTCTCAGCCTCAGGGAACTGTCTAGCCCCAAGGTTTTGTTCCCTGTAGGATTGTCTAAGATCTCGGTTGCAACCACCTTGCACATCAGCTCCTTCCTCTGTCCAATCCTACCTTCCTTACAATGTCTCCTTCCTCAATTCCTTGCAATCTTTCCTTTCTCACTTCTTTGTGAGTGATCTCCTAAGAGCACTCGCCATGCAATTCTCCATCTCAGAGTCTGTTTTCAGGGAACCCAATCTAAGACACATGTGTAAAGTCACAAAGGTGGAAGGGGCATGCGCATTCAGAAGATTGCATACAATTCTCTATGACTGGGCAAAGGATTCATGTGGAGAGCTAGAAAGAGAGGAAATTAAAAGACATGTTATTTTTGAAGCAAAAATTCAATGAACACGTATCCCAGGTGGAGAGCTATGCAACCGGACTAGAGAGTAGTTGTTCCAAAATAGAATGGGAGGTCAGGAGGATCCAAGAAAAATATCTTCAAAAAGAAAATATATTCTTTCCTTTTACCAGTGAGTGAAGGCCAGTGAGTGGTGAAATATGAATACCACACTATGGAATCTGCATGCAAAGCCTAAGCTGTATGACCCTGATTAGTTAATCTCTCTGAACCTCAGTGTCCTCCTCTGTAAAATGTCCAAAAAATCATCAGCTCTTTGTGAGAAAAATGAGATAGTGTCTATGAAAATGCTTTGTGATGAGATTCAAATGTAAATTATTATTAACAGACATCAGCCTATAATGTTTGAGCATGGTTTCAGGCCTGATAAAGTAGGCTGACTATGAGTCTATTTATAAGAACTAAGAGAACATCATCCTAAGGGAAAAGGGAATCAGATATGCATGACAGTCTGATAACAGTGGTTACTGGAGGAGGGAGTGATTCTGAGTTATGAGTTGTCACCTGGATTTGCTTACTCTACCCTCACTTTCCTCCACCCCCATTCTCCATGAAATTCATTGTGTTTGTGGTGATGGGGGATGGGGAGAAGGGGAGGGAAAGGAGAAAGAATCAGGGAGGGAAAGCCATGGATGAGAAAAGGGAGAACTATTGCAGTAGAGCTCTTTAAGACAATTGGCACAAACAGCCCTGCTTCATGGTATAACCCACAACTAGGAGAGAAACATTCTATCTACTTCTGCCAGGAATATCATGTGGCTCTGGCACCCTAAGGACTCCAGAAAGTATGAGGCCCCATTGCCACCTAAGAACTCCCACGCATCAATGGTAGTGATGCTTAGCAACAAAGGTGGAACCATAAAGGGCAGCTTGGCTGTGGGCCCAGTGAAATGTCAGAGGGGTGGAGGCCTAAGCAGAAGGAGGCAATGGAAGAAATGGTAAGAATATGGGGGCCATATGTGGTACTCATCAGAAACTATGTGGGACTCTCAACAATAAATGCAGGACCTTTTCCAGAAGTAAAGGTCTTGCAATTACAGATGAGAGGAAAACCAAAGAAATATGTGTTGTTACTGTTAATGTCATGCCATTTCAACCAGGACTTATGTCGCCTAGGGAAACATAATAATTACTATTATTATTTACCAGATAATAGCAATCTGTATAAGAAAATGCCCTTCATTTCTTATTTATCATTACCTAGCCTAATCCCCTGCAAAAATAAATTTATGACTACTTCATTATATCAGGTTTTCCTAAAATTAGAACATAAAAGATATTACATTAAGGCCTCACTAATGGCACATCGGGTTCACTATCAAAGGATGACTAGTGAATTAAGTGAAAGTCCAAAGATGCTGGAATGTCCCAGAAGCTCTCAGACATCCATGTGTATCATCTATAAATGTATCTAAAAATTCCTCTGGAATTGATAATATTTCCCATCTGCAACATCTCCTTGCGGGGGTAAATGTCATATGCTACTACCCTTTGGGTGAACAGCATATCTCTCCCTGAGCCTGTCTGTCTACAACTCTAAAGAGTGTTATTTATCATCAAGTGTGTCTTTCCACAAGGCATACTGGGTATCCACATTTGCTAATCATTCACAGCATGCCCTGAGCTGCACTAAAACCTGGATCAGTTTCTCCTGTTCAGCTGTAGTGGGTTACAGCTGATGTGGTACTTCCTTCTTACTGATGTTGCCGACAACAATGCGCATTGACCTCTGTTATTAAAAAAAAAAAACAAATAAAATTTTGTAATCTAACCATATTCCCTGCAGATTCAGAGAACACATTGAATTATTTATCTCCTTATCAATAAAGTATTTGTCTGTCCCAAGCAGAACTTCTGCCAGTGAAGTCTCATCTGTATTGTTCTTGACTAGACATCAGGATTCACTCGAGTTTGCAGTCACTCTTTTCAGAAAGTTCAGATTGAAAAATAAGTAAATAAATAAATCATAAATTTAAAGTTTGGAGGATTGTTTTTGTTTTTAGGGTCTAAGGGGAGCTTTCGAATAATTACATAAACCAAAAATGTTTTTTAAATAACATTTTCTACGTCTTTTCTTTTTTTTTAGCTGAGAAAAGTCCTAATTATTCGTTCCCCTTTAACACGTCTTTGCAAAAATATCCGAACTAATTTCTTGCAATAAGCACAGCTAAACTCATGGTTCTTTTCAGATTTTTTTTTCTCTTGCTAAAAATTTTCTTAAATGTGGAATAATATTATTGTCCTCAACTGTAACACGATCTATTTCTCTGGTGTCTTTTAAGCTGTTTATCATTTGCTTCTCTATTTCAGATGGAATTAATCTTCTAAAAACAGATTACGCTCTAAGATGTTTTACAGCTAAAAGCTCCATCAAGACTTTTTCACAACTTGTTAATGGAACAAAAAGCAACCAGGTAACTGCATTCCAGGTGCTGTAATAAATGCTTACCACTGCATTCGTTGAAGCCATCAGTGTTGTTTCACAGACATCTAGGAAGCCTTTTTGTTTCATATATCAATGAAATATTCAGGACCTTTTGTATGAGCCAGAGATATTCTTAGAGTGTTTAGCATCAATAACAATGAAAACTGGCATGACAACATCTTAAGCAATCTAAAATATTGTATGGGAGTTCCTACCTCCCTTTCATTGTAGGGCTACTAAAAATAAATTCATTTCATCATCCCTCAACCAACACACACACACACACACACACACACACACACACACAACCACCACACACACTAATTGCCACCACTTAGGCAATTTATTACTTTTAGGGCTAAATTCTGCCTTTTTCTTTGACAGAGATACTATAACTAGATTTAACACATAATGAAAATTTTAAATTTCAATTGACTTATACCCAGTGGATCTAAAACATAAATTAATTGAACATATTATGCATTATGTGTGACTTCAACTCAGAATATTTTACAAGGGAAGATCCTGCTCAGCAACAGCTTCTTATTGGCAAAATAGATAAGTTCCTATCAAAGGAAATGAACTTGGCCTTAGTGAGACTCATTTCTTTACTTCAAGTTGATCAGGCCAAGACTCTTGAAATCATCCATAAGTTCTCTCTTTCTTTCACACCAACAGCCCTAGTTTAATATAACCAGAATCCATTGTCTCCCTATCTCAACAGCCGCCATCTGATCCTAGAGTCTTCAAGCTGGTCTCCCACCTCTCCCCTTTACTCCTCCATAAACTATCCTCTACCAAAAGCCAGAATGTTCCTTTAAAAACAGAAGTCAGAGCCGGATGCAGTGGCTCACGCCTGTAATCCTGGCACTCTGGGAGGCCGAGGTGGGTGGACTGCTTAAGGTCAGGAGTTTCAGGCCAACCTGATCAACACGGTAAAACCCCATCTCTTGTAAAAATACAAAAATTAGCCCATCATGGGTGGCAGGTGCCTGTAATCCCAGTTATTCAGGAGGCTGAGGCAGGAGAATCGCTTGAACCTGGGAGGCAGAGGTTGCAGTGAACTGAGATCACCCCACTGCACTCCAGCCTCAGTGACAAAAAGAGAGAGACTCCATTAAAAAAAAAAAAAAGTCATACCATGTCATTCTTCTGCTTCAACATCTCCAGTGGCTTCCACCTCACTATGAATAAAAAGCCAAAGACCTTATCATGGCCCAGAAAGCCCTTCATGGGCTAGGACCCCATTGCCTTTCTGACCTCATCTTCTATCACCCTTTCCCTAATTGATTCCAATCTAGCCACACTGGCTTTCTTTCTGCTCCTCAAATACTCTATGATACCACCTCCTATTCTTTCCTCACGCTCTTTGCACTTGAGATACCCTCTGCCAAGAATAAATTTCTGCCAGATATCCATTTGGTTGGCCTTCTCACTTACTTCAGAACTCTGCTCAAGTAGCACCTTATCCGAGAGGTCTGACCACCATAGAAAAGAGTTTATATACCAGATCCAATTTATGTGCCTCCCCAGATTCATTTGTCCTATGTGTTCCCAGACATCAGCCATTTGCCCTGCTTCCTAGATGGAGTAGCTCCACCAAATGCAATTAAAGCTCTGCAATTCTTGTGATCAAACCCCTGGTTGACACCTTCATCTGCTCATCTCTTAGCTCTGCTGGCTGAGTCGGCTTTCCCCATGCAGAGAGAGTCAGCCCTCTATAGCTCCTGAGTCCAGGTCCAAACCAACTTGGCCCATGAAGGTTCTGGCCTCCCCAGTAGCTTCCCAGAGAGACCAGATAACAAAAACCAGAAGTGGAACATCGTGTTAGGGAAGCTTTGATCAGTGAGAAACAAAAGGTGGGAAGAAAGCAACATAAACTTCTCTCCTTTCCTCCCTCCAGCAGACAGTTTTAAAGCATAAAGCTCCATATAGCCTCTCTGGAAATGTCCTTAGTGACCAAGCAGCCAACTATTCTTTCTGGGGCTGTGACCAAATGCGCCACCTTTTATTTGCTTCTCTGATTTCACTGCTTTATGTTCCCTTTTCCCCTGCCTTTGCTGCCCTGGAACCGCATCTCCTAAGATTTTTAGGACATAAGGTGTATCTCAGGCTCTGTGTTTTAGGGAATCTAAGATATGCTTACACACGCACACACACAATCAGGCTATACTCAAAACCCTGATCCTGCTTTATTTCTCTTCTCTGTTTATTACGTATCTTTGTGTCTATTGCCACCAGTAGAATGTAAACTCATGACAGCAGAGACTATTTCTTTTGCTCACTGCTGTTTTCCAATGCCTGTAACGGTGACTTGCACATAGTGGACATTTAATAAATATGGGTTTAGGGTCAGGCACAGTGGCTCACACCAGTAATCCCAGCACCTTGAGAAGCAGAGGCAGGGGGCTTGCTAGAGGCCAGAAGTTTGAGACCAGCCTGAGAAACATAGCGAGACCTCATCTCTACCAAAAAAATTATTTTTAATTAGCTGGGCAGAGTGGCATGCACCTGTAGTCTTAGTTACTCAGGAGGCTGAGATGGGAGGATCACTTGAGCCCGGGAGTTCGAGGTTGTAGTGAGCTATGATCATGTGACTGCACTCTAGCCTTGGTGACAGAGGGAGACCCTGTCTCTAAATATATGTGTGTGTGTGTGTGTGTGTTTAGACAATGAATAAATGAGAATTTTGTTTGCCTGTGTGGAATTATGCACCATTTTACATTCAAAAAAACGGAAACTTAAGTTCAGGTTTTTATTCATGATCTACTTTTTTATGTCAATGTTTCCACATGGAATATTTCCTGATCTTCTCACTCTCCTAAATTTCACTAACTTCATTGGTTATCTCTCAACTCAAAGTTCAACTCCTCTTAAAACCCACTTTCCCTAATTAGGCTCCCTAGTGACATAAGTATTTCCTTCCATAACAGTCATTTTTTTTCAATCCCCCTAGATAGTGCACATACACCCTTAAGAGTATACTTTATGCATTTTACCCGTTCTCACAGAACTGCATAATATCCTAAAATAGATTCAGAATGTTTTAGCCCTTTCTCTACCACACACCTCCTCAGAGATACACACAAGGCTGTTCCCTCCCACATCCAAACCCCTCTTGCTAATCCGGTCAATAATAAGTACTAATTGCTGAGCACATACAATATGCCAGACAATGTGGTAGGCATTTGATCCTCACAAAAACCCTGAAAATTATAAAATACCTTAAAACTCACTCATATTAAAGTGTTTGGGTCTTACTATATTCTCCTCTGAGTTATTAGACTGGATGAAGCTGACTTAGTCAACAGAAATGAATCAGTCTGGCACAACTTTATTCATCAAGGAGCAAGTAATTCCATGGGAAAAGCAAGCCTACCTCCTTCCTCATACTCCTCAGTTTACAGTCCTGCCCAAATCAGTAATCCATGGCTTTGTAACTCTCCTGGAATGGCTTCATGAGAATACATCCTATCTCTTTATGTAATTTAAAGCTCCTTGAGATCAGACATGTATTTTATTTCTTGGTTGTTTCTGGAAAACTGTATTGTTTATTGAATCTATTTACTACCCAATCTATTTACTACCCCTAGTATAAACTCTTGATCAAACACACTATAAGATAAAATCAGTAATAAGAAATTGGCCTTAAAAATTCAAAATTATCTAGAAGACCATTTAAAATATGGATTTAGATATATTTTCATTAACAGTTTCATCCTATGTGTATATTGCATCTTGACATATTGGTTAATGATTATAGTATGCATATACAGAACTGTGCTTTAAAATAATGGTAATGATAACATGAACCAATCACAATTAACAAACTACTTCAAAAATAAGAAAAAAGAGAAATAATATACTCTAAAACATAGACACAAGCCTGTGCAATTTTTCAAAGATGTTTAAATTAAGTAAAACTCAACCCTTTACTTTAAAAGCTTTCACTAAACATGTAAAGTTTCCTTTTTTTTTTTTTTTTTTTCAGACAAAATCTCGCTCTTGTCCTCCAGGCTAGAGTGCAATGGCACGATCTCGGCTGACTGCAACCTCCGCCTCGCAGGTTCAAGCAATTCTGCCTCAGCCTCCTGAGTAGCTGGGATTACAGGCACCTGCCACCACGCCTGGCTAATTTTTGTGTTTTTTTTAAGTAGAGACGGGGTTTCACCATGTTGGCCAGGCTGGTCTCAAACTTCTGACCTCAGGTGATCTGCCCACCTCAGCCTCCCAAAGTGCTGGGATTACAGGCATGAGCCACTGCGCCCAACCGTAAAGTTTCCTTTCAACAGTGAAAATCAAAAGGCTACATTTTATTATGAAATTCTAATTTTTTGCTTTGGTGAATGTTAAAATAATACATGCAAAATAATTTGGTACAAACTAAAATGGACACCTTTGTCAACAAATACAGGATTTTTTTAACCAGTTTAAAATCTTTCAAACAAGGAAGTTCAGTAGAATTGGAATCCATTTTCGTAAGATTTATAGAAACCATTCCTGAGATTTTATTTTTAATCAAGAATTTGGACAAACTCTACTGTTTTACAAAGTTTGTTATGTAATTTGAATGGGTCCAAATATTTCTTTTTTACCAAGTCTCAGCATATGATTTTCACTAGGTTGTGTTTCAATAATAAAATGTATGAAGAACTGCACTTTTTTCAAACCGCCAAAGGTAAAATATGCAGATAAGATGTATTCCCAGGAGTAAATAACTTCTTTAACAGTAAAGCTGTGTAAGTAACAGAGCGACTCCCTTGACCAAAATTTTAAAAGGATTTGGCTAAGTTTCCTGAGACAGATCACATGTGACATCCTGCTATATACAGGCAAGCATTTGCAACTAAGGAATTGGAGCCAGAAGTGCACAAAATACTGCAAGATGTCATCAGTTTAGTTAATTTTATGTTTAAAAAAACTTTAAAATATAGTTAATTTAATTGTTCAAAATAAATTGAGAGAATAAATTAACCTCTCAATTTATATTTACTTATGGATGTATTTTCTACAGCACAGAGGTTTGCTTGTGGCAAAGAATTAAAACTTAGAACTAAAAACATATTTACAAAATAGACAAGTGTTCCAAATATGCTAACCTTGTCTGTGATGATAAGGGGGCTATCCATAGCATGCATGCTACCTCTCAAGTATTTTTTAAATATTAATATACATGGTGGAGCAACTGGCTTGAGCGATTGGAAACAAGATGCAGGACCCCAACGCAGACACTGAGTGGAATGACATCTTACCAAAAAGGGTATCTTGCCCTCCAAGGAAAGTCTGAAAGAATTGGAAAATGAGGTGGAAGAGGAGCAGCGCATCCTCCAGCAGTCAGTGGTGACAACATATAAAGATAGGGCTTTGAAAGAGCTGGAAGATCATGAAGATGAGTTTAATGAGGAGGATGAACGTGCTATTGAAATGTACACACGGCAGAGACTAGTTGAGTGGAAAGCATCTAAACTGAAGAATACATTTGGAGAAGTTTTGGAGATCTCAGGGAAGGATTATGTTCAAGAAGCTACCAAAGCAGGTGAGGGTTTCTGGGTCATCTTGCACCTTTACCAACAAGGAATTCCCCTCAGTGCCCTGATAAACCAGCACCTCAGCAGACTTGCCAGGAAGTTTCCTGATGTCAAATTTATCAAAGCCATTTCAACAACCTGCATACCCAATTATCCTGATAGGAATCTGCCCACGATATTTGTTTTCTTGGAAGGAGATATCAAGGCTCAGTTTATCGGTCCTCTGGTGTTTGGTGGCATGCACCTGACAAGAGATAAGTTGGAGCGGAAACTGTCTGAATCTGGAGCAATTAAGATGGACCTGGAGGAAAACCCTAAGAAGCCGATTGAACACATGTTGCTGTCCTCAGTGCGGCGCTCTGTCCCCATGGGGAGGGACTGCAATTCCAAGGGTGACTGAGGCTGCAGCTGCTATCACATGCTGAACTGTCCTGTAACAAATTGTCTGGATTTTTAAAAAAAGGAAAAAGCCAGAATGAATCCTTCTGGTTTTTAGCTTTGTACAAATTATGTTTCAAATCTTTACATTTTAGAAATAATCATTGCTGGAACTGTTAAAATTTTTTGGAACTCTTTTAATTATAGTATTTCCTCTAAAAAATTAAAAACAGCTATTGGTATGGCAAGAATAAAAAATAAAAAAAACTTATCCCTTCAAGGTGAAAGTTAATGTTTCAATAATGAACTAGAAAATTTTTTTTTTTTTTTTTTTGAGACGGAGTCTTGCTCTGTCGCCCAGGCTGGAGTGCAGTGGCGCAATCTCGGCTCACTGCAAACTCCGTCTCCCAGGTTCACGCCATTCTCCTGCCTCAGCCTCCCGAGTAGCTGGGAATACAGATGTGATTTAGATGCAAAAACAAGATAAATGCAATCATCATCAATTTTTTGAAATCTCCTATTAGTACATTCTAAAAAGTTGGAAGCAAGATTTTTAAACCAGTTTAAAATTATTCTAAACAAAAAATTTCAGTGGAATTTGAACCCATTTTGATAACAATAAAACAACAGTAATATTGCCTAATTGTCTGTAAGAACTACTGATTGACATCAAAGAAGATGGAAATCTACTAGTCAAATTTTAACATAAGCATTTTCAAATTTGGTGAATGGGAATTACTTAAAACAGCCAGTAAGGAAATTCTTCCATTTGGATTTATGCGTCTTTGTGAGACATGTTTTTTAGTTGCAAAAACCATTACAACAAAGTGCTGAAAAGCTGAATAGAGAAACATATTTGAATGTTTTAACAAAAGCTAAAGAATTTTTTTAACAAAAGTTTGTAAAATAGTGATGCATACTCAAATATAATTATAATTTTAGTGAGAGCAAAAACTTCTGTAATATTAATAATTTAAATAAAAATAAAGCTATGATTATCATTAGCGTAGCTTTTTTTTTTTTTTTTTTTTGAGATTGAGTCTCACTCTGTCACCAGGCTGGAGTGCAGTGGCATGATCTCGGCTCACTGCAACCTCCGCCTCCCAGGTTCCAGCAATTCTCCTGCCTCAGCCTCCCGAGTAGCTGAGATTACAGGTGCATGACACCACACCCAGCTAATTTTTGTATTTTCAGTAGAGACAGGGTTTCACCGTGGTGGCCAGGATGGTCTCGATCTCTTGATCTCATGATCGGCCTGTCTCGGCCTCCCAAAGTGCTGGGATTATAGGCATGAACCACCACACCCAGTCAGCTCAGCCTTTAGGGTTATAATTGGTATAGGTTTTATGATATACATAATAGATATTGACATGGTAGTTTGTCTATAACTTACACATGAGTAAAAATACATATAGTGAGGATACACACTGAAAATTCTTCTACTAATGGGACATGCAAACAAAACTTTTGGAAGGCAGTGCTATTTGTGATGTATTTTGTGAACCCACAGCATCAGTGTAACATGTGACATTGTTGGAAATGCAAATTCTGGGGCTCCACCCTAAACCTACTGAATCAGAATCTCTGGGAGAGGGGGACAGGAATATGGGTTTTAACAAGATCTCAAAGTGATTATCTAAGGCATGATACAGATCGAATCAAGACACTCCTCTTTAAAAGCTGCCTGCTGCTTATGAAATTGAAGCAGCCTTCTCACCATATCATTTAAAGGCTTTCCAAATACAGCCAAGCCTCCCTTAATACAGCCAAGCCTCCCTTAATGGCCTGTGTCCATGACTCCTCACCATGTTGGAAGCCCCAGGTATTCTTGGGTGCACCCTTCTCTTCTCTCCTCTTCTTCACCTGGAATTTCTCCCCAGTACAATTACGTCTGCTTAACCAAAACCTTTACAATATTCAATGCCTACCTCAAAAGTTACCTATTCTAAGAAAACTTGCAGAATCTTAGTGAAAAAAAAACCTACGTATTTTTCCCCCATTCTTTTTTATAATGCCCATGGCATCTTTTTTGTTCATTTCTCCCTGGACTGTATTGCATCATGCATTATAACCATTTGCATACTTATCTAATTCCTTCTAAAGATTGTAGGCTCCTAGAGAGAGACTTGCTTAATCTTTCTTTATACCCTAGCTTAGCACGGGCCTGGAAGGCTGTAATTGCTAGATACAGAATTGAAATAAAATTCCACAACTGAGCTCAGCCCACACTGTCTTCTTCCTTTATCACTCTATTGGGGACACTACCTCATCATGAAGAACCTGAATTTCTTGAGAACTTTCCACATACTTGGGTCACTCACTGGCTTTCTCTTCCCCTCAGATTGCATTTCTGAGTTGCACAATCTCTTCTGATCACTTGGTCATGATTGCAATTGAAACACTAGAAAGCAAATGATGATTTAAAAAAAAAAAAAAAGCTTGCCATGTTTGAGGTCTTACCAGTGCCAGACACTGTACAAAGTGCTTTAGATGATTATCTCATTCAGTCCTGACAAAACCTCTATTTGATGGACATATTACCACTCCCATTTTACCAGATGAGGAAACTGAGGTGCAGAAAGGGCTACTAGCGTAGTAAGGCCAGGATTGGAATCCAGGCTGGCTGACTACAGAACCTGCAAAATCAACCTCTCCATTACCCTGCTAAGAAGAGAAGATACTACTCCACAGCCATCCTTATATTAAATCCAATCCCTAGCCCTCCTAACCACATGAAAAAGCACATGCATTAGAGTCAATCTTGATGACAATATAAAAACTATGATTTTACTATGTAAATTCAATTTAAATCTAGATCAAAGAAATCTAAATTACTCTTCATTTAGGCTGTAATCTTATATTCCAAAGCTTAAAGCTTATAAGAAAGCTTTATCTAATTTAAGATTACTAGCTCAAATATAAGTACAGACTTAATACTACTTTTCCTCTAAAGTAATCAGTACAAAGAGTTCTATTCTTCCCATAGTAAAATATGTCATAGAACTTGAACTACTAGGCAATCACTATCTTTTCTTTATAAGAAAAAAAAGCTTTTGAAATATGTACCATAACCTCTGAAAAATACAATTATCCTCCCAAAGAAATTAGGCATTTTTTTCTGACAAAAACTATGGGCAATTGATCTATAGTTCTTTTCTTCCTCAAAAAATTATTGTATATTGTGTAATGATCATTATAATTAAAAATTAAGATGGCTTGCAATAATTCCACCATTATTTGATTCAAAATCTTTATAAAATATTGGCATTTTCCAACATTTATTTTTCCTGTCTATGTTCCATTTAAGGCCAAATTTTCAAACCCAGCTGCCAAATTACACATATAATTACTGCATTTGCGCACAAAAATGTGATAATTGCTTACACAATTTCAGAGGCCAGCTTGAGGCTCCTTTCCAAATTTGTTTTACATGTACAGTGCGGTGTATGTAGTTTTATATGAAAATTGGAAAAGTAAAATTCATGGTTTGTCTGGGTGATGTGTGAAAATGGATACAAAATAAAGCCTTTCTATAAATGCCTGGGCCTGTCTTCATATTTTCTCCCAATAGACCTTTACAAAAGTCTTATAGAGCAGCTCAAACTTCAGCTAGTGTTGGAGCAATGGCAATGAAAGGGGATGATGCCTGGTATAATGCCTTAAATAGTTCAGGTGCCCATTTTGTTGATCGACATATTGTCATGAGGCATTCTTCTGTCTATAAACTGCTCCCATCAACCTGGGCAAGAAAGATAAAGGTAATATAAGGCCCGCAATCATACAGTCAGCCAAGATGACGCCAGCCTCAATAGGGCAGAGTAGTTGAGCACTGGTGGCTGGGGATTTACCCTTCCAACTTTGCCTGACAGTTGATTTTACAGCTTGGCAAGCATGCACTATGGATATAGATCACAGTGGGTATTCCTAGTGGAAGCTTTGGTTCAAGAAAAGGCAAAGAAACAAGACCTAGCTAGTCATACGCATTAGTGAGATGATCTAAGATATTTTTGTTTCAAAACAAAAGTGGGTGGAAAATTATGGCCAGTTGCACATGAACCAATACCTATCCTCAAAAGATCTACTTTCCAAACTCAAGGATTATGAATCTGATCTCTATTACCAAATATCTGACTACAGAACTGACCAGAAGCAATTAGGTCAGAAGCCTATTAAATACTGAAGGAAGTTCTATCTGAGAAATCTCCAGCTATTTTCCATAGAGGTTATACTAATCTACATTCCCACCAACAGTGTAGAAGTATTCCCTTTTCTCAAATAACTAACAACTCCCCTCAACAACCCCCCTACTGGGCATCTACCCAAAGGAAGAGAAATTGTTATATCAAAAAAAAACCTTCATTCTTATGTTTATTGTAGCACTATTCACAATAGCAAAGTCATGGCATCAACCTGTGTATCCATCAACAGATGATTGGATTTAAAAAAAAAAAAAAAGGTGCTATAGAGTGCTTGCAGCGCACAGGCGCAGGGCTCTCTCCTTTTGTCAGTCGGCAATGCCTGCGGGGCCGATGGCTCTGTGACAGCGGCGGTGGCTGGACTCTGGTGCCATGAGCGGCTTCAGCACCGAGGTGCACACCGCACCCTTCTCCCTGTAGTACCGAGTCTTCCTCAAAAATGAGAAAGGACAATATATATCTCCATTTCATAATATTCCAATTTATGCAGATAAGGATGTGTTCCACGTGGTAGTTGGAAGTACCACGCTGTCTAATGCAAAAATGGAGATTGCTACAAAGGACCCTTTAAACCCCATTAAACAAGATGTGAAAAAAGAAAAACTTCGTTATGTTGCGAATTTGTTCCTGTATAAAGGATATATCTGGAACTATGGTGCCATCCCTCAGACTTGGAAAGACCCAGGGCACAATGATGAACATACTGGCTGTTGTGGTGACAGTGACCCAATTGATGTGTGTGAAATTGGAAGCAAGGTATGTGCAAGAGGTGAAATAATTGGCATGAAAGTTCTAGGCATATTGGCTATGATTGACAAAGGGGAAACTAACTGGAAAGTCATTGCCATCAATGTAGATGATCCTGATGCAGCCAATTGTAATGATACCAATGATGTCAAACAGCTGAAACCTGGCTACTTAGAAGCTACTGTGGACTGGGTTAGAAGGTATAAGGTTCCTGATGGAAAACTAGAAATGAGTTTGCTTTTAATGCAGAATTTAAAGATAAGGACTTTGCAATTGATACTATTAAAACCACTCATGACCATTGGAAAGCATTAGTGACTAAGAAAATGAATGGAAAGGGAATCAGTTGCATGAATACAACTGTGTCCAAGAGCCCCTTCAAGTGTGATCCTGATGCTGCCAGAGCCATTGTGGATGCTTTACCACCACCCTGTGAATCTGCCTGCACAGTACCAACAGATGTGGATAAGTGGTTCCATTACCAGAAAAACTTAATGAGATTTCTCTGGAATACAAGCTGATATTGCTGCATCGTATTCATCTGGATGGGAAAAGTAGTAGCTTTTCAAAGCTTTAAATTTGTAGAACTCATCTAACTAAAGTAAATTCTGCTGTGACCAATCCAATATACTCAGAATGTTATCTGTTTAAAGCATTTTTCAAATCTCAACTAAGATAACTTTGAGCACATGCTTAAATATCAAAGCAGTTGTCGATTGGAAGTCATTTGTGAATAAATGTGCAAGGTGAGCACACATTGGATGTATATGTTACCATATGTTAGGAAATAAAATTATTTTGCTGGAAAAAAAAAGTGGCATATATACATCATGGAATATTATGCATCCATAAAAAAGAATAAAATAATGTCTTTTGCAGCAACATGGATGGAGCTGGAGACCATTATCCTAAGTGAAATAACTCAGAAACAGAAAATCAAGTACCACATGTTCTCACTTATAAGTACCTCTGTAAACAGAGGGTACACATGGGCACAAAGATGGAAATAATAGACACTGGTGAATCCAAAAGAGGGGAGACTGGGAAGAGGGTGATGGTCGAAAAATTACCTATTTGATATAATGTTCACTGTTCAGGTAATGGCTACACTAGAAGCCCAAACCCTACCATATGCAATACGTCCATGCAACAAACATGCACATGTACCCCCTGAATCTCTGAAAACAAAAAATAATTGAGGGACATTCTTCTGCCAAAGGCACCCCAAAAGTATCATATTATCCTCCTCAATGGCTAGTTGAAATAATCATAACTAACATTTCCTGAGCACTCAATATATGTTAACTAATGTTCTAAGAATTTTGCATGCATTCATTTCCTCTTTGCATGCTTACTAATTTTAAGAGGTAAGTACTATTATTGTCTTTGTTTTACATCTGAGGAGACTGAAGCACAAAGAGTTTAAGAAACTTGTTGAATGTCATACAATTAAAAAGTCCCAAATCCAGTATTAGAACCCAGGCATACAATTTAAAAGTAGCAAATCCAGCCGGGCACAGTGGCTTACGCCTGTAATCCCAGCACTTTGGGAGGCCGAGGCGAGTGGATCACTTGAGGTCAGGAGTTCGAGACCAGCCTGGCCAATACAGTGAAATCCCGTCTCTACTAAAAATACAAAACTCAGCTGGACATAGTGGCACGTGCCTGTAATCTCAGCTGCTCCGGAGGCTGAGGCAGGGGAATCACATGAACCTGGGAGGCAGAGGCTACAGTGAACCGAGTCTGTGCCAGTGTACTCCAGCCTGGGTGACAGAGTGAGACTCCGTCTCAAAAAAAAAAAAAAAAGTAGCAAATCCAGCATTAGAACCCAGGCATTCTGACTCCAAGGCCTTTACTCTTAACCCTAATAGCATACTGCCTCCCAGATGGAGCCAAGGAAAAGAGTGGGCAAAGTATAGCTTCCTAAATAGAGGACCTTGAGCAGCCAGCATGACCATCCAAAGAATTCACTACTGGAATCTAGTCCCCATTACTTCTGTCCAGCAGGAATGATACTGTCATAAACTAATGGCCACTGTGGGTTGTTTCCCACTCTTCTCTTTTCCAAATGGGATTCTTTTTTTAATTAAAGTTATCCTGTTCTTTCTTCATCAGTTTATATGGATTGTGTTATAGATGGATAACATATTATTAAAGAAAGTCCCTAGACTATGAGACGTTTCAGCCAGACATGAAGGAGAGGATCCCACATCACCCAGAGAATCAAAAGGAACTTGGAGCTAACACACTAAATCTTGAGTTGTTTCTAGTAGGAAAACATAGATGTTTCTGAGAGTATGGACAGGAAGAAGGATTTGTATGGGTACTGGACAGCCAGTACCCATTGGTAAATTGGTAATTTATCCAGCAACCTATTTCCCCTTTCTAAAAATATCTACCTCTTTCTCAGATGGTTCATTGGCTTTGGGCACCTGAACCTCATGGCCAGTCCAAGAAATGAATGAGTCCTGATTAGTATGCGAATCAGAATAATCTTACCTTATCCTCACATCGACCTTGACATGACAACTAGCTTAAGAATGGTCAGTAACCCAATCCTACACCAATCAGTACATAGTACCTATTCACCATGATTGGTTCAGTTTAGTCCAAACAACGCAATGAACAAGGATTTTGTTCACTGGTCGGGGGAAAAGGTACCACAAAATCAGTCATGGAATGAAGCTGGACCTGGGTAGTAGAGTGCAAGAAGAAAAAAATACTAAAACTCAGTCCTTGGTGATATCACTGAACTAGATCAACCAATAATGAAACTCTTCCAACTCCTGGACTTCTGACTCTATGAGCCAGTAAGTCTCCTTTTCGACTTAAGCCAGTCTGAGTTTTGCTTTCTGTTAATTAATGGGTCCCTGAGTTCAGCAGAGGGTCTCAGGGGCTGAAACCAGACTCTTGAGGGAGCTCCAGCCTCTTCCTAGAGGTGAATGTCTCTGGAGATGGAGCAATGGAGCACTCCTACAAGTGCTAGAGAAACTATAAACTAAATTTAGTTTCTGCTACAGAAAGGAATTTCTCCTGCTGAGATGAAGTAGCATCATTGGAGTGACATTCAAAGGAACAAGCAGCAAAGCTAGAACAGTAAGAAACAAATCCCTTTTTCCTCCTCCAACCTTGGAGTCACCCTGAAGTGCCTCCTGTTAGCAAAGCTTAACTGGGATCAGCTTGCAAAGCAGAAGTGTGGTTTGTAGAGTCCCAATTCTACCATCACAAAGCAGGGGGCAGATTTGGAGCTTAGAGATAATAACTTAAATACTATCACAGAGCAGTTCATTTTTACTGTGTGGAGGAGGAACACATAGTCAGACTGTCAGAGAAGAGAAAAATAAAAATAATCCAGTTCCTACATCTCCCATGCTTCTTACACCACCACCTATAAAAGCTTTTTGAACACTGTGAAGTATCATTTAAGGAAAGGTGCTACGGTTATTATTTCTTCTGGGTGACAGATTTGAATAGTTCTTCCCTAACAGCTTGGGTGTGAAGAGCTGACCTGTTGACATCTCAGCAGCCATATTTGTATATGAACTCTTACTTGCCAGAAACATCATAGTATTTCTGTTCCGACAGAAATGTGAGAATGCTTTTTCATCAAGAAACATCCTAGGCATTGTGATTTTTCTCCATAGATATTTATGGAGCCATCATTTGAACATCTCTATTTTCTCAGGGTGCTGAAGGAGAAAATGTTGATTATAGAATATTCTGAAAATCACCCAGTGTGTATAAAGCTAATAAAAAGACATATTGTGGTCATGGTAGGAGTTTCAAAGAGGTAATAATTGTGGCTTCACTGTGCCTATGTGTTTGGCAGTCTTTCTTTTGTATAAAATGTCTGTTCGTTCCATTGTCCACATCTTTGTTGACTGAGTTAGGACAGATTTAATAAGAAAATTTATATTCTTATGCCAATTTTGGCAGCTCTAATGACATAAAAGTCTTTCTGATGTTTTTCCTAGGGCAGTCAAAAGCAGTGGTCAACCAGAAACAGCATTTAGAAACTTTCTTTAACTGCCAGATTGGAAGATCAGCCTTAGACCAGTGCTTTAAACTCCAGTATTTCTAAATGAGATCTAAAGGATAGGTATATCCTTTAGGATATAACTTGATGGCTTATTCTGGAAAACTTCTTCAGGATAATTGGGGATGTGCAAATCAGAGAGGAAAAGTGACAATCATCTTAGCCTCTCACAAGCCTAGAAGTGACATAAAAGGGAGAAAGAAAAAGAAAGAGGCAAACCTATTTCTAGATCTAAGGGTTAACCTAAACCTCTCCCCAAAAAGGAGAGATAATTTAAAGTGGTAAATGCAACTCAGTCACTAAGCAAAGTCATATCACATCCATTCAATGTCCTACACATGTGTAGTTCACAGAATGGATACATATAATAAACGCCTGAGAATTTAAAATGCTTACTTCACAACTATTGCCCAAGTGGCCCATGTTTGGTTGAGAGGTCATTAAACAGGGAGTAATAATTAAAAGTGTGGGCTCTTGGACCGAGTTGCATAAATGCAAAACTGGGTGTTTCTTATTAATAAACTCTAGGATATTGGGTAAATTATTCAACTGTTTGTGCCTCAGTTTCTAATTTGTAAAATGGGAGGATAATATGCCTACCTCAAATTGATTGGGAAAAATAGAATGCCACAAAAATACAGTGGCTTAAAGATGACACAAGTTTTTTTCTCATGTGGCAGCCCCCAGTGGATCCAGTAGTGGAGAGGTTCTGCTCTACTCATCCATTCACACACCCACGTGCCCTCCATCTTGTTACTCTACCCTCCCCTAGGTCATTGTCCTCATCTTCTTTGTGGAGATTGGGTCATAGAATTCCAGCTCAAAGGAATGGAAATAGAACACTGGCCCAGGACAAAGGGATTTTCTTTTAAGGAGGTGACCTATAGTTGCACTCACCATTTACACTCACATATTGGCCCTAACATGTTCATGTGCTTCAAAGGAAGCTGGGAAATATAGTGGCTAGTTGGAAGGCCATGTGTCCAGCTCTATTGTTTTGAGAAAAGGGAGAAATGGATTTTAATAGGCAAGGAGAGTCTGTCATCCTACCTCATAAGGTTGCTGTGAAGTAAATGAGATAATGCACTTAGAAGAACTGAGACATTTAGTGACTGTTCTATAATAGCTAAATATTGGTATTGCCAGGTTAACAAGCTCCTCTTTCTCCTTGTTTCAGGTACAATTCCCTTTTTAATGTTAGCCATTTGACTTTCTTTGGCCAATGAAATGTTCATGGCAGTGACGAGTATCGTTTCTAGACAGAAGGATTAATAGTCGGTATGCCATTCACCCTGTTTTTGTGTTTGTTTTTGTTTTTGTTTTGTTTTGCTTTCCCCTGCCATGGTAATCATGGAAGCACTTGTCAGCCTGGATCCCTGAGTAAATATGATGAGAAGGGCCACCTGAAAACTCACAGATACGTAACATGAACAAGAAGTCACTGAGATTCTAGGATTGTTTGTTACTGCAGTATAACCTAGCTCATCTTGACTAATACATGAGGGCCCTGGGACATTTGTCAGAGAAGGAATTTTAGAAGGCTCCTTCACTTAGAGTTTTGGAATGTCAATTAATATCATTAAAAGTAAACATGAAAACTGGCTGATAAGCTTATGCATCCCTTAGCTATTGTGAAATCATAGCTGATTAAACTGAGATACCATAGGTGTTAATGACTATGTATGCAAGACAAACCAATCTACGTGGGCTTGATATTATACTATAGAAACACGTTCATTGATTGCAAAGGTCTTCCTTCCAAGACTGCATCTGAAAGCAAACTGACATTTAGAATCTTCTGATTCACCTCCCCTGAAATAGAGAAGATTGCCATCTGGCCACAGCTGTGAAAATGCCAACATCAAGGGATAGCTCCTGAACGGAAATTCAGGCCCTGTGAAATTTTTTCATTTCCTTAAATTTGGATTTTAGTATTTCTTCCAGATGAATCCAATATTAGCAATTCAAAGAATATCATGTAGCTATTAAAGGTTGTATTCACCTGCAAGAACCTAGAGAGCAGATAGTGTAAGTAGCTTGTTAGGATGATAGACATAAAACCATTGCAGCTATTACTTATGATCATTTACCACATTAATTAGCAAGGTATTAAGTGTTCTACCCACATAACATCATTTAATCTTCACATCAGTCTTTTTAAGGCAGATACTACTAGTAGTCCCACTTTACAATTGAGGAAACATGAGCTTAGAAAAGTTACATAGACATTTATTTTCTTGCTCATGTTACATGCCCATGGGTTATGTAAAATGACTAAAGTCAGCAGTCCATGAAAGATGTAATTGGAATGTGAACTCAAGCATATGACTCCAAAGCCCGTTTGTTGAGCCAATAAGCTGTACCTCCAAGTGAACATAACAAGTGTTAGAACTGAGATTCGTACAAAGATCTGTGGGAGCAAAGAAACAGCAAAGTACATAGATTAATCAAGGAAGGATTCATTGAGAGTTAGATTCCTATTTGATAGGAATTGGCCACACAGAAAAGGGGGGAGGACATTCTAGCAAAAGAAAAAAGTTGTACTTCTCCTAAACAGCTGATTTATTATTAGTATTATAGTCACTGTGACTCTTAAAACTAACCAAATTTCCACCTTTACATTGGCTGCCAGGGAACTCACAGTCACATTTATAATACTTCTTCAGCAACTATATGGAACCTAATGATGTAAGCATTTGTATAGTGACCAAACCTTTATCAGAATTCTACACCCACTTTTTCTCTTTACCCAATTTTTTTATCTTTTTATGTTTTATCCTATATTATTATAAATCTTTTATAAGTATCCTCAGATTCAGATTTTTTTGGAACAATGAGGCATATAGATAAATAAATTCATTAATAAGAAAAATAAATGTTTTTCTTTTTCTAACGTCTTCCTCAGATTCATTTTGTAACCATAAAGCAAAAACATAAATAAATAAATAAACAAATAAATACAGACAGACAGTGCTTTTCCCATAACAAGGCCATGAATTCCTAAAATATAGAGCATCCATGTATCAGGCTAGCAAAACTTCAAAATTTAATAATATCCTCTGTTGGTAAGGCTATGAGGAAATAGGCAATCTCATACAGTGCTGGTAGAAATGTAAGTTAATAAACTTATGGAAAGCAATTTGGTAATAGCTATCAAAATTAAAAATTCATAAGCCCACTGACCTGGCATTTTCTCATCTAGATATTTATCCTAGAGATATACTGGTACCCATACAAAATGACTATGTACAAAGTTACTCTCTTCAGCCTCATGTCTAATAACAAGAGACTACGAAGCAAAATTAACATCCAATAAAGGAATGGTTAAATAAATCACTTTTTTCAGTTCTCAAATGTTTTTAGATCTTTGAAATGCTCATGGTATATAGACACTGGCCTACAATGTACAATGATCAAATTGGCCCTAACAGAGCCAATAAGCTCAATCTTCATTCCATTTTACCACAGTGCCTTATTATACTGCTAGGTCACTTTCTGCTGCATATAAGCAAAGAAAATAACTTGCCAGTAAATAAATATCTGCATTGTTTTCATTCATTCAATGCATTCATTCATTATCTATCAAATACTTACAGCACCTACTCTGTGCCAAGTACTCTAGTAGGCATTTTTTAGGTCAGAGATCCAATATGCATATATTTACAGACCACAGGGATTACTGACTGGTAAGAAATGAATTAGAAAATTCATGCAGAGTCAGAGCAAGATGGCCAAATAGAAGCCTCTACCGATTGTCCCCCTTGCAAGAACACCAAATTTAACAACTATCTACACATCATAAGATGTGTAGATGTGCAGCACCATCATAAGAATCAAAAACCAGTTGAGCAATCACAGCACCTGGTTTTAACTTGACATCACTGAAAGAGACACTGAAGATGGTAGGAAAAATAATCCTGTATTACCAACAACACCACTCCCCCATCTCCCAGTAGCAGCCGCACGGCATAGAGAATCTTTGTACTTGTGGGAGGGAGAGCACAGTGACTGTGGGACTTTGCAATAGAACTCAGTTCTGCCCAGTCACAGCAGAAAGCAACACCAGGCAGAACTCTGCGGACACCTACAGAGGGACCATTTAGGCTAGCCCTAGCCAAAAGAGAATCGTCCATCCCAGTGGTCAAAACTTAGGTTCTGGCAAGCCTCACCACGACAGGCTAAATGGCTCTGGGGTTCTAAATAAACTTGAAGTCTAGGCCACAAGGACTGCAACTCCTAGGGAGGTCCTAGTGCTGTGCTAGGCTTGGAGTCAGTGGACTTAGGGGGCACATAACCTAGTGAAACACCAGGTGAGGCAGCCAAGAGAGTGCTTGTGCCACCTTTTCTCCAGCCTCAGGTAGTGTAGCTGGCAGCTCCAAAAGATTTTTTCTTCTGCTCAAGGAAAGGAAAGGGAAGAGTAGAGAAGATTTTGTCTTTCAACTTGGATACAAGCTCAGTCACAGTAGGATAGGACATCAGGCAGAGTCCTGAGGCACTCATTCCAGGCCCTCGCTCCCAGATGACATTTCTAGACATACCCTAGGCAAGAAGGGAACCTGCTGCTTTGAAGGGAAGGACCTAGTCCTGGCAAGATCCATTACCTGCTGACTAAAGAGTCAGCAGTGGTAGCCAGGTGGTACTCACCATGGGCCTTGGATGAGACTCAGAGATGTGCTGGCTTCAGGTGTGACCCAGCACATTCCCAGTGTGGTGGCTACAGAAAGAGACTCCTGCTGGAGAAAAGCAAAGAGAAGAGTAAAGGGGACCTTGTCTTGCAGCTTAGGTGTCAGCTCAGCCACAGTGGGATAGAGTGTCAAGTGGGCTCTTGGGGTCCCTGATTCCATGCCTTGGCTCTTGGATTGTATTTCTACACCTGCCTTGGGCCAGAGGGGAGCCCACTACCCTGAAGAGTGAGTCTGTTAGGCCTGAAAGCATTTACAACAAGCTGACCAAAGAGCCCTTGGGCCCTAAGTGATATTCAGTGGTAGCCTGGCAATACTCTCCACAGACCTGTAGTGGGGGTGGCCATAAGGAAAGACTCCACTGCTAATGGAAAGCAGGGGCAAGAGTGGGAAGGACTTCATCTTAGGACTTGGGTGCCAGCTCAGCTGCATTAGAATAGAGCACCTGGTAGATTCTTAAGGTTTCCAACTCCAGGCCCTAGGTCCCAGACAGCATTTCTGGGCCCACCTGGGGCCAGAGGGAACTTTCTACCCTGAAGGGAAGGACACAAGACTGTCTGGCTTTGCCACCTGCTGACTGTAGAGACCCAGGACCTTGAGCAAACATAAGCAGTAGCCATATAGTGGCTACAATGGCCTTTAGTGAGATCCAGTGCTATGTTGGCTTCAGGTGTGACCTAGCAGAGTTGCAGTGGTGGTGGCCACAGGGGTGCTTGTGTCACCCCTCCCAGTAGCTCCAAGAAGCTCAGCACAGAAAGAGAGAGACTCTGGTTATTTGGGAAAAACTTAGGGAAGAGAATAAGAGTCTCTGCCTAGTAATCCAGAGAATTCTTCTGGATCTTATCCAAGATCACCAAGGTGGTGCCTCTACAAGACTGCAACAAATACAGCATTACTGGACTTGGGGAGTCCCCTAATGAGGATATGGCTGCAGTGACCAAAAAGATCACAACACCAAACTCCCTTCAAATACCTGGAAAGCCTTCCTAACAAGGATGGGTACAAACAAGCCCAGACTGTGAAGACTACCATAAATATCTAACTCTTCAATGCCCAGACACAGATGAACATCCACAAGCATCAAGATCATCTAGGAAAATATAACCTCACAAAATGAACTAAATAAGTCACCAGGGAACAATCTAGAGAGACAGAGACATGTGACCTTTCAGATAATTCAAAAAAGATGTTTTGAGGAAACAAAGAAATTCAAGATGACCCGGAGAAGGAATGCAGAATTCTATCAGATAAATTTAACAAAGAGATTGAAATAATTAAAAAGAATAAATCAGAAATTCTGGAGTTAAAAATGCAATTGACATCTTGAAGAATGCATCACAGTCTCTTAATAGCAAAATTGATCAAGCAGAAAAAAAAATTAGTAAGCTTGAATACAAGCTATTTGAAAATACACAGACAGAGGAGAGAAGAGAAAATAAAAAAAATAAAAAAACAATGAAGCATGCCCACAAACTCTAGAAAATAGCCTCAAAAGGGCAAATCTAACAGATACTGGCCTTAAAGAGGAGGGAGAGAGAGATACGGGAAGAAAGTTTATCCAAAGGGATAAAAACAAAGAACTTTCCAAACCTAGAGAAAGATATCAATAGCCAAGTACAAGAAAGTTATAGAACACCAAACAGATTTAGCCCAAAGAAAACCACCTCAAGGTATTTAATAATCGATCTCCCAAAGGTCAAAGATAAAGAAAGGATCCTAAAAGCAGGCAGAGAAAAAAAAAACAAATAACATACAATGGAGCTTTAATACGTCTGGCAGCAGACTTTTTAATAGAAACCATACAGGCCAGGAGAGAGTGGTATGACATATTTAAAGTGCTGAAGATAAATAATTTTACCCTACAATAGTATATTGGGTGAAAATATCCTTCAAACATGAAAGGGAAATACAGACTTTCCCAGACAAACAAAGGCTGAGGGATTTCAACAACACCAAACCTGTCCCACAAGAAATACTAAAGAGAGTTCTTTAATCTAAAAAAAAAAAAAAAAAAAAAAAAAAAAAAAGGATTTTATTGAGCAATAAGAAATTATCTAAAGGTAGAAAACTCACTGGTATTTTTTGGAGGAGCCAAGATGGCCGAATAGGAACAGCTCCGGTCTACAGCTCCCAGCGTGAGCGACGCAGAAGACCGGTGATTTCTGCATTTCCACCTGAGGTACCGGGTTCATCTCACTAGGGAGTGCCAGACAGTGGGCGCAGGCCAGTGGGTGCGCGCACCGTGCGCGAGCTGAAGCAGGGCGAGGCATTGCCTCACTCGGGAAGCGCAAGGGGTCAGGGAGTTCCCTTTCCCAGTCAAAGAAAGGGGTGACGGACGGCACCTGGAAAATCGGGTGACTCCCACCCGAGTACTGCGCTTTTCCGACCGGCTTAAAAAACGGCGCACCACGAGATTATATCCGGCACCTGGCTCGGAGAGTCCTACGCCCACGGAGTCTCGCTGATTGCTAGCACAGCAGTCTGAGATCAAACTGCAAGGCGGCAGCGAGGCTGGGGGAGGGGCGCCCGCCATTGCCCAGGCTTGCTTAGGTAAACAAAGCAGCCGGGAAGCTCCAACTGGGCCCAGCCCACCACAGCTCAAGGAGGCCTGCCTGCCTCTGTAGGCTCCACCTCTGGGGGCAGGGCACAGACAAACAAAAAGACAGCAGTAACCTCTGCAGACTTAAATGTCCCTGTCTGACAGCTTTGAAGAGAGCAGTGGTTCTCCCAGCACGCAGCTGGAGATCTGAGAACGGGCAGACTGCCTCCTCAAGTGGGTCCCTGACCCCTGACCCCCGAGCAGCCTAACTGGGAGGCACCCCCCAGCGGGGGCACACTGACACCTCACACGGCAGGGTATTCCAACAGACCTGCAGCTGAGGGTCCTGTCTGTTAGAAGGAAAACTAACAAACAGAAAGGACATCCACATCAAAAACCCATCTGTACATCACCATCATCAAAGACCAAAAGTAGATAAAACCACAAAGATGGGGAAAAAACAGAACAGAAAAACTGGAAACTCTAAAAAGCAGAGCACCTCTCCTCCTCCAAAGGAACGCAGTTCCTCACCAGCAACGGAACAAAGCTGGATGGAGAATGACTTTGACGAGCTGAGAGAAGGCGGCTTCAGACGATCAAATTACGCTGAGCTACAGGAGGACATTCAAACCAAAGGCAAAGAAGTTGAAAACTTTGAAAAAAATTTAGAAGAATGTATAACTAGAATAACCAATACAGAGAAGTGCTTAAAGGAGCTGATGGAGCTGAAAACCAAGGCTCGAGAACTACGTGAAGAATGCAGAAGCCTCAGGAGCCAATGCGATCAACTGGAAGAAAGGGTATCAGCAATGGAAGATGAAATGAATGAAATGAAGCGAGAAGGGAAGTTTAGAGAAAAAAGAATAGAAAGAAATGAGCAAAGCCTCCAAGAAATATGGGACTATGTGAAAAGACCAAATCTACGTCTGACTGGTGTACCTGAAAGTGATGGGGAGAATGGAACCAAGTTGGAAAACACTCTGCAGGATATTATCCAGGAGAACTTCCCCAATCTAGCAAGGCAGGCCAATGTTCAGATTCAGGAAATACAGAGAACGCCACAAAGATACCCCTCGAGAAGAGCAACTCCAAGACACATAATTGTCAGATTCACCAAAGTTGAAATGAAGGAAAAAATGTTAAGGGCAGCCAGAGAGAAAGGTCGGATTACCCTCAAAGGGAAGCCCATCAGACTAACAGCGGATCTCTCGGCAGAAACTCTACAAGCCAGAAGAGAGTGGGGACCAATATTCAACATTCTTAAAGAAAAGAATTTTCAACCCAGAATTTCATATCCAGCCAAACTAAGCTTCATAAGTGAAGGAGAAATAAAATACTTTACAGACAAGCAAATGCTGAAAGATTTTGTCACCACCAGGCCTGCCCTAAAAGAGCTCCTGAAGGAAGTGCTAAACATGGAAAGGAACAACCGGTACCAGCCGCTGCAAAATCATGCCAAAATGTAAAGACCATCAAGACTAGGAAGAAACTGCATCAACTAACGAGCAAAATAACCAGCTAACATCATAATGTCAGGTTCAGATTCACACATAACAATATTAACTTTAAATGTAAATGGGCTAAATGCTCCAATTAAAAGACACAGACTGGCAAATTGGATAAAGAGTCAAGACCCATCAGTGTGCTATATTCAGGAAATCCATCTCACGTGCAGAGACACACATAGGCTCAAAATAAAAGGATGGAGGAAGATCTACCAAGCAAATGGAAAACAAAAAAAGGCAGGGGTTGCAATCCTAGTCTCTGATAAAACAGACTTTAAACCAACAAAGATCAAAAGAGACAAAGAAGGCCATTACATAATGGTAAAGGGATCAATTCAACAAGAAGAGCTAACTATCCTAAATATATATGCACCCAATACAGGAGCACCAAGATTCAAGTCCTGAGTGACCTACAAAGAGACTTAGACTCCCACACATTAATAATGGGAGACTTTAACACCCCACTGTCAACATTAGACAGATCAACGAGACAGAAAGTCAACAAGGATACCCAGGAATTGAACTCAGCTCTGCACCAAGCGGACCTAATAGACATCTACAGAACTCTCCACCCCAAATCAACAGAATATACATTTTTTTCAGCACCACACCACACCTATTCCAAAATTGACCACATACTTGGAAGTAAAGTTCTCCTCAGCAAATGTAAAAGAACAGAGATTATAAAAAACTATCTCTCAGACCACAGTGCAATCAAATTAGAACTCAGGATTAAGAATCTTACTCAAAACCGCTCAACTACATGGAAACTGAACAACCTGCTCCTGAATGACTACTGGGTACATAACGAAATGAAGACAGAAATAAAGATGTTCTTTGAAACCAACGAGAACAAAGACACAACATACCAGAATCTCTGGGACACATTCAAAGCAGTGTGTAGAGGGAAATTTATAGCACTAAATGCCCACAAGAGAAAGCAGGAAAGATCTAAAATTGACACCCTAACATCACAATTAAAAGAACTAGAAAAGCAAGAGCAAACACATTCAAAAGCTAGCAGAAGGCAAGAAATAATTAAAATCAGAGCAGAACTGTAGGAAATAGAGACACAAAAAACCCTTCAAAAAATTAATGAATCCAGGAGCTGGTTTTTTGAAAGGATCAACAAAATTGATAGACCGCAGTAATGCTGTGTTTGTTGCAGTCTTGTAGAGATCACATGGACACAGGAAGGGGAATATCACACTCTGGGGACTGTGATGGGGTGGGGGGAGGGGGGAGGGATAGCATTGGGAGATATACCTAATGCTAGATGACGAGTTAGTGGGTGCACACCAGCATGGCACATGTATACATATGTAACTAACCTGCACAATATGCACATGTACCCCAAAACTTAAAGTATAATAAAAAAAAAAAAAAGAAAACTCACTGGTAATAGTAAGTATACAGAAAAACACAGAATAGTATAACACTGTAATTGTGGTGTAAAAACTACATATAGGTAGAATAGAAAGACTAAAAGATGAACTGATAAAAATTAAAGAAATTAAAACATACAACCAGAGACAATCACCTTCCCAAAAGGAAGACAGGAGGGAAAGCAGGAAGAGGAGACTACAAAACAACCAGAAAACAAATAACAAAAGGGCAAGAGTAAGTCCTTACTTATCAATAATAACATTGAATATAAACGAACTAAACTCTCCAAAGGACATAGAGTACCTAAATGAATTTTTAAAACACTGAGTGATCTGTTTCCGACAAGAAATACATTTCACCTATAAAGACACACATAGGCTGAAAATAAAGGGATGGAAAATAATATTTCATGCAAATGGAAACCAAAAATGAGCAGGAGTAGCTATAGAGTAGCTATACTTATATCATACTAAATAGATTTCAAGACAAAAACTATAAAAACAGGCAAAGAAGGTCATAATGATAAACTGGTCAATTCAGCAAGAAGATATAATGATTGTAAATATATATTCATCCAACACTGGAGCACCCAGATAGATAAAGCAAATATTATTAGAGTTAAAAAGAGAGATATGCCCAAATACAGTAATAGCTGGAGACTTCAACACCCCACTTTCAGCATTGGACAGACATCCCAGACAGAAAAATCAACAAAGAAACATCCGTCTTAATCTGCACTATTGACCAAATGGACCTAATAGATATTTACAGAATATTTCATCCAACGGCTGCAGAATACACATTCTTCTCCTTAGCAAATGGATTGTTCTCAAGTATAGACCATATGTTAGGCCACAAAGCAAGTCTTAAAACACTCAAAAATTTGAAATAATATCAAGTATCTTCTCTGACCACATGGAATAAAAATGGAAATCAATAATAGGAGGAATTTTGAAAACTATACAAATACATAGAAATTAAATAATATGCTCCTGAATGACCAGTGGGTCAATGAAGAAATTAAAAAAGAAAATTGAAAAATTTCTTGAAACAAATATTAATGGAAATACAACGTATCGAAACCTGTGGGATATAGCAAAAGGACTACTAAGAGGAGAGTTTATAACTATTAAGTGTCTACATCAAAAAAAGTGTAAAACTTCAAATAAACAACCTAATAATGCATCTTAAAGAATTAGAAGAGCAAGAGAAAAATCAAACATCAGTAGAAGAAGATAAATAATAGAGATCAGAGCAGAAATACATGAAATTGAAATGAAGAAAATACAAAAGATCAATGAAATGAAAAGTTGGTTATTTGAAAAGAAAAATAAAATTGACAAATCTTTAGCCAGAATAACTAAGAAAAAAAGAGAGAAGACCCAAATAAATTAAGATCAGAAATGAAAAAGGAGACATTACAATTGATATTGCAGAAATTCAAAAGACTGTTAGAGGCTACTATGAGCAATTATATGCCAATAAGAAAAACCTAAAAGAAATGGGTAAATTCCTAGACACATACAACTTACCAAGATTGGGCCATGAATAAATCCAATATGTGAAGAGACTAATAACAAGTAAGGAAATCAAAGCTGTAATAAACAAAAATATCCCAGTAAAGAAAAGCCCAGGACCTGATAGCTTCACTGTTGAATTGTACCAAACATTTAATGAAGAACTAAAATCAATCCCACTCAAACTATTCCAAAAAATAGAGCAGGAGAGAATACTTCCAAACTCATTCTATGAGGCCAGTATTATACTGATAGAAAAACCAGATAAAGACACATCGAAAAAAGAAAATGAAAGGCCATTATCCATGACAAATATTGATGCAAAAATCCTCAACAAAATACCAGCAAACTGAATTTAACAACATATTAAAATGATCATTCATTGCAGGCAAGTGGGATTGATCCCAGGGATGCAAGGATGGTTCAACATACGCAAATCAATCAATGTGATGCATCATATCGGCAGAATGAAGGACAAAAACCACCATGTGATCATTTGAATTGATGCTGAAAAAGCATTTGATAAAGTTCATGATAAAAAACTGTCAAAAAACTGGATGTAGAAAGAACATATCTCAACATAATAAAAGCCATATATGACAGACTCACACCTAGTATCATGCTGAATGGGGAAAAACTGAAAGCCTTTCCTGTAAGATCTGGAGCCAACAGGAATGCCTTTTTTCACCACTGTTATTCAACATAGTACTAGAAGTCTTAGCTACAGCAATCAGACAAGAGAAAGAAATAAAGGCATCCAAATTGGAAAGGAAGAAGTCAAATTATCATTGTTTGCAGATGACATGACCTTATATTTGGAAAATCCTAAAGCATCTACAGGAAAACTATTAGAACTAATAAACAAATTCAGTAAAGTTGCAGAATACAGAATCAATGTGCAAAAACCAATAGCATGTCTATATGCCAATGGGAAACAATCTGAAAAAGAAATCAAGAAAGTAATACCAGTAAAATAAAATTAAGTACCTAGGAATTAATTGAACCAAAGAAGTGAAAGATCTCTACAATGAAAACTACAAAGCATTGATGAAAGAAATTGAAGAGAACACCCCAAAAATGAAAAGATATTCTATATTCATAGATTGGAAGAATCAATATTGCTAAAATGTCCATATTACCCCAAACAATCAACAGATTCAATCCAATCCCGATTTTAAAAATGACATTCTTCACAGAAATGGAAAAAACAATCCTAAAATGTGTATGAAACCACTGAAGACCCAGAATAGCCAAAGCTATCCTATGCAAAAAGAACAAAACTGGAGAAATCATATTACCTGACTTTAAGTTATACTACAGAGGTATAGTAACCAAAATAGCATGGTACTGGCATAAAAATAGACATATAGACCAGTGGAACAGAATAGAAAACCCAGAAACAAATCCACATATCCATAGTGCATTCATTCTTTACAAAGATGCCAAAAACTTACATTGGGCAAAAGACAGTCTCTTCAATAAATGGTGCTAGGAAAACTGTATATCTATATGCTGAGGAATGAAACTGGACCCCTCTCTTTCATCATATACAAAAATAAAACCAAAGTGAACTAAAGACATAAATATAAGACCTCAAACCATGAAACTCCTACTACAAAAAAAATTTGAGAAAACTCTCCAGGACATTGCACTGGGCAAAGATTTTGTGAGTGATACTCCACAAGCACAGGAAACCAAAGCAAAAATTGACAAATGGGATTACATCAAGTTAAAAAGCTTCTGCACAGCAAAAGAAACAATCAACAAAGTGAAGAAACAACCCACAGAACGGGAGAAAATATTTGCAAACTATTCATCTGACAAGGGACTAATAGCCAGAATATATAAGGAGTTCAAACAATTCTATCAGAGAAAAATTTAATAATCTGATCAAAAAATGGGCAAAAGATCTAAATAGACATTTCTCAAAATAAGACATACAAATGGCAAACAGGTATATTAAAAGGTGCTCAACATCATTTATCATCAGAGAAATGCAAATCAAAACTGCAATGAGATATCATCTTGCCTCAGTTAAAATGGCTTATATCCAAAAGACAGGCAATAACAAATGCTGGCAAGGAAGTGGTGAAAAGGGAATCCTTGTACACTATTCATGGGAATGTAAATTCATCCAACCACTATGGAGAACAGACGGGAGGTTCCTCAAAAAACTAAAAATAGAGCTACCATATGATCCAGCAATTCCACTCCTAGGTATATACCCCAAATAAAGGAAATCAGTATATTGAAGAGATATCGGCACTCCCATGTTTATTGCAGCACTATTCACAATAGCCAAGATTCAGAAGCAACCTAGCTGTCCATCAACAGATGAATGGATGAGGAAAATGTGGCACATATACACCATAGAGTACTATGCAGCCATAAAAAAAAGAATGAGATCCTGTCATTTGCAACAGCATGGATGAACTGGAGCTCATTAAGTGAAATAAGCCAGGCACAGAAAGACAAACTCCGCATGTTCTCACTTACTTGTGGGAGCTAAAAATTAAGACAAGTAAAATAATGTGGACAGAAAATAGAAGGATTGTTACTAGAGGCTGGGAAAGATAGTTGGGGGAGGGGAGTAGAGATGGTTAATGGGTACTAAGATAGAAAGAATGACTAAGATCTGATATTTGATAGCACAACAGAAGGACTATAGTCAATAATTTAATTGTACATTTTAAGATAACTAAAATAATATAATTGGATTGTTTATCACACAAAGAAAGGGTAATTGCTTAAGGTGATGGATACCCAATTTGCCAGTGATGTGATTATTACACACTGTATGCCTGTAGCAAAATATCTCATGTACTCTATGAATATATATATCTATTATGTACCCATAAAAATTAAAAATAAAAAACATTTTTAAAGAAAATCTGTGGTGTGTACAACTACTAGGCATAAATTTCAGATGTAAATCAAGCAAAGGCAGAGAATTAATTCAATCCTTTATTTCTATCATGAGAGTGATGATGTAACTTGAGAAGAATTCAATCTAAATAGTTCACAATTATGTAATTAATTACATTTGTTTTCAATTTCAATTACCAAGTGATCCAATGCCATTATCATAATATTTGGAAGACATGACAATAGTGGGTTTTTGGAAGCTAAGTTCCTGATGCTCTATCAGCTCATGGCCCTAGTATAAATTCAACTGATATTGGGCAGGAGGTGATTAAATGGAATGTCCCAGTCTACCACTCCCTGCAGAATGTTTGATGGTGTTACAGAAGTGACATGCTTTCCAAATCGAAAGAATTTGTATTCAGTTTATACTCCAGTAAGAAGAGATCTGTTCCTGCAGTAAGAATGCTATATTGCAGAAAGAATACAACCACCAAAGAGTACAGTTTGTAGAGATAGTACCTAAGTATCTCTATAAGTGCCTAGGTGGGATTTTGATAGTATTTTGGTGGTATTATCATCTGGCACTCAGGAACTCATTTATTCGGCAAACATTATTGAGTTCCTATTATGTGCCAGGTACTGTGTTTGGCATTAGAGCATACGGGAGTAAACAAAACAAGCATGATCCTTGCCCTTAAGAGTGTGGGAGACTAATAGCCTGACTCTTTCCCTGCTGGGTGCCCCTACCATGCTGTGATATGCCTGCATCAGCTACACGAAGAAGTAGTCTGTTATTAGCACCTTACTGGTGCCTAATGCCCCAATGCACAGCCTTATAAACGTGGGTTGGACTGCTCATATTAGGCCAGATGCTGAGATTCTGCCCTGCTTCCAATATGTCTAAGCATTGTACATAACACAATAAAAAACAATAAGGACTACCACAATGCTCTGCACTCTATGATAAACCAAAAACAACAGGCTCATATTATTAGTTATCTACATTATAAATTAACCTGAAATTAAGTAGCTTAACAGAAAACATTTATTTTCTCACAGTTTCTTTGGGTCAGAAATCCAAGAGTAGCTTAGGTGGGTGGTTCTGGATCAGGGTCTCTCATGAGGTTGCACTTACATTTTTGTCTGGGGCTGGAGGATCCACTTTCAAGGTGGCTCACTCACATGCTTGATGAGTTAGTGCTGGTTGTCTGTAGGAGGTTTCAGTTTCTCACCACATGATCTTCCCATAGGGCTGCTTGAGTGCCCCCTTGACTTGACAGCTGGCTTCCTCCAGAGGTAATGATCCAAGAGCGAACAAGGTGGAAGCTACAATGCTTGTAATGACCTAATATCAAAAGTCATTCACCATCTCCTCTGCCACATTCTATTATTTAGAAGCAATTCATTAAGTCTGGCCCACAATCAGTTGAAGAGAAATGAGGCTCCACCGCTTGAAAGGATGTTTTCAAAGAATTTGTAGACAGATTTTTTTTTTTTTTTGAGACAGGGTCTCACTCTGTCACCCAGGCTAGAGTGCAGTGGCGCAATCTCAGTTCACTGCAACCTCCACCTCCCAGGTTCAAGCGATTCTCCTGCCTCAGCCTCCCAAGCAGCTGGGATTACAGACGTGAACCACCATGTTCAGCTAATTTTTGTATTTTCTTAGTGGAGATGGGATTTCACCACGTTGGCCAGGCCCGGTCTCGAACTCCTGACCTCAAGTGATCCGCCCACCTCAGTCTCCCAAAGTGCTGGGATTATAGGAGTGAGCCACCACGCCCGGCCTGTAGACAGATTTTAAAACCACCATGATCATCTTGTATGCTTCTAGTCCCTAAAATAATAAAGTCTTTAATGGTTCCTGTAAACACATAACTCTAACGAAAATAATTTTATCTCTAACTTTGCCTAAGCTGGTGTCTAAAGATGTATCATGACCTTTGTGGATATAATCATGTGAGCAAATTACTGTTTTTGTCATAGATTAATAAATTATTGGTAACTGATAATTTAGCAGTTTTTCCTCTAAGTAATAGTTATGTTTTTGTTGTAATTGACTAGCCAGCCAGTCCTTCTGAACTCTGACTCCCTTGCACTCTTTGCAAGTTAATTTTCTTTCGTTTTCTAAATATCTTGATCTCTGAGCATTCCTTTGGCAATGTGTGAGTAGAGCCTTCCATCTCTAACTTCCATTTCTTCCTACCAGCCACACAGAGGAAGAAAGTTATGAGAAATGAGAAATGAGATGGTCCAAGCAAGAGCAGAGAGTGGCAGGAGTCTTCAGAGGGCAATCTAGGCTGGCCCAGTTCAGAGACTCTTCTAATCACACTGATTTCTCTTAGTGAAGGGAAACTGGGAATTGGACTCAGAACCTACAGTATATACTTTATCATTCATTGGATAAAACATGATGAGAAAGACATCTATAGTTCTCATTACAAAATTCTCAACAAATCCTTTTGTTGCCTTCAAAGTTAAAAATCCTTCCAAGAAATATTATCTACTGTTGTATGTCCCTGGTAGTCCTTCCCCAAGCTAAGATTTTGGTGGTCAGAGGGGGCAAACCACAGGTAATAAATACCAATCATATTCACATATTCATATTCATCTTTTAATAGTCTTTCTGTGTTTGGAAGAATTCCCATGTTATGAGTCCCACTTCCCCAATGGAGTCAGAATTCAAATTCCAAGCCTCCCTGCAGTTAAGACACAGGCAAACAACCCAGGCTCCCCCAAGGGTCCACTCAACAGACACTACAACCTTAGATTTCAACTCAGAAGCATTCATGAGGAAAGAGGCTCAGTGTAAAACTTCAATTTTTGCTGGTACAGTGGTGCTGGAAGCATCTGGTTTTCAGTGGTGGCAGCAGCAGTTTCTAAGTTTTGCAAGATTTAGTGCCTGGCCCAGAAGTAACCTCTATGGAATGGCAGCAGTGATGAAGATGTAGGTTCCTCTTTTGCAAATGAGGCAGCAGCAATGGAAGCAGTTTCCTTATCAGGCATATCCTGCAGCATATTTTTTGTTATTGCTCAATGCTGGCCTAGCCTCAGTCCTGGCTCTCCAGCTATCCCAACAATTCTTGGGCAATCCAATCATCTTTTGTTAAGTCACCCTCTAATTGCTTGCAGCTAAGATTCTTAAATGACATACCAGTTGAACAGCCCCTTCACAATACTTTGCACTCAAAGTATTGTGTAGGCTAATCACTGTCATTTTTCTGAAGGGTCATACTCCAGTGTCAGGTAGGCATTCAGGCTATAACAATGCTGCCCACGTAAAGATTTTTCCCAAGTGAGGGAGAATTTTTTCCACAGGCCATTTACAAGTCTAATTAAATAACTCCAAATTCTCTGGATCAATTTGACATTGTTTATTAGCAACATTACAGTTGATACTTTATAATACTTTAATAAGCCCTAAAGAAAGTCTGTTATGGTTTGGCTCTGTGTCCCCACCCAAATCTCATCTTGAATTGTACTCCCATAATTCCCACGTGTTGTGGGAGGGACCTGGTGGAAGATAATTGAACCATGGAAGCAGTTTCTCCCATGCTGTTCTCGTGGATAAGTCTCACAAGATCTGATGGTTTGATAAAGGGATATTTGTTTGACTTGGCTCTCTTTCTCTCTCTTGCCTGCTGCGAGGTAAGACATGCCTTTTACCTTCCGCCATGATTGTGAGTCCTCTCCAGACATGTGGAACAGTAAGTCCAATTAAACCTCTTTCTTTTGTAAATTGCCCAGTCTCAGGTATGTCTTTATCAGCAGCATGAAAACAGACTAATACAAAGTCCCAAAGCCTTGACTGTGAGCCTAAAAAGCAACGGCCAGGTGCTTTCCTGTCCCAACCAGCTCTATCCCCGAGTCCAGAGCACCAATTCCCCAAGTCCCCAGTGGCAAGGGAGGGGACTTTAGTAAGAGTAAAGAGATGGAGTGGGCCCTGCCATGACACTCATCCAGGCAGATATTCAAAATACTTAACCACTGACATAACTCAGGAACATCCCATTGACACACACCAGAAGTTTTTTGGGGTTTTTCGTTTGTTTGTTTGTTTTTTGAGACAGAGTCTTGCTCTGTCACCCAGGCTGGAGTGCAGTGGCGCGATTTTGGCTCACTGCAAGCTCCGCCTCCTGGGTTCACCCCATTCTCCTGCCTCAGCCTTCAGAGTAGCTGGGACAGGCGTCCGCCACAACATCCGGCTAATTTTTTGTATTTTTAGTAGAGATGGGATTTCATCATGTTAGCCAGGATGGTCTCGATCTCCTGAACTCGTGATCCGCCTGCCTCGGCCTCCCAAAGTGCTGGGATTGCAGGTGTGAGCCATAGCTCCCGGCCGACACACACCAGTAATTTTTAATACTAAACTCATACACTTTACCTTATTTATTTGTTTATGGTCTGCTCTTCTCTAGACTGTAAGCTCCATAAAGGCAGGAATCATGTCTGTCTTTGAAACCATGTCCAACACTTGACATAATTCCTGACATATTGATACACCTAATACATAGTTGTTGAATGTATGAATGGATAAATGAATGATTCATTTGTTAACATAATGCTTAAAGTATACAAAACATCTTCCCACCTACAGTTTTCTTTGATCCTCACAGCCTCTCTATGGTCCAGAATTACCTTCCCTAATATGCAGAGAACAAACAGAGCCTCTGGGAGGCAAAAAGGTCAGCCTAAGATTATTCAACTACTTAGTGACAGCCCAGCTCTTCTAATTCCCAGCCCTGATCTCTTTTCATTACCATCCTGCCTTTCATTTCAGTTTCCCTTCAGGTTTCTTTTTCTAGCCCAAATCATCTTCTGAAGGGATACTCCAAATTCTTCTGGCTGCAGGCATGTGCTTTCAGCCAAAAGACTTAATAATTTATACAACATGCAGTGGAAAGAGAAGAGGAAGGTCAACTGTAAAAATATATATACAGGAGTGATGCATATTTGTCATAGAAATCACTACATAGTCTAAAAACAATTCTTTTCATATCTAATTGCTATGGAGACCCAGAGTATATGTATTAGTCTGGATATGTTTTGTTTCTGAGTAATAGAAGTTAATCAAACTAATATAGGCAACAACAAAAAAGTTGGTTTTGGATGGACATTGGACATGTAATCCGTGGAAGCGTTGACCAATCAAGTCACAGATGGGCAGGGGAGTAGGAGCAGCTGAGCCGCAGGAAGAAATAAACCAGAGACTCAAAGGCCACCGGGAATCTCTTTTTCTCTTTCTTGTCTCTGCCACTTTCCATGGGCCACCTTCAATCACTGTCACTGTAAAAAGGTTCCCTCTGTATGGCAAGTAACGTGGCAATAAAAGCTCCTGTGCTTTCTAGTTAAACACCAAGACATTCCATAATGGTTGGCTCTTGTCCTCAGCCCCAATGTGAAAAATACCAGGGAATTATTCACAGTAATAGATTGAAATTGTTGGCTTCCATTTTTGTTGCCATGGTCTCACAGAGGTAGAGCATAACATCCCCTACTCCCAAGTGATGTTGGGTACTCAGTCATGTATTTGCAATAGCCAATGAAATGTGGGCGAATGTGACAGTGTATGATTGCCAAACCTAAACCTTAAGAATCACCGTGTATTTCTACTTGCCCTCTTACAGTTCTGCCACTGCTTGGAGAGATGCTTTTCCCAGGTAGCTGCTGCTTCTCCAGCCTGGACCCCAGAATAAGTATACATTGAACAGAGCCACCTCAGCCATCTGCAGACCTGCAGCATGAAGTAAAGCCAGCCCAACTAACCCTCAGACCCATGAGTGAGAATAATTGATTATTACGTTAAGCCACCAAGTTCTGTTATAGTTTTGTTAGACCGCAAGATCTAGCTGATAGGCCAAGTTTTGTTAATCTATGACCAGGCATGTGGTCGTGAAAGAAAACTACACCTTCTGCACAAATCTGGTGTTAAAAAAAAAGAAGAAAATGGTTCTTAGAACAAGGTCATGGCAGAAGTAGGGAGGATAGTGGGCACAGAAATCAACAGGGATGCAGAGTCTAGAATTTCTGACCTGCATCTGTTTTTATCCTTATATTCAATATACATGCCATCTGTGGATCTTTATTTTTTTTCTCACCTGAAATTCTCCTGCTACAATTTGACAAAACGCTTTTCTGCAGTTGTTGAGATTCAAAGAAGACTTCGAGGAGGAGAAAGACTGCGTGGTTTCAAGCAAAGAGTTAATTATTATGAGTGGGGAAATGGAACAAAGAGGTGAGATGGAGGTTGGAAAGGACCGGAAGCCGAGAGACTGGGGTAGAGTGACACGTCATACATAAACACCTGACCTGAGGCAGCACCCATGCTGTGGTCTAGTCTTTTACACCTTTGCTGCATCCTGTGGCATACCCTGGAAGAGTTCTTTAAGGAAGAATGTTGGAGAACCCATTGAAAATTGTACCAAGAGAAAGCAAGAGGACTGGGGAGCACAAAATGGCAGCCTTCACTGGTATTTTTCCTTTTTCTTATAAACCACTTGTATGTCTTTCCTTTCTTCTCACATCACCACTGACAGAACTGAATGGAAATTATAAAAAGAATATTTGGAGATTATATATGTTCTACCCCCTCAGTTATAATAGCTTGTTCTTTAAACCAGAACTTTACTGCAACATATTACTAATCATTTGGGGGTTTGAGTCCTCTATTTGAAGTGTGCCACATGTCCTGTCAAAATAACTTCTTATAGCTGTGTAACAATTGTGGGTGGCCTGTGATCACCTTGTCAGAGTGCCTTTACACTCAGAGCCAGTTGCCAGATTCCACATTACTTACTTCCCGGCCCTCCCTCCCCACAACTTATGCTCCTTCTATCATCTCTTTTCTCTCTCTCATTTTTTTTTTTCTGGCAGTTGCTGGGCCGAACAGCAATTTGCAGTTATTTATGCAGCTTAAACCCTATTGTCAACATCCTTATCCTCAATACACAACCATTCCAGTGGTGTGAGTCGAGCTTTTGGGGAGGGAGCTGGGCTGAGGTTAACAGAAGCAAGGCTTCCTGGGCTCCTCAGCCAAAGCACACATTGTTGCTGAGCTGCTTTTTCTCCTTCTCGCCTCTATTTGGGGTGGATTTTCATTTGGAATTAAAAACAGATCACAGCTTGCTGTTTGTTTGCTATTGTCAGGTCAGACCCAGTACTCAGGGAGAGGGTGGTATTACTGTGTGCATAGAATTTTCTTGGCAATTTAATAAAGATGATGGAATTTGTCTGCGTTTGTACAGCACCTTCCCTCCTGGGCTCTCAAAGGCCTCCCAAAACAGAAGTTAATCCTCGCAGCAGCTGGAGAGGAAGTCAGGTATGGCATGGGACATTGTCCCCCTCATTGCCTCAAGCCCATTTTGGAGGGTATAGTTCAGGTAGAGCAGGTGAAAGCAAACAAGAGGAGGGAGATGAAGGTTGACACTTCCCTAGAGGATCACAGATGGGATGTGCTGCTTATAAAAAAAGTATCCCCTCTGGGCAGATAAATTTCAAAAACACACCCCTTCCTCTAGACTGACATAGCCTTGTGCCAGGGGACACAGCTTGGTGAGTGGAATGGAATATGGACAAGATTTAAGTACCCACTCATACCAGGCACTTTTATACATGGCACAGCTGCACAAGTTGGCTCTTACATCCAACGAAGTGAACTAGGCTTTTGTACTTAAGGTCAGAATTTTGTCAAAGCAGCTAGGTATTTCCCCCATTAAACTGCTGACCAATTGAGCAGACCATCGATGTGTTAACATCTAAGTCTAAATAATGCTTTAGACCTCTAATAGTCTTTGCAAACATCCTCTCATTTTTTAAACAAATGTTCATTAAGCCCTTTTATTATGAACAAATCACTAGCCCCCTCTCAGAGGTTAAAGCCCTTTGGGAAGACAACAAAAATTGCAATAAATATCTGTCGATGTGGTAGGCAGCTTTTGACATGGTACCCATTGATCCTCACCCCCTGGTATTGACACTATTATAAAATCTCCTCCCTTTGGGTGTGGACTGGACCTAGTGACTAACATATTCTAGCATATTCTAATGAAGAATACAGCAAAGGTAGTGGGACATCATTTCTGTGATAAGGTTACAAAAAACTGGGTAATTCCATCTTGCTAGTACTCTCTCTCAGTAGAACTTTTCTCTCTTGTCTTCTCACTTGCTCGCTCTGATATATCAATCTGCCATAGTGTGACAGACTCTATGGAGAGGCTCACATAGCAAAGAACCAAGGGGAGCCTCTGGCCAATGGCTTGTGAGACACTGGGGGCCTCAGTCCAAGCACCCACAGAGAATTAAATTCTGCCAACAACCACATGAGGAGACTAGGATGTGGATCCTTCCCAGTCAAGCCTTGATATGACTGCTGCCTCCTCACAGAGCCAGAAGACCCAGCCAAGCCACACCCAGATTTCCCACTCACAGAAACTTGTGAAATAATAAAATGTGTGTTCAGTCACGACATTGTAGGGTAATTTATTATGCAGCACAAGGTTGTAATCACAGGGTTGTAATCGAGGAATTAGCCAGGACTGCAGTCATCTCAAGGCTCCACTTCCTTGAGTGGGGAACTTGAGCACTTCTAAGTTCATTCACCAGGTTATTGGTAGAATTCAGCTCTTTAAAGGTTATTGAACTGAAAACTCAGTTTCTTGCTGACTGTTGGCCAGGGGGAACCCTCAGTCCTTTTACCACGTGAGCCTCTCTGTAGGACAATCCACAGCATGGAATTCGTCTTCCTTGACAGTGAGCAAGTGAGAGTGCGAAAGAGGATGAGCAAGACAGAAACCAGGGTCTTTTTGTAACCTAATCTCAAAAGTATTATCACATCCCATCACTTTTGCCAAGTAACTAGGTCCAGCCCACACAATGGGAGAGGATTATACAAAGGCATGAACACCAAGAGGCAAGGATCATTGGAGGCCATCTTTGAAGCTGCCTACCACACCATCTCTATGACTCCTCAGCCATCCTTCTCCAGGGCCTCACCAGGCCTTGAGGATTCTCTTGGTTCCACCTCCTCCCTGTACACTGTGCTTATCTGTACACAGCCTTTGTAACTCATGCTTGAACTCTAGCAAAGCCTCCTAATGAGCCTACCTACCTCTTTCTGTTCTCCTAGCTGATACCCAGAAAACTGGTTGATATTTCTAATCACATTGTGTTATGTTATTTTCCTATTCAAAAATGCCCACTGGCTCCCAAGTTCCTCTTCTATTTCTCAATCTAATGGTGTTAGGTCATTTTTGCATTGCTATTAAGAAATACCTAAAGGCCGGGCATGGTGGCTCACACCTGTAATCCCAGCATTTTGGGAGGCCGAGGCGGGCAGATCACCTGAGGTTGGGAGTTCAAGACCAGCCTGGCCAATGTGGTGAAACCCTATCTCTGCTACAAATACAAAATCAGCTGGGCGTGGTGGCGCATGTCTGTAATTCCAGCTACTCCAGAGGCTGAGGCAGCAGAATGGCGTAAACTTGGGAGGCGGAGCTTGCAGTGAGCTGAGATCGCGCTGCTGCACTCCAGCCTGGGCAACAGAGCGAGGATCCATCTCAAAAAAAAAAAAAAAGAAAAAGAAAAAAGAAAGAAAGAAAAAGAAATACCTAAAGACTGGGTAATTTACAAAGAAAAGAAATAATTGAATTGGTTCATGGTTCTGCAGGCTATGCAAGCATGACACCAACATCTGCTTCTGGTGAGGACCTCAAGAAGCTTCCACTCATGGCAGAAGGCAAAGAGGGAGCAGGTACATCACACAACAAGAGCAAGAGCAAGAGAGAGAGAAGGGAGCAGTCCCAGATTCTTAAACAACCAGATCTCACATGAACTAACTGACCAAAAACTCACTTATAACCAAGGGAATGGTGCTTAACCATTCATGAGGGATCTGCTCCTATGATCCTATCATCTCCCACCAGACCCCACCTCCAACACTGGGAATCACATTTCAACATAAGATTTGGAGGGGAAAACATCCAAACCATATCAAACTCAATGTACTTTTGCTACAGTACTTATCTTACCACTCCCCTCCAGCCAAACAGGTATACCCACTGTCCCTCAGTCATAGCTAGTTGATGCACCTTTCCATGGCTTTGCTCATGATGTTTCTACCTGGAATATTCTCCCCTGTCACTCCACCTATGAGAATTCTCCCCAGTTGTTATGACCTAACAAGTCCTGTCTCCTTCCTAAAATTTATGATTCAGTGTCCTGGGTATAGCGGTCCTGGGTATAGCTGATAGCTTTGTTTGATTATTCTGGGCCCAAATGTCCTCTTCCTCCTACTGATCCTTTTTTTTTTTTTTTTGAGACGGAGTCTTGCTCTATGACCCAGGCTGGAGTGCAGTGGCTCGATCTCAGCTCACCGCAACCTCTGCCTCCCGGGTTCAAGCGAATCTCCTGCCTCAGCCTCCGGAGTAGCTTGGGACTACTGGTGCCTGCCACCATGCCCTGCTAATTTTTGTCTTTTTTTTTTTTTTTTTTAGCAGAGACGTGATTTCACCATGTTGGCCAGGCTGGTCTTGAACTCCTGACCTCATATGAGCCACCCACCTCAGCCTCCCAAAGTGCTAGGATTACAGGCATGAGCCACTGTGCCCGGCCCCTACTGATTCTTGAACCACCCCCCTACTCCTCAAATCTCTGATATGACACTTACCATAAACTATCATATATCATTTCACATCATAGTTTGCAGTACTAATTTTAAAAATAATGTCATCAATATATGCATATTGAGAGAAGGAATAAAGCAAGTTTAGAGTGAAGGTCCACACTGAGATGTCTAGTTTGGGGAGAGTAGAATCTACCATAAATATTGACCACAGTCATTGTATATTCCAGAGCTGTCCTACTAACCTTTCCAGGGTTCCATTTCTTATTATCCTGTCTTCAGTGACTCATCATTATTAGCCCAATGAAAGTACTACAATGTACATTATAAGCATGGAATTCTTAGGCTTCTCAGACACTATTTCTTAGCTTAATGTAGAATGTAGTGGAAAGAGAGCTCCTTTTGAAGTTTAAAAATAGGGAGGGGTAGGGGAGATTCTAATCCCACCATGCTTCTCTGAGACACAAGAGAAAGATGTAAGAATGGCCATGAATACAGATATGTGTGTGGGTGTACAGTTGTGGCACATGGTAAAGTTGCTGATGGCCTACATATTCTCTGTGATATATATACACTACACAAGGAGTCATATAAGAATGAAATAAGAGCTCAAGAAAAGGGGGAATATTTTTGATAAATTGAATTGGTAAGTAATTAGAGAAATATTCAAAGGCTGAAGTTTCGATCACATACTAACAGACAACAAAAATTAATAATTACTGATCTTCTCCTAAGTACCTTAGATTATGTTATTCTATCTAATCATCACAACAACACATTTTACAAAAGAGAAGATGAAGGCCCAGAGAGGTTAAGTAATTTGCCAGAAGTCACACAACCAGTAATTGGTGAGACCAAGATTCCAACCCCACCCTGGATGATTCCAAATCCGATGCAACCCCATCTTTGGGGCATTCAACCTGGGAGATATGGCCTTGCTCATGTTTAGGAGACATTATACTACTTTGAATTGTTATCATTGGATGTAAGGCAGCCTATGTCACTCTCCCTAAAATGATTCTATGATCTTTTAGCAGCTATGCCAATCCAATCTGTGCTGGTAGGAAAATCATCCTTCTATACATCTCCAAATGAAATGAAGTGCAGATTAGCCAAACCACCAAGAAAATTTAATTGTAAAGGGAGGTATGGGTGGTAGGATTTGATGGAATCATTCCATACCAGGTGTTCTAATGTCACATTCTTCATTATCTTGAAGAAAAAGCCTTCAAATAGATTCCTTTTTTCTTACAGGTTGCCTTCAGACCCTGAAAGAGATTTTCAGAGAAATTTCAGTATTCTACATCAAAAAAAAAAAAAACATGTTTTCTGGAAATGCAAGAGAATATAAGGAACAGCTTCATCTCAAAATTTGCAAAGCTTGCCTCAAAGCCATCTCAAGGTAACTGCTTAATTGGTGCTCTTTCTTGGGGTTCTAGAACATCCATTAAAAGAATGTCCAATGATAGTGTCTAACTCATGTATATATTGACAGTAGCCAAGCCCACCTCTCTGACAAAGCTGAGGGTCCAAAGTCAGGATAATGCTGAAACTGCACCAATCAAGGACTGGGAAGCGTGGGCTGGGGAACCGTGAGTGCGGTCTGTGGACAGAGGGGGGCAGCAGAGAGCTGTTGGAGAGGTGCGCATCAGGCAGCTTCCTAGGGGGCGAGTGTTTCTGGTCAACTTGGAGACATTGACAGAAAGACCCAGCTCCAGCGTCAGTAACACAGCTGAGGGATTAGCCCTGCTGAGCTGTCTGTCTGGAATCCACAAACAGAACCTACCATTTTCCACACCGTGGTCAGAAACTTTTATAAACTTGCTCCCCGATATGTCATTCCCCTGCTAAAAAGGCTAATCAATGGCTCCCCATTGCTTGAAACACTTTTTCAAGCTTTGATGCGCATCAGCATTACTTGGAGGGCTTGGTAAAACACAGCTCATTGGGCTCACTCCTGGAGTTTCTGATAGATTAGGTCTTGGGTGGTCCTGAGAACTTTGCACTTCTGACATTCCTGGGTGTTGGTGATGCTGCCAGTTCCCACTGGTCCAGAAACCACACCTGGCAATCCACTAGCTTAGGTCATATTTAAGCTGCCCACTCTCGTCCTCTCCAGCTTCTCTTCTAGGCACTCACTCCCACGGGCATCCCCCACTCCCTCACACCCTCTGCTCCACCTGGGAACTTCCTTCAGCCCCGCAAGGGAGTTGTGTTTCCCTGCGCCTCTCGGCCTATTCACACATGCTCTCTCTGCTGATACACTCTTCCTCCATCTCTTCATCTGGCCAATGATTACTTATCTTTAGGTCCCAAGTAAGAAGCCTCCCTCCTCTGAACTCTCATCATGCCCTGTACCTCTCACCTCACACTGTGTTGTAAATGACCCTTGTGTGTCTGTGTCCCAGCTAGTCTATCAGCCTGGGGAGCAGGGGCTGACACACATCTATACCTTTGGAAATTCAGTCGCTAGGCTCATCTGGATTCTTGACTGTGCACAATAACCATGTTACATTTCTCTGCTTGCCTCCCTCTTCCGCTCTCAAAGACTATTTCAAACCATCTTCATTTTCCTCAAATCTCTAACCTTCACGCCTCCTCTATCACACTCAACAGATGGCCTTGCCTACTCCTTCACAGAGAAAATAGAAGCCACCAGACAGAAACCTCTCAACTTCCCGCACCAAACCTACAAACCCACCAGCATCTGCACCCACCCCATCCCCCTGACCTCCTGTTACAATAGAGGAGCTGCCTGTACTTTCTATGGCTGTCTGAAGCCAAACCCTCCAGCTCTGCTATGGTTTCCTCCTCCTGCTTCCTCAAAAACTCCCACCATCAACACACCCTCTTCACGGTAGCTTCTACTTCTTTCTCTCCCCTGATTTTCTCCATCATTTTTAAAACATGTGCAACTCTCTCTTCTATAAATAACCACCCCCCTTAGGCCCTATGTCACCCTGTAACTATCCTCTTTTTTCTACTTTGCTACTGTGCAGCCAAATATGTTTAACCTCATGATTTCCATTTTCTTATTTCCTACTCTTTCCACAAGCCACTTTTCCTCAAAAACTATTCTCACAAGGGTCAACAAACACCCTTCTATAGCCAAGTCAAATAGACACCTTTCAGTTCCCATTCTGTTTGACGTAGTTGACCCCCTCCTACATCTGGACGCTCCCTCTTTCCTTACCTTCTGTGACATCCCAGCCTCGTCCATCTGGCCATTCTTCCTTTAAGGCCTGGTCCTCCTATGACTTATAAATGCTGGTGGTTTGTGGGGCTCAATCCTAGACCTTCTTGTCTAAAGTCAGCCTGGATAACTGTATCCATTTCCTTCAGTTCAGTTACTATATGCTTACCAAGCAATCCCTTTATTGGAGAGTTCTGTCTCTTGCTCTCTGCTGTCCATGTTTACATGACCAACCGCCCAATCTATGTATTTTCTTTGACATCCCACAGGTCCCTCATACTCCACTGAACTTAAGATCTTCCCCCAAAACTGCTGCTTCTAGTTGCTCTTTATTGAAGCAAATTGCCTCAGAGGATACATCCTTGACACTTCCCTCTGTCTCCTGCCCCATATCTCACCAAGTCCACAATTCTTTAGTTTCGCCAGCCTCTCTCCATGTCTTCCAATACCATAACCCAAGCCACCATTCCATCTCTCCCAGACTGCGGCTACAACCACCGGCCTCCTTGCAGCATCTCTGGCGCCCTCCAATCCATTCCTCCCTCCTTATGCTAGAGGAATCTTTCCTTAAAAAACAACTCACTTCCCATTCTTGCTTAAACCCCTCAGTGGCTGTCCAATACCCCTGGGATAAAGTTCAGTCTTGTCTTGCCCCCTCACCCACACTGGTCTTCTTTCAGCACCTTCAAAGCATCAAGCCCTCAGCCATCAGGGTATTTACACATGCTTTTATCTCTCCTATAACGTTTGCCCTCACCTTCTTGTTTGGCAACCCTCACCCATCCTTCAGGGCTCAGCTTCAGATTTTCTGGGGGAAATTTCACTGACCCTCTGACGCTCATCACAACTGTGGCTAATTAATTACTTGAAAATTTGTTTTATGTCTTTCTCTCCCTCTAAGCATCATACAGGCAAAGAGCAGATCTTCACCTGAGCCCCAGAAGTCAGGGCTGCAGTGAGCCACGATCATGCCACTTCACTCCAGTCTGGGCAACAGAGTGAGACCCTGTCTCAAAAAAAAAAGATTGGATCTTTCTCCTCATTCTCCACTCTCTGTCATATCTCCACTACGTTTCACAATGTCTGGCTTGTAGTTAGCTGATGACGAATCTTTGTTGAAAAAATGAAGAACAATTGAAAGAAAAAAGATACCATAATTTGAGATTTGACATTTCTTAGACTGGATAATAACGTCATAACTAATATTTCTCTAATGCTTTCTATTTGTCTGGCACTGTCTCAAGTGTATTACATTATCACAAAAATCCTGTGAGGTATGATATTATTATTATCCCCATTCTACAGTAGGGAAACTGAGGCACAGAGAGTTTACAAATTTTGCCCAAGACACAGACAGAGATAGTAAGTAATAAACTGGGATATAAGTCAAAATAGTTTGATCTACCTACTGTGTCCTTAAACACTGTGATATACTATCTCCAAGATCTCTTTAGTATGTGCAAGGAAGACAGCTGTAGGTGTTGGGCTGTGTGTATTATTAAGGTTGCTGTTACAGAGAAAAGAAGACCAAAAAGAAAAAAAAAAAAACCAAACCTCAACACATTAATGGTTCTCAAAATTTAATGTGCATCACAATCACCTACAGAGATTATTAAAGCTCACATTATGGGACCCCACCACCAGACTCAGTAGCTGCGAGGGGTGAAGCCCAAGAATTTTTATTTCTAACAGGCTCCCCGATGATGCTGATGCTGTCAGTCCAGAGACCACACTTTGAGGAGCACTGCAATAAATAGATAAAGGATTTCCACAAGTTTTTTCAATCTTTAAAAATACAAAATACACTTCCCCTGAAATCTGCCCTTCTATAATAATTAAATAGAAAGGAGAAAGCGCTCAAGAGAAAATTTTAAAATGCAAACAAAATTGAATAGGGTTAAAGTGATGTTTCAGGTTCCTCATCCACTGGACTCTCCTCTTTTTATCCTTCAGCACTCTTTACCCACATGCTGTGGTATGCACCTCCTTTTGAAGAGATAAAAGTATTTGCCTCTCACAGGTGTGTTACCTAGCTTATCTTGGTTAATGCTCACAACAAGTCTGTAAGATCGCTATTATTATGCCCATGTTAGACATGAAAAAACTGGGACTCCAAGAAAAAAGTTAAATCACTAACCTCCTAACATCCAAAAGATAGAAAGTGGCTGAGCTGCAGCTCAAATTTAAGTTGGTGTGACTCCAAATTCCTTATCTTTTCCATTAATTGACACTGCCCTTCATATTCTCATCTACATTTTTAGTTCTGCTAAACATGCAAATAACAAAAAGCAATTTCTCCCACACTCATATAGAAAATGTCAACTGAAAAACACAGATCTAAATTCATCTCTCCCAAACAATATGCTTTTAATGTCTCTTTTTTTGTTTACTTTTCCTTGGAAGCCGATTGTTATACATTTCAAATGTAGAGTGAAAAAAACCTCAAGATCTTAAAGAATTATTAGAACCTCTCTAAGAAGCAGACAGCACCCCAAAACAACCACGGCATGGTTCGTCTTTCTCCAACCACCTGACGGTACTGAAATTTATCGCCTTCCTGGCATGGCTGAAGAAGCCTTTTAAAATTCCACTGCAATGTTGTGAGGCCATACATCCCCCAGGATTAATCACAAATATTTTATAAAGATGAAGTTTCGTTATATCTTTGTTCTTTGTATCTTGGCTTTTGTTAGCGCATTTTAATTAGGATCTGGTATCTGCAATAAACAGTAAACATAAAGAGCTTTGCAAAAATGTATTAGACTGTTTGTTTTCACACTCTAATGCATATTTGCACAATTTTACCATGAAAAAAGGAAAACATGCTAAGCTCTTGGGCTCTATCCCAAATGTCCTGGAATAGAATCCGGAAATTACTAAAAATGCAACCAAACCTCATCATATTCCAGCAATTAACCTAAGAAACAAGGGTCCATTCTCTGTATGAAAAAAACATTTTTGAGGGGAGAAATCTGTGGCGGAGAATGCTTCTCGATAACGCACGTATCGCATTCTCCAAACCTGTTTTGAAATTTGGACTATTTCCCTTTCAGGCTAAAAAAGCTTAATAAACAAATTAAGTTGGGTAATGTTTTATTTTTCTCTTTCAGAGTGTTAAGAGAGCCTCTTCTACTAAAAGAAGACAAGAAGGACTGCTAAGCATAAAACAAGGAATAAAATAATCACATGTGGTCTCATTTTTAAAAGTACCCGGGGATTAATAATCTTACTGCTAAATAGTTGTATAGTAGAATGAATTATTATTACAACAGTAGAATCTCGGAGAACGCTGATGACAAAGAACAGTTTGGGGGGTTTTATTTGAACATATCCTAATCAAAAAGTGGCAAAAACTTTAAAAATCTCCAAATGTGGCTCTTGTGTACAATTATTATTGATATGACACCTTGATAGTGTTTGAATGGGACGCAAAATCATAAAAGTGCGAGCAATTCCGAGGCATAAAGTGGTTTTTCCTTCTGTATCTATCCCTTAATATGTTTCCAAATAAAACACAGGATTAAGTAATTTATTTTGTTGCATGATTTATTTATGGACTGAAACACAGCAAACAACAGATAAAAGGCAAAGTCCCAGGCATCAACTTAAAAGATAAAAATCATTACATTTTATTAGAGGGAGACATATAAAAATGCCAACATGAACTGTAAAGAAAGGAAAAGTGTTAGCTCAGAGGTCCCAAGTCTAAGTTATGCTTGGGGTTTCTAACTCCCCCTTTGGGGGAATAATATGCCTGAATTTAATTAGAAATCTGTTTTTTTAAGATTAAAATTGTGAAAAAGTTAAAAGGTTGGATCACACAAAAATAAAAATGACTCTGAGGATCTTAGGGAATTTGAACTGGTAAACTTAGATTCTATTTCCTGCCAACTGTTTGCAGGAGGATTAAGAGATGTACAAGAATTATTAGTTTTAGATAAAAGCCAGCATTTTATAAAGCAATTAATTTTTCATTAGTTCCACATAATTTTGGCAAAAATAGTTTTGTTCCAATAAAAGTATTAAATTCCAAGAGGTTAATCTAAAATATAGCCATTAACTTCACATTAATTTAATCAAATTTATAGTAGGCTAAACTACAGGCAGGAAAGCAGTAATAGTTTTTTACAGAATACATTATAATTAAAAGGAAGAAATTATGATGAAAAATAATTTTTTAAAAACAGGTAATAAAACTTCTAAGTTTCTAAGTATGGTTATGCATTTATTTAAAATCATTTTTCTATAATGTTTCTTAAGTATACACAATGAATAAAATAAAGTCTACCTTAAATTTTTGCATAGGGTTATCTTGGAAATACCAGGATGTTGTTTTTATCATAATAAATTTATCTTAGGCCAGCTGCAGTGGCTCACACGTGTAATTCCAACACTTTGGGAGGCCAAAGCAAGAGGATCACTTGAGGCCAAGAATCCAGGACCAGCCTGGGAAATATAGCAAGACCCAGACTCCATAAAAAACTTAAACAATTAGCCATGTCTGGTGGTGAATGGCTGTAGTCCCAGCTACTTGGGAGCCTGAGGCAGGTGGATCACTTGAGCCCAGGACTTGGAGGTTGTAGTGAGCTATGATTGTACCACTGCACTTCAGCCTGGGCAACAACAGAGCAAGACCCTATCTCTTTTAAAAAGAAAATTTTATTTTATGTTGCAATAAATAAAATATACTGCAAAGGTTCAAAAAAAACTTACTAGTGGCCTGGCGCAGTGGCTCACACCTGTAATCCCAGCATTTTGGGAGACTGAGGCAAGTGGATTACCTGAGGTCAGGAGTTTGAGACCAGCCTGACCAACATGGTGAAACCCCATCTCTACTAAAAATACAAACATTAGCCTGGTGTGGTGGCAGGCACCTGTAATCCCAGCTAGTCGGGAGGCCGAGGCAGGAAAATCGCTTAAACCTGGGAGGTGGAGGTTGCAGTGAGCTGAGATCACGCATTGCACTCCAGCCTGGGCAACAAGACCGAAACTCTATCTGAAAAAAACAAAAAACAAAAAAAGAAAAGAAAAAGAAAGAAACTTACTAGCACTAAAAACCTTATTCACAGAGCAATAAACCATCCTTCCCAATGCTAGAAGTACCTTTCATGCATCCACAAAATTCCATGCAGATAGATAGTCCATTCACCCAGATTGCTGGAATGTCCTCACTTCCATTTTGAGGGCTTCAACAACAAAGAAATCTAGTTGATTCAGGATAAGAGATGTCAAAGTTCTGGCCAGAAAATATTTCTTGTCTAGTCCACCTCCAAATACACCTCAATGAATACCAGTCCCCATCTCCATCACCACCAACCTGCTCCAGCCCAGGATTACCTCTCTCCTGCTCACTGCAATTTCTCCTACCAGTTCTCTCAACTTTCATTCTTGTCCCTCAGCCTAACTCAGTTTCCAATCTGTGGACAGAAAGTGCTTGTTAAAAATGTAAATTGAGACCAGGAACTGTGGCTCACACCTGTGATCCCAGCAGTTTGAGAGGCCAAGGCGGGAGGATTGAGATCAGCCTGGGCAACATAGTGAGATCCCATCTCTGCAAAAATAACTTTTAAATTAGCTGAGCATAGTGGTGCATGCTTGTAGCTGCTTGGGAGGCTGAGGAGGGAGGATCCCTTGAGCCTAGGAATTGGAGGCAGCAGTGAGCTATCATGGCACCACTGCATTCCAATAAACCAGTAAATCAGTTCATGTCACTCCTAAGCTGAAAACTTTCCATTGTCTCCCTGGCACCTTGAATAAAATTTAGCTCTGTATCTTGGCCTACAGAATCATAACTTCTATTCTGAGTAACGCTCCTCCTTGCAATCAAATTAGCCCAGCCCTGCAAAGTTCCTTCAAGCATTCTACAGCTGCTTCCACCCTGAGTCATGCACCAGGCACCAGGTAAATGCTGAATTCCCATATCACCACCACTTTGGTTAAGACGTTTGCCCATGTTCTTGACAAGATTTTCTGTCCATCTTGTTTTCAGATTTACTGTCTGGTTGTATGCCGCTCTTTGCCCTTTGGATTGAGTACCTGATTCTCTCTTTATGCAGGATCCTGACTTCCCCTCAAGCACCACCTTTTACATACCCTGCCTGGCTCAGCACAGGCCAGAATACTATACATGGAACACTGCTCAAATGGAAGGTACATTTGCCTAGTTTATACTGGCCCTATGTGAGCCCAGGGAAGTAATACACCATCTCTAGCACTAATCTGTTCTGTAAAGATTACATGTAAACTCATATTGTCTCCCCCAGCAGGTCATTAGGTCTTCTGGGGTAAGTAATTTACTTATTTAGATTGTGTTCATGGAGTGCTGAGGACTCAGCAGATGTCATACCCAACATGGGTTCAGCTCAGGACATGGTGGAACCTCATGAAGAGTTGGCTCAGAGAGAGACGTTGAAGCAGGACGAGGGAACCAAACTAGAAGGCAGGTAGGTCCTTCATTAATTCAATTACTATACACACAGCATCTTCTATATTTTGAGGGCTGTGCTAAATGATGCAAAGACAGAAATGAAGAAAACATAGCTATTTACTATTTATTTCTTTCCAAATTCTTGGCTTCACATTATCCCCGCATTGCACATAGTATGTGCACACACATATAAACACTTTTGTTTCTCTGCTCAGTATCTTTAAGTTTGTTGTAAAAAGAATACTGGATCATTGTCTCTATAGAAAACCCAGGAGACACAATGGAAAACAATGAGAACTAATAATAGAATTCAATTAAGTGGTAGATTCCTGGGAAAATGTACAAAAACCAATTAATTCCCTGCATACAAACAATAATCAAATAGAAATTATTTCCATTCATAATACCAATGAAATGTATACAATGGCTAAGAATAAACCTAATAAGAAATATGTATAAAGAAAACTCAATGAGGCACATAAAAGAAGTCTTGTGTGATTTGAATGGAACACAATGTTGTGGTATCGGAAAACTCATTATTGAGGTATCAAGCAGCCCCAAAATGATTTAGAAATATTACGTAATGCCAAATAAAATTCTCTAAAATTTTTTGGAGTAAGACGAAATCATGGCCATGTCAAAGGATAAGTAGAGAAGAACACCCAAAAAAGAACTGAAAAGAAAACTTGTGTTAGTTATCTATTGCTGCGTAATAAATTACCTCAAGATTTAGCAGCTTCAAGTAACAAACTTTTATTATTTCAGTTTCCGTGAATCAGAAATACAAGCATGGTTTAGCTTGGTACCTCTAGCTCAAGTTCTCTCACAAGGCTGCAATCAAAGTATTGGCTTAGGACTGTTGTCTCACCTAAAAGTTCACCTGAGGTAAGGTCCATTTCCAAGCTCAAGCTCACATGCAGGTTGTTGGAAGGATTCAATTCCTCCCAAGCTGTTAGACTGAGTGCCTCAGTTCCTCACTGGCTGTTGTCACGATGCCTCCCTTACTTAGCTCCTTGCCACATGGACTTCTCTACAAAGCAGCTCACAAGGCAGCTGGATTCCCTCAAAGCAAGTGAGAAAATAAGAAAGAATAACCAAGATAGAAGCCGTAGTCTTTTTTGTAACTTAATCTCAGGAGTGACATACCATCATCTTTACCACACTTTATTCACTAGAGAGTCACCAAATCCAGCCCACACTTAAGGGAAGATTACCCAAGAACATGAATACCAAGAGTCAGGGATCATATGAGGCCATTTGAGAGAGTGTCTACCCAATAATATAGGGGAATTTGTACTGGAAGCATCAGAACATACCATGAAGTGAGACTAATTAAAACAGTACGTACCTGATGGCAGAATGGACATAATGCAATGGAGCAGAATAGAAACCCCAAAACAAATAAAAGTACACATAGGTAATTAGTACACTAAAATAATGATCTCCAAATCAGTGGGAAAATGATAAATGATTAATCAAATTATGCTGAGAAAATGGGTTATCCATTTGGGGTAAAAATTATTTACTGGATCCTTACCTCACTCCATAACTGAAATAATTTCTAGATATTTAAATAGTTAAGTACATACATTTGGGAAGGGACATAAATGAATCTTCAGTTCTATCAGTAACATTCTACTTCTTAAGCTGGGTGGGGGTACATGGCTATTTGTTGATAATAGCAAAACTTTTAGCTCACCACACATTGGCACTGTTATAAATTAACATATATGTTAATTTATACTTCAGAATTATCTTATAAAGACAGTTCTATTATTTTCCCTATTGTAAAATAAGGAAATTAAGGCATAAGATCTTAAAGCTTGATGATTCATGCCTATTATATTAGTCATCTATTGCTACATAAAACATTACCTCAAAACTTAGTACAGTCTTAAACAACAAACATTTATTATCATACAGTCAGTTTTTGAGAGTCAGAGATTCAGGAGAGGCTTTGTTGGATGGTTCTGCCTCAGTGTATCTCATGATATTGCAACTAACATGTCAGCCAGAACTATAGTAACCTGAAGACTTGATAAAGCTGGAGGATCCACTTCCAAGCTTACCTATGTAGCTGTTGGTCTGAAGCCTCCATCAGCTTCCTTGCTAAATGCTGGTGGGAGGCCTTAGCTCCTCATTACTGGACCTCTCCACAGAGCTGACTGACGTCCTCATGGCACTGCAGCTAGCTTCCCCTAGAGTGAGAAATCCAAGGGAACAGGGGAAAGAAACAGAGAGAGAAGCCTCAATGTCTTTTATGACATTGTGTCCAAATATACACTTCATTATTTTCATAACATTCTACTCATCAGAAGGGAGTGGCCACATTAAGCCCATATCCATGGGGAGGGGAATTATGCTCCATCTTTTGAAGGGCGTAATGTAAAGAATTTATGGACTTATTTTAAAACCACCACACCCACAAAATCTGGCTTGAAGTCTGTGCTCTTAACCGTGACATATATAGTCATGTGTTTTGGTCAATGGTGGAATGCATAAGATTATAATGGAGCTGAAAAATTCCTATTGCCTAGTAACATCATACCTTTCACAGCCATCATAACATGTAGCACAACTATTTTTATGTTTAGATACAGAAATATTTACCATTGTATTACAGTTGCCTGCAGTATTCAATAAAGTAACATGCTGCACAGGTTTGTAGCATAGCAGCAATAGGCTATTCCATAGAGCCTAGGAATGCAGTAGGCACTAACATCCAGGTTTGTGTAAGTACACTCTATTACGTTTGTACAACAAAACTGCCTAAGTACGCATTTCTCAGAACTTATCCCCATTGTTAAGTGACACGACTGTACTGCCTCTCTTACATTATTCACACCAATTTCTATATGTGAAATCTTTCATAATACTTTAAAGGTTGAATATAAAAATTAAAACCATTAAATGAATCATGGGCAAATATTTTTAAATGCTAGTATGGATAAGGTTTATCTAAGCATGACATCAAAAGTAGGAGCCAAAAAAAATGGAAGATATAACTATATTAAAAAATAAAAATGTCTACATATCAAAAATCATCACCAGCAAAGTTAACAGTCAAACAGAAAACTTTAAAACAATATTTGCAACATATATGACAGATGAAGAGTTCCCGCTCCTCAATATCACTAGGGTGCTTTAAAAATCACTCAGAAAAAGATAACTACATTAACTGAATAAGAAATTGGCATACATAGACAAGAAGAAGAAATGGTCTGGACAGGGTGGCTCAGACCTGTAACCCCAGCACTTTGGGAGGTTGAGGTGGGAAGATCACTTGAGCTCAGGAGGCCAAAGCTTCAGTGAGCCATGATCATGCCACTGCATTCCATCCTGGGTGACAGACTGAGATCCTGTCTCTAAAAAAAGAAGAAGGAATAGAAAAGACCAATAAGCATATGAAAAAAAATCAACTCATTCAATCTTTAGTAATCAAAAAACAGAAATTAAAAATGAAATCGGCCAGGAGCAGTGGCTCACCCCTGTAATTCCAGCATGCTGGGCGGCCGAGGCAGAAGGATCAACTTAAGGTCAGGAGTTTGAGATCAGCCTGGCCGACATGGTGACACGCTATTTCTACTAATGATACAAAAAAAAAAAAATTAGCCGGGTGTGGTGGCATGCACCTGAAGTCCCACCTACTCGGGAGGCTGAGCCAGGAGAATGAACCTGGGAGGCAGAGGTTGCAGTGAGCCAAGATTGCGCCACTGCACTCCAGCCTGAATGACAGAGTAAGACTTCGTCTCAACAACAACAAAAAAGAAAGAAAGAAAGAAAGAAATCTGTATTTTCTGTATTTTCTTTATAGTTAGCCAAGATTGGAAAAAATATGGTATTTTCAAGATCTGGAGGGAGAGGGAATTTCATATATCCATTACGTGTATAAATTGGTACAAATTCTCCAAGGAAGTTTTTAATATATACCAAAAACCATAGAGCATGTATACCCTTTCACATAGCAACTGCTTGTATCAATCTATCTTAAAAACTAATTGGACAAAGATGTATATATAGAGATGCTCATCACAGCATTTTTTACTATACTCAAAGAATGTGAAACAATCTAAACGTTCACACGCTGAAGGTTTTGTTAAATAAATTATGATGCCACTGTGAATGAAGGAATATGATGCCATTAATGTTTTAGAAGTGTATTTACTGACATGGAGGAAATTCCTGAGGTTAAATTAATAAAAGCCATATTCAAAGACACATATAACATGATACAATTTTTGAAAGAAAAAAGTTTGAACTGTATATGCATAGAACATACACTAATAGTGTTAAAATGTTCTATAGAGAAAACTGTTACCAGCGTTATCCTTAGATGATACAATTTGGAATGATTTTTTTCTTCTTTATTTTCATCTATTTATTCCTGTTTTAAAAATACCATCTATGAAATAAGCCCAAATTAGAAATCCTAAGTTATCTCTTCAGCGACCCCTAGGTCTTTCTCCTTTCTCCCTCACTAAGTGAATAAATGATAGTAGAGACTGGAACCTGTTATCACCAGTTAATAGTCATTAACCCTCTTACCCCTAGCACAGCCTCTGTAATTTGCATAATAAAGAATTGAGTCTAAAATCCTCTGTCCAGGGATCTACAGCCACTTTCATGAATATATGTGTTCTGATTTTAAGTTAGAAGAGCATTAGGCAGCATATCCAAAATGTAGATATATTCACATTTAAAACAAGAGATCAAAAACTTACCTGAATATGAGCCTGTCTTACGCACCCAAAAAACTCACAGTAGCTTTTGCCAATGTAGTCTATCATTATTCAAAACTGTATCTGTGTCATTTGCCACTGTCATTTTAGAGATGATTCAAAGTTTAATTTTGAATATGAAAAATTCGTAGACTACATACACAGGTCTATAATTAACAGTTAATCACTCATATTGAAAGTTAGCCAGGGACAAATAGACAATCCATTTATATCTCTATGTTCTAATGGATTGATGTTTTTAATTAAATTAGTGAAATTCTGGCAAAATTTCTATCAAGAAAAACAGAGTCCAAGAAAACAGCTAGCCACTTTTTGATATAAAAACAGAAGCTGATATTAACTTCAATATTTTTAAAAGTCAAAAAACTATATAATTTGCATAGTAATAATAAAACATGTTTTGAAAGGCAATAGTCAACAAAAAACCACCATTCACTTTTCAAAAATAGAGTATTCCTAAATTTAAAAAGCAAGAAAGAATTTTCAATACAGTGGGTAACTTTTAAGAGAAAGATATTCTAAATCTTAACTGGTAAGAAAGAGTAAGTGAATTTCACTTTCTTTTATTCCTTAACTAATAAAATCCCACAAACTCTTTTATTCCTCTAAGGTAGCATATACCAGATCAAATTAACATATATTTACAAAGACTTTGGAAAATATTTGATTAATTTATGTATCTGGGAAGAGTTTTTTGGGTCACTTGCTAATATTTTCCTATATTATCACTGATTATCTTTGAAAGAGTAGTGTTGGCTGAATGGTGTTTGTCCTTGCAGAATACTGAAGAAAAATTTCATCCTTTTAGAGCTATCAGTTCCCAATGAGAACCAACTCCCTGATGCTACTAAATAAATAATCAAGTTATAGCATCCAATGTCTGATTCAGCACTTGGCTTAATGAGTTTTAAGGTAATGTTAAGTGCTTTGAAATCTTCAGAGAGTAGAAAGGATGATACACTGTTTCACCAATCTGGAACATAACATGATTCTATTAGAGATTGATATACAACTACTGATTGTCATATTTGCAATTTGAACTTTCTTGCATTGCCTACCTGTATTTGATGGAAACAATTAAGGGTTTTAGGAAATACAGAGATAACCAAGAATTATATGGGACACATAAATATCTTGAGGGTGATACTTTCTATTGTTGATGTTTAATACAGGCTTGCTGCATTAAATTGAATAGTATTGAACTAGTATTTCAAAAGAGGCATATATTAGGTAGCAGAAATGAGCTAAGCATCAGAAGACTGGGGTTGTTGTCTCAACGTTGTTTTCATTATTGCTCAAACCACTGGCCAGTTACATACTCAGTCTGGGCCTCAGTCTTCTTATCTATAAAATGATAGCTAATGAGAAAATCTCTAGCTGCAATTTTCTTGGAGCACATGAAAGCCTATTAAGAATGGCCTGTCCCTGAAAATGTCTAAATGGGGTTGCTTGTGTTACAATGTAGGGGCACTTCCTTAGAAATTCCAACCTAAGAACCCTCAATCTATGAGAACTCCAAGCTTATACAGTGAGGAAACCACATTCTCTCCCAAGGAAGATAAAACAATCACCTTCAAATATTAATTTACCTCGACTAATGACATACTTTGTTCACAGTGCCTTTAGAAGCAAACCATCAGTTTGGTCCAGAGCTTACCTAATATGAGCCAAAGAAATTTTTTTAACTGAACATATCAAAGATCCTCATCCTCAAGCTATACCTAAGTTCCGAAGAGCTAAAGTATGTGAAAAATCAAAATAAAAGGCTTTCAGTAATGACTTAGCATAACAGCTTCTTCCCTTTTCAATATAATCAAGAATCCATTTCACAAAATTGAGCTGGAGATTTTATTAAAATCCATTCTGATTTCACTCTTAGTAGGTCCTACTCCCCTGAGATAAAAACACTGAGGACCATTTCTTTGAGATATTGGAACCAGGCAAAGCTTTGTCTCTCCTGAGGCAAGAGCACACTTCCTCTGTTACAAGGGCTGATTTGCAATTTATCACCTTCCCTCTTACCCAACATGCCAAGGAGTTTAGACCCAAGGTTGAAACTCAGTCACAGCCACCATGTGAATAATTACAGTTAGCATATTTTCCTCATTCCTTTGTCTATATTATGCTTTTCTATTTTATTAATTTTGTTGCTAAGTCATTTTTTATAAGTCATTGCAAATTCTTTTGGAAAGAGGTGAAGTACAACTAAATACAACTGTAAAATGAGCATAACATATAAAAATTACAGTCTATATCCAAAGCACAACATCCTTCACCTCCATACAAGGATATGAAAATTAAAAGTGAACTTATTTGGAAGTGAACAGCATGATATCAGCAAAATTTAGACAAGTAAGTAATTTGTTTATTAGCTGCTTCTTTGAGTGTCTCAATTCATTTTGCTTTATTAATCTCTTGGGGAAATTGAGACCTCTCTGAACACTTAGAGTGCTCAATTAAATTAAGTATTTGGTAGAAATACATGTTACTAATTTTTAGGTGTGCATCTATCTTCAAAGTGAAGTCAAAGTTAGAACCAGAGCCTTCATATTAGGTTGATACAAAAGTAAAGGAAAAAAACCGCAATGACTTTTGCATCAACCTAATATTATTTAGGGGAATGTTGGCTGCTGAACAAAGCCAAAATGTGTAAAGACAGAGTTCAAGTTTATTTTATGCTCACCTGCGAGTCTAAGGGAGTCTTTCCTAGTTGGCAGGCAGAGCTTCTCTATGTGGTGCTTCACTACCTGAGTTGCTTTCTTCTTTGGATTCGCTATCCCCTAGGGCTTCCAGCTTGCAGAAAGGGAAAGAAAGCATAACAGCACTGGCCTGAAAATAATACATCACTCCCACTCACACTCCGTTACCAAAGACTGGTCTAGATGGAAAGCAAGAGATGTGGGGTGAGGAGGTTAGGAAATCAAGACTGGGAAATGTAGTGCGTGGCTGGATGGCCAGTTTCCAGTAACAACTCTGTACAGGTCATCATGGAAAGGGGCACATAAATTGGTGTGGGCAGCTTGCCCTCCCTGCTACAGACTCATGCCTTCCACCAACTCTAAACTCTCCATCCTCCTACAGGGGCAAACAAACATGGAGTGATAATTTGACAGGATATCTTGGTCCGTGTCAGACTAGGTTGCTGGCAGAGAAGAGCTGCTGGTAAAACGCAGTTGAACAGAGCCAGGAAGTCACACCAAAGGTTGAAGAGTCAAGGAGACACCAGCCCTGAGATCATAAACTAACATTCGCCTTCTATGCCACTGAGTCCATAGAAACCAAATAAACTAGAGATTCCAGGACAGACTCAATCTCATTTTCTTTTCATCAGTGAAGGCTCTTTGCTCAATGTGTTGCAAGATATGATACCTCTGAAAGACTTCTTAATAAATTTACAAATCAGAAAATTGCCTCTGTTAAGCGATATATCCTGATGTTTATTTGAGAAATATGGTTATCAGCTGAGTTCTGGGTCTAGCTCAGCCAACAAATAGTTGTGTAGCATTAAGCAACCCAGTTTACCTCTAGATAGCACTCAGATTCTTCATTTTTAAAAAATCGAGGAATTGGACCAGATGATTGCTTATATTCAACTAAGATCCAACAGAAAATCTCTGCAATCTGAGTTGTAATATAAAGCTAATTCAACCTGAACGCATTTTTTTTTTTTAGATGGAATCTCACTGTGTCACCAGGCTGTAGTGTAGTGGCACGATTTTGGCTCACTGCAACCTTCGCCTCCCAGGTTCAAGTGATTCTCCTACCTCAGCCTCCCAAGTAGCTGGGATTACAGGCACATGACACCACGCCCAGCCAATTTTTGTATTTTCAATAGAGATGGGGTTTCACCATGTTGGCCAGGACGGTGTCAATCTCTTGACCTCGTGATCCTCCCACCTTGGCCTCGCAAAGTGCTGGGATTACAGGCGTAAACCACCACGCCTGGCCAATCTGAACACATTTTTAACTTAGTAGATAATGTTGTGACATCGAGATTAAAACAAGTTATTATAATAAATGGATCCATTGAATTTTGAGCAAGTAATGTTTTGGTAAACCCAAACATTACGTAGAATGGGGGCTATTCTTTCCAAATATCAAACTTCATTTAACCAAATACCTACTTTAGGTTAATTAAGAAAATGCTGTGTGATAAAGGTAAATACTAGTCTTTACCCACTGGGTGTTTTTCTGGCCAGTTAGAATGCCTTTTGGTAAACAGCTGAATGTCTAGTTTGGCAAACTAAATCATTATGTAGTTACCCAAATGGTAACTTCCATTTGGGGTCTTCCTTAAGCTGTGACCAAGCCAGGGAGCAGCTACAGCAGGAAAGTGTGCCACCTTCACCCCCTGCCCCAGCACCACTTAGTAGGGGCCACGGTTGGAGCATTATACTAGGCACCTCTTCAGTGTCTTCATCAGAGTTCAGTGTCCATTGTGTCTCCCTTGCAAATAGCCCCCAAAAGAATTATCCAATATCTGCCTCTCAACTTAAGAACTGAATAGCAACATACCTGGCTTTTGCTTAATTTCATTTCCAAACTTCACTAGAGAAAAGGCCAAAGTGTTTAAACTTTATCCTGTGGGTGATGGAAAGTCTCTGAAGTATGTTAATCATCAGAGCAACATGCTAACACTTTGTATTTTGCTAAGATTGTTATTCTGGCAACAATGTGGAAGATAAATTATGGGCCACAATGAAAACAGGCAGCCAGTCAGGAGAGAACTGTGAGAATTAGTGCAATGTCAGTTCCCCATAGACATTAGGACAAAGTTTCTGGCCAGAAAACTGCACTCCCCCACCCCCATCCCACAACAATCCTTCAGCAGGTTCACAGGCAACAATGAATTTTACACAGACAAATGTTCCTAATATGTACATAGATGCTTCTAGGCAACAATGCTAGTTCTGGTTGTATTTATAAAATGTATAGAGCTCGATAAGGATGCCTTCCTTTTTATTGATTACTTTAAATTACACATTACCTGGATGGTCTTTTACTAAATACGATTTAGATAAGCGCTTCTCTATCTATGGGTAAGGATGAGGTTTTGTGTTTTCTTTTTCCAATATGTCACAGACTGAAACACTTGTCAAATATAATAATAATATTATGATAAATTATTAGAAAAATAAAATGAAAAGCAAATAATGCAAAATACAAACCCTTTTTCTAATTTTATTCAACAAATATAAAACAAGCCATTCAAATTGCTCTCAAAGTTTCTGGATGCTTTCTCTCAATTTTTTTCACAGACCAGTAAGAGTTTGCAGACTGGGACAAATCCACAGATCATACTGTGGGTAGCCCTGGTCCAGATGGGCATAGCAAGAGCTATAGAAGCCTGGGAAAATTGATAACCTCACCCTGGACTCCCCTAGTTCCCTATCTAAGAAGAAACTGAACAACGCTAGTACTAAAACCATTAGACAGAAGTGGTCAAAGTCCAGCTTTATATCACAAAACAAGTTTTACAACAAAGCAACGTTTTTATTAGATTTGGGTCATTGGGGCGTTTCTCTCCTACATCACTTTGCTTTCAGCAACCACTGAGACCAATAGTTAAACATGTTAGCACTGATGAGCAATGCCAGAAAAAATATAATCAAACAAAGTGACTAAATTAATAATTTATAGGCTAACAACTATGTGAAAATATAAGGCATGTGGAATTAAATTAGAAAAAATGTAATCCAAATTAGAGTGTGTCTCAATTAAATTAGATTCTGTAACAGTGTTGTAACTTTAGTTAAAGCCAGTAGCACTACAGTGACCCTATCATCACTAATGGTAACCTGACTTGGAGCATATGTGGTATATTTGAAGCACTTCATAAATGCTTATGTGAATGCTTTACTTAAGCTTCAATGATAATAAGATTCTTCCCAGGTTTCTCTTTACAGTGTAATAATTATATTTATTGAGCATTTGTTCTACTTCAGAGACATTACCTCTTTAAATACATCCCCAACAACCCTATAAGTATTATATTCTCCCATTTGAAAGATGAGAAAAGTTGACATTCAAAGAAGGTAAACACATGCTCTACTATATCGTTTCTGGATCACCAGCTTCAGCCAAGCTTTTGTCGAAAGGCTGGAGAGTATTTGGCTGGGATTGGTTTTTCAACTTTGAATGGGAGGGAGATATGCTAGTCCCTGATCCTCACTGGGTAATAAAAGCCCTAGCAAGATGCCACCATCCAGGGCAGCTCTATCTCTGTACCTATCAGCCTTTTTAAAAACTTTTTATTTTGAAATAATTTTACACTGATAGAAAAGTTGCAAAAATAATACAGAGTTCCCATATACCCTTTAGGGTATTAGTTTTAGTATAATATCAAAAAGAAGATCCATAATTATCTGAAATGTTAATTCCCCTAATGTTAACATCTTTTTTATTATTATTATACTTTAAGTTCTGGGATACGTGTGCAGGATCTGCAGGTTTCTTACACAGGTATACATGTGCTATGGTGGTTTGCTGCACCCATCAACCCATCATCTAGGTTTTAAGCCCCACATGCATTAGGTATTTGTCCTAATGCTCTCCCTCCCCTTGCCCCCTACCCCCTGACAGGCCCCGGTGTGTGATGTTCCCCTCCCTGTGTCCATGTGTTCTCATTGTTCAACTCCCACTTATAAGTGAGAACAGGCAGTGTTTGGTTTTCTGCTCCTGTGTTAGTTTGCTGAGAATGATAGTTTCCAGCTTCATCCATGTCCCTGCAAAGGACATGAACTCATTCTTATTTGTGGCTGCATAGTATTTCATGGTGTATGTGTGCCATACTTTCTTTATCCAGTCGACCACTGATGGGCATTTGGGTTGGTTCCAAGTCTTTGCTATTGTGAATGTGTTAACATCTTATATAATCATAGTACCATTATCAAAACCAGGAAATTAACATTGCTACAATACTATTAATTAAGCTACAGACCTTATTCGAATTTTGTCAGCTTTCCCATTAGTGTCATTCTTCTTGTTCCGGGATCCAATCCATTAGCCCACATTTGCATTTAGTTTTTATGTCTCCTCAGGCTCCTCTAATCTGTGATAGTTTTTAAATCTGTCTTTGTCATTCATAATCTTGACATGTTTGAATGGTACTGGTCAGTTATATTATAAAACGTCTCTCAATTTCAGTTTGCTGGACGTTTTCTCCTGTTTCAATTTGAAGGAAGAATACCACAGAGGTGATGTGCCCTTCTCAGTGCATCATGTCAGGGAATATAGGTTGATAATATGTCTTCTTATTGGTGATATTAACCTTGATAGTTTGATTAAGGTACTGTCTGACAGCTTTCTCCACTGTAAAGTTACTACTGTTTCCTTCATAATAATATTTATTTTAATAAATATTTATTTGAGGGGAGATGCTTGACAATTATCCTGCCAGCCTTTTAACTTTGACATGTCATCTTATTAATTTCACGATTTATGACACTGACATCGGAGTCACTGTTTATGTAACTTTTCAGAAGAGGTGGTTGGAATAGACTATCAGAGAGTGCACCTACTCATTGTTGAGAAGAAAGAACAGCCACTAGAGGACTGAGGAGCAGAGAAGCAAACTGAGAAAGGCTCAACAGAGAAGAAATGAAGCCCTTCAGAACCCAGTAAAGAGACTATGAGCTGTCTCCCATGCATTGTTCAATATCCCCCTTATTCTTTTTAGTAATTTAACCCCCACTCACCCTCAAGTTTTAGCAAGGCACGTGGCCTTCCAGCTAGAAACCACATTTCCCAGCTCAATGTAACCTTGTTAACTAAGTTCTCAACAATGGAATGTGGGCAGGAAGTACTGGGTGCACTTCATTAAAAGGAAGTTTCTTACTCTACATTCCCTTCTCCAACCGTGACCCTAAAACAGTGCTTCTTAAATCAGTTTTGTACGTATTTGGCATTCAAGTGAATGGTCCCCTGAGACATTAACAGAATGATGTTTAAAATACACTTAAAGATAAAACAGATTATAAAGGAAACCAAACATAATTGAATACCATTATATAAATATGTTTAAAATAAATGTACCACATACTACTATATGTATTTCTTCATTGATATATTAATTACATAACAAAATCTAGCAAGGGGTTCTAACAACTAACATGGTTTTAAAGGAGTGCTGAGTATAAATGGTATCTTAAGATCTCTGCAATAAGTGTAATGTGCTGTGAAAATGCCTGTGGTGTCTATTGTTGACAAAGTCATTAGTCCTGCTAATGCTACTATGGTTTGTTGCCTATAATTGAAGGAAATGCTACATTTCTATTAGAGGTTTTCCTACCTAAATTCATAGACATTCCAAATACAGAAACCCAGATTAAGAATCCATGCCCTAGAGGATGTCTGGGCATGACAGAAGGAATCTGAGACCCTGGAGGACCCATGGAACAGAACTATCTGCCTGCCCTGACCTCCCACCCCAGTGACCTCTGGACTGTTACTTAAAACGAGGGAATTTCTATATTGTTTGAACCACTTCATACATCTCTTTTTCTATGCATATCTCTTAGTTACAATAGCTGAGTAGTACTCTAACTCAAGGGTTCTGAAACTTTTTGGTCTCAGGACCCCTTTTACAGTCTTGAAAATAATTAAGGATCCCAAAACAACTTTGTATATGGGTTATATGTATCAATATCTACCACATTAGAAGTTAAATCTGACTTTTTATTTTTTAATTCATTAAAAATGACAATAATAAAACTATTACATGTTAACCCAAATAACATTTTTATGAAAAATAGCTATACTTCCCAAAACAAAAAAAATTAGAAGAATAGGCATTGTTTTACATTTGTTAAAATCTCTTTAGTGTTTGGTTTAATAGGCGACAGCTGGATTCTCATATCTGCTTCTGCATTCAATATGTTTTACTATGTTGTTTTGATGAAGTATATGAAGTATATGAAGAAAATCCAGCCTCACATATAGATAGATAGATAGATAGATAGATAGATAGATAGATAGAGGAAAAAAGGTGGAGTATTTTAATAGCCATTTCAGATCATTATGGATCTTCTTTTTTATATTATACTAAAACTCAACAAGTAGTTGTTTTTTAAAAGTTAGTGTAATATGGAATCTAAAACTATACCAGTGAAATTTTTAAACTCTGTTAACATTAAAATCTATTATTTTATCTTGCACTTTGAATGGATGTTTTACCCATGCACAATTTTGTGACATCATGAATTGGTCATTTGAAAAATATTAGTTCACTGAGTTATGTAGATATTCCAGATATTAACACATTTCATTATATAATATTTAAAATTCACATTGGTTAATATCACCATGGATCTCATCAAAAAAGTTTTTAGTATTTGGGCAACTGTCAAGCTCAGGATGGTGGATACAAGTCTTTCAAAATTATAATTTTCACTTGAAAGCTCAAATGTTATCATTGGCAACAAACACTGTCAGTTGTTTTCCTGGAAGTGACAAGCTTACTTGATTTTTGTAGAAATGTCTGTCAAATACCATAGGTTGTCTATCAGTAGTTCTTTCAAGTAAAAATGGTTTTCCATGAAAAAGCAACTAATTCAACTCACAGGTCAAACAATGCCCAATTACTTTATATTGAGACAACCATCATACTTTAATATGCAGCAGAAGTATGCCCAGAAGTACGCAATTCAATTATTAATTTCTACTGCTTTATCAAAGACATTTGTAAATAAAATGATTATTGTCTGTAAGTGCATGGCAGTGAAGAATATAATCACTACTAGTACTTTTGGTGCCACTGCCTTGATTTGTGCTGAGGAACCAGCAATTTCACCCGTCATTGTTCTTGTACCATTGTTGCAAATGTCAATACACTGAAAAAGACAAATAAAATCTTGATATTGTGAAGATAGTTTGATCTGAGGAACATCTGAAAGAGTCTCAGAGACTCATAAGAGCCCAGGGATCTCACGTTGAGAATTGTTGCTCTAACTAATCTAACCCCCAGGGCCTAAAGCAGGTGAGAAACTGGATGTGGACTGCTTCAGGAAAAGGACCACAAAGTGACAAGTGAGTCAGTGTGACTGTTAATGCCCTAAACCATGACCTCAGGGCCAGACCAGGCCAATCCCTAGTGACAGGTGACAGCGTGCTGGCAGCCCTCGCAGTCCTCGCTCGCTCCCAGTGCCTCCTCAGCCTCGGCACCCACTCTGGCCTCACTTGAGGAGCCCTTCAGCCGGCCGCTGCACTGTGGGAGCCCTTCTCTGGGCTGGCCAAGGCTGGAGCCGGCTTCCTCTTGCGGGGAGGTGTGGAGGGAGAGGCATGGGCGGGAACCGGGGCTGCGTGTGGTGCTTGCGGGCCAGCTAGAGTTCTGGGTGGGCATGGGCTTGGCGGCCCCACACTCGGAGCGGCCGGCCGGCCCTGCCAGCCCCAGGCAGTGAGTGAGAGGTGACAGCATGCTGGCAGCCCTGGCAGCCCTCGCTCGCTCTTGGCGCCTCCTCGGCCTTGGCGCCCACTCTGGCCACGCTTGAGGAACCCTTCAGCCTGCCACTGCACTGTGGGAGCCCCTTCCTGGGATGGCCAAGGCTGGAGCTGGCTCCCTCAGCCTGCTGGGAGGTGTGGAGGGAGAGGCATGGGCGGGAACCGGGGCTGCGTGCAGTGCTTGCGGGCCAGCTAGAGTTCCGGGTGGACATGGGCTTGGCGGGCCCTGCACTCGGAGCGGTCCGTCAGCCCGCCGGCCCTGGGCAGTGAGGGACTTAGCACCTGGGCCAGCAGCTGCGGAGGGTGTGCCAGGTCCCCCAGCAGTTCTGGCCCACCGGTCCTGCGCTCGATTTCTCACCGGGCCTTAGCTGCCTCCCCGCCGGGCAGGGCTCGGGACCTACAGCCTACCATGCCTGAGTCTCCCAGATGCCCCCCGCCCTGCAGTGGGCTCCTGCGCAGCCTGAGCCTCCCCTAAGAGCACCGCCCCCTGCTCCACAGCACCAGGCCCCATTGACCGTCCAAGGGCTGAGGAGTGCCCAGGAATGGTGTGGGACTGGCAGGCAGCTCCACCTGCGGCCCCTGTGCAGAATCCACTGGGTGAAGCCAGCTGGGCTCCTGAGTCTAGTGGGGACTTGGAGAACCTTTATGTCTAGCAAGGGGATTGTAAATACACCAATCAGCACTCTGTATCTAGCTCAAGGTTTGTAAACACACCAATCCGCACCGTGTCTAGCTCAGGGTTTGTGGATGCACCAATCCGCACTCTATATCTAACTAATCTGGTAGGGACTTGGAGAATGTTTACCTCTAGCTAAGGGATTGTGAATGCACCACCAATCAGCACTCTGTATCTAGCTCAAGGTTTATAAATGCACCAATCAGCACTCTGTGTCTAGCTCAGGGTTTGTAAATGCACCAATCAGCGCTCTGTGTTTAGTTGATTTGGTGGAGACTTGGAGAATCTTTATGTCTAGCTAAGGGATTGTGAATATACCAGTTGGCACTCTGTCTAGCTCAAGGTTTGTAAATGCACCAATCAGCACTCTGTGTCTAGCTCAGGGTTTGTAAATACACCAATCAGCACTCTGTATCTAGCTAATCTAGAGGGGATGTGGAGAACTTTTGTGTCTAGCTCAGGGATTGTAAAGGTACCAATCATCACCCTGTCAAAACGGACCAACCAGCTCTCTGTAAAACAGACCAATTGGCTCTCTGTAAAAGGGACCAATCAGCAGGATGTGGGTGGGGCCAGATAAGAGAATAAAAGCAGGCTGCCCAAGCCAGCAGTAGCAACCTGTTTGGGTCCCCTTCCATGCTGTGGAAGGTTTGTTCTTTTGCTCTTTGCAATAAATCTTGCTCCTGCTCACTCTGGTTCCACACAGCCTTTATGAGCTGTAACACTCACCACAAAGGTCTGCAGCTTCACTCCTGAAGCCAGCGAGACTATGAACCCACTGGGAGGAACAAACAACTCCAGACGCGCCACCTTAAGAGATGTAACACTCACTGAGAAGGTCTGCAGCTTCACTCCTGAGCCAGCGAGACCACGAACCCACCAGAAGGAAGAAACTCTGAACACATCTGAACAAACTCCGGACACGCCGCCTTTAAGAACTGTAACACTCACCACGAGGGTCTGCGGCTTCATTCTTGAAGTTGGTGAGACCAAGAACCCACCAATTCCGGACACACTAGGACGGCAGAAAACTTGCTCCACTGGCTGCCCCTGAGCAGGCTAGCACCTGGGCCGATTAAACTCCCTGACTACTTGTATCAAGGCATTATCGAGTCAGGAACAGTTCTTGAGTTTATAGTATGGAAACCTGGCCCTCATTTTTCTTATTGTTTTGTCCACATAGCATTCCCCCTACCCCACTTATTTTCCAAACTGCTCTATTTTCTGAAAGTGCTCACATCGCCACCTCTGTCCAGGTGTTTTTCAGTGGGATGAGTAGGGTTATAGCATGAGCCAGCACTCAGCTGTAGCTAATCAGTGCAGAGGTGGTTCCCCAGGATCAAACTGTCCAAACACTTGGGATTGCAAACCGGTCAGTCTCCGTCCAGGTGGCTGAAGATATAAGCTAGAAACCAGTTATTCCAACTTGGCATGCATCAGAATCACTTGGAGGGCTTGTTAAAATACAGACTCCTGGCCAGGCACGGTGGCTCACGCCTATAATCCCAGCACTTTGGGAGGCTGAGGCGGGCAGACCACCCGATGTCAGGAGTTCAAGACAGCCTGACTAACGCGGAAAAACCCCGTCTCTACCAAAAATACAAAATTAGCTGGGCATGGTGGTGTGCGCCTGTAATCCCAGCTACTCAGGAGGCTGAGGCAGGCAAATCACTTGAACCCAGGAGGCAGAGGTTGCAGTGAGCCGAGGTCGTGCCATTGCACTCCAGCCTGGGCAACAAAAGTGAAACTCCGTCTCAAAAAAAAAAAAAAAAACACAGACTCCTGGTCTCACTCCAGGTTTTTTGATTCAGTCAATCCGTGGCAGGGCCTGAGTTTCTTCATTTCTACTGATTTCCCAGGTGAGGTTAATGCGCTGCCCTGGGGGCTGCACTTTGAGATCGATGAGATTTGACAGTTCCAGAACTGTCAGGGCTCAAGGTCATGATTCACATCACACAAATCTGTCTGGAGAGATACAGAGATGGAGATAGATAGCTACAAAGAGAGGGAGAGGAGAATGAGCCCTATATGCGAAGATGAGATTCACAAAGACTATCCTGGAAGTTTTCAAGGGCTGCATCCAGTGGTTTCTGAATCCCAGCCCCATGCCCCTTGGAGTAAATGAAATCCTCTGGATCTTTATAATAAAATTTGAGTTAAAGGTGACTTTCTGCCCCATTTAACCCAGAATCTTTTTAACAGATACACCTTCACAGAATAAGCCCCAAAGAAATGGCTTTTCTTTGACTTTCTATTTGGAGCCATAAGTCAAGGCAATGGAAATTGAATGGATGGGGAGGCCTCACGAAGCCTCTCAGACACCTGGAGCCTCAGCCAAAAGCTGCATCAAAGTGGCTAGTTTGTGAAGATGTCCTGCAAATACCAACAGTATTCCCAGCCACAACTCAGAGGAGAGTATAATGAATGGAGAGTTCGGCTCTGGGTGAGAATGTACTGGTTTGAACCTGGCTCTACTTCTTGCTAGCTGTGTAATTGTGAGCCAATTACTTAAACTCTCCAAGCTTTATTTTCCTCATCTATAAGGTAGGGATGATGATACGATCTACCTTGTAACATCTGCTATGGTTTGAATGTTTGTGTCCCCTCCAAAACTTATATGGTGAAACTTAAATCACCAATGTGATAGCATTAAGAGGTGGGGCCATTAGGAGGTGTACAGTGGAGGGGCAGAGCTTATGAATGATATTAGTGTTCTTACAAAAGAAGTGCAAAGGAGCCGTTTGCCACTTCTGCCATTTTTTCCCTTCCATCTCTTCCACTCTGTGAGGACACAGCATTCACATCCCCTCCAGTGGATGCAGCAGCAAGGTGCCATTTTGGAAGCAGACAGCAGTCTTCACCAGACACTGACCCTGAACTTGGACTTCTAGGCCTCCAGAACTGGGTGAGATAAATTTCTATTGTTTATAGATTAACCAGTCTCTGGTATTTTGTTATAGCAGCAGGAATTGACTAAGACGATTTCCTGTGAAAACTAAATGAGATATGTAGGGCAGTTTAGCGCAACATCTGGCACCTGGTAAGCTCTTGGTAAATGTTGATTATGGCTATTTTTGTCCCTGGTGTGTTCTAACTGTGATCTTATATCTGCAGAATCAAATTTGTGAGTCTGGACCTTGTTGCTCGTTCTCTGGATTTGGCTTTTGTGCTTAATCTCTCCAGACTGCTTTTTTTTTGGTTTGATTTGGTTTTCTGAGATGGAGTCACCCAGGCTGGAGTGGAGTGGTGCTACCTCGACTCACTACAACCTCTGCCTCCCAGGTTCAAGCGATTATCCTGCCTCAGCCTCCCCAGTAGCTGTAATTACAGGCACCTGCCACCATGCCTAGCTAAATTTTTTTTGTATTTTTAGTAGAGATGGGGTTTCCCCATGTTGGCTGCACTGGTTTCGAACTCCTGACTTTAAGTGATCCGCCTGTCTTGGCCTCCCAAAGTGCTAGGATTATAGGCATGAGCCACTGTGCCCAGCTCAGGCTGTGTTATCTCATGTATAACTCTTTATCCCAGTTCATGGTCCAAGGGATCTAGCTGATAGTTTCACCAGGAGTTAATTCAGGACACCAAACCACCATGGTTGCTAATTCCATCTGCGGCTGAGACTCTTTAAGGGAGTGTCCTAGCCCCCACCTTCTGGTTATGATTTCCAAGGCAAAATAAGGCCTGGGAACCAAAAGGTGGAGCTTGGCAAGCTGGCATGAGTTAGCTCATGATGAAGTACAAAGATGATAGAGGAAAGGGGCATTGGAAGAGTTCCCCGAGCCTAGGCTCAGGTGTTATTGTGGCTTCTCATACAGCATCCATGGCTTCAGGTGTGATCATCTTGGATCAGGTAAAGAGTCTGATAGGAGGATAGACTCCACTCCTGTCAGTTTAGACGCTCACAATGCCAGATATTGTCATCACCTGCCACTCAACCATACTGAAAATCCATATCTGACTTCAGTTTCTTGTTTTCAGCTTGCTAGGCCCTGTATCCCAAGAATCTAGGACATCCACACTTTCATATTTTAAACACCAGATCATAGGACCAACTCTTGCAGTAGGCCATTGTTGACATCCTAATAAGGGGTGGATTAGTCCGTTTTCATCCTGCTAATAAAGACATACCTGAGAGTGGGTAATTTATAAAAGAAAGAGGTTTAATTGACACAGTTCCACATGGCTGGGGAGGCCTCACAATCATGGTGAAAGACAAAGGAAGAATAAAAGGACATCTTACATGGCAGCAGGCAACAGAGCTTGGACAGGGGAACTTCTATTTACAAAACCGTCAGGTCTCGTGAGACTCATTCACTACCATGAGAACAGTATAGGGGAAACTGCCCCTGTGATTCAATTATCTCCACCTGGACTTGCCCTTGACATGTGGTGGTTACTACAATTCAAGGTGAGATTTGGGTGGAGTCACAGCCAAAAACCATAGCAAGGGGCAATGCAGAAATTTCTGTTAACCCAAGTTCTAAACCCTTTGGATATTTCCATCCATGACCTTCATCTCCATCACTCTCATAAACGGTAGACTTGGTAACCAATAGCTCTATGTTCTCTGGAACTCCTTGCCGTAACTGAAATGTAACCCTCCTCCAGGAGCAGTATCTCCTTGACAACTTTCCCTAATTGATGTGTAGATTATCTTCCTCCTCTGAGGCTTTCCCATTCAGCCATTTATTCCTTGGTTTACATTACTATCTATATATTGATATCTACCCCATCTTTATTTCCATCCTATCTTTTCTTCTAGTCCCCAGACTTGTTGTATTCCTAGCTGTCTTTGGAAATCCCTGAGGTTGTCCCATAGGCACCTTGAAATGAATTTCCAAACCAAAACCTCCATTAGTATCGTTGTAAACTTATTTTTCTTCTTATGTTCTTTATTTCCATACATGGCCACATAGCAAAGAACTGAGCCCTGCTACTAACAACTAACATCAACTGGCAGGCCAAATGAATGAGCCTTCTTGGAAGCAGATCCTCCAGCCCCAGTCAAAACTGCAGAAAACCACACAACCAGCCAGCATCTTGATTGCAACTTCATGAGAGACTCTGAGCCAGAAGCATGCAGCTAAGCTGTTCCTCATCTCTAAGCCACAGGAACTGTCAGCGAACAATTTTTTTTTTTTTGAGATGGAGTTTCGCTCTTGTTGCCCAGGCTGGAGTGCAATGGCATGATCTCAGCTCACTGCAACCTCCACCTCCCGGGTTCAAGTGATTCTCCTGCCTCAGCCTCCCGAGTAGCTGGGATTACAGGCATGCACTACCACACCTGGCTAATTTTAAATTTTTAGTAGAGATGGGGTTTCTCCATGTTGGTCAGGCTGATCTCAAACTCCCGACTTCAGGTGATCTGCCCGCCTCGGCCTCCCAAAGTACTGGGATTACAGGCGTGAGCCACCGCGTCTGGCCAGCTAACAAATTTTTATTGTCATTTTAAGCCATTAACTTTTGAGGTAGTTTGCTATGCAGCAGGACACTGTGATAGTGGTGAAGATGAGATGTAATATCCCTGCCCTCATGAGGCTTATAGATAACCTATGCTCTAGTCATTCCCTCATTCACCTTATCACAGTCTACCACTTCTCATCAAAAAATTGCCCAAAAAAAATCAATGGGGAGGGATTATTCAATACTTCAGCCTCACAGCTCCTTGACCTCCTCAATTCCTATGATATGGGTCTTTTCTGTTTTAGCAGCTCATTCCTGTGATCATGCTATGGTCTTGTCATGACTCATAACTGGGCCATCTATAAAATTTTCAACTCAAATATATTACTTTTTTACCACAGTGACTAGTTTTCCCACTTGGTTATTTCCCTACTCTAATGTCCTTAAGAGACTCAAGCCTAAAAAGCCTTTTTTTACCCCAATCTACTAACCCCTTCCTGATCTTGTTTCTTTCTTTACTCAAGCCAGATCCCATAGTTCATCACATTAACCACCTTTCTGCCAATACTCTCGCTTACCCTTCCATTGTGTCCCCAGACTTGGATATTTTCCCATCGATATAGCTGGAGCACACCTATCAGTGCCCCACTTATATTACTCAGCATTTACCTCAATCCCCCAAAGACTGCTAAATACCTGTAACTCTCTTGCTGATATCTTTTAGCTGGCCATGGGTGCAGGCTTAGCCAGAGCATGCAGGACAAGTCAGAAGTATTAAGGAGTTAATGCCCCTGGAAGCAGCCCTCAGCCAACAATGGATGAGACGTTATGGAAAATACCATGTTCTGCAACCACAGTTGATTCTTACCATTGATCAGAAACTCTTCTACTTGTGATGGTCCTCTGCTTCTCATTTTCCAGCCAAGGAATGCCCTCCCTCACAGGCCAGTGGGAACTCTTTTAAATTCATTTTCCTATGCTTTTCCCCTGCCTAGAAAAAAATGAAAATTAAAAAAAAAAGAAACAGAACAGCCTTTCTTGCCTCCTTTTTCTTACCTCTTTTTCTCATCCATTTCAAGGAAAATTTGTCCCTTCTCCTACCTATCTTTCACCTGGATTCTGGATCCCATTTCCTCCCCCTGTACCACTAGAGGTCTCAAATCACCCTTGAACTGACACATGCAATGGAAATTTACCAATTGTCATAGGAACTTACTTCCTTGCAGCATTTGATGTAGTTAATGACTCTCTTCTGAAACTATTTCCTCCTTGGTTTTTATGACATTCTTCTCTTATAATTGTCCCTCTACAGCTCTGAAAACCCCCATTCAGTGTTTCCACTAATCAGACAACTCTAAACATTTCTCTTCAAAGCCCCACTTCTATCCCCATTGCTACTATGCTAGTCCAGAATGCCACCATCTCAAACTGAGTTTACTGAGTGATTCTTCTACCTGCCTTCTCTAGCCCACTTTGCCCTCCTGCCCAAATTGATTCTCTGTCAGGTCAATGCCCAGTTTAAAATCTATCAGTGAATTCTTATTCGTTGGGCCTGATGAATGACAAGGTTGGTAGCAGAGATAGGAGGTACTAAAACCGGTCCCTTCCCTCATTCAGCTCTGCATAGAAGATGTGAGATAAATTTCCACTGGGGAGTTGCTTCCTTGGAGAAATCTACCACAGTTTTGGTAGATTGAATACCACAACATTTTAAATAATCCTATCTGACTTTCTAATGCAGCAGCAACAGAATTATCCTTTTGTCCTGCTATCTTACTCCCCTCTAAGCCCTAAGCCCTGCATATCAGCTGTACCTTTCTGACACTACTACCCCAAGATTGATATTTAACATTACGCTGTTTGTGTTTTTTAAGCCTGCAAGCAGGAATCATGTGCTACACACAAACATAGGTGCAAAAATAATAATGAAAGTTTATCTTTTTCCTTTGATTTTGGCCACGAGGAATCTCAGAATTAAATTTGTTTTTCAACTTAATAACTGTCTAAAGTCCCTATCTGTAGTATCTATAAAATTTTGTTCTTATTTTCCATTTATGTCTTGTTCATAATGTATTTTCTGGATTTGCCTCCTGATGTATTAGTTCTCTATTGCTGCAAACCAATTTACCACAAGCTTAGAAGCTTAAAACAGCATACCTTTATTATCTTTGTTTCTATGGGTAAGGATTCTGGGTACAACCTAACTGGTTTTGCTAAAGTTCTCACAAAGCTGCAATGAGACCCTGAGCCAAACCAGTTAGATGTCATCCATACAGCATTCCTTTCTGGAGCTCAAGGTCAAGTCGGCGTTGACAGAATTTGGTTCTATGTAGTTGCAGGACTGAGATCTCCTCTTCCTTGCTGGCTGTCAACCAGAGGCTGCTCTCAGCTTTGTGGAGATCTGCATGGTTCCTTGTCACATGCTCCCTCACACATGACAGCTTACCTCTTCAAAGCCAGAAGGAGAGCCTCTCTAGTCTGCAAAGACAGGCACTTTTTAAATATAACATGATTATCCTATCACTATCCTATCACTTTTGCCATATAGTGTGAACTAATCAAAAGAGTAAGTATACCATTATATCCACAGATCCTGCTCATACTCAAAGGGAGGGAATTAAACAGGGCATGTAAACGAAGGGGCAGGAATCTTAAAGGCCATCTTAGAATTCTGCCAACTGCACATAATATTAAGTTTTTATTATGTAAAATTTTTGCATCATTTTATTTTCTGAAATCTGTCTCAAATATCTTGGGAAATAAATTACATAGAAATTAAGAAAATATAATGCATTGTATGGTAGAATTATTCTAAAAATAGCCTACCCTAATTATTCTCTTCCCTATATCCATACCTCATGCAGTGTGACTTTGAAGCTCATCACAGAATTCTGAGATGGTTTTATGTCTTGCTTTGGCCAATAGGATGCATCTGAGGTGACAGTGTGAGAGTCCCAAGCCTAAGACTGACAAGGGTTTGCATGTTTCTGCATTCTTTATCTTGAAACCATACCACAGCTATGGCAACAAGCCCAGTTTTGCCTGCTGCAGAGTGACATACTGTATGGAGCAAAGACAAGGTCACATCTTGGCAAATCCTAGACCAGCCAGCCCCTAGCTGACCTACCAGCTGACCACAGACCCATGAGTGAACCTAGCCAAGACCAGCAAATCCTGTTCCCAATCAGCAGAATCTCCCTGTCATCCCATAAACTCATAAGAAGTAATAAATGTTAACTGTTTTAGGCTACAAAAATTGGGGTTTGTTACATGGCAAAAGCTAACTAACGTATGTGGGAAAATGCAATGAAGGACTTTATGTAGTGGAAGTAAAGCATCCTTAAAAGGTATAATTAATTCACGCCCTCAAATTTCCGTGTTTCATATCCTAAATCACTACTGATGATTGTAGAATATTTTCAATCTGTGTATCTGAGTAATCTTCATTTGAAAGACTGATGTGTGACCTGAAGTCCTTTCTACAATGAATAGAGCAATAAAGAGATAGAGAAATCAAATAGCAAAATAAAGAAATTTGCTGTGCTGTTCTAGACACAGCTGCCCTAATAGAGAAATGTGCAGTTTCTACTTTCCTTGCAGTTTTTCAGTACAGAATTACTTTAAAATAAATCCCAATGAAAGCAGTAATCAATTATGTCAAGAAGAAAACAAAGTTTGATCTGAAAATACTAACAGAATCTAACATTTTAGAAATAAATTACCATGTCATGTCCTGTGGCAACATTGTATCAAATTGCTTAAAGATAAATTGTATAATCAACTCCTGAGTCTCTGCATGTGGCTTATCCTTTTTTGTAGATTATCAAAGGCAAACATTTAATTTCAGGTTTTTATCGCTCTTTTTCTCCACCTTTTTTCCTTTTATATTTTTCTGCTACCTTTCTTTCTACTATCAGTCACAGTATGCTAAAAGAACAGAAATTTAGTGAACACAATGGTAATTCATTTACTCTGTATCATAGAAGAATAAGGTGTTTGATATAAGTAAATTTCAAAGTTAGCCTAAAAGTTATCCAAACACCTTTGCTAAAAAAACAAAAACAAAAACAAACAAACCAAAAAAGAAACCTATGACAATTCTGGTATAAATATTTCTAAATGTATTTTATATTTATATTTTCCTTTCTTATTAAAGAGTGTTCTTCTTTCCATAAATAAATCTTTGTTGTACAGCATGCTTTAACAGATTTAAAAGGATGAAAGGTGAATCAAAACAGTATTCCAACCTCAAGTGGCTTACAATTGAAGGAGGTAGGATGGATAATTAGACATGTACACAGATGATTCTAGTGGTAAGAATCACAAGAATGGTAAAGACAAAGTGATAAATAAAATAAAATACTGAGTTTCTCTAGTGACAGTAGAGAAGGTTTTGTTAGGCTGGATCTTGAGGGCAAACAGGCTGGAACTAGGGTGAAACAAGTGAGGCACTTGCCCCACTGCAAAATTTAAGGAAATATCAAAAAACTCAGTAATCAAGATATGCCATATTTTGGTGCATTATTTTAAAAATAAAAAGTAATGCAAAAATATTCATAATAAACAAAATGTCAAAATTTTAAATAAAGACAATCGATAACAGTATCATGCAGTCATATTACAGCCTGAGGCAAAAGGACAAACCAGTAAAAGGTTATTTGCGTTGGTGACTAGAAGACAGCCTAATAACTAGAAAGTTATATCATTTTTAAAATGATATGACACTCTACTGTGAGAAAATAATGGTCCACTCCAAGAGATTATAATTTTTGTCATTGCTTGCCTCTTTCTACAACTTTGTGTGCCACACCCTGAGTAGAATATTGAGGAGGTAGATTACATGTCTATGACGACTTGCTGATAGGAGCAGATATTGGCCTCATGCACTTTCTCTCCTAACCAATTAGGATTTAGATGAAATCTGAAATCTGATCTCAACCATAAAGTTGTAAATCTAAATATTGGGTCAGAATTATACTGCTCTAACAATTACATTAATGAATTTTTTTTCTATACTTTTCTGCTAGAGACAGCTCTCTCTAGACAGCCTAAAGTATGCATCTGCCTTGGGGTAAATTAGGATTGTTAAACAAGAATGCAAAGAGAAAGAAAACTATAATTTGGCTTCTGACTTGGACAGTAAGATTCTCAAATATGCAGCAAGACTTAAAAAAGAAAAGGCATTTCTAAATTCCCATATCTCCCTCCTTTAATTTATCCAGAAACTAACTGACCAAATAGAGTGTTTTCCATAGTGAAGATAAGTACCCTGTCTACCTCTGGCCAAGGATGTGGGGCTGGATACCCTAGTAAGAAGGGTATGATACATAGAAAGTGAAATGCCCAATGTTTGCTGCTTCTGACACAAAGAGATTTAGGGAGGAAACAAAAAAGGAAACAAATAAGCTCCTCTCTGAAAATGGCAAGTTTCAGATTTGGGGGGAAATGGAAAGACCAGAGGGGGATTTTCCAAATTCAATTCTAAGGCACAGGAGGACATTGCCTCAAAGGTTTTGTTGGCTCTAACTTCAGGGACGGTCCCATTAAAATCAAATAAGAACATGGGTAGGCAGAGTGAGAGCCAGGGTTCAGCTTTTCTGAGTCCAAATAAGGTGTGGAGAGAACGTAAAAGTACCCCCAGTCCAAGGGGAGACAGAAAAGGTAACTGAGATGAAGGCCAAAGAGATTTCTGGAACCCACGATGGCAAGGAACATGGTCACCACATCTCAGGGACCATGTGGTAGACTGCTAAAGCCATAACCAGTACAGGATGTGGTAGAGACTTAGTGTGCCAGTGTGAACCGTGGTAAGGCAAGTAAACAGGTAGGCATGTAGGGTACACAGGCTATACAACATATGGAAGACTTTCTTTTTTTTTTTTTTTTTTTTTTTGAGACGGAGTTTTGCTCTTGTCGTCCAGGCTGGAGAGCAGTGGTGCCATCTTGGCTCATTGCAACCTCTGCCTCCTGGGTTCAAGCGATTCTCCTGCCTCAGCCTCCTGAGTAACTGGGATTACAGGCACACGCCACCACACCCAGCTAGTTTTTGTATTTTTAGTAGAGATGGGGTTTCACCATGTTGGCCAAGCTGGTCTCGAACTCCTGACCTCAGGTGATCCACCCACCTCGGCCTCCCAAAGTGCTGGCATTACAGGCATGAGCCCCTGCACCCAGCCACATATGGAAGACTTCCTAGGTCCTGACCAAGCCAGAAAAGATAGGACTCTCAGTACACAAGCCGTCGCCTTCAGCACCTTCTATAAATCAGTCTATTCTCTTGGCTTACATGGTAAGAGGTGACTATGTAGACAGAAGACAATTCTGTGAAGACTAGGAAAGCCAGAAAACACCAGGGAGCAGACACTCTCAATGCTCTCCCCAGATCCCCTTGGATCACTTTTATAAGTTCTGTGTGTCCATTTATGTTTGTTTTTGCCTCCAATGCCCACACCTGAGACTATTCTTTGGAGATGGGCCTTCAGGCTATTGGAGCAGCTTTACTTACCTGCCTTGGAGCTAGAAGTGTCACGGGAGGGCTCTTAGGCAATGATTGATGGGAGAGTGAGTGAGCTGTGTGGAAGGAGCAGGAAAGCCCAGTCTTTTCATTTCAAGTTCTCAAGCTGGGACTACCTTGGGAAATAACAAGATTATAGCACTCTCCTTCAGGGTCAGGTTGAAGCTACCATTCACCTGACTTTCCTGACATTGCACCATTGCTTGGCTGGCTCCCTGTCCATGTCCAGCTTCTTCTATTCTCTCTCTCTCTCTTTTTTTTTTTTTGAGATGGAGTCTCACTCTGTTGCCCAGGCTGGAATGCAGTGGCGAGATCTCAGCCCACTGCAACTTCTGCTTCCCAGGTTCAAGAAATTCTCCTGCCTCAGCCTCCCAAGTAGCTGGGACTACAGGCGCCCACCACCACACCCAGCTAATTTTTGTATTTTTAGTAGAGATGGAGTTTCATCATGTTGGCCAGGCTGGTCTGGAACTCCTGACCTCAGGTGATCCGCCTGCCTCGGCCTCCCAAAGTGCTGGGATTACAGGCGTGAGCCACCGTGCCCAGCTGCTTCTTCTATTCTCTTGGATCCTTCTATTTGCTACTGTTGCTCTTGTTCTATTTGAGCTTCTGGAGATGAATGCCCAATTTATTTATTTTTATTCTTTTCAATGTAATAACATTTAAGTCTATGAAATTTCCTCTGAGTGCAGTTATGATGTAATGCTGTGAGTTTTAATATACTATTCATACAGTCTTATGTTTCTACATATTCTATAATTACCATCTTGATTGCGTCTTTGACCTAAGAGGTAAATTGGAAGACTATTTTATAATGTTCAAGTGTTGAAGTTTCTATTTGGTTAAGTATCAATAGATATGAAAACACATATCCCCATAAAAGCCTGTATCTGAATGTAGCAGCATTATTTATAATAGCCAAAAAGTGGAAACAACCCAAATGTCCATCACTGATTAATAGATAAAAACGAAATGTGGCATATCGATAGAATGAAATATTATTTGGCAATAAAGGAATGAAGTGTTGATACATGCTACAACATAAATGGACCTTGAAAACATTTTCCTAAGTGAAAGATGCCTGTTACAAATGACCACATATTCTATGGTCCCATTTATATAAAATGTCAAGAATAGGCAATTCCATAAATACAAAAAATAGTTGAGTGGTTGTCAGGGCTGGGGGAAGAAGTGAATGTGGGGGTGGCCGCTAATGAGTATGGGGCTTTTTCTTGGGATGTTGAAAATTATAAAATTAGACAGTAGGGATGGTTATGCAACTTTGTGAATATACTAAAAATCACTGAATTGTAAACTTAATTTTATGTGACAAATTATATTTCAAGAATCCTGTCACGTAAAAACAAAAAAAAATACTGTTGTAGCACAAATACTTTAAAAATTAGTTGCTCCTATATTCATGTAATCTAACGAAAGAAGTAGCCAGAAAAAAATGTGTAGCTGGAGAGATAGCATTTTTTTGACATTTTTTGGACAGAGTTTTAAAACATATACATACATAAAAGTGCAGAAATGATGTGAACAACTTGTTGAATTTTCACATGATGAACGCACTAGTGTAACAACCAACTGGGTTAAGATACAGGACTTTTCTGTAACCTGTGGCCTAGAAGTCCCCTAGTACTCTCTGCCAGGACCTGGTTCAGAGTATTTCTTTTTTTGTTTGTTTGTTTTTGAGACGGAGTCTCGCTCTGTCACCTAGGCTGGAGTGCAGCGGCACAATCTCGGCTCACTGCAACCTCCACCTCCCGGGTTCACACCATTCTCTTGCCTCAGCCTCCCGAGTAGCTGGGACTACAGGCGCCCACCACTACGCCCAGTTAATTTTTTGTATTTTTTAGTAGAGACAGGGTTTTACCGTGTTAGCCAGGATGGTCTCGATCTCCTGACCTCGTGATCCGCCCACCTCGGCCTCCCAAAGTGCTGGAATTACAGGCGTGAGCCACCGCGCCCAGCCCAGAGTATTTCTTTAAAGAATCCTCACCTCAAGATCTGCTTCTAAGAAATCCAATATAAGACAGAATGGATTCCAGGATCCCTTTACTCTTCCCTCCCCTCAAACCTCCAAATGCCATATTTAAGAGAGGAGAAGAAGGAAATCCAAGAGGCTAAGCTTTACCCTAAAAGATTATAATCAGAAGTTGTCATGTGAATGTACTCAGTGACTAAACTCAAAGGATATGCCTAGAACTGAAAAATATTGAAATAGCAACCAGCAAGCGGACATTGTCACAGCTACTCTAGGTGTTGGGGGACCATGAGAAAAGCTACTGCCAGTTCCCTGCATATCTGATGCCATCTGAGTTCATCAGGTAACCCCTCCAGAGAGACACTCTATATACAGCATGGAGCTCAGTGACTGGCACATAGTCATGCCCACTGAAGTGCAGTTATTCGCCACTGCCTAGCGCTGTGACCCCAGATAAGTAATTTAACCTCCGCTGGCCTTTGAGTCTCCAACTATATAAATAAAGGAGGGAAATGCTGAATGAGTTGTGGTTTTCACGTCAATGACAATGTAATTGTAACTGGTTCAAAGAACTTCCACTTTCACATCAGATGGGGCAAATGGTTATTCTTATTTATAACCAGTACAATGTAGGTTCTGGCCCTTGAAGGACTGTGATAAAGTCCCCTGTGACAGGCTTCCATAAAGCAGAGAAAGGGGTCAAGTTCCACTGTGGCCATATGCTATCTAAGACTGTCAGGGTAACCTTTGAGAGGCAAATCAGTCCCTTGCTGGAAGAATATGCCCAGACGTCCCTTTTTAACAATAAGTGAAACTCTCTATTCTTTGAAAAATACATGAATGTGTTCAGCTTAAACCAACAGTCGGAGAAGGTTGCTTTAAAAAATCTGATAATCTAAAATGCTGCAGTGAAGGGGGTTAGGTAAAAAGAGGCTAAAGCTAATGAATATCATGCTAGTGAGCTTGTTCCCACAGTTTACTATTCAGCCTTGACACTGTCAAAATTTACGGGATGATAAAACCCACCTCAACAGAAGAATGAATTCAAAGTTCCTTTGCCTAATACTGAAGATCACTCATGATCTGGTTCTTCATTCTCCTCCAAAGGCATTTTCCACCAATTCTGTTGGCTGTTAGGTAATTGAATATTGCTCTGCTACTCCATCAAGAGAGCTCCCATGTTTTTGCACCTGCTATTCTCTAGGGTGAACTTTTAATCTACTTCTTATCTAAGAATTCCTATATTTTTTAAGAGTTAGACTCACTTAATAGTCAAGTAGATTGGATCTTGGGTTTTTTAAAATGTAGCTAAAAAGACAGTTTGTGTGATAAGTGGGGAATTTGAATATGGCCTGGATATTAGATGAAGGAAAGAATTGCTAATAGTTTTATGGTTATGTAGGAGAATGTTCTTACTTTTTAGTAAATGCACATAAATTGTTTAAGATAGAATGGTTGATGTCTATAACTTACTTCTAAATGGGTCATAAGAAAGCAAATATAGAAAAGCATATATAGAAGATAAAGCAAATATAGAAAAATATAAACAATTTTTGAATCTAGTGATAAGTATTGAGGTGTTCACTGAATTGTTTTTTTTTTTCAACTTTCCCTTATGCTTGAAAATGTTCATAATAAAAAGTTGGGAGGTGAAGGGAATCAAAGTAAGTTCCTGGTGTTATCCTAAACCAAATATAAGTAATATGTGAATTTTCAAAAAGTTACCTCAAATGTCATCTCCTCAGTGAAGACTGTCCTGAGCTCTGAATTTGGGGGCCCACATCTTACCCAAGCACTAGTACTTGTCGCAGTGTAGGGCATTCTCATTGACATATGCAGCAGAATAATTTGTCAACTTATTTTTTGTGTTTGGTTCTCACTATTTTTTTCCTCTCTGACTCCCCAGGAACAAGCAGGACTCAGGAGAGTTTCATCCAAAGTGTCAAACTTTGGGAAGGTGCCTTGTTGAACTGTAAAGTCCTATTACAAGTGTATTTAGTCAAGTTACGGGTACAGAAAATTACTGTATTAGAGTTTGGAATACACCAATACTGAAAACTCGAGTAATCATATATAGAAGCTTCATGAAAAGAGTGGTGAGCAAGACGAGTCTTGAGATGTGACATACAATTTGGATTAGGAGAAGGTATTCCTCAGATTATAAATGGTTTGAATAAATATGGGGGAAACAGAATAGCCAAAGTCTGTTTGTATCAAAATGAATAGAATTCATTAATTCATTCAGCAACTGTATTCCTACCCACCGTGAATAAAGTAATGTGCTAGGGACTGAAGATATCATTGTAAGCAAAATAAACAATGCCTGATGTCCTCGATTGGGGTATGAAAAACCTCAGGGCTATGGGCCAAATATAGCTCACTACATTTTTTTGTCAAGTTTTATTGAAACACAGCCACACTCACTTGTTTACATTTTGTCTGTGACTACTTTTGCACTACAACAGCAGGGTTGAGTAGCTGCAACAGAGTCTAAAATATTTACTATTTGGTCTTTTGCAGAAAAAAATGCTGACTCTTACCCTAGAGCACACAGCTTTATAGGGAGACAGATATTAGTTAAATAACTATAAATAAATTAAAAATGCAGCATTGATAAGGGCCATGAATGTGAGCTATGTGGTACCATGGAAGCACACATAATAAAGGAATTTGACCTAATAGGAGCAATAACAGAAGATTGATTACATAGTTTAAAATTGAGGTCAAAGCTAAAGGATGAGTAGGAGCTGACCAGATAAAGCAGAAAAATAGGAACTCATCTCAGAGAGACAGAATATTACATGTAGAGGCTCTATAGGAATAAAAAAGCTTTACTGTGGCTATATTTCAAAGGGTGAGGGAAACATGGTACAAGATGAGAATGGAGAGGAAGGCAAAGGCCAGACCATGGAGGATTTAACAAGCCAGGTTGGGAGATTGTCTTTAAGCTTAGAGTAAATAATCCTTTTATGTGTTTTAAGCAGATGAGTGATGGGATCTGTTTTACTCTGAAACATCACTCAAAGTTCATATGGAGAAGAACTAGGAATAGTGTAAGAGTGTATATATGTAGACCAGTTAGGCAACTTTGGTAGCTCTCTATGTGTTAAGTCAGCCAATCTGAAACTATATTTCCCATGTGATTCTTGGTACTGTTGGCCACAAGAGACATTGTGCATGAGAAGACAAAAGTGGAGCAGCAGCCTTATGTTTTAAGCTCTGAGGGTCAGCAGCAGTGTGGCAGCTCATACTCATTGTTGCTAATCTGCCAGCTCACCTTACTGGCATGCGGCAGTGCCAGGACCCACAGTTCCTCCAGCTCCCATGAGATCTCCTCCCTTTGGGTCTGAGTCCTGGGCCAAGTGTACATGCAGCTTCAATAGAGAAGAGTACTGGCCTCTCCTGTAGGCCCCCTACAGCATTGTGGATGGAGAAAGTAAAACATAGACGTGAGTTCTATTTTGTCCTCATAGGATCCATTTTGTTCTCAGTTTATCCTCACTTTCCTCCACATCTAGCTTCTCTTTCCAACCGCCAGCCTGAATGACCTAAGCCTTGGGACCAGCACCAACAATTGCATATGGTCTAACCCCCTATAATAAATCTGTTGTTGTTGTTGTTGTTGTTGTTGTTGAGACGGAGACTCATTCTGTCACCAGGCTGGCGTGCAGTGGCATGATATTGGCTCACTGCAACCTCCGCCTCCCCGGTTCAAGCAATTCTCCTGCCTCAGCCTCCCGAGTAGCTGGGACTACAGGCACCTGCCACCACACCCAGCTAAATTTTTGTATTTTTAGTAGAGAAGGGGTTTTACCATGTTAGCCAGGATGATCTTGATCTCCTGACCTCATGATCCGCCTGCCTCAGCCTCCCAAAGTGCTGGGATTACAGGTATGAGCCACTGTGCCTGGCCTAAATCTTTTTTTGTATATCACTGTGTTTCTGCTTCTATGGTAGAACTCTAATACAGGGACTGTTGCAGTAGCTTAGATAAGAGATGATGCTATCTTGAATAGGGTGATGATGGCAGATGCGGTATATTTTATTTGGCTCCTACCTCCATTTTCCTTCCACGAGAGAAGACTATACAGCTCTGCCTCGATGCACTCAGGCATGGCTTTGTGACTTGCATTGGCTGGTAAAATGGTGGAGGGAGGATAGTGGTATTTCACAAGAACATTTCTGAACAGAAGATCCAAGATCCAACAAAGGGCTAATTGTGTTCTTTGTTGTCTCTGCCACACCACCAGCAATGTTCTAGAGAGAGGCTGCTCCATCAGCCTGGGTCATAGAGTAAAAACAGGCAGCAGAGCACAGCTGATGTACAAACTGAAATGCAGTGTGAGCAATCGTCATTGTGGAAATGTAGTGTGGCTTTTGTCAATTAAGCCATGGATATGGGGAAGTGAGCAAATTCAAGAGCTACCCCTACAACTAGAAGAACTTGATGGATTGGACGTGAGGTAGAGTGAGGTGTCAAAGATGACTTCCATAACTGGATAGGTGCTGGAGCAATGCACTGTGATCACGGATATTGCAGAGGATAGAAGAGTTTGGTAATCAACAATGTTGAATTCAACTAAAAGCCATAGAATTGTGGAAGCAAATGTGATAGGAGAACAGAATAAGCATTTTCATGAGCCATACTGAGGAGAGCTGAGAGCCTGGAAACTCCCCATAACCAGTACAATGGCAGTGGACCAGCAGCAGGAAATGGGAAAAGGGTAAGATAGGCAGGCAAAGAATAATCCTGGGTAGGTATGTGTAAGGCAGCTGGGCTGGTCCAAGCAGCCATTACGATGATAACACAGGGCATCTCTCCTCTGGCCAGTTAAGCCTGGCAATAACCATCTTGAGTTAAGGTAAAACTGTCCCAGGCTGCATCTAGGGACCACAGTCAGCAAATGAGAAGGCTTCAGCTATGGGGCTGAGGTTCAGAGACAATGTGCAAGTCCCTGAGAAGTCTGGTAAAATCAGGGTCCCCCTGTCTTTGAGGTTTGAGTGGCAAAGCAAGTTACCAAAACAGGGATTCAGGCAATGAGGAACAAGATAGGACAGTCATTGAAACTTGCAAACAGGTTGTGCATTTAGTCACAGAACACAAATTAAAGAAAGGAGAGACCAAAGCCAGGGAAATAATCCAGACATGGTGTTGAGTAGCGGCAAAAATGAGGGAATAAGAGCTATTATGAAAGAATTAACAGAATGAATAGATAATCCAAGTGGTAAGGAAGAGAAAGGGTCAAGGATGGCAAATGTTCTGAATTCTGTAGGCAACTGCATTGTGCTGTCTTGATACTTTCTTGACTTGGTAAAACTGGAACTATATTTCCCAGCATTCTCTTTGTGTGAAGTGTAAAAGGCAGAAGCAAAACAGCAAGTATGCTTTTTACCCCCGAAGGTGAGTGTGGGGTGCTGGACACTGGCAGTTCATGCACCTTGCCATTGATCTGCATGGGGCAGCACCCGACTCACAGCTCCTCCAGCTCCCCCCAGTGTCATCCTTCAGCATCTCTGAGTACTGGCCCAGTGCAGTGTAGTTCCATGTAAAAGGGCACCAGGGTCCCCTGCAGGTCACCCACAGCAACACCAAGGTTGGACTTGGTAAGAGATAGATATGGGTTCCAGTTCACCCTCACACATTTCAGATTGTCCTTTCTTTTGTCCACATCCATCTTTCTTTCCTGATAGCTGATCAGGTTGACCTATTAAGAGTTCAGGCCCTTGGCCGGGTGCAGTGGCTCACGCCTGTAATTCCAGCAATTTGGGAGGCCAAGAAGGGCGGATCACGAGGTCAGGAGATCGAGACCATCCTGGCTAACATGGTAAAACCCCGTATCTACTAAAAATGCAAGAAATTAGCTGGGCGTGTGGCAGGCACCTGTAGTCCCAGCTACTCAGGAGGCTGAGGCAGGAGAATGGTGTGAACCCGGGAGGCGGAGCTTGCAGTGAGCTGAGATTGCACCACTGCACTCTAGCCTGGGCAATACAGCGAGACTCCATCTCAAAAAAAAAAAAAAAGAGTTCAGGCCCAGCTTCAGAGTTAGAGCATCAGCTTCTCTAGACCACCAGCTCCCACAACTACGCAAGGGTAACCACCTTACTAAGTCACACACAGTGGTTCTGTTTTTCCCATTGATCCTGACAGAACATGCATCTTAAAGCCTCTTAGGTGCTGATAGTACAAAGCCTTAATGTGTGGGTTTACTCTATCTTTTAAAAGAATGTTCTTCATTACAAAAGAAAGAGGTGTGTCTAAGTGAATTGACATTTTGGAAAGTCACAGGTATTATGGTTGGGAAATATATGCCCATTTACTATTTATCTATTAAGGCAATCCTTATTTAATGACATATATATACATATGTTATTTGCTTAACTTTTCTCCTGTGAGTCGCACAGAAGACCTTAACCAAGGCCTCACAGTGAGTCTAACCAAAAGTACAGAAAATGCAATCAACTCCCTTTTCCCGGTTGAGTTTTTCTCTCAATGCAAACATGATCCTCAAGATTTCCCTTTGCAACCCCACAACCACTCTGAGTTCCCTACCCTCAATTAGAAACAGAAGTAAGATGGCCAGGTTAAACGCTGGCTTCTACTTCTCCTTCAGGAAATTCCTATTTCCTTTATCTTCCTGTGATGCCCAGTGCCCCCCAGTTGTTCCAGTGCCCTACCATCAACACCAGAGTTTCATACAGTTTACGTTTCTCCCAAATGGCTAAAGGGGCAACATGGATAGTTAGCACGCCCAACATTCACCAACTTGGTGTATAATACCATCTTACCACTCTTATATTGGCACCTTGAAGCCTCTATTTGTCAAATCAGATGAATCCAATTATTTCCAGTTATTTCCTGATAGGTGCAGAGAAATTCACTTACATTCCAGAGACAGTCCTGTGGTTTTTCATTGCTTGTTAATGGGGCAGAAACGCAAATACCTTACCAAGATATCTAATAAAATAATTTGGGCCAAGGTGTTAAGAACAGAAATAGTGCAGGCAGGTTCAGTGAGGTGATATCCTGGGACTATGGCCTAGGGCAAGCAGTGAAGGGGAGAGAGAGGAGGTCATCCAGTCATGAATATATTGGGCTTAATTCCAAGAATATACACAGAACTCCTGCAACTCAACGACATGAAGAGAAACAATCCAATTAGAAAATGGGCAAATAACTTGAACAGACGTTTCTCCAAAGAATATACACAAATGGCCAATAAGCACAAAAGATACTTAATATAATTAGTTATCAGGGAAATGCAAATAAAAATGACAACAACACACCACTTCACACTTATTAGGATGGCAGTAAACAAACAAACAAACAAGAAAATAACAAGTGTTGGCGACCATGCGAAGAAATTAGACCATCAGACATTACTGGTGGGAATGTAAAACAGTAAAGCCACTATGGAAAACAGTTTAGCAGTTCCTCAAAAGATAAACAGAATTACTATAAGATCCAGCAATTCCGCTTCTAAATATATATACAAAAGATTTGAAAACAGGAACTCGATCAGACATTTGTATGACAAGGTTCATTGCAGTATTGTTCACAAAGGCAAAAAGGTGAAAACAACCCAAGGGTCCACTGACAGACGAATGGATAAACAAAAAATGGGATATATCCCATATCTATACAATAGGAATTATTAATCCATAAAAAGGAATGAAATTATGGCACATGCTACAACATAAATGGAACTTTAAAACATTATGCTAAGTGAAACGGGCCAGACACAAAAGAGCAACTATTGTGTGACTCACTTGTATGAGAAATCTAGAATAGGCAAATTCACAGAGATAGAAAGTGGATTAGAGGTTGCCAGGAGCTGGAGTGGAGTGAGAGGAAAATTGGAAGTTATTGAGTACAGAGTTTCTGTTTAGGTTTTCAAATTTTTTCTTTTTCTTTTTTTTCGAAATAGATAGTGGTGATGGTTGCACAACATTGTGAATGTAATTAATGCCACATAATGTAAAATTGGTTAAAATGGCAGGTTTTATGTCTTCTACCCCAAAATATTTAAATCCATGAAGCCAACAACTTCATTTACTATCTTCTCAAAATTTCCATTGTCAGACAAATGTCACTGAAATTAATAGGAAATGTGCAGTTCCTGTTGATGTGCATAAGGAATGGATTATTAATTTATGTTAGAGGCCAAATAAAAATGTTATCTAATATAAATATTACTACCATATGGCATTAATTCACAAGACAATTTGCAGACCACTTTTGATTCAGAATCAGGCTTTACAGACCACCCATCTAGGAGAAAATGTATTATGAAACATAGATGTTCTGATTCTAAAAAGGTGGATTTCTATTTCCCTTCTGATTTAATTATAATTCTTTTTTAGACAATCTTATATGTGGATTTATGAGAGCTGAGATTAGTTTTCAAAAAGAAAATAAACATAGAAGAAAATGTGACCTTTGAGTAAAAATTCAATTTAATTTATTATTGTTCATAATTATCATTTTAGCAGAAAAATCTGCAAGTTCTGGCTCTCTCATGTTTTTATATTATTAACCAGGTCATCATAATATAGATTATTTAGATACTGCCAATAGATTCCAGTAAAATTTTGAAACATGGGAATACAGGTAACATTTTTTTGAATCATTGGTCTTTTTTGATGATGAATATATATTTGATCATGCAAAAAATGTATTTAGCAGCCCATTAGAAATTCAGATACAGAAATTCTTTTCATTTGATCATATAGAAATGGACTAATACAGATAATATGAACAGAGAAAGATAAAAGACATCATGTTGGATATTTAATAATCCACTACTCAGATAAAGTTTTCTAATAGCCATTAAAATGAAAATCAAAGAATATATAAATTTTAATTTAGCATAGCATTGTATCACATCATAGCTTACGAGAGGTTTCCAAGGAATCTAGAAACAGATAGATTACTGGTCACTTATTAAAAATTTGGAAATGCCAAAGATACAGAAAACTTTATTGCCTCGAAAAGATTTAAAAAAAACAAAGAAGTTAAATTCCCTGTCATAAAAACCTGAGGAAGAACTGTTATAAACTTAGGCACTTCTGAATAAAACTGCAGTTAAGAAAGCCAATTATTTTCATAGGGAGAATAAATTTTCCTATGATAATTCAAATAAAACTGGTAAATGAATAAATGCCTTAATGATAGGGTAAGAGAAGGCTCAACATAAGAGCAATTTATCCAAAACAAGGGGACATAATGAAAAAAAGTTAAGGAATATCTTTAAGGCATATTATAAGAGAACACAAATCTAAAAACCTGGTAAATGTGGTTTAGCTTTAGAAAGTTTGGAAGAAGGAATTTTTTTTCTTCTTAAATGCAAATTTGTTTAAAGATGAACAATGACATCAGTAAGATGGTTGAATAGGAGTTCCCAACATAATTCCCTGGCAGAAGCATCAATTTGAACAACTACCCACAGTAAAATGCTTTCACAAGAGCTAAGGAATCCAAGCAAGAGAATATACCACTTGCGTGGAGCACAGAAATAAAAAAAAAAAAAAAAGATGCACTGAAGAGGGAAGGAAAGGACAGTTTTACATTGAGCAAACATGCTACCCGTCTCCTAAGGCCGAACAGCACCGTGTGGAGAAAGCTACTTTCTCTCTCCTTTGCATGGCAAATGGAGAGTGAAATGAGCACCAGACTTTGCTGCAAACCCCAGCACCAGACCCTCTTCAGTGAACCTTGGCAATAGGCCAGCTCCTACAGTCTCAGGCTTCAGGCCTACCCCAGCACCAGGACAGTATTTATGGTCCAGGCTGCAGGCCCACCTCTTGGACTTTGACTCCTAGGCTTCCCTAGAGCCAGACCAAACCCCATAGCCCCAGATTCCAGCCTGTCTACAATGGACCGAGGCTCCAAGCCAGTGCCCACACGCAGGCTAGAGGCCTACCCCAGTAGACCTTGGCACTGGACCAGCCCCAGGAAACCCAGGCTTCAGGCCCACAGCTGTGGTCTCAGGCTTCAAGCTGGTCCCCATGAACACAGGTGCCAGGCCCACCCAGTGGATCCTAGTGCCAGGCTAACCCTGGTGGTCGCACAACCCAGTCCATCCCTGCAACTCAGACTCAAGACCCACCTCAGTGCCAGATCAACATCCTTGGAACTGGGCTTCAGTCCAGCCCCTGTGGACATATGGTCCAGGAACACAGTCATCAGGTCCACTCCAATGGACACCAGCCCGAGGTCAGCTGCCATGGACCTAGGAGAATCAATGGGCCCAACCCATGAATGGAGGCACCAGGCTGGCCTCTACAAACCCAAATGCCAAGTACATCTGCCCACTAACTTAGTCACTAGGCCATGCCACTGAAAAAAACAACAGCAAGTTCACCTATGGACCCCACCAGAGGACCGTTTCAGAATCTCTGCATGGGCTAACTGATGAAGGGTATTCCATGCTAAAGCCAGTCTATATAGACTGGAAGAGGTACTTACTTTTTCAAATGCACAGACACCAATGAAAAGTCACGAGGATCATGAATAACCAGGAAAACACGGCGTCACTAAAGAAACAAAACAGAGCACCATTAACCAACTGAAAAGAAATTAAGATCTGGCTGGGCATGGTGGCTCATGCCTGTAAGCCCAGCACTTTGGGGGGCCAAGGTGGGTAGATTGCTTGAGCTCAGGAGTTTGATACCATCCTGGGCAACATGGCAAAACCTTGTCTCTACAAAAAATACAAAAATTAGCCAGACATGGTGGCATGCATCTGTGGCCCCAGCTACTCAAAACACTGAGGTGGGAGGATTGCTTGAGCCCAGGAGGTTGAGGCTGCAGTGAGCCATGATTGTGCCACTGCACTATAGCCTAGGCAACACAGCAAGACCCTATCTCAAAAGAAAAAGAAAAAAAGAAGATTTATGAACTGCCTGATAAAGAATTCAAAATAATTGTCTTAAAGTAGCTCAATGAAATGTATGAGAACACAGATAGACAGCTAAACAAAATCAGAAAAACAATGCACGAACAAAGTTAGAAGTTCAACACAAAATATAGAGAACATACAAAAAGAACCAAAGGAAAATACTGGACTTGAAGAATACAATGATTAAACTGAAAAACTCCATATCCAGCTTCCACAGCAGACTCAATCAAGCAAAAGAAAGAATCAGTGAGCCCAAAGACAGGTCATTTGAAATTACCCAGTCAGTGAGGGAAAAAAAAGAAAAAGAGTGAAGAAATTCTGGGAGACTTATGAGACAACATCAAGTGAACCAATTTTTGCATTGTGGAAGTATGAGAAGTAGCACAGGAAGAGAGAGGGGAGAAAGCTTATTTAAATAAATAATGACCAAAATTTTCCCAAATTTGAAAAGAGAAAAGAACATCCACTTCCATGAAGCCCAAGGACCCCAAACATTAAATATAAAGAGATCTTCACTGGCACACATTATAATCAAATTCTGAAAAGTAAAGACAACAAGAGAATTTTGAAAGCAGAAAGAGAAAAGTGACTGACCACACACAAGAGAACATCCATTAAACTATCAGTGGATTTTTCAACAGAAACTTTGCTGGCCAGGAGAGTGTGGAATGATATATTCAGAGTGCTAAAAGGAAAAAAGGAAAACACTGCCAACCAAGAATACTATATACCTGGCAAAACTGTTTTTCCAATATGAAGAATAGATAAAGACTTTCCCAGACAAACAAAAGCTGTGGGAATTCATCATCACTATACCTGCCTTATAGGAAATGCTACTGGGAGTTCTTTCCATTCAAATAAAAGGATACGAACTAACATCATGAAAACTTATTAAGCCAGGCACTGTGGCTCACACCTGTAATCCCAGCACTTTGGGAGGCCAGGGGAGCAGGATCACTTGAGCCCAGGAGTTTGAGACCAGCCTGGGCAATATAGCAAAACCCCATCTCTACAAAAAATAGAAAAAATTATCTGGGCACAGAGGTACTCACCTGTAGTCTCAGCTACTCAGGAGGCTGAGGTGGAAGGATCACTTCAGCCAGGAGGTAAAGGCTGCAGTAAGCTGTGATTGCACCACTACCTTCCAGCCTAGGCGGGGAGGAAGAGAGGGAGGGAGAGTGGGAGGGAGAGAGGGAGGGAGGGAGGGAGGAAAGAAAGAAAGAAAGAAGGAAGGAAGGAAGGAAGGAAGGAAGGAAGGAAGGAAGGAAAGAAAGAAGGAAGGAAGGAAGGAAAGAAAGAAAGAAAGAAAGAAGGAAGGAAAGAAAGAAAGGAGAAAGAAAATATAAAGCTTACTGTAAAAGCAAGCATGTAGTCAAATTCAACACACTTTAATACTATAATGGGGGTACATAAATCACTTTTAACTCTAAGATAATGGTTAAAAGACAAAAGTATTAAAAATAACTATAGCTACAATAACTTGTTAATGGATACATAATATATAAAAATTGTACATTGTGACATTGAGAACCTAAAATGTGGAGGAAGGAGAAGTTAAAGTGTACACTTTTTGTATTTGGTCAAAGTTAAGTTGTTATCAGATTAAAATAGTCTGTTATAACTATAAATTGTTTATGGCAAACACATAGAAGAAAACCTGTGGTAGGTGCATGAAAGATTGAGAGAAAGAAACCAAACCATATAACTAAAAAATATCAACAAATCATAAAGGATGATAGCAAGATAGGAAAAACACCACAAAGGAACTACAAAACAGAAAACAATGAGCAAAATATCAGTAGTAAGTTCTTAACCTATCAATAATTACCTTAAATGTAAATGAATTACGCTGGGCATGGTGGCTCATGCCTGTAATCCCAGCACTTTGGGGGGCTGAAGTGGATGGATTACTTGAGGTCAGGAGTTCGAGAGCAGCCTGGCTAACATGGTGAAGCCCTGTCTCTACTAAAAATACAAAAACTAGCTGGGTGTGGTGGCACATGCCTGTAATTGCAGTTACCTGGGAGGCTGGGGCACGAGAATCACTTGAACCTGGGAGGCAGAGGTGGCAGTGAGCCAAGATTGCACCACTGCATGCCAGCTTTGGTGACGGAGTGAGACTCTGCCTCAAAAGGAAAAAAAATAAATGAAATAAATTCTCCAATCAAAAGATATACAGTGGGTGAATGGAAAACAAACAAACAAACAAACAAAAAACAACAGATCTGCTCTCTTCCTCCTCCTCCAGCCATGAGAAGACATGCCTCCTTCCTCTTCACTTTCTGCCATGATTAGTCTGAGGAAGATGGCAGATAGGAGACAGGGCTAACATGCAGCCCCCATTTAGATGGACAGAACAGCATGTGGAGACTCACACCATGAACTTTTGCTACGAGAACCACCATGGGAATATACTAGGAAAACTGAAAAAATTCACAGATCCTTTGAAAGAAGAATTTGCTGCGTGCAAATTCCACGAGACAGGCAAAAAACTGTGAGTTCCCAAAGAGTGAGAGGGGGAAAAATCTGCTTCCGAACACACATTCCCACTGTGGAATCTGAAAATTCACATCACAGGAGAATAATTTAACCTTACCTAGAGCTGAAACCGATTTAGGGAGCCACATGAAATATGAAAGTAGAGGCAGCAGCAGGAAGAGCCTTGTAGGCACTCGCAGCCTCCGGCTGGAGCCCAGGGAAGCCAACCCTGAATAATATCACACAGGGGCCCTTGGGAAGGCAGCCAGCAGAATTAAGGTGGGGTCACAGGATGAAAGAAGGTTCCAACTGAAATTCATAGTAATTTCAACTGGGCACAAATTTTCTTGAGCAGAATCCAAAGGGCAAATGAGAACTGCTGCAGATATGAGTACAGGAGCTGCCACTGAAAGTGTGGGCAATACAAAACCAATGTACACAAATCAGTAGCACTGCTGTACACCAACAACAACCAAGCTTAGAATCAAATCAAGAACTCGATCCTTTTTACAACAGCTGCAAAAAATAAAATAAAATAAAATACTTAGGAATATACCTAACCAAGGTGGTGAAAGATCTCTACAAGGAAAACTACAAAATACTGCCAAAAGAAATGATCAATGACACAAACAAATGGAAACACACCCCATCCTCATGGATGGATAGAAACAATATTGTGAAAATGACCATACTGCCAAAAGCAATCTACAGATTCAATGCAATTCCCATCAAAATACCATCATCATTCTTCACAGAACTATAAAAAACAGTCCTAGGCCAGGCACAGTGGTTCACACCTGTAATCCTAGCACTTTGGGAGGCCAAGGTGGGTGGATCACCTGAGGTCAGGAGTTCAAGACCAGCCTGGCCAACATGGTGAAACCCCATTTCTACTGAAAATACAAAATTTACCTGGATGTGGTGGTGCACGCCTGTAATCCCAGCTACTCAGGAGGCTGAGGCAAGAGTATGGCTTGAACCAGGGGGTGGAGTTAGCTGAGATGGCACCACTGCACTCCAGCCTGGGTGGCAGAGCAAGACTCCATCTCAAATAAAATAAAATAAAATAAAATATAATGAATTTAAAAATTTAAAAATTTCTAAAATTCATATCAAACCAAAAATGAGCCACATAGCCCATGCAAGACTAAGCAAAAAGAACAAATCTAAAGGCATCACATCACCCAACTTCAAACTATACTACAAGGCCATAGTTACCAAAACAGCATGGTACTGTTATAAAAGTAGGCATGTAGACCAATGGCATAGAATAGAGAACCAGAAATAAAGCGAAACACAGCCAACTGATCTTCATCAAAGTAAACAAAAACATAAAGTGGGGAAAGGACACCCTATTCATCTAATGGTGCTGGGATAATTGGCAAGTTTCATTGGCCAATTCTACCAAACACTTAAAGAAGAGTTAATGCCTAAAAAATACTGCTGAATGAAATCAAAGATGACACAAATGGAAAAATATTCCATGCTCATGGATTGTAAGAATCAATATTATTAAAATGGGCATACTGCCAAAAGCAATCTACAGATTCAATGCTCTTCCTATCAAACTACCAATGTCATTTTTCATAGAATTAGAAAAAAACTATTTTAATTTTAATATGGAACCAAAAAAGAGCTGTATAGCAAAAGCAATCCTAAGCAAAGAAAACAAAGCCAGATGCATCTTATTACCTGACTTCAAACTATACTGTAAGACTAGGGTAATCAAAGCAGTATGGTACTGACACAAAAACAGACACATAGACACAAAAGCAGACACACATTTACCACCATCTGACCTTAGACAAAGTCGACAAAAATAAGCTATGGGCAAAGGGCTCCCTATTCAATAAATAGTGCAGGGATAACTGATTAGCCATATGCTGAAGAATGAAACTGGACTTCTACCTTTTATCATATACAAAAATTAACTCAAGATAGATTAAAGATTTAAATATAAAACCTCAAACTATAAGAGTTCTAGAAGAAAATCTAAGAAATATTATTCTGGACATCAGCCTTGGGAAGGAATTTAAGACTAAGTCCTCAAAAGCCATTGCCACAAAAACTAAAATTGACAAATGGGACCTAATTAAACTAAAGAGCTTCTGTATGGCAAAAGAAACTTAACAGAGTAAACAGACAACCTTCAGAATGGGAGAAAATGTTTGCAAACTCTGCATCCAACAAAGGTCTGATATCCAGAGTCTATAAGAAACTTAAACAATTCAACAAGCAAAAAACAAATAAAAAATGAGCAAAACATATGAACCCCATTAAAAAGTCAGCAAAACATACGAACAGACGCTTCTAAAAAAAAGACATACAAGTGGCCAACAAACATATGAAGAAATGTTCAACGTCACTAATCATCAGAGAAGTGCAAATTAAAACCAGAATAAGATGTACCATCTCATATCAGTCAGAATGGCTATTATTAAAAAGTAAAAAAAATAACCAATGCTGGCAAGGCTATGGAGAAAAGGGAACACTTACTTACTGTTGGTAGCAATGTAAATTAGCTCAGCCACTGTGGAAAGCAGTTTAATGATTTCTCAAAGAACTCAAAACAGAACTACCATTTCACCCAGCAATCCCATTACTGAGTATATAATGAAAGGAAAATAAATTATTTTACCAAAAAGACACAAGCACTCATATGTTCATCACAGCATTATTCATAATAGCAAAGATATGGAATCACCCTAGGAGATCATCAATGGTGGACTGGATAAAGAAAATGTGCTACATATACACCATAGAATACTATGCAGCCATAAAAAAGAATGAAATCCTGTCCTTTGCAGCAACATAGATACAGCTGAAGGCCATTATCCTAAGCAAATTAATGAATTAATGCAGCAATAGAAAACCAAATACCATATATTCTCACTTGTAAGTGGGAGCTAAGCATTGGGTACACATGGACATAAAGATGGCAGCAATAGACACTGGTGACTACCAGAGGAGGAAGAGAGGGAAGTGGGACAAGGGCTGAAAAACATCTCTTGGGTACTATGCACACCAGCTGGCCGATGGGATCATTCATACCCCAAATGTCAGCGTCACCCAATATATCCATGTAACAAACCTGCACATGTACCTCCTGAATCTAAAATAAAAGTTGAAAATATATTTTAAAACGGAAACGTTAATGCTAAAACTTCTCAAACTCTGCCAAAAAATTCAAGATGAGGGAATACTTCCAAGTTCATTTTATGAAGCTAACATTATCCTGACACCGAAGCCAGACAAGGATACTACAAGAAAAAAAAAATTACACACCAATATTCCTGATGAAAATAGACGTAAAAATGCTCAAAAAAAGACTAGCAAACTCAGTTCAACACCACATTAAAAAAGTTCATATACTGATTACATGGCATTTATCCTTGGGATGCAGGGATGAGTCAACATACTGTCTTTGTCTGTGCCTCTATAACAGAATACCTGAGACCAGGTAATTTATAAAGAATGTGAATTTATTTTTCACAGTTCTGGAGGCTGAAAAGTCCAAGCTCAAAGAGCCAGCCTCTGGTTTCTGATAAGGGCCTTCTTACTGTATACTCTGGGGGGAAGAAAGCTGAGTCCTCATGTGGAGGAAGGCAGAAGGACAAAAGGGATGAATTCCCTCTGTCAAGTCCTTTTATAACCCCATTCTCCTAACCTAAACACCTCTCCAAAGGCCCCACCTCCCAGCACTGGTGCACTGGGGATTAAGTTTCCAATATTCGCATTTTCAGGGATACATTTAGATCATAGTACATACACACATGAATAAGTGTGATACACCACATTAACAGAATGAAGGACAACATCGTACGATCATCACAACAGATGCAGAAAAAGCATTAGTAAATTCAATATCTTTTCATAAAACTTTTAACAGGCCAGGTATGGTGGCTCATGCCTGTAATCTCAGTGTTTTGAGAGGACAATGCGGGAGGATTGTTTGAACCCAAGAGTTTGAGACCAGCCTGAGCAATATAAACAGACCTTGCCTCTAACCAAAAAAAAAAAAAAACAAAAAAAAAAGAAAGAAAGAAATTAAGAAAACAATGCCACTTACAATAGCACCCAAATAAATAAATAAATAAAATACTTAGGCATAAAATTAACCAAGGAGGTGAAAGTGTATACACTGAAAACTATAAAAGATTTGTTAAAGAAATTGAAGACACAAATAAATGTGAAGATATCTTGCATTCATGAATTGGAAGAATTTAATATTGTTAAAATGTCTATATGACCAAAAGCAACCTACAGATTAAATGCAACCCCTATTAAAATTCCAATGGCATTTTTCACAGAAATTATTTTTAAATCTTAAAATGTATATGGAACTACAAAAGACTCTGAATAGACAAAGCAATCTTGACCAAGAACAAAGCTGGAGGCATCACACTACCTGATTTCAAAATATGTTACAAAGCTATAGTAACCCAACATCATGCTACTGGCATATAAACAGACATACAGACCAATGGAACAGAGTAGAGAGCCCAGAAATAAAGCCACACACTTAGATTGGTCTTTGACAAAGGTGTCAAGAACACTGACAAAGGTGTCAAGAACACACAATGGGGAAAAGACAATCTCTTTAATAAATGGTTCTGGGGTCAGGCCTGGTGGCTGACACTGGTTATCCCAGCACTTTGGAAGGTTGAGGCAGGAGGATTGTTCAAACCTAGGAGTTTGGGGCTGCAGCGAGCCATGAGCATGCCCCTATACTCCAGCCTGGGTGAAAGAACAAGACTCTGTCTATAAAAAATAACTTAATTTTTAAAATTATGTTTGGAAAACTAGATAGCTACACATAGAATAATATAATTGAACCCTTATTTTACACTAAATTAAAAACTCAACTTGATATAGATTAAAAACTTAAAATCTGAAACAAAATCTACTAAAGAAATACATTTGAAATAAGCTTCTTGACATTGGTCTGGGCAATAATCTTTTGGCTATGACCCCAAAAGCACAGGCAACAACAGCAAAAATAACAAATGGTATTGCATCAAACTAAAAACCTTCTGCATAGCAAAGGAAACAATAGCAAAGAGACCACCTATAGAATGGGAAAAATATTTGCAAATCATATATCTGATATGGGGTTAATATCTGAAATATATAAAGAACTCAACTCAATAGCAAGAAAACAAATAACCAGATTTTTTAAACAGGTGAAGGTTTTGAATAGATACATCTCAAAAGAAGACATAAGAATGGTCAAGAGATATATGAAAATATGTTCAGTATCACTAATCATCAGTGAAATGCAAATCAAAACCAGGATGAAATTCATCTCATACCTGTTAGAATGGCTATCATCAAAAAACAAAAGATAACAAATATTGGAGAGGATATGGAGAAAAGGGAACCCTTCCACAATGTTGCTGAGAATGTAAATGGATTCAGTCATTAAGGAAAACAGTTTGGAGAATCCTAAAAAATTAAAAGTAGAACTATCATATGATCTAGAAATCCTACTTCTGGCTGTACATACAAAGGAAATGAAATCAGTATCTCAAAAAGATAGATATCTGCACTTTTTTTTTTTTTTTTTTTTTTGAGATGGAGTCTCGCTCTGTTGCCCAGGCTGGAATGCAGTGGTGCCGTCTCGGCTCACTGCAAGCTCCCCCTCCCGGGGTCACGCCATTTTCCTGCCTCAGCCTCTGGAGTAGCTGGGACTACAGGGGCCCACGACTATGCCCGGCTAATTTTTTTGTATTTTTAGTAGAGACAGGGTTTCACCGTCTTAGCCAGGATGCAGATATCTGCACTTTCATGTTCATAGTAGCCTTATTTGCAATAGCTGAGATATGGAATCTACCATTGACCAATAAGTGGAAAAAGAAAATGCAGTATATATTTACAGTGGCATATTATTCAGCCTTAAAATAAGAAGGAAACCCTGTCATTCGTGACAACCTGGTGAACTGGAGGACATTAGGCTAAGTGAAATAAGCCATGCACCAAAAGACAAATACTGCATGATCTCACGTGTGGAATCTTAAAAAGTTGACCTCACAGGAGCAAAGAATGATAATTTCCAGGGGCTGAAAGGGTTGGGGATATGGGGAGATGTTGGTCAAAGGGCATAAAGTTTCAGTGATGCAGGATAAATAAGTTCTGGAGATCAGCAGAGTGATTATAGTTAATTGTGTTGTATACTTGAAATGTGCTAGGAGAGTAGATAGCTCTTAAGTGCTCTCACCACAAAAAAAGATGGTAACTCTGTGAGGTAATGGATATGTTGATAGCTTGACTATGGTAATCATTTCACAATGTGTACATATATCAAAACATCATGTTGTACACTGTAAATATACACAATTTTTGTATGTTAATTATAATACAGTAAAACTGGAAAAAATAAAACTTTTTAAATAATAAGAAAAAAATGAAAGTGTCTGCTTACCATGAAATTGCACCTATAGTATCACTCAAAATTTTGGAGAGATCTAAAATCAGACCCACAGTTTCTGGTGACACATTTCAACATTATGAAGTGTTCACCCCATTTTGAAGTCAATGTATTCTATTAACTTACGCCCAAATCAACTGCATTAGTCAAGACTCTCAATGACAAATCATAAAACTAACTTCAGTCAGCTTAAGCAAACTAGCAGCCTAGTTTGATTGCCATGGCTTGGGAAAACATTCAGAGCAGCAGGTGCTCAGCATATGGACTGATGATCTGGACTCACCACTGCCTGGATTTCCTTTCCCTTTCCATTTGTCTCCAGTCTCTGTTTGCCTCTAATGTCTGCATCCACCTCCAGTTGGAGGGAATGAAGTTAAGACAAGCCAGAGTTAAAGTAATAAGAAGCAAGAAAAAGAACAAGAGTGATGGAACTGGCCCAATTGTTCCATAGAACTGATGTTTGGCCAGGCACGGTGGCTCACGCCTGTAATCCCAGCACTTTGGGAGGATGGATCATCTGAGGTCAGGAGTTCAAGACCAGCCTGGCCAACATAGTGAAACCCCATCTCTACTAAAAATACAAAAAATGAGCTGGGTGTGGTGGCAGGCACCTGTAATCCCAGTTACTCGGGAGGCTGAGGCAGGAGAATCTCTTGAACCCAGGAGGCAGAGGTTGCAGTGAGCCAAGATCATGCATTGCACTCCAGCCTGGGCAACAAGAGCGAAAATCCATCTCAAACAAAACAAAATAAAACAAAAACAAACAAAAAAAACTAATGTTTATGGTTTCTTTGAATAAACATAGAAATAGACCCTCCCAGTGTTGAAACTTGACAAGGTTATATTTTTCTTATCTGAGTTCCTGTCTCAGGAAACCAACAATCAAGCCTCCCAGATAGAATCAAGGAACTGAAACTTACCAGATCACCACATCTGGACAATGAGACATCAGACCTCTTGCCTATCATGATTGCCTAACTGATCACCTTCTTCCTGTTGACTGACTTCTCTTCTTTACCCCTCCCTAATTCCCATTTTCCTACATGGTTACATTTCTTCCCTGCTACATAAACTCCTAATTTTAGCTGGTCAGGGAGATGGATTTAAGACTGATCTCTCATCTCCTCAGCTGCAGTACCCAAATAAAGCCTTCTTCCCTGGTAACACTTGTCTCAGTTGGCTTTCTGTCTGGTATAGACCAAACCCTTGGCATTGCAGTAACAGTGAAAAAGTGTCTATATGGCAAGGGAGTCCCTAGTTTTAAGCTCTTAGATTTCCAGAATCATGGTGGTTCCTGAACCATAGTGATTCTTTTTCTGGTTCTGTGGGCTACTGCTACATCCTTCAAATGAAGTCCCCTTTTGGCTTAAGCTGTTTTGAGCTGAGTTTCTGTCACTTGTAACCCAAAAGGTCCATAAACCTTTTCTTAATCAGACAAATCCACACTACTAGAATCTACCTCTCTGAATAGTGCTGGTGTGTCCAGAATTTATTCCTTCCAGTGGGTTCTTGTGTCGCTGACTTCAAGAATGAAGCTGCAGACCTTCGCGGTGAGTGTTACAGCTCTTAAAGATGGTGTGTCTGACGTTTGTTCCTTCAGATGTTCAGATGTGCCTGGAGTTTCTTCCTTCCAGTGGGATTGTGGTCTCACTGACTTCAGGAGTGAAGCCGCAGACTTTCGCAGTGAGTGTTACAGCTCTTAAAGGTGGCGCATCCGGAGTTGTTTGTTCATCCTGGTGGATTTGTGGACTCACTGACTTCAAGGAATGAAGCTGCAGACCCTTGTGGTGAGTGTTACAGCTCATAAAGGTAGTGCAGACCCAAAAAGTGAGCAACAGCAAGATTTATTGTGAAGAGCAAAAGAACAAAGCTTCCACAGTGTGGAAGGGGACCCGAGTGGTTTGCCACTGCTGGCTGGGGTGACCAGCTTTTATTCCCTTGTTTGGCCCCACCCACGTCCTGCTGATTGGTCCATTTTACAGAACGCTGATTGGTCCATTTTACAGAGTGCTGATTGGTCCATTTTACAGAGTGTTGATTGGTGCATTTACAATCCTTTAGCTAGACACAGAGCGCTGATTGGTATGTTTTTACGGAGTGCTGATTGGTGCATTTACAATCCTTTAGCTAGACACAGAGCGCTGATTGGTATGTTTTTACAGAGTGCTGATTGGTGCATTTACAATCCTTTAGCTAGACACAGAGCGCTGATTGGTGCATTTTTACAGAGTGCTCATTGGTGCATTTACAATCCTTTAGCTAGACAGAAAGGTTCTCCAAGTCCCCACTCGACCCAGGAAGTCCAGCTGGCTTCACCTCTCAATCCCCCTCTAAACAGGACACCCCAACTGCAGTTGGGAATTGGACAATGACTGCTCTAGCTACTTCCTGCTGGATAGGGGCAAAGAAGGGTCCCTGCAGTTGTAGTGTCCTTCAGAGGGGAACTCTTTAGGCCAGTCAAAGGGCCAGTGGGTTGGTCCAGGGGTCCTTAGTAGAAGTTGTTAGTTGAGCTCATTTGGGGTTCCATTTGTAAGACCATCTGTAGCTTGATGGCCTCGATCCTAGAGGAAACAAATTTGACAAGGAGGTTAAAAATACAGGGCCGGAAGGCGAGTAATAGCAAGATGGCTGTCATGGGACCTAGAAAGGGGAGAAGTCATGTCACCCAACTCCAGAGGTTGGTATAAGAGTTTGAAAGGCATTGTCTGATTTCAGAGGCCTTTTCCTGTAAATGCTGGGCAGCATCTCGTACTATCCCTGACTGGTTAGTGTAAAAGCAACACTCTTCCCCTAAGAAGGTGCAAAGTCCTCCTTTCTCAGCAGTGAGGAGGTCTAGGTCTCGGCGGTTTTTGAGAGTCACTGCTGCCAAAGGGTCTATTTGGGATTGTAGAGTAAGGATAGATTTTGTTATTTCTTGCAAACTGTCTGAGAAATCCTTTGAGAGTGTGTGGTAGTAGGATAATGAAGTAGATAAACTGGCTATTCTGGATCCTGTAGCAGTAGCCATTCCTATCCCTATAAGTAGGAGTATTAGTTGTATGGCTCTGTGCTGATGGACTTGAGCTTTGAGGGGTATGGATAGGGTCTGATTTCCACAAGATTAGAAGTTAGGATAATACATGTCACACTGTTAACTTTTAGCAAACTTTACTTTTGTTGAAAACCTTGTAAGTCTGGGATTTCAATTATTCTTTGCTATTAATAAGGCATTGTTCAGTCCATATTAACTTAGAATTGGTATAGATGGCTCCTTCCTGATTCTCTAAGTACTTTAAGGTTTAGCTGAGTGCTAACAGCAGACCAATTATTAGGCAATTTTCCTAACTCTGCTTCTATAAGAATTTCCTTATCACTTACTGAATACCCATTGTGACTTTTTTCCTTAATCGCCCAGGAGGAACCATCTATCACCCTGTCCTGAAGGGAGTTCCTCCTAGGTCTGGTCGGACCTTTGTATGGTAATTAATTAAGATTTAGATCCCCTGTTAGGAAGCCTGCTGGGTTAAGGATTTTTGATAGGAAGGCTATGGGTTGTCAGTGGCCTCAGCGCTTTTGGGCTACGCCCTTGTTTACACTAACAACAAGGTGGTATTGGAGTGTTATAGGGTTACAGAGAAGACCTTCAATTATCAGTTATAGGTTTTTAATTTACCCTGGCTTCTAAAGGAATAGGGTACACTGCTTTTTCTTTACTACTTCCATCTCTCTTTCTTCCTCTTTGACTTCTTCTTTGTCTCTCTCTTTCTCTATTTCTGACTTCTTCTTTGTCTCTTCCTCTCTCTCTTTGACTTTCTGTCTCTCTTTCTCTCTCTCTCTGACTCCCTCTTTGTCTCTGTCTCTTCTTCTCTCTCTGACTCCTTCTTTGTCTCTGTCTCTTCCTCTCTCTGACTCCTTCTTTGTCTCGGTCTCTTCCTCTCTCTGTCTCCTTCTATTTGACTTCTTTCTTTGTCTCTGTCTCTTCCTCTCTCTGTCTCTCTCTTTGACTCCTTCTTTGTCTCTGTCTCTTCCTCTGACTCCTTCTCTTTGACTTCCTGTCTTTCTCTTTCTCTCTCTCTCTGTCTCTTCCTCTCTCTCTCTCTCTCTCTGACTTTCTGTCTCTTTCTCTCTTTCCTTTCTGCTGGTCTTTCCCTGCCTCTACCAGCCACTTATGCTGCTGTTCTCCCCTCTCCTTCCCCTTTTTGACGCCTTTGGCAGTGTAAGACTGGAACCTCCTTGTGGTATTTAATGGGGATTCCCCCAGAGGTTAGGAGCTCCTTTTCTTTCCATATTGCAGCATGGGCATGTAGGATTAGATAAGCATACTTGCTACCTGTATACACATTTATTCTTCTTCCCTTTCCCAGTCCTAAGGCTTGGGGAACTGCCACTAGTTCTGCTAACTGGGCACTAGTCCCTGGGGGAAGAGGCTTACTTTCAAGTACTGTTGCATCACTAACTATGGCATAACCTGACCTTCGTATCCCATTCTCCACAATGAACTTCCATCGGTGTATAGGTTAAGGTCAGGATTAGCTAAGGGGACTTCTAAGAGATCCTCTCAGGCAGCATAAGACTGGACTCTAATTTGTTGGCCATCATGCTTGATTGGTTCCCCATCCTCTGGGAGAAAAGTGGCAGGGTTGAGGTCCACACACGTGCGTATTTGAAGCACTTGTCCTTCAAGGAGTAGTGCCTGGTATCTAACCAGGCAATTGTCTGGTAGCCATAAACTTCTTTTGGCACCTAGTATGACATTTATATCATGAGTAGCCCAGACAGTGAAATCCTTTCCTTGTATTATTTTGATAGCCTCTGACACTAAGACAGCCACCGCTGCAACTATCCGTAAACAGTGAGGCCAGACTTTGGCTACTATATCAATTTCCTTACTTAGGTATGCCACTGGTTGTGGGGTTATCCCATGAGTCTGAGTAAGGACCCCAAGAGCTATTACTGCTCTCTCTGTGATGTATAAAGAGAAGTTTTGTCCTGTGGGAAGACAATGCTGGTGCTTGTACTAGGGCCTGCTTTAAGGTTTTGAAGGCTGTTTCTCCCTCTGGTTCCCATTCTACTAGATGAGTATTTGCCCTCTGGGTCTCCTTGATTAGAGTATAGAGGGGCCTGGCTATCTTGTTGTATCTGGGGATCCATAGTTGGCAAAAGCTGGTGATTCCAAGGAACCCCTGCAACTGTTTTAATGTCTTAGGGTGAGGATGAGCCAGTAGAGGCTGTATTCATTCCTTGCTGAGGGCCCTGGTCCCTCTGGCTAAGATTAGGCCTAGATATTTGACTTGCTGTAGGCAAAGCTGGCCTTCGACCTAGATGCCTTATACCCTTGATTAGCTAGAAAGTTCAAGAGATCTACAGTAGCCTGCTGTCATGAGGCTTCCAAACTGGTAGCCAAAAGTAAATCACCCACATACTGAAGGACCAGAGTGCCTGGACTTGAGAAGTGGCCTAGATCTTGGGCCAGTACCTGACCAAATAGATGAGGGCTATCCCTAAACCCTTGGGGTAAGACCATCCACATAAGTTGGGACGTGTGGTCTGTAGGATCCTCAAAGGCAAAGAGAAACTGTGAGTCAGAGTGCAGGGGAATACAGAAGAAGGCATCCTTGAGGTCCAGAACAGTGAACCATTCTGCTTCTTCTGGTATTTGAGAGAGCAGGGTACAGGGGTTGGGTACAACTGGATATAGAGGAATTACTGCCTCATTGATGAGTCTAAGATCTTGCACTAGTCTCCACTGACTGTTCAATTTTTGTACTCCTAGAATTGCGGTGTTGCAGGGACTGCTTCATTTCCTTACCAAGCCTTGAGCTTTTAAATGTTTAACAATATCCTGTAATCCTTTATGAGCTTCAGGCCTTAAGGGATATTGCCTTTGATAAGGAAAAGTGATGGAGTCTTTTAGCCTGATTTGGACTGGGTGGGGATTTTTTGCCCTTCCAAATTGTCCTTCCAATGCCCGGACTTCAGGGTTGATTCCCTCCTCAAGTAGGGGACAACAAATGGGTAACTTGTTCCCCATATTCATGTAGATAATAGCTCCAGCTTTGGCTAATATATCCCTCCCTAATAAGGGTGTGGGACTTTCAGGCATAACAAGAAAGGCATGTGAAAAGACAAAGTCTCCCAATTACAACTGAGGAAGTGGGAGAAATACCTGGTTACAGGCTGTCCCAGGATTCCTCGGATGGTAATGGACCCTAAGGACAGTCGTCCAGGGCAGGAGATTAACACTGAGAAGGCCATGCCAGTGTCCAGGAGGAAGTCAATTTCCTGGCCTTCAATGGTTAAACATACCCGGGGCTCAGTGAGGGTGATGAAATGAGCTGGCGCTTGCCCTGGGCACCCTCAGTCCTGTTGTTGGATCATCTGGTTGGGGGCTTCTGGCCCAGAGTACCTTTGCCCTTTGGGGCAGTGTGCCTTCCAGTGATTGCCTCAGCATAGCAGACATGGGCGAGGGGACAGCTTGTTTCTCACTGGGCAATCTTTTTTAAAATGTCCTTGTAAACCACACTGATAACAAGCCCTACTGGGTGATTAGCCTGCTCCATTTTTTGTCCTCTCTAAACCACCAAGGTTTGTTTGTCTGAGGGCCATGACTAAGCCTGTGGCCTTTCTCTGATCTTGCTTTTTCCTTTTTGGCCTGTTCCTCTTGGTCCCTATTATAGAACACCAAGGTTGCCAGGTTAAATAATGCCTCTAGATTTTGTTCAGGGCCCAGGGCTCACTTTTGGAGCTTTCTCCTGATATCTGTGGCTGATTGGGTAATAAACTTATCTTTTAGGATCAATTGACTCTTGAGGGAGTCGGGTGACAGGGCAGTATATTTCCTTAAGGCCTTCCATAGCCACTCGACGAAGGCAGAAGGATTTTCTTCCTTTCCCTGAGTTATGGTGGACATCTTTGAATAACTCATGGGCTTTTTACTAATTCTCTTTAGTCCTTCTAGAATACAGGTCCACAGATGTTTGCGACTCCAGTCTCCATGATCTGAGTTGAGGTCCCAGTGGGGATCCATACTGGGGACGGCTTGCTGACAGGTAAAGAATTTGTCCCTTTCTTCGGCTGTCATTCTGTCATTTACTTGACTAAGATACCAGGTGTCTCCAAACTCTCAGGCTGCAGCTAAAGCCACATTCTTTTCATTAAAGGCCAGGGTTTGATCTAACAATAGCATGACATCTCTCCAAGTGAGATTGAAGGTTTGCCCTAGTCCCTGTAGGACATCTATGTGCCTATCAGGATCATCTGAAAACTTCCCCAGGTCTACCTTGATCTGCTTTAAATCAGAAAGGGAGAAGGGGACATGTACCCCGGTTGGGCCAAATTCCCCTTCCCCTACAGCTTGAAGGGGACCAATAGCCCGGGGGTTTCTGTGGTCCTTTGGAGGTTTCTTTGCTTGTTTCCTTCTGGGTGGGGGAGATTAGAGGAGGCTTATCATTAATAGGAAGGAGAGCTATAGGGAGACTAGGATATGGAGGTAAGCTGAGATGTCCTCCTGTGGGATGTAAATTGCAAGCTTTGCATAGTTGTGGATTCTCCTTCAATGAAAAGAAAGCTTGGACATAAGGTATTTCACTCCATTTGCCTTCCCTTTTACAGAAAAGGTCAAGCTGCAGGATAGTATTGTAATTTATACTTCCCTCAGGTGGCCGTTTTTCTGCATCAGAGAGAGAATATTGGGGCTAGGCCATGGGGCAGAAAAAAATGAGCTGCCTCTTTTTCAGGGTTTGCAGGCCAAATGTGTACCAATGGCTTAGGATACATTTCAAGGGTGAGCCTGTTGATGCCTGTTTCCCATCTGAAAGACAAAACCACTCATGGTTTTGGTTTGTTTGTTTCCCCCCTGCCCAAGAATCTGCAACGGTCCCTAGACCCTGCTGATTGGAATAGTTGTGCTCACCGACACAGCAGCAGAAACACCTCTTGCCCAAGAACCCGCAATGGTCCCTGGACCCTGCTGATTGGAATAGTTGCGCTCACCGACGCAGCAGCAGAAACACTAGTTTTCCTCCTAGACCACAAGGAGGACTGAGGAAGGTCGGATTTAGTGGCCCTTACTGATGCATTCTCGAAAACCTGTTAGAGTCCTAAGTGTTTTCTCCTGTTAGTATTGGGACCTTACGCCCATCCTATAAAGATGTTATGCCCCAAAAATGAAGTGGAGGGCCATACCCCGAGGGAGGGAAGGGATCTCCAGGGTTGGAAGTGATGCTTTTTGTCCTCACTCATATGAATAGGAAGAATATAATTTCTGAAGCTCCCCATATCCTAGCTTCAGAAATAGCCCTTGTTAGGCCTTCTTGTCTGAGGAAGGATCCTAAAAGGGTAGTTGGTGTCCCCATCTGACAGGGCTTTGGGCAAAAATTATGTCTTTCTGATTGGTGAGCCTGGGTGCCTAAAGAAGGTAACAGAGTCCTCAAGTTTATACTAGAAATCATTCTTACAGGAGAAACTAGAAAAGCACCAGAGACAGGGAGTGGTTTTTAGAAGCAGGACTAGCCTCGGAGAAGAGAGGTGAGAAGAAGTTTGTCTGACAGGCGTCAGGATCCAGGAGGCAAGGGTCAGGATAGATAGGATAGATGGCTGAGTCTCACATGGACAATGTGACTTTGAGAGTTCCACTCATGGCTGCAGGGTTAACCAAATTGTTGTCGGGACCCTGGAGCTGAATGGCTTTCCTCTCTGTCGACCCACGGCTCAGTCCAGAAGTACAGGAAAAGTGGAAGCTGGTTCCAGGCAAACCAATGCTCCCAACTCTGAAGAGTCAGGGGTTGTTAGAGATCCCTTTCCCAGAAAGCCTAACACCTGTGTCTTTAGTCTGGTGGCCATGCTAGTCACTTTTAACTGGCCAACAGGTGCCCAGTATTTAGCCCCCAAATTCTAAGGAAAAATAGGACAGAATAGCAAGTGAAAGGGGTCCAATGGTACTCACCACTTGGTGATAGGTGATAGTCCCCTCGTGGTCGCCAAAATGTGTCCAGAATTTATTCCTTCTGGTGGGTTCTTGGTGTCACTGACTTCGAGAATGAAGCCACAGACCTTTGCGGTGAGTGTTACAGCTCTTAAAGATGGTGTGTCTAGAGTTTCTTCCTTCCAGTGGGTTCGTGGTCTCGCTGACTTCAGGAGTGAAGCCGCAGACCTTTGCAGTGAGTGTTACAGCTCTTAAAGGTGGCGCATCAGGAGTTGTTTGTTCCTCCCGGTGGATTCGTGGTCTCACTGACTTCAAGGAATGAAGACACAGACCCCCATGGTGAGTGTTACAGCTCATAAAGGCAGTGCAGACCCAAAGAGTGAGCAGCCACAAGATTTATTGTGAAGAGCGAAAGAGCAAAGCTTCCACATTGTGGAAGTGGACCCAAGCAGGTTGCCACTGCTGACTGCAGTGGCCAGCTTTTATTCCCTTGTTTGGCCCCACCCACATCCTGCTGATTGGTCCATTTTACAGAGCACTGATTGGTCCATTTTACAGAGTGCTGATTGGTCCATTTTACAGAGTGCTGATTGGTGTGTTTACAATCCTTTAGCTAGACACAGAGTGCTGACTGGTGTGTTTTTACAGAGTGCTGATTGGTGCATTTACAATCCTTTAGCTAGACAGAAAAGTTCTCCAAGTCTCCACTTGGCCCAGGAAGTCCAGCTGGCTTCATCTCTCAAAATGACTTGTGGAAATGCCTTTAATTTAATATTAAGGGGAAAATCAGAAAAAAAAATGGCCACTCTACTATGTAGAAATATGCACACACACACAAACACTTGCAGTAAAAAAATGCTCACAGTGGAACAGGCATGGTGGCTCACACCTCTAATCCCAGCACTTTGGGAGGCCAAGGCGGGCAGATCACAAGGTCAGGAGATTGAGACCATCCCGGCTAACAAAGTGAAACCCCATCTCTACTAAAAATACAAAAAATTAGCCAGGCGTGGTGGTGGGCGCCTGCAGTCCTAGCTATTTGGGAGGTTGGGGCAGGAGAATGGCGCAAACCTGGGAGGTGGAGCTTGCAGTGAGCCGAGATCACACCACTGCACTCTAGCCTGAGTGACAGAGCGAGACTCTGTCTCAAAAAACAAAATAAAATGCTCACAGTGGCTACCTCTGGGTAATGAGAATAATGCAGATCATAGCTTTTTTTTCTTTATTTTTCACTGCATTGTCTGTATTTTTATAATAAGTATATAATACTTTATAATCAGAAAACAATTTTATACAAAGAAAGTTTGAGCAATAGCATCAATATTTTAGAAAGTTACAATGGGGAGAAAAATCATTGATTGTGACAACCAGATTATCATTGGTGACAGTTTTAGCAGAATAATGATGATGGAAGCTACTTTAAAAATATAAAATATTTCATACATATAAAATGATTTAAAGAAATAGAACAATATTAATAGGGTTGAAACCATCTGTGTAGTTCCCTCTAATAACATTTCCCTTTTTTCTCAGCAAGAAGTAGATGTTATTCCAAATGTTGTGCTTAAAGCCATATTTTGGATAGTTAAGTGAGCGGGTATTGAGAGAATGGAGGCTGGGACCCTGGAATGCCCTTTCGTGATTTGGTGGTAAAGTGGAAGAGAACAATAGAACAATAGCTTGAGGGGAGTACAGAGTGGAGAGAAGGTTTGTAATTTAGAATAGAGCAGAAGTCAGCATGTTTCCAGCAGAAGTCAAGGTAAAGATGAAAGATGCAAGAGAGACGGGAAGGTGTGACTAATAAAATCTACTCTCAAAAAGGCCAGAATGGTTGAAATAGGCATTTTGGGGAGAAGTGCAGCTACATCCCTGAAAGATTCATTCTGGTCATTAAAACAACTCCATTATTCAATTTAATGGGTGTATTTCCCTTGTCCTTCAGGGTAAAATACAAGTTACATTAAGCATAAACTTTTTTTTAATCAGACAAATCCCATTGGAAATTTTACAAAAAGAGAGAAATGGTTAAAACTCAACAAAACATTAACAGAACATATAGAGAGAAAAATGTTGCTGCAATTCCTTGAAGAATTGAACTCTGTAAAAGAGAAGATTTCTTCATTTTTATTTCAAATAGTTCCACATGCGTACATCAATTTGTGGTCCCATTTTTACATTATTATTGAAAATGAATAAAAGAGCTACTTGGCTGTTCAAGTTGTTACTCTATTTTTCTCAACAAGATTATGCAATAATACCTACATTTTTAACCAACAGAATGAATTGGGTTATGGAACAAATTATTCACAGAGATAGGACTCGCTTCATAAAAGGTAGATGCTCATGAAACAATATGAGCAAGGTTTGAATGTTATTAGTTGCGCCCCAAATATTTCATTCCCAGTTCTGACGACAGTGAAATACACTGAACCAGCATTTGATAATATTAAAATGGCTATATGCTTCTGAAGGATTTAAAAGATTTGATCTTAAGAAACTATTTATAATATTCAATCGGTATGCCTCCTCATATACATCTTTGAAAGAATTTATTAAAATTAATCAGCATTAGCCTGAATTCTTATTTAAAGAGTAGGGTAATCCAGGACAGCAACTGTCTCCATAACTGTATTTGCCTAATATTAAATTGCTTCATACATGTTTTAGGCAAAATAATAATATATTTAGCTATTACGAACTCAGGTAGCATCTAATTACTTGTCACTAAAAATTATTTACCAGTAAAAAATACTTTGAATTCTCTTCCATCTAAAAAAAAACATAAGCGGTATATAATGTCTTTGATTCTGAGAGCTATCCCATGGACATATATTTGAGTCTCAATATTTTATGATTAGACACAAAATGTCACAGAACAGATCTCCAAAACTGTTTTCAAACTGGTTCACTTATGAAACAGTCAATGTTATTCATATATAATTTTCATAGAATATATATTTGTTAAAAAACACTGAAATTTTTCCTATGTGGAATAATATTATTTTTCTTATTTTAATAAACATTTGGAAAATATATTAAAGTTGTTCTCTATTTACTACCATTGCTCTTGGGTAAGTTACCAAACCTCAAAGCCTAGACTAGCACCCACAAAGAATGCTTATCCATAGCTGTCAGTCATTCACTGGTAGGTCCCACCCAGAGACCCACTGATAGATCATCATACCCATAGAAAAAAGTTAGTTATCATTGACCGTGAAGGACTTTGTGAATGTATACTAATGACCAATAATCTTCCACTAGAGTTTCTGATTCCAGTATGTTTGGGGTAGGACCTAACAATTTGTACTTCTTTCTTTTCTTTTTTTTTTTTAATGCTATACTCCATGCCAAAAGGAATTTGTATTTTTAACAAGTCCCGGGTGATGCTAATGCTACTGGTCTAAGGACCACACTTGGAGAACTACTGATATAAATAATATGCCTAAATGCATAAATCTCTAGGACACATATGCAATGACAGTACCATTGACTTGACTTTTGATGACTTCTCATCTACAAATACAATAAGATTTCTCTGAGTATCTTGTTCTCTTAGTTATGCCCTAATGTTTGTCTCAGCCAGGATGACACAGCAATTTTTGATGTCCTAAAGGACTTACAATTCAGTGTAGGGTACTTGTTATCTCACTCTCTTCCTCTCTGCAGTTGACCAAAGACCATGGGGAAAACCAGATGTCATCTAGCCTCTGATTAGACAGTCCCCTGAAATGGGGTAAATTCGTCTCTTTTTTATGAATAAGAAATCATGTTTTGTGGTGGACTCTAATGGCATTTCCTGCAAGGAGATTCTTTTATTCCCTTAATATGAAAGAAAATTGTAGTCTATTAATAAGCAAAAGGGATGACTCTAAAATCATCAATATAGTGAAATCAATAGACTAAATGGAAGTTTTGTGGAATTTGATATCTTTATTAGGCAGATTCCTGAAGGAAATACAAGCCTTTTTAGATATTTTAAACAGATGTTTCATATAGATAATCAGGTGTTTGCAAAATCATTGAACGAGTTGGAGTATCTGGCATCAAGAAGTCTGATCTAGGAATCAGAAAGCCCTTACCAGCACTGTCTCTCAGCACCCACAAATCTGGTGATTAGATACTGGAACACCAAATCTGGCCACCTCAACTCCTAGGTGAATGTCTCCATGACTTTGCTCTTTGAGAGAATAATATGGTCTTTACTTTATTTCTGCCTCACAAAGCTAAGCCATGTGCATCTAACTGACAGAATCCAATTTGTATCCTGAACCCTAGTTTTAGTTCTTAGATTTTTCAGCCCCTGCAGGACACTAAGTTACCCTAAGTTTAGGGATGGACACAGAACAAGCTGATACACGTGCTGATACATTTCCATGACAATTATTCACTACCATGTGAAAAGGTCTATATTTGTCCCAGTTATTTCCTGTTCCCACTTGTCCTTCTCCTCTAGCGTGCATACACATTCACATACACACAGGCATACATACACAAGCAACACACAAGCACAGTGAGGTATGTTCTACCTTCCTTGTTTCTGTGAAACTCACTGTCATTTGGGTCCCAAATCTTTGCATTAATTTTTATTATTTTCATAACAAAGTTTCCAAATTGCAGGAGACATAGGTCATCTAGGTCTGTCCTCTACTTTAAAGATAAGGAAGCTGAGGCCAAGAGGCAGATGTCTAGTAATTGGCTGAGTAGGGAGCAGAATCCAGTACCACTCTTTCTCAATCCTATTCACCCTCCATAAAACATGTAACTCTGTCACTGAACTCTGTTGATTGTTCTTTTTAGGTCCCTTATTGTCATCCCTTCATAGTGCCACTATCCTAGTTCAAGTCTTCAATATCTCAAACATGGATCAAGCAAGAGACCCTGAGATTATCTTCCTGCCCCCTGCATCTCTCCACTTTAATTTGCTCCACATTCTGACACCATCTTCATTCTCCTAGAAATTCTTCACTTTGATCACTAAAATGGCAATAGATGTTGCTGACAGAATGAAGTTCAAGTTTTTAGTCTGGCCCACCAACAGCCAATCCCCACTATCTTATCCAATTTCACTCTTGTATAGGAGGATTGGGACCTTAGCCACTTATTGATAGGGTATGTCCTTTAAATCACCAGGACAAATCAAGAACAAGAAGTGGTTAAGTATTAGGTCAAAGACATAATTAGGAGTCAGATTTGATCTTTTGTTTAGATCAAGGACTGCCAATCAAAATATGAAAACTTAGAATAAGGTACAATTCAAGGCCTCTTAGCAGAGTTATGAAGCTGAATGGTAATTCAGCAATAAATGGAGCAATAAATAAGTAAATGGTGTTTTAAATCAAAAGGCTTAAGTTTTATTTCAAGTCCGACACTCCCTATATGACTTTGAAATCCATTACTTAACCTCTTTAAGACAATTTCCTCATCTGTAAAATAAAGACAGTGATAACTACTTAGTAAGGGGTGTTGTTGAAAATAAATGAAATAACATGTATGAAATAATTTTGGATAGTATCTAGCATATATTATTAATTCACTCTTTTTATTATTCCTTCATTCCTTTATTTATTTATCTACAATGTACCAGGTGCTAATCAAAGAGCTTTTTAGATACTACTCAAGAATGCAGTGAGGAACAAAATATGTGAAGTCTCTGGCATTATGGAGCTTGCAAACTAGTGGAGGAGGCAGACGATAAATAAATGAACATAAATATAATTACATAATTACAAACTGGGATATGTGCCATGAAATTAAAGAATAAAGTGGCATGAGAATGACCGGAGGCAGGAGGGACCTAATTTAAATTGAGGTGGTCAGGGAAGGCATCTCTCAGGAAATACCATTAAAACTGAGGCATGAAGGAGAGGAATTAACTAATTGAAGAGTAAACAAAGAGTGTGACCAGTAAATGCTAATTATTTTCTGCATCTGCACTGTGGATGATAGCCCCTTTAGTTAATCTTTAAGTGGAAATATGAAAGCCAATACCAAAAATGATGGCTGAAAGAGATGAAAGCAGTCACCTTGAAGGTGAAGAAGAATGAAGAAATATCAGTGATGTTCTGCAGCTGGTTCACACTAGCTCACAAGAGCTGATGGTGCACATCTCTTCTGTCACATTGGTAGACTGAAATTGGCCCTGGATGGAGTATTTACAACATGGAAATCAACATACATTACAAATGAAGGGTTTTTTTTTTTTCTCCAGAGAGCTCGTTGTTAATTTTTTTTAATTTTCAATTTTTGTGGGCACATAGTAGGTGTATATATTTATGAGGTACATTAGATGTTTTGATACAGACATGCAATGAGAATAATCACATCATGGAGAATGGGGTATCCATCCCCTGAAGCATTTATTTTTTGTGTTACAAACAATCCAATTATACTCTCAGTTACTTTTAAATGTACAATTAAGTTATTATTGACTGTAGTCCCCTGTGAAATACCCATTAACCATCCCTACCTCCCCAACCCCCACTACAGTACACAGCCTCTGGTAACCATCATTCTATCCTCTATCTCCATGAGTTCAATTGTTTTGATTTTTAGCTCTCACAAATAAGTGAGAACATGCAATGTTTGTCTTTCTGTGACTGATTTATTTCACTTTACATAATGACCTTCAGTTCCACCCATTTAGTTGCAAATGACAGCATCTCATTCTTTTCTATGACTGAATAGTACTCTGTTTTTGGTTGTTAAATATTGGCCAGTACACCACTGGCAAAGGCCTTCCATACTATTTGATATTTTAAACTATGTCCTTTAGTAAAGACAAAAATTAAATCAAAAAATATAAAAGACTGAGTGCCATGGCTCATGACTGTAATCCCAGCACTTTGGGAGGCCGAGCCGGGCAGATCACCTGAGGGGAGGAGTTCGAGACCAGCCTTGCCAACATGGTGAAACCCCATCTCTACTAAAAATACGAAAAATTAGCCTGGTGTGGTGGCGCATGCCTATAGTCCCAGCTATTTAGAAGGCTGAGGCAGGAGAATCACTTGAACCTGGGAGGTGGAGGTTGCAGTGAGCCGAAATCGTGCCACTGTACTCCAGTCTGGGCAACAGAGTGAGACTCCATCTCAAAAAGGATAGATAGATAGATAGATAGATAGATAGATAGATAGATAGATAGATATTTAAATACTGAATTAGAACATAAAATTTTATTATTATTATTATTTTTGAGACAGAGTCTTGCTCTGTCACCTAGGCTGGAGTGCAGCGGTATGATCTCAGCTCACTGCCTCCTCCGCCTTCAGGGTTCAAGCGATTCTCTTGCCTCAGTCTCCTGAGTAGCTGGGATTACAGGTATGCACCACTACACCCAGCTAGTTTTTGTATTTTTGGTAGAAACAGAGTTTCACCATGTTGGTCAGGCTGGCTTCAAACTCCTGACCTCAAGTGATCCACCTGCCTTGGCCTCCCAAAATGCTGGAATTACAGGTGTGAGCCATCGTGCCTGGCCTAGAACATGAAATTATTTTAAACTATGAATAGTATATCAGTCAGGGTCCAGTCAGGAAAAAAGAAACCATGCTAAGTACTTCAAACAGAAGGCATTTAACGGAGAGAATTGTTATACAGGCATCTAAAGATTGAGGTGGGAGGCTGAAGTAATTTGGAGATTAAAAATGCCAGGGAAAGTTATCACCTCTAGGGCTGGAAGAACAAATAGGAACAGATAGCATTAGAATATGAAAGTTCTAAGGGGTTGTAAGATTGGAAGGGACAATTCCATACAACTGATACTCGAATCTATGAGGAAGAAGTGCAGCCAGGTGGGCGCGGGAAGGCCAAGGAGACGGGGCTGGAAGACAATGGAAATGGTATTCTGGAGATAGTGTGAAAGGTGCTAGGACAGTTGATGAAGGGTGGGTGGGTGGGTGAGGGATTGTGGTGGGACTGCTGCTCCAACAGCATGGCTGCTGCATGTACCTCTGAGGGGCAGTTGCAGGGCTGGCTTTGGAAGCGCCACAAGAAGCCTGCAGTTATAGTTATAGCTGTCCTCTCCTACTGGAAGGAGGCAAACCTGAGCTGGAAGCCAGGAAAGGGTCCATTATCCCCTCTTCCTCTCCTCCACTATTCCATCAATGCCTCGTTTTGGTAGAATCTCTCTGGAACTGAGCTGGAAGATGCAGTTGGAGTCCCAGTCTTACAGGTGTAGAGCTGAGAAAAACAGACAATGAACTGGCAAAGTGGAGGTGTTTGTTTTCACAATTTATAGTTAAAATTATATGGGATTGCAAGGACTGGTTCACAGGCTAAGTTGTCAAGGTATATTTTGCTGTCAGAATAGTCAGAAGAGTCTTATGAGCCTGGTGGCAAACAGGCTGGGAAACAATTCTCCATGGGTCTCTTGTATTTCTACATGTCTTATGAGCAGGGGCACTGGCAACTTTTGTTATCCACAAATTTTTCAAGGATGTTCGTATAACAAACAGCCTTGGAAGATGGATATAATACCTCCCTCTGGAACAGACGGGAGGTTTGTTTGCTGTCCAATATAATAAATATACTGTTTCCCTCCTGGGCAAAAGTTGGACAGATTTTGCTTGCGTGAGGCCTAAAGAAAAAGATTACAAAACATTGGGGTTTCATTAAGCTGTGGTTCTTCAGCTAAGATACAAATTCTTGCATATGCAGCCACCTGATTTCTTCGGTATCACTCCCATGGGACTTGTGGGGCAAGAGGAACCTATGTGGATATGACGCTCATGCTATTTTTGTGTCACGATTAATAAAGTCCTTTGTCTCTAATCCAGAAGTTCCCCGGTTCTATCAACATCAGTGGCAGGCTGACCTGTTTGCTTGCAAGTAGGGTACATCTCAGATCCCTCCGTTTTTGACAGAACCTTCCATTCAATTCATCAGACACTTTGCTGTGAAATGATTGCTTACCCAGACTTTGTGGACATGTCCAGTGTACACAAGATGAATTCTCGCTGCTCTCAAGCAATTCACTGTGTAAAAGGAAAGAGGTACTTTCCCACCACCCTCCATCACCACCACCATCACCACTTATGCCATCACCACCACTAATACCCCTATCACCACCACCATTACCACCATTGGCAGAGAAGAGAAACTGATTCAAGTCAGTTACCATATGTCTTTCTGCTGTCAGGCTTCTAAAATATGGTTAATAAATCTTTATCTGCCATTGTCTTCTTTCTTGCTGCTTTTGCCATTTGGGTTTATTCTTTGTTGTACTTCTAGTAGAGTTTTGGAAGGGGAAAATTGTTAGAGGTCTTCAGTCTTATTTGAGCAGAAATGCCTAAACTTTTACTTTCTTTCCTTTTTTTTTTTTTTTTTGAGACAGAGTCTCACTCTGTCGCCCAGGCTGGAGTGCAGTGGCACAATCTCGGCTCACTGCAAGCTCCGCCTCCCAGGTTCACGCCATTCTCCTGCCTCAGCCTCCCGAGTAGCTGGGACTACAGGCGCCCGCCACCATGCCCGGCTAATTTTTTGTATTTTTAGTAGAGACGGGGTTTCACCGTGTTAGCCAGGATGGTCTTGATCTCCTGATCTCGTGATCCGCCCACCTCGGCCTCCCAAAGTGCTGGGATTACAGGCGTGAGCCACTGCGTCCGGCCTAAACTTTTACTTTCTATCAGATGTGCTTATGTGTTTTTTTATTTGCATACATACTGATGAGCTGGAATCTTCAGGGTCCTCCCTTGCAAAAAGACAGCTGTCTGGATGTTATTTTAGGAGTAAGAATGGTATATAAACCTTCACCAATAAAACCTTTCTCAGAAAACTTTTTTCTCTTTGGAGACTTGTTAGCCATCATTAACACTGGCATCCAAATGGGCTTTAGGTCTTTTCGATAAGGAGGAGAAACCAGAGACCTCTATTTGTCATCTTGAAAGATGATTTGCAATAGAGTACCTCCTGGAAGAAAGGGCTGAAGCTGTGATCTGAAGATACCACTGGCCTAATTCCCAATTGTACATAGGGCTGGCAGAATGTTTTTTCACTGAGCTGAGACGTGTATCTCTACAAGTCTCGAACTTTCCAGGAAATACATAATGTGTTGAACTCAATAATCTTAATGAAGCTTGAACTATTTCTGATCCATCCCTTGCAATGAAGACAAAAAGCACTGCTTCTGCATCTTCTGCCCGTTAAACAAGATTAGTTTACCTTTTCACCAGCTTAAACGAAATAGCAACTCAATGGCCCTCCTAGGACTAACCAAATAAGAAAATAGTGCTCTAATCAATGTTACTGCTTAGGCTTACTAGTTTTCTGATATTTGGTCTAAATTTTATTGCTGTTTGTTGAGTATCTCTTTTTAAGCAATTCTAGTTGCCTCTCAATTATGTGCATATGTTTCATGTAATATATCTCCTTGTGGTAGACGGGTAAGGGGACACTGAGAATGACATCGGTTACTGAGTTTTTCTTGTTATTACAATCAATGGTTTCTTTATGATCATTTTGTTAAACTAGGCATGTATTATATTTTTTATTTTGAGTTCAGTGAAGTCAGTGCTGTTGCACTTATCCCCATGTTCAGAATTTTCCTCTCATCTGATGAGAAAGTTGATAACAATGTCTTTTCATCAAGGTGCTTTTAAGGTAATTTTAATGTTTTTGTTTAACATGGCTCAAAGAGCAACCCAAAAAATCAAGATACAGATGCTGATTAAAACACATGGCTGTCTGCTTCCCTGCATGTTGGCCCAGTGCCTGGAAGGATTGTGCACCAGCAGGTGGATAGGATTGTGGCTGATACACCTGACGTGAGAATGGACTATAATGAAACCCAGGATGCACTCCAGTAAAAATCAGGATCTTCATGTCTTTGACTAAATCACTTCAGATCAAGCATCTATTATGGCAGAACTAACTATGGGTTTCAAAATTAAAATAAAGAAGGACTTCAGTGTCATTATGCTATTTCCACACATTGTAGGAATTTTAGACTTGGGGGATGATATTGTGAAAATGAAGAAAAGAAAAACCACTGTGGTAGATTGACTGCACAAAATGACTCCAATTCTTTACCCCTTCTTTGCCATATCACTTTATAGTACCCTCCCCTTTGAATCTGGCTTGACCAGGTAAATTGCTTGAGCCAGTAGGATATTATCAAATATGGTGCAAGCAGAGGCTTGAAAGCACTTATTTGTCTCTCTGCACTCCTGCACTTCTGCCACCACCATGAGAAAATGAGTGGGCTAGCCTGCTAGTGGATGAGACACATGCTCAGTCCCCCTGGTCACCTAGCCAGTAGTAGCCAACCACCTGACATGTCAGTGAGTCCAATCTGGACCAGAGGAACTACCCTACCAAGCCCAACCTAAATTGTGAATCAACAAACTAATAAGCTAAATAAATGCTAATTATTTTAAGCCACAGAGATTTGAGGTGGCACCACTGAACATTATCATGGTAACTAACAATTCATACTACTACTGTCCATTTCCAAAAACATTCACCGTGTGCCTAGCAGGCTCTGAGATGATGCAAGCCTGAGTTAGGCATAATAGTCCTTTCCCTCAACATACTTACAAAGTAGTACAAAAGACTTGTAAACAAATAACATCAATGAAAGTAGTGCTAAACATAAGCACAAATGTGATGCTGTGAAACATTACTCAGTTTCAACAATTGTAAAGAATCCCTACAATGTGAAAATGTATTACATTACAAGGGGTATGTATGCATATATAGACATATGCATGTTGCCTGCATAATATGGTACACAGAATCAGGGATACCCACTCAAACTACCATAGCAAATGGTATGTTTACTGGTGTCAATGTGGGTGCTTACTGGTCTGATGCCTAAGGTTCATAATGTTCACATATCTGCCTGTTTGGGATTGAGGGAAACCTTCCTTGTCAGCTTGAGCCCCAGTCAGGAAGTCACTTGCCCTTTCAATGGGAAGGAAATAAAATACCATTCACCTCATCAAGGTTTGTGCAAAACTGTAAAGAAAGGGAAATAACACAGAGGCGGCTGACCGGCAAATAGAGAAGGATCCAATTAAAAAGAAGAACTGAAGCATCGTTGTCTCGTACCTTGCTACTCAAAGTGTGCTCTATGGACCAGCAGCATCAGCTTTACCTGGGAACTCATTAGAAATGCTATCTCAAGCCTTGCGCCAGACACAATGAACCAGGATCTTCATTATAACAAGGACCCCAGGTAATTCTTACCCACATTACAATTTGAGATTAAAGTTTGAGAAGCACTGGTGTAGCCCAATTGAGCTTCAAGTGACCTTACCCAAATAAGAAGATATGGGAGCACCAAATGCAAGCCTCCATTTTTTTGCATGTGTGTGTGTGTGTGTGTGTATGTGTGCGTTTTGAGACACAGTCTCGCTGCAACGCCCAGGCTAGAGGGCAATGGTGTGATCTCAGCTCACTGCAACCTCCGCTTCCCAGGTTCAAGGAATTCTCCTGTTTCAGCCTCCCAAGTAGCCAAGATTGCAGGAGCACACCACCATATTGGCCAGACTGGTCTCAAACTCCTGGGGGGAGAGAGAGAGAGAGATAGTTATTTTTTTTTATATGTATAAACTATTTATATATAACATATATAATATATAAATATATATATATATATATATTCTGAAATTCCAACAGTGAAGGATCAATCCCTCTGAAATAATCTATTATGCCCATAAAACCTTGAGGTAGAGAACCTTTTTAGATATTGTAAGGGAGATATTTGAATTCTGTGAGCACCAGCTGTAAATTTCAGCGAAATTAAGTAGACTAAACCATGTAAAAAACATTCTTCCTGACAGTGGTTCTCAATCTCCGGTCCCCTTTGAAAATCTGTTGGCTGGCCGTGGGGCTCACGCCTGTAATCCCAGCACTTTGGGAGGCCGAGGCAGGCGGATCACAATGTCAGGAGTTCAAGACCAGCCTGACCAACATGGTGAAACCCCGTCTCTACTAAAAATACAAAAATTAGCCGGGTGCAGTGGCAGGAGCCTATAATCCCAGCTACTCAGGAGGCTGAGGCAGGAGAATCACCTGAACCCGGGAAGCAGAGGTTGCAGTGAGCTGAGATCGCACCACTGCACTCCAGCCTGGTGACAGAGCGAGACTCGGTCTCAAAAAAACAGAAAAAAAAAAAGAAAAAAGAAAATCTGTTAATAGCAAAGTGCCTTATTCCTATAAAGATACATATGTTTAGTTACAGACAGAATTTTTCAGGAAAATGAAGAACCTCCCAAAACCATTCACGAACCACTTCCTCACAGTGCTGATCTCCAAATTAAGAGTCCCTAAAAGAATATGGCTTCAAGAAAGCTTATTTCTTTGTGGGTATGCTACATGTTATTCAAGTATCCATTAATTGGTGACAACTTGATATGCAGAGTTTTCATCTCACAGAATTAATAAAGCAGGGAACAAATTTAGCAAATGAAGACTTGCAGTAATCAGAGGTGAGTTCCCAGTGGCCCAGTTCTAAGGTTCTGCTAGTGGTGCAATACCACCTTGCCTGGGCTTAATAGAGCTTTCTATTCTTCCTTTCTGTCCTGTTTATCTCTCTTTCTGTTGTAATCTTTTTTTAAAGTTTGGTAAAACAGATATAATATAAAAGTTATCATCTTAACCTTCTTTATATGTGCAATTTAGTAGTGTTAACTACATTCATATATATTCACTGTAGAAAATTTGGAAACTATAAAAAAAGAATAAAGAAGAACAACAAAATTGTCCCTAAGCCATCAACCAAGAGTTACCCACGGTTAAGATTTTGGTGCTTTTTTCCAAGTTTTTCTGCTACATTACATAAATTTACATAAATATAAAAATGTTGTGACCAGGTGCGGTGGCTCCCACCTGTAATCCCAGCACTTTGGGAGGCCGAGGCAGGTGGATCAAGAGGTCAGGAGTTTGAGACCAGCCTAGCCAGTGTGGGGAAACCCTGTCTCTACTAAAAGTACAAAAAATTAGCCAGGCATGGTGGCGCCCACCTGCAATTTCAGCTACTTGGGAGGCTGAGGCAGGAAAATTGCTGGAACCAGGAGGCGGAGGTTGCAGTGAGCCTAGATCATGCCACTGCACTCCAGCCTGGGCAACAGAGCGAGACTCCATCTCAAAAAAAAAAAAAAAAAAATATATATATATATATATGTTGTGCAGTATGTATACATGTATATCTATCTGTATATGATATTTCAAATTGGGATTATATTGCATATAATTTTTTATTCTGTTACCATTTACAATAACATATTATATTGTTAGTGTGTTCTCAAATTATTAAAATTCTTTTTAATTTCTATATGATATTCCATTTTACGGATATGTCATAACTAACTAATCATTTCCCTATTTTTTAATGTTTACATTATTTCCAATGCTTTATCTATTTATAACCCTCTGATGAACACCTTTCTACAAAATCTTTATCTGTATTGCCAAAGAACTTTTTTGTTTTTTTCAGGTTACTTGTTTCTTCTTTATTTAGTTGTGATTGTGGAGACTATCCCAATTTTCCATAAAATTGTCTCTCAAAACTGCTGCAATATCATGGCATAAAAAACTCAAGAGTGCCATAAGCGTAAGGACTAGAGTTTTTAAAATCATAAACTACAATGCTGGATAATATTTGAATGAGAACATTTGATATGGATGATATGGATTGTTAGATAAGGGATACCAAAATGTCACCAATTAATTCTTTTGGATAGATAACTGGAGGTAGAATTATTGGGTCCAATAGTGTGAATTTATGTAAGTCGCTCAATATATGTATCCCCAAGTTACTGGGAATTTGCAACTAATTTATAGTTAGAGTGCTTGTCCAACACATGTTTACCAGTATTATCTTTTATTAGTCTTCGCATATTCGTGAGACAAAAAGAATGGTATTTTTGTTTTGTTTTAATTTGCATTTTCATAAGCTTAATGTCCTTTTGTATTTCTTCTGTGAGTCATTGCATTCCTTTTTCTTGTTTTTCCTACTGGAGCATTCATATTTCTCTTAGTCGTTTGTGAGAGTTCTTCGTTGATTAAGTAAATAAACCTTTTGTTATTTTGTTGGAAATACTTTTCTGAATTTGCATTTGCCCTTATTTTTATAAAAATGCTTTATAACTTACAGAAGATTTAAATTTTAATGAAATTGAATCTATTAATATGTGATTTCTTAAGCTGTCTTTATGCTGAGAATGTCCTTCCCCAGGACAGATTAATTAATTGATTAATGCTTCTGATCTTTTAACATTTATATTTTTGCTTTAATTTTTTAATCCACCTAAAGGTATATTTGGTGGATTACACCTTGGTGTCCTATGCGATGAAAACCTAACTTAGTCTCTCTTCCTCACCCTGACTTTGCACTGACCGCCACCAAATTTAGCCAATATTCCTAAAATGAACAAAAATGTTCAATGACATTTTTGGGAATAGTACTATAGTATTTTATTATTAAGAATGATTTAGGCTGGGCGTGGTGGCTCCCACTTGTAATACTTGCACTTTGGGAGGCGAAGGCAGGCAGATCACATGAGACCAGGAGTTTGAGACTGGCCTGGCCAACACTGTGAAACCCTGTCTCTACTGAAAAAAAAAAAAAATACAAAAATTAGTCTGGTGTGGTGATGCACATCTGTAATCCCAGCTACTCAGGAGGGTCAGGCACGAGAAATGCTTGAACCTGGGGGGTGGAGGTTGCAGTGAGCCAAGATTTCGCCACTGCACTCCAGCCTGGGCAACAGAGAGAAACTCTGTCTGACGAAAAAAGGAAAAAAGAAAGATTTAGACTATTGTTTAAGATAGTTATTAAGGAAATATAATTTCATTCTTGGTTCACTGAGTTTGTATCAGGAATAAATGTTCACTTTATTAAATAACTTTTTCAGCCTATACTGAGATGATAATGAATTTTTTGGTTTGTCCTGATGATGTGTATATATGATTTCCTAATATTAAAACACCTTTGCATTACAAGTCTAAATATAACTAAATCATAACAGATTGTTATTTTAATATAACTGATTAATTCACTGTATTAACATCATGATTTTTTGATCCTATTACATAAGTAATTTTGTGTTTTGCATTTTTAAAGTTTTGTATCAAAGTTATGTTAGCTTCACAAAGTTATTTGGGTAAGTTTCCATATATATAAAACATTTCCATCTAATGTCTCTTACATCCACTTTTTCAAAACTAAGATTCATTTAATTATATTTAATCTCTGTTCAAGGTACCTCATGAATCTATCAATTCTTTCATTTGTTTTGATTTACCTCTGTTTTTATCTTTATCAATTCCATACTTCTGTCTTGTGCCAGTTTTTCTGGTTGGATTGTTTTCCTTTTTGTTTTCTGTGGGCTTTAGGGGTGCTAAAGTACAATACATTTATATAAAAATGCACAAGCATGTATGTAAAACTCAAATGAAAATCATCAGAGTCAGTTAATTTCATCTGCCTCTTATAAAAAGGAAAAAATGTTAAGTGGAACATTATTTCATGGACACTTGAAAATGCACAACTTTTATTTGTGATGCACAAAATCTAATGTTATATTTATTAAATCAGCCTTAATTGTTATATTATTCAAACTACCAGAACTCTTTTGGTTGCAAGTGGCAGACCCCACTTGAACAGTCTTAGGCCCAAGGAAGATTCACTGAATAGACTGAATAGTGTTCCTGTTAACTTGCAATCAAAACATTGTTAAATTTGCCTGGCCCTGGTGGCTCACACCTGTAATCTCAATGCTTTGGGAAGCCAAGATGAGAGGATCACTTGAGGCTAGGAGTTTGAGACCAACCAGGGCAACATAATGAGACACTGTCTACAAAAAGTAAAGTATAAAGTTTAGCCAGGCATGGTGGCATGCCTGTTGGCCTAGCTACCTGAGAGGCTGAGGCAGGAGGATCAGATGAGCCCAGGAGTTCAATGTTACAGTGAGCTATGATGGCACCACTGCCCTCCAGCCGGGGTGACAGAGTGAGACTCTGTCTCCAAAAACAAACAAAGAAAATTCTTAAATTCATTACAATGTATTCTAGGAGACTTTCTCAAGTTTGCCCTCCACATAATTGGTTTATTATTTTGCAGCATCAATTTTGCTCTTTTATTCTCTTCTTCCCTTCTATGTAGATTTTAATTTGGCGTCGTATTTGGGGCTTTCTTACATTCTTTTTCTCATTTCAATCAGTTTCTTTTCATAGCTATCTTTATGTCAGCCTTGTCATTTCTGTTCTCTTCACAAAGAAGCCATGTCCTTGGGCATATTTTGGGGATTTCAAGCAGATAGATTGTAACATTCTAATGTGTTTATTAGACATGATTTTTTTCCAGAGCCATAATCTTCTTTTGAATGTTAAAAGGTAGTGTTTCTGTTCCCATATGCTACAGTATTTTTTCTTAGACCCCTAAGTAGAATTTTTTCTGTCTATCCATTTTGGAATTTGGAGAGTACTATTGTTTAAGCCCAGTGTTTGCCAGTACACAGAGTGCATTAAGTGTCGACAATTCTCAGATCAGACCTAAACCTGAAGTACAAGTTGGTGTGCAGAGTCTCTAATACAGTGCATATTAACCAGGGATGGTACCATTCCCAAAAGGAGGATTTCGAAATGTGGGTATGTAGCTTAGGTTGTATGGTACTGGCAGGCAGAATAATGCCCCCTATCTCCACAGAGATGACCATTCTCGAATCCTTGGAGCATATGAATGTTACTTTCAATGGCAAAAGAAATTTTACAGATATGATTAAGGTTATGAACCTTGAAATGGAGAGACTATCCGGCATTATCCAGGAGGACCCAATCTAATCACAAATTCTTCAAAGTAGAGAGCCTTCCAGCTTTCCAGGCTGTGGTCAGAGAAAGATGTGATCATAGCAGAAGGGTCAGAGGAATGTTACATGAGCAGCATTTGAACTGCTGTTGCTGACTTTGGAGAGAGAGGAGGATCCCCACAAGTCAAGGTGGTAGGGAGGGTAGGGTCTAGAAATGGGGAATTGCCTTCACCTGACAGCCAGCAAGAAAATGAAGACCTTGGTTTCACAACCTCAAGGAACAGAATTCTGCCAATAACCCAAATGAGAAGGAAACAGATTCTCCCGTAGAGCCTCCAGAAAGGAACACAGCCTGCCCACGTGCTGATTTTAGCCTGGTGAAATGGGTGTTAAATGTTTGACCACTTAATAATAAGATAATAACTTACATTGTGGAAGTGGTTAACTTTGTAGTAAATTATTATGGCAGCCATAGGAAATGAATACAGATTGTCTCAGTGACAGATTATGGCAGATTTTCATTTTTAAAGATGGCCCAATATTGCCCTTGACATTCTTCCCATTGAAAAGTGTATCTGCCTCAACCTCAAATCAGGGTGTGCTTAAACTAACTTGTAACCAATAGAATGCAGTGGAAGTAATGTTGCGTGATTTCCAAGGTTAAGGCCAGAAAAGACCATGAAGCTTTCACCCTTTTCCTTGGAACACACATACTCAGAGCCCTGGGCTGCCATGTATAAATCTGATCACCCTAAGGCTACCATGCTGTGATCAAGTGAAGCCACGTGAAGAGGCCTCCTGGAGGTGCTCTAATAGGTAGTGCCAGTCTTTGAGTTCTTCCAGACCATATGCCAGATATGTGACTGAAGGTGCATTTGGATGATTCCAACCCCTAATAGTTGACTTCTCCAGCCTTTGAGTTTTCCTAGCCGAGGACCAGATGAGGTAAAGAGACAAGTCATCCTTAATGTGTCCTGTCTAATTCCTGACAAAAGGATTGTTGTTCTACACTCCACTAAGTTTGGGGTGGTTTGTTATACAACATTAATAACTGGAACACAAGAGCTACTACCTGAATCGAAATGGTGCTCTAAGGTATTATTATATGTCTACTGATCTGATGTTGCATTTTTCCCCTGGTTTCTCTTACTAAGCAATTTGAAATTCTTTTATGAAGAGTGTAGCATATGACCAAAATCTATTTACTCAGCAGGCAGTTTTCCTCATTCCCTTTTTGTTTCTATTCTATTTATAGCACTTTTCATTAGATTACTAAGAATCCCAAGATTGAACTTGTCTGTTCACTTACTCCTCTTTCTGCTGTGTTGCATGCTGGGAGTTGCCTCTGAATGCACAGGGAGATTGATGCTAATGAGATTGGATGCAAGAAAGTGAAGGTGAATGATAGAACTGTAGTTCTTACCGGCTTATTGATGTTTGTTTTATGGCCAGTAAAGTACCCGCACACTGGAGTTAAATGCAGACAATGAAGTTGTGCCAAATATTTTCCTGCGTTGTTGACATCCTCTGTATTGTATTGTTTGGGAGGGAGAAACTCATAGAAGGTAGTTTAGGGATATGTTTTCCATCCATCATCATCAATAAATCAGCTAGTTGAAATTTCACCTGGACTTTAGCAACTTGCTTTCTCTCATTTTAAGTCCACAGCACCATATGCCAATTTTTCTCATTTTCTCTCTCTTTGTGGCATTTTAATGGGACATTGGAAGGTGGCCTATCAGACATCTCTAGACAGCCCCTTTGTGAACCCAGATTGTAGACATACTTTTAGAGGCTTTTGCCCTAGGACTATATCTCCAATATATTAACATAAGATATGAAAGTTAAATGAATAGTCTGATACATGGAATTAAACTCTAATTTTTCAGAAATGCATCTGTTCATGTCTTAAGGCATACATAAATGAATTGATAATTGGATATCAGGGAGAGTTGGCTAAATATACGACACTTATCATGACACTACAGTATTTGGAAAAAATGGCATTGTATTTGAAGGAATAGCATTATGCCCTTTAAATATTTTTGATAGAACACTGTTTCAACTTCTGGTATTTTTATGTGTAAAATAGATTTAATTAATAAATTGAAGATAGCCTAATAGCTAATGTCCTTCAAATAGCAATATTAAATGTTAAGCTGCAAATTATTCCTCATTAATCCATTTTAATTGAACAGGTAAACAATTATTAAGCTGAAAACAGATGATCATAAGAGGGTTTGATGAGTTAAAAAGTAAACAGAAAAGGCCAGGTGTGGTGACTAACACCTGTAATCCCAGCACTTTAGGAGGCTGAGGAAGGCAGATCATTTAAGGTGGGGAGTTTGAGACCAGCCTGGCCAACACGGTGAAACCCCGTATCTACTAAAAACACACAAAAATTAGTCTGGCATGGTAGTGCACACCTGTAATCCCAGCTACTCAAGAGGCTGAGGCAGGAGAATGGCTGAACCCAGGAGGTGGAGGTTGCAGTGAGCCAAGATCGTGCCACTGCACTCCAGTCTGAGCAACAGAGTGAGACACCATCTCAAAAAACAAAACAAAACAAAAACAAAAACAAAAACAAAAAAACAAGTAAACAGAAAAAATATCAGTTTGTCAGGCTCATGAGGCAAACTCATTTGTGAGGAAATAGATCCCAACAAACAACCATCAGTTAAAGAAAACTATTGAAAGTTGAAACACAAACACAGGAATAAAATATTAGCATTGTCCATATTATATCTAAGAAAATACGTAAATGTGTTTCTTTTTATTTGGATTACAACACTGTAGCCTTTTAAAATGAAACAAAATTACTTTTTCCAGTTACTAATTAATATTCAGTTGTATTATACTATATGTTAAACTTGAGGCTTTGTCCACAAGATAACTTTTCCAAAGTAATTTTTTTCTAACTGAACTTGTAACCCTTTCACCACCCTCATACCTGAGTATGCAAGATTTCCCATTACAGTTTATAGTTAGGACTTCTGTCTTTGCAGTATATGGGCACAAAAGGCTATGTTATATTTGCCATGGGAATGATACTATTTAAGGCCCTGTGCTTATAAAATCTTTACCTTACTTATATTACTATAAAGTAGATTTTGTATTTTATAGAGGATTGCATACCAAGGTAGCATGAAGCTGTACCAGTGTATGGCTTGAGTTGTCAGTTACATGATATTGTGGCTTGTTCTTTCAAAGTGGCAGTCAGGGATCTCATTGCGGTGTCACAGGCAACTTGACAAGCTTGATCAACCCGCACAGCTGGCTACCTGTGCTTGCTTGGCTTTGTTCATTTTTCCACATTCTTCAATCTTTCCCTACAGTGGAATTTTATTCACCATGTCCTCTGTCATGGGACTTTGCATTGCTTCCCTCTAAAGTAAGCAGATACATTACCACATCATATTGATATTCGGTTTGGCCATGTGACTTGCTTAAGACAACAGAATGTGGGCAGAAGTGATAGTGTGTCAATTTTGAGCCAAAGCCTCAAGAGACCTAGAATGTTTCTGCTTGCCCCTTTGTACTTCACTCATTTGCCATGAGCAGAACATGAACATGCCCTGTGTAGCTTCTAGTCCCAGAATGAAGAATGCATGTGGAACAGACCTGAACCCAACCCAAAGCCTGGAGTCCAGCCTAGCCCACTTTGGCCCAGTCAGGCTTAAGTGAGATCATATGAAACACAGCCAACCTGTAATCCTTAAGCAAGAAAGATAAATGTTTGTTTTTGCAAGTCATTGAGATATTGGGGTTGTTTTGCAGCATTGTTGCAACAATAGCTAATTAATATCTTTCCCGTTGTTGAGTCTCATGCATTTGTCTTCCTGTGTGCATGTTTAGTGCTTTTGGCTATCTATTCAAATGGACGGAATCAAGTGGAACATGCCAAGGACCAATTGAGACATTTTTGCTGTAAATTCTCCAGGTTAGCAGAGAGATGTTACGTATCTTCAATGCTCTTATTTCAGTCATCTTTTTAAAGGATTTCAAGGTGGGCATTCAGCCTAACAAAACTGGCTGGAGATTCAGAGTTTTAACTATTTCTGTGGATGAGCTGTGACTTAGCCATTCAGATTGTAAGTACTTTGATGAATAGATTCTCTTCCTCTTATATCATGTCGTGAAGCCCTAACACATGTGAGCAAGCATTTGAGCATTCTCATGAATTAGCATGTGACCCTAACCAAGTTTCTTCATTTGAGTGGACCACATATTCATATCTTATTTATGTGTACTCATGTCTACAGTAGACAGACTTTAGGATAGCCTTTAATTATTTCTGCCTCCTGGTACACATCCTCATGTAATACCCTCCCTTGAGGGTGGAAGGGACCTGTGTCTTCCTTCTAACAAATAGTATATTGTATGGTAAGTGAGATGTCACTTCTGTGATTATAGTATGTAAGATGTAACATCTGCCTTGTTAGGAAACTCGCTTTCTCTTGCTGGTTTTGATTAAGCAAGCTGCTATGTGGTGAGGCCCACATGGCAAGAAACTGAGGGCAGCCTCCATCTGACAGCCAGCAAGAAACTGAGGTCCTCAATCCTACAACTGGCAAGGAACTGAATTCTGCCAAGAATCATGTGAGCCTGGAAGCAGATATTTTCCCCAGTGAACACATGAGATAGACTGCAGCCTCAGCAGCAACTTGATTGCAAACACATGGGGAGATCCTGAAGCAAAGAACCTGGTTAAGCCATGTGCAGACTCTTGACCTACAGAAACTGTGAGTTTATAAATGCATGTTGTTTTAAGCAGCTACAATATATAAATGATGTGTTCAACTGTAGCAACTTGAACAAGCAACTGTATTTCCATAATATGATACATATTTACTTTTTTTTTGAGACATGTCTCACTCTGTTGCCCAGGCTGGAGTGCAGTGGCATGATCTCGGCTCACTGCAACCTCCGCCTCTCAGGTTTAAGTGATTCTTGTGCCTCAGCTTCCCGAGTAGCTGGAATTACAGGCGATCGCCACCACACATGGCTAATTTTTGTATTTTTAGTAGACATGGGTTTCACCATGTTAGCTAGGCTGGCCTTGAACTCCTGACCTCAGGTGATCTGCCTGCCTTGACCTCCCAAAGTGCTGGGATTATGGGCATGAGCCACTGTGCCTATTTACTTTTCTTCATTTCAAACATTTATTGAATACCTACCAAATGCAACACACTTCTTAAAACACTGAGGGTTCAGAGACAAATAAGAAATACTGTTTGCCCTTGAGGGGCTCATAGTCTATGGAATGTCAGACATTTAAACATTTAAGCAGCTGCTCATAACATATTGGAGCAAACACTCTAACAGGGATATGGAACTAAACGGTGTAAGCCAGTTGCTTTTTTTTTTTTTTTTTTTCTGAGATGGAGTCTTGCTCTGTCGCCAGGCTGGAGTGCAATGGCGTGATCTCAGCTCACTGCAACCTCCGCCTCCCAGGTTCAAGCGATTCTCCTGCCTCAGCCTCCCGAATAGCTGGGATTACAGGTATGCACCACCATGCCCAGTTAATTTTTGTATTTTTAGTAGAGACGGGGTTTCACCATGTTGGCCAGGATGGTCTTGATTTCTTGACCTTGTGGTCTGCCTGTCTTGGCCTCCCAAAGTGCTGGGATTACAGGCATGAGCCACCGCTCCCAGCCCATGTTGCTTATTTAAGGTTTTTTTGGCACAACATTTTAAACCTGTACCTGGAAAAAATGTAGGAGTCTCATCTGGCATAAGAAACACTATAAAATCATGTTGAAAAATGTTTATTAGGGAAACACCTGTGCACACCAGACCAAGAATAAGTAATCCAATGGAAATAAATGCTATCACAGAGAACATATGATTCAAGGAAATGAATTTACCTACTTAATTGTGATCATGACTCCATTATCCTTTCACAAAACTGTTGAAAATCAACACTGATAATCTCCCAGCAATGAGGAAGGATCATGTTTTGAAATAAGGTGCTTTCAGAACAAAAATTAAGACATTAGTTTTACTGCTGTGCTATTTAGGCATACTAGTGGGCATATCATTGGAGACATTTGGGCAGTATAGCAAAAATACCTTTGTCTTTTTGATATCCAAAATAAAGTCCAGAATTTGCTATTTTGTATGTGCAAACATTGAATTTCAATAATTATTGTTATATGTAGAATAAGGGGCTCTTCCTGCATACTGCTTTTTCTGATGAAGACTCAGAGATAATACTTATTAATTGCTATTAGTAAGAATTATTAGCAAATAATTTATCAATAATAATCTATTATAATTATTATTGCACTATACATACATAATTATTTTATATATAGATACATAAATTGAATGGTTACTTTGATAGATATATAAATTGAATGGTTACTTTGTGCTAAATACCTAACAGGAGATTATCTCATTTAATGCTCTTAATGCTCACAACAACCTAACAAGTTAGGGACTATTATTATCCCTATCTTACAGATGAAACTGGAGCCACAGAGGTTAAGTAACTTAATTAACTCACTTTAGGTTACATCATTAACAAGTAAGGGAGCTAGGATTTGAACTTGGACAATTCTACTCCTGAGTCTATGCACTTAACTTCTTAGTTTATATTCCCTCCTAATGTTTCTGACTACACCATGATCTTTACAACTTTGAGCACAGTTGCACTGGTGTTAATCAAAAGCATAATGGTGCAAACATGAGCCTTGTAATATCAACGCATTTGACATTTCTCAGGTATCCATAAATGTTGACATCATATCCTTTAAGGGCAAATGAATTAATTTATTTATGATTTTTAAATTGATCTAGATAGGCTTTCATGAGATTCTCTGCCTATCAACTTAGTTAACAGAATACAATACCATACATACATATATATATATATGTATGTATATAATACCTTATATATTGTATTAGGTAGAGTATGCAGATTTAAAGCAAGACAGAAAAAATTCAGTGGCTTAAATAAGGTAGAAGTTTATTTCTCTCTAATTTAAATGTGTAGTGAGGCAGTCTGGGTTGGATAGGCAGTACTTTACCAAGCAATACAGGGTTGCAGTTTCCTGCAATCTGGTTGCTCTGCTGGGCTCTGCACATTGGAACCTAAGTCATTACTATATCTGTGTTCCCGGTAGCAAGAATAGAGAAAGAGAGGCAGTGTAGGGCACGAAACTTGTGTATGGAAGTGTAGGGAAGAAGAGAAAAATAGATTTGGAAAGGAGGAGGAGGTATACACAGGTATGCAGACACTACATACAAATCAGTTTCTGGTTTTAGCATTTTGAGGGCAGACTTTCTGAAGAATAATTTCACTTTCATTTTCTACGACTAGGATGAGATTTAAAATGACTTTACAGCCACTCCCTAATATCACCGATCATTGGTTGAGCACCTCATACTCTTTACTTACAAGGTTAGTTTATTAGGTGAAAGAGTTTTGAAATTATGGATGAGAAGAATGATATATATATGTGCTGGGTAACTAACACAAGGAATGGAGTGAACAAATATTGTTTTGTCTGCCAAGTATCTCTCCCTACTCTGCCAAATAGCCATGACCCTTCTTTAGGAAACAGACTCTCTCCTACTCTTTGTGGTTGTTGGTGGGAGGGTAAGCAGAGGAGGTGCCCCTTGCAGGTCTCTGCTATGCATACAGTCACGTCCTGAAGAAAGATGCCCTAAGTAGTTCTCTCTGCATAACACCACTCTGTATGTACCACAGGATGACCTCAGCCCTGGGGCCCCATTAACATGATCTCTTCCTGTGTCTTGTCAGCTGAGGGGTAGTTGAGTTCCCTCCCGCTGTTGCTCATCTCTGGAAAATCTCCCCCATTGCATATTTGCTGCTCTGCACATTGGAAACTGAGTCACCACTCTGTGTTCCAGGTAGCAGGAATGGCTCTTCCATCACCTGTTAACTCATTCCCTGTATTAGATTTCAACTGTTGTAAATAGTTGAAGTGGTTTCTCTTCTCCTGGTTGACTTATGAAATGGTCTACTCTGTTGGGTTGTTACAGGTCCAGCCACACGTAAAGACTGACTAGTTCCCCTATAATCCCAATTCTCAATTATTTCAGAAGAGAAGCTGATTGGTCTCAGTTTCTTTTAGGCTATTGAAGAGAATTGATTGAGGGATAGTGTTTTTTTTTTTGTTTGTTTGTTTTTTTTTTTTTTGAGACAGAGTTTCACTCTTGTTGCCCAGGCTGGAGTGCAATGGTGCTATCTTGGCTCACCACAACCTTCGCCTCTCGGGTTCAAGCGATTCTCCTGCCTCAGCCTCCTGAGTAGCTGGGATTACAGGCATGGCGTGCGCCACCAGGCCTGGCTAATTTTGTATTTTTAGTAGAGACGGGGTTTCTCCATGTTGGTCAGGCTGGTCTCGAACTCCGGACCTCAGGTGAGCCGCCCGCCTCGGCCTCCTAAAGTGCTGGGATGATAGTTCTTGTTATGAGCTAGACAAATAACTCTGAAAGTATCTGCTCCAGAAACACAGAATGGTATGGCCGGGTGCGGTGGCTCATGCCTGTAATCCCAGCAGTTTGGGAGGCTGAGGTGGGTGGATCACGAGGTCAAGAGATCGAGACCATCCTGGCCAACATGGTGAAACCCCGTCTCTACTAAAAATACCAAAAATTAGCTGGGTGTGGTGGCAGGTGCCTGTAATCCCAGCTACATGGGAGGCTGACGCAGGAGAACTGCTTGAACCCGGGAGGTGGAGGTTGCAGTGAGCCGAGATCGTGCCATTGCACTCCAGCCTGGGCAAAAAGAGCAAAACTCCGTCTCAAAAGAAAAAAGAAACACAGAATGGTGTGTGGGGTATCAAAATGGCCATATTACCCCACAAAACTTTTATTGTTAGCCTCACGATATTTATCACAATATTAATCATTTTTACAGTCAAAATAACTCAAACAATCTTTCTCTTTTTTTTAATTAATTTTTTTTGAGACGAGGTCTCACTGCAGCGTGGACCTGCTGGGCTCAAGTGATCCTCCCACCTCAGTCTCCCGAGTAGCTGGGACTTCAGGTGTGTGCCACCATGCCCAGCTAGTTTTTTTTGTGTGTTTTGTAGAGACAGGGTTTCGCCATGTTGCGCAGGCTGGTCTTGGACTCCTGAGCTCATGCAACCCGCCCACCTCAGCTTCCCAAAGTGCTGGGATTACAGGCGTGAGCCACTGTGCCTGACCTTTCTTATTTTCTTAAAAGTGAAATGCTTTAGCTTGTTGTTATCTCTACCTAGGGTTAGCTGCATTTTAATAGATGGCTCTAGGAGATGAAACGTTCTTCAAAACCCAAAACCCAAAAGAATGAAAAGAATTTAGATGTCTTGATATTACTAATAACTGTGACCTGTAGCTATAGTCTGAGGATGAAAAAGGAAGTCCTAGAATGAGGTTGTGTTTCAGTTCAGGTCCTCTGAGAAGCAAATACCACAATGGGACTTACAAAATGAACTGAAACACAACCCCATTCTGGGACTTCCTTTTCATTTACATCAAAGCTTTTGGTGTACAAAAGCTTTATTGAGAGAACACCAATAAAGGGAAAAAAGTAGGAGCTGGACTTTGTGTGTGTGGGCAGAGGTGAAGACTTCAGACCACAATGCAGGTCTGTAACCTGGGAAAGCTAAGGGGAAAGGATAGAAGAGTTGTTAAGAAGAGTTTTAGACTGTGGCACAGTTCTAAGAAAGTTTTGGCCATGCCACTGGGGAATCCTTGAGCCAAAGCCGCCTGTTAGAGGATTCCTCCTTTGGCCTTCACTAATACCCCTGCTGCAATCAATCATCGAGTGGGAGTAGCCCAGGAGAAGTGTGGCCTCAGCATGAACTTGGTAGTGGATCCAGTGGGGCAGCTGCTGAGGCTGAAAGTCAACTATGTTCTTGCAGCAGGAGATCTGAGTCGGGCATTTCCATGGATGACGCAGAGGGTAGCACGCCAGCTCCACGCACAGCCCATGCTTACCACAACCCTTTCACTTCCCACTGGACAATCCCATACTGTAGGCTGTACATCTTATTATCATGTCAGTCTATGCCACCATAGCAATTTCAGGATCTAATGATGGCCAGTTTACCTGGGTGAGTTGAATGGAGTGGAGGAGAAAAGAGCCAGGAGAAGGGATGTGGATGGTGGCCTGACCAGAGTAGTCCCAGGCTGAGTGTCCATATGGCCAGAGGCCTGGGAGAGAGCTGATCCTTGCCAAGAGACTTTGAGAACATTTGTGTTATTTTCTGCTTCATTTTCTGCCATGTCCCAAGACAGAGAATGCACATAGATGTCGAAGCAGAGAATCAACTAGCACACAAGCTGCTGCAAAACCAAGTGTCACAATTTATTTTTATTTAATTAATTAATTTATTTATTTCTTTATTTTGAGATGGAGTCTTGCTCTGTCACCCAGGCTGGAGTGCAGTGGCGCGATCTCAGCTCACTGCAAGCTCCACCTCCCGGGTTCATGCCATTCTCCTGCCTCAGCCTCCCGAGTAGCTGGGACTACTCGGCGCCTGCCCGCCACTATGCCCGGCTAATTTTTTTGTATTTTTAGTGGAGACAGGGTTTCACCGTGTTAGCCAGGGTGGTCTCGATCTCCCGACCTCACGATCCACCCGCCTCGGCCTCCCAAAGTGCCGGGATTACAGGCGTGAGCCACCGTGCCCAGCCCCACAATTATTTTTTTAATGCTGAAGTTAGTTCAAATTTAATTTTTCTGCCTTAAACTCAAATTCTATTATAACTAACAAAACTGAAAATGAATTTTTATACAAAGTTTGTATTTTAAGGAGTTATTAATCATCAGCTTGATTACTTTTGTTTCTTTTTCCTAGATTACATTGCAGGCCACTCTCTGCCTTGTCGGGGTGCTCTGTATTGACTGAGGACCATTGGGTCCCTCAGATTGTCTCTTGGGGAGTAAGAACGTGAGAAGCCTGAGAGAAGCTGGATCCTTACAGCTATTGTTGTAGCCTAAAGGATGGGGTCATTGCTGTGGCTCTTTATGATGCCACCTGGGCTTCCCAGCCTGGGAACCATCAGAATGCAGGTCATGGGAGATGACTGGGCTGTTTTCCAACATCTCCTTACTTCTTGCCTGATAATAAACCCCTAAGGTAGTCTGGATGCCTGAGTGACTTTTCTTTGCAATGTGGAAGAACTTGATTAATCCTCAGTAGTTCAGGATAGAGATGATGAGGATCTGAGGTGAGAAGTGTTTGGGGGACTGGAGAAGAAAGCTCATTACTTGGTGACTGAATATTGCAGGATAAGGAGTAAAGGGACACGCCCAGGTTTTCTGCTTCGGGAACTAGGGGAATAAATGCACAACCAGTGGGTGGCGGGGGAGGGGGGAGCGGAGGGGGAAAGGACACAGGTCAGATTTGAAGGGTATTTGAAAAACTCAACTCAAGTATATTGAGTTTGAAGTACCTGTGAGACCACCTGGGATATATCTCTAGCAGGCAGCTAGAGATGCCTGCTAGCTCTGTTCTGTTCTGGTTATTTAATGATATAAATAGGTCTGTTCTGGTTATTTAATGATATCTAATAAACTATAGCAAAACTTAGTGGCTTAATACAACTGTTTTATTTATTTTTCCACAATTCTGCTATTTGGGCACTGGGGAAAAAAGCTCATCTCTGTTCCATGTGGTGTCAGCTGCGGCAGCTTGAGTAGGGCTGGAAAATCCACTTCCAAGACTGTCTCAGTCACATGCCTGGCAGGCTGATGCTGACTGGCCAGTAGGAGCACAGCTAGGGCTGTTGGCCAGGGGCCTTAGTTTTCTTCCATTTGGTCTCTCCAGGTGGCTTGGTTAGACTCTTCACAGTGTGGTAGTTTCAGAGTAGTTGGATATCTTACATGGTGCTTCCCACAAAGGGCAAAAATGATAGCTGCTGTCAAAGTTAAAAACTAAACAGGTGAGGAAATAGATTTCATTCAGGCAATTACATTAGGGAGAGTACTCCAGATTTGACGATCAGAGTGTCTCAGCAGGGTGGTTTTGCCCTATACTTTTATTACTATTTTAGAGCATGGTTTTGCTGTTGTCTAGGCTGCTCTCAAACTCCTGGGCTCAAACAATTTTCCCATCTCAATCTCCTGAGTAGGTGGGAGTACAGGTGTGCACCACTATGCCTGGCTGCTTTATACTTTTACAGGGAGGCATAGACAGGTTATAGATGAGATGATTACAGTTGGGATTATTTTTGTAATCAGAGAATTCTCAGCTATGAAATGTTTATCGCTACCTAATTTCAAGGGGGAAAAAGTAGTTCTAATCCTAGCTAATCATTCATGAGACAAATAGGAAGTTGAAAGGTGACTGACCTTCCCCACAGGTTCGGGAAAAAAGGAAAGGTATGTGTTTGGTCTTGTCACAGGTCATCTACTAGTTTTATCAGAGAAACTGGACAATGAGTCTCATTTAAGTAATATGGAGAAGGATTGGTCTTTGTGGTAAACTGTTTCGCAGAACACAAAAAGATGGTGGGATTTCTTAACTATTTCTGTTTCCCGTGAGTCTCTGGTAAAGTTCAAAGTTGTCACTGCAAAGCCTTTTTTTTTTTTTTTTTTTTTTGAGACGGAGTCTCACTCTGTCGCCCAGGCTGTAGTGCAGTGGCGCGATCTCGGCTCACTGCAACCTCCACCTCCCAGGTTCATGCCATTCTCCTGCCTGAGCCTCCCGAGTAGCTGGGACTACAGGCGTGTGCCACCATGCCTGGCTAATTTTTTGTATTTTTAGTAGAGACGGGGTTTCACTGTGTTAGCCAGGATGGTCTCAATCTCCTGACCTCGTGATCCACCCGCCTTGGCCTCCCAAAGTGCTGGGATTACAGGCGTGAGCCACCGCGCCTGGCCCTGCAAAGTCTTTTAAGGCCTAGGCCTAGAAGTGACAGAGAGTAATTTTTGCCATATTTGATTGTTTAAGGCAGGTGACAGGTCCGGCCCAGACTCAAGGGCAGAGGACTATACATGGGCATGAATACTGGGAGGCACAGTTAATTGTGGGCCATAAGAAAATAGTCTACCACAAGGTCTGAATCTTGGGCTGAATATTTAGAATGGGATGCCATTAGCATAACCTATGTGGTAGCTGAAACTATGAGGTGGGATCACTCTGTGGGTGTACACAGTGGTAAATGCAGAAAAGAGTCCAACAACTTTGTAAACATATGAGAATGGAATCTTGAGGGTTGTCATTTTCCTAGTTTCTCAGAAGCCCCTGTTAATCCTATTTCTTCATATACATTCATCCCAGGATTTTCTGTCATTTTGTTGCTAGCCCCATTTCTTGACTATCATCTCAGTATTCACCAGTCTAACAGTGATGATGACTGGTCTAGACAGAACTCCCAATTAGGGAGTTTTTACATTTTATTTATTTGATAAATAAATAAATCTGGCCGGACTAAATCTGGCCACAGGCACTAACATAACCTGTTCAGTTTCTGCAACAGAAAGAGGGGCAACAGAAAAAGAGGGATCCCTGTGTGAAGTGGGGTGTTTGTCCACAAAGGTCTCCCACACAGGCATCTTCCTCTGAAGCTAGATAACCTTCAGAAATATGACCTTTCTCTGACTTGGTTTCCTTTTCTGGACTAAACAGTATCAATATTCGTTGGAGCTCTTTGTGAAGAAAAGCTAATAAAATACCATAAATCTCTTTTACTAAGTGAAGCATTTTCCACTCTAATTAACATTATGATTTAAAGGCTTTCATACTGGGGAAACAAACACCACATTCCCACGTGCTTGGGTTAAAGGGGATCTTAAATCATGATTATGCAGAGACCAAGGGCAACGATAAAAGTTTTAGACATTACCTGTGTTCTGATAGTCATCAGACGTTTAGGGAGATACTACAACACTGAAGACCCTATCCAAGTTTATGAGATAAAGATAGAAACCACAGTCTAGTATTGAGGGCTTGTGAAAAAATAACTCCTAACCTTTATTTTTCTATGGGTTGTACTACAAGGTAGGTCTGCACAAAGTGCTAGTGACTCCTCTAAAGTAGGCAGGGGTAAGTTTCACGGAGAAAGTGACAGATGAGTTGAGTTAGAAGCCTACTCAGCTACAGAAAAATGTGGCATGGAAGGCCATTTACCTGTGACAAGGAAATGTAAATTCCTTGGCAGGAGAGCCAGGATCTCAGGAGATTCCCCGGGACCCTCTGCTCCCCTTCTCAGCCCAACCCTGGGAAGATAGTTGGTGGATGTGAACCTCTGACTAAGACCCAGGAGCTGGTTCCCAGCCTCCAGCCGCGCGCCGGTTGGAAGCAGGGAGAGAAGGGAGGGGTAAAAGCCCTCAGGCGCATGCGCTCAGCAGCCTGCCGGCTCAGCCAAGGAGAGCTCTGCCCGCGGCTCACTCCCCACTTACTCGCTTCTCGCGCCTCGCGGGCCCCAGAAACCCGGACCCGAGAGCGAGCGCGTTGCGCTCGCGCGCAGACTTCAGGTCCCGGGCGGGCGCCTGCGCACGAGCTTCCCAGGCGCGCGGGCTGCGAGGTTATTAGAGGTGGAGCGCGGGGAGGGCGCGCGGCGGGAGGCGGCCGCCGTTACGGCGCGAGCGTGGTCACGTGGCCGCTGGTCACCGCCGCCACCCCCTCCCGCCCTGTTCTCTTTCAGGTCGGGCCGGGCCCGGCCGCTTCCGCGAGCGCCCTGCAGACTGAGGGAGAGAGAGAGAAAGAGGAGGGGAGGAGGAGGAGGAGGATTCAGGGAATAGGAGCTGGGGAGCCCTTCTGCGCCACAGGTAAAATAAAATAATAATGATGATGATCGTAAAAAAGCCCAAGCCCTCTGAACGCCTCCGCCTTCCTCCAGTGCAGCCCCACATGCAGTCGTTCCCGCCCCGGCCTCCCACTCAGCCTCAGGACAGGTTTCGCCTCCCTTCGCGCCGCTGCTGCAGCCGCAGCCGCCGCCGCCTTCTCACGGGAGGGCCTGAGGGTGCCGCCGCCACGGCGGACGGGTTGCCGCACCGCCCCCCGTTTGTGCGCCTCGGAGTCGGCGTCGGGGGTGGATGGCGGGAGGGGTGGACCCTTCAGCTCCCTGGCGGGCAGGGCGGGCAGGGCGAGCTGGGCGGGGTGGCTGCTTGCAGTCTGCCTGCTTTTCCTGCCCCAGGAGGTCGGGGTCTAGACTGGAAGGCCAGCTGCAGTAAAGGCAGGGCCTGGCGGCTGGACTAGTGCTCAACTTCCTACTTAGTAAATTTCCATGTTCATTTGGGCCCCGGGAAGCACGCTTCCTTCCCTAGCCGGAAGCGAAACGGGCCCTGAATCCTCAAACCTTAAAAAATAGTCTTTAGAAGAGAGAAGCCTTGACTTCACTTTTGAGGAAGGGAACCGTGACCTGGATTTAGTACGACTCAAGTTTATTCACACGTAAGAAACTGAGGTCTTTCAGGATAAGAGCAAAAAAAAAAAAAAAAATTCGCAGGGAGGGCAAATCCCGCTCCCCACCCCGACTTTTCCTGGAAAAACACACGGACCTTCACTACAAGATTCGATTCTACAAGTGACCTAGAATTTGTTCGATACTAGTTACTCGTTTTAGTTACAGGAATTATAATCTGTGTTTAAAGTTAACATCCTGTAGATTTTTTTCGAATAATAACTTTCTGGAAAGAGTTCATTTGTCAACTCTGAATTGGACAAAATCCTAAGATTTTAACATGCAGGTTTCACACGTTTGGACCAGGTTGCCTGGAATTTCTAGACCCGGTAATTCTTTTGTAAACCTTTATAAGTGTTGTGCTCTTGCACAAAATACTTAAAGCAGGAAGCAATAAATAGGTATTGTTGAAAAATAAGCCTTTGCTATCGGTGGCAAAGAAATTCGTTTATATATTGGTTTTTTTCTTTGGGCTTTTCTGATTCCGTGTCTTGGTACTTTTCATACCATATCTCTGAATTCATTTGTAAACTTGAGCATTTTTAATTTTTACAGCTATCTGCAGTATCACAGAACACTCAAACCTTAATGTGGGTGGGAATCACTTGGGGCTCTTATTAAAAATGCATTTTCTGGTTCAGTAGGCCTATGGTGCATTTTGATATTGTACATTTCTGATAACGTGCAGCTTTGAGTAGCAAGGAAGTGGATAACTTGTGTGCAAAGAAATAAAGTGATGTATTTATCAATAAACACGTTCTTTTTAATAACTCACCCCCGGGTGTAGAGGTGGCTTGGGAGAAGGGGCAAATGGCAGGATGAACTGAGAAAGCTTTCAGAGTGAGCAGGCTGAGTCTGGATTCCAGGGGAGGGGATAAGAAGAGTGCAAATATTGTGTCTGTATGCTATATGGTGACTGCATCACCTGGTCTATGAATTTTCCATTAGAAGCTTGGTGTGCTGTTAGGTGAAAGACTTGCTCAGCTATGCGTCATTGGGTTTTATCAGCATATAGGCGAGGAATCCTGGTCTCTGAGTGTACAGCTGAGATGAAAATTTCTTTTATTGGCGGAAGTATTGAGTGTGTGCTCTCAAATGCGGCCTCAGTTGAGTAGTGCATTCCTGAGTTTTGGAAGCAAATTTGCAAACAATTGAGAGTCGTACAGTGGGTGTTCTAACTGGATTCAGGTTTTTTCTAATGTAATTTTTTTCACACGTAAATTAAAAAGTTTAGAAATGTCACACATAACTTCATACACTTTATGGAGAAATGGTTGTACTTTTAATTTTTTTCTTTTTATTTATACTCCAACTGGCTGAGCAGAGGTTGTACTTCTAAATAACTTTGTGGAAGTTTTTAGTACCATAATTTTTATAATTTTCATTCCAGTCCTTTGATATTTATGACAGTACTTCTGAAGCGCTTACTGAGTGCCGGACACTGTTGTAAGTGCTTTACGGAACTTGACTTTTTTTTTTTTTTGAGACGGACTCTCGCTCTGTCGCCCAGGCTGGAGTGCAGTGGTGCAGTGGCGCGATCTCGGCTCACTGCCACCTCTCCCTTATGGTTTCAAACACTTCTCCTGCCTCAGCCTCCCAGGTAGCCGGGATTATAGCCGCCCGCCACCACTCCCGACTAATTTTATTTTGTATGTTCTTTTTTAGTAGAGACGGAGGAGTTTCACCATGTTGGCCAGGCTGGTATCGACCTCCTCACCTCAAGTGATGTGTCCACCTCGGCCTCCCAAGGTGCTGGAATTACAGGTGTGAGCCACTGTGCTCGGCCTACCTTTTTTTTTTGTTTTTTGTTTTTTTGAAAAGGAGTTTCGCTCTTGTCCAGGCTGGAGTATAATGGTGCGATCTCAGCTCACCGCAATCTCCGCCTCCCAGATTCAAGCGATTCTCCTGCCTCAGCCTCCTCAGGAGCTGGGATTACAGGCGCCCACCGCCATGCCCGGCTAATTTTTGTATTTTTAGTAGAGATGGGGTTTCACCATATTGGCCAGGCTGGTCTCGAACTGCTGACCCAAGTAATCCGCCTGCCTCAGCCTCCCAAAGTGCTGGGATTACAGACGTGATCCACCAGGATCACGCCAGGCCGCGCCTGGCCTGCTTTCATTTTAAAAGTCAAATTTGTCATCCGCCTCAGTGCTTGTAATCTTTTCTGAGTGAGATACTGAAATTTGCAGTTTCGTTTTGCTTGCACTTGTTCACTGGACCAGTAGTCACTGTTAAATGTAAAAGTATCTACTTCCTCTGAAAGTTTTTTATTCCTTTATTTCCTGCCTGGGCTTGTCCTCCACCCTACATGTATGCGTAGTGGATTTAGTGTTTGTTATCCTAACCTTTAGGTTTAGAGATTGACTGGGTTTCTGACTTTTTATTTGGCCAATGAGGACGATACAGAAAATGAAGCATTGGTCATTATCACATTTTAACACTGAAAAAGTAAGAAGGACAACCCCGGAATAAAAGATGATCTTTTAAGTTGAATAATTTGTGTTTCATTTAAAAATGAATATATAATCCCTTCTCTTAACCCCCTTTTTGTCTCAGACCACTGAAAGCTTTGTCCTGTTAGCAGCAGCAGTCTGAGAAGTGGTGCTAGTCCACCTGATCCTGAGACATTTCTCTCAACATGGGTAGATCATTGGAATGGCAGTGTGTACAGTGTGTGTACCAGAACTTGAGAAATGTGAGGTCGGGGTGGTGGGATGGTCAGCAGTGGAAGAGCTGGGAGAGGGGAGGGAGATCATTTGACGGAGAGGGCCTGTGGGCTGCTTCTAGTAGCATCAATTATTACTAGAATAATGGTGAGTTTGGGAAGGATGTCAGTGTAACAACAAATCTCAGTGTAAATGCTTTCTCAAAAACCTGTGAAGTGTTTAGGAAAATGTTTATCATTCTACAAATGTTAGGTAAACATTTAAAAATAATTCCTGAACAATGATTTAGTAACATTAAACATTATATAAATTGAGGGATAAAAAGAGGCTCAGAGATTATCATCAGAGGTTAAGATTGTCCCAAATTCTCTCTTGTTCTTTTGGAGTATTAGGATAGAGTTGAAACCCTTGCTGCATGCCCACTTGTTGGCTTTTTTATTTCTTACCCTGATGCTGTGTTGTGGGCTGCATGGACATACCAGCTCTGCCATGCTTTCTGGGCCTCACAGCTGAATGGCCAAGTCATTACTTACGGTTATCCCAGGGAAGCATTTGTTGCACATCCGAATGATGGAAGCCTTCTAATTGGTATTTTCAGCTATTAATAATAATTTTAATATTTTTACAAATTCTGTATGATTATGATATGTGTTATAATGCCATGCTGGTCAGCTACTTAGTCTCACAGTGCCTCACTTTTCTCATCTTTAAAATGGGGAAAATAATAGTAACTTTGAGAATTAGAGAGAGAGAGAGAGAGAGAGAGTGTGTGTGTGTGTGTGTGTGTGTGTTTAAAGCCCTTAATGCTATCACGTAAGTGATAGATATTCTGTGGATAATCTACAGTGTGGTAGATCATATCTATATAATCAAGACTGACTATATTTTTGGAGATTGTACAGTTTATTTGGGATAAGGCTCTATGGGCCAAGAAAGCAGAGTTTGTACTTTTTGGATGAAAATACAAAATTGGTATAGTAATGCTCTTATCCCTTTGGAGAATTAAATGCAAATAAATATAGTTTGACAGCTCAGATCTTTCAAAACAAGGAAGTAGGGCTGTAGAAAAAAACATGTCTTTGGTGGTGGTGTGAAAGGATTGGTTAAAATCTTTCAAGGGTAGTGTTGCGAAGCCTAGTACAGGATCACCTTTTTTTCTGAATGTCCATTAGTTTGGATGAAAAACATCTAAAGATAATGTCATTCAGTCATTGTCCAGTGTTGCATGTGGTTTCTGTGGCTAACTCCATGAAAATATTCAGTAATTGCAGATTTACTCTTTTTCTTAACTCAGTTGCCTAGAAAAGATGTTAACTGGGGTTTTTTTTTTGGAAACAAAATAGTCTTAAAAGTTTTGAAATAGGCATTACAGATGATTACATGTTATCATAGTTTTTTTGTTAAGACAAGAGTGTTTACCTTTACTTTTTTGCTAGTCATGAAGGCTACATGAAGAAGAATGATTGACTTTTTAAAATGGAATGATGTAATTTTATGATACTTTATGGAAGACTAGTTGTGTATGTATGTCTAAAGAAAATTCTGCTATGAGTGCATGTATTAGATCCAGTAATCACAGTATGTTAGGTTAGCCTGCCATTAGAAAAAAGAGCCACGTCCCCCCGTTATAGAAAGTAATGCCTATTGTTGAAATTTTATAAAAACAAATGATGAAAAATAATTATCTGCACTGTTGGGAATTTCTTAAGGTTCTCTTCAGGGCTGTCTTGCCTTGAGAGATACTGCAAAATGAATGTCAGTTTTGTACCACAAGTATTAGTTTAGAAAGCTGAGTAACACATGTTGGTTAAGCAGGAGTGTTTTATCTTCTAGGGTTACTAAACCTTTTGTCCCTAAGTAAGATAAAAAGGTTGAACCAAAAGTACTTAGATTTCCACTTCTAATTGTGAGTCTTCAGAATAACTAGACCAGTGAGAAGTAAGCCCCCACTTCTGACATAAGCACCATGGGGAAGATACATCAGAGAAAAACGGCTCCCACCTGATGGAGTTGGAATAAGCACATATCTTAGGAACCGGCTGCAGAGGTATGCATTCTGTTTGCTGATAAGTGGGGATCAGAATGAACCCCTTTAGAGTTTCCCACAACAGGTGGGAAGTGTTTTTTTTGTCTTTTTTTTAAATTGAGACAGAGTCTCACTCTGTCACCCAGGCTGGAGTGCAGTGGCGCGATCTCTACTCACTGCAACCTCCACCTCCTGGGTTCAAGTGATTCTCCTGCCTCAGCCTCCTGAGTAGCTGGGACTATAGGTGCATGCCACCAAGCCCAGCTAATTTTTTTGTATTTTTAGTAGAGAGAGGGTTTCACCATGTTGGCCAGGCTGGTCTCAAACTCCTGACTCAGGTGATCCACCCGCCCCGGCTTCCTGGAGTGCTGGGATTACAGGCATGAGCCATTGTGCCAGGCCTCCAGGAAGTGTTTTGACTTTATATTGAGACTTTGGAGGTGTCCCAGCAGCTACCTGGCAGAAGTTCTAGAGGAGTTCCTAACGTTACATCTCTTGCCATCCTGGGATGGGATAGTGGATTGATTGCCTTGGATCCCTGGTGGATCTTTGGGGAATAAGGTTGGAGACGTGGAGTTGATAGGAGATGGAAAGGTAGTGCCACTATTTCCATGTTTGTCTACTGCATGTTCATTAAACTAGACCCCTTTTACTTCCATGAGGAACAAGAGTCTAATGGTAAGAGTGCTCATTTTTATAAATAGATGGGGTGACTTAGGAAGACTTGGGTCAAACTGCCTCCTCACCCACCTTCATTTCTCTAAGATTGGGGTTAATTTAAGTCTCTTTATCCTGTGGTATGTGTGTGTGCAAGTTTGTGTGTACCTATAGATCTACCTTTTTAATTTTAATTTTATTAAATTTTGTTTTTTAGAGACAAGGTCTCACTCTGTTACTCAGGCTGGAGTGCAGTGGTATGATTATGAGAGGCAGGACTAGCTGGATTTCCTAGGCCGACTAAGAATTCTTAAGCCTAGCTGGGGAAGGTGACTGCATCTGCCTTTAAACATGGGGCTTGTAACTCAGCTCATACCCAACCAATCAGGTAGTAAAGAGGGCTCACTAAAATACAAATTACGATAAAGCAGGAGGTAAAGAAATAGTCAAATCGTATATTGCCTGAGAGCACAGGGGGAGGGACAATGATTGGGATATAAACCCAGGCATTAGAGCAGGGAGCGGCAACCCCCTTTGGGTCCCCTCCCTTGTATGGGAGCCCTGTTTTCACTCTATTAAATCTTGCCACTGCACACTCTTCTGGTCCGTGTTTGTTACTGCTCGAGCTGAGCTTTCGCTCGCCATCCACCACTGCTGTTTGCTGTCGTCGCACACCTGCTGCTGACTTCCACCCCTCCGGATCCAGCAGGGTGTCCGCTGTGCTCCTGATCCAGCGAGGTGCCCGTTGCTGCTCCTGATCAGGCTAAAGACTCGCCATTGTTCTTGCATGGCTAAATGCCTGGGTTCGTCCCAGTTGAGCTGAACACTAGTCTCTGGGTTCCACGGTTCTCTTCTGTGACCCATGGCTTCTAATAGAGCTATAACACTCACCGTGTGGCCCAAGGTTCCATTCCTTGGAATCTGTGAGGCCAAGAACCCCAGGTCAGAGAACAAAAGGCTTGCTGCCATCTTGGGAGTGGCCGCCACCATCTTGGGAGTTCTAAGAACAAAGACCCACCCATAACAATTATACCTCATCCCAGCCTCATATACCTTTTTAAAAAAACTGAAATGGATTCAGCTATTTTGTTGTTTGCAGTTGTTTTTCACCTAATATGATATTACTCATGTCATTAGTTTTCCACGTAACTTTTAGTGGCCCCATACTATTTCATTGTATGAATGTACCATAAGTAGTCCTCCATTCTTAGACACCTAGATTTGTTTCATTCTTCATGATAAATAGTGCTACGTTGAACACTATTCTAGCTAATATCCCTCTGTGCCTATGCATTATTTATTTAGGAGAAATTGTTGTGGGTGGAATTGCTGGGTCAAAAGATCTGCTCATCTTTATTTTTCATTTTTATTATTTTTTTTAAGACAAGGTCTTGCTCTGTTGCCCAGGCTGGAATGCAGTGGCACGATCACAGCTCACTGCGTCCTTGAGCTCCTAGGCTCAAGTGATCCTTCCACCTCGGCCTTCTGAGTAGCTGAGACCACAGGCACATGCCACCATGCCCAGCTAATTAATTTTTTTTTTTTTTGTCGTAGAGACCATGTCTCTCTATGTTGCCCAGGCTGGTCTCAAACGTCGGGGCTCAAGCTGTCCTCCCACATCGGCCTCCCAAAGTGTTTGGATTATATTTGTGAGCCACCACGCCTGGGTTGCCCATCTTTAACAGTTGTGTTTATACATGGCCAAATTGCCTACCAAAAAGATTATGCCAGTTTACCCTTTACAACAAAGCCATTTGAGAGGCCTTTTACTTGCCATTATTGGGATTATCATTTTTGTCAAACAGCTTTATTCGGGTTTGACTTTATACTTCCCTTCTCTTGCCTTCTTACAGGTTTTAACATTTTATGTAGCTAAGTCTTGTTCTTCCTTTAGGTATCTTACGTAGATAGGCTTTTCCTACCTTATGTTTATATAGTGATTAATTTTATTTTTTCAACTGTTTTCGTACTTTCATTTTCAATTTTTGGTTTTGCAGTTATTCTAGAACATGTTTAGTTGTACAGTATGAAGTAGAGGGTCCAAAAAATTTTAAGCTTTTGATTAGCCAGTTTCCTCAATACTGTTTAATGAATGATTTCTTTTTCTGTGGATGTCAGAAACTTTACTATTGGGTCTTCTATTCTGTCTCACTGTATTTTATTTTTTATTTTTATAAATGGGATTTCTCTCCCCCTCCGCCCTCCACATATATATGTAGGTATATAAAACATTTATAAAGGTTTATATATAGTGTATTAGAAAATACATTGTATGAATGTACTATAAGTAGTCCCTCATCTTTAGATACTTAGATTTCTTTCAATCTTTATGACAAATAGTGCTACACTAGACATTATTATAGCTAATATCCCTTCGTGCCTATGCGTTAATTATTTGGGAGAAATTGTTGTGAATACAATTGCTGGGTCAAAAGATCTGCCCATCTTTACTTTTCATTTTTTTTTGAGGCAGGGTCTTGCACTGTTGCCCAGGCTGGAACCCGTTTTGTTTCTTTAATGCTGTATATATTTTCTTAACCTGACTATTGCTGGTAAATAGAAGAGTTTTTAACTTCTTTTGTATATTTGTTGTGTAACCAGTCGCTTTTTGAATCTGTTATTTATTATAATGGCTTTTCAGTTAATTCTCTTAGATTTTCCAGATACATAATCATACCATCTGGAGCCAGCCATTTTTTTTAAGGGTTTTTTCATGATTAATTTTGACTTATGGAAGTTGTGCTAGAATGATTTTTCTTAATTTCATTGACTTGAAATACAATGTTTTGATATGGTACCTGTGTTTTATCTACTCAGCTCTCAAAAGGGTTTTAAAATATCTGGAAAATCACTCTACCAAATGATCTCTAAGGACCCTTCTAGCTCAGAAATTATGTGATTCTACTTTATGTCAAAAGATTCCTGGTAATGTACATAGCTCTCTTCCTTTATAATTATTGCTGTCTAGCTCCACCCCCCCAAGTGATTACTCTGCACTTTTATTTCCTTAGAACTTGAAGATTTTTTCTGTGTGGTTTAGTGTAAATTAAAAGAGAAAACTGACAGACTACAGAGCTCAGACTGTGCAAAATCACATTTCATGATTTTCTTCTGGTAAGATCCTTATGGTGAGTTTACTCATCAAGCTATGTTCCTACCATGGACTACTTAAAGTTCCCCAAGCCACATTTTGTAATTGTCAGAACTGAGGTTAATAGAAGTCATTGGGAAGTGATAAATAGATCTGGATGCAGTGAAGATAGGACAGAACGGGAGAGGTAGGAATGGGGAAGCACCTAGTATGAACTCTTCTTTCTCTGGCCCCCTTTCTGCTTCATGATTCTCTCTCTGGACTCCATTGATTCTGCCCTCTTACTGATTTTCTGGCTTCCTGTTTATTTTCTAGATATACCTTGTCTCCTTTCTTTCAGAAAATTGCTCCTTACCTCCATTCTACTTTGATCAGGAGTACTATATGCTTTCTACCAGTATGGGAGGTGGTCCTGATCAGTTTCCCTAATGTCCCCATCTTGTCACAAAACTACTACAAAATTTCATGATCAGTGGCAATCATGTATTCCACTTTGCAAAGGGTGTGGCAAAGTATTGATTAAAGTTGAGTGTCCTTATAACATGAAACTACTGATATGGAAGAATTAATGAAAGGAGAGACAGATACTTCATAAAGACAAACGGTCAGAGAATTATATATATATATTTAAATTTTATTTATTTATTTATTTATTTATTTTTTTGAGACGGAGTCTTGCTCTGTCACCCAGGCTGGAGTGCAGTGGTGTAATCTTACTGCAACCTCCCATTCTTCTGTCTCAGCCTCCTGAGTAGCTGGGATTACAGGCGAATGCTACCAGGCCTTGCAAATTTTTGTATTTTTAGTAGAGTTGGGGTTTTGCCATCTCTTCTGGTGGCCATCTCTATTGGTCAGGCTGTTCTTGAACTCCCGACCTCAGGTGATCCATCCGCCTTGGCCTCCCAGAGTGCTGAGATTACAGGCGTGAGCCACCGTGCCCAGCCAGAAAATTATAGAATAGTAACTGAGTGGTTGAATGTTACAAAGTAGATAGTGTGGGAGTAGTGTCACCAAGATGGAAAAAGCTTCTGAAGAGTCTTTTTTTGTTTGTTTTTTGTTTTTTGAGATGGAGTCTCGCTCTGTTGCCCAGTCTGGAGTGCAGTGGTGTGACCTTAACTCACTGCAATCTCTGCCTCATAGGTTCAGGGGCTTCTTCTGCCTCAGCCTCCTGGGTAGCTGGGATTACAGGCGCCCACCACCATGCCCAGCTAATTTTTGTATTTTTAGTAGAGATGGGGTTTCACCACATTGGCCAGGCTGGTTTCTAACTCCTGACCTCAAGTGATCTGCCTGCCTTGGCCTCCCAAAGTGCTGGGATTACAGGTGTGAACCACTAGGCCTGGCCCGAAGAGTCTGTTATCTTAGACCTCCAACCTGATTTCCTCCCTGAACTTTCAGATCTGTGTATCTGATTGCCTACTGGATGACTCCACTTCTTAATGGCTCACAGGAAACTCAGTTTAGTAAGTCTGCAACAGAATTTACCTTCTTCTCTTACAAAAAATCTTTACAAGTGTGTGTTTTTTAATTAAATTAATTTTTTTTTTAAAATCTCAGCACTACCATCTCCCTAGTTACTCAAGCCAGAAACGTGGCAGACACATTTTACTCCATTCTCTACATCCTCATGTACAGGCATCAAACTCAACCCTGTGGATTTGAACCCATTGTGTCTTCATCCCTACTATGTCTTCTCTAGTTCAGGTCCCCATCGTCTCTTGCCTTTGTTTCTGTAAGGTCTTCTGACTGGTGTCCCTGCAGCCAGGTAGGTAATCTTTTTAAGCTCTCACGATTCTCTTATTCTGTGGCTTAAAACCGGATATTCTCCATTGCCTATTTCCAGTTTCATGACACCCTCTTTTTTTTTTTTTTTTTTTTTTGAGACAGAGTCTTACTTTGTCTCCAGGCTGGAGTGCGGTGGCATGATCTCAGCTCACTGCAACCTCCGCCTCCCGGGTTCAAGCAATTCTCCTGCCTCAGCCTCCTGAGTAGAGTAGCTGGGACTATAGGTGTGTGCCACCATGCCCAGCACATTTTTGTATTTTTAGTAGAGATGGGGTTTCACCATGTTGGCGAGGATGGTCTCAATCTCTTGACCTCGTGATCCGCCTGCCTCGGCCTCCCAAAGTGCTGGGATTACAGGCGTGAGTCACTGCACCCAGCCTCATGACCCCCTCTTCTGCCTCCCTTATATTGTGTGATTTTGTAAAAAAGTAAAAAGTACTGAAATTCTTTGATTTTGGAACTGTTCATGTTTTTGCTTGCCTTGGGCACAGAGTAGTTTTTCTGTCTCTTCATCTTACTCACTTTTGTGAGGTCTTAGCTTAAATGCCACTCTGTTCCAGGAAGCTTCTTTATACTACCAAGTCTGTGTTGTGCTCTTCCTGTTTGGCCAAATACTCTATACTATAATATTTATGTATTACTCATAATACATAAATATTATGAATTATGAATTATAATATTTATTGTGAATTATAATTACCTTTTTACTCATTAGTCTATGTCCTGCTTTTAACTGCTCTGTGAGTGCCAGGGCCACGTATAACATCTTTACTTTAATACTTATGGTGGCATGCTTGTTAAAAATAGATGTCCAATACCAGGTACTGTTCTATGTGTTAAAAATACAGCAGTAAATAAGAGGCTGTTCTGGTTGTTAACTGCTGTGTGGCAAATGGCTTCAAAACTTTGCAGCTTAAAACAACAGTAATATTTATTTACTCATGATTTTATGATTTTTGTAGGACTCATTGAGGGTAGTTTATCTTCGTTTCATCTGGTGTCAGCTCAGTGGGGGTTAGATTATCTACTTCCAAATGGCTCACTTACATAGCTGGCAGTTTATGCTGGCTGCTGTCCAGGAGCTCAGCTAGGGTTATTTACTAGAGGTACTAAATGAGGCCTTTTCCTGTGGCCTGGCCATGACTGGTAGCTTCTAAGAAGGAGTGCTCTAAGAACAAGCATTTCAAGAGGCAAAAAGTGGAAAAACCTAGTCCTCTTAAAGGCTAGGCTAGGAACTGATAGAGCATTACTTCTGCTGTATTTTGTTGGCTAAGAAGACAGAGTCAGCCCAGATTCAAGAGGAAGAGAATTAAACTCCATCTATTGGTGGAGAAAATGACAAAGAATTTGCAACTATACTTAATTTGCTACACAAACTTAAAGTACAAAAAATGAAACTACAAAAATTGTGGAATGAATTAATTCCTGTCTATACTTTCGTCTTCTTAAGAATCAAAGTACAACATTAAGTATAATTTTTTTTTTTTTTTTGAGATGGAGTTTCACTCTTGTCCCCTAGGCTGGAGTGCAGTGGTGCATTCTTGGCTCACTGCAACCTCCGCCTCTCTGGTTCAAGCGATTCTCCTGCCTCAGCCTTCTGAGTAGCTGGGATTACAGGTGCCTGCCACCACGCCCGACTAATTTTTTTGTATTTTTAGTAGAGATAGGGTTTCACCATGTTGTTCAGGCTGGTCTCGAACTCCTGGCCTCAGGTGATTCGCCCGCCTTGGCCTCCCAAAGTGCTGGGATTACAGGCGTGAGCCATCAATGCCTGACCAACATTAAGTACAATTTTAAAAAGTGACCTTTGTTCTCACTCTTCTTGAACAATTTTACTTAATGTTCTTTATTTCTGTAATTATTCAGATGGTTTCCTAATTTTGTTTGTTTGTTGTTTTTGAGACAGTCTCGCTCTGTCTCCCTGGCTGGAGTGCAGTGGCGTGATCTTGGCTAACTGCAACCTCTGCCTCCCAGGTTCAAGCGATTCTCCTGCGTCAGCCTGCTGAGGAGCTGGGACTACAGGTGCGTACCACAACGCCCAGCTAATTTTTTGTATCTTTAGTTGAGATGGGGTTTCACCGTGTTAGCCAGGATGGTCTCGATCTCCTGACCTCGTAATCTGCCTGCCTTGGCCTCCCAAAGTGCTGAGATTATAGGCGTGAGCCACCTCGCCCGGCCCGGTTTCGTAATTTTTACATTTTAATTGAGCATGTAACTTAATCAGTTTTGTGTTCTGTTTTTTTTTTTTTTCTCTCAAATTTCATCTTTCACAAATCCTCATGCACTGATAGTACCCTAAGCATATTTCTAGAGTTGAGATTATTGTATGAGAGGGCATGTGTAATAGAAATTTTGGTACTTAACTGCAAAACTGCCTTATAGAAAGATAATTTATACCTCAGCTTTTAGTGCAGGAGAGAACTAATTTGTTTAGAACATTGCTATCAGAGGGTGTTGTAAATCATTGTTTTTGGTTAGTCTGTTGGCAAAAATTGATAGATTGCTTTTATTTTTCTTTCTTTATTGCCTGTTTGAGCCTTTGTTTATTTTTAGGGATATTCACTTTTTTTTTTTTTTTTTTTTACTGATTTTCAGGTGCACTTGAGTATTGTATCTTTAACTCTATGCCTATCATATATTGGAAATATTCCCAACATTGTTTTTAAATTTGCTATATATTTTTAAAATTCTTATTAAGAACTATTACATTTTTATGTAGTCTCATATATTACTCTTTTTGTTTATGATTTTTGGTTTTGGGATAATGTTGGAAAGACTTTCCCTATTCCAAAATTATAAAACTGTTAACACTTAATTGATGCTACATTTTTCTGGTTTCATATTTTTATGTATACGTCTTTGACCTATTTGAAAATATTTTTTCTGTGTACAGAGAAAGTAAGGAACCAAATTTATTTTTTTTTTCAAATGGCTTGACAACTTTTGTAGCATAATTTATTAAGTTACCTTTTTCCACAGATTTGAAGCACCACCTTTATTAAATTCAAAATGCCCATATGTTCTTGGATCTGTCTCTGGAATCTTGGATTTATTCCATTGAGCCGTTTGTCTCTATATGTATCAGTAACAAGTTCCTGTAGCTCTTAGTACGTTATAATATCTGAATAGGACCAGACTTCCCTCATTATTCTCTTTATGAATTTTTTTTGGTTGGTCTCACATGTTTACTTTCATGATTTTTGATAGTTTTTCAGTTGATTCTCTTTGGTTTTCTAGGTAGAAAATACCTACAAACATTGGTGAATGTTCCGTCTTCCTTTCTAATATTTACGCCTTTTTATTTTGTTGGCTTATCTAATTCCTTTGGCTACCACTTTCAGAATAAATTTAATTAATAGTGATGGCAGCCAGGCTCCTTGTTTGATGCCTGATGTTAATGGCAATGTTTCAAATATTGCTCCGTTAAACATTGTGCTGACTTTGGTTAGGGTGTGTGGGTATGCGTGTGTGTGCTCTTTAAAATACATATAACATAATTTCTGTAAGGTGTGGATGTTGACTGTTATCAAATGCCTTTTTGGGTTTCTCTTGACATAGTTATATTTTCCACCCTTTGTCCTTCCAATATGGTGAATTATATTAACAGATTTTTCTAGTATCAAAATATTGTTATGTTCTTAGAGTGAACATTTATTGTATATTACTTTGTAATATAGTGTGGATTTCTACTTGCTAATACTCTTTTGGATGTTTGTAGCCATAGTCATTCATAAGCGAAACAGGCATGCAGTTCTATTTATGTGTTCTCTTTGTGAAGTTTAACATCACTGTTTTACAGGTTTCATCAAAATAATATCCTTTCTCTGTGCTCTGGAACAGTTTAAAGAGCATGTCATTGAAATAACTCACCTATTTGTGTAGGCCTGGTGCTTTTTGTGGAGTATTCCTTTGTTTATTCTCTTAGCTTCTTCCTTGGTTATTTATGTGTTAAATTTCTCTCATTTCTTGGATCAATTTTGGTAATTTGTATTTTTCTAGAAAAATCATTTATTTCATGTAGACTTGTGGACGACTAACAATTTAATAAACGTTTGGGTTATTTCCCCTTTTTGGTGATTTCTGCTTTTGTTATTGTTTCTTATGACTCTGTTTCTTGGTAGAAACAAGATTGAACTCAGTTCTCCTTTATTTATTATCTTTTCACCACACTGGCTAAGCTTCCAGTTGTTTCAAATACTTAATTTTTGTACTTTTTTTGAGACCGAGTCTCACTCTGTCACCCAGGCTAGAGTGCAATGGCACGATCTTGGCTCACTGCAACCTCTGCCTCCCGGGATCAAGCGATTCTCCTGTCTCAGCCTCTCGAGTAGCTGGGATTACAGGCATGCGCCACCGTGCCCGGCTAATTTTTGTATTTTTAGTAGAGATGGGGTTTCACCATTTTGGCCAGGCTGGTCTCAAACTCCTGACCTTGTTATCCACCTGCCTCGGCCTCCCAAAGTGCTAGGATTACAGGCATGAGCCACTGTGTCCGGCCAATTTTTGTACATTTTAAGTATTGCTAGTGGGGGGACAATCAGTAGACCACTAAATTCCACAGCCGTTATACATATTTCTATTTGAAGACTTAATTTCAGAATCTTACTATCTATTAGTAGCCGCATAATAGGATTGATCTGTTAGATTTGGTAAGATTCTATTCTAGACAGTATTGGTGGAATCAAGTTGAGTAAAGAGGTTATTCTTTGCTGTCAGTGTTACGTAGTTCCACAAAATGAAACTTTTAGTGATTAAGATATAAAAATATGAAACCTTTTGAAATAGAAAACAGGGTAATATGGTCAGCTTGTTTACATGGACAAAGTAATTTTCTGAAAACAACTAGAAGAGCAGGATAAAATATATTAAAAAGGTTTATTCTTTCAGAGCTAACATGTGTAGCAGCAAAAGAAATCATCAGCAAAGTAAACAGACAACCTACAGAATGGGGGGAAATATTTCTAAACTACCCATCCAACAGAGGTATAATATCCAGAATCAATAAGGAACTTAAGCAATTGAACAAGCAAAAAACAAACAACCCCATTAAAAATTGAGCAAAGAACATGAACAGGCACTTTTCAAAAGAAGACATACATATGCAGCCATAAGCATATGAATAAATGCTCAGCATCATTAATCATTAGGGAAATGCAAATCAAACCCACAATGAGATACCATCTCATACCAGTCAGCAATGGCTATTACTAAAAAGTCAAAAAATAACATGCTGGTGAGGTTTTAGAGAATAAGGAATGCTTAAAAACTGGTGGTGGGAATGTAAATTAGTTTAGCCATTGTGGAAAAGTAATGTGGTGATTTCTCAACTTAAAATAGAAGTATCATTTGACCTACAACCCCATTATTGGGTACATGCCCAAAGAAATATAAATTTTTCTATCATAAAAACACATGCACACGTATGTTCATTGCAGCACTATTCACGACGGCAAAGACATGGAATCAACTTAAATGTCCATCACTGGTAGACTGGATAAAGAAAATGTGGTACATATACACCATGGAATACCATAAAAAAGAATGACATCATGTCCGTTGTAACAACATGGGTGAAGCTGGAAGCCATTATCCCAAGTGAACTAATGCAGGAACAGAAAACCAGATACTGCATGTTCTCACTTGTAAGTGTGAGCTAAACATTGAGTACACATGGACACAAAGAAGGGAACAACACACACTGGGGCCTACTTGAGGGTTGAGGGTGGGAGGAGGAGGGAGATGATCATAAAAGTACCTATTGGGTACTGTGTTTATTGCCTAGGTGATGAAATAATCTGCACACCAAACCCCTGTGACATACAGTTTACGTATATGACAAACATGCTCGTGTACCCCTGAACCTAAAATTAAAAAACAAATTACCAGGACTGAATCTATATGAAGGCAGGAATTCAGAGAGAGAAGCAGAGTATTAAAGACTGCTTTTCTTCTGAGGACATTTGCCACATTCTGAGGAGCTTTTACTTTGCTTTTGAAGGCCTCACAAGGCACAGGATATAGAAATGGAAGCCCAGGTTGGCCCAAGGTGGGGAGTCTAGTAAGAAATTCCTTCCCTATAAAACTGAGACTCCAAAGAGCCATGCCTGTAGAGTATGAGCGAACCAAAATTAAAACCCTGCTATGCTCTTGCCCACAGGAGGCTGCAAGAAAAGTTGCCTTGGACCTAAAAAAAAAAAAAAAAAATACTTCTTCGCTCCTAAGTAGTTACAACAACTGGCCTTCTCTCTCTTGGATTTGCAGTTCAAATTTTACTTTGCCTGGTACCAAAAAAATCCCTCAAGCTGTAACTTAAAGTGGTTTTAGATGCCTCACAGAAAGAAATGAAAATCCTCTCAGAATACATTTTAATTTTAGGCTCCAGGGAATTCTAACAAATAATTTTCCATAGAATTAGTTCACAGTAAATTATAACCAAGCACACAAGGAAACTTGATGCCATGAGTAAGAGGCAGCAAAAACGACAGAAATAGACCCTTAAAAACTTTGGATATTGGAAATATCAGACAGAGATTATTAAACAACTGTATTTATTGATGGAAAAATATCTGCTGGGAACAAGAAACTTAACACATTTGAAAAAGACCTAAGCAATGAAGCCTGTACAAGTGAAAAATGCAGTAATAATTATAATGAAAAAGTTGGGTGTAGTTAACAGCAGATTGGATACAACTAAAGAAAGAGATACACAATGACCTGGATATATGAGTGAAGAAGTTATCCAGAATGTATCGCAGAGAAGGAAATGGGCAAAAAGAAAGAGGGTAAGATATATATTTATAAACACACACATACACATATTACATAAAATGAGAAAGTGACATGTCTTTCATTAGTTTTCCAAAAGCAGAAGGGAAAAATAATGGGAAAGGAATAGACAATATTTGATGAGATAATAGTTGAGAATGTTTCAGAGCTGATAAAAAGCACCATGACAAATTTGAGAAGCTGAGAGAACTGCAAGCAGAATAACGTAAAGAAAATATGCTTCTAGAGACATCATAGTAAAATGAAGAACATCAACAACAAAGAAAATCTCTTAAAAGTTGCCAGAGAATAAAAGATTACCTTCAAAGGAGCTGAGGCAGTTACAATGATAGCTGACTATACAGGGGCAAAAATGGAAGCCAGGAAACAGTGGAGTGATATCTCAATGTGCTGGAAAAAAATTTGCCAATCTAGGCTGGGTGCGGTGGCTCATGCCTGTAACCCCAGCACTTTGGGAGGCTGAGGTGGGAGGATTGCTTGGGCCCAATAGTTTGAGACCAACCTGGACAGCATAGTAAGACCCCATCTCTACAAATACTTTAAAAAAATTAGACGAGCATGGTGGCATGTGCTGGTGGTCCCTGCTGAGACCGTAGGCACAGCCATTTGGAAGACTGAGGCTAGAGGATTGCTTGAGCCCAGTGAGGCTGCAGTGAGTTGTGATTGTGCTACTGCGGTCCAGCCTGGATAACACAGAGTGAGAGTTTGTCTCAAAAAAAAAAAAAAAAAAAAGTTGCCAATCTGGATTTCTATACCTGATGAAAATATATTTCAGGAGTAAGGGTAAAATAGTGAAATAGACATTTTCAGATAGAATTGGAAAATATTCTCTGATTTTAAAGAGAACATGTATAGATAGATATATTTTCTGATTGGTTCTAGTATTATAATGAAGTATTCTAATGTAGTTGACCCTTGAACAGTGTAGGAGTTAAGGGTGCCCACTCCCTGTGCAGTTGAAAATCCATTGATAACTTTTGACTCCCTCAAACTTAACTACTAATAGCTTACTGTTTACTGCAAGCCCCACCGACAATATAAACAGTTGGTTAACACATAAATAGACTGGTATCTACATGTATTTTATGCGTTAATTTTGATATTTATAGGCTGTGTGGTTCATCTGAATTTTTTCAAATTGTTGTGAATCTCCAAAAAATTTTTTAAATATATGTTTTGAAAAAATCCACGAGTGTACTGGCACAGTTCAAACCCATGTTGTTCAAGGGCAAACTGTATAAACAATTCTGAGCTTCACATAATTATTTTATTCTTAGAAAATTATTGTTTATACTTAGTAAACACAGATACTGTTTGGCAGTACTTTTACCAATACATTACTCCAACTTTTGGATCTTTGCTCTGTTCAGAATCATCAGTATTTTTGTAGGAAATCTTTTGTGGTGTGATTAATGGATGTTTTTAAGTCTTGCTATATTAATAATGTTTTTTTATTTTTACTTTTTTGGTTTTTTAAATTTTTTAATTTTTGTGGGTATGTAGTAGGTGTATATATTTATGGAGTACATGAGATGTTTTGGTTCAAGCATGCAGTGTGAAATAATCACACATAGAGAATGGGTATCCATCCCCTGAAACATTTATTCTTTGTATTACAAACAATCAAATTACACTTTTAGTTACTTTAGAATGTACCATTATTATTATTGTCTAGTCACCCTAGACAATAATATAGTTAATAATAGTTGCACTATATAATAGTAGGTTTTATTCATTCTTGAGAACTATTTTTTGTACTCAATGACCAATTTCACCCCAATAATGTAATTCTTAATATTCATATTTGAAATGGTAAAATGCAAACCACATTTGGGGAAAACCATGTCCTGCTATTTGCAAAAATTAGTCCTGGAAATTACTTTACTCTCACTGCCCCAGTCCCAAATACATTTCTGGGGGAAAAAATAGTGGGAGATGTGTTTTTCATCCATGAACAAGGTTTGTGTAAGGGAGATCCTAGGATAGTGGGAAGAGCAAACAGACCTTAAAGTTAAATGGATCTGGATTAGAATCTGGCTCCACCACTTAGTAATGCAATCATGCTCAAGTGACAACTGTTCTGAGACTTAGTTTTCTCATTTGTAAACTAGGGATAACGACTACCTTGCAGGTGTATTGTGGGTGTATTGCAGTTATGTTTGTAAAAGGCACTGAGGACAGTGTAAGACTCTGAGTGGGTTCCCAAGATATTGCAACTTAAAAATTGTTACTACAGGTTGAGCTTTTGAAAAATTGAAATCTGAAATGATCCAAAATCCAAAACTTTTTGAGTGCAGGTGTGACACCAGAGGTGGAAAATATCAAACCTGACCTGTGATGAATCACAGTGAGAACTTTGTTTTATGCACAAAATATTGTGTAAAATTACCTTAAGGCTGTGTACGTAAGGTATAAATGAAAGATAAATGAATTTTATGTTTATACTAGGGTCCCATCTCCAGGGTATCTCATTATATATATGCATATATTCAAAAATTTGAAAAAAAATCTGAAACACTTCTGGTCCCAAGTATTTTGTATAAGGGATACTTGTGCTGAGTAAAATAGAAGCGTTAATTAAATCTGGCAAGGAGGTTGAAATTGTACAAATAATATAAAAGAATTGATGATACTTTTAATATAGAAGATTTAAGGACGTTGATAGTAATGATACTTTTTTTTGAAGGCAAGAAAATATCAGAATAAGGCTTTACCTGTTGATTTGATGGTTAGTTTTCCTTAACGTTAGTTGTGTATGTTGCTCACAGGTCAGGCAACTTCACATTATTATTAGTAGTAGTAGTAGTTAATTAATTAATTTTTTGAGACAGTGTCTTGCTCTGTCACCCAGGCTGGAGTGCAATGGCGTGATCTCAGCTCACTGCAATCTCTGCCTCCTGGGTTCAAACAATTCTTTTACCTCAGCCTCCCCAGTAGCTGGGATTACAGGCGTGTGCCACTACCGCCTGGCTAATTTTTGTGTTTTTAGTAGAGATGGGGTCTTGCCATGTTGCCCAGGCTGGTCTTGAACTCCCGAGCTCAGGGAATCTGCCCGCCTCGGCTTCCCAAAGTGCTAGGATTACAGGCGTGAGCCACCATGCCCAGCCACATTATTATTATTATTACTATTTTTTGAGACAGGGTCTCACTCTGTCGCCCAGGCTAGAGTGTAGTGGCACAATCTCGGTTCACTGCAACTTCCACCAGCCAGGCTCACAGCTTCACATTTTTCATGACACTTATGAAAGAGGCAGTGGCATGAAGGCAAGATGAAATTAGTGACTTTATTTAAAAAGTTAAAAAGATTGCCAGTCAAACACACACACACACACACACACACACACATGCTCTCACACACTTACTTTTCTGTCTCTTGATGTTGAAGTTCATGTTGACAGTTAACTTACGGTAAACCTGAATTTTTAAAAATTAATTCAGTTAAAAAAATGGTTATAAACTATGTACTTGACATTACACTTTTGTTTTCCAAAGGTAAATTTATTGACCTGCAATAATTTAGGTTAACAGCCATCAGAGAACTCTAATTACTGTTTAAATTAAGAATACTTATTTCTATAAAATATTTGATAGACCTAGATTTTTCTTTTTATAGTTTACAGTTGAGACACAAATATAATTTTTTGTTGTTGTTGTTTTTGAAACAGTCTCGGCCGGGTGTGGTTTCTCATCCCTGTAATCCCAGCACTTTGGGAGGCTGAGGCAGCCGGATCAGTTGAGGTCAGGAATTCAAGACCAGCCTGGCCAACATAGCAAAACCCTGTCTCTACTAACAAATACAAAAATTACTCAGGCGTTGTAGTGCACACCTGTGATCCCAGCTACTTGGGAGGCTGAGGCAGGAGAATCGCTTGAACCCAAGAGGCAGAGGTTACAATGAACCAAGATTGTGCCACTGCACTCTAGCCTGGATGACAGAGCGAGACTCCATCTCAAAAAACAAACAAACAAAAAGAAAAAAAGTAAAGTCAAAAAAAAAAAAGAAAGTCTTACTCTGTTGCTCAGGCTACAGGGTAGTGGCGCTATCACTGCTAAATACAGCCTTGATTTCCCAGGCTCAGGAGATCCTCCCCACTCAAGTGATCCTCTGAAATAGCTGGGACCACAGGTATGTGCTACCATGCCCAGCTACCTAAAAAAAATTTTTTTTGGAGACAGGGTCTCCCTATGTTGCCCAAGCTGGTCTCAAACTCCTGGGCTCAAGCAATCCTCCTACCTTGCCTTCCCAAAGTACTGGGATTATAGGTGTGAGCCACCATGCCCAACCTACAGTGTTTTATGATGCAGAATTACTTGTACACCTTGCAAATTATTTTCTAGTTCTTTTATTTTTACTCAACATTTAGCCATTATTTTCTCTCATTGAGTAGTGATGACTAAGTAGAATGTATTAGCTGATTGCATTTTTAAACCATATTTTTTATTATAATGAAATTTAAGAATATTATAAAGACAATGCAGAGGTTTTTATCTTTGAAACTTGATATCATTTTAAAAATGTTGGCTACACAAATGTGTTACATTTGTAGCTTTTCAGTTTTTTTCAGGTTACAGAGACATTGAAAGCAAAGCAGCCATTTCTTGATTTATCTTTTAAAAAGTTGCAGGATCTTCAATCAGGTACTTGAAAGTGATTTGGGTAAAAAGAGCGACACGGCTTTATCTAAATACACACATACACAAATACTTCCTATTAAACATGTTAAGTGTTTTAATTTTCTTGATTTACTCTAGACACTCATGTGATGCAAAACTTGAGCAGAGCAAATTTTTGTGTAGTTAGATCATGTGATATTAGTATTCATGCAGTGCTGGTTTTGATCTTGGAGGTAATCCCTTATAATCACAAACTTTAAAGAGTGTTAGGATTATACTAAGTTGATATATTTTGCATTAGTAAAAATACATAGGATTAGAAAAGACACTGTATAAAACACGTAGATTATTTTCTTGTTTACATTTGGCTTTGTATTTCCTATTTTGAGCTTTGGTTGTTTATATAACACAGACTGGTAATTTCTTATTAACTAGTGAATGTACTATGTGAAAAATTATAGGTTAAGTTTGAGTGAGCCTCTGTTTTAATGTCCTCTAATTTTATATTTTGAAAATGATATTTTTTGATTTTATTATGTCAAACTTAAACTTTTGTGCATCAAAGTCAGTCCTCATAGGAATAGCAGTTACTACTATTGTTTGTTAAGTAGAGTTTATTCATGTATCTCTTCAGGGCTGTAGTTTGACCTTTCTGCAAAACCAAAGGGATTTTTGTGGATAATCATGTCTTCACATTCTATAATACTATTAAGAAAACTGAGGTTAAACAAAAGAAATCTAGATTTTTAAGTTTATCTAATAGTCCATTTAAAAAAATAATACTGGACAAAATGGGCTTTTCTAGTCATGATTGCTTATGGGAAATAAATAATATGCTAACAGGTTTTACTGGGTGACTTTTGTGGTGCTCTGCTGAGAAACCTTTCATTTTTCAGATACTAAATAACGTTCTAGATTTGTAGTGGAAAAATACATAACACTGCAGTTTCTCCTTAGTGGTTTGTCAGTGTGTATGGTGACCAGTGTTATTAGTTGATGGTAAGCTTTCATTTGAAACATTGTAGTTTTTTTTGTCTTAAATAGCCATTGTCCTATATAAAAAAGTTTATTTAAGAAACTATAAATTATTGCAGTATTGAGAGGATCAATGAAAAAACTTTGGTGGAAGCAAATCTTTTTTGTAATTTAGTTGATTTTATTTTTAAAATTTCAATACTTGATGATACCAAGGAATTATTGATATTGTTGAGATAATGACATTGGGATTATGTAAGAAGAATTTGTACTTTTTGTATGTTTTCAGTATGTAGTGGTGAAATAGGTCTGGGACAGTTGAATAACTATAGCAAAATTTGATTATTTTTGAGTCTGGGTCATCTGTCTATAGGGTTTTTTAATTCTATTTTTACTTATTTTGTATATATTTATTAAATGGTATTATAAAAATCAATTAGAGATTACCATGGGCTGGAGGAGGAGCACTGGGGAATGATTGTTTAATTGGTGCAGAGTTTCTGTTTGGAATGATGAAAGTTCTGAAAATAAACAGTGGTAATGATGGTACAGCATTGTGAATATACTTAACATTGATTTGTACAGTTAAAAATGGTTACAATGGTAAATTATTTTATTTTATTTTTTTGAGTTGGAGTCTCGCTCTGTCACCCAGGCTGGAGTGCAGTGGCGCGATCTCGGCTTACTGCAAGCTCTGCCTCCAGGGTTCACGCCATTTTCCTGCCTCAGCCTCCCGAGTAGCTGGGACTACAGGTGCCCGCCACCATGCCTGCTAATTTTTTTGTATTTTTGGTAGAGACGGGGTTTCACCATGTTAGCTAGGATGGTCTCGATCTCCTGACCTCATGATCTGCCCCCCTTGGACTCCCAAAGTGCTGGGATTACAGGCGTGAGCCACCGTGCCGGCCACATGGTGAATTTTATGTTATGTATTTCACAGTAATAACAAACCAATAAAAACAGGTCCATTCATAACAATAATCCCCAAGAACCATCTTCTTTTAGGAAAAACCTTTGGGAATATGCCAGTGGGTGGGAAGAGAAAGAAAAGGAGAGATTAGGATAAATAGGGTGCTGGCTGTTGCTAAGCTAGTGGCCAGGGGAGTAGTCAGACCTTTGGGGCTAGCTCTCCAAATGTGTTGGAGGGCACCTTCGCTTTTCCCCTTCCTATCTTGTCTTATTAACTTCCTACTTCAGTACGGAGAAGAGGAAGGAAAAACACTCTTGTCATTTCAGCACTCTCTTAGTAGGGTTGAATTCTAGAGCAGTATTCTAGTGTAGGTTAGTGGTTTGTGACATACTTCATGGGCTGCTGTCAGCATAAAAAAAAAAATTAAAAATATCAAGTGCACTGTGCATAGTAAGTGTAAAGGTGGTTATTATAAAAATTTTGTTTCAGTTAAATGTGTATGTGTATGGGTTTGTGATATAAAATATATTCCTTAGAGTGGTACATGTTTTGAAAAGGAGTAAAGGAGTAGTATGGAGGATATTGGTGGCCACCTAGTCACTAGAAAGCATATATCAAAATTTGTACAAAGAGGCTTAGATTATAAATAACTCAGCATTTCACCCTATTTTTAGACACTAATCGGACAACCAGGAGGAGCAACAGGCCAGGAACATGTGTAACAAGACTATTCTATCAGTATATGATGAGCAAGCCATGTACAAAGTTAGAGGAGTACATGGGATGGTGGCTTGAAGATGCTCATCTCATTTAAGGCCTTTGTTTTGGTAAGAAATGTGTATTAATTGGTAATTACTAATGAACTTTTTGAGGTAGGTCCTTGTGATCTGTTTATTTGCAGAACATGACACAGTAGATGCTGAGTAAAGCTCTCGTTATATTTACACAAATATTATTTATGTTAATGTGTGAAAGTTTGATAGTATTAAATAAAGATTATTTAAAGTATTAGCTACAGACTATCATGTTGCTTTAGCCCCCCCCCTTTTTTTTTTTTGAAAAATCCTTTACTGCTTTATTTTTAGCTTGAAATCACCCTCATGGCATATTTTTCCAGATAAAGCAAGGGAGAATAATAGAATTACACCCTAGAGTCAGAGAAGACTGATCTGAAATTTTACTTGTACTGTTTACTGGCTAGGTGGCTTGGAAAAATTTTGTAACCTTTTTTGATTTTTATTTCCTCACTGTGAAATTTCCTCTGAGAGTTTTACATAAAATGAAGTGATTTACATAAAATGCCTAGAATTTTATGCTCAGCAAGTCCATGTTATTGAAGTCAGGTCCCTCTTTCCTCAAATCTAATTCTTCCAAAGTCTGTAATCTTAAGTCAGTTTTTTGCTTTAGTTTGGGGATTGCTGGGAATATTATTTTTCTTTGATCAAGAACAAACACTCAGATTAATAAACCTTGTTTATGTATAAAATAAAAACAAATGGTAGATATTCTCTCTGCTCTACAAATATTTCATTTCCTGAAATATTCTATGGCAGTGAGTGAATTATTATTTTATCAGACTAACTGTTAAAGAAATTTCATATAATGATTACATGAAAAAGGAGTTGAGAAGTACTATAATAGTTGTTAACACTGAGCTAGTTAAAAAATTGTGCCATTATTCCTTATGTTTAAGGTGGTTCTTTTCAACTTTGATATTTTACATTGTTAAAAAACTATATAAAATATGTTTAATGGATAAAGGTGTATCTTTCAGCTGATTAGTTGCATTCGTCTTGAAAAAGGACTGAATTTTGTAGATTTGAATGATAAGTCGCTGACAGGAGGTCTTTAATTTTTTTTTCCCTCTGAACAGGTGTCTTGGCCTGCAGTGACTCCAAATCCCATAATCCTTCCAGTTGTCCCCTCCACTAAGTAAATTTCAAAAAAAAAAATGACAGTTTTATTATAAGTGATTGACTGAATTCAGACAAATATTGCAGCTGAGTAAAGACTTCATCTCAGTAAGGAACACTTTGGTCTGACTAAGATGAGTTCTGGTGGTTGCTGTAGTGGAGGTAGTAGACCTCTTAAGAGGTTATTACATTATGATAGTCCCAGCAATAGAGGAGTGGTGGACATAAACTCTCAATGGTGTCATCTTTTTATGTCTTAAGTTGTTCATTTCATCTAAGGACCTCATGGTGCCAGGCGTCTCAGCCCATGCCCAACTTTTTTCATTTTTCTTTTTTCTTTTTTTTGAGACGGAATTTCACTCTTTTTGCCCAGGCTGGAGTCCAACGGCACGGTCTCAGCTCACTGCAGCCTCCGCCTCCCGGGTTCAAGTGATCGTTCAGCCTCAGCCTCTTGAGCAACTGGGACTACAGGCATGTGCCACCACATCTGGCTAAATATTTTTAGTAGAGATGGGGTTTCACTGTGTTGGCCAGGCTGGTCTCAAACTCTTGACCTCGTGATCCTCCCACCTCGGCCTCCCCCCCCCCCTTTTTTTTTTTAAGAGACATAGTCTTGCTCTCTCTTCCAGGCTAGAGTGCAGTGGTACCATCATAGCTCACTGTAATTTCAAACTCGTGGGCTCAAGCGATCTTTCCACCTCAGCCTCCTGAGTAGCTGGGACTACAGGTGTGCTACCAGGCCTGGCTAATTTTTTTGTTTTTGTAGATGGAGTGTTGCTCTGTTGCCCAGGCTCGTTGTGAACTCCTGGCCTGAAGTGATCTCCCTGCCTTAGTCCCTCAAAGTGCTGGCATTTGACAGGTGTGAGCCACCATACCTGGCCTCCATGTCCCACTTTGATAGATCCTTCTTTTACGTTATTTGAAAATTCAGAGTAACTCTAAGACAAAAATGGACAAAATGATTTTTTGGTCCCAAATTGCATATGCCCCCCTGTATATACTGATACTTGGTCTCCTTGAAAAAATCATTGTCATAGGGCTAGAAATGAGAGTAAGTCACAGACCTTGCTCTCTAAAAATAGAAATGGGAACCACTAATCATGATCGAGTATTCTCTAGAGTACTGGAAGAGTGCTTTGCTCTCCTGGACCCAGGTAAGTTCTGTGTTATGGAAGTAATTTCACAGGAACTTGAGATCAATGCCCAGTATTCCCTAGTGTAACTTTTGATATTGAAGAGTGACAGATTTGCAGTATGACATTTACATTTAGTAAATATATCTTTTAAAATACTCATCCTGCATCTGAATAAGATCTACTTTACAAATTCATTTTAATGTATATTCTCTGATAATTCTGATAATACATATGAGGTAAGTGTTATTGTTACTGCTATCTTCCTTCCTTCCTTTGCACATTTAAGTCTAGTTTGTCTTAAACTCTAGTGGGATTTCTACTGTGTCTTGCATAGATTGGTCAAGACAGAATTTTTGTCCTGAAGGATCCTGTAATGTAATGGGGATCAACACTATTAAGTCTTGAGTCAGGTTAGGTTCTGTTTCTTCTTGAGTCAGGTTGTAACAGTACATTTTGTTTTTATTTTTTAAGAGATGGGGTCTCACTATGTTGCCCAGGCTGGAACTCCTGGGCTCATGGGATCCTCCTGCCTCAGCCTCACGAGTAGCTGGGACTACAGGCACATGCCACCATGCCTGACTTGTTTAGTTGTTTTCCCAAAGTGTTTTTGCAAAGACTTTATTCCTTGTTATGTGTGGTCAGTAAATTCTCTGTTCTTTACCTTGTGTTTAGCTAGAGTTGTGACAAAACTGCCTTGAATGTCAAGAGATAAAACAAAAAACAAACCCAGCAAACAGAAGAAGAATATCTCTCCCAGTCTTCGTGGATTGGCTCTCTTTGGGAGTACTCCTTCAATAGTTAGCCAGGCTTGCACTGAGCCTAGGAAGCAGTCCAAGGTGGAAGCTTAGAGTTCTCACAAGTTTTTTCTGATGATGCATGTTATAGTGCTGTCTTCCAAATTCCCCTCTACGCTCCTAATTTATCAAATAAATTATCTCCAGCTTCTGGGCATTAGGTGACTATTGTATGTTTAGACAGAAATCTTTTGTCTCAGGCATCTATGGGTTATTAGTTCTACTTGGCATGTTTTCAAGATGATTGCTGCTTTTGTAGCCTGAGTTCTTAGGTAAAATAGAGTGGAGCATCTTGCATCAGTCATTAAGGTAGCTCCCAGACAGGTTAGAACAGATATACACAGTAATTTCCAAATACAGTCTATTCTGCTCTCTCTGGAACCAGAGAGGGAAGACACACAGGGAAGACAGCCTAAGGCTGCCATTTGTACCAGGGAAGAGATGGGGCTAGGGCATGAAAAAATATTATAAAGCTTTTGAAGTTGCCTTTCTCTTGATTCAACATTTATTTGTCTATTGTAAAACTTCGACTGTTCCATGATTTTGACAAAACTGGTTCTTATAGTTACTGCTTATTTTTTGATGTTTCAATGGGTAGAGAGAACTTGGAGCTCCCTACTTTGCCATTTTGCTCCCTACTTTCCCATCGTGGTTTTGATTTGCATTTCCCTGATGACTAATGATGTTGAGCATGTTTTCATGTGCTTTCTGGCCATTTGAATATCTTCTTTGGAGATTTGTGTATTCAGATTCTTTTCCTATTTTTTAATTGGGTCGATTGTCCTTCTATCATTGAATTTTAAGAGTTCTTTATATATTCTAGATACAAGTCTCATATATGATTTAGAAACATTTTTTCCCCCATTCTGTGGCTTGTCTTTTCACATGACTAAAGTGAATTGTTGAGTTGTCATTTGAAAAACACAATAATTTGGCTGGGCGCAGTGGCTCATGCCTGTAATCTCAGCACTTTGGGAGGCCAAGGCGGGCAGATCATGAGGTCAGGACTTTGAGACCATCCTGGTTAACATGGTGAAACCCCGTCTGTATAAAAATACAAAAAAATTAGCCGGGCGTGGTGACGGGCACCTGTAGTCCCAGCTACTTGGGAGGCTGAGGCAGGAGAATGGCGTGAACCCTGGAGGCGGAGCTTGCAGTGAGCCGAGATCGCGCCACTGCACTCCAGCCTGGATGACAGAGCGAGACTCCATCTCAAAAAAAAAAAAAAAAGAAAAGAAAAACACAATAATTTAAAATTTTGATGATACCCAGTTTATCTATTTTTTCTGTTGTTACTTATACTTTTGGTGTCATTTCTAAGAAGTACCTATATTTAAAACTTAAACAGAGAAAAATACGCGAGTAAAGAAAACTGACAGGTCAGAAAAGAACCAGGAGACGACTTCGTCAGATAAATCAAGTAAAGAGAGAGGTTTAAGTCAGGGGTAGTTAATTGCATCATATGCTGCAGGGAGTTTGATGAAGAATGGGAGGGATAGGAGAAACATAAAAAGTAGGATGTCAGAAAGGGTCATAAATGGCTTTTGACACTGGGATGGAGAGTGGTATGTATAGCCAGTGATAAGCTGGTATCTGCTATCAGAATTACTATTTAATTTACTTAGTTCACCTTAAAATGCTGATTCCAGGGCTCTGAGTTGTGTGGAATTACAGTTAGGCGTCTCAGAGTGGCTCTCCTTTATGCTTCATACTGTTTTTCACTGGTTATTGTTCTAGATGCTTTCTTGGTTGCCTGCTCAGCTTGAGCCCTTCTTGTCTGAGAAGTGATACTTCTGCTCCAATGGTGGGCCTTTGCAGCTATGTAAGTGGGACTCTCGTATTCCCGATACATAGCTGTTAGGACCATGAGTAGGACTGTATGTTAAACTGGGCTAAGTAGTTTTCAACAATTTAAAAATGTTGGATGGCAAAGATGCAAGTTTGATTCTGTAAGGCTTTTCTTCTAGAAATACATGTAAAACTGAGGCTGAGACAGCCATAGCTAGCCTGTGGTCATTATAAAAACAGAGGGGACTGGCATGTGGGAAACAAAATGATGCCCACTGCCAGGGAGGTCTGAAGTCCCTGAGAGATACAATAGCCTTAATTCCTGGCAGCTTTGCGGTACTGATTTCCAGACTCTTGTAAAGATCTATTGTAAAATTCTTGTTCATCAGTTCTGTGGGAGACCATTACTTCTTTTTAATAAAAGTTGTCACTTTGGGCTAAGCAACTTTGTGTGGGTTTCTGTTATTGGTACCCAGAAAACCTTGTCCAAGAGAGTAACACATAGAAATGGTAATGATTTCACCGAGAGAAGAGAAGGGAGTAAGGAGACAGTTTCCTATGAGGTGCTTATATAATTTTAACCTGTGATGCTGGGCAGTGACATTCAGAATGGTGATGATTATTTTTATTGTGAATTTGTTTGCTTGTCTGTGACATACATTTAATTAAGCATGTGTTTTACATTGTTCTTTGGTAGTGGCTTTCAAATTTTAATAACTTGTCTTTGTAATAAAGTAAAGACAGTTTGGCATTATCTTGTAAAATGGAACATGCACATTACCTTCAACACAATTCCACTTGTGGTTGTGTGAGAGAAACTCTTGAAAGTGTGCACTGGGAGATACGTTCAAGAATGCTTCATAAAAGCACTGCTTGTAACACTGAAAACCTGTAAATACATCAGTAGGAGGTAGGATGAAAAAGTTATGGCATATTTATACATTGCAATGTTATATAGCAGTGCAAATGAATGACCTAAAGCCACATGTGTACACATTGATTATCTTAGAAACATAATATTTAATGAAAAAATATGTAGTGTTTCTTCACTGAAAAATACGTATGATACTATTTTCAATGAGAAACTTCAAAACAAGTTAAAAACTAAGCAATATATTGTTTAATTGTTCATAAATATAGAGTAAAACATTAAGGAAAAGGGTATGATTAAGATAAAATTTGGGATAATGATTATCTATGTATGAGGGGGGCAGAAGATTAGAATTGTGGAGGAATATACCAGGAGCTTGAAGATATTGGTAGTGTTCTACTTCTTAGGTTTATAGGTAAGTTTATCATGTTCATATTATTTTTATGCTTTGTAACATATCTATAACTAATACATGTATTCTTTTGCATGTATCAAGTACTTCATAATGCAAAGTTAAAAACTTTTATACATAAATTTAGTATAAAAATACCTTTTTAAAACAAAAATGAAATTCACAGGAAAAAACTCAGCATTTCTAAAATGGAAATAACCATTAGTATTTTTAATCTGGTGTTCTCTCAAGACTTCTGTCTTTATTGCCTCATACGACCATCTCAGGCCCCAAACTCTAGTATCATTTTAGACCTTATAATCCTAAGATTAATTTAATAATGAATGCTAAGTGCTAGGGATATTATAATAAAGATTTTAATAACTGTTTTCTTAAGGATTAAATAAATGAAAACAGACCGTGTATGGTGGCTCATGCCTGTAATTCTAGCACTTTGGGAGGCCGAGGTGGGCAGATCACAAGGTCAGGAGTTTGAGACCAGCCTAACTCAACATGGTGAAACTCCGTCTCTACTAAAAATACAAAATTTAGCTGGGCGTGGTGACGCATGCCTGTAATCCTAGCTACTCAGGAGGCCGAGGCAGGAGAATTGCTTGAACCTGGGAGATGGAGATGACAGTTGCAGTGAGCCGAGATTGCGCCACTGCACTCCAGCCTGGGCAACAGAGCGAGGCTCTGTCTCAAAATAAATAAATAAATAAGTAAATAAATAAATAAAATAAATGAAAACAATCTTCACCCTGTCTTTTCCTCTTATCGTATCAAGTCATTCAACAAGTTCATTCTATTTTTATCAATATATTTTTATTTATTTATTAATTGAGATGGAGTTTTGCTCTTGTTGCCCAGGCTGGAGCCCAATGGCACGATCTCAGCTCACTGCAACCTCCGCCTCCCGGGTTCAAGTGATTCTTCTGCTTCAGCCTCCAAAGTAGCTGGGATTACAATCATGCGGCACCATACCCTGCTTATTTTGTATTTTTAGTAGACATGGGGTTTCACCATGTTGGTCAGGCTGGTCTTGAACTCCTGACCTCAAGTGAACCACCCACCTCCGCCAACCAAAATGATGGGATTACAGGTGTGAGCCACCACGCCCGACCTATTTTTATCAATATATTTAGATTAATCTGTGTCTTTCTTTCTGTTCCATAAGGTCTCTATCTGGATTTCAGGCCCCACTATATCTGTACTGTTTCTCGACTGACTTTGCTATCTGTATTTTTTTCTCTCCTTAGTTCATTTTTACTGATACTGGATTAATCTTCCTAAAACACTGCTTTGATCATTCTATATAGTTGTCCAGAAATCTTTAATGATTACTTATTACAAAATGTTGAGGTGTGTATTCTTTAGATTGAGCACAAGGCTTCTAAATAATTTGGTTTTAATCAAGGGCCCATGCTCATTGCTCCTTCCCGAGAGGACAGATACTTTTCCTACTAGTTGCTTGGCTGTGGGGTGTAGTGCCGCAGGTGAGAGGTGGGGAAGGAGTAGCCTGCCTGGGTATTCTTACTATGCATGTTGTTGATAGCTCTAAGAATTCCTTTAGCTTCAAGTACCTGACTTTTTTGTACTTGGGTCACCCTCAGAGCAACAGCAACTCCTATATTTTGCAGCAATTTTTACAGGATTCTTTTTAATTTAAAAAAAATTTTTTAAGCTACAATAAGGTCTTTTCTGTCTTTCTGGTCTTCCTCTTAGTTTCTGGCCTGCCTTGGCTTTCTAGTCTGGTTATGTTAGAATCATCAGTGGAATCATTATTATTTCAATGTGCCGTTAGACAAGGTTCTTTGAATGCCAGTAACAGAAACCCATATAAGATTGCTTATCCAAGTGAGAGTTTATATTAAAAAGCTACAAAGTTATCTCATAGAACTGATAAGCAGGAATTGCAGTTAATTTTTATAGGGAACTGAAAATCAGGAACTAGAAATTGTGTATCTAATTTCTGTGGATTTAGGGTGGGAGGGGAAGGCAGAATGTATGTTTAGTCTATCATCTTGGTTCAATCTGACTCCATTTTTAGAGTCAGTTTGCTCAATAAATTGTTTTATAGATAGAGAATTTAGAAATAGTTATTTCCATTGTGAATATCCAGTCTGCATTTACATGTACAGGCCAGCAATTAAAAGTGTAAGAGTGATGAATCTTTGATAAGTCATGATCTCAATCGAAAGATTTGAAGCGAGTTATTTAAAACTCTTTGTATTCTCTTGAAAGTTTTATTAAGAAATGTGGACCAAGTATAATTTTGAAGCTTACAGGTAAAATAAATTTTATAAAGTTAGAATTAATTCATTATATTAATACTAATATGCATGTATGCCAAGAAAAAAGGGCCTAACAGAACAAAGGCAAAGAAGAAGGAAATATAATGTAGGTAATTTACCTCATTTAAGCTTAGAGTTTTTATCTTATAATTGCTTAGAAGTGGTGCATGTGTACCTGTTATTCTTGAATGGTTCCAGTGACGGTCTCCCTTTGGAAAATGAATGATTTATTTTATTGGAAAAACTGAAATCATCATACATTATCAAATTTTGGCAAGGATGTTTGGAACCCAGAGGTATTATATGCTGGTGGGAGTTTAAGTTGATAGAGTGATTGGAGAACAGTTGGACAGTATCCGGTAGAATGGAAAATATATCAATACATATAACCCATCAATTTTACTTTTGTATAGACTTTAGAACAGTGGTTCGGAATAGGGGCAGTTTTACCCCTCAAGGGACATTTGGCAATGCTTGGAGATACTTTTTGTTGTCACACCTCAGGAGTAATGTTGGCTTCTAGTGGGTAGAAGCCAGGGGTGCTGTTGAACATTCTGCAATTTATAGGACAGACCCCCCATAATAAAGAATTATCTGGCCCAACATATCAAGAATTCTGAGGTTGAGAAACTGTCTTTTAGAGAAACACAAGTGAACAAAGAAACTTGTTGTACAGAAAGGATATGTGTTAAAGCATTGACATTGTGAAAAATTAGAAATAACCTAAATGTCCGTCAGCAGGGGAATGGATAAATAAAATGTGCTATGCATATGTGATTCGCTACTTGATAAAAGCATAGTTAAAAGGAACAAAGTAGATCGATAGATACAATAGTAGATCTCAAAAATGTGGAATTAAAAGAAGCAAGTACTTTCAGTATGGTATCATTTATGAAAACTGAAAAAATATATGAAACACATTCTATTATTTAAATATGTAACTGACAATGTGGAAAATGAATTAGGAGGCCACATACCAATTTCATGATAGTGGTTGCTAGTAAGGAGGTAAAGAAGGGGAATGCCACTGGGGGTGGTGAACAGTGGGCGTCAACTTTATCTCTAGTTATTCCTTTATGTGTACGTAAAGTGAACCAAATATGGTTTCATATTTATGTGAATTTGATTGCATAATGTGAATGTCATTTGTTATAAATTCTAGTTGGTGGGAACACAGATGTTTGTAATATTACCTTTTTTATAGTTGAAAATTTCTCAACAACAAAAATACACTCATTGATGAATTTTTTGTGGTACTTGGTACAGCATGTTGCATTTTTTTTGTTTGTTTCTTTGGTTGTTTTTAATTCTTCCTGTTCAGGAAGTTAACTGGGCTTCCTCTGGAGAAAAGGATATATTTTTATATATTCATTGTTTAGTTTATGTGTATAACTGTGAAGAAGCTGTTTTGACTGGCATTAACCATTAAGTTTGTGCTTAATTCACAAACGAGAAAACCATGATAAATCCAGTAACTGTTTATTTTGTTTTACATCATCTTTTTGTATTAGAATATATAGGAATAAGTGGCTTCCAGCAGAAACATGACAGATTTCTTCTATTTTGACATTTTGTTGCATTGATTTTGTTGATGTTGTAAAGGTATCTGATTATAGTAGTTAAGTAATCCTTTCAGTAACTAACTAGGAAATTAAATTTAGGAATCTAAGTGATTCTAGGAACTTTGCTAATAAAATGTACTTAAAAATCTTGTTAACTAACATTTTTTGAATAAGTTACACTTAACTGTGAAAATTTTATAAATGTTATTGAAGAGAGAAAATGGATATAATGTCATAGTGAAAGCTTTTTTTCCCCCAGAACACAGAGATCACTTTTTATAAATGAGATAAATTAACAATAAAAAGAAGTGGGAATAATGCGTGACCTGTAATTTTTTTCTTAAAGTGTTATAAAAATAAGTATCTCAAATATAGTGTAGTTAAAAGTTATAATAACTATTCATGATATCTTTGAATTTAAATTATCTCAAATTAAATAAGTTAGGTGAAAATTACATTTATAATTATATAGAAGTTTATAATTTTGAAGCAAAAAGCATTTACCGAAATTATCCCAAAGTTTAGGAAGTCCACTAATTTAAATTTGAAAATTCAAAACAATCTTTTGTTAATGATTTTTATTTACCCTTGTAGAGAATTTAAATGCAAAAAAATAACCCATATCTCTTTACATGTAAATGTCAGTCCAAAAGATGACTGAAAATTAATGACTTTTTTTTTAAAAAAAAGGTCTTTCTTAAAATTTTAGATTAGATCTAATTTTTTTGTTAAAGGATTTTTATACAAATTATGAGAATGGCTTAATTATAAAACAAAGGTAATTTAAATTCAGAATATTTAATTTAATATAATTTAAACTCATATATAATTATGCATAATTATGACTTCTAACTATATAAGTCATATAACCTTTTCAGATAATTTTTATAATTAGGTGAAAACAAGGCATGCATTATCTCCAGTTGATTTTCTTGCTAATATTTGCAATGTAATAGTAGAGTTAATCCTTAATTGTTGAAAAAAGTTGTCTATAACATGGTTATCGATTATACTTCTGTAATACAGTACATGATACATTGTAAGGGTCAAGCATTCAAGAAATACATGTTTAAAAGTAAAACATCTCACTAGTGGGGTGGGCGCGCGTGTGTGTGTGTAAGTTAAGTTGATTCTAGGAGACAATCACTGATTAAACCTAGGAATTTATTAGATTAGCTTTCCTTCAAATATAAAATATGTGCTCTTTCACAAAGGTATACAGTTCTGGTTTGAACAGAAAAGGTGAGACCCTCTAGTTCAACTCTTTTTAGAGCTGAGTATGTGAAGAAGTACAAATATCAATGTGGTACATTCTTTTTAAGTATGATTTTTAGTGAGATATTGTAGAGTCAAAAAGGAATTAGCACAATTATTTTAAGATCATATACTTAATGTGGCAGAAAATTGACACTATAGCAATTTTGGGTTCTATTCCCAGACTCTCATATGTATGAGGTCATTGTCTGTTGTGGCATTTATTTAGGGATGTTTAGGTGGGAAAGCTTGTGATCCCCTGTTTTATGATCTTAATCTTAAAACATTCAGGGATTTCAGTTATTAGAATCTTCCTGTAGTAAGCTTGCATCCTCTTTTGACAGATTTAGAGTTCAACTACTAGTCTTTCCCACCCACTCCCTAAAATTTTAAGCCATTTGCACATCTTATGATAAAGAATTTTGGCTTTGTGGCTTGATTTTTTTGAAAAAAAATTTGCAGTTTGCTTTTACTTAAAAATCTACTTATAAAGTATATTAATGTTTAATATATCTTAAAAATTTGCCTACTTATTTATGTTTCAAGTAGGGATCAGGAAGTACAAGTGAAATGGTTAGTTTTGGGAACATTTTCTTTGCATGGATGTATCTATATATGTAGGGATTTTTTTTTAAAGCCTACCTTTTTTTTTTTTCTCCACAGAAAAGACTTGAAGCAGCTAAAAAACATATGTACAAATGTAATTATAATTGAGTAAAAACTCAGAAGGCACTATGGAATATTTTTCTTTTTCTTTATATCAGAATGGTTTGACAGTTAAATTTGGTGTGGCAACCAAAGTTTGAAATTATAAGGCCACATATTCTTCTAGCCTGAACATTGTGTCTGGCTGAAATAAGGCATTTTCTTTTTTTTAACTTCATAAATTTCCAGCTTAAATTCAACTTTTTTCTAAACCACTCAGTAAAGATGTTTGGTGTTTTGTATCTGCTGAGGCATTAACTTTGAATCAATATAGCTATGGACTAGTTTGGAGAAGTTTTCTTATTTAAAGACCTTACCCCTCAGCTTTTCAGAATGGCTTATACTTTTAATTGTTCATGATTAAGTATGGATGACAATTTTTGCCACATTCAGCCTTTACTTATTTATACCTGATGGAAGTTTTAATCACTCAGGCCAGCTTTTTTTCTACCCTTGGAGGTAGTACCATGAGTCTTATTAAGGCTCAATAAGCAATTAAATTTAAAAAGTAATCTCGCTAAATTGTTCATATTGATGACAATGAATCAAATAAGTTAATGCATCATTTCGTTTAGTTTATCTGCTATGTATGCCTAATGATTGTCCTTTCAATTTCATTTCATGGGGAATGCTGCTAAGAAGCAGGTGTTGATTAGATTTTGGACATCTTTTTCTCTTCACATTGTTACATTCAATTTATGTATCCTTTTCTGTGTATTTTTTAATGCCGTTCACTATGTTCTTTTACATTCTAAGCTTTTACCCATTATTATATCTGTTCTATAAAGCCAGGATTCCATGAGGTTATTGTGATGCTTCAATTAGATATCTGTCAAATATTTGAAAAAACAACCATTTATATAACTATTAGTTATGATTCTGTTTTAGGAGGTGTAATGCCATAATTTCATAGTTTTACTAAGTAAGTTTGAATTTACATTTGATTTCTTCTGGAATTCTTACTTTTAAATGAACTGCATTTAAAAGTAAAAGAATCTGTTGTGCTTGGAAGATTTGACAGGTAGAGTATGCCAAAGTATTATATAGCTCACCTCACATTGAAGACGACAGTTAGTGGAAATTGGAATCCTTTTCGTTTTAATATAATTGAAAATATATTCAGCCTCTGCTAATATAAGACTGTAATTTTTTTATTTCATAAAGTTACACATTAAAAATTCACCCTAATTTAATAAACTAAACACAGTTTTGGCAGTAGGGACAGTATATTTCTACTGGGAGAGGGAATCTTTAGCTCTTGAAATTTGGTCTCCAATAACTTTCTTTACTAAGTCATCTTGTCCTTATTTTGTTTATTTATAGTACATCTAGCCCTTATTCTTAGTTAGAAAAAAAAAAAAAGAAAAAGCTAGTCTGGTCAGGGATTGTGTTCTAGAAATTTTGGTGGATTTAGCCTTTAAACTGTTAAGGAATTACCCACATATATACCTGCATATTTACTCTCAGTTTTTTCTTGCATCTCAGACCTTCCATCTGTGACTTCAATTAGTCTGGAAAAATTTCAACCATTATTTATTTGGATACTGTTCATATCCTCTCTTTTATATTCTTTGTTTAAAAAAAAAAGTCTTCTTTGTTGCCCAGATTGGAGTGCAGTGGCGCTATCTTGGCTCACTGCAACCTCTGCTTCCTGGGCTCAAGCGATCTTCCCAACTCAGCCTCTGTAGTAGCTGGAACTACAGTTGTGCGCCACCCAGGAAATTTTTTTTTCTTATTATTATACTTTAAGTTCTAGGGTACATGTGCAGAATGTGCAGGTTTGATACATAGGTAAACATGTGCCATTTTGGTTTGCTGCACCCATCAGCTCGTCATTTACATTAGGTATTTCTCCTAATGCTATCCCTCCTCCAGCCCCCTACGCCCTAACAGGCCCCAGTGTGTGATGTTCCCCGCCCTATGTCCAAGTGATCTCGTTCAGGTCCCACCTATGAGTGAGAACATGTGGTATTTGGTTTTCTGTCCTTGTGATAGTTTGCTGAGAATGATGGTTTCCAGCTTCATCCATGTCCCTGCAAAGGACATGAACTCATCCTTTTTTATGGCTGCATTGTATTCCATGGTGTATATGTGCCACATTTTCTTAATCCAGTCCATCATTGATGGACATTTGGGTTGGTTCCAAGTCTTTGCTATTGTGAATAGTGCCACAATAAACATACATGTGCATGTGTTTTTATAGTAGCATGATTTATAATCCTTTGGGTATATACCTAGTAATGGGATGGCTGGGTCAAATGGTATTTCGAGTTCTAGATCTTTGAGGGATTACCACACTGTCTTCCACAATGGTTGAACTAGTTTACAGTCCCACCAACAGTGTAAAAGTGTTCCTATTTCTCTACATCCTCTCCAGCACCTGTTGTTTCCTGACTTTTTAATGATCGCCGTTCTAACTGGTGTGAGGTGGTATCTCATTGTGGTTTTTCTTTGCATTTCTCTGATGGCCAGTGGTGATGAGCATTTTTTCACGTGTCTGTTGACCGCGTAGATGTCTTCTTTTGAGAAGTGTCTTTTCATATCCTTTGCCCACTTTTTGATGGGGTTGTTTGTTTTTTTCTTGTAAATTTGTTTGAGTTCTTTGTAGATTCTGTATGTTAGCTCTTTGTCAGCTGAGTAGATTGCAAAAATTTTCTCCTATTCTGTAGGTTGCCTGTTAACTCTGATGGTAGTTTCTTTTACTGTGCAGAAGCTCTTTAGTTTAATTAGATCCTATTTGTCAATTTTGTCTTTTGTTGCCATTGCTTTTGGTGTTGTAGACATGAAGTCCTTGCCCATGCCTATGTCCTGAATGGTATTGCCTAGGTTTTCTTCTAGGGTTTTTATGGTTTTAGGTCTAACATTTAAGTCTTTAATCCATCTTGAATTAATTTTTGTATAAGGTGTAAGGAAGGGATCCAGTTTCAGCTTTCTCCATATGGCTAGCCAGTTTTCCCAGCACCATTTATTAAATAGGGAATTGTTTCCCCATTTCTTGTTTTTGTCAGGTTTGTCAAAGATCAGATGGTTGTAGTTGTGTGGTATTTTTTTTTTTTTGTCTGTCATTTTTCAAGTGTTCCCTTTCAGTTTATTAGTGGCCAAGGGACAAGCCAAAGCAGATGATGGGTAATTAAGAAGGTGGGGCTTTAGAACACAAAGCTTGCCAGAACTCTAGTGTGGGTGGAACTTGATTGTATTGAGTCACCATAAGTGGACAAGGAAGGAGCTTCTAACAGGTGAAGGGGGTATAGCTCAGGGGGCAGAGCATTTGACTGCAGATCAAGAGGTCCCCGGTTCAAATCCGGGTGCCAGATTTTCTCACTTCCATTTTAAAGTAGATACTGTCAGACACAGTGTCACCAGAAAAGATGAGAAAACTTTCTTTTTTTTTTTTCCCCTTGACACAGTACTCCTTTAATCCCACAATGCTCTGTGGTAATTTTAAATCAGATACATTGAAAGGATATTAACTTTTACAATATTATTGCACAATTAAAACTATATTTGTAAATCCAAGAGACTGGAGGAGTCTACATATACTGAGTTTCTTATTTAACAATAACTGATGATTTTTATATAATTGAGAATAAATCTTTATCAGATGATGAGACTCATAGAGGATAATAGGTCAATTATTATGGTAATTTTTAAAATCTCTTTATTTATTTATTATTATTATACTTTAAGTTTTAGGGTACATGTGCACAATGTGCAAGTTAGTTACATATGTATACATGTGCCATGCTGGTGTGCTGCACCCACTAACTCGTCATCTAGCATTAGGTATATCTCCCAATGCTATCCCTCTCCCCTCCCCCCACCCCACAACAGTCCCCAGAGTGTGATGTTCCCCTTCCTGTGTCCATGTGTTCTCATTGTTCAATTCCCACCCTTGAGTGAGAATATGCGGTGTTTGGTTTTTTGTTCTTGTGATAGTTTACTGAGAATGATGATTTCCAATTTCATCCATGTCCCTACAAAGGACATGAACTCATCATTTTTTATGGCTGCATAGTATTCCATGGTGTATATGTGCCACATTTTCTTAATCCAGTCTATCATTGTTGGACATTTGGGTTGGTTCCAAGTCTTTGCTATTGTGAATAATGCCACAATAAACATACGTGTGCATGTGTCTTTATAGCAGCATGATTTATAGTCCTTTGGGCATATACCCAGTAATGGGATGGCTGGCTCAAATGGTATTTCTAGTTCTAGATCCCTGAGGAATCGCCACACTGACTTCCACAAGGGTTGAACTAGTTTACAGTCCCACCAACAGTGTAAAAGTGTTCCTATTTCTCCACATCCTCTCCAGCACCTGTTGTTTCCTGACTTTTTAATGATTGCCATTCTAACTGGTGTGAGATGGTATCTCATGTGGTTTTGATTTGCATTTCTCTGATGGCCAGTGATGATGAGCATTTTTTCATGTGTTTTTTGGCTGCATAAATGTCTTCTTTTGAGAAGTGTCTGTTCATGTCCTTTGCCCACTTTTTGATGGGGTTGTTTGTTTTTTTCTTGTAAATTTGTTTGAGTTCATTGTAGATTCTGGATATTAGCCCTTTGTCAGATGAGTAGATTGCAAAAATTTTCTCCCATTTTGTAGGTTGCCTGTTCACTCTGATGGTAGTTTCTTTTGCTGTGCAGAAGCTCTTTAGTTTAATTAGATCCCATTTGTCAATTTTGGCTTTTGTTGCCATTGCTTTTGGTGTTGTAGACATGAAGTCCTTGCCCATGCCTGTGTCCTGAATGGTAATGCCTAGGTTTTCTTCTAGGGTTTTTATGGTTTTAGGTCTAACGTTTAAGTCTTTAATCCATCTTGAATTGATTTTTGTATAAGGTGTAAGGAAGGGATCCAGTTTCAGCTTTCTCCATATGGCTAGCCAGTTTTCCCAGCACCATGTATTAAATAGGGAATCCTTTCCCCATTGCTTGTTTTTCTCAGGTTTGTCAAAGATCAGATAGTTGTAGATATGCGGCGTTATTTCTGAGGGCTCTGTTCTGTTCCACTGATCTGTATCTCTGTTTTGGTACCAGTACCATGCTGCTTTGGTTACTGTAGCCTTGTAGTATAGTTTGAAGTCAGATAGCATGATGCCTCCAGCTTTGTTCTTTTGGCTTAGGATTGACTTGGCGATGCGGGCTCTTTTTTGGTTCCATATGAACTTTAAAGTAGTTTTTTCCAATTCTGTGAAGAAACTCATTGGTAGCTTGATGGGGATGGCATTGAATCTATAAATTACCTTGGGCAGTATGGCCATTGTGGTATTCTTTCTGAGGCCTCTGTTCTGTTCCATTGGTCTATATCTCTGTTTTGGAACCAGTACCATGCTGTTTTGGTTACTGTAGCCTTGTAGTATATTTTGAAGTCAGGTAGTGTGATGCCTACAGCTTTGTTCTTTTTGCTTAGGATTGTCTTGGCAATGAGGGTTCTGTTTTGGTTCCACATGAACTTTAAAGCAGTTTTTTCCAATTCTGTGAAGCAAGTCATTGGTAGTTTGATGGGGATGGCATTGAATCTATAAGTTACCTTGGACAGTATGGCCATTTTCACAATATTGATTCTTCCTATCCATGAGCATGGGATGTTCTTCCGTTTGTTTGTATCCTCTTTTATTTCATTGAGCAGTGGTTTGTAGTTCTCCTTGAAGAAGTCCTTCACATCCCTTGTAAGTTGGATTCGTAGGCATTTTATTCTCTTGGTAGCAATTGTGAATGGGAATTCACTCGTGATTTGGCTCTCTGTTTGTCTGTTATTGGTGTATAGAAATGCTTGTGATTTTTGCACATTGATTTTGTATCCTGAGACTTTGTTGAAGTTGCTTATCAGCTTAAGGAGATTTTGGGCTGAGATGATGGGGTTTTCTAGATATACAATCATGTTATCTGCAAACAGGGACAATTTGACTTCCTCTTTTCCTAATGAAATACCTTTTATTTCTTTGTCTTGCCTGATTGCCCTGGCCAGAACTTCCAACCCTATGTTGAATACGAGTGGTGAGAGAGGGCATCCTTGTCTTGTGCCGATTTTCCAAGGAAATGCTTCCGGTTGTTGCCCATTCGGTATGATATTGGCTGTGGGTTTGTTATAAATAGCTCTTACTATTTTGTGATATGTTCCATCAATACCTAGTTTATTGAGAGTTTTTAGCATGAAATGCTGTTGAATTTTGTTGAAGGCCTTTTCTGCATCTATTGAGATAATCATGTGGTTTTTATCATTGGTTCTGTTTATGTGATGGATTATGTTTATTGATTTGTGTATGTTGAATCAGCCTTGCATCCCAGGGATGAAGCTGACTTGATCATGGTGGGTAAGCTTTTTGATGTGATGCTGGATTCGGTTTGCCAGTATTTTATTGAGAATTTTCACATCAATGTTCTTCAGAGATATTGGTCTAAAATTCTTTTTTCTGTTGTGTCTCTGCCAGGCTTTGGTATCAGGAAGATGTTGGCCTCATAAAATGAGTTAGGGAGGATTTCCTCTTTGTCTATTGATTGGAATACTTTCAGAAGGAATGGTACCAGCTCCTCTTTGTACCTCTGGTAGAATTTAGCTGTGAATCTGTATGGTCCTGGACTTTTTTTTGGTTGGTAGGCTGTGAATTATTGCCTCAATTTCAGAGCCTGTGATTGTTCTATTCAGAGATTCAACTTCTTGCTGGTTTAGTCTTGGTTTAGTCTTGTATGTATCCAGGAATTTATCTATTTCTTCTAGATTTTCTAGTTTATTTGCCTAGAGGTGTTTATAGTATCCTCTGATGGTAGTTTGTATTTCTGTGTAATCAGTGGTGATATCCCCTTTATCATTTTTTATTGCATCTATTTGATTCTTCTCTCCTTTCTTCTTTATTAGTCTTGCTAGCAGTCTATCAGTTTTGTTGATCTTTTCAAAAAGCCAGCTCTTGGATTCATTGATTTTTTTGAAGGGATTTTTGTGTCTCTATTTCCTTCAGTTCTGCTCTGATCTTAGTTATTTCTTGCCTTCTGCTAGCTTTTTTTTTGTTTGCTCTTCCTTCTCTAGTTCTTTTAATTGTGATGTTAGGGTGTCGATTTTAGATCTTTCTTGCTTTCTTCTGTGGGCATTTAGAGCTATAAATTTCCCTCTACACACTGCTTTAAATGTGTCCCAGAGATTCTGGTACATTGTGTCTTCGTTCTCATTGGTTTCAAAGAACATCTTTATTTCAGCCTTCATTTCGATATTCACCCAGTAGTCATTCAGGAATAAGTTGTTCATTTTCCATGTAGTAGTGTGTAGTTTTGATGACTGTCTAAATCCTGAGTTGTAATTTGATTGCACTGTGGTCTGAGAGACAGTTTGTTGTGATTTATGTTCTTTTACATTTGCTGAGGAGTGCTTTACTTCCAATTATGTGGTCAATTTTAGAATAAGTGCGATATGGTGCTGAGAAGAATGTATGTTCTGTTGACTTGGGGTGGAGAGTTCTGTAGATATCTATTAGGTCAGCTTGGTGCAGAGCTGAGTTCAAGTCCTAGATATCTTTGTTAACCTTCTGTCTTGTTGATCTGTCTAATATTGACAGTGGGGTGTTAAAGTCTCCCATTATTATTGTGTGGGAGTCTAAGTCTCTTTGTAGGTCTCTAAGGACTTGCTTTATGAATCTGGGTGCTCCTGTATTGGGTGTATATATATTTAGGATAGTTAGCTCTTCTTGTTGAATTGATCCCTTTACCATTATGTAATGGCCTTCTTTGTCTCTTTGGATCTTTATTGGCTTATAGTCTGTTTTTATCAGAGACTAGGATTGCAACCCCTGCTTTTTTTTGCTTTCCATTTGCTTGGTAGATCTTCCTCCATCCCTTTATTTTTAGCCTATGTGCGTCATTGCACATGAGATGGGTCTCCTGAATACAGCACAGTGATGGGTCTTGACTCTTTATCCAATTTGCCAGTCCGTGTCTTTTAATTGGGGCATTTAGTCCATTTACATTTAAGGTTAATATTGTTATGTGTGAATTTGATCCTGTCATTATGATGTTCGCTGGTTATTTTGCCCTTTAGTTGATGCAGTTTCTTTATAGCATTGATGGTCTTTACAATTTGGCATGTTTTTGCAGTGGCTTGTACTGGTTGTTTCTTTCCGTGTTTAGTGCTTCCTTCAGGAGCTCTTGTAAGGCAGGCCTGGTGGTGACAGAATCTCTCAGCATTGGCTTGTGTGTAAAGGATTTTATTTCTCCTTTATTTATGAAGCTTAGTTTGGCTGGATATGAAATTCTGGGTTGAAAATTCTTTCTTTAAGAATGTTGAATATTGGCCCCCACTGTCTTCTGGGTTGTAGGGTTTCTGCCGAGAGATCCGCTGTTAGTCTGATGGGCTTCCTTTTGTGGGTAACTCGACCTTTCTCTTTGGCTGCCTTTAACATTTTTTCCTTCATTTCAACCTTGGTAAATCTGACAATTATGTATCTTGGGGTTGCTCTTCTCAAGGAGTATCTTTGTGGTGTTCTCTGTATTTCCTGAATTTGAATGTTGGCCTGCCTTGCTAGGTTGGGGAATTTTTCCTGGATAATATCCTGAAGACTGTTTTCCAACTTGGGTCCATTCTCCCCATCACTTTCAGGTACACCAATCAAATGTAGATTTGGTCTTTTCACATAGTCACATATTTCTTGAAGACTTTTTTGTTTCTTTTTACTCTTTTTTCTCTAACCCTGTCTCCTTGCTTTATTTCATTAATTTGATCTTCAATCACTGATACCCTTTCTTCTAGTTGATCAAATCGGCTGTTGACGCTTGTGCATGCGTTGCGTAGTTCTCATGCCATGGTTTTCATCTCCATGACATCATTTCAGGTCTTCTCTACACTGTTTGTTCTAGTTAGCCATTCATCTAACATTTTTTCAAGGTTTTTAGGTTCCTTGCGATGTGTTCGAACATGCTCCTTTAGCTTGGAAAAGTTTGTTATTACTGACCTTCTGAAGCCTCCTTCTGTCAACTTGTCAAAGTCGTTCTCTGCACAGCTTTATTCCATTGCTGGCAAGGAGCTGCGATGTTTTGGAGGAGAAGAGGCCCTCTGATTTTTGGAATTTTCAGCTTTTCTTCTCTGGTTTCTCCCCATCTTTGTGATTTTATCCACCTTTGGTCTTTGATATTGGTGACCTGCAGATGGGGTTTTGGTGTAGATGTCCTTTTTTTTGGTGTTGATGCTATTCCTTTCTGTTTGTTAGTTTTCCTTCTAACAGTCAGGTCCCTCAGCTGCAGGTCTGTTGGAGTTTGCTAGAGGTCCACTCCAGACTCTTTCTGCCTGGGTATCACCAGCGGAGGCTGCAGAACAGCAAATATTGCAGAACCTGCCTGATCCTTCCTCTGGAAGCTTCGTCCCAGAGGGGCGCCCGCTTATATGAGGTGTCTGTCGGCCCCTACTGGTAGGTGTCTCCCAGTTTGGCTACACGGGTTCAGGGACCCAATTGAGGAGGCAGTCCGTCCATTCTCAGAGCTCAAACGCTGTGTTGGGAGAACCACTGCTCTCTTCAGAGCCGTCAGACAGGGACGTTTAAATTTGCAGTAGTTGTCTGCTGCCTTTTGTTCAGCTAAGGCCTGTGTACGGAGGTGGAGTCTAGCGGCTGCAGGGTGTGCTGAGCTGCAGTGGGCTCCGCCCAGTTCGAGCTTCCTGGCAGCTTTGTTTACCTACTGAAGCCTCAGCAATGGGGGACGCCCCTCCCCCAGCCAGGCTGCCACCTTGTGGTTCAATATCAGACTGCTGCACTAGCAGTGAGCAAGGCTCTGTGGGTGTGGGACCCACCGAGACAGGCACAGGAGAGAATCTCCTTGTCTGCCGGTTGTTAAGACCTTGAGGAAAGTGCAGTTTTTGGGTGGGAGTGTTACGTTTTTCCAGGTACAGTCTGTTACGGCTTCCCTTGTCTAGGAAAGGGAAATCCCTGACCCCTTGCACTTCCCGGTTGAGGCAATGCCCCACCCTGCTTCAACTTGCCTTCCGTGGGCTGCACCCAATGTCCAACCAGTCCCAGTGAGATGAACCAGGTACCTCAGTTGGAAATGCAGATATCACCCGTCTTCTGCGTCAGTCACTCTGAGAGCTGCAGACTGAAGCTGTTCCTATTTGGCCGTCTTGGAAGGGATCTAGGCTTTAAGGCTGAGAAGTCCAAGGTCAAGGGTTCACATCTGATGAGAGCCTTTTTGCTGGTGAGGACTTTACACTCCCAGGGCAGTGCAGAGCCTCATATGCCAAGGGGGCTCCGCCCATGTAATGTTTTTATTTTTTGTAGAGGCAGGTTCTTGCCATGTTGCCCAGGTTGGTCTTGAACTCTTGGGTTCAAGTGATCTGCCTGCCTTGGCTTCCCAAAGTGCTGGGATTACAAGTGTGAACTACCGTGCCTGGCCTGTATTCGTTTATATCCTTTTATAATTCTGATCTACTTGTGTTTTAGACCAGTGGTACTCAACCTGTGATCTTCAGATCAGTGCTGGTCTGCAAACTGATTTTACTGGTCTGTGAAGAAGTAAAGACAGATTCAGAGAAAGCATTTAGAAACTTTTATATCTAATTGACATTACCTAATAAGCATATAATTTTTTAAAAAATTAATTTTCATTGCATTTTACAAAAGTTTTTCTCTCCAATGGATTGGCAATTTAAAAAACGGTCTCCTGTATCACAGGTAGATTTAGAAGTATTTTGTTTAGACCTCTTTTATTCTTTTCTTTGTATCTCTTGACTGCTCTTACATAGTTTTTTTCTGGTCTTTGAATTGCATTTTAGATGGATTTTTAAGAATTAATTCACTAATTCTTTCTCTATTCAACTCTTGCACTTTTACACTGAATAAAAAATTTTAGGCTGGGGGTAGTGACTCATACCTGTAATCCCAGCACTTTGGGAGGCTGAGGCGGGTGGATCACCTGAGATTAGGAGTTTGGGAGCATCCTGGCCAACATGGTGAAATCCCATCTCTACTAAAAATACAAAAATTAGCTGGGCATGGTGGCAGACGCTTGTAAACCCAGCTTCTTGGGAGGCTGAGGCAGGAGGCCATTTGAACCTGAGAGGTGGAGGCTGCAGTGATCTGAGATTGCTCCACTGCACTTCAGCCTGCGTGACAGAACGAGGCCTCATCTCAAAAAAAAGAAAAAAATTACTTACGTTTTTTATTTCTTGAAGTTTTATGTTTTATATAGATATTATTGCTTAAAACATTCTTACTGTATGCTCTTTCCAACAGTGGAATAATCTGTATGCTAATTTTGCCATGTCTTTTTTGTGATGGCTCTCTTTTGTTGTGTGTGGAATCCTTGAATTTTTTTGTTTGTTTCTGCTTCGGTAGTATATCTTGGAAAGGTGTTGGATTAAGGCTTGGGTTGAAGTCATTTTCTTTTTTTCTTTCTTTTTTTTTTTTTTTTTTGTTGAGACGGAGTCTCACTCTGTTGCCAGGCTGCCTGGCTGGAGTGCAGTGGCTCGATCTCAGCTCACTGCAACCTCCGCCTCACGGGTTCAAGTGATTCTCCTGCCTCAGGCTCCTGAATAGCTGGGACTACAGGCATGCGCCACCATGCCCAACTAATTTTTGTATTTTTAGTAGAGGCGTGGTTTCACCATGTTGGCCAGGATGGTCTCCATCTCTTGACCTCATGATCCGCCCGCCTTGGCCTCCCAAAGTGCTGGGATTACAAGCATGAGCCACCGCGCCCGGCCTGAAGTCATTTTCTTTCGCGGAGCATTTGCCTGTGCTTTCTCCAGTTGCCTGCCTAGCAGATGAAGAATGCTTTAAATATGGAATTTATTGGATCTCCTATGAAATTTATTGGATCATACAAGTAGTGTGAATTTAGTGTGAGAACCTTTGTGAAGGCCACTTTGTGGTTACAGTTGCAGGAGAATTGATAAAACATTCTAGAAGTGACAAAATTATAGAGATGGAATACAGATTAATGGTTGCCAGGAATTAGGAATGGTGGGAGTGCCAGGGATCGGGGGTCGGTGTGACTATAAAGGTGTTACAGGAGGGAGATCTTTGTGGTTCCTCGTTGCTGTTAACATGAGGATGTACCCCTGTACCCCTTGAGAGCACCAACTTTATATAGGTGTTTTCTTGTGATAGACTCCTTAAAATCTTGTTTCCTAAGCCTTGTGCAGCCATCAAAATGTAAGCTCAGTTTTACCAACGTTAGGATGAGAGCTGGTTTCTTCTGTTGGCTTACTGTTTTGTAAGGTTTCTCCTTTATTTATAGCTTATATGTATACTGTACTTTCTTGCTAACTAAACCCTTAAACAGATTTTTTTTCCTCTGTTTTAAAGTTAGATTTGAATAGTCTCAAGATATCTAGCTTTACATACTGCTGGAAAGCAGTGTCCCTGTCTATCTACAATTTAGTCTTATAAAGCAGCAGTCCCCCCTTTTTGGCACCAGGGACCAGTTTTGTGGAAGACAGTTTTTCCATGGATGGGGGCGGGGATGTGGTTTTCGGGTGAAACTGTTCCACCTTAGATCACCAGGCATTAGATTCTCATAAGGAGCACGCAACCTAGATCGCTCACATGTACAGTTCACAAAAGGGTTAGCAGTCTTATGAGAATCTAATGCCACTGCTGTTCTGACAGGAGGCAGAGCTCAGGTGGTAGTGTGAGCAATGGGGAGCAGCTGTAAATACAGATGAAGCTTTGCTTGCTTGTCTGTGGCCCCAGGGGTTGGAGACCCCTGTTATAAAATATGGCTGTTTTTATGCTTCAGTTCTCTTATATTCTTATTATAATGGTTATTTTTCCATATTTCTTTGGTTTGTCATTCTTGTAGAGGCCATCACAATCTACTCCTCGTTATGTTTTCTAGTCTTGTTTCCCACCGTTTTTTTGTTTGCCATGTTATGACTTATTAAAGCATCATGTATTATAGCAACAATTCTTTTATTCATATCCTTTTATACTGATTAAATGCTATCTCTTCTTTTTGGCTCATACTGGTCCTTCTAGCACTGTTGACGTTTTGGACTGAATAACTGATTTTTTTGGGGGAGGGGTCCTATCCTGTTTGTTGCATGTTTAGGTATGTTTAGGGATGATAGGTTTAGGTATGTTCAGCTGCATCCGTGGCCACTACTCACCAGATGCAAGTTATATTTCTCATTTGGAACAACCTAAAGTTTTTCTAGACATTGCCAAATGTCCCCTGGGGGCAGTGTCTTCCATAGTTGACAACTACTATTTTATTCCTGTATGATTTTGATCTGAGACACAGAGGCATTTCTGATTATCCCTGCCTGATGTGACTTTTTACCTGCTGGATTTTCTGTAGTATACATTGTCTGGATTATACATTTATCTTTTATTACATTTTGTTATGAATTCCCCTCCCTCCCTTTTTTCTCTTTTTCTTTTCTTTTCTTTTCTTTTTTTTTTTTTTTTGAGACAGGGTCTCACTCTGTCGCCCAGGCAGGGCCCACTGCAGCCTCGACCTTCCCAACTCAAGCGATCCTCCAGCTTCAGCCTCCTGGGTAGCTGGGGCCATAGGCACACAGCACCATGCCTAGCTAATTTTTTGTATTTTTAGAATAGACGGGGTTTCACCATGTTGTCCACTGATCTCAAATTCCTGGACTGAAGCAATCTGCCCACTTTGGCCTCCCAAAGTGCTGGGATTACAGTCGTGAGCCATTGTGCCCGGACTTTGTTGTGAGTGTCTAACGCATTTTCTAGAGGACTGGGACCATCTATTTCACTTTTTTGTTTGTTTGCTATTTTGGCCAACTCCATGCACTTGTTAGTAGCTTTGAATGTCTTTTCCTTTGTTTTTCCATTTCTTTTATGGTGATAATGGGGATTTTGGAAAGTAAATCACTCTAGAAAATATGGAAAATTTTGAAGCATTCTAAATTATGAGACTCTATTAATGGTAATTATGGACTTTCAGACAATGGAATTAATGCCAATATAACAATTCTCTGTGTACCCAGTAGTAACTCTGGAAAATTCGCGACAATTCAAGATAGTTTTAAAAATATAAGAAAGATATAATTTATGTTAGATGTGTTCATTATACAAGTAACCAGAAAAATGTACAGTAGGGTAGAAATTTTAAAAATAGGCCGAGAAATATAGAAAGTGGAAGGATTTGTAGAAGCATGAAGGACAAATGATTAGTTCCACAGAATGAGATGAGCAAAGTAATCAATATGTCGGGGTACATTGTTAGGAATGATGGATGTAGCATCTGGTTAGGAGTGACTTGTGCAAAGCTGACAAACGTGATATGTGAATGCTAGTAAGTTGAATACAAGTTGGGCACAGAGAAGTTGGCTTCTCAGTACTGCCTAAAGAGAAACATCTATGTTTTGCCCCGGTTGGTAAAGATACAGCTCAGGTGTAGATGCTCCATGCCATTGTTTAAATCAGTGAATTCTAGGTAATAAAATAAATTGAAGCCTGAACCTAACCACTTTTCTAAGGTGGCTGATTGCTTCTTCATCTGTGCCAACATTTTTATGAAAAATAATCAATACACATAGTATGTATTCATTGTAGAAAAACTAGAAATTAATGAAATGTATGGATAAAGTAAAATTTAGTTACAATTCCTCAAAGGAGAGCTAAACCACTAGTATCAGTTTAGTTTTTATTTTCTTAAGTTTTATATGGTCTCAGTCTCTCTAGATATAGCTATATGATGGGCCTATATGTATGTGTATATATATACTAGTATATGTATTTGTATATATGTATATTGATATGAAATGGGTTATTGTATATGAAATAGTTTATTTTTTTTATTTAATACTGTGAACAGTTCTCCATATCAGTAAAATTCTTCAAAGTGATATTTAGTGAAATCATAGCATTCGATTCTGAGATTATCCCTAAATTTAACCATTCGTCTATTGTTAAATATCTTTTCCTTCATTTTCATTAATATAATTTGCAGTGAACTTCTCTAATGAAAATCTTTCAGTACCTCTTTTTTTTTTTTTTTTTGAGACGGAGTCTCGCTTTGTCGCCCAGGCTGGAGTGCAGTGGCGCGATCTCGGCTCACTGCAAGCTCCGCCTCCCGGGTTCACGCCATTCTCCTGCCTCAGCCTCCCGAGTAGCTGGGACTACAGGCGCCCGCTACGTACCTCTTTCATTTTCTTTGAAGAGTTGTAACTTTTACTGCAGTCTGCCTCTTTTAATTCACCTCACAAAATTTATTCTGTCTTCCTTAGTTACAAAAGAATCCCAGTTTTATAGCTGAGTATATTGACAGTGTTACAGACTACATTGCCTGGCCTTCCAAGTGGTTAAGTGTGACCAAAGGGCTAAGTTTATGGTTTATAAGATATAAGGTGGAATATTATGTGAGATAAGAGAATAGGGAGGGCTTTTCTTCTCCTTTCAGACTTCTTCCTGCTGCCTGCAATGTAGGTAGATTAGCTGCAATTCTCATAGCCTTCTTGGAATATGAGGTGACTTTGAATAGAAACAGTGTACGGTAGAGCAAAAAGGTGGAAGGAACTTGGGCCCCTTATAGTTGGAGCTGCCGTATCAGCCTGTGATTTTCTTCTTCTGGACATTTACATGGGAGAAATAAATTTGTCTCCTCCCTCCTTTTTTCCCCTCTCCTTGTTATTATTTGATTATTATTTTTATTGATTTGGGAGGGATGTGACCTAATCCTAGCTGACAAAGTATACCATTATTTAAAGCCTCTATATGATAATATAACAGGTCAAATATAAGGAAACATACATTTTTGTCATTCCTTGGTTTCTTAAAGTGTTGGGATTACAGGTGTGAGCCACTATGTCTGGCTAAATTTAGCTTTTAATGCTCTCATATTAACTTGTTGAAAACATTTTGATATATGAAATTTTTAGAAAACATTTTTTATGACTGTAGACTTACTGTTTAATATTGATTCTAAGAAAGGTAATCATAACTTTAGTCATATAAGTGAAGAATACATATTTGAAAAAATAAGATAGTTTTTGAGCAGTTTTAGCTTTAGAGAAAAATGGAGCAGAAAGTACAAAGGGTTCCCATATACCCGGTCTCCCAAGGATGCACTTTTTTTATCCAGGATATTTCGCTATACATATTATACATAGAAAAAAGACTCTACATCTATTAACCAAATATATATTATTTTGTAATAGGAAAACCATACATGTTACTTTAATTCAGGGTTTCCTACCCTCATCACTACTAACATTTTAGGCTAGATAATTCCTTGTTGTAGGAGCCATCCTGTGCATTGTAGGATGTTTAGCAGCATCCCTGACCTCTACCCACTAGATGTCAGTAATTCTCCCTAGTTGTGACATGCAGAATGCCTCCACGCATTGCCAAATGTCCCTTAAGAAACAAAGTCACCCTTAGTTGAGAACCCATGCTTTAACAATATAGGTGTTTTAGAATTTTCTAAATTTTTTCAGGTTTGGCCTAAATTTAAGGGCTCTATAGCTTAATGAATCTTCCCACTGAAGATTGTGTAGGCAAAATGTGGATCTTTCCTGCCACTTGGGCACTGTAGGCAGTATACATAATTTTACTGGGCCTCAGTTTCCTTCACTGAAAAATAGGTAAAATGTTACCTAACTTGAAAGATTGTTGTGAGAATTAACTAAGATAAATTATATAAAACACTTTAATTAATTAGTAAATTAGGTTAATTTCCTTCTCTTCAAGTGTACTATATTGTTTTAATGTAGTCCCTTCAGTGTGTCAAAAACCTATCACAAAGTTATTATTTCTATGGGAACAGCTATCATAACTTGGGATCTACTATTTAAGGATATAAAGAATGCTATACTATGGGTAGATAAAACCTTTGTTAAATGAAGGCTGATTTATGAGGTCAGTTGTGTTTTGACCCTTTATGGTACCCTAATTAGATTGTGACTACATTCAGATTGTAACAGTTAAGGGATCTCATCGTGTTCTTTCAAGGACTTTGAGCTTCCCAGATTGAAGATAGCATTAGATGTCAGCCAATCACTTTGTCCTTTGAAGTTTTTGTCTTTCACGTCTGAAATCCCGCCAATTGTAACAGCTTGTGTGTCAGCCCCAATAGAGAAAGTTGGATACTGTCAAGTTGAAGTTAGTCCACTGAAGACTTCTAAAAATCTTGACATAGTTTATGACTAATAATGTCGACTTGCCATTATTTTTAGAATTGTAAAACATTGTCCACTAGTGAATGAAATGCCGTCTGTAATAATTAAGGCTCTTATTATTCTCCTGCAGAAAATTTCTAAAGATTTGGTGAAGATAGGAAAACTGTCAGAAAGGCTGTAGCATTATTATATTGTAGGTATTTCTTTGAAAAAGAAGTGTAAGTTAAGAATGTCTTGAGTGTCCAGTTGTTTGAGGGAAAATATGTTAGAGAAAGATATATATAATATCAAGGCAGTTGTATTATAATTATATTAATGATGTATGAGAACTAATCCTATGCAGTCTTTTAAACATTGAAAATGTATTCATATGTATTGAGATGAGGATTTTACCAATAGTATTGAAAAATATTTCTAATTCTAACAAGGATTGATCTAACTTATGTACATTTGCTTATTTAAATTATCAAAATCCGGAAAATCATTGTAGCTTTGTAGGTTGTGATCTGTTTGGGTGACTTATTGTTTAGGTTATTTTGCAGAATTATTTATTTGCTGTTTTATTTATGTATTTCATTATTTATTTATTTGATTATTTAGTAAATTATTTATCTGATGAATTATTAATACATCTTCATGACATCCTTTAAATTATTTATAAGTTAATTTTGAGTTTATTGCTTTTAGACGCTGCATTGTTACTGATTAGTTTTGATTTTTTTCTTTGTGGTTCTTGAAAATTAAAGTATCAGCTCTAAGGCAAAAGTATAGTCATTGCAATGCTCATGGATTTTTAAAAAATTTATGGCAGAGATAAAATTTCAGCTTTGTTTAGCTTTAAATTTACCTATTTAGAGTTACCAGTGGTAGAATGTTTGTGTATTATGTGCATACTCATTTTAGAGTCACTTACAAATTAATGATATAGCCTATCATTTATAAACAGTGATTGAACATGTAAACCTCAGTCTGCATTACCCTTTGTGTCTTTAAAGGACAGATCTGCATTTCTTACTTGTTTTAAAATGAATAAGTCTTGGTTATTTTATTTTAATGGCAAATCTGTTCTACTACTGAAATGTTTTTAGGACAGTTCAGAGAAATGAAGTCCAACTCAGATTTGGATTCTTGACGAATAAATTTGACTGCTGTAATCTTTGTTTTTTTAAATCCCCCTTATATTTGTATTTGGAAAACATCAGGCTGTTTATATAAATCTTTCTATATAAATTGTGTATGTCAGTCATAATGACATTTCTTATGGAAATTTTTATATTTAATGAATGAAAATGGACAAAGCTTTATAAATGCAAGCTGTAGTTTCTTTGACTTAGTTAATAATTCTCTTGTGTGAAGTTTCTATTTTTAATCAAATTTAAGATCATTTCTGATTCTATTTCGTAACATAGAGCAGTTATTAGGGCTCTCTTATTGAAAGGGTTTAATGAATAGGTTAAAGTAGTCATTCGGGTGAGTGCCATATGCACAACATGGTCTTTATTTTGTGTTTGCTTGCAGTGAATTAGTATGTACTTCACAGTTTTCACACTTCAGAGAGAAACTGCATTGTACATTTCAAGTTGAGATGCTACTGAAATATAGTGAAAATGGCCTCTGTAGACAGGTTTCACTGTAAAATTGTAAATTATGCATACATATATCCAAATTTCTTATTTTGAAATATTGAATATATGAATATTTAATTGGAATGTTCCTTTAGTATCTTCATATGCTTGCCTTAAAGGAAGTGTTTTCCTTTGATTTATATACATGGATTTAGAAATGTGTGTGTCATACATATCTGTGTCTTTTCTGGAGATGAACAACCACAGATACTATTAGATATGGCATTTTCTTTTTAAATGTGCTTCAGTAATGCCAATGTGGTCTTCTTTTGAAAAAAAAAAAAAAAGAAAGAAAAAAAAGCTTCCTTCTCCAGTATTGAATAATCTACCCAGCCCCTATTATTAACATATATTTGGGGAGTGCTAGCTGTGTCATCTAAGTGATCTTTCCTTGGAAGATACACAGATATGTGCACAGACACACATGCACATGTGAAATTTTCTTATGACATCAAAATAACTTTTTAGGACTTGTTTTTGAAAAGAGACATTAATGTAGACTTTTATAATAATACTTAGCATTGTTGATTTCTTATGTGCAGATACAGAGCTCATATCTTTTACGTGGATTATTTGTTGATCTTCACAGTGATATAAGTACTGTTCATTTTCGAGTCGAAGAAATAGAGACTTAGAGATGTTAAGTAGCTTGCTGATTGCCACACAGCTGAAAGTGGTGGGGCTCGCATTAGGACTCATTTACTCTGACTCAAAGGCCTTTCTGTGTAGCCCATTACAGTTTTGTACACATAGATAGTACTCCGTAGTTTTTAACCAAAGTTGTTTTACTTTTTTTAGAGAGTACTGGTATTTTCCTCTAAATATTTAACTTGCAAAGTATATTCTTTTTGTATAACATTTAGTCATCTTTCTTAAACAGCGAACAAGTACTTGAGCCTCTTGAATTTTCTGATTTAATTCTTCTTATAATACTGTATTGTTGAGGAAAAATTACATACAAAAGAAGAATTTGTGCTTTGGGGATAGTGTTTGCCTGGTGGATGTACAACACTCATATCAGGTCTTTTGACTCTTAAGCCCAAGGCCATTTCCAGGGCTCTATTAGGTAAAATTTAATTTCCTTAAAAAAAATAATGTTCTTATCAGGGTCACACATGTACATATTGTTAAAAGAATGATTAAGTGCTTGTTGCCTGAGCTTTTATAGAAATGACCACAAACACTATTAATCCCAAATATAGTCTTTAATACACAGTTAAGCATTTTAACATGTGCATAAAAAGGACAAGAAAGCAATCAATTATAATTCTAAACTTTTAGATGTAATTATTTAAAATATTCTGGGGAACCTTAAAAAGTAAGGAAAGATGTTCTGAATTAGTATGAGACTAAGAGGAAAAGATCTTTCCAACCTGTTTTCTACTTGAAGACAGAGGGAAGCCTCCATCCTGGGTCTTAAATATTCAGAGCACCTCTGAGAACAGATGAATTAGACGGCAACGGAGTTTGGGTGATATTGGTATGAATGCCATAAGTAACTGCATCTATGTGACCGGTAGGGTACTGTATGAATCACTAAAAGTTTTTAAGTTAGAAAGATTTTTCAAGTAAATAATGTTACAACATAAAATCCTAGGAACACGATTTATTAATAGGAAATATTTTAATAACTAGGTTAATGACATAATTTATCTTATAATCCAGGAGAGTTTTGAGAATGAAAGAGTATACTGTAATATGTAACGACAACAGGTATGAACTGGGACCTTCCTGGTCAAATGGGGACCTGTGGTAGTACCTGAACTTCCATTGAGTAATTTCTAATAGTCTTGTAAAGTGTATGTTTAACAGGAGTCTTAATTCATGTGTAATATCTTTAAGAATGTTTTCTTTATGATTAAACTAAGTTCTCTTGTGACCAGTATTTATGTTAGCCAACATAGGCATTTTGTAATTGACTTTAGTAAATGATAACTCTGATGTTTTATGGCTTTTGGAACCTATTTTCAAGGTGACAGTAAAAGATGATTACTTTTGGGAGCAGAACGATAGGTATGGCAAAGTTGATCATACTTTAATGGATAGTTCTAAAGTTTTTCTTCATATAAAGCATTACAAGTTTTTTTCAAAAATTATATTTTATTTTATTTTTCTAGAGATGGGGTCTTGAACTCCTGGGCTCAAGCAGTCCTCCTGTCTTGGCCTCCCAAAATGCTGGGATTACAGCAGTGAGCCATCACACCTGGCCTGTTAAAGAAATTTTTGTGCTTCCTTTGCCTTGTAAATCTTCTAATTCAGCAGTTCCCAACCTTTTTGGCACCAGGGATTGGTTTCATGGAAGACAATTTTTATATGGACGGTGGGGGGAAGGGTAGGGATGGTTTCCAGAAGAAACTGTTCCACCTCAGATCATCAAGCATTAGTTAGATTCTCATAAGGTGCAGGCAACCTAGCTCCCTTGCATGCGCAGTTCACGGTAGGGTTTGCATTCCTATGAGAATCTAATGCCGCTGATGATCTTACAGGAGGCGGAGCTCAGGTAAGTCATGCGACTGATGAGGAGCGGCCGTAAATACAGAGGAAGCTTTGCTGGCTGGTCTGCCACTCACTTCTTGCTGTGTGGCCTGGCTTCTAACAGGCCACCTACCTGAACCAATCCATGGCCTGGGGGTTGGAGACCCGTGTTCTAATTTGTAGTATGTTTGACATTTTCGTGAAATCTAATCCTGTTTGTTATGCCTTTAGAATTTATAATTTCATGTTGGATGATCCAGTGGTCTTTTCTTTCTTTAAAAGCGTGTTACATGTCACATATGTTGATAAAGTTGGCAGTTTTGCCAAAACATTTCCGAAAACAACTATTTTTCCTTGGTGAAATTCTGTGTGGGAAAATAGAAATCTCTAGATGAGAGTAACTTAATTTTTTTGCATAGTTTTCTTTTGAATTTCCTCCTGATATGTATTTATCTGACATGGCAAATTACATTATTAAAGTCATAGTTACATTGTACAATTTTAATTTGTAGTTTTTGTGTTTAGAACATACATGACTTGTTAAGTTGAACCAGGTAACCAGAGTGGCGTATTTGTACTTGAATGTGCATTAAACAATTGGAAAAATTCTTGTGCAATAAATCTTATTCATATGTATAATATGAGAACTTTTTCTTTGTTCAGAAATGCCTATTATGCCTAACAAAGAAGGAAAGAACTACCCATGTATTCTGCCTCCAGTTAGTTACGGTATGAAGCCCTTCCTGAAATACTTTACTATAGTTCTAAGAGTAATACTGTGTCTTACGTGTGGGCTCTCAGAGTAGCTTCTTTATAATTATGACAAGTAAAAGTACAGCCAAAGGTCACGGTAAACACAAGATATCTTTCATGCCTCATCCATTTTGTGGACAGCATATGAAGTAGTTTGGGTCCCTGCACTGATGTTTTAGTAGAGCAATCAAGGTTGTTCTCATGGAAGTGTTTCAAATCTCTTTCTGCCTACCTCCCATGTGGTTGCAAAATTTGGCATGTATTTGAATTCTGGACTAATTAAATAGATCCTTATTAAATTTAGAGTTTGCAAACAAAAAAGGGGACCCTGTTGTACTTCAGGGATTTCTTAGGCTGTTACATAATAGTGATATATAGGAGCCTTTAATAATACTAAACACTACAGTGACTTGATACAGTGTCTCAGTATTGACCATCTTAGTACTGATATTGTTCATAGAAACAGTAAAAACCAAACAACATAGCAATAACAACAAAAACAATATCACACAAATTATATAAAAGACATGCCTTAGATCCTGTATTTGACTTTAGTTTGGCTATCTAAATGAGTATTAAAAAGATCATATATAGGAAAGCCTTTTATTAAAAAGTGAATAGCCAGGCACTGTAGCTCACTTCTGTAGTCCCAGCACTCTGGGAGGCTGAGGCAGGAGGATCACTTGTGCCCAGGAGTTTGAGATCAACCTGAGGAACATAGGGAGATCCTATCTCTACAAATATAAAAATAAAAAAAATCAGCCAGATATGGTGGTGTGTACCTGTGGTCCCATGCTGAGGAGGGAGGATTGCTTGAATCTAGGAGATTGAGGCTGCAATGAGCCGTGATCACCCCAGTGCACTCCAGCCTGGATGACATAGCAAGACCCTGTCTTAAAAAAAAAAAAAAAGCGAATATACATATGTTCTAGAGTGATTGTATCAGATGTCTTTAAGTCATCCTCAGTACAGAGTACCAAAAAGTGCATCTAAAGAAAGAACATTTAGATGAGGATAAAATTGATAAATTAAAACTTTTAGTATAACTGATAAAAGTGTTTCCTTCAGACTTTTTTCTATTGTTTCCACACCCTAGCAGGCTTTTTCTTAATGTAAGACTTTTAGACTAACAGTTTTCAAACAAGGTTGGTGCTGCTCCATAAGGAAGTTTCACAAATTGGTTTGGGATTTTCACTTGTCACGATTGTGAGAGTGTTTTTGGCATTTAATGGATGGGGACCAGATATGCTAGGTATTCTGCAATGCAAGGGTCAGCTAGTCTCAGACTACAGATTGTCCCAAGTACCACAAAACTTTTGAATATCTACTTGACCAAACTCTATTCAAAGATAAATCAGTAATACTTCACTATATAAAAATATTGATAAGTTTTTATAAAATGAAGAATCTGATAATTTAGGAGAAATTTGTGTGGAGGGGAAGCTTAAGTAAAATAAATTGTCTCAATATTAATGTATAATGTACTTCACATATTCTTTCCACTTCCTAATTTATAGTGTTTCTAAGTAGATATTTAGTTGAAAAGTTTTCAGTTCAGTAATATAGTTACTGAGAGCTAAACAATTGCAAATACACAGCAGGATTTTAAGACTTCTTTTAACAACAAAGTTAATTTAAGATTTGTGCATCTCATTAAATTTTATCAATTAACAAGGATTTTTAAAAAATAATTCATGATTGTCATTTTGAATATTGAAGTTTGATTTTTTAGAATAATAATAATAAATGCGTTAAAATTACATATTAAAATTACTTTTATGTTGCCCAGTGTTCAGTATTATTCTGGTCTTGTTTCCAATAATCTATTATAAAACATCTCTGTAACTTCTTGTATTACATTTCTTTACCTGTTCCATTTGCCTTCTGTTATAGGAGGGTGTGGTCTCTGTTGCATTATACAAACTTCATGTATGTATGCCTTGACAGTGTGGCAGGAATTCTGGGATAGATAGTAGTCATACTGTCCCACATTTTAGCAATCTCCTCAGAGATTGGATACCTTTGTTCATATCCGTGGATCCCAACTCATTGTTTTTTTTTTTTTTCTGTAACTTTTTCATTATATGGAAATAGGCCCTAGGAAAGGTTGAAATAACTCTATTTTAGTCTCAGACTTGATTAATGGTTTGGATATAGAATTCTAGATTGTAGATAATTTTATTTTAGATATTAAAGGCTTCATTTCACAGCATTTAGTGTTACTACTGAGAAATCCATTGCCACTTTTTTTTGTCCACCACTTTTTTTTTCCTGGCTATATATGGCTTGTTCTTAATATTCTAGAAGGCTTTAGGATCATTTCTTTATCTCTGAAATTCTATGATAATATGTCTTAGAATGGGTTTTATTCATTTTTTTAAATGAATCTTCAGAGGACCCTTTTAAGAGCAAATGTCTTTCAGTTTGGGATGTTATCTTGAATTATTTTCTTTTCCTGTTTTTGTTTTTTTAATCCCTCTTTTTCCCTCAGTTCTCTTAGTTGGAGATTCAGCACCAGTGTAGAAGTGGGATGTGTGAGGTTGAGTCATTGCCTGATTGTGGGCAGAATGATTTGCTTCTTAGTGTCTTTTCTGATGTGTTCTGTTATGAGTAACTTCTTTTGATAAGTTATTCATCTGTTTTCCAAAAATTTGTGATCTTCTTTCTGTTTTTCTCTCCACTTCCACTTTTTTGTCCTTGTGAAATACACCTTAAAAAATTATTAACTGCCATTTTAGTAGGGTTTTGGGAGGGAGAAGAAGTAATTTCATGTGGTTAATCTGTGTTTGGTGAACCAGTTGTTTTGTGTACTCATTTTGCAAGATGCAGCTCTTGAAAACTTTCTGTGATTCTTTAGTTATCTTACCTCACCTCCTACATACCTTATTAGAGCACTTATTGTGCCACATTATAGTTACTAGTTTACAGGAATTGTCTTATTTTTATCAATGTTTTTGTGGAAAGCATATTTCTTTTTTTTAAATTATACTTTTAAGTTCTAGGGTACATGTGCACAACATGCAGGTTTGTTACATATGTATACATGTGCCATGTTGGTGTGCTGCACCCATTAACTCGTCATTTACATTAGGTATATCTCCTAATGCTATCCCTCCCCCCACCCCACAACAGGCCCTGGTGTGTGGTGTTCCCCTTCCTGTGTCCAAGTGTTCTCATTGTTCAATTCCCACCTATGAGTGAGAACATGCAGTGTTTGGTTTTTTTGTCCTTGCGATAGTTTGCTGAGAATGATGGTTTCCAGCTTCATCCATGTCCCTACAAAGGACATGAACTCATCCTTTTTTATGGCTGCATTGTATTCCATGGTGTATCTGTGCCACATTTTCTTAATTCAGTCTATCATTGTTGGACATTTGGGTTGGTTCCAAGTCTTTGCTATTGTGAATAGTGCCGCAATAAACATACGTGTGCATGTGTCTTTATAGCAGCATGATTTATAATCCTTTGGGTATATACCCAGTAATGGGATGGCTGGGTCAAATGGTATTTCTAGTTCTAGGTCCTTGAGGAATTGCCACACTGTCTTCCACTTTGGCTGAACTAGTTTACAGTCCCACCAACAGTGTAAAAGTGTTCCTATTTCTCCACATCCTCTCCAGCACCTGTTTCCTGACTTTTTAATGATCACCATTCTAACTGGTATGAGATGGTATCTCATTGTGGTTTTGCTTTGCATTTCTCTGATGGCCAGTGATGATGAGCATTTTTTCATGTGTCTTTTGGCTGCATAAATGTCTTCTTTTGAGAAATGTCTTTTCATATCCTTTGCCCACTTTTTGATGGGGTTGTTTGTTTTTTTCTTGTAAATTTGTTTAAGTTCTTTGTAGATTCTGGATATTAGCCCTTTGTCAGATGAGTAGATTGCAAAAATTTTTTCCCATTCTGTAGATTGCCTGTTCACTCTGATGGTAGTTTCTTTTACTGTGCAGAAGCTCTTTAGTTTAATTAGATCCCATTTGTCAGTTTTGGCTTTTGTTGTCATTGCTTTTGGTGTTTTAGACTTGAAGTCCTTGCCCATGCCTATGTCCTGAATGGTATTGCCTAGGTTTTCTTCTAGGGTTTTTATGGTTTTAGGTCTAACATTTAAGTCTTTAATCCATCTTGAATTGATTTTTGTATAAGGTGTAAGGAAGGGATCCAGTTTCAGCTTTCTCCATATGGCTAGCCAGTTTTCCCAGCACCATTTATTAAATAGGGAACTGTTTCCCCATTTCTTGTTTGTGTCAGATTTGTCAAAGATCAGATGGTTGTGGACGTGTGGTATTATTTCTGAGGGCTCTGTTCTGTTCCATTGATCTATATCTCTGTTTTGGTACCAGTACCATGCTGTTTTGGTTATTGTAGCCTTGTAGTATAGTTTGAAGTCAGGTAGCATGATGCCTCCAGCTTTGTGCTTTTTGCTTAGGATTGTCTTGGCAATGCGGGCTCTTTTTTGGTTCCATATGAAGTTTAAAGTAGTTTTTTCCAATTCTGTGAAGCAAGTCATTGGTAGCTTGATGGGGATGGCATTGAATCTGTAAATTACCTTGGGCAGTATGGCCATTTTCACGATATTGATTCTTCCTATCCAAGAGCATGGAATGTTCTTCCATTTGTTTGTGTCCTCTTTTATTTCGTTGAGCAGTGGTTTGTAGTTCTCCTTGAAGAAGTCCTTCACATCCCTTGCAAGTTGGATTCCTAGGTATTTTATTCTCTTTGAAGCAATTGTGAATGGGAGTTCACTCGTGATTTGGCCCTCTGTTTGTCTGTTATTGGTGTATAGGAATGCTTGTGATTTTTGCACATTGAGTTTGTATCCTGAGACTTTGCTGACATATTTCTTAGATGAATGAAAACATAAACAAAATGCAGAAATGAGGTAGATAATAGATAACAACAGTACAATTTAGTCAGAAGGATTGAAATTATTTCTTATTTTAATCCTATTTCAATTAGTGTTTGATAGAGTTTTAAAAACTTAATGGAGATTTATTTCTTTTAGGAAAATATTAATACTGTTGTCATCCTGGGGTAATCAGAGAAATGTCTTTATATTAAAGCTAAATGACAAAGTAGTCATGAGAGTTTCATTGTAATGGAGAATCTTTCTTGATGCATTTAATTAGGAATTAAGATACAAGATATTGAAAAAAATAGAATGACTAGTGGATAGTTTTACGTGTTAAGGAGAGTATAACAATATCATATAGTAAAGGGCAAAGAATACAGAAAAAGTCTTATTTTCTTCCATTAATATATCATTTCAATCATTCCAAATAGTAAAATAATAAATTCTAAGGAAACATCTTTTTGTTCTGTGAAAGCATGTCATATCCACAGACAAAAGGAAAACATCTGAAGCACAAGATTTGGTTAAAAAAATCTTTGTCACTCTCTTGATGAAATTTCACCATCATAATTACCTGTTGTCTCTTTTTGGAAGTTTTCCTTTGATCATCATGTTTTGTTTAGTTTTATCAATTTTAACTTTAAAGGTAGGGAATATAATTGCTTTAATTTAAACTGTTTAACTCATGACTCCTCCTTTCATATAAATTAAAATTAGTGAATCAGCAAATAGGTATTGAGTACATACAAGACCCTGGTTGGTTTGCAGTGAAGTTGAAGAGATACTCACTTTAGGAAGGTATCTTTTCTTAAGAAGCTGTATGCATGTAAAGAGTGACAGGTGTAAGGATTAGGAGGATAGGAAATATCTCGAAACTGTATATGATCAGTTACCAATGAATGGCTCAAATGGAGTTTCTACTAGTTCAGCTATCTTTAGTAGAACGTTCACACATTCCTAAGTCATATCTTAGGCATGATGTGTATAAAGACAGAAAGGATTGATACTTGATAAAGTTACTTAACAGTGTTCTGAATTTTATTTTTAATAATCTGTCTTGGTAGCCATAGTCTGAGTTATCTGTAACTCAGACTGTTCATTTTTATGCTTGCGTTTGCTTACTTGTTAGAAACGTTCCTAAAATTGCATAGAATTACTTTGGGGATATTTATTTTTTACTTTTTGATCCCTATACATACTATGTAATCTTTTCATTAAACCATTCAAATTTTAAAAATTAGAGTTTTTACACCAAAAACATATAGATAGTAAGTTTCTGCTGTATACTAGTATTTTGCTTCATAAAACATGGTTGGGATTCTTTATTCTGTGTTCACGTATTTTCATTTAAACTCAACATTCATTTTCAAGAGTAGTTTAAGGATAAAATTAAATATATGCTATATTTTTTCACTCAAATGAACTCATTTTCCCCACCTTGTGACTACTTCTTTAGAGTTTATTATTTTCTTGAGTGTACCACTTAGACCATCTCTATCACTCCATCTCCCCCACTTCCATCTTTTATTGTTTACTGTACTTTGTATGTTATATTGAATCTTGTATACACAAACAGAGTTTATGAAAAGCTCAAACCCAGTGCAGGAGGGTGCTAGAAAAAAAAGTATAATTATGTTATTGTATGAACTTTAAAAATGTTGTCTAGGAGCCTAAAACTGCTTAACAGATGTGATTGCTTCATAGTTTCAAATTTATGCCAATCAGAGTTGATAGGATTTGATCACACTCTAGTAGATTTATGAGATAAATTACAATATTGCATGACATACTTCAGATAGAAAAACATCAATATAAGTTGGATATGATTTCTCATTTAAGATAACAAGGTAGTAAGTTTTTTGAAATCAGATGGTTGCTACTTTGAGAGAATATTTATCAGTTTTTATGGAAATTAACAATATCTCTCATATTTTCTTCATGGTGACAAAAAGTATATTAAACTTTTGTTTTCATGTACAAATTTAATTGTAAATGAGAGGCATCTTACTTCTATTTCGCAATAGATGACCTGTCAAATTTTCAAAGTCATATAAAGAAATGGAGTTGGCCTTAAAAGAAATTTGGCTGCAGGAAAGGTTAACACAAGATGAAAAAACTTGTACTTGTGGTACTGAATTTCTTTAAGGTTTCAGTTGACATGTCCAAAGTCTTACTAGGATTTTTTTTTTTTTTTTCAAATACGTAGAAGTTTAACACCTCACATAACAAAGAAAATGGAAAAGAACTTAACTCACTAATGAAGTGACAGGTTCCCCAGGGAAGTCAGAGTCAAGGAATTGGGAGTCAGGCTCTCAAGCCTGTTTGTTCTCATAGCAAATGACAGAACTATTTATTTAAAAGCCCCTTGATGAGAGTATCTTTAACTTCATTCAGGAGATCTGCATGGTGGAGTCCTTCAGTTCATTTTTGAAATAAAAGCATGAGATCTCCTGAGAACTTGACTTGAAATTGTTACTAAATCAAGTAACTTGTGAAAAGAGGGTAGAATTTTTAGTGTCTTAGATTTAAATTAAAAGTTTTTAGAGTATGAAGACTGGCCAAACCAGTGATTTTAAAGAAGATAGGCCCTCACGTTTCAGGTAAGAATATTGTAAAACCTTTTAAATTTTTTAAGAAGAAAATTGTTCATTTTGTGGCTTAGATTTTTAAAATTTTAGAAAGTATAGGCTGGGTGCAGTAACTCATGCTTGTAATCCAAGCACTTTGGGAGGCTGAGGCAGGCAGATTGCTTGAGCCATGGGATCGAGACCAGGCTGGGCAATATGGCGAAACCCTCACTCTGCAAAAAACAAATACAAACATTATCTGGGCATGGTGGCACATGCCTGTAGTCTCAGGTACTCGGGAGGCTGAGGTGGGAGGATCAACTGAGCCTGGTTAGGTAGAGGCTGCAGTGAGCCGAGATCATGCCACCGTACTCCAGCCTGAGTGACAGGTGAGACCCTGTCTCAAAAAAAAAAAAAAAAAAAAAAAAAAAAGAAAAGAAAGTACAGAAAATAAGTAGAACAGGCAAACGTGTATTTACCATGCGGAATTAGTATGCCACCACATGTATTTTTAAAGTCTTTCCCTTCCCAGAGATAACTGCCATACCGAAATTGGTTTATATCTTTCCTGTTTTTGTATTATTACTACATTTATGTGTCCATTAACATTAAATGTTCTTAAAGGTTACCTAACTGAAATATTCCATTATTTGTTGTTATTCTATTATTTGCAGTGTTTTTCCTTCTTAGCCATCGTTATTCCTAAACGGTTACTTGCTGTGATTTTTTTACACCTGGTTGATTCATTTTAACTGTTGTGTAATATTTCATGATAGAACAACATCAAAACCACAATTTGTATACCTGTTTCTCTTTTGACAGACATTAAGGGTCAGGATACTTTGCATAGACTTCTTCCACAGATATTCATGGAGCTCTGTAGGGCTCGGTGTTTTCAGCACACGGACAAGCTGCCATCAATTCTTATAGCATTGTATCCAGGTTCTGGCACTAGGCAGCATCCTTAGGCAATTTGATGCCACTAGAGCAGTATATTGCTTTCTTTTTTCTTATTGAATTTCCTGTCTTTACAGGCCGATCCACTGTTTCCATTCCTGGCAAAGAAGCCTGCAGACAACACTGTCATGCTTTTCTTTTCAACAGATGTCCTCTGACTCCTCCCAACCTCCTAGTACAAAAAACATAAAAATCTTTGTATGTTTTGCATCTGTTTAAAAAAGATGCCTTTAAAAAGTAGGTGTTTTCTAGTTTTTATATTTTTGCTTTATTGTAACCTGTGGGAGGCTAGGACCTGTGCTATTTGGAGTTTATTTTGCCACAGCAATGTGTGTGCTGGATCTGTGCATAAATAAGACATGGTTTTGCTTAATATGAACAATATGATTTTGTGCCCAGGTATATAATTCTTTCAGTTAACAGTGAACTCTTGAGTATTGAAAAAAATACATTCTTATTTTGTAAACATTTTGGAATGTTTGTAGACATTTAAAAAAATTGTATAATATAAGTTGCTTTCTTTAGGTTCAAATTTATATTATCATTTTTACTAGTTCAGCTAATTTAATTTTAAGGTGTTTTATATTTTGCAAAAAATCATGTATTTGGTAGAAGTCATATATTTTAAAGTATATTTAAACATCTATTACACACTTAAGATTTGGGTTGTGGTGCACTCTCAAACCATTAAAGAGAAAGCTGTCAATTTATGAAATTCTTTGTATGCCCAACAGCTTGAAGCTGGCTTATAGAATGCCAAATGTTAGAGTATCAGTTTTATTAACTCTTTCACTTAAAGTATTTCTTCTTGAAATAAAAAAGAAGCTTAAGTGAATTGCTAGGTCTGGATCATTTATTGAATGTCAGTAGTTTCAGAAAGCTGAAAAATGTTTATGCTGTGTAATAAACAGATGCTGCTCTCATAGTGCAATACGTTATGTACCAAAAATGATTTCTGTTTTAATCATAGATGCTGATTTAATGAGACAAGACTAGCTTAACATCAAAAATAGATTTAGGATGTAATTTTTGCTTTTGTATGTTTTTTCTACATAATTAATAGACATACCTTTTAACATCATTATCAGATTTGGGGGAGAATGTATATTTCTTTGATTTTCACATCTATTTTTGAATTCACAGGAGTTTGTAATTGTCCTGTAAACCCATTCAAAATAGCTATTAAAATACCTTAAAGAAGATGCCTTGTTTTGTACTTTATTAAGTCTACTTTGCTTGAAATTCATATAGGTCTTAACTTTTCCACCTTTTTTTGATTAAGGATATTGAATATTTTCTACAATTTGTGGGACACTTTGGGGGAGGCCGTCAATCAGTGAATTCACTATTGTGAGATGATGATGCTTGAGGTTTAAAATCTCTGTCACTCAGTGTGCTTAGGTTGCCTTTTTGGTTTGCTGTCCAGAGTCACTGGAGTCTTTTTTCATCTACGAGAGAAGCACTTTGCTAGGCTCTGCTTTCTTGTTCACTTAATTTATTCCACGAGCACCCTCAAACTTGACTGCAGTTGCTGACTTTGAGTCCTTCTGCATCTGTATTGTACATCTTTGATTGACATGTTTGCCTTTACATATGGTCAGATAATTTTATATTTGGAAAAATATTCTTATTGTGTGTTTTATTTGACCGAACCTAGCAGAGTTAAATGTAGTTTGGATGCATTGGGAAGAATTAATGATTGGAAGATACGGAGTTGGTAAATTATTTATTCTGGCCCTAAGGAAGCTGAAAAGCTGAGTGAAAGACTAATAAATCATTTGTGGTAGTGCTGGTTGTCACTTCCAATTATTTTAGATGGTTTTGTGATAAACTGCAGCACCTGCTAGATATCTGCACACCCTCCCTTGATGCTAGTGGTGCAGCTTGTTTAGTCGATTATCAAAGGCAAGTTTGTGTAAAGTTTATTTAGGTTGGAAAGGAAATTACTCTTTTTGAGTCAATTCTGTTGCTTTTCCTCATTGTTTTGAATGCTATGAAAGGATTTCCCTGACATGGCCAGGAATCTGGAATATGCCTACTACTTTAGCCAGGAAAGACTGTCTTTATCCTTTGTTAAATACTTGAAGAATTGAGCTTCTTTGTTATTCCCAGACTAATTAAAAACTACATCAACTGAGATGATTAGTATGCTAAAGATCAAATCATCATTTTGGTACCAATTGATAGAGAACCACTGTTGCTGCTTGACCAGACTTTTTTCTTCATTCTTTGTTTTTAAAGGCTGAGATTTTACAACTACTATCCTAAAAGGTAGTGAGATCCCCCTTTCCACTGTTCCTGACCTCTGCTGCTGAGGTTCTTGAAGAGGCAGAGAAGAATTGGAGAGAAAGCACAGCCTAGACTGGTCTGGTTCTAGCAATCTTGAAACAGGACTACTCTAAAACTTGTTGGAAAATAAATTACGGACACCATATAATGTGCATGCTTTATGTTTGGAATCAGCTCTTTGGTTTCTGTCAAGAGTTTAATAATAATTTGTGTTCGAGCCTAGAACATTAGGTTTGTTTTTACATGTTCAGAGTGATTTGGTTTTCACTGAGTTTTTCAGCTTTAACGTAAAAACATAAGACAGTCTGGCTGGGCGTGGTGGCTCACTCCTGTAATCCCAGCACTTTGGGAGGCCGAGGTGAGCAGATCACTTGAGGTTAGGAGTTCAAGACCAGCCTGGCCAACATAGTGAAAACCCATCTCTACTAAAAATACAAAAAAATAGCTGGGCATGGCGGCGTGCGCCTGTAATCCCAGCTATTTGGGAGGCTGAGGCAGGAGAATCTCTTGAACCTGGGAGGCGGAGGTTGCAGTGAGCCAAGATCGCGCCATTGCACTCCAGCCTGGGCAACAAGAGGGAAACTCCATCTCAAACAAACAAACAAACAAAAAACATGGGACAGTTGAGAGGACTGTTAAAGATATATACCTTGAATAATCTTGATACGTGGTCTTGTATTCATTGAGTTGCATTTTTACTCACTGACTTGCTTCTCCTCATCAAACATTTATTAAAGGTTATATGTGCCAGCCCCCTGAAACAACAATTACTACTATGATAACAACTCTTTTTAGAGGTTAGTATGTGCCATGTACCATTCTTAGCATTTTTATATGTATTAACGTATTTTAATATGACAGCCCTATAAGATATTTATTATTCCTATCCTTATTTTACCAAGGAGCCCTATGGAGTGATAAGGCAATAGTGATTTAGTTTTTTTCTTTAGGGTCTACAGAAGGTGGGAAACATTCATGGTAAATCTTAGTTAATTAGGTTTAGGAATTTCAATCCAAGTAGTATAATAATAACTATCATTTATTGAAGATTTAATTTTGTATTTTGTACTATATATATTATTTCACTTTTAACCCCTGAATTATAAATGATTATTATCTTCTTTGTCATTGTATTAGTCCATTCTCATGCAGCTATAAAGAACTGCCTGAGACTGGGTAATTTATAAGGGAAAGAGGTTTAATTTACTCCTAGTTCCACAGGGCTGGGAAGGCCTCAGGAAACTTACAATCATGGTGGAAGGGGAAGCAAACTCGTCCTTCTTCACATGGTGGCAGGAAGGAGAAGTGCTGAGCAAAAGGGGGAAAACTACCTTTTAAAAATAATCAGACCTGATGAGAACTCACTCACTATCATGAGAACAGTATGAGGGTAACCACCCCCATGATTAAATTACCTCCCACTGGGTCCCTCCCATGACACATGGGGTTTATGGGAACTACAATTCAAGGTGAGATTTGGGTGGGGACACAGAACCAAACCATATCAGTCATGATGGTGAAATTGAATCTTAAAGAGGGTAAACTACTTGCCCTGGGTTGTGCAACTTGGAGGTGGGAGAGCTGGGATTCGAGTCAGGATCTGACTGCCTCCACACTCTATTTAGGGATTACAAACCCTACTTCCTGTGGAACTTCGTAAGCCACAGAAAGTGGGGAGGAAAGTTGTCTAATAGGCAGCTGGGGAGCACTGACAGCAGTGGGACCAGAACTATGAATCTAGTGATTTTTTTTTGAGGTAAGTTAAAAATCTAAATTTTTATGTGAAATGTCCAGTTTAAAAAATCTTGGCAGTTTACGCAGAATGAATTGTTTGCTCACTGGAAGTGGCCTATGGATGCCAGTTTGAAACCCCTGCATATTGCCTCCCTTCTAGCTTTATCAAATTGAAAACTAGTGATAGTCTATGAAACAATATTAATAGATTATATTAGTAAAATTCCATCCTTTAGGGTAGTTAACAGACTAAATGAAACATAATTACTTATTACTTTAGTAATTCTGTATAGCTTGTTATACACCTCAAGAGATTTAGTTGAGTTTAATTTCAGGTTATGGGATACTAGTAATTCAAATATAAGCTATAGCATAGAGTATAAAATCAAACAGTAAAAAAATCAAACTAGAATTTTGAAAATCTAAGCGGGTATTAAGTTATGGAAATGTTTATTGAAACACTTTTCTTCCCTCCCTGTACCCACCCCCCCATTCCTCTAGTGCTTTTATTTCCTCCTTTCTCAGCTCATACACATTTCTTTCCCTATGCTCTGAATATGTGGGAGATTTAAGATATATATATATATCTTAAATATATATAAATATTTTTTTAAGTGAAATGCCTTTATATATATTTTTAAGTGAAATTAAAAAAATATATATATTTAGTGAAATGCCTTTATTAGATTACAGGTAGAATTAAATCATATGTAGAATGTTGTTACTTTTAATAGAATATAACACAGTCAAAGGTCAAGGTTTTAGTAAATGGGGACCTGTTTGAAATAAAAGTCAGTGGTTGTTTATGGTTTTATTAAATGCGTTAATCTTAAAATACAAATTAAATATTCCTGGAGACAACATGTATCATTTCATAAGTGTTTGAAAAAAAAAATCAGACTAATCAGTTGTTAGAGGGTTCTTCCACAAAAAGGTTTTGTCTTTTGAAAGACAAAAACTTAATACTTGTTATAAACTTACTATTTTGAAATTATTAAAAATAATTTTCCTGGCTGGGCACCGTGGCTCATGCTTGTAATCCCAGCACTATGGGAGACTGAGGCGGGTAGATAGCTTGAGCCCATGAGTTTGAGACCAGCCTGGGCAACATGGCGAAACTCCATCACTACAAAAAATACAAAAATTAGCCAGGTGCGGTGGTGCATGCTTGTAGTCCCAGCTACTTGGAAGGCTGAGGTTGGAGGATCACTTGAGCCTGGGAGGTCAAGGCTGCAGCCATGATTGTGCCACTGCTCTCCAGTCTGGACTCCCATCTCATTAAAAAAAGAAAAAAGAAAAAGAAAAAAAAATTTTTCTTAGTGGATTCTCAAATCCTACCTTATAACAAAAGTAATTGCGTTGAAAATCAATGGTTCTTTCTAAAATAAAGGGCTTAATAAATTATGTTTTTTTAAGTGAGTCCTTTAGCTCTTTAGAAATTAAATACTTGTTACTGACTTCATTTTTATAAGTTAGAGGCTTTTGACCTATAGCATTTCATTTGGTTAGTTCAGTTGCTCGAAGTATTTTGCTGCTTAGTGCTTTATATTTGTCTTTTTGTGGTAATATTCATAGCTTAGTAGGCTTGTTTTTAAAAGACATCATAATATTTGAGAGTTCAAATGCATCTCATTTACAAAGCTTTTCATCCAGCAGCTAGAAGTAAATTCTTCCTCTTCCTAACTTCTGTGTAGCTGACTGTACTTCTACAATGATTTTTTGTAGCAACATATGTACATCTCACACTGTCTTGTATTCATTTTTATATTTTTCTAACATTCACTAACTGTTGAGTGAATAAATGAAAAAAAATTTGGACTAATCAGTTGTTAGAGGGTTCTTCCACAGAAACACAAAAGATCTAATACTAGTAATTGTTACAATGTTACTATTTTGGAATTATTAAAAATAATTTTTCTTGGTGGATTTTAATATCCTACCTTATAATGAAAGTCATTCCACGCAGAATCAGCACTTCTTTCTTTTGAGAGAACCGTTGGTTCTTAAATTAGATCTTAACTCCTATATAAGATTGTTACACAGGTAGGGCTTTTGTGAAAATTGATTTTACTAAGAAATCACTGAAGTTTATGGAGCAACAATTCTTCCAAATCTAAACATGTACTCGGTGTCCTACTTAATAAGTAATGGAGATTTACTGTGTTCAGACTTTTCAAGTCTAACTTGAAGGGTAAATACTGCTAAATAAGTATCAATATACAATATTGCAGTTGTAAAATGTTGCAAAAATTAATGAATTATATGAGTGCTTATAATTAAATGATGCTTGGGAAATCTGAAGGAGAAAAATTTTAGAAATGGTGATTCTAGTATGTTACTTTATAGATAAAAGGTAATTCAGAAATGCTAGAGGTGGATGGGTACTTAGAAGTTATCTTCTAAAATCTTCTTTGTTAGTAGGAAACAGAAGTTTTGGGAGATAAATAATTGGACCAAGGTCATAAGACTGCAGTGTATCTAATGCTAATTACTAATGTGTGCTCAATACGTATTTTTATGAGTAAAGGAAATACTTTATGTATAGGGAGTTGTTGAAAAATTTGTCATGTGTAGTTTAGGAAAGTTACTGCAAAAACAATTGCCATGAATGTTCAAATTAGAAAATAGAATTATTGCCTTCCCTAAAAATATTTATACTTTGAAGAGATGAACTTAGAAGACATAATACTTTTAAAAACATGGCAATGTATAGAAAGATGAAATAGAATGGGTTCTATTTAGCTTTGTTTCTAGCAGCACTTTGACTGCATAATTGGAAGGTATCTTTGGATAAGCTTTTTGGAAACTTTTCTAGTTGGAAAAGGATTTCAGCTGGAGTGTCTAAAGGGTCACACACACAAAAAACCCTCTATATTAAAATAAAATGTGTCCAAGCTTTAAAGAAAAGATCTCAGAGTTTGCAGATGATCCTAAAATTGGAGCTAGGGGAAATAATGAGGAACAATGCAATCAGATTCAAAAAGATTTGGATTGTTTAGGTGATTGGGCCAGCAGATGGCAAATGCAGTTCAGTGTAGACAAATGTAAAATAATTATCTTAGGAACAAAGAACCAATCATACAGCACACTGATCAGGAAAAAATTTGTGAGTTATTGTAGGAAAACCATTGAAACAGTTAACCCGGTGCACAGCTGCAGCAAAAAAGGCAAGCAAGAAACCAAATTAGCAGATGGATAGAATATAAAGCAAGAGGCAATACTTATAGTGTATTAAGAAACTTGCTAGACCCCATCCAAATTACTCAGTCTACTGTTGGTTGATAGAATTACTTTAGGAAGAGTATGTTTTTGCCTTGGAAATACACTGGAAGTGGTACCAAACAAATCTAATAAAATGATGTTAAAGAGATTTGCAGTAATTTTTATCAACTTTCAGTTTGCAAACTTTTATAAAGATATGAACGAGACACTGAGTCAAAGGAAAGACACTTCAGTTCTACTACAAAGAGTTGGTCTTCCAAGAGGACATGTGGTTTTCATTGCCTGGGGCCTTACTAGGCCCCTTTCTAGGTTAAGTAGGAGGCTGCTTCTCACCTCTCAAGATTAAGGAAGCCTAAAGGCTAGCACAAGGCCCTTCTGTAGTTTAAGGGTTGCACCTTGACAGCTAGAAAGACCATGGGCATGAGGCTAAGAGCTGCCACTGAGATGCTTCCTCCTGGCCTTAACCGTTTTTTTTTTTCCTTTCTTCTTCCTTTTTTTTTTTTTTTTTAAAAATAGCGGGGCTTTCCGGTAAAAACCAGAAAGCCTGGTAGACAAATTCTAAAAGAGCCTGTAACCTTTGATTCAGTAACATAAGTTCCAGGCTTCATTCAAGGCTGTGGAGGCAAACATTCTTCTGTGATTTGCCTTCCTTGATTCCTGTCCAAGCTGGATTTTCCAACCTTGTCTCAGTGTTGTGAACTATCTAGTACCTAGCCAATAAATTCCTTTTTGACTTAGATTCACTAGAATATATGTCTGTTGTTTATATTCAAGAGCCTTAACTGGTACAGTGGTAGTGTTCTGTTCTTCTAGCCTTGTTTCTTGAATTGTTTTCTTTTGTCCTATAATGTGTTCGCTTTGTTTTGAGTGGTGTCTTATACTAAATCATTTTTGGGATGAGAAGAAAGCTGAAATGCAAATTGTCCTCTTCGTCTCTCTCTGCCTCTCTTTTTGTCTGTCCCTCTCTCCCTCCCCATCAGAATGCAAAAGAAGTGAAAAGAATTTGTATCCATACCATCAGCATCTGTAATTCTTTTGTAAAATTTAACTTTATCCATGCAATTGAATATTCAGTGTTACTGTTGAAAAATGGCCTTTGGTATCGAGATCTGTTTTAAGAATGTTTGCATTTTTTAATACATTATATTAGGTATCTCTAAAAATCATTTTCTGGCCGGGCACGGTGGCTCACACCTGTAATCCCAGCACTTTGGGAGGCCGAGGTGGGTGGATTACGAGGTCATGAGATTGAGACCATCCTGGCCAATATGATGAAACCCCGTCTCTATTAAAAATACAAAAAGATTAGCTGGGCCTGGTGGTGTGTGCCTGTAATCCCAGCTACTGAGGAGGCTGAGGCAGGAGAATTGCTTGAACCCGGGAGGTGGTGGTTGCAGCAAGCTGAGATCATGCCACGGCACTCCAGCCTGGGCCACAGAGTGAGACTCCATCTCAGGAAAACAAACAAACAAACAAACAGAAAACAGAAAATGATTGTTAGAAAGTTCAGTGTAAAAATGCATTTTTCCATTTATTCTAAAGATGTTGGGTTGTTGTAAGAATGGATTACTTGTGTTTTATAAGTTTTTTACATGAAAAATGGGATTTTTTTTGCATCTATTACTTTTTCATTTAATAGCATATTGTGAGCAGAAAATATAAGCCTATATCATCTCTTTTAATAGTTGCATAACATTCTGTTATTATATACATGTACTATATATTTTTTAACCAGTTCCCATAGATGACTATTTGGGTTATTAGAATTTTCCACTGTTACATATACTACTACAGTCAAACTACTTTTTAATAATGTTTGCGTATATCCCTCATTATTTCCATAGGCTAAATTCCAGAAATGGACTTACTGGTTAGAAGGGTAATTACAAGTCTCTTGATACTTACTGCCAAACTTTACAAGTTTCATTTCCACCAGCAATTTTGATTCCTGGATTTTTTACATCAATGCTCGTATTAATACTTAAAAAGAAAACATCTCTGCTAATTTTATAAGAGAAAAGTAGTTTCTTGTTGTACCCGTTTTTAATGCTATTGACCATTTATATTTATTTTATAATTCACTTCTTAATACCATTTACCTGTTACTCAGGTAGTTTTCTCATATTTAATTACTATATTATATATTAAGATCAGTCTTTTGTAGTATGTCGTCAGTATTTTTTGTCTGTGTTTGATTTTTTTTTAAACTAGTGAGTTGAGGAATTTGGTTTTATTTGTTTGGATTTGTTTTATTTTTGGGTCATATAACCATTTTAAATTTTTATGTAATCAAATATACATTGTTCTACATAAAAATTTTCATCTTTAGTATTTAAAACTTAAAAAATACCTAATAAAGTTTTAATTGATCTAGGATTTTAAAATTATCAGTTTTGGGGCTTATATTCTGTATTTTCTATGTATTGGCTTTGCAGACCTCATTGTACATACAAAATTACAATCATGAATGTAAAGGAAAGCACACTGGAACTGCTTGCAGCTGACTGCGACCTTGAGTCTCAGCTTCTGCATCTGTGAAATGAAGATACTGGTCTGGTACAGTGCTGTTCATTCCATTTTTTTGCCCATGAACCCCAGTAAGAAAATTTAAATCACAACCACGGACACTCATGTACATAAACACATACAAGTATATGTATGTGTGTATATACACATACTGTGTTTCTACTTTTTGTGTGTCATGCCATACATATCATGCCATGCAGTGCCAGATATTAATTAGAAAAAACCTCACTAAATTGCTTTCCTTACCTATTAAGGGGTGTTACAATTTGAGAAACACTTGTCCAGTGGATCTTTAATTGGACACTCAGATGCCTTCTGGGACTGACCAGATAACAGTTGCAAATAACTTAGCACTTTAGCTAATCAGAGGGCTTGGGTTCTATCTAAAGGCATTCAAATTAAAAGAGTAAAGCAAAGCACTTTCTTAGGTCAGCAGACATTTTCAAGTGGAATTCAGCCTTCACATTCGGGACCCTATCCTACTCTAGAGAAAAAAATCAAATACATAAAATATTGGCTCATTACTCTGTCAAATTGCTGTAAAATATTTTAAACAGTTCATGGTCAGGCAGTGAAATCAGACTATACTTTTAATAGCATTGGTCTGGTTGCTGATATTCAAAGGCTTTCCAGGTAACCTCCTCCTCTAAACTTCTTTGGCACTGTGACAACTTCTAGCCGTGAAAATTAGGAGATAAAATGGCTTAACTCAGTTTTCCTTATTTAATGAGAAATAATGTCTGTGATAGGATCTGAGAAGATAAATATGAAAGAGATAATTCCAGGTATCTGAGTTACTCTCAAGGCTGGTGTTAAAGGAGAAAGTGGGCCGGGTGTGGTGGTTCATGCCTGTAATCCCAGTGCTTTGGGATGCCAAGGTGAGAGGATTGCTTGGGGCCAGGAGTTAGAGACCATCAACCTGGGCAACGTAGCAAGACCCTGTCTCTACAAAAAATTAAAAAATTAGCTGGACACGTGGTGCATAGCTGTAGTCCTAGCTACTTGGGAGGCTGAGATGGGAGGATTACTTGAACCCAGGAGTTTGAGGATGCAGTGAGCTATGATTGTGCCACTGCACAGCAGCCTGGGCAACAGAGTAAGACCCTGTCTTAAAAAAAAAAGGGGAGTTGAGGGAGATAGATGAACTTTGTCCTTTCCATTTCAAATGAAGGTGATGCACTATCCTAGCAACTGTGTCCAAAAACACTTTTAAGAAGATGCTGGCCAGGTGCGGTGGCTCATGCCTGTGATCCCAGCACTTTGGGAGGCTGAGGTGGGCAGATTACAAGGTCAGGAGATCGAGACCATCCTGGCCAACATGGTGAAACCCCATCTGTACTAAAATATAAAAAATTAGCCAGCGAGGTGGCAGGCGCCTGTAGTCCCTGCTACTCAGGAGGCTGAGGCAGGGGAATCGCTTGAACCTGGGAGGTGGAGGTTGCAGTGAGCTGAGATCGTACCACTGCACTCCGGTCTAGTGAGAGAGCAAGACTCCATCAAAAAAAAAAAAAAGATGCTAATGAATAACCAGGGAAAAATCATATAGAAAAAGTTCAATGTCTGTGAACAAATATAGCAGCATTTGGATATCTACTAATACAGAAGCATTTGGATATCTATCAAATCTCTTGTGTCTGTGTGTACACACACAAAATTATTTTTTGATTTGATTTTCTGGTTTTGGGGATAAGACTTTATATACTTCGAAGATTCTGTGATGTATAACCATTAAGTCTCACTTTTGGTGACTTAGGTAATTGTAATGGAACCATGGAGCCATTAGACTCCAGATGGGACTTTAATCTGGCTTCTGATTGAGCGGAGTGTCCTTGTAGAGTCTCTTAGCATCTGTTTGGGAAATGTATGCGACATTATTCAAAATTTGTACAAATTAACCCACCCTTGGGTTATAATTCAATTTTTCTTTATTCAGAAATGTATTATAAATATTTTTATGCAATCAGATTAAACTAGCTTATATGTGTTATTTATTTGTCTATTAAGTGTAGATTTTTGTGACTGAGCTTTTAGTGGATTAAGAAAGCTTACGTTAGCCTTCTAAAGATTGTAATTTGTTTATAAAATGTTGTTTATTAAAGCTATTTCCAAGTTTCAAATAGCTTTCATATAGGTACTTATTTTTGAGAGACTATTTAAAAATACTAAAAATTATGGTGGTTCTGCCTTTTAATAACAGAAACTCCCAAATAGTCTGCCTTATTCCAGAATGAAGTTTATTTTTTCCATACAATGGAAACTATAGGTAGGGGAGCTTCTAGGGCTTTAACCAAGCACTATATGAGCAAGGTTATCAGCCTGACTTACCTGTCTTTTTAAATTTATCTTCAGGCTGGTTTCCTTCATGTTTATAGGATAGCTACTATCCGTAGCTAGAACAACAAACATTCTTCAGTTCCAGTAGGGAAACAAGATTTTTTCTCATTATTGGAGACTAAAAGTTGTTTCCTTCAGTTTTATTGGCCCCATTTAGATCACATGTTATCTCTGGACCAGTAACAATCACCATGTGCTGTTTGGTTTAATTAAGTCTGGGTTTCTGAAGCACTTACTTGCAGGAAGGATGGTATTATAGCATTTGGTTCAGGATCTAGCCCAGGTACTTGAGGGAGACTGGGTAGGTCAGCTTCCCCTGAGTTATGGGAGGGGAAAGGTAAAAATGGATGTTGGATTTGCAACCAGTGGAGTCTCTTCTATAAGCATTATAAAAGTTCTAATCCACTCCTTGATCAAGATTTTAGTTTCTTTCTCTTTTTGCATTTTTATTAGTACGATGGCTTTTAATTAATTATTTTCTTATTTACAGAACACAGAAATGAAAATCATGTTGTGGAAAGAAATACTGGTTAGGTATTTTGTAGTTGCTTGGGCTTTCTTTGTTATGTGGAGATTGGAAAAATTGTAAATATTGCCTGACACAGGTGAAGTGTAAGGAGATTGCATTATTAAATAAATGTTAGTGACATTTTCTCAGGAAACTGTCATACATCATCACTATTTGTCCCTCCGCCAAAGGAAGGCAGTATAATTCTGTGGGCCCAAATTCTCAGTGGTTTGTCTTGCCATGTGTAACTAGGTTTTTTTCAAGTATTAAAGTATAGTTGTATAATTTATATATTGAAAGGTTTAATGACTGAGAATGAGAGTACTGGAAATGAAGAGTTCTAAATTGATGGCAGAAAGAGCTTATCCTGGATTTAAGTTAGGAAGGACTAAAAATACTGGTATGTAAGAAAAAAATTCCTCAGGTAATATTGGAGCAAATGTAAGTTTGAGGTTTGAATTGTCTGTCCCTGGTTGGTAGTATTTGTTTGCATGTTTTCCTGAAGGATGAAAGGCTGTGTTTTCCTGTCAATTCATCCACTGTTAATAAATTTCTTTAGCTCTTACACATGTCAAAGTGCACTACTACAAATACCACTAATTTGGAATTTGTGATAAATTGGTTCAAAGTAGTTTTAAATTAAATAGGTTGATAAGCAACTAGCAGAATAGAAAAGGAATCTCTTTGCCTTTTTTAGGATTAAAAAACAAGGCATTCTAGATGCCTTCCTCTCCTTTATCCGTAACATCTAACAGGTGTTGTTGATTCTTCCTAGATGCTTATCTCTGGAATCAGCTCTTCTTATTCTGGTTAGACCTTATTTATCATTTGGACTCCCTAATCCCTGAGCCAGAATATTCATAGGATACATATTATTCAGCACCTTGACTTTTTCTTTTTGAACTTAGCTCCATGTGAGCACATAGATCCATGTGCTCACACAAATCCACTCGTTCTATTTTTAAAGCTTCATAGTATTCCCAAGTAGGGATGTGTAGTATATAATCTCAAAATAGTCTTTCCCAATGGTAGATCTCATTATGTTTTTGTTCTGGTTGCAGGTTCTCTTCCCCCTCTGTACAATGGTGATTCTCAGTCATGGGAGGGAACATTTGCTTCCTAAGGATGGGGAATCTGAATCTTGCATGGACCTTTTAAAACTCTGTCTCCCAAATTCTGATATACCTTCCTATTTGGTGATTTCTCTTATATTAAGAACCATAACTGGCTGGGCGCAGTGACTCACACCTGTAATCCCAGCAGTTTGGGAGGCCGAGGCAGGTGGATCACCTGAGATCAGGAGACCAGCCTGGCCAACAAGGCAAAACCCTGTCTCTACTGAAAAATACAAAAATTAGTGGGGTGTAGTGGTGCATGCCTGCAATCCCAGCTACTTGGGAGGCTGAGGCACGAGAATCGCTTGAATCCGGAAGGTGGAGGTTGAGGTTGCAGTGAGCTGAGATTGTGCCACTGCACTCCAGTCTGGGTGACAGAGTGAAACCCTGTCTAAAAAAAAAGCTATAATGGTCTCAGATATCAGAGTAGATAAAAGGTTGTAAACACCCTACTGGTCTTACTTTCTTGCCACATGATTTAATAATTCTGAACAGATTGCCTTTTCCTTGGCTGGGAGTCTTCTGTTTTTTCTTCTCTTTACTTTTCTGCATTGACATATATTTTTACTATGCTTTTAATACCCTTCCCTTCCCCTATTCATCCTGAAGCTTCATCTCATGAGATTTTTCCTGTTTTGGACTGCTGAGCTGTTAACTAAGAGCAATTGTAATTTCTTCTGAACTTCTAACTCCCTTCTACTGGATTTTTGAACAACTTGAGGACAGAGTGATGCTATAATCTTTATACTTTTAGCATGTGGACAGTAATAGTAGTATATATAGCAGGAAATCAAATAGCTAATTGAATGAATGGAGTTAATGGATATTTAAGTATCCAATCATGCTCCACTTGATGGGAACAGGTTTTGAGATATGTGTTGTTAGGTGATTTCATCTTTGTGTGAACATCATAGAATGTACTTATGCAAAACTAGATGATGTACAGACTGCCACATACCTAGGTTATATGATGTAGTCCATTGCTCTTGGCTACAAACCTGTACAGCATGTTACTCTACTGAATACCGTAGGCAGTTGTAACACAATGGTATCTGTTTATCTAAACATAGAAAAGGAACAGTAAAATTACAGTATTATAATCTTAAGGGACCACCATCCTATACATGATCTGACATTGACTGAAATGTCATTATACAGCACATGACTGTATTTATGTTTTTGCATAAAATAGCTGAATTTTCAGTAGTGAAATTTACTGAATATGTTGTTAATAAATTGGAGTTGCAGAAAGGCTTTACTCAAGTAGTTGGTCATAAGGGAAATAAGATAGGTGTTGAGAGTTTAAAATCTACAGGAAAGAAAGAGTAGATACAGAGATGTAAAGTCTCTAAAGAGGCAGAATGACTAATGGACTTGGAAGCCTTGGCCACTTCCCTGATTGACTATATCGATGCAGCTAAAGAAAGAATTTGTCTGGCCGGACATGGTGGCTCACGCCTGTAATCCTAGCACTTTGGGAGGCCGAGGCGGGCAGATCACGAGGTCAGCAGATCGAGACCATCCTGGCCAACATGGTGAAACCCCGTCTTTACTAAAATACAAAAAATTAGCCGGGCATGGTGGCACATGCCTCTAGTCCCAGCTACTCGGGAGACTAAGGCAGGGCAATTGCTTGAACCTGGAAGGTGGAGGTTGCAGTGAGCCAAGATTGCGCCACTGCACTCCAGCCTGGCGACAGAGTGAGACTCTGTCCCCCCGCAAAAAAAAAAAAAGAATTTGTCCATTGAGGGTGGAGAGTGGATTGGCTGCCATCCAAGGAAGGGCCCAAAGGTTGAAGTTGGTAGTACTTATCCCAGCTTTTGTTGGGAGATTTTTAATATTCTGGTTTCTACCTCTCTGTATATAGAGATATATGCAGGGAGTTGCAGGTGGATGCTCCAAGTTTTTTGTTTGTTTGTTTTGTTTTTTTTTGGCGGTGGAATAGTGATTAACAGATAGACTTCAGCAGACAAGTTTCAAATTCGGGCCTTTTTTACTTGCTACTTGTGTGTCCTTGGGCAAGTTTCTATCAATCTCCAGTTTTTAGTCAGTGTGGCTGAAGGCTAGACCTGGAACCTATTAAATTCATAGGATAATGACTTTCCCATGACACCTTTGGAGAGTCAGCCATCCTGTCGCTCCTTGACAAATCTGTACCTCATTCCATCAGCAGTGTGGGCCTAGGTGCTTGAACTATTCCATTCGAACGTGCATTTTTTATATATATATTCATCTGTATGTTTGATGATAAATAAAATATCTAGTTCATCATTTTCTAGTGAAAAAACATATGAAAGTGTATGAAATGCATTCAGCACACAGTTCAGCTCATATTAAAAAAAGTAGTATTTGACATACACTGGAATGAACTCCTGAAGAGTAGGATCTGGGTTTGGGTCATCTCTATTTCTGTTTTACTTTGGATTGTGTTTGAGAGAGGAGTGTCTGAAGTTAGTTCATGTTTAAACGATGTATGTGTAGCAGGAATAGGAGTAGGGGCTTTCATGGGAATCTGAGAACAGGGCCTGGTTTTAAGATTATAGGAAGTAATTTTGGTTTTCAGGGAACATAACAAATAAACTTACTGTTACTCTGTATGCCGTCTTTTCTGTCTGGCTACCAGCAGGAGTTTCTGTTTCCATATCATTTTGGCTTGCATTGTTAACTTTCCTACCTCAGCAACTAAGGCAGAAGGGAGGTTTCTCCACAGATGATTCAAATTGTTTGAGAGGCACAGAAAATTTGAGCAGCCCTTCCTTTCAAAAGAGCCAGGTTGTGAAGGTTCTGGTTTACTGATGACCCTGAGCCTGGTTGGTGCCAACCCAATGTCCGATTTATTGTTGCTGGTGTGGTATACAACTAGCAGCCATGGCTCAGAGACTGGATTCAGGGCAGCTTCTTTGAGAGAGTGATGATGATCGCCAATTTCAATAAAGTATGCTGGTCTATAGGAGTTGAGAAAATTGCTCCTTTAATCTGAAAGATGTTCTAGGCAAAGGCTACTGAGTGAATACAGGAGTACACTGCTTCATTTGCTGCATAATAGCTGTATTAGTGTCCTAAGGTTGCGGTAACAAAGTACTACAGACTGTATGGCTTAAAAACAGAAATGTATTTTCTTTTCTGGGGGCTGAAAGTATGAAATCAAAGTGTCAGCAGGGTTGGTTCCTTCTGAGAGTGAGAATGCATGGTTCTTTATTTAAATGTCTGTATCACTTCTTGGCCTTTTGGCTAAGATCAAGTGTATTTAAATGTCTCTTTTTAGTGCAAGTTGAGTATTTCTTATCCAAAATGCTTGGGATGAGAAGTATTTTGGAATTTGGATTTTTTTTCTGGTTTTGGAATATTTGTTCCAATGAGCATTTCTTTTGAGCATCACGTCAGCGTTCAAAAAGTTTCAGATTTTGTAGTATTTCAGATTTCAGATTTTCGGATTAGGGATCCTCAACCTATTGCAGGATTGAGAAAACATGATTGTTTTCTCATTATTAGGATTATGGTTATATATAGTATTTGGATGCCACGATGTGAATATGGTTAATGAAAGTGGAAGTTTATAGAATTTATATTGGTGGGTTTCATTTTTTAATTTAATTTAATTTTATTATTATTATACTTTAAGTTTTAGGGTACATGTGCACAATGTGCAGGTTAGTTACATATGTATACATGTGCCATGCTGGTGTGCTGCACCCATTAACTCGTCATTTAGCATTGGGTATATCTCCTAAAGCTATCCTTCCCCCCTCCCCCAACCCCACAACAGTCCCCAGAGTGTGATGTTCCCCTTCCTGTGTCCATGTGTTCTCACTGTTCAATTCCCACCTATGAGTGAGAATATGCGGTGTTTGGTTTTTTGTTCTTGTGAGAGTTTACTGAAATAACTAAAATCAGAGCAGAACTGAAGGAAATAGAGACACAAAAAACCCTTCAAAAAATTAATGAATCCAGGAGCTGGTTATTTGAAAAGATCAACAAAATTGATAGACTGCTAGCAAGACTAATAAAGAAGAAAAGAGAGAAGAATCAAATAGACGCAATAAAAAATGATAAAGGGGATATCACCACCGATCCCACAGAAATGCAAACTACCATCAGACAATACTACAAACACCTCTACACAAATAAACTAGAAAATCTAGAAGAAATGGATAAATTGCTCGACACACACACCCTCCCAAGACTAAACCAGGAAGAAGTTGACTCTCTGAATAGACCAATAACAGGCTCTGAAATTGTGGCAATAATCAATAGCTTACCAACCAAAAACAGTCCAGGACCAGATGGATTCACAGCCGAATTCTACCAGGGGTACAAGGAGGAACTGCTACCATTCCTTCTGAAACTATTCCAATCAATAGAAAAAGAGGGAATCCTCCCTAACTCGTTTTATGAGGCCAGCATCATCCTGATACCAAAGCCAGGCAGAGACACAACCAAAAAAGAGAATTTTAGATCAATATCCTTGATGAACATTGATGCAAAAATCTTCAATAAAATACTGGCAAACCGAATCCAGCAGCACATCAAAAAGCTTCCACCATGATCAAGTGGGCTTCATCCGTGGGATGCAAGGCTGGTTCAATATACGGGTTTCATTTTTAAAATGATTGGTGTATACAGTTTCAACATAATTGTTTTTGTTAGTTACCTCCTACATAATGGCATGGCAACTAAGAACTTTATGTCCAGACACAAACTGATTTGTTAATTACATACCAAAATTTTTTTTCAATCATTTCATTATGTGTCTAAGAAGAAGGTTACAGATTTAAAGTAAAACTAAATCTGATTAAATTATCAAACAAATTTGTCAGTGTAATTCTAGTGATATTGCTAAAATGAATATACTTTTCTCATTTTAATATTAAATTTAAAATATAGTAGGAACCTATAGGAATTATAAGTGTTTTGTTTTGATTTTTTCCCTTTGACTTTGCTTGTTTTAATTTTGAAGTCTGCTGTCGAAAATGTCAATACTAGTTTAAATTCTGCATAACCTGATTTTTAAAATTTAATTAAGCTGACTTGACTGAGGAATCTACTCTCTCACCCCAAAAAGAATGCATATCTCCTAAGTAGACGCAAATTTTGTGAATTATTTCTTGCCATTAGAATAACCCCTCTAATCCTTATTCACTTAATTTATGTCAGCATTTTCTTAATATATATGTTCATGAAGGAAGTTAAGGTTGGTTGCTAGGCCTCATTCTCCCATCCTTCCTTCCTTTCTTTCCTTCTTACTTTCCTTTTTCTTTTGAAATAATTTAAGAGTTGCAGAAATAGTACCCTTCTCCCAACTCCCCCTAATGTTAACATCTTATGTAACCATAGTTTAATTTTCAAAACTAAGAAGTTAACGTTAGTATAGTACTATTAATGAAATTACAGATTTTGTTCATATTTCACCAGTTTTTCCACCATTTCCTGTTTCAGGATCTAATCTAGAAATCTACATTACATTTAGTTGTTACGTCTCCTTAGTCTACCCTAGTGTGTGATAGTTCTTTAGTCATTCCTTGTCTTTCATGACCTTCAGACTTTTGGATAGTACTCACTGGTCAGCTATATTTTAGAATATCCCTCAATTTGGCCTTGTCTGGTATTTTCTCATGATCAGACTGAGGTTATACATTATTGGGAAGGATACTGTAGAGATGATGTCCTCTGATACACTCAGTGTATCATACCAGTGGTAAATGATGTCTTATTACTGGTGATGTGGCAGCATTATTATTTATTTTATTTTTTAAGGTAACATAAAATTCACATAACATAAAATTCATATAACATAAAATCAAGTGTTTAAAAGTGTGCAATCTACCACCTCTATCTAGTTCTAAAACATTTTCATCACCTCAAAAGGAAATCTGTATCCATTAATCATTTTCACCTGTCCCCATACTCCTCCCAGTCTGTGTTCTGACTATGTAGATTTACCTATTCTGGATGTTTCATGTAAGTGGAATAATAGAATATAGATATTTCATGTAAGTGGAATAATAGTGACTTTTGTGTCTAGCTTCGTTCACTTAGCAGTGTTTTTAAGATTTGTCCGTATCTTAGCATTTGTCAGTACCTCATTTCTTCTTATGGCTGAACAATATGTCGTTGTATATATCACAGTTTATCCATTCATCCCTTGATGGACAGTTGGGCTGTTTCTATCTTTTGGCTATTGTGAGTAGTGCTGCAGTGAACATGTATGCACATTTACTTGTTGAATTGCTGGGTCATATGGTAATTCTAACAAACTTCCTAGTTCAGGTAGTCTTTAATTCTTCTGGCTTTCATTTGATTTAAAAAGTCTAATTCTGTTACAGAATAATCAGGGTGCTGCAGAAATATTCTTTGTAGATTTTAAATGTCACACAGTGAGTTATGTTTTAAAACCTGAAGGTATTTGTCATTCTGATTAAACTACTTTTTTCTGGACTTGATTGTTGACAGACTGTACCTATTTTTCCATCTATAATGATAACAAGATATAGTGCTAGAGTCCAAGAATTTGTTGTGTTATATTTATTATCATTTTAAGTTATATGCATTTTGTCCTTATTTATAATACTTTTTCTCCCAACGTAGAGGAAATTTACCGGTTTAAGGAAACATGTATAATAAATACCTGAACAACAGTTTAAGGAAGTTTTTTATACTTTTAAATATTTCTTCATTTCAGACTTGAAGTTTTCGATGTAGTTTTGAGCCTTCCTTTATAAATAATTTATTTTCATATGATAAATATAATGTAGTATTGATTTTTAAAAATGCTTTATATTTTGTATAGTAGGGTAGAGAAAGGAAGAAAGATTATTCTACTAGAAACTTATGATAAGATGGCAAATGAGAGTAGAAAGTCCTCTACTTAGGACTAGATCAGGTCTATAAAGGCTGTTCTTAAATTTATTTTTCCTTAATCTTGAGAGACTTACAAATTTGTCTGTAACCCTTGAATATATTTCCACCAAATAGGAATATGAGTTGGCTTTTTTAATGGTTTAAAATCAAGTCTTTAGTCCTAGGTCATCTTGTTTTAAAAACATGAGTTTCTTCTATGCTGACACCCTTTCAACCTAGGAAATCTTTTCCATATGTGGTCAGAAGCTCTGGAAGATCTGATGTCCCCTGCATTATTTCGTTCTCATTTTGGGGTTTTCAGGCAGAATCAGGGGACCTTGAACCTCTGGTTTTTGTGAGAGTTTTCACTCTTGCATATTCACTGGCTTGGGTTTTAAGTTCTAGAACAGAACTCCTGACCTTCTCCTCACCTAACAATGGATATATGATATTGACATGAATACGGTAACCCAGTGGTTTCTGCTGGAGTGGGGGAGGAAATGTAAAAAAAAAAATTTTTTTTTTTTTTTTGAGACGAGTCTCTTGTCGCCCAGGCTGCAGTGCAGTAGCACAATCTTGGCTCACTGCAACCTCTGCCTCCCTGGTTCAAGTAATTCCCCTGCCTCAGCCTCCTGAGTAGCTGGGATCACAGGCGCATGCCCGACGAAGTTTTCAGTAGAGACGGGGTTTCACCATCTTGGCCAGACTGGTCTCGAATATGGACAAGGAGTAAATTAATGGACAAAGTATGGAACATTTTGAAGATGCTGAAACCGTCTCTTAACAATTCTGAAAAATCAAATATTACTGTGAGGACCTACATTAATATAGGTCTGATGATGTAACTTATGTTAGATACTTCGGAAGAATGATTATATTCTGGGATGCTTATTGATCGTAAAGCTGTTTTCTTACATTATAAACATTCTCTTTTCTCTTCTTGGAAACTGATTTTTCTTATTTTTCCATAAAGCTGGAAATGTGTTAATTTTTTGAGTGTTCAATTTTTAAATGAAAACGTTATGGATTTTATAGATATGAGACTTAAATGATATTTAAGAATTTTTTTGATTCAAATAAATGAGAGAACTCACTTTTAAGAAAAACAATTGAATAACAACTTTAGCTAAGTTTTAAGGAAGGAAAAAAATCTTGATTTTTCTTTTCCAGGAAAATGATATGCAGCTATCCCAATAATAGTATTGTTGCCATATTTTTAATTGCTAGTGAGTGATTAAATTGACCTGATAGCACTGGGAGTACTCCAGATTAATAAAATGAAATTCTTACATGTCAATGCAGTATAAAATCTGAATGTTCCTTCAGTCAAAAGGGATTGCCTTGTATAAATGAAGTTTAAAAGGGATGTGATAATCAGAGCTACTGTACCCAAAGTCACTGTTTTAGTACATTCACCACTTTACACATTGAGTTACCAGCTAAGATTTTAGAATTACATCACTAGGTAGAATATATTAAAGATGATCCCTCAGAAAAAGAATAAAATTCCTGCAGCAACTTTAAACCAGGTGTAGGGAGGGGAATACTTTCATCAATACAGAGCCACTGTGTGAAAGCCCTGCCTTGGGAGAATCGTACCAAATTCAAAAGTATGACTTTTTTTTTGTCTTTAAGAAATCAATTTGGCTTCTGGTTTCTCTTCTGTCTGATGAATTTTTTCTTATGAGTAGAAGAGAAATAAAAATCTTTACCCATTTGAAATTATTACTTTGTTACATTATTGTTGAAATTTATTAAAGTAATAAAAAGGTGTCTTATTTAGGCAGAGGCCTGTCCATGTACATGTGCATTTTTTGGTCATCTTATTAGAATCCAGCCATTTCTGACCACCTCTACCCCATTTCTTTTATTTCTTTTTCATCTTTTTTCTCTTTGACATACCAGTTTTATTTTTATTTTATTTTATTTTTATACTTTAAGTTCTGGGGGTACATGTGCAGGACATGCAGGTTTGTTACGTAGGTATACATGTGCCATCGTGGTTTGCTGCACCCATCAACCCGTCACCTACATGAGGTATTTCTCCTAATGCTATCCCTTCCCCAGCCCACCACACCCCGACAGGCCCCAGTGTGTGATGTTCCCCTCTCTGTGTCCATGTGTTTTCATTGTTTAACTCCCACTTATGAGTGAGAACATGTGGTATTTGGTTTTCTGTTCATATGTTAGTTTGCTGAGAATGATGGTTTCCAGCTTCATCCATGTCCCTGCAAAGGACATGAACTCATCCTTTTTTATGGCTGCATAGTATTCCATGGTGTATATGGGCCACATTTTCTTTATTCAGTCTATCATTGATGGACATTTGGGTTGGTTCCAAGTCTTTGCTATTGTGAATAGTGCCGCAGTAAACATACGTGTGCATGTGTCTTTATAGTAGAATGATTTATAATCCTTTGGGTATATATCCAGTAATGGGATTGCTGGGTCAAATGGTACTTCTAATTGTAGATTCTTGAGGGATCGCCACACTGTCTTCCACAATGGTTGAACTAATTTACACTCCCACCAACAGTGTAAAAGCGTTCCTATTTCTCCACATCCTCTCCAGCATCTGTTGTTTCCTGACTTTTTAATGATCACCATTCTAACTGGCATGAGATGGTATCTCATTGTGGTTTTGATTTGCATTTCTCTAATGACCAGTGATAATGAGCACTTTTTCATATGTTTGTTCGCTGCATAAATATCTTCTTATTTTGAGTGCATTCTTTTTATTTTTTAACTTTTATTTTAGGTTTGGAGGTACATGCAGATTTGTTACATAGGTAAACATGTGTCACAGTTGTTTGTTGTACATATTTTTTCATCACCCAGGTATTAAGCCCAGTGCCCAATAATTACCTTTTCTGCTCATCTCCCTCATCTCAGCCTCCACCCTCAAGTAGACGCCAGTGTGTGTTATTTCCTTCTTTGTGTTCATAAGTTCTTATCATTTAGCCCCACTTATAAGAACATGGGGTATTTGGTTTTCTGTTGTGCGTTAATTTGCTAAGGATAATAGCCTCCACCTCCATCCATGGTCCCACAAAAGACATGATCTCATTCTTTTTTTATGGCTGCATAGTATTCCATTGTGTATATGTACCGTATTTTCTTTATCCAATCTGTCATTGATGGGCATTTAGGTTGATTCCATGTGTTTGCTATTGTGAATAGTGCTGCAGTGAACATTCATGTGTCTGTGTCTTTGTGGTAGAATGATTTATATTCCTCTGGGTATATACCCAGTAATGGGATTGCTGGATTGAATGGTAGTTCTGCTTTTACCTGTGTGAGGAATCACGATATTGCTTTCCGTGATGGTTGAACTAATGTACATTCCCACCAACAGTGTATAAGTGTTCCATTTTCTCTGGAAACTTGCCAGCATTTGTTATGTTTCGACTTTCTAATACTAGCCATTTGACTGGTGTGAGGTGGTATCTCATTGTGGTTTTGATCTGCATTTCTCTAATGATCAGTGATACTGAGCTTTTTTCATACGCTTGTTGGCCGCATGTATGTCTTCTTTTGAGAAGTGTCTGTTTGTGTTTTTTGGCTACTTTTCAGTGGTGTTGTTTGTTTCTCTCTTGTAAATTTGTTTAAGTTCCTTATAGATGCTGGATGGTAGACCTTTGTCAGATGCATATTTTGCAAAAATTTTCTTCCATTCTGTACGTTGTCTATTTACTCTGTTAATAGTTTCTTTTGCTGTGCAGAAGCTTTTAAGTTTAATAAGATCCCACTTGTCAATTTTTGCTTTTGTTACAGTTGCTTTTGGTGTCTTTGTCATGAAATCTTTGCCTGTGCCTGTGTCCTGAATGGTACTGCCTAGGTTGTCTTTTAAGATTTTTATAGTTTGGGGTTTTACATTTTAAGTCTTTAATCCACCTTGAGTTGATTTTTGTGTATGGTGTAAGGAAGGGGTCCAGTTTCAATCATCTATATATGGCTAGTCATCCCAGCACCATTTATTGAATAGAGAATCTTTTACCCATTGCTTGTTTTTATCTGCTGTTTTGAAGATCAGATGGTCATAGATGTGCGGCCCTATTTCTTTGCTCTCTATTCTGTACCATTGGTCTGCGTGCCTGTGTTTGTACCCGTACCATGCTGTTTTGGTTACTGTTGCCTTGTATAGTTTGAAGTTGGGTAATGAGATGCCTCCAGCGTTGTTCTTTTTGCTTAGGATTGCCTTGGCTATTCGGTGTCTTTTTTAGTTTCATACGAATTTTAAAATATTTTCTTCTATTTCTGTGAAGAATGTTGTTGGTAGTGTGATAGAAATAGCATTGAATCTGTATATTCTACTCCATTACAAGCCACCATTGTCACCTGGACTTTGCAGAATCCTCTTAGCTATCTCCCTTTGGACTAGCTTCCTTACTCCACAGATTTGTTCTTTACCTAGGATCAAAGTCATTCTTTTGTAATGATTATCAGATCAGGCTACTAAGAAGTTCAACTGTTGTCCCTTTTTTGCTCATTATTTTTTAAAAGTTTACGATGGGCTTAAGACAGTATATCATTCGACTCCCCCAAAACCTCATCTGCACTAATTCTGCTCCTTCCCCCTACTGCAGTCACAGTGGCTCAGTGACGGTCTTTCAGTACTGCAAGTCTGCTCCACATCAGGGTCTTTGCACTTGCTCTTCCCTTTGTCTGGAAAACCCTTCCCTCAGTTATCCACAGAAATTTTTCCCCCACTATCTTTAAGTCTTTTCTTAAGTGTCACCTTGTCAGGGAGGTGTTCTCTGAGCACCTTATATAAAATTATAACCTTGCTCCTTTCCCTACGCCAACTTCCCTTATTCCCTGTAGCTTGCTTTACTTTTCTCTGAAGCACTTAATAATTTCTGAGTTTGTGTATATTTATTTTTGTTTGTTTATCAGCTGTTTAACCACTGTCTTTAGAATGTAAGCTTGTAAGCTTCATGAGGGTAGGAACTTTGCTTTGTTTTCTGTGGTTTATCTAGCTTCTGGAACTATACTTGGCACATGATGGATACTCACTGTGTTTATGTGTTAAATGAATGAATGATTAAATAAGGGGAAGAGAGTTACAAGCAGATGTGAAAAGCATTGGTGTGTTTCAGAACCTGAAAATATTTGCCTGTTTATTTGACGTGGGAGCAGTGAGTGATGGTCTCTTTTTTTCTCTTTAGTTTTGGAGTCCAGAACATGTAAAGTTTTTTCACCCATTATAAACAATTTGGACAAAATACTGCATGTTCTACTTAAAATTGGGAGCTAAGCAGTGGGTATGTATGCATGGACATAAAGATGGAAATAAGGGACACTGGGGACTCAAAAAGTGGGAAGGGTTGGAACAGGGGAGGGTTGAGAAATTACCTATTGGATACAGTGTTCACTATTTGGGTGATGGGTACACTAGAAGCCCAAACCTGCACATTTACCCATGAATCTAAAATTTAAAAAAAAATCAGACTTTATCCTGAGAGACCATGGATACTACCAACTGTAATCCACTGAAAGTGTGGTCAGATTAGCATTTTAGAAAGAGTCTGCTTGCTAAGGGTGAATGAACAAGAGAGAAGCAAGGACATGGGGATTATTTCGTGAACATTAGTCCAGGGGCATGATGGTGATTGCCTGAACCAGATTATTGATGTAAAAATGGAAAGATCGACAGATTAAAGAGATATATAGTATTTAGGGAGCAGGCCTCAGTAATTGAAAGAGGAGCAAGAATGATGCATAGGAATCTGCCATGACAAAATTGGTGGATGGGATGCTATTCAGAGATAAGTAGCGGGCTTGATGATGGTAGAAAATTGAGTCCAAATTCAGTTTATGGTGCTGTTTAGTTTTTTAGGGATGCCATAACAAAGAACCAAAAACTGAGTGGCTAAAAACAAAAGAAATTTATTGTTTCAGTTCTAGAGACTAGAAGTCCAAAAATCAAAGTGTAGGCTAAAGGCTCTAGGGGAGAATCCTTTCTGATTTTTCCAGCTACTGTTGTTTGCTGGCAGTCCTTGGCTTGTGGATGTATTATGTTACTTCAGTCACATGGCCATCTTCTTTCTGTGTGTCTCCACATAATCTTCCCTCTGAGTGTCTGTCTGCATCCAAATTTACCCTTCTTATAAAGACATCAGTCATATTGGGTTTGGGCCCATCCTCATCACTTCAGTTTAATTTGATTACCTCTGTAAAGACCCTATTTCCGAATAAGGTCCCATTCTCTGTGTGGCACTAGGGATTAGAACATTGATACATCTTTCATTGATAGATGACAGAATTTTAAGGAGAAACGAATAGGATTTGATGCTTTGAATCAGTATAGAGTAGGAGATCGGGAAGGGGAAAGAGAGACATGAGTTGTCATGTTTTCCTGAGAGAATGCTGGTGCTACTAGAGAAATAGAAAAGTAGCGGGGAAGGGGAAAGAGCTTTGTGACAAGGTGAGGGTGGTGGGAAATAAGTTTCATTGTAAGCATGCTGAATTTGGAGTTGTAGTTGGTAGTAGAATTGGTTCATGGTCTAGTCAGAATTCAAGAAAGAGATTTGTACCTAGATTATAGCTTTTATGAGAATGTTTAGGTTCTGTGAGGGAGAGGATACAAAGAGGAAACCTAAGCCTAGAAAGGAAACTAAAGAGAGAGTGTTACTTTGTTGAAATGGATGCTTTCATCCATTGTACAAAAACAGTTTCATGCACACATCTATTCCTTTACTCTAAATGTCAATTCTAGTAATGTCTGGATAGTGGATTTAGTTGCCGAAGTGGTCGCTGCATGAACAGAAGTAGAGTTACCAGTTCCTGACAGCTGCGAGTCAGCCTCTGGGCATCTTGCTAAATTTTCAAGTATAATTATACAGTAGACTTCCTTTAACAAATTCCGTGTTCCCGGCTATAATTATAACTGCTTTTCTTGCCTATAGCCTGTTCTTTGTCTTACTACTCTCCTCTGTATCTCCCCCTGCTGGTTAGACTTTTCCTCTGGTCATTTGGGATCTGAGAAAATAGGAAGCTGTTTTTCCTAAGCATTGCATAACCAATTTCTTTCTTCTCACTCTACTCCAATAGACATTTCAGTAATAAATGTCTATTCAGTTTTAAAGCATAGGCTAGCAGTATTCTATATTATATTTATATTTATCTTCAGAGAATATGCAGATACAAATTAGGTACCTTGTAAGCTTTCTATGCAACTGTCAGAAAATGACTACCACAACTTCCCCAGTGACCCCGTTTAATAGTTAAGACTTTTAAATAAAATCTTGCTCATGCCCATGCTTTAGACCAAGAGTGTTTTGTTTTGTTTTGAATAAATTAAAATTTTCACCCAAAAATGAAGTCATCATAAATCCTGCAACCATAATCTTGCACTAGTTTCCAGGACTAATCATGACAGTAATTTGTAAGATCAGAATTATGAGTGGGATTTCCTGTTTTCTCATGTATTTTTGTCTCCCAAATATCCATTATGAAAATAAATCACTTTTAAAAATGACTTGATGTCCTTTACAAAAATATTGTAGTTTTCGGATGATAAAGTTTAGGAACATATTTCCACATCACTTAGATTAGATTCTGAGTCATTTTAATATCTTTCTTAAGAAGTAATTAAAATGTGTAGTTTTTTGAATGTGCAGAAGGAAACTTCAACTTTTGTAACCTGCAGTGGAAGTAGTCTAGAAGAAATTATGGATTGTTGTCAGTACTTACTCATTAATATTTGTTATGTGCCAGGCACTGTGCTAGTTGCTAGTTTACTGTAATTTTAGTTTGAAGAATGAGATTAGATTAGGTAGGTTTTACTTATAATAGTTGAAATATACTTGGGAATAAATAGTGTATCAAGATTGCCTATTAAAATAATTCCGTGTATTCTGGGTGACGTTAAGTGCTACGAAGTAGGACTTCTCTTACATAGTAATTGGTTGACATTCTTTGACCTCAGTGTAAGACTGAAGTATTTAATCAACAAACACAGAGGATAAAGTTTTGATAAATAAACCACTTTCTTTAAACCTTTAGAAATAAACTTGAAGTCTTTTGGCATTAGATTGATGGGCTTTCCTTTTGTGAAAGAGTAAGTGAATAATTTAAGCTTATAATTCATGTTTGCAGGTCCTCATCCTGTCATAGGAATAATAGTCTTGAAAATTGGAGCTCTGGAATTCACCATTCTGAGAGATCTCTCCTTACTGCTATAATTTTTTGCTTATGTGGCAAGGTTTCAGGTTGAGGAATGAGATCAGATTTGCAGGGGCAGAATATTTGCTATCCTCGTTGTTTTGGTTCCCGAGGAATGCTTACCCCTTAGCCTCAAATGTGCTGTGTGTGGTATTAGCTACTTTAAAATAGATTGCTCAAGACTCTTTATTTGGAAAACCTTAAATATGCATCGTGATGCATTACGTGCAATAAAAAATGAGGCTACAATTATATAAAACAAAACAGTACAGCTGCTGACAGATGTCATTAGCGACTTACTCAAACACAGATCCTTCCAAAAGGAACTGCTAGACATCGGATTCAGGGAGTTAAGGTCATTATGACTGAATATGAAATACTGTTGTTCACTACATTTATTGTTGTTGGCTTTTTGCATTTAACTTTTTGATAATTTTTTGGAGACCTTGACATTTGATACAGTTTAAAAACCATTCTTTTAAATTACAACTAATAAATGTATAAAGAATGAGGAAAATAGAAAATCACCATGAAGCAAACACCACCGTAATAATTGTTGCAGGCAAGACTCATTAATGGATAGCAAAAGTAAGGGTGAACATTTAAGGAGAAATAGAATATTTGTATAGATCTAAAAAGTATATTCGTGAGATGTTTAATAATTACAAAGAGAAAAATAGTAACTTTATGGAGGAGACAGCTGATAGACACTAAGTGATCAAGGTTAGCATCAACAGTAATAAGATATATTAACATCTGATATAATACGATACACCAAAGAGGGCACATCACTTATATGATATTCTTGCCAAAAATATATAACCTCAGTTTCATTATGAGAAGACGTTAGACAAACTCAAAATTGAGACACATTCTACAAAATAACGGACTAGCACTCTTAAAAAATATTACAGTCATGAAAGAGAAGGAATTCCCACAGATTGGGGGAGGCTAAGGACACATGACAACTAAAGGTAATGTGGAATCCTGGATAGGATTCTGGAATCAAAAAAAGCCATTAGTGGCGTAACTGACGAAATTTGAGTAAGACCCACAGTTTAGTTAATAGTTTGAACCAATGTTAATTTTATGATTTTAATAACTGTAGTATAGTTATGTATGATGTTTTCATTAGAAAAACCTAATTGAAGGTTATGTGGGAATTCGGTGCTATCTGGGCAACCTTTCTATAAGTATAAAATTATTTCAAAATAAAAAGTTAAAAAGTCCCTTTTGGAAATTTGATGTAGTACATTCTTACTTACCCTGTGAGACTGTGAAAGTGCTCTTCTATTATAATGAAATGTGTTAGTTTTAGTAATGAAATGTCTTTGGTTTTATCTTGAGCAGAGTTCCAGGATAGACTCAGCACTTGTTGCTGACCACAATTTGTTGTCTCATTTCTCCTAATCATCCTTTGATAACAATTGTAGAGATACCTGAGTTGTGTAATTTCTAAAGAGATGTTAATTGGCCTCCACTGTAGTTAGTTGACGAGTATGTGGAAGAATTTGAAGATTAGAAATATGGTAGATGACCTTCAAATCAAAAGTGAGTGAATAGTAGGTATCGGGGGTATTTGGATTCTAGTTCTGACGGATACTGACTCTGGGATCTTGAGCAAATCAATTTGTCTTTCTCAGTCTCCTTTTTCATCTATAAAATATCGATGATAGGAATAACTCTACCTTATATGGTTTGTAAAGATCACATCAACTAAACATGATAATATATATGGTTATGTATAGAGAGCAGGTTGCCTAACTGCAGATTGCTTCCACTTCAGTCCACTGTGAATAGTGCCTCCTGGAGGTGTGCCAAGTACTGTGCCCAGAACACAATGGTCACCCTCAGTTAATTGACTCTGATTAAATGAGAAAATACCTTTGGAAGGATGTTGTGAGTTGAAATACTCGAAAAATAAAAGTATAAAAAATTTTAAATGTTATAACATTATTAACCAAATTGATGTAGTTTTATAGGATTTTCATAGCACAAACCCAAAACCTATACAAACTAACCAATTTAGGCCTTACTCAATAATTAATAGTACCTGTTTTTGAATCAATAAAAGAGCAATACTATCTAATACTGTTTGTAAGCAACAGATTGGGGGCTATTTTAAAACATTGCATTTTATTCTTTTTTCTGTAGGGGAAAAAAGTCATTAGTCTGCATTTATAATCAGGACTAGCTTCCTGTAAAATTATTTAACTTTTTATTTATAGAATTTGAAATTTACAATTCTAAATACAGCAATAGTAAGGCACTGCATTTTTGCAGGAAACAAAAAGCACAATTAACATAAAGTTAGAACCAGCCACAAATAAAATATTCCAGCAAACTGTGTAAGAAAAAAAATGCTCTGGGAAGCAAATGCCGAGAAATGTTACATAGGTGGCCTTATTACATTGGAAAGAAAAGAATGTAGAAGATTAGTAGCAGTAGTAGTAGGAGGAGGAATAGGAGGAGGAAGGTGCGTAGCAAATGATAGTGAATAAGCTCTAAGTGTTAGTTACTTTTCTAAGCACTTTATGCAAATCATATTATTTAATCCTCCCAATACCTTATGAGTTAGGTCCCCACTTTATATATGACATAGCTGAGGCTCAGAGAGGTTAAGTAATTTTTTTTCCCAAAATCTTGCAGCCAAGATTCAAAGGCAGGATGTTTGGCTCTAGAACTCATGCTGGTAACCACTATGCACACTCCCTCCGTGAAACCAATGGCCACCATCTATTGATGTACAGAATGTAGTTTGTGTATTTTTTGTGTGTGAATAATTTTGTTAATGGTACCATGGGATTTTCCTGGATCAAGGGCATGATTTAAGTAAGTAATGGACTAATTCATAGGACCCCTGGTGTCCTAATAAATCAAAACCCACTCAAGAATACCTCAGCAGTAAGCACATTAACTGTCTTCCTAGATGGATTGTTTTAAAAAATTTCCATATCTGCATAAAGTATATTACATACGATAATTTCACTTAATTGTTCTAACTTTTAATAACTGTCAAGTAGTAGATGAAAGGAAAGCAGAAAAATGGTAAAGTGTGGGTGTGGAATTACTTCACTTTTTTTTTTTTTTAAGGCTGAGTTTGATTTAGAATTTTTGTATTTCCTGGAAGACTATCCTGTGGCTAGTAGGAATATTTGATTTCTTTAATAGATTCTCACATAGTAGGGCCTAATATCTAGCTGATTGAGTTAGTATTATTCTAGGTATAGAAATAATGAAACTCCATAGTTTGTTCTTTATGAAAATATTTTATTTCAAGTTATTTCTTCTCTGCTTGACAAAAGGGCATTGCATTTTTGCTTTAAAGAGAGGCTTGTGATGTTTTGTTTCATTTTTTTCTAGCTTGGACTGTGGCAGAATCAAATGAGTAGTAGTCTTTGATGACTAACACTTGTTCATTTGTTTCCACTGCAGAAATCTTTAAAAAGGTATGACTAAATTAGTTTATTCTTAGACATTATGTTTTCTTTTTCTTTGTCTTCTTTTATAATGTTCTTTTTTATAACATTGTCCTTCTCAGCCCTAAAACCTAACTTTCAAGTTCTAAAATAATTCTTCTTTTAAGAGGAAATTGATATTTTGGGTGGAAGGATTTGGCCAAATCTGAGATTCCCTATCATAATTAAAATAAATCTTTGAAGCAGTTTTTATTAGTTACTTTAATTCAGATAAGCTAATTCAGGCTTATTTTCTCTTAAGTTGATTTTTTTTTAAATAAAAAGAGATTATCTCCTTTAGCTACACCAAATGGCACCTGATTTAATAAGAATGTTCTAACTCTATAAGTTAAAGGGAGTCAGGAGATACCTTTGTAGGAAATGTGGAGTTTGGCATTTATTGTTATACTGGTGGACTCAACCCCCACACCTTGCATCCTCTGTATTATATTTCTCTGTGGTTATCTCACCTTTGTCTTTTCTCTGTAGAGGTGAAGGGGGCTGTTTGTATAACTGTGCTCTTAGCTAAGTATAGAGTGGGCTAGAGCAGGGATGGCAAATACATGATCTCACGTGCATTCCCTCTCCTATGCTTGTTGCGACATCAGGTCATGGCATACTTTCTTGCTTAGCCATAGGGCAGTTTCATAATTTTCCCATCTTTAGGGAGCCAGAAGTTTCAGTGTGAGTGAAACCTATTTGCTATTCCTGGAGTAGAGAGGTTGGGATGATTACCAAAAGTTCTGTACCTGTTTTTCCTTCACGTCTAGGATTTGATGTAGTCTAAAAGTAAGAGATCTTAACTTTCTTAGGTTGATGTGTTCTAGCAGTTTAGTGACCTTCAAAGCGTACTCAGACACACTTGAATTTATTGTGACAAAATTGATCCCCTCAGACCCCCTTTTTTATGGTGGAAACCTTTTTTAGATACCACCGTAGTTTATTTTTTGACAACTCTCCTATAAATTTACACGCAAAAAGTTATCTTTGGTGAGGGATGGGGAATAGTTTGTGCTCGTGCAAAAGGTATGATTCATCTTTTCAAGTGTACAATTCATAGTTTTTTTTTTTTAACCAAATTGTGTGGCTGTCACCATGACTCAGCTGTAGAACATTTTCATTCCTCCACTGTGATTTCTTATGTACATTAACTCCTAATCCCCATTCCCCCAACCAAAGGCAACAATTTATTTATTTATTTTTTAGTCTTTATAGCTTTGCCTTTTCTGGATAGTTGATATAAGTGGAATAATATAATATTTGGTCTGTGGTGCCTGGCTTTGTCCAGAGCATAATGTTTTTGAAGTTTGTCTATTTTGTAGCATGTATCCGTAATTTCTTCGTTTTTATTGGTGAATATTACTACATTGCTAGTATGTCTTATCAAAACATTCATCATCTGTCAGTCCATTCCACGGACATTTATGTTGTTTGCAGTTTTTGGCTATTATTAATAAATCTGCTAAGAATATTTGTGCTCAAGTGTTTGTGTGAATATTTCTTTTCATTTCCCTTGGGTAGATACCTAAGAGTGGGATTGGTATGTCATATGATAAATTTATGTTTAACCTTTTAAGAAACTTCCCAGCTGTTTTCTGAAGTGGCTATACTGTTACACACTCCCATTAACAATGTATGAGGATCCCCATTTTTACATCCTTGTCAGTATTTATTATTGTCTGTATTTTTTATTATATATTCTTTTATAACTTAAAATTTTCTCTCAATATTATTTTTAAGATTTATCCATGTTGATACATGTAGCTCTTACTTATTCACTGCTGTGAAATGTTCATTGTATGAATATGTAGTAAAAATCCAGCCATAATATGAAAAATGGCTTCTTCAAATTCAGTTGTATAAAATGTAGAGTTGCATTATTGTGTGGTTATTGAAAAACAGTACTACTTTTATTCATCTGTACTGTTGCAAAAGTTACAAAAGTGAAGATGGTGAAATTTATACTTTATATTACTGCTGAGACAGTCTGAATTAGTCACAGGGCAATTTTTTCCTAAGTCAGTTCCATTTGCTTCCACAGAAAATAAGAATTTTAGCTTTATCAGAGAAATGGGCAGTGAAACTACAGACTCAGAAGCCAGTCACAAAAGACCATATACTAGATGATTCTTTTCATATGAAATGTCTACAGTAGGCTAATTTATGGAGACAAAAAGCAGTTTTGGGGTTGCTAGGGTAAGGGGGATTGGAGGGAGATGAGGAGTGACTGTTTAATGGGTATGGGGTAATTTTTGGAATTGAGTAATAAAAATGTTCTAAAATTGACTGTGGTTATGCTTACACAACTCTGTATATACTATAATCAATTGAATTATACACTTCAAATGGATGACTTGTATGGCATATTCATTATGTTTCAGTATAGCTGTTAAAAAATAAGATGCATGAGCCTTTGTAGAACATGTCAATAGTATTAAAAAAAAGAAGAAGAATAAAGTAAAAAGTACTTCACAATTATTGTCAATAATTGTGGCAATATGGCATCATTTTAAGTGACTGCTTAATAAAATTTCATTGAGTAGATGTACTATAATTTGCTTAATTAATTTCCTAATAGTAACTGTTTAGATTGTTTCCAATAAGTAATGTTGTAAGTGGGATCATTGTATATATATTTTTGTGCACTTGTCTTTTCGGGATAAATTTTACAAGTGAAATTGTTGGGTCAAAGATTAAGTGCATTTAACATTTTAAATCATATTTCTAAATTTACCGCTCAGTAAGATGCTCCAGTTTGCCTTTCCCCAGTGGTACGTGATAACATATGAATGGCCATACTCTTGCCACTGCTGGATATTGTCAGTGTTTTTTATCTTTATCAGTTGGGAAGAAATTAACTTATTTTTATTTGCATTTCTTTGTGCAACTTGTTATGTATCCCTTAAAAACTTTTTTTTTGTTCATTTTTTGTCCTTTTTTCTACTGAGGTGATGATCTTTGTATTAGTGTGTAGAAAGTCTTTTTATATTAAGAATATCTACTTCGGGTCTGTTATATAAGATAAAAATATTTTTCCAGTTTGTGTATATTTCATATTTATTTATGGTGATTTTTTTCCCATTGCACAAAAGTTTTAAATTTTTGCATAGTCATATTTGTTACTTTAAAACATCCATAGAAACTCGGCTACATTCCAAGGTTATAAAAATATTATTTTATATTTTAAAATTATCTTGGGGCCAGGTGTGGTGGCTCACGCCTGTAATCCCAGCACTTTGGGAGGCTGAGGTGGGCGGATCACGAGGTCAGGAGATTGAGACCATCCTGGCTAACAGGGTGAAACCCCGTCTCTACTAAAAAAAAAAAAAAAAAAAAAAAATTAGCCGGGCATGGTGGCACGCACCCGTAGTCCCAGCTACTCCTGAGGCTGAGGCAGGAGAATTGCTTGAACCCAGGAGGCGGAGGTTGCAGTGAGCTGAGATCACGCCACTGCACTCCAGCCTGGGCGACAGAGTGACACTCCGTCTCAAAATAAATAAATAAATAAATGATTTTATTTCTTAGGTTTAAATTTTTTATCCATTTGGCATTCATTTAGTATAAGAAGCTAAGGAGAGATCTAGTTAACCCTACTGTCTTACAAATTTTTATCATTATCAAATGCTAAATTATCACATATCCTTGAGTTAGGTCACTTTTGAGTTTGTTGGTAAGGTCTGTCAGTTGGTAAATCTATTCTTATGCTACTACTATATTCTTTTTTTTTTTGAGACGGAGTCTCGCTCTGTCTCCCAGGCTGGAGTGCAGTGGCATGATCTCGGCTTGCTGCAAGCTCCACCTCCCGGGTTCATGCCATTCTCCTGCCTCAGCCTCCCAAGTAGCTGGGACTACAGGCGCCTGCCACCACGCCTGGCTAATTTTTTTTTTTATTTTTTATTTTTAGTAGAGACAGGGTTTCACCGTGTTAGCCAGGATGGTCTCGGTCTCCTGATCTTGTGATCCGCCTGCCTCGGCCTCCCAAAGTGCTGGGATTACAGGCGTGAGCCACTGTGCCCAGCCTATATTCTTTTAATTATTATAGCTTTAAATAACATATTTTAATAACTGGTTGACTAATTTCTCTTATTACTCAGAAAGGCAGCATAATATAAAGAGTTTTACAACTTACTAGTTCATTGCATGACCATGGGCAAGTTATTTAACCTTTTGGTCCCTCCCATAGTTAACAGGAGTAATAAAAGTATCTCATAGGGATAGGGAAGTCACAGGATCAGAAATATTATCTTCTGCTTTATTAACTTTTCTCTCATTACTGGATCTTTCCCATCAATATGCTTATATGCTGTTTTTTTTCCCATCTTAAAAACATTCTTTTTTTTCTTGATATGGAGTTTCGCTCTATCACCCAGGCTAGAGTACAGCGGCGAAATTCACTGCAATCTGCCTCCCGGGTCCCAGCGATTCTCCTGCCTCAGCCTCTCAAGTAGCTGGGATTACAGGTGCCCACCACCACACCCAGCTAATTTTTGTATTTTTAGTAGAGGTGGGGTTTTACCATGTTGGCCAGGCTGATCTTGAACTCCTGACCTCAAGTGATCTGCCTGTCTTGGCCTCCCAAAGTGCTGGGATTACAGGCATGAGTCACTGTGTCCGGCCAAAACATTCTTTTAAAAATCTCACTTGCCCTCCCAGCTTTTGTTCCATTTCTTTCTTCATTTTGGCAGTAAAACTTCTGAGGAATTGTTTATACTTGGTCTTTCCAATTCCTCTCCTCCCATTCCATCTTAAACTCATCACAGTTAGAACAGAAGCCTGCACCAGTACCCTGAATTCATTCTGTTCTTTACCTTTTCATTAGGATAGTGTCAACACTCAGTCATTTGACCTTTTAATTTTTTTTTTCTCTTGTTGCCCAGGCTGGAGCAGTGGCATGATTTTGGCTCACTGCAACATCCACCTTCCAGGTTCAAGCAGTTTTCCTGCCTCACCCTCTCAAGTGGCTGGGATTACAGCCATGTGCCACCACGCCCGGCTAATTTTGTATTTTTAGTAGAGATGGGGTTTCTCCATGTTGGTCAGGACGGTTTCAAACCCCTGACCTCATGTGACCCACCTGCCTCGGCCTCCCAAAGTGGTGGGATTACAGGCGTGAGACACCACACCCAGCCTTGACCTTTTAATTGTTCTATCTACATTTATTGCCTTGGTGATTTCATCAATGTTATGTCTTTAAATACCAAAGTGATCAACTTACCTCTCTTACCTGAACTTCAGGCTTATGATCCATTTAATGTGTTTGACACCTACTTTTAGCTATCTGATTGTCATCTCAAACTCAATATACTAAAAACTGACCTCCTGTTCTTTCTCTTCCAAACATATTTCACCTGTAGTTTCCCCATCTCTGTTGATAGCAGATCCATCCTTCTAGTAGCACAGTCAGAAACAGTGGAGTCATCCTTGACTTAACATTTTCTACTTGATCATTGTTGAAAGTAAGAAAGCTGCTGAAAGTTGTAGACTTAGTTTATAGTATTGAACTCATTATTTTTGTAAATTTTTTTTGTTTCTTTCTATATCCACATATAAAAAGCATATAATCTACAAGTATCATTTTACTTTCATCCTAATTTTAACTGTTACTTAATTTTTGTGTTTAATTGTATTCGATAGCAGATTCATTTCTTTTTTAAAAATGTTTTAATGTTTAATTTTTGGGGGTACATAGTATAGGGTACATGGGATATTTTGATATAGGCATGGAATGTGTAATAATCACATCACGGAAATTGGGTATCCATCCCCTCAGATATTTATCATTTGTGTTAACAATCCAACTATTCTTTTAAGTGTTTTTAAAAGTACAATTAAATTATTATTGACTGTAATCACTCTGTTGTGCTATCAAATACTTAGTCTTATTCACTTTTTTTTTTACCCTATTAGTCATCCCCACCTCCCCTCTATTCCTTCCTGCTACGCTTCCCAGCCTCTGGTAACCATTTTTCTACTTTCTACCTCCATGGGTTCAATTGTTTTGGTTTTTAGATCCCACAAATAAGTGAGAACATGTGATATTTGTCTTTCTCTCCCCGACTTATTTCAGTTAACATAGTGACCTCCAGTTCCACCCATGTTGTTCCGAATGATAGGATCTCATTCTTTTTTTGTGGCTGAATAGTACTCCATTGTTTATATGTAGCACATTTTCTTTATTCATTCATCTGTTGATGGAAACTTAGGTTACTTCTAAATCTTGGCTATCATGAACAGTGTTGTAACAAACATGGGAGTGCAGATACCTCTTTGATATACTGATTTCCTCTCTTTTGGGCATATACCCAGCAGTGGGATTGCTGGCTCATAGAGTAGCTCAATTTTTAGTTTTTTTGAGGAATCTCTAAACTGTTCTGCATAATGGTTGTACTAATTTACATTCCCACTAACAGTGTAGAAAGGCTCTCTTTCTCCACATCCTCACAAGCATTTGTTATTTACTGTCTTTTGGCAATAACTATAAGCCATTTTACCTGTGGTGAGATGATATCATATTGTAGTTTTGATTTGCATTTCCCTGATGATCAGTTATGTTGAGCACCTTTTCATATTCATATTTTGACTAAAATATTAAACTGCTTTGGGATCAGGATTCAATGACTCCTGAATTGTGTGAAATAATATTAACTATTCCCAGGAATAGTAAAACACGAAATTTGGAGTTCCTAGAAGGGTTGGGCCATATCTAATAATATGTTGTTGATTGATATCAATTCCTGTAGTATTTATAATTTTATAATTAATTTTTAAATTAAATGTATTGAGAACTATACTTAATTTTTAAAAAAGCATTTATATTTAGTGTTGGAATGATTCTAATCCAAAGTATATTATTCTACACTCTCTTAACCATAACAAAATGCCGACCTCTTTAAGAGTAACTTGGATTGAAAGATAAAATGCTGTTTACTTCCAGATCCTTAGCTCTGTTCTCTCAGTGATTAACAGCATTATTATTTTTTTTTTCATCTTAGAGTCTTAAGTTTTAGCCTAAGTAGAACATTTACCTGTTCTATGGAAACATATTCTCTGACCTAAATTAGGGTGAATAGTTATTTTTTCTTTTTTTGAGATGGAGTCTCGCTGTTGTTGGAGCGGGCTGTAGTGCAGTGGTGTGATCTCGGCTTACTGCAACCTCTGCCTCCCAGGTTCCAGCAATTCTCCTGCCTCAGCTTCCCAGGTAGCTGGGATTTATAGGCATGCACCACCACACCTGGCTAATTTTTGTATTTTTTAGTAGAGACAAGACTTCACCATGTTGGGCAGGCTGGTCTCGAACTCCTGACCTCAGGTGATCCACTCGCCTCGGCCTCCTGAAGTGCTGGGATTACAGGCATGAGTCACCGTGCACGGCCGGATGAGTAGTTTTTTAAATGCTTAGATAATGGATATTTCAGGAGGGTGTATTAAACCTTTTCTTATTTTGTTTCTTTTTGAATTGTTATTGCAGATGGTGAAACATGTCATTAGGAAGAAGGAAAGAATATAGACAGAATAAAAGAAATTAATTATGTTAATACTTGGAATAAAGTTATAATTGTTGGGGGAAAAGGGTGTATTATCACTATAGGCATACCTCAGAGAGATTGCAGGTTCAGTTCCAGGCCACCACAGTAAAGCAAAGATCAAAATAAAGTGAGTCATATGAATTTTTTGGTTTCTCAGTGCATATAAAAATCATGTTTACACTATATTATAGTATATAAATGTATAATAGCATTATGTGTAAAAAACAACGTACATACCTTAATTTAAAAAAAAAGCCTTCATGCTAAAAAATGTGAACAATCATCTCAGCCTTTAGTGAGTTGTAATCTTTTTGCTGGTCGTGGGTCAGTCAGTGTGCATGTCTGCTGACTCATCAGGGTGGTGGTTGCTGAAGGTTGGCTTGTCTATAGCAATTTCTTAAAATAAGACAGCAGTGCAATTTGCCGTATCAGTTGACTCTTCCTTTCATGAAAGGTTTCTCTGTAGCATGTGATTAGGTTTGATAGCATTTTACCCACAATAGAACTACTTCTTTCAAAATTGAGTTTAGTTCTCTCAAACTCTGCTACTGCTTTATCAACTGATTTTATGGAATATTCTAAATCCTTTGTTGTCATTTCAACAGTGTTCACAGCATCTTTACAAGGAGCAGGTTCCATCTCAAGAGACTACTTTTTTGCTCATCCATAAGAAGCAAATTCTAATCCAGTCACACTTTATCATAAAATTTCAGCAATTAAAGTCTTATCTTCAGGTTCCACTTCTAATTCTTGTTTTGTGGCTGTTTCCACCCTGCCTGCAGTTCTTTACTCCACAGAAATATTGAAAACTCCTTCAAGTCATCCGTGAGGGTTCAAATAATCTTTTTCCAAACTCCTGTTAATGTTGATATTTTGACTTCCTCCCATGAATCATGATATATTTTTTGTGGGATTTAGAATGATGAATCCTTTCCAGAAGGTTTCAATTGACTTTGCCCAGATTCATCAGAATAATCACTGTTTATGGCAGCAATAGCTTTAAAAAGTGTATTTCTTAAATAATAAGACTTGAAAGTCAGAATTACTTCTTGACCCATGGGCTGCAGAATGGATATTATATTAGCAAGCATGAAAACAACATTAATCTCCTTGTACATCTTCACCAGAGCTCTTGGGTGGCCAGGCACATTGTCAATGAGCAGCAGTATTTTGAAAGGGATCTTTTTTTCTGAGCAGTAGGTCCACAGTGGGCTTAAAATGTTCAATAAACCACACTGCAAACAGATGTGCTGTCATCCAGGCATTTGTTGTTCCTTTTCTAGAGCACAGAGTAGAATTAGCATAACTCTTAAGGGCTTGAAGATTTACCAAATGGTCAATGAACATTGGCTTTAAAGTCACCAGCTGCATTAGACCTTAACAGAGTAGTCAACCTGTCCTTTGAAGCTTTGAAGCCAGGCACTGATTTCTCCTGTCTAGCTATGAAAGTCCTAAATGGCATCTTCTTCTAATACATTGAAAGAACATACTGTATATTGTTTCGTCTACATTGAATATCTGTTATTCAGTGTAGCCACCTTCATCAGTTATCTTAACTATTCTGGACAACTTGCTGCAGTTACTATATAAGTACTTGCTTCACTTTGCACTTTAATGTTATAGAGAAGGCTTCTTTTTTTCAACCGTAGGAATCAATGTCTGCTAGCTTCTAACTTTTCTTCTGCAGGTTTCTCACTACTGTCTCTCATCTGCATGGAATTGAAGAGAATTAGGGCTTTTCTCTGGATTAGACTTTGGTTTAAGGGGATGTTGTGGCTGTTTTGATGTTCTGTTTAGACCACACACGCTTTCTTCATATCAGCACTAAGGCTATTTTACTTTCTTAACATTCATGTGTTCATTGGAATAGCACTTTTAATTTTCTTTAGAACTTTTCCTTTGCATTTGCAACTTGGCTTTTTGGTTCAGGAGGCCTAACTTTCTTTTTTTTTTTTTTTTGAGACGGAGTCTCACTCAGTCGTCCAGGCTAGAGTGCAGCGGTGCCATCTCGGCTCACTGCAAGCTCTGCCTCCCGGGTTCACACCATTCTCCTGCCTCATCCTCCCGAGTAGCTGGGACTACAGGCGCCCGCAACCACACCCGGCTATTTTTTTTTTTTTTGTATTTTTAGTAGAGACGGGGTTTCACCGTGTTAGCCAGGATGGTCTCGATCTCCTGACCTCGTGATCGGCCCATCTCGGCCTCCCAAAGTGCTGGGATTACAGGCGTGAGCCGCCGCGCCCAGCCTGGGAGGCCTAACTTTTGGCCTGTCTTGGCTCTCAATAAAAATAGCTTTTTATTTCAAATGAGAGGCATACGATTCTTTCTTTCAGTTGAACACTAAGAGGCCGTTGTAAGGCCATTAATTGACCTAATTTCAGTATTGTCATATCTCAGGGAATAGGGAGGCCTGAGGAGAGAAGGGGAGAGATGGCAGAATGGCTGATCTGTGGAGCAGTCAGAACACATTCATTGATTAAGTTATCTGCTTTATTGGGTGTGGTTTGTGGTGCCCCAACATAATTATAATAGTAACATCAAAGGCCACTGATCACAGTTCACCATAGCAGATATGATAATAATGAAAACATTTGAAATATTGTGAGAATTATGGTAATGTGACATAGAGACATAAAGTGAGCACATACTGTTGGAAAAAATATTGTATCGCACATATATATGATAGACTTGCTCAACACAGGGTTACCACAAACGTACATTTGTAAAAAAAATGCAGTATCTGCAAAGCACAATAAAACAAAGCTCAATAAAAGTAGGTATGCCAGTATTTGCAGCTTGCTTGTGGAGTTTAATTCTTTTTAGGAAATTAGTTAACAGAAATGAAAAATGACTTGGTTGGAAACTTCCTCCTCTTAAGGTAAAAGTTTGCATTCTGTATTGGGGAAACTGATTTCGTGTCAAAAACATGTGCTAGTTAGCTGTGTGTGGGTATTGTGCTGAATAGGGTGATCATAAACCCAGTTTTCTTGGTACAGTTCCTCTGTTTGCCTGTCATCCTGCCTTATTTTTAGCCCTCATGTATTAGTTTTTTGTAACTTCTGTACAAATTATCACAAATTTAATGGTTTAAAACAACACAAGTTTTTAATTCTATAGTTCTGTAGGTCAGAAGTCCAGTATGAGATGTAGCATGCTAAAGTTCAAATGTCAGAAAATCCGTTTCCTGTGTATTCAGTTTTTTGGCAAAATTCAGTTCCTTGTGATTGCAGGACCCAGGTCCCCATTTTCTTGTTGCCTGTCAACTCAAGGCTGTTCCTAGCTTCTTTTGGGGGCCTATTATTTATGTGTAAAGGTGCCACATGTTTTGTAATATGACTACTTACATCACTGTTTTACTTCTTTCTCACTAAAGCTTATTTTTCTCACATTACTCAGTGTTTAGTAGCAAAGTAACTAGTGAGTCCTGAGTTTTTGTATTGCTGCTTGTGCTTGACTCTGTCCTTACACTGTTACATGTGAAGAAGAGGAATTAAGACAGACTTTTTTCCTCCCTCTACCTTTAGACTTTATTTTATACTAAAGAATTAACTGGGTATTACATTTATTTAAACAGCTGTTACAGAAACAAATAATTTTACTAGCACAGCTGCCTTTTAATAAAGTATTTGAATGTTTTAATTTCACTTTTTTGAAATTTTTTGTTTATTAGATTATACTACATTAATCAAAGACAACAATTATGTATTTTATGTGTATCTAATGGCTAAATTACCATTTATGTCTACTCTTCAACTTAAATTTGTAGTCTGGAATTTCCCCAAAGCACAGAATATGATTTGTATTCAAATGGATTAACTTGTTCTTTGGATAGCCTAAAAAAAAGACCAATTTATGATTTTCTATTCTATATTTTATTTTAATAAGCTAAATAGATATTTGATACTTGCTAATTTATACACACTTGTGTCCTTAATTTAATAATCCATCTGCATTTAGATTTAGTAATGCATAAGATAAAACTAATGCTACATACCTCTAAAGTTAATTTCTTTCTTTTCAGTTTACAATGCCAGTTTTACACTCCATGTGCTGTCAGTGAAAATGTAGGCGGCAGACACAGCACATATTTATTATCACTGAGTTCACTATATCATACAGGAAAAGTGTATTAATATGCCATACAGAAAATCTAACACATATAACCACTTAGCATTTTTAAGAACATATCTGACTTATTGGTTAGCTTAAATATCTTTTAGTAGAGTTAGACACCCACGTACAGTGAGTACATTCATATAAGTTATCCTAACAATTCCTTATGCTGATGAATGAGCATCTCTCTTCTTTGCATATGATGGTAAAGATTATACATTATAAAGCTTTAACCTTTCCATTGGAATTCTAAATCTTGATACAATTAAACCGTTCCCAGGGTTCTTCAGATAGTTACACTCTGGAAAACGTTTTTCTAAAGCCTTATTTTACATTTAAATTTATGTTTCATGTTGGGTCTCTTTTCTTGAAGTTTATGTTGTTATTTTCTGTTTTAGGCCCATGGTGAAGTGGGGGGAGAGGGTGGGGACTTTTCCTGATTTCTGTTTTCCCTGTGAATTCTATGTTCTTCTGTGGGCTCTACCATGCAAATTGGGTGTGTGTATTTTTTTTTTTTTTCCTAAGACAGAGTTTCACTCTTGTTGCCCAGGCTGGAGTGCAGTGGCGTGATCTCGGCTTCACTGCAGCCTCTACCTCCTGGGTTCTAGCAGTTCCCCTGCCCGGCCTCACAAGTAGCTGGGATTACAGGCATCCACCTCCATGCCTGGCTAATTTTTTGTATTTTTAGTAGAGAAGGGGTTTCGCCATGTTGGCCAGGCTGGTCTCAAACTCTGGTCTCAGGTAATCCACCCTCCTCAGCCTTCCAAAGTGCTGGGATTATAGGTGTGAGCCACCACGCCCGGCTGAGTGTGTGTATTTTTAAAAATAGGTACAATACTTGTTAGATTTTTTTTCTCATTGTAATATTTTATAGCATTTAAGAAACATAAAAATATAGTGTATAATTTATATGGATACTGGCCTAAACTTGAGAGAGTAGTAATAAGAGCTAATGCAGATGTGAAAAAATACGAAAGTGAATATAATTGATATATAAAGCATAAAAAGCACGTGACAGTGTTTTTCTTTTAATCTTGTATGGGCATTTACTTTGCATGCTGTATGGACTCAGGACTTTTTAAAAGGAAAATGTCCAGCTTTTTCTTTTAGTGAAACAAAACAGTAAGAAATTATATGTTTAAAAGTTTTTGTTTCCTCAGATATTTAGTTTTTGTCTCTCATTTATATCCTAACATAGCCTCTCTCTCTCTCAAAAAAAAAAAACCCCAGAATATTTAAAAATTGTTCTTCCTTGCAGTACATTCTAAGACCCCGCTTGTTTAACAATGTTGGGTAAAGTTTTTGCAAGCACTCTCTTTATGGGCCTGTGTTCTCCTTTTTTGAGTTATTCCTTCTGTACTGGAACTCTCTTATATAGTCATTCCATTTTATTTGACTTTAGTTAATTTCCTCAGGTGTATTTATAGATTTTGTTAGTGTAGTATAATTTTCAGTCTCTGCTCTTTGTTCTTCCCTTCCTTTTCAAGATTTTAAACTATTACATATTCACAGAGAACTCTAAAATCTATAGCTCTACTTTTAACCTCATTTTTATGTTTCCATCCCTCTGTCCCCTCACAGTGAATGTCTGGAACTGGAAGCATCGTCTTGCCACTGTCTGTCCGCTCCAGTCAGATCCAGCCATTCTTTGTTCCCTCCTGTTATCCTTTAGACTCTTTATCTTAGATCTAAGAATTCCTAGTGTTGTTCTCTCTTACCCATTATATCTCATTAGTCAATGTATTGTCTTAGTAGTTTTTGCTCCTGCCAGTTCTATACCATTCTCAAAAGCCTAGATGACTCCTCTGCAGCCTTATTCCTGGAATACTTTAGAAGTCTCTTAATTTGTATCCCTGCTGTCCTCAAATCTGTCCTATGCATTGCCGTCAGATTAATCTTCCTAAAGCATTGGCTTTACCCAGACAATCTCCTGCTTAGGAACCTTCATTGGCCCCACTTTGCCTAGAGATTGAAATTTAGACTTTCCAGCCTGGTATTTGAGGTTCTCTCATAAATTTGTCCTAGTTTTTTCCTCCACTGACCAGTAACAAAAATGCTTTCATTTTTGTCAGGATGGTCCCAACATACTGAGAATATTTTTACATTGGCATATCCTTCTTCATTTCTCAGTGTTTTGTGTCTTTTCTGCATTTTACTCTATGATGGCCTTTCTACTTTTTTTGTTTTGTCCACCTAAAGCTTAACGTACTTTTTTCCAACTTGCAGCTCTTGTCTTGCCCCCTTTGTGAAGTCTTTCTGCAATGGTTCTACTGTGATTTCACCATCTTCTGAATTCCTGTTTTGCTTTGTTGCTACTCACAAAGTACTTCCTGTTTAGTATTTTGTACTATTACTTGCTTTTGTTTTTCACTTGGGTCTAAGTCCTATGTTGCTGACTGGATTTTAAGTGTTAAGAAAGCAGGGACCATGTTATATTTCTTTGAATCTCTCTTAGCCATGTACAGTTCATTACAAATGCCCACTTATTTTTTTCCCATACATCTTAATTGGTTGCCTACACTCAAGCACCATTGATTAAAAAGTTAAACAAGAAAGGTATGGACTCAGCTTTCATGGACTTTATATTCTGGAGGAGAGAGAAAGATGCTCTACAGCTAATTTCTTAATTACCTACTTAGTTATAGTTGAAGAATGTGGTTTGTCATTTTTTTTGACAATCAGAAAACCTAGAAAATTGACTTCTTTTTTCCCCTCTGCTGTCATTGGTATTTATAATTTTTCTTACTTCACAAATAAATTTTGATTAGGGTAAATTATTCTTGAAAGTGTAGGTCTTCAGATGGTCCAACTTAATTCTTTTCTTCTAAATACACATAATGCTATATATCTGGGTAAATTCAGTAGACAACATAATGGAAAGAATGATTAATTGGTGCCCGACATTAAAATAATTTTAGTAAATTTTATGTCATTTATGTGATACATAAACTCATGTGAAATAGTTAAAAGATAATGAAAATAATTCCAAAAGGAAGATTTTCTAAACTCAAACAACTAGGAATTTTTAGTTAATATACTAAAGCTATCTTCTGTAGGAGAATAAGATTAGATTGAAAGTAGATATGTTATGCTTAGATATGTTATTCTTTTGCTTCAGGTGTTTTTATCTAGTGGCTTGAACAATGTCATATATTTCATAGGCATGATTTTTTGAGGTTGTAATAACCATAGAAAGTTAATGTTGAAAGAATGGCAAAATATGCAGTGAAACTAAAAATTATTGTATTTGCAAATATAAAAACATAATTTACATAAATGTTATAGTTAGGAACATTATGAATGTAAATATGCCTTCTGTATTCTCAGTCTTGTAATGCCATTCTTTGTCCAGTTGGAGATGAAGAGTGATGTTGAGATGGGTGTTTAACCTATTTTAAAAATTAAATATCATTGATGTAAATATGAGAAGGGAAGAGAATATTTATCTCCATTAAGTGACATAAAAAACCGTGGTAAGAATAACAGGCAGTGGGTATGCCCTAAGTAGTAAAATCCCTGAATTCAGATGCTAATTATAAGCACAAGGACACTTGCCTCCTACATACTTATATGTATATTTTCTTTAGTCAGAGTGTAATTCAGAGTTCTTGAAGTGCTGAATATGGCCTTTGTTTTTTCATTTCCCTTTAGCATACATATTAAAAAAACAATAAGACATTTCTGCTGGACTGTGATTTTGATGGATATAGGTGGAATATTTAACCAAATGCTATGAAGATAAATTCAAATGTTTGCTCTTGGATTGTCTTTATTGTGTGACTTCCCTGCTTCTTAATATTAAAAAACAAATGTTTAGTAGTAAAGGTAAAATTATTTAAACATATTTGAGCACATTTTACTTGCTTCCGGTGGTTTACCAAGGACTTTAAGGCTTAGATTGTGAAAGGATGTATTAATACTGGTATTAAGAGTACATTTGTTTCGATTATTATGGACTTTAAATTTTATTTTAGACGTTCTCTCTGGCATCTTGTCATAAAAGTTACGTGTTGTTTTACTTCATTAGCAGTTTTAACATGTTTAAGTATCCGAGAAGAAAAACTTCCTCTGCATTTTGAACAGGGTCTTTCATTGGTGGTTTTGTAACATGTTCTTCAGTTGTTGAGAGGTGTATATAGTACAGATACCCTGTTCTTAGAAAGTAATGAGCTTTTAAGTTGTAGAGTAGTAGGAAAAGTCTAATGGACTTAAATTATTTTAAAAACTTTGTTTTTAGAAATAGAAGTAAAAGAAAGCCTTTTGTAATCTTGCTATTTTGTTTGTTCTTAGGTATGCCTTTTATTTAGCTTTTAGTAACTTGTAATTTAAGATCACGGTTATTAGGTGTATTTCTGCATTTTATATATCACTCCCAGATGCTACAGTATTAGTTTTTATCACTGCATATTTTATGAAATGTCAGCCTTCTGTTGGCTGTTCACGCAGCATTGTTAGTGATCAAAGACACAACATAAAGGAGAGGAATCTAAACAGTTGGCTTATCTTTGTCCTTCGTTGTGACAAAAATACTCTAAAATTGCTTAATTATAAAAAAATAAAGGCATCATGTAACATGCAAAGAAATAAGTATCTTTGTGTTTTAGTGAAATAAAATCTCAGTGTTTAATATCAAGAAACATAAAGAGAATTACTATCTAATTTTACAAAGTTTTCCTTGTTAAGGAATGAGGGTAATATGTCGTGTGTAATTTTGTAATACTTTGCTAAATGACAGTGCTGTGCCTAGGAAAAGCCACACAGTGTTTGACATCATAAGAGGTTACTCAGTATAAACCCTTAATTTTGTTACACAAAATATGTTCTAGAAAAGTGGTTATTAGCTTTAGTATGTACATTAAGTTGTATATGAATCAGTTTATTAAAATATTTTCTTGAATTGATCTACTTTGTATTTAAAAACTATTTCATAGATTTAAAGATCCTTTTTTTTTTTCTTTATTTCAGTGATATCAGTATCAAGATAAAAGTTTGGAATGGGAGAAAAATTCTCAAAGCCTGAAAGAAAATCTGTAAGAATAAAATTCTTGAATGATTTTGATCAGCTGTCGTGTATGCCCAACACAGCAGTTGGTTTAATCAATTTTATGTTTTGGGATGGTTTTATTAAAATGAGCTGCTGCTTTCAGTAAATCATTGAGAAAGATGCTGGCTTCATACATGTCTTTTTTGGTTGGGGGCAGGGCCTACAATTGCAGCCTTGTAAGTCAGTACAATTGGAGACAGTTCCTGGCTGCCGTGAAAGTCAGTGTGCTTCTGTGTTGGTATGGGCATTTGGAAAGACAGGTAGAACGAAGATTTAGACTAAAAATGATTTTAGATAATTGTACTTTTATGGCACTCTGCAGGAAACTGCCATTTCTAGTAAAACATAATCATCAGCAGATAATAGGGATTTAAGTGTATCTTCAGTTTTTGTGTACAGTTTCTGTGTTAATGAAAGTTAATTGTTTTCCGATGGAAGAATCAAATCTTCAGAAAGTAGTTTGAAAGACATAGCCATTGGATATGAGTTAGGGGCCTCAACATTTTGTCCTGATACGCATTATACACTTACTATCCAAACTATGGTCTGTACATAAACAGTACTGGTGTTACCTGAGAGCGTCCTAGATACGCAGAATCTGAGACCTAACCCCATACCTACTAAATCAGAATCTGTGTTTCATCAAAATTTCTAGGTCATTCATATGAATATTAAACTCTGAGAAGCACTGCCATAATTCAGACCTTTCATTTTCTCTGTGTGTATGTGTGTTTTAATTGTGGGGTGCTCATAGTGGAGTTGGTTATCCGTAGTTCAAGAATTGGGAGAGGAAGTGGAAACTCACACCAGAATTTTAGTGGGGGCCCAGGAGTAGACAGATAGTTAATTTAGAGCTCATAGGCTTTTGGTCTTTAAGCAATTGCAATTTGAATCAGTAGCTACTTTGTATATTATGTAGAAAGCTTCATGTCACCCTGGTAGTATTAATCAGGTGTTTTCTTTTGGCCATGGCAGTATCTTCTTATGTTCACAGATACTTAAGATGTTTTCTGCCAGTCATAGTGTAGTAAACATTTCCAAAGTGTGTTCTATGGTATATTTTTTCCAGGAGATGCTTGGAGTGTAAAGATCCCGTGGTCACATAAATCCGGAAAGCACTGAATACTTTGTTTCCCATAAGAGAATCCCATTATATGTTGATGTATTAAAAGACCTGAGAACCTGGTGTAACTTAGTTCAATTCAGTATTTCCCAAATTTACTAGACTATAGCAACCTTTTTTTTTTAAGAAAAAAAAAAATCTTAATTTTTTTCCTTTAACATGTGCACAAACTGACTTCTTTCCACATTTGTTTATCTTACTCAAAATAAGAGATATGAAACTTCTGAAATTGTAATGTTATGCCACATAAAACATACTTTCCAATATTGCTACACATAGATGGTACTGATAAGACTCTTGTGTACTGAAGGGGCTACACATGCAGACATTTTTGAGGATTGGTGTAACTGAGAAGTCATTTAGAACAGGGGTCCCCAGTTCCCTGGTCATGGACTGGGACCGGTCCACAGCCTGTTAGGAATGGGGCCACACAGCAAGAGGTGAATGGTGAGTAGATCAGCAGCAGCATTAGATTCTCATGGGTGTGCAAACCCTGTTATGAATTGTGTATGCGAGGGATCCACGTTGCTCATTCCTTATGAGAATCTAATGCCTGATGATCTGAGGTGTAACAGTTTGATTTCGAAACCATCTCTCCCCAGCTCCCTTCCCATTCATGGAAAAACTGTCTTTCACAAAGCCAGTCCCTGGTGCCAAAAAGGTTGGTGACTGCTTAATTAGAAAGTGAGCATAGAACTTATCCCAATCAGATTTGATGGATGAATGAAAGGGAGAAAATTGACTGTTCTTAGTGTTTGCTGGAAAGAGGAAAACCATAAGCAATGGGATAAATTAAACATTTCAGTTGAATAAATGTTTACCAAATTGCTAATAAAGAATAGGCTCTGTACTTGGCCTTGGGCAAACAATAGTGAAAAATATACAGTCTGCCCTCTAGTTGCTTATTGGAGTGAGCATAGTACATTCTGATCAATGTACAAGAACTAGAATCCAGAACATAGAATTTTCCTTGTGGATTTGTTTAAAAAAAAAAAAAGTTAGCGAGAATACTATATCATGGAGTGCTAGAGACAGGACACAACTGTAGTGATAGATGTCTCTGGTTAGGGGAAACAGGAAAGGACAATTATGGGACAGAATTTCAAAAGGTAAGATTGGGAAGACCAAACAGCTTTAGAAGTCATAGAGCTTTTGGTACTCAAATTGCCCAGGTTTGGTTAGTCGAAGTGCATGACAGTCCTCCATCACATATTTCAGTGCTTCCTTAATTTCTGACAAAAGAAGTTGTTGCAGGATTATCTTTTATCTGTTCTGCCCCAGCTTTGGAAGCAGCCATTTCTCTGAGGAGCTCTTGATTGTTTTTAGTGGGAATAATATTAGCGAACAAGATCCTGGCACTAGTGTGTTGATTGCTACTGGGTCTTGGCTTTTAGGCCCTTTTAGAGGACAGAGGTAGGAAATATATAAGCTTTATGTATACACATGCATCTATATTTATACATATATACACAAATGCATATTGAAAAACATACATGGACACATACATCTGCATTTTTTTTTATTTAGAGATATACCAGTTTCTCTAATTCTAATCCATCCACGCAGGTTTCTTGCTTGCTTGCTTCTCATATTTATATGTCCCGTCTTTCACAGTGAGAACCTTGGCTTCCAACAGTATCAACACATTTACTTTTTTGGTCAACTAAATAATAGATCTAAAACAGTTTCAAGATTGGTTAATCATATAAGAAACAAACATACCAAAAAAAGTTTGAAATTTGTTTGAAGTTCTCCCTCCTTTTTGTACTCATTCCTGTGAGTATGTAACCAAATACTGTTCTCATAATTACTTAGTTCTTTCTTTCTTATTCCTTAAGTGTGTTTATGATATTAATTTGAAATATAGTTCACTTGTATTAGTTTTCTTTCAGCTTTTGTGCCCCCTTTCTTTACATCCTTATTGATTTAATTTTTTGAATATATAGGAAATTATTTACTTTTCCAAAAAGTAAAACTGTACAAAAAGGTATACTCAGAAAATTGTCACTCCTTCCTCCCCATTCCACCCCATACTTTGTAGGAAACCAATTTTATTGTTTTCTGGGCTTTACTTATTTTTATAAAGATAACGCAGAGATATTTATGTTGTCTTATTTTTCTTGTTTTTACCTAAAAAGTAGCGTATATGTTCTTTTGCAGTTCACTTTTTTCATGTATCAGTATCTCTTGGGAATTACCTCATATAAGTTTGTAGAGATTTTCCTCATTCGTTTTTGCAGGTGCTTACTACTTTGTGTGTGCCATAGTTTATTCAACCAATCTCTTATGCTTGCACATTTAAGTAGTTTCCACTATTTTACAATTACAAATATGCTGCAATGATACTTACTTTCATAGTTTTACAGGTGTATCTTCAGGGCAAATTCCTGGAAATGGGATTGCTGGTTGAAGGGGCAAATACTAAGCCCGGTGCAGTGGCTTGTCCCTGTAATCCCAGCTACTTGAGAGGATCCCCTGAGCCCAGGAGTTCAAGGCTGCAGTGAGCTATTACACTCCAATCTGGGTGACAGAGTGAGACTTTGTTGCTAACAACAACAGCAAAAAAGGTTCAAAGGGCAAATACTTACTTAGTTTTATTAGAATATTGCCCAGTTCCCTGCATGGGGGCTGTAACATTTTGCCTTCCCTGCTGCAGTATGAGAGTGCTTGTTTCCCTACAGCCTTGCAAACAGACTGCATGGTGAAACTTCCATTTTTGCCAAGTGATAGGTGAGAAATGGAATTTTGGGTACATTTAATTTGCATTCATCTTTTATGTGTGGATTTGAATGTCTTTTCATATGTATAAGAGCAACTTTCCATAGGATATTTGGGCTTTCCCCTCTCAGTTTTAGAAGTTCTTTGTAGGGATATTAGGCATTTATCTGTGATATATGTTGCAAATGTTTCCTTCCAGTTTGTTACCTGTTTTTTGATGTTGCTTCTCATGTATTTTTGTCCTGCAAAATTTTATATCTGTACTTTAGTTCTATTGAGAAAGCATTTTCTTTTATGAATTCTTAGTTTATAGGAAGAATCCCTCTCTCCTGCTCCCTGCACTTTTAAAAAGTACTTGTAGTTTTCTTATGATTAGATCTCTGATCCATTTGCAGTTTATTTTTATGTATGATATGAGAAACATTGAATTTTATCTTTTTCTCTCATCTATTGTTTAAAATGACTATAACTGTGCTAATGATTTATTATATCACCTTTACAGATATTAGATTTCTATCTGTAGTGGAATTTATTTCTGGATTTTCTGTTCATTTGCACTGTTCTGCCTGTTCATGTAGCAGTCCTACACTGTTTTCATTATAGCAGCTTTGTAGTATGTTTTAATGCTTGTAGTATGTGTTAATGAGATAGTCCCCTCATATCTATTTATTTTCAGTATTTCCCAGTTTTTCTTGAACTTTTTCCATTTGAACTTCAGTATCAACTTGTCTAACTCCGTAAAAAGCTTTATGATTTGTAAGTTTGTGACCTATTGATGTTGAGATGTTCTAACCAAGGACAGGGTATTTCTTTTTCAGTTGTACAGTCCTACTTTTCTATGTTTTAAGAATGTTTATTTTTCTTTATGTAGGTTTTGAACATTTCTGTTTATTCCTAAATATTTTACTTTTTAAAATTACTATTAAAAAGGGGCTTTCTGAAAAAATTCCATTCCAAGATGGCTGAATAGGAACAGCTCCGGTCTGCAGCTCCAAGTGTGATCAATGTAGAAGACGGGTGATATCTGCATTTCCAACTGAGGTACCTGGTTCATCTCACTGGGACTGGTTGGACAGTGGGTGCAGCCCATGGAGGGTGAGCTGAAGCAAGGCGGGGCATCACCTCAACTGGAAAGTGCAAGGGGTCGAGGATTTCCCTTTCTTAGCCAAGGGAAGCCGTGACAGACTATACCTGGAAAAATGGGACACTCCCACCCAAATACTGTGATTTTCCCACGGCCTTAGTAACCAGCAGACCAGGAGATTCTCTCCCATTCCTGGCTCAGCAGGTCCCATGCCCATGGAGCTTTGCTCACTGCTAGCACAGCAGTCTGAGATCTAACAACGAGGCTGCAGCCTGGCTGGGGGAGGGGCGTCCCCCATTGCTGAGGCTTAAGTAGGAAAACAAAGCAGCCGGGAAGCTCGAACTGGGCAGAGCCCAGTGCAGCTCAGCAAGTTCTATTGCCTCTATAGACTCCACCTCTGTGGGGAGGGCATAGCTGAAGAAAAGGCAGCAGAAACTTCTGTAGACTTAAACATCCCTGTCTAACAGCTCTGAAGAGAGCAGTGGTTCTCCCAGCAGAGCATTTAAGCTCTGAGAATGGACAGACTGCCTACTCAAGTTGGTCCCTGACCCCCATGTAGCCTAACTGGGAGACATCTCCCAATATGGGCTGACAGACACCTCATACAGGTGGGTGCCCCTCTGGGATGAAGCTTCCAGAGGAAGGATCAGGCAGCAATATTTGCTGTTCTGCAGCCTCCACTGGTGATACCCAGGCAAACAGAGTCTGGAGTGGACCTCCAGCAAACTCCAACAGACCTGCAGCTGAGGGACCTGACTGTTAGAAGGAAAACTAACAAACAGAAAGGAATAGCATCAACACCAACAAAAAGGACATCTACACCAACACCCCATCTGCAGGTCACCAACATCAAAGACCAAAGGTAGATAAAACCACAAAGATGGGGAGAAACCAGAGCAGAAAAGCTGAAAGTTCTAAAAACTGGAGTGCCTGTTCTCCTCCAAAATATCGCAGCTCCTTGCCAGCAACAGAATAAAGCTGTATGGAGGAAGACTTTGATGAGTTGACAGAAGTAGGCTTCAGAAGGTCAGTAATAACAAACTTCTTTGAGCTAAAGGAGCATGCTCTAACACATCACAAGGAAGCTAAAAACCTTGAAAAAAGGTTAGACGAATGGCTAACTAGAATAAACAGCATAGAGAAGACCTTAAATGACCTGATGGAGCTGAAAACCATGGCATGAGAACTTCGTGATGCATGCACAAGCTTCAATAGCAGATTTGATCAAGTGGAAGAAAGGGTATCAGTGATTGAAGATCAAATTAATGAAATAAAATGAGAAGACAAGTTTAGAGAAAAAAAGAGTAAAAAGAAGCAAACGAAGCCTACAAGAAATATGGGACTGTGTGCAAAGACCAAATCTACGTTTGATTGGTGTACCTGAAGCTGACATGGAGAATGGACCCAAGTTGGAAAACAGTCTTCAGGATATTATCCAGGAGACTAGCAAGGCAGGCCAACATTCAAATTCAGGAAATACAGAGAACACCACAAAGATACTCCTTGGAAAAATTCTCGAGAAGAGCAACCCCAAGACATAAAATTGTCAGATTCACCAAGGTTGAAATGAAGGAAAAAATGTTAAGGGCAGCCAGACAGAAAGGTCGAGTTACGCACAAAGGGGAGCCCATCAGACTAACAGCGGATCTCTTGGCAGAAACCCTACAAGCCAGAAGAGAGTGGGAGCCAATATTCAACATTCTTAAAGAATTTTCAACCCAGAATTTCATATCCAGCCAAACTAAGCTTCATAAGTGAAGGAGAAATAAAATCCTTCACAACTAAATGCTGAGAGATTTTGTCATCACCAGGCCTCCCTTACAAGAGCTCCTGAAGGAAGCAGTAAACATGGAAAGAAACAACGATATGAGCAACTGCAAAAACATGCCAAATTGTAAAAACCATCAATGCTATGAAGAAACTGCATCAATTAACGGGCAAAATAACCAGTGAACATCATAATGACAGGATCAAATTCACACATAACAATATTAACCTTAAATGTAAATGGGCTAAATGCCCCAATTAAAAGACACGGACTGGCAAATTGGATAAAGAGTCAAGACCCATCACTGTGCTGTATTCAGGAGACCCATCTCACGTGCAGAGACACACATAGGCTAAAAATAAAGGGATGGAGGCAGACCTACCAAGCAAATGGAAAGCAAAAAAAGGCAGGGGTTGCAATCCTAGTCTCTGATAAAACAGACTATAAGCCAATAAAGATCCAAAGAGACAAAGAAGGCCATTACATAATGGTAAAGGGATCAATTCAACAAGAAGAGCTAACTATCCTAAATATATATGCACCCAATACAGGAGCACCCAGTTTCAAAAAGCAAGTCCTTAAAGACCTACAAAGAGACTTAGACTCCCACACAATAATAATGGGAGACTTTAACATTCCACTGTCAATATTAGACAGATCACCGAGACAGAAGGTTAACAAAGATATCCAGGACTAGAACTCAGCTCTGCACTAATTGGATCTAATAGACATCAATAGAAGTCTCCACCCCAACTCAACAGAATATGCATTCTTCTAAGCACCATATTGTACTTATTCTAAAATTGACTGCATAATTGGAAGTAAAGCACTCCTCAGCAAATGTAAAAGAACATAAATCACAACAAGCTGCCTCTCAGACCACAGTGCAATCAAATTAGAACTCAGGATTAAGAAACTCACTCAAAACCGTACAACTACATGGAAACTGAACAATTTGCTCCTGAATGACTGCTGGGTAAATAACAAAATGAAGGCAGAAATAAAGATGTTCTTTGAAACCAATGAGAACAAAGACACAACGTACCAGAATCTCTGGGACACATTTAAAGCAGTGTGTAGAGGGAAATTTATAGCTCTAAATGCCCACAAGAGAAAGCAGGAAAGATCTGAAATTGACACCCTAACATCACAATTAAAAGAACTAGAGAAGCAACAGCAAACAAATTCAAAAGCTAGCAGAAGGCAAGAAATAACTAAGATCAGAGAAGAACTGAAGGAGATAGAGACACAAAAAATGCTTCAAAAAATGCAATGAATCCAGGAGCTGGTTTTTTGAAAACATCAACAAAATTGATAGACCGCTAGCAAGACTAATAAAGAAGAAAAGTGAGAAGAATCAAATAGATGCAGTCAAAAGTGATAAAGGGAATATTATCACTGATCCCACAGAAATACAAACTACCATCAGAGAATACTGAAAATATCTCTATGCAAAGCAATTAGAAAATCTAGAAGAAATGGATGAATTCCTGGACACATACACCCTCCTAAGACCAAACGAGGAAGAAGTTGAATCTCTGAATAGAACAATAACAGGCTCTGAAATTGAGGCAATAATGAATAGACTACCAACCAAAAAAAAGTCCAGGACCAGACGGATTCACAGCTAAATTCTACCAGAGGTACAAAGAGGAGCTGGTACCATTCCTTCTGAAAGTATTCCAATCAATAGAAAAGAGGGAATCCTCCCTAACTCATTTTACAAGGCCAGCATCATTCTGATACCAACACCTGGCAGAGACATAGCAAAAAAAATAGAATTTTAGACCAATATCCCTGATGATCATCAATGCAAAAATCCTCAATAAAATACTGACAAACTGAATCCAGCAGCATATCAAAAAGTTTATCCACCACGATCAGGTCAGCCTCATCCCTGGGATGCAAGGCTGGTTCAACATACACAAGTCAATAAAAGTAATTCATCACATAAACAGAACTAACAACAAAAACCACATGATTATCTCAATAGATGCAGAAAAGGCCTTCAACAGAATTCAACAGCCCTTCATGCTAAAAACTCTCAATAAACTAGGTATTGATGGAACATATCTCAAAATAATAAGAGGTATTTATGACAGACCCACAGCCAATATCATATTGAATGGGCAAAACCTGGAAGCATTCCCTTTGAAAACCAGCACAAGACAAGGATGCCATCTCTCACCACTCCTATTCAACATAGTGTTGGAAATTCTGGCCAGGGCAATCAGGCAAGAGAAAGAAATACAGGATATTCAATTAGGAAAAGAGGAAGTCAAATTGTCCCTGTTTGCAGATGACATGATTGTGTATTTAGAATGCCCCATCATCTCAGCCCAAAATCTCCTTAAGCTGATAAGCAACTTCAACAAAGTCTCAGGATACAAAATCAATGTGCAAAAATCACAGGCATTCCTATACACCAGTAACAGACAAACAGCCAAATCATGAGTGAACTCCCATTCACAATCGCTACCAAGGGAATAAAATACCTAGGAATCCAACTTACAAGGGATGTGAAGGATCTCTTCAAGGAGAACTACAAACCACTGCTCAACGAAATAAAAGAGGACAGAAACAAATGGAGGAACATTCTATGCTCATGGATAGGAGGAATCAACATTGTGAAAATGGTCATACTGCCCAGGGTAATTTATAGATTCAATACCATCCCCATCAAGCTACCAACGACTTTCTTCACAGAATTCGCAGAAACTACTTTAAAGTTCATATGGAACCAAAAAAGAGCCCGCATTGCGAAGACAATCGTAAGCGAAGAGAACAAAGCTGGAGGCATCAAGCTACCTGACTTCAAACTATACTACAAGGCTACAGTAACCAAAACAGCATGGTACTTGGTACCAAAACAGATATATGGAGCAATGGAACATAACAGAGGCCTCAGAAATAACACCACACATCTACAACCATCTGATCTTTGACAAACCTGACAAAAACAAGAAATGGGGATAGGATTCTTTATTTAATAAATGGTGCTGAGAAATCTGGCTAGCCATATGTGTAAAGCTGAAACTGGATCCCTTCCTTACCCCTTACACAAAAGTTAATTGAAGATTGATTAAGCAGTTGAATGTTAGACCGAAAACCATAAAAACTCTAGAAAAAACCTAGGGAATACCATTCAGGACATAGGTATGGTCAAGGACTTCATGACTGAAACACCAAAAGCAATGGCAACAAAAGCCAGAATTGACAGATGGGATCTAATTAAACTAAAGAGTTTCTGCATGGCAAAAGAAACTACCATCAGAGTGAACAGGCAACCTACAGAATGGGAGAAAATTTTTACACTCCACCCATCTGACAAAGAGCTAATATCCAGAATCTACAAAGAACTTAAACAAATTTACAAGAGAAAACCAAACAACCAAATCAAAAAGTGGGCAAAGGATATGAAAAGGCTCTTCTCAAAAGAAGACATTTATGCAGCCAACAGAAACATGAAAAAATACTCATCATCACTGGTCATCAGAGAAATGCAAGTCTAAACCACAGTGAGATACCATCTCATGCCAGTTAGAATGGCGATCATTAAAAAGTCAGGAAACAACAGATGCTGGAGAGGATGTGGAGAAATAGGAACACTTTTACACTGTTGATGGGAGTGTAAATTAGTTCAACCATTGTGGAAGGCAGTGTGGCGATTCCTGAAGGATCTAAAACTAGAAATACTATTTGACCTAGCAATCCCATTACTGGGTATATACCCAAAGGATTGTTAATCATGCTACTATAAAGAAACATAGACACGTATGTTTATTGTGGCACTATTCACGATAGCAATGACTTGGAACCAACCCATATGTCCATCAATGATAGACTGTATTAAGAAAATGTGGCCCATATACACCGTGGAATACTATGCAGCCATAAACAATGATGAGTTCATGTCCTTTGCAGGGACGTGGATGAAGCTGGAAACCATCATTCTCAGCAAACTATCTCAAGGACAGAAAACCAAACACTGCATGTTCTCACTCATAGGTGGGAATTGAACAATGAGAACACTTGGACACAGGGAGGGGAACATCACACACCGGGGTCTGTTGTGGGGTGAGGGGTTGGGGAAGGGATATCATTAGGAGAAATATGTAATGTAAATGACTTGTTGAGGGGTGCAGCAAACCAACATGGCACATGTATACATATGTAACAAACTTGCACGTTGTGCACATGTACCCTAGAACTTTAATGAAAAAAAAAAGAAAAAAAACGGGGGCTTTCTCATCCCTTATGTATTCTAATTGTTACTTGTGTATAGAAGTGTGACTGTTTTTTTTCGTGTTCATTTTGTATCCTGCTACCTTGCTGAATTCTTTTGTTTATTGAGTTTTATTTTCAGTTTTCTAGGATTTCCCAGGTATTCCCTCAGGTCATCTGAAAATAGTTTTATTTCTTCTTTTCTAGTTCTTCTGTGTATAATTATTTTCTCTACTAGTTTGTTTATTTTATTTTTTATTTTTTTTGAGATAGAGTATCACTCTTGTCACCCAGGCTTGAGTGAAGTGGTGCGATCTCGGCTCACTGCTACCTCCACCTCCCAGGTTCAAGGTATTCTCCTGCCTCAGCCTCCCGAGTAGCTGGGATTACAGGCGCATGCCACCATGCCCGACTAATTTTCGTATTTTTTTAGTAGAGACGGGGTTTCTCTATGTTGGCCAGGCTGGTCTCGAACTCCTGACCTCCGGTGATCCACTTGCCTTGGCCTCCAAAATGCTGGGGTTACAGGTGTGAGCCACCGCGCCTAGCCTCTACTCATTTTATTTCTTCTTTTCAATTCTTTTTTTTTTTTTTTTTTTTTGAGACGGTGTCTTAGTCTGTCACCCAGGCTGGAGTACAGTGGCACAATCATGGCATACTGTAGCCTAGACCTCTTGGGCTCAAGTGATTCTCCCACCTCAGCCTTCCAAGTAACTGGGACTACAGGTACACACCACCACACCGAGCTAATTTTTTTATTTTTTGTAGATAAGGCGTTTCACCATGTTACCCAGGCTGGTCTCCAACTCCTGGGCTCAGGCAGTCTACTCGCTTGGCCTCCCAGTGTGCTAGGATTAGGGGTGAGCCACTGTGCCCTGCCTTCTTTTCAATTCTTATTTCTTAATATTTTCAGTGTTCTCTAGCCTAATTTCATCAACAAATAATAGTATTGGGCATCCTTGCATTGTTCCTGAAGTTAGTGTGGATGAATAATGTTTAGTGAGAACTATCAGTGGTAGAAAAGATAGAAGTACTTGAGATAATGCATTATTCTTAGCATTTTATAGGCATTATAACGTAGAATCCTCCATATCATTTCACTTTCTTTTTACAGGCAACTTTTTTGAAGGACTTATCTCTACTTTGCTACCTTTTCATCTTTATTTTCTCATCTCCCATTGTTACTCCTTATAGGATAGCACTCCACTCTGGTTTCTCAGTTGTGCAAACAGGTGCCAACTAAAGTTGCTATTGAGACTTCCAAGTTGCTAAATCGAATGGGTCTTTTGTCCCCCCATCTTCATCTTGCTTTTCCTCTTAATATCATTCAGCATTGCTGATCATGCCTTCATCTAAGTATACTTTTCCTTCTTGGCTGCTGTAAACGTCACATTCTTCAGGTTATTTCTTCTTAGTCTTCTCCATTAGTTTTCCCTTCTCTGCTTGACTTCTAGCATCGGCATGTTCTAGGCCTCTTCTTTTAAAATTCCATTCTCTCTTCTTTTAAACTCTATTTGTTCTAGATCTTTAAACACATTTGAGGCTTAAAGTATCATCTCTATTATATTTATTCTAAGAGTGACATCTCTAGTCAACACTTGTCTTCTGAGATCAGGATTTATGTCTGCCCATCTGCTATCCATTTTCACTTTGAGATGTCAAAGTCACTTTACAATATAAGTTCTAATCCCTCCCCAGACACCTCCCTCTTTTAGTATCATCATATAACCCACTGCTTGAGCTAGAAATTTTAGATTCATTTTTGATTTTTCTTTTTTCATTCATCATCATTATCATTATTCACTTCATTATCAAGTTCTGTTGAACTTCTCTCTCCATGCCCTCCAGTTTTCTCTAGTTTTATTGACTTATAGATTGAGATGGAGTTTTGCTCTTGTCGCCCAGGCTGGAGTGCAATGGCATGGTCTCGGCTCACTGCAACCTCTGCCTCCCAGGTTCAAGTCATTCTCCTGCCTCAGCCTCTTAAATAGCTGGGATTACACGCAGCTTGCCCAGCTAATTTTTGTATTTTTAGTAGACATGGGGTTTCACCATTTTGTCCAGGCTGGTCTCGAACTTCTAACCTCAGGTGATCCACTTGCCTCAGCCTCCCAAAGTGCTGCGATTACAGGTGTTAGCCTCCACGTCCGGCCCAATTTTCTCTAGTTTAAAGGAGCGACTTTCTGCTAGAAGAAACATCATGATTTATATGTCTGTATATATTCTACCAATTATAGCCATCTTTACATAGAGATATACAAGTAAGATTAAAAGTAACCTTAAACTATCTTGTTAAAGATACTGATTGCAAGAATAAGGAATTTGGGTGGTCGCTGAGTGCTTATTAGTAAGAGATCAGATTACTTTGGCAGCACTTAATGAGATTGAAAAAGTGGGAAGAGGCTGGGCGCAGTGGCTCATGCCTGTAATCCCAGCACTTTGAGAGGCTGAGGCAGGCAGATTGCTTGAGGCCAGGAGTTTGAGACTAGCCTGGTCAGCGTGGTGAAACCCTGTTTCTACAAAGCATACAAAACAATTAGTCATGCATGGTGGAGCATGCCTGTAGTCCCAGCTACTTGGAGGCTGAGGTGAGAGGATCACTTGAGCCTGGGAGGTTGAGGCTGCAGTGAACCATAATCACGCCACTGCTCTCCAGCCTGGGCCAAAGAATGAGACTCTGCCTCAAAAAGAAAAAGTGGGAAGAGACGCCAGATGAGATGACTAGTTAGGAAGCTAGCAGTTTTAGCAGCTTAGTCAAGAGATATTCAATGCTTATATTTGGATATATTGGAAAATGAAAGACACATTTGAGAGATACTATAATGTTACTTGATAAAAATGGGCAACAGCTTGAATCTGAATGTACAGAAGAGAGAATTACTGAAGACTCACAAGATTTCCCCACAAGATGACATATGTAGAGTAAAGGTTTTGGGGAAAGATAATGAGTTGTTTGTTTGAGATACTGAGTATAAGGTGGTGGTATGGAATGTCAGGTAGAGACATTTAGGGAATGATTGGAAGTGGTGAGTGGGTTTCTTCTTCAGTCCTAGTTTCCTCTGATAGTATACTGACTGTCCAAGGCTGTGTTGAGAAGTCCTTTTAGGCTGTGTATAGGCAACTGGCAACGTCTCTCTTGGGTGTTGTGTCCTTGCCAGCTGTGGTATGGGTCTTGGGATCCAGGCCAGAACTATAGATAAAAATTTGGGAAACTTCCTCAGAGGATGATAGTTGAAGGCATGAAATTTGAATGGGACTATGAAACTTCTTCCCCAAACCCCCAAAACAGATAAGGTGAGAAAACAGGTAGCCAAAGATAGAGCTTGGAGAACCCCTATGTGTTCATAAAGTGGTGACTTTAGGAAAAGAGTCAGAAGCTGACAGGTCAGGTCGGTGGTTGGAAAGAAAAATTATAGAAACAAGAGGAAGAAAATTTTAGGAAAGAGGTCCTGGTTATTAGGGCTACAGTGTAATCAAGGAGTATAAAGACTTGGGGAAGGACATTCATCACATTCGAACCATTCAGAGAACATTTTTCGTAATTCTAAAAGGGCAGGAGTTGTATAACAAGGAGTTTGTACTCTTAAGATAATGTTAAAAACAGATGTCCCATACAGAAAGTGAGGATAGTTTTTGACCAGTTAAGTAAGCAGCTAATACTAATATTTTGCTAGACTTTGAAAAAGTTCATAAAATGTGAAATAAGTAAATGATAATTTCAAAAATCCATCTTGGATTGGAAGCAATTAGGGATAGGAAATAAAAAGTATGGTAATTAGGCCCTTTTGAATGGAATGGTGTGCATAAACATGGGAATCTTCTGAAAGCATGTTGTAAAACATTGCAGATTTCCAGATAATTCTGAGATCTAGGAAGCAAAATACTGGTTAAACAAATGGTAAGGAATAAGTGTAGGAATACCACTGGAGGCTGCAGAGCTGGATGGGGAGTTGGCAAACTGCTCTCACTTTTGGCAGCTACAAAGTGATACTCTTAAGTAAATTGGGCTGGTTTGCTAAGAATAATGATTTGTGACTGGTTTATGCTGATTCAGGAAAGAAACAGGATATATTGGATACATTTTAGAATCCCCCTGCTCCTCAACCCCCCATGATCTGGCCAAAATGGCAACTAAAAGTTTATTGTAATTACAGAAGCAATTTGGTATAGGAGTAGAAAGCGATGAAAATACAACAGATCTTCTGAGAAGGGAGAAAGAAATGTTATTTCCACTTTTGTCAAACGTTAGCATTTAATATATTGTGTAATTCTAATTTTGTGACTCTTAATGAAGAGTTAACCCAACTGAAGAAGACAAATGAAAAGGAAAGGAATAATCATGGATATTAGGGAAAGTAGACATACTAAATGAAAATCAGGAACCTAATTTTTACGTATATATTCACCAAAGCTTCTGAATTACCTTACTAAAGTGCCTATAGATCCTCTTGGGTATCCTAAAGTGACGATCATGTCAGAAAATATGGCAATTTTTTCCCCCTTTTTACTCATTATGTATTTTGTTTCTTTTTTTGATCTTACTGTGCTATCTTGAAGTTTTATTACAGTTGAGTAAAAGTGATGATAATGGGCATCTGTGTCTTACTCTTTTTTTTTTTGTTTTTGAGACAGAGTCTCGCTCTGTTGTCCGGGCTGGAGTGCAGTGGCAAGAACTCGGCTCACCACAACCTCTACCTCCCAAGTTCAAGCGATCCTCCTGCCTCAGCCCCCCTAGTATCTGGGATTACAGGCACGCGCCACCATGCCTGGTTAATTTTTGTATTTTTAGTAGAGACGGGGTTTCGCAATGTTGGCCAGGCTGGTTTTGAACTGATTAAAGGGCAGTGCGTCTAATGTGTCACCATTGTGTATTATGTTTCCTGTAGAATTTTGGAAAGATACATTTATTTCCCTTGATCACATTAAGGTGGTTTTCTTCTAGTCCTAGTAAAAAGGTTTTTTTTCAATTTAAAAATCATGAGTGGTGTTGAATGTCAGAATAGTTTTTCTGAATCTATTGAAATGATGCTGTAGTTTTGCTCCTAATGGGTTGCCTAAAATGCAGTGTTTTAATAACAGAAAAGCTCTAGTAAACTTCAGAAACAAGGAGGACTGTTAATCCTGTTCAACAAGTGAGCAGTTATTTTTCTTTTTGACTACCATAGGTTCTATTCTGGGTACTGTGGCCTATGGTGTGTGTTTGTGTGTTTTTGGGGGGTATTGGCGGGGGCAAGGAATTGCATCTCTTCAGAAGTCAGCAGGAATGATGCTGAATAGGGGACTAAAAGGGCCCATTATGAATTTGCAAATGTACTGAAGCTTTTTTTTTTTCTTTAAGCTCAACCTTGGTTTGTTTCCTTCGCAATCTCTGAGAACTGCAGGTTTCAAATACAAAAAGAAAATAACATTTATAGTTAGATCCAGGTGTATTAAGTTACCAGAATGAGGACAGAAAGATTGATAATTTGGATTCAAATTTATGTTGAGTTGGAAGTAAAAGCTGGAGGGAGACTGCAAGCTACCACAGGTCATTATATAAAGCTCTAAAAAGGATTTTATTCCAATTTTATTCACTGCTATATAAGGATATTTTTGTTAATTTTTTTTGCTGTACACATTAGATATTATTGAGAAAATATTTTAAACTGCAATTTGTATTGATGGATTGTATTACGTTCATCTAATGCTACCTTTAAATTTCTTGTACATAATGAAGGTTTAACAATTATTTTTGGTAAATAGTCATCTGAGTTTTTAGATCATCTTTATTCTATGAGATGTTATCTGCATATTACTTTCAAAGGAGATATTCTGGAAAATCGCTGATTTTAATCTAATAGTTACAGCAGATAAATATATCTGGTTAGTTTAAACCATGGCTAATTATTCTCTTTGGTAAAATCGAACTAATTATTGTAAAGGAATTTGATTAAGCCATTTCTTATCATTTTTTTCCTCTCATTATGTTGCAAGACCTATCTTGAGCTGGGATTTTCTGTTTTATCTGAAGCTGTTGGTGTGCATCAGGATCGTTTTTTGGGAGTTTTGATATTATTTACTGGCTTTTGGTCATTTTTTGTTGTTGTTGTTGTTTTTCAGTATGGAAATGACCTCTTTGTCAAAGTGTATAATTTGATCCTAACAAAACAATTTTAAAAACCCATGAACTGAACCTTGTAAAGGTTTAATATTATAAAATGCTATATTTAAGTTTTCTCTCCTGAAGGATATTCTCTCATATTTAATTATATTGAATTAAGCATTTCTTATGCTGCTAATTTTTATTTGTGTATTCTAAAAATTGTTATAAAAAGTCACCAGTATCATTATTACTTTTCTTTTGCATTATCATTAACTACACTATTCTTGCTTTATATATATTACAGATAGCCAAAGGTTTGAGTAAAAGAAAATAAAAATACTTTCTTTTTTTGGACGGGGTTTCACTCTGTTGCCCAGACTGGAGTGCAGTGCAATCACCGCTCACTGCAGCCTCGCATTCCTGGGTTCAAGCAATCCTCCCAATCCTCCCAGCAGCCTCCTGAATAGCTGGAACCCCAGGTGCATGCCACCATTGATGGCTAATTTTTTAATTTTTTTGTGGAGCTGGTGTCACTCTATGTTGCCCAGGCTAGCCTTGAACTCCCTGGGCTCAAGCGATCCTCCCTCCTTGGCTTCCCAACGTGCCTGATATCACAGGCATGAGCCACTGTATGCAGCCCTAAAATACTTGTGGTGAAAATATTTTTGGTAAAAATTAGACTCTTCTAAGGAGCTTCTGATTGACTTTATCAGGAGAAGGGGAGGTGTGGGCAGTAGAGTAGTCATGAAATGAGAGACCTACTTTATTTGCGTTCTAGTCTATCACAATTTAGACAGGCCAACTTGCAAAATAAATGTGTCTAGAACTAGAGAGCAAGCTTAAATGATTTATTGATTTTTTTCAGAGTATAATACAGAAGTCAGTAATTTGGTGAATGGGTCTTCATCTTTGTATGAAAAAGTCTATTCAATATTATGAAAACATTTATTACACATAACATAAATATAATTTCTGTATTGCATTATTGGATATTAACAAAGTCTTTATTTCCTCCTTAAACTTAGAAGTCTCATAATATTTGTCGGTCACAATTGAGCATGTTAATATATATGTGTTAATATTTACTGGTATGCTTCCTAAAAATGAAGCACACTTTCCTGATCTTTAATCACAGAAGTAGATAAAATGAAGCTTAGGTGAACTTTGTTTTCCTGCATGATCAAATTTTCTGGTTACTAAAAAAGACTATCCTTTTCCTCTTTTTAAATATTTGTTCCTACTGCCCAAACTCTTTCAAACACAATTTAACGTTTGTGGGATGATTAAATTTGCACTTTAAGTTCTGAAAATCACAGGTGCTGCTGAGCAGCATTCTAGTTGCTAAAAATGCCAGGTTGAACTAGACATTTTTATTACATGTAATTCAACACATTACTTATGACTGAGTTCAGCTAAGATTTGAGGTCCTGAAAAATTGTAGGGTTTTCTGATGTATATGGTCTCTAGGGTATTATAAATTTGCTTGTGTTTGTTTTAATTGTGTGGTTTAGTAAAAGTAGTTAATACTATGTGACTAATACTTATTGTGGCTTAGGAGCTTGACTCCTTTAAAAAAAACCGTGTTGATGAGTCACTCATTCATGCAAAGACAACCTGAGATTGGTAATTGTATGAGTTGGAGAAGGCTTGTCTGTTAGGAAATGCAGCCTAGCTGCTTTGTGAAGAGGAGGTTTTGCTCCAAAGAGAGTTGTTTTTTGTTGAAGAACGTTATCCCAGAAGAGAACTTTACCAATGTAAAGATGGATATTTTGGGGATATGGAAGCCTGAGACTAAGTTGAATTCAAAATATGGATCTGGCTGGGTGCGGTGGTTCACACGTGCAATCCCAGCACTTTGGGAGGCTGAGGCAGGTGGATCGCTTGAGGCCAGGAGTTGGAGTCCAGCCTGCCTGGCCAACATGGTGAAACCCTGTCTTTACTAAAAATACCAAAAATTACCTGGGTGTGGTGGTATGCACCTGTAGTCCCAGGAACTCAGGAGGCTGAGGCACGAGAATTGCTTGAACCCAGGAAGTGGAGGTTGCAGTGAGCACTGAGGTTGCAGTGAGCACTGGGCAACACAGCCAGACTCTGTCTCAAAAACAAACAAAAAATCATGGTTCTTAGCAAATTGATGGTAAGTAAAGTTATATGTAGTTACATTGTTTCTAGGCACCAAATCTTAATTATGTACAGCTGAAAATAGACTAAGCTACTGAGGGTCAAAATAGAGTATAATCATAGTCAAAAGAAAATATGCGCAATAATTTTGGAAGTTAGACTTTCAAAAAGGTCTCATATTTGAGAATTAAAATGATTTACCAATCTATTTCAATTTATATGTAATATATATGGTAGAGTCTTGTTACCCTCTGAGCTCTGTTTTCTGATAAACATTTTTCTTTTGTTATAAGAGCTAGAAGGAGTGGTTTAAACTGAATGTTACTGCTGTATTTTCAATGTGAAGGATGTCTAGTGTTCTGTTAAGAGTGATGAGTTCTTCATAAGGAAATTCTGGGATTGCCTTTAAGAAGTACTTAAAGGCACAGTGGCTCCTGCATGTAATCCCAGAACTTTGGGAGGCCGAGGCAGGTAGATCACTTGAACCAAGGAGTTTGAGACCAGCCTGGGCAACATGGTGAAACCCTGTCTCTACAAAAAACAAAACAAAACAAAACAAAGAAATTAGCTAGGTATGGTGGTGCTACTCGAGAGGCTGAGGTTTTCACAGGTTGAACCCCAAAATTAGGGTTCAGTCCAGGAGGCCATTTGGGTTCTTGGCTTCATGAAGGAAGGAATTCAAGAATAAGCTGACAGTAAAGTAGAAGCAAGTATATTAAGAAAAGTAAAGGAATAATGCCGGGCGTGGTGGCTCACGCCTGTAATCCCAGCACTTTGAGAGGCTGAGGCGGGTGGATTGCTTAAGGTCAGGAGTTTGAGACCAGCCTGGCCAACATGGTAAAACCCCATCTCTACTAAAAATACAAAAATTAGCTAGGCGTGGTGCATGCCTGTAATCCCAGCTACTCGGAAGGTTGAGGCAGGGAGCCAGAGGTTGTAGTGAGCCAAGATTGCGCCACTGCACTCCAGCCTGGGCAACAAAGCAAGACTTGGTCCCTCCACCCCGCCGCCGGCAGAATAAAAGCCAGAATGAAAGAATGATTTTGATTCTGGGGGCTGCTGGTTGGCTATTTTTATGGTTGTTTCTCGATCATATGCTAAACAAGCAGTGGGCTATTCATGAGTTTTCCGGGAAAGGGGTGGGGAATTCCGGAACTGAGAGTTCCTCCCCCTTTTAATCATATAGGGTAGATTCCAGATGTTACCATGTCATTTGTAAACTGTCATGGCACTGGTGAGAGTGTCTTTTACCATGCTAATGTATAAGAACCTTAAGGATGACCAGAGGTTGCTTTCGTTGCCATCTTGGTTTTTGTGCGTTCTTCTGGCTGCTTTATGCATCTCATTTTACCAGTGGGGTCTTTGTGATTTGTACCTTGTAAAACCAGTCCTGCCAAACTCCTGTCTCATCATGAGAGAATCAGTTGAGCCAAGGAGGTTGAGGCTGCAGTGAGCTGTAATCATATCACCACACTCCAGCCTGGGTGACAGAGCAAGAACCTGTCTCAAAAAAAAAAAAAAAAAAAAAAAAAAAAAAAAACCAAAAAACTTAAGAATCTTTTTGGAACTCTTCCTGTTTACACCTATTTTCTTTGGGGAGAGGATGGAGATAGTCCACAAATCTGAATTTTCTAGGGAAGTTTGCTATTATTTAATGTTAGGATGCTAATTTGGTACTTGAAGACTTACTTAGGCATTTGTCTGTGTTCATTCCACATTTATACTGGTGAGGCTTAGGATGTATTTTGGTTCCGTCTGGCCAACCTGCACACTGGCTTTAAGGATTTAAGTGAGGAATGCCATTAAAAAATCTGATTGTCGGCCGGGCACGGTGGCTCATGCCTGTAATCCCAGCACTTTGGGAGGCCAAGGTGGGTGGATCACGAGGTCAGGAGATCGAGACCATCCTGGCTAACATGGTGAAACCCTGTCCCTACTAAAAATACAAAAAAATTAGCTGGGTGTGGTGGCGGGCACCTGTAGTCTCGGCTACCTGGGAGGCTGAGACAGGAGAATGGCATGAACCCAGGAGTTGGAGCTTGCAGTGAGCCAAGATTGCGCCACTGCACTCCAGCCTGGGCAACAGAACGAGACTCCGTCTCAAAAAAAAAAAAAAAAAAAAAAAAAAGTCTGATTCTCTCGTATTATGGCATAATCAAGAGTAACATTTTGAAAAAAGTCTAGGAGTTGTCATTTAGAATGTTTAATCTTAATGCTCATCACATTGACTGAAGCACAGAGCTTAGCTATCTACATTTTCAGAGAGAGCTTTCTTTTAGTACTGAGCACCAGGGATCGTGTATTTCGGAGTGAAGATAAGTCAGAGGAAATCAGTGTCTGAGCTCCATGAATCACACATTTCAATGTTATGAGCGCATGGGTATAGAAGACAGGAACTTCAGGTTTCCAAGGTATTCCATTGAGACAGATAAGGGAGTCACTTTAATTCACCACATGGGTTTTGATACACATTACTGATAGGTATACTTAAAGGCATTGTGTTGTGTAAAGGTTATGGGTTGTGGAATATCACAGACCTGAGTTTTAATACCACTTATTGGCCGGGCACAGTGGCTTATGCCTGTAATCCCAGTACTTTGGGAGGCCGAGGTGGGCGGATCACGAGGTCAGGGGATTGAGACCATCCTGGTTAACACGGTGAAACCCCATCTCTACTAAAAATACAAAAAAAATTAGCCAGGCGTGGTGGCAGGCGCCTATAGTCCCAGCTACTCAGGAGGCTGAGACAGGAGAATGGCGTGAACCTGGGAGACGGAGCTTGCAGTGAGCCGAGATCGCGCCACTGCACTCCAGCCTGGGCAACAGAGCGAGACTCGGTCTCAAAAAATAAAAAATAAAAAAAATACCACTTATTAACTGTGTGATATTAAATAAGTTAGTTTACTTAACAATGCCTACATTTCTTCATCTGTATAAGTGGGAATAATGTTAATAATAATGTGGGGTTTTCCCCCACAGAGAGTTGTATGGGTTAAATGAAATGACAAGTTTCTAAAAACAAAAAGTGGAGTCTAGGATATCTTCCTCCACCCTCACTCATCCCAACCCCAGGTATCATGGGCTAAGGAATTAATCTCATTAGGCATTGCTCACAAGGGCAGTTATAAGTTTAAAAGTTCATTTTACATATTGGTAGTCTTCTGTTTGTTGGATTTTGAGACGGAGTTTCGCTCTTGTTGCCCAGGCTGGAGTGCAATGGCGCAATCTCGGCTCACCACAACCTCCGCCTCCCGGGTTCAAGCGATTCTCCTGCCTCAGCCTCTGGAGTAGATGGGATTACAGGCATGTGCCACCACGCCCGGCTGATTTTGTATTTTTTAGTAGAGACGGGGTTTCCCCATGTTGGTCAGGCTGGTCATGAACTCCCGACCTCAGGTGATCCACCTGCCTGGGCCTCCCAAAGTGCTGGGATTACAGGCATGAGCCACCGCACCCAGCCCATATTGGTAGTCTTTAGATGAGGGCATTTCTGAATGTTTCAGTGAAAGGTAGTTGTTATTTCAATGACTATATAGGCTACCATGTTTAAAAGCAGCAACAGTTTTAGAACAGGTAACCAATCTTCAAGGCATTTTTCCTTCCAGCATGTGTTTAGGAGATGGCCCAGAATTTATTCACTTATGGGTGGTCCTGTAGGGAGGACTGGGAAGGCTATTCTTCTAAGTAGGATTATCAGTCTTCTTGAAATTCATCCTTGTAGGAGCGTGGTAGTTAACCATGAATTTACTATCACCTCCTTATTCTGTTAACTTGGATAAGAGAATAAAATGTAAAGACAAACACAAAAGATTTCAAGGATTATTTTAAAAAAAAAGATTGACTTTGGGCAGTCCCCTCCCCCCCCCCCCCCCCGGTCTTTCAAATGTCCTAAGGGCTAGGTGCCTTATTTTGGCTTCTGCTCTTGGAGAGTAATAACCAATTGACTTAGAGCTTTTACTGAATTTCCAGAATCCAAAATAGAAAATATTAAACTTAAAGAAAAAAAGTTATGACCCCTTTTGGTTAGAAAACCAAAAGTCTTGTCATATAACATCATTTTTATAATTTCCCTCTCATTTCATTTTACTGCTTTATAATAGTTTAACCTCATCGAACATTTTTCTTATGGAATTTTGAATATTATTATTTTTAAACATTTTACTGCGATGAGACCATAGTAATAATCTTGCATGGAATCTTTAAATATTTTAAAGGTGTTTTTGAAGAATACCTTTAAAAATTATCCTTAGTAGCAAAAAATGACATTAGCAATATGAATTAATTCACTGCTGATTTATTGAGCTAGCAGACAGACTGAAACACTAGCATTAATAAATACATGTGACCTTCATGTATATATTTTACTAGTTTGTTAGAAACCTACTAAACAAGTAATCAAAATGCAAACCTGACAATTCAGTTGGTTTATTTACACCTATCACCTCCGTTATTAACATAACATAATATGTTATATGAATCATAGAGATCACAACTTGACAACTTTTAAGAGAGCGTATTCATTTGGAGATATGTCTAGGTTTGAAATGCTGTTTAGAACCAAGGGGACTTTCTCAAAATCTCAAATACCTGTGGAATTAGTGGTAAGATCTATTTTCTCAGCTTCAATTTAGTCAGAGAATTCAAATTATTTACTGTTATAAAAGTTAGCAAAATTAGAATTGATATCATTCACTCATTCCTTTATCTTTAACATACCTTAATTGGGGTGCAAGATACTGAGGTAGGTTTTGGGGACATATAGTATCCTGCTTTTTTTCCCTGATCAACCTTTTCCCCATCCCCCTCATTTCCCTTTTATACCTTTTGAGATGGGAAAGTTCCCTTGACCCTTAGGCAGGACTTTAGACAGGGGTGTGGCTTGCTTACTTGGCCGCCACCTTGCTCAAACCCCTTGCAGGAGGGGGAGCATGCAGGTGATCGAGAGCCAGAGCTGGGGTGAGCACTTTTGGGCTCCTCTGGACCCATGACAAGGTCTAGGGGTGTGTTACAATTAATACTGTCTTTGCAGTTGTCATCCGTAGATGGCTAAGTGTTAACCAGCTCAATGGAAAGTCAGGGTGGCAGCATTTTATACACTGCCCTCTTTGTACCCGGGTTCTTGTTCGGCATCCAGGAAGAATCAAGTCACATGGACTTGAAGGATGCGGAGATTTTATTGAGTGATGGAGGTGGCTCTCAGTGGAATGGGGAGCTGGAAAGGGGATGGGTTGGGAAGATAATCTTCCCCTGGAGTTCAACCGCCCCCAGCCAAACTCTGATCATCCCCAACCAAACTCCTCTCGACCTTCAGGTGCTTATTCTCTTCTCTCCTCCTCTGCTGCGCCTCTCTGCTCTTGTGTCAGTGGAGTTTGGGGGTTTTATGGGTACATGATGGGTGTGTGGTGGGCCAGAGTGGTTTTGGAAAAAGCAACATTTGGGCAGGGAAACAGGGATAACTTTTCATTTAGGGCCGTGGTTTCCAGGCTTGAGGGTGGGGCCTTTGTGGGGGAACATCCCCCTTTTACCTAGTACTTCCCTGCCTCCTGTCTGTATCACTTTCATGGCACAAATAACCTTCCTAATGCCTAGATTAGAAACCTTGGAAATTTACTAAACTTACTTTTGTTATTTCTCTATGTACTACCATTTCTCTGTTCTTTTGTTTCTCAGTCCTCCATAGCCACAATTGTAGTTTGGTTATTGGTACTGTACCTGACCCTGAAAGCTATGTTTCTCACTAAGTTCCTGATAATTATCCAACCATTTTGAAATCCAGTTTAGATTTCCTTTATTTTTTGTGTGAGGGAGCTAATAGGCAGTGAGCTCAATAAAGGAAGTGTGGTAGTAAAGTAAGTGATGGAAAGTGGTAAGCCAAAAGCAGAAAAGATATATCTAAATTACTGAGTCATTTGAAGAGCTAACTTACCTGTTTTGTCTCTGGTTTTAAATAGTGTTGCCCTCTTATTTTCTAAGAAGTAAAGCATCCTCAGAATTCCAGCATGACTTGGGACAGTGACTACTTTTCATTGGTTTTCTTGCAGCACAAACAATTTTGGTTTGGTTTGAGTTTTTCTTTTTGCAGTTTGAACAAAATGGATTACAGTGTGTATTGGATAAAAGGTGACAGGTGATATTATAAAAAGGGAATAGATTTAAAAAAAGAACTCTGAAACAAATGTTATAATATAAGGAGTAGTTAATGAGATGCAGAATAAGAAGTCTGGAACTGAGAATTTAGAATATAAAACAAAGTTATGAACAGTGCTTAAAGTTTCCAGCCCATTTAATCCAAAATAATTTCTTCAAAAATCTTGTTTTTATCTTAGTTCCAAGGACATACTTACAAGAAGAGAATCCTTTAATATAAAATATACTTGTCTTTTTATTGTGTTGTGAAGAAGTCAGTTTTGAAAACTCCCATGCCTTATGCCTACCACAGGAAATGAACAAAGACTAATGTAAGCTTAAGGGAATTTTTCATCTCTTGGAGTCAAGTTGAATCTGCAGCTTCTTTAGGGAAACCATAGTTCCTGAAATTTTCTCACTTCTCAGACAATTTGACTGGTCTTTAAGATAGGAATAAAACTCAAGTGCCCAAAGCAATTCTAAGAATTGACCCAGCCTCTTTTGGCCCATTTAAATAGAGTGATGGGCTGGGGTTGGGGGGCGGGGGGCAGGGAATGGCTACCTTATTTCTTATTTTAAGCTAAATTGAACTTGGTATCCAGAGCTTGAGCCTATATGGAACCAGGATATATAGAAGAGAGGTTACCTTGTTGGCATCAGGAGTAATATTGGAAGATACAATGTTTGAATTTCAAAAAAATTCTCGTTTTACATTATACATGCATTAGTTTTTGTTCTGCATGGAGCTTAGGGTAGTGTGGGATCTAATTTAGTACCAACTATGGTTAGTGGAAAATGACTGTGAGTATTTGGGACAAAAATATGTTATATACTAATATGAGATTAAGAGTCATTTTGGAAGTTATGTTTTAATTATTAGAACACCTTGGAAGCATTTCATTTAACATAAAAACCAGAGGGACAGACTTATGTCATTACTTTGGGGATATTTGGCTGTATAAAAGTTTATAAAGTTGAAGAAATTTCATGAACAGAGTGGGTAATGATAACGTAAACCAAGTTTCCCATAATTACAATTCCTTTTAAATCAGTATAGCATGGTGTAATGGTTAAGACTAAATGGATACTGGGGTCAGATTGCTTGGGTTCAAATCCCAGCTTTACCATTTGTTAGTTATAAGATCTTGGGCAAGTTAGTGTTTCTGAGTTTCTCTTATCTGTTTTTCTGGGGGAGGAGACAGGGAGGAAGGGTAGGCATTAAATGAGATACTCCATATAAATATCAATATCATAGTAAGCACTCAATAGATGTTCTTTTTACTAAAGTCCATTTTCAAGGAACTTTTACTATCTTTGGCCTTTTATTCCCTAGCACGGTCATGATGTAAGTCATAGGGTAAAAGCAAACAAATAAACTTGAGTGGGTATCTTCGTTTTTAGAAGAATACAAGGAAATACTATGCAATAATTTAAAAACTACAGCTGCCTACATATAACTTCACAGATAAGCCTTGAAAGAATCATATCATCTTAAAATTTCAAAATTAAAAAATAAGTTCTGTTAACCTTGGGTGAAAGTTTAGAGTTTTATAATTTATTAGAATCTGTAAGTCACCAGAACATTATTGCCAGACCTGACTTAGTGTGCCAGTAGATCAGGTTAATGGGAGCTGTCGGGTCATCAGTGTTCCATAGTGACAGTTGTAGTTCATGCAGAAGGGAAAGTGGACATCCTTTTAATATTTTGAGTGATTGGCAGTGTTGGGAAGTATGGTAGACATTTTCTGTCCTGAATACTGCTTTGGTACCAGTGTATGTTAGTGCCCATTGGTGTCACCAAGCAGGGCTATATGTAAGCTTTTATTCTTTTTTTTTTTTTTTTTTTTTTTGAGATGGAGCCTCTCATTGTTGCCTGGTCTGGAGGGCAAATCTGCTCACTGCAACCTCCGCCTCCTGGGTTCAAGCCATTATCCACCTGGTGTGGTGGCTCATGCTTGTAATCCCAACACTTTGGGAGGCCAAGGTGGGCGGATCACGAGGTCAGGAGTTCAAGACCAGCCTAGCCAACATGGTGAAACCCTGTCTCTACTAAAAATACAAAAAATTACCTGGGTGTGGTGGCGGGCATCTGTAATCCCAGCTACTTGGGAGGCTGAGGCAGGAGAATTGCTTGAACCCGGGAGGCAGAGGTTGCAGTGAGCTGAAATTGCGCGACTGCACTCCAGCCTGGGCGACTGCGAGACTGTCTCTCCGGAAAAAAAAAAAAAAAAAAAAGGAAAGCTGGAAAAGTATTATCTTCCACTAACGTATCAGAATATTTGGGAGAATCTGATTGTGAATCTCCATTTTAATAAGCTTCTCAAGTGATTGTTAATATGCACACTAAAGTTTTAGAACCACTGCTGAATTCCCTACTGATGGTTTTTAGGCTATTGGCCTCTGACTTTTCTAATGGAACCCCTTTTTTTCCACATGGGGAAAGGATGGAAGTAAGCTGTTCCTAATGAAATTTTCAAAGCTTACAGGTCAGCCTTAGAACAATGAGATCTGTGAATAGCCTTCTGCTCTAAGTCTTTCCTCAGCTGGCACTCCTATGGTAGAGGAACATGTGACGTTAATAGTGATGCACAACCCTATGTATCGTGTCAGAATCTTCACTTAACATTTTCAAAAATGTTAACACTTCTAGCAAGGTAGGAATTACTGGTGAGGAAATACTGCCAGTAGGAAATACTGGCCAGGATTGTAACTAAGGTTGATTTATTTTAAAGCTCAGACTCTTGACACTACACATGCCGTCCTACTTTTTAGTGGAAAGGGCTTGGGGTGTGGGTTCAGGGAGCCTTAAATTGGAAGTATGAGTTTTATCACTTACTTGCTTTTCTAATGACTTTACACTTCCATAACTTCAGTGTCCTCATCTGAAAAATGGGCTTGATAATTCTTACATTTTAAGATTACTGTGAAGATTGATGACCTAAAGCATATTTTTAGAATGCTTAGTATAGCTCTATCCCAGAGTAGGCATTTCAATAAATGGTAACTCTTATTCAGCATTTAAGATAAGACATAGAATGCAAATATGCCCCATGGAGTTAACCAATTTTAGGCTAAATGAGTTTCCCAGACTATAAAATGTCATATGCTTTTTTGTTGTGGTATGATAGCTAGAAACTAGGAAGTTATTGGATGTGTGAACAGATTTTCCTTTGGGAAGAGAATGTGGGCCTCCATTTTTATTAAACTACCCATATCCTAGCAAATTCTAAATTTATTTCTAACCCAGTGTATTCGGGTTCTCTAGAGGGACAGAACTAATGGAATAAATATATATATAAAGGGGAGTTTTTTAAGTGTTAACTGAAATGATCACAAGGTCCCACAATAGGCCGCTTGCAGGCTGAGGAGCAAGAAGAGCTAGTTTGAGTTCTAAAACCAAGAACTTGGAGTCCGATGTTCAAGGGCAAGAAGCATCTAGCACGAGAGAACGATGTAGGCTGGGAGGCTAGGCCAGTCTCTCTTTTTACACTTTTCTGCCTGCTTATATTCTAGCAGTGCTGGCAGCTGATTAGATTGTGCCCACCCAGATTAAGGGTGGGTCTGCCTTTCCCAGCCCACTGCCTCAAATGGTAATCTCCTTTGGCAGCACCCTTGCAGACACACCCAGGATCAATACTTTGTATCCTTCATTTTAATCAAGTTGACACTCCGTATTAACCATCACACGTCCACCCCTTGTCAATTTGAACCCATTCGCATCTCCTGAGATCATACATAATCCTTAAATAAAGATGATAATAAGGTCATAATTACACCTAACATAATACAACTATCCTTTGTACAACTGGAAATGCACCAATCCCCAACCCAAATACTATTACATATAGTTAACAATACTTAAATGCTGATATGAAGTCGGTAAATCTATGTCATGTGATAAAGGAGAAAGGAAATGAAGGTATTTTCTTAGTACAAGTGTATACATGCACAAACATGTTTCTAACAGAAGGAGGAAATATTCATGACAATTACAGTCCATGTTTCTACAGCTGGTCACTGTAGCTGGTATTGATTCTGTAGCTGGTATTGATGACTACCTTTTACTACTACCTATTCTGTATTCCCTTTGCCTTCAGCAAGCACCTCAACAGGTTGTGGTTTTTTTCCTGGTGGAGTGACCCAGACCTTCATTCCTAAGGGTTCTGGACCGTTTGTAGTCCTGCGTGGATTGAGCTGTTTCCCATTGACCTTAATCACAAGGCATGGTAATACTAAGAGACGCCCTAATGGATTTCCTGTATTCCATGCACACTCTTCCTTTCCTCCGTTGTGGAGTAGTACACTGATTTCATCTTGATAGTCCAGGTCATTCACCCCAGCCAACACTATAACTCCTTTCTTAGCCTGTTGGCTTAAAGGTAGGAGGTGCCCAAAGTGTCCAGGTGGCCATCTTAACTTCCAATTTAATGGAATCATTGTTATGTCTCCTGGTGCCATCGTTCCTACCTCTGGAACTATGATTTCTAGGCCAGCAGAACGTAATGTCATGGGAACAGGAAGCAAAAATTTTGCTAGTGGATCACTAGGGGTGATTGGTGAGTGGTGCCACTTCCACTTCCACCCTTTGATTCCTAGAGCCGTGAATCATGGCTATGGGAGAAACAGTACCATATATTAGACGCCGATTCAGAGCATACACAGCCTTCTGGAGAACTTTGCCCAAGCCTTGCAAAGTATTGTCACCTAGTTGGCGTTGTAATTGTGACTTCAAAAGGCCATTCCACTGTTCTATCAATCCAGCTGCTTTAGGATGATGGGGAACATAGGAAGACCAGTGATTTCCATGAGCATAAGCCCACCGCTGCACTTCTTCAGCTGTAAAATGAGTGCCTTGGTCAGAGGGTGCTGTGTGGAATACCATGACAGTGGATAAGGCATTCCATGAGTACATGGGTGCTAGTCTTGGCAGAAGCATTGCGTGCAGGATAGGCAAACCCATATGCGGAGTAAGTGTCTGTTCCAGTGAGGACAAACCTCTGCCCTTTCCATAGTGGAACAGGTCCAGTATAATCAACCTGTCACCAGGTAGCTGGCTGATCACCCTGAGAAATGGTGCCATATCGAGGGCTCAGTGTTGGTCTCTGCTGCTGGCAAATTGGGCACTCAGCAGTGGCCGTAGCCAGGTCAGCCTTGGTGAGTGGAAGTCCATGTTATTGAGCCCGTGTGTAACCTCCATCCCTGCCACCATGACCACTTTGTTCATGGGCCCATTGGGTGATGACAGGGGCAGCTGGGGAAAGAGGCTGAGTGTTGTCCACAGAAAGGGTCATCTTAGCCACTTGATTATTAAAATCCTCCTCTGCTGAGGTCACCTAGTCTTCTATTCCTCTGTCAGCTTATCATAGGGAACTCCCCATGAGGTCATCAGTGCAAACCGAGGGAGAGAAGGCAGGGTGGCAGGATCGGAGAACATGGGCATTTGAGCTACTTCCTCATGTAACTTACTTGTGCCTTCAGGACCTGCTTGAGTCCGATCATGTGTATACCACTTGGATTTGATGATATAATGCTGCTGTGCACGACCCACTTTATGGCTAGATGAGTCAGAAAGCACCCAGTTCACAATAGGCAGTTCAGGTAGCATGGTGACTTGATGACCCATAGTCAAACATTCAGTTTCCACAAAAGCCTAGTAACAGGCCAAAAGCTGTCTCTCAAAAGGAGAGTAGTTATCTACAGAAGATGGCAGGGCCTTGCTCCAAAATCCTAGAGGCCTCCACTGTGATTCACCTGTGGGAGCCTGCTAAAGGCTCCAAATAGCATCTCTATCTGCCACTGACACCTCAAGGACCACTGGATCTGCTGGGTCATGTGGCCCAAGTGGCAGAGCAGCTTGCACAATAGCTCGGACTTGTTGCAGAGCCTTCTCCTGTTCTGGACCCCATTCAAAACTGGCAGCCTTTCAGGTCACTTGACAAATGAGCTGGAGTAACAAACCCAGATGAGGAATGTATTGCCTCCAAAATCCAAATAGATCCACTAGGTGTTGTGCCTCTTTCTTGTTTGTAGGAGGTGCCAAATGCCGCAACTTATCCTTCACCTTAGAAGATAAACCTTTGAATCTCCACAGGCCCCACAGCATTGGACCCCTAGAAATTTTACTGAAGTAGAAAGTCCCTGAATTTTAGTCACATTTACTTCCCATCCTCTGACACGCAAATGTCTCACCAATAAGTCCAGTGTGTTTGCTACTTCTTTCTCGCTGGATCCAGTGATCATAATGTCATCAGTGTAATGGACCAGTATGATATCTTATGGAAGCAAAAAGCTGTCGAAATCTCTCCGAATAAGATTATGACACAAAGCTGGAGAGTTGATATACCCCTGAGTATATCAGGACAATAAAGGTATATTGCTGGCCTTGCCAGCTGAAGGTAAATTGCTTCTGGTGGGCCTTATGAACAGGAATGGAGAAAAAGGCATTTGCCAGGTCAATGGCTGCATACCATGTACCAGGAGATGTGTTAATTTGTTCAAGCAATGAAACCACATCTGGTACAGCAGCTGCATTTGGAGCCACTACTTGGTTAAGCTTACGATAATCTACTGTCATTCTCCAAGATCTATTTGTCTTCTGCATAGGCCAAATAGGAGAGTTGAATGGGGATGTAGTGGGAATCACCACCCCTGTGTCTTTGAAGTCCTTGATGACGGCAGTAATCTCTGCAATCCCTCCAAGGATTCGATATTATTTTTGTTTACTATTTTTCTAGGTAGAGGCAGCTCTAATGGCTTCCATTTGGCCTTTCCCACCATAATAGCCCTCACTATACCAGTCAGCCAATGTGGGGGTTCAGCCAGCTGCTAAGTTTACCTATGCCAATTATGCATTCCAGCACTGGGGAAATGACCATTGGCTGAGTCAGGGGACCCACTGGACCCACTGTAGGTCAGACTTGAGCTGAAACTCCAATAATTACTTGACCTCCATAAGCCCCTACTTTAACTGGAGGACCACAATGAAGTTTTGGGTCCCTGGAATCAATGTGAGCTCAGAGCCAGTGTCCAGTAGTCCCCCGAAATGTCTGATCATTTCTCTTTCCCCAGTGCACAGTTACCCTGGTAAAAGGCTGGAGGTCTCCTTGGGGAAGGATTTGAGAAAGATTCACTGCATAAATTGTCGGTAATATAGTGGGGTCCTTCCTCAAAGGGACCTGGCCTCGCCTTCATTCAAGAGTTTCTGGATCTGTAAACTATCTCAAGCCTGGAAATTAATTGAGGGGCCATGATTCTCTGGGGTTTTTTTTTTTTTTTTTTTGACAGATCCTTTCTTTGTAGCCCAGTCTGGAGTACAGTGGCGCAATCTTGGCTCACTGCAAGCTCTGCCTCCTGGGTTCACGCCATTCTCCTGCCTCAGCCTCCCGAGTAGCTGGGACTACAGGCGCCCGCCACCACTCCTGGCTAATTTTTTGTATTTTTAGTAGAGACGGAGTTTCACCGTGTTAGCCAGGATGGCTGTCTCCTGACCTCGTGATCCGCCTGTCTCAGCCTTCCAAAGTGATGGGATTACAGGTGTGAGCCACTGTGCCTGGCCCGATTCTCTGTTTTTATGATTCAAATTAGTCTTTTGCCCATTTGACCTAGAAGTTTTCTGCTTGTGTAAATTAGGTAGGAATGCAGTAGGCTTCCTATCACTTACGCTTCTAGGAACACCATGATTAATTAGTCAATGCCAAAGCTCTACATGAATCAGACTATTCTGATTGCTGCTTTGCCACTGCTGTCTATTATGGTAGCTATGCCCACCTTGCCGTTGACGGTTTTGTGTTGCCACTTGGCCCCTGCCACCTCGGGATCCAACTGTTCCCATCGTATTTAAATATTTGTAGTTGAGTGACTGTGGTTCCCACTGTTAGATCTGACTTATAGAGAAGAGCAATTATAGGGCTCTTGGAAGATGCAGGTGCTGCCCTCACAAATCTGTTTGCAAGGCATTGGTTAAGGGTGTATCTTCTGGACCCTCCCAGTTGGGATGAGTAGATCTAAAGTGACTAATCCATTCCACCATCCCAATCTTCCTAAGCCTTTGGATTCCTTCCTCTACATTAAACCAAGGGAGATCAGGTATTTCCAATTTGCTCATAGTGTGCCATCTTTTAATCCATATTTCAGCCAACCAAGCAAATAAACCACTAGAACCTGTTTTAACTCCTCTAGCTGCAACACTAAATGCAGAGTCCCTACTTAGTGGGCCCAAATCAATAAATTCAGCCTGATCTAACTCTGTGTTCCTTCCACCATTATCCTACACCCTTAATGTACATTCCCATGCCTGTTCTCCAGATTTCTGTTTATATAAACTGGAAAACTCAAACAGTTCTTTTTGAGTGTAGCATACTTCCTCATGGGTCACACTCTCAACCTCACCTCTGGGGCCCGCTGGGACTTTAGTCTAGTTATAGGTCTAGAAACAAACAGGAATGTTGTAGGGGGGAGTGGGTGCTGATCTCACAGCTGCTTTTGGACCTTTGCACTTGCTGTGCCCCATACTGGAATACTTCCCATACCTTTCAGATCCCATTTCAAACTGATCTCTGGGCTATATCACATCTCCTTTTATAAAATCTTATGGCTCCTTCTCCCCATATTTTAAAATAGCATTTATCGGTTTGCAGGTAGGTATTCACATGGTTATTGGATGCTGTCTCCCCAAGTAAAATATAAGTTCTATGAAGGGCAGAGACAATTTCAGTGCTTACAAAGGTTTAGAATGGCCCTGACAGTAGACAACAAACATTAAATGACTGAAATGCCTGATGGGGCAATTAAAATATGAAGTGATTAATTCTAAAATGTATTAGTCTGTTTTCACACTGCTGATAAAGACATACCCAAGACTGGACGATTTACAAAAAGCGAGATTTATTGTACTTGCAGTTCCATGTGGCTGGGGAGGCCTCACAATCATGGTGGAAGGTGAAAGCATGTCTCACAGGGCGGCAGACAAGAGACAAGATCTTGTGCAGGGAGACTCTCATTTTAAAACCATCAGATCTTGTGAGACTTAATCACTATCACAAGAACAGCATGGGAAAGACCTGCCCTCATGATTCAGTTACCTCACACTAGGTCCCTCCCACAGCACATGGGAATTCAAGATGAGATTTGGGTGGGGACACAGCCAAACCATACCATAAAGTGTGCTAGTATATATGAGATCACAATGTTGGCATGTTAAGCATTGTTGTTTGAGAATACTTAAGTTGTTGTAGCATTGGTTTGATAAGCTCTTGAAGCCAAGAGCTTGAGACCAGCTTGAGCAACCAAGTGAGACCCCCATGTTTACAAAAAGAATAAAAGCATAAGTAGTATTTTGAATTACCCAATACAGCTTAAAATCTTCTCAGAACTTTATTGTATTGTACTTGAATGAACTTTACAATAAAAACTTTCCCCTTTTGTTGAATCTGCACAGTATTTGAAGTTTATAATCCAAAAGGCTATCACTGGTTATATACAAATTTATGTTTACTATGTGGAATGTGTTTGTTTATTTTAGTTGTCTAAGGCATAAAACCTTTAAAATTTTACCAACCTTGTTAAGACAAGAAATCATGGATATTTTAGTAGGTTTCTTAGCTCTTACGGAAGTTAGAAAGAAATCAAGAAGGTTTAAGTAATATTGAGATTATGCTTTTGTGTTGACTTTTTATATTTGGGCCTTTATTTACTGCTAGTCTGACTATTGTTGGCAGATTGAAGTGTATTTGTGAAAACTCCTAAGACTTTAGTATTTTATTGAAAATTGGTTTCATGCTGTTGTTTATGTTTTAAAATTAGTGCTCTCAATGAGATTTTGGTTTTCATCTATCCTAAATTCTCCCTAGGAGTGCACAACTTCAAAAAAAGAGGCACAGTCAGCAGAAAAAAGAGGTGGTCTGAGCATTTGTGCGTTAAATATGCATGTTAATTAGGAAAAAAATTAGGAAAATATGAAAACAGATGTTACATAAATTATTGCAGTCCCAGGGCAGCAGTAACTTATACACTGACAATAATTTTTGTATGTGCATGTGTATATCTATTTCTAGATTTCTCAATATTTATGTAATTCCTAAGAGAATAACTAGAAAAAGAATTGGTATATCCTTTCAGTGAGACTATGGTAAACATTCCTTCTGCATATGGATTTCTGAGAAAGTTTAGTTGTTTCATATAGTCTTACTGTAGAGATTTTTTTTGTGTTTCCTAATTCTGCCCATAGTGTTCTCTTTTTTTTTTCCTCCTTTTCTTGGTTTCTCTGATGGTATGTCAATTTGTTCTTTTATTGGCTATATCCTGTCACAACAAGAAGGTTAATTAAGGATGTTGGCAGTGTAAGAAATTGAAAATTGGCCTAAAATTAAAAATTGGTCTAAAGTATGTATTTAGAAATAAAACACATTACAACTACTCAGTACACTGATTGTAGTGTTACTTTTTCTTGTTACCGTTACACTTTCTGAAGAAATAGCCATCATTCTCTGAATAGTAGTGACATAGTACTATGATAATATATATTGGTACTTAAATACAGATTTCATCAAATACACGTATGTTGGAGTAGTTGAAAGCTATTTGAATATCTTTTATTCTAAACAGGCATCCAAAGAGAATAAAAATGGTCTGTATTTTTACAAAAGAAAGATGAGAAATAGTCATGCTTTGTTTTAGTGGTATAGCAATTTTTAGTTCAGCCATACACGAAAAAATGTGAATATAGCACTCTGCAAGGAGCAGGTGATAATATTTAGATATTTTCCATATGTGTAATATAATTTAGAAAAGTATTGTTTGTTACTTTTCAAATTAGATTGAAAGTTAAAATAAGAAAATGCAGCATCACAGTGTAACGCGTAATTCTCTTCACCAAACCGACATACAAATAAAACATGAATTGTATTCAATAAAATGGGTATATATCTAAAAGGACAAAAAACCATTTCTGGAAATCCTGTTTCCAGAAGAGTGACTTTTGTTACTCGATTTTAGTAGCATGTGATACTAAAATGTGTTTGAAATAATTTATATTGAATCTCAGTAAATTTCAGTTGGAATCTGTTGTCATGTTTTTCAGTTTCATGTTATTGATTATGTTTTACATTATATTAGCTAACTGCTGCTATCTTTTTATATGTGTGCTAAGCCACCAGTAAGCTCTTAACAGGTTGTTGAAGCTTAAGAACTAATAGAGAATGAAATCTAGGGGAAGTTGATAATATGTTTAGTAATTTTTTATTATTAACAGGTTCTTTACTTAAATTAGATAGCCTAGTTAAGAAATTTAGTTGTTATTCTTACAGATTTTATGTAAATATATCTGTGTGTATGATTATTTATGGAGGTGTATTACTAAAGATGAAAAAAAAATTTTCTTTAGAAAAAGGCTGTGAAAATTAATTTTAACACCTAAATATAATATTCACTTGTCATCACTGATGCATCTGTATTCTAATTTTACATTTTATTAATGCTTTAGAATCCATTTTCAATGGAATTTTTTTCACATTTCTTTTCAAATGTCAAATTTCCATTTTTTATATTATGTGATTTTAAAATGTGATATTATTTTACTATGTGTTAGAATAGTATGTTCCTCATTTCAACACTTTTATGTCATTTCAGTGCAAAGTTAAATGAAGTAAGAGGTGATTGTTTTATAGTGAAGCCTGTTGTTTTTGTATTATATATGTAAAATGCCATTTATTTTTGGTATTATAAAATACCTCCCTTTCTTCCAGGAGTTAAAATAGGTGAAGGAAAGAGTGATTAATGAGTAGGCTAACGTTTGTCCTCTAAGAACTTAAAATATTTTGATAGAAATTGTTTTTAGCCTGCTTTTTGTATTGTTTGATATGATATGATTTGTATTGTTTGATACGATTTAGGGTTTCTCCTGGGATAGGAACATTTGCAGCTATTTTATTTATTTATTTTTCTAGGGAGATGCTGTTTTTCCAGCAGCTCAGTTAAGGGAGAACTTAGCTTGTCTCTGTTTCTTGATTCCTCTTCAATTTCTGTTTGCAAACCAAGACTTGTGTTTGGAGAACTCTATTGTACTGAGCCTAAGTCATTTTTGATCTATAACAAGAACATGCATTTTCACATGTCAACCGGATTTGTGGACCAGTAAAGTTCTCCCACAAGGTAAGCATATATTTATTCAAAATATACATTTTAAGATAGAATACTCTCAATACCCTTACCATAGTAATGTGTTCCATAGATTTTTGTACAAAAAAAGGTATGTGTGTTTGTGTACTTCTGCCAAATTTAGATTGAAGACTCCTTCAGGGAATAGTGTTGGCCAACCAACACAGTTACTCAGTTTCCTGATCTTTTTCTGTCCTACCTCCTGCTTTTAGTCACCAGTTTCCATTCTTCCCCCTTTGTCCATTGTTTTTCTTCGCAGTTAGCTGAGTCTTCAGGGTGTCTTTTAAAAATGTTTTCCCACCAGCAGACTTTAGCATTTTCCTTAGGGAATCTTTTTGTATCCATAGGCCTTTTATTTTCTTTTCTCCACTCCCCACTCCCCCACCATTTCTTAAAGAAGTAGGAAATTAGAATGATTGAACTTAGAGTTGGAGGTATATCAGATAGATAACATTCACAATTTTTTTCCTTATTACAACCCATAATAAGGAATAAAATGTACATTTATGAGCCGAGTCCTATAGGTATAAATGAAACCGAAACAAAAATTTAATTCTTACTCCAACTGCCTGGGATGTGCTGTATGCTGTATTATATTATTTGTATATTTTATTTAATGCTTCCTGGTATGTGTCACTTATGCAGTTTCAGAAACCCAGCTTTAGATCACTTGAATGTTTGTTCATCACTGATTTGTTGGGAGAGTAAAAGAAATGAGACAGTTTCTTTTCTGCCTCAGTGAAGCTGCCTTTTCTTTTGTCTCTTCTGTGCTTCTCATTTCTTTCCCCATTCAATATAAGCTGTCAAATGACTTAGAGAACTGGGTAACTGCTGGGAAACACCACAGTCCTTACTGGGTTCTTTTGTAGTAAGAACATAAGCACAAGTACTGAGATCTCAGAATTTTAAAGGAGAATAAATTTTTGATATAATCATGTCTTTTTAGTAAGGTGTATATTTCTTTATTCTCTTCTTGTTTGTTTTGTCTGTTCAAATTGTATGTGCATCCTGATGCCCTCAAATCATTCTTGGTTTGAAACATGTTTAACTTTTTACATCCTGAATATCAAGTTAGAATAACCCAGATCCTTGCCCAAAGTGATCTCTTCTAGTACCCATTCCCATTTTATTTAACATTTGTATCTTTTTAATAAATTGAAGGCATTTTTTCCTGATGTATAAAAATAATATTTTTTATTAGAAAGTTTGGTAAATACAGAAAAACATAAAGAGGATAAAAATTATCCCTAATCCTGGTTGGGCATGGTGGGTCACACCTGTAATCCCAGCACTTTGGGAGGCCGAGGTGAACAGATTGCTTGAGCTGAAGAGTTGGAGACCAGCCTAGGCAACATAGCAAATCCCCATCTCTGTCGAAAAAATAAATGTTGGCTGGGCACAGTGGCTCACGCCTGCAATCCCAGCACTTTGGGAGTCTGAGGCGGGTGAAATACGAGGTCAGGAGTTCGAGAACAGCCTGGCCAACATGGTGAAACCCTGTCTCTACTAAAAATACAAAAAACTAGCCGGGCGTCATGTCAGGCACCTGTAATCCCAGCTACTCATGAGGCTGAGGCAGGAGAATCTCTTGAACTCAGGAAGTGGAGGTTGCAGTGAGCCGAGATCGTGCCACTGCACTCCAGCCTTGCATCTCAAAATAAATACGTAAGTCAACTTAAAAAATTAAAAAAATTATTTTGAATCCTGTCATACAGAGATGAACTGATACACCATTTAAAAAATGAAGTTTATTACATTTAATTTTACTTGAATTTCACAGAGGAAAAAAAAACCCTGAAATGAAGCTTAAAGAATTATTGAACCTCATATACGTTCCCCCACCCTAAAACCATAAATATGAGTTTCTAAGAGCCTTCCAAAGTTAAATAACATTATGAACATCTTTGGAAATCTTTACTCTGGAACTAAGAAAATAGAAAGAGTGAACTGAAAGCAGAATATCTTTTATGTTAAGATAATCTATTGAGGTGAAATTTATATAACACAGAATTCACCATTTTGAAGTGAACAGTTCCGTGGCGTTGAGTACACTGACAGTGTTATGCAACCTTCCACCTCTGTCGAGTTTGGAACATTTCCATCATGCCAAAGTAAAGTACCTTACCCATTTAGCAGTTTGTCTTAATTCTGCCTTAGCCCTAGGCTCTGACATCGATCAATCTGCGTTCTGTCTCTATGGATTTAATGTGTTCTGTATATTTAATATGAATGTAATCATAAAATATGTGACGTTTTATGGGTGACTTCTTTCGTTTAACATAATATTTCAAATTTTTATTCAAGTTGTAGCACTTTATTATTACTTCATTACTTTTCTTGGCTGAATGCTAGTCCATGTGTTTATCCATTTATTCGTTCATACACATTTTGTTTCCTTCTACTTTTTGGTTACTCTGAATAGTGCTGCTCTAAACGCGTGTACATGAACCTGTTTGAGTACCTATTCTCTGTTCATATGGGTATGTACCTAGGAGTGGAATTGGTAGGTGATATTGTAATTCTATGTTTAACTTTTTGAGGAACCATCAAACTGTTTTCCATGGCAGTTGCATCATTTTACATTCCTGTCAGCAGTGTATGAGGGTTCTACTTTCTTTGAGACAGTCTTGCTCTGTTGCGTGGCCTGGAATGCAGTGGCGCAATCTTGGCTCACTGCAGCCTCCATCTCCCAGGTTCAAGTGATTCTCCTGCCTCAGCCCCCTGAGTAGCTGGGACTACAGATGCATGCCACCATGCCCGGCTAATTCTTTGTATTTTTAGTAGAGACGGGGTTTTTCCATGTTGCCAAGGCTGGTCTTGAACTGCTGAGCTCAGGCAGTCTGCCCACCTTGGCTTCCCAAAGTGTTAGGATTACAGGCATGAGCCATCGCACCCAGCCGGGTTCCACTTTCTCTACATTTTGCTAACACTTACTATTTTCCATTTTTTTTTTGATTATCAGGATATCTTATGATACCGATAAATGACTTTTAACAAAGTAGAGAAATTATTATATATTTCTTACATATTTAAGTAATTTATTTCTTTTATTGTTTTTGAGATTGGGTGTCACTCTGTCTCCCAGGCCAGAGTGCAGTGGCATGATCTCAGCCCACTGCAACCTCTGCCTCCTAGGCACGAGCAATCCTCTTACGTCAGCCTCTCAAATAGCTGGGACCTCAAGCGTGAGCCACCATACCTGGCTAATTTTTGTATTTTTTGTAGAGACAGGGTTTTGCCATGTTGCCCAGGCTGGTCTTGAACTCTTGAGCTCAAGTGATCCACCTACCTTGGTCTCTTAAAGTGCTGGGATTATAGGCATAAGCCACCATTCCTGGCCTGTATTTTATTTCCTATTTAGCAGTTATATTTTTTATATAGTAATTATATCATTTCAGACTATCATTCAGTTCTATTTTCTCTCCAGAATTACCTGACAAGTGAACATATTTTTCCCAGAATAAAAGGTTTCTTACTTTTCTTCATTTGCTCAAAATCTAATATTTTCTTTCACATTTGTTTCATGTTTTGTTTTGTTTTTGTTTTTGTTTTTTTGCTTTTTGATATATGTGTAGTTTTTTTAATCAGAGTTTAAATTGCCATTCTTTTTGTTTAATGCTCATAATAGATTTATGCCTGTATTTTTTTTTTTTTTGATAGCATACTACAGTTGTACTTTTGGGCTCCTAAATCATAAAATAACATTTTGGTAAAGTTATTTACACTCTTTTTGAAGACATTTCTCAACCTCAACCTCCTATTTAAATATAAACCAGAGCTTCCTTGTTCTTTTGCTGGCATGTCTTTCGGAGATTTCTTTTCACTATACTACTGAGTTAGCTGTACTGTTTTTTATATCCCGTTTTTGTCATCATCCATAGATTCCTTTAACTACAACTTCAGAAAGGCTAAATGGGAGATGAATTTTCTGAGTTGTATATGTTAGAAAAATTTTCTATTTTATTTTCACAGTTGATTGATGATTTAGCTAGGTATATGTTTATAGTTTAAAGTGATTTTCCTCTGAACTTTGAAAGCTTTGCTTTAATTTTTTCTACTATCCATTATTCCTCCTGAGAAATTTGAAGGCAGTCTTACTCATTGAGAACTGTTTTAGGAGCTATCACAGTGAAAACAAAATGGATACAAATCCTTAACTTGATTAAGCTTACATTCCAGGGTGGAGAGGTTGATAAGTAGCAGCATAAATAAATAAAATATGTATTACCTTAGATAGTGATTCTGTGAAGGAAAATAAAGCAGCCAGTGGGAGATAGAGAGTTTGGAGTATAGGGAGAAGAATGGAAATTTTAGATAGAGTGGTCAAAGAAAGCCTCACCGATAAGGTAACATGTGAGTAAAGACCTGAAGGAGGTGAGAGAGTGAGGTGAAGGACCACGAAGTACAAAGGTCCTGAGGCAGGAATATTTATGATGCATTCACAGAACAGCCTCAAGGTCAGTGTGGCTGCAGCAAAGTGAGTAGAGAGTAGTAGGGAGTAAATAGAGATGTAACTGAGAATCTAGGTCTTTTAAGGATTTATATTTAGATTTCATTTTGAATGAGATGGGGATCCATTAGTGAGTGTCATCATCTGCTTTGTAGTTTAAAAGAAATACTGGCTGCCAGCTTGAGAATAGATTTTAAGGGAGCGAGGGCAGAAGCAAAGAGATAATGTAGAAGATTCCAGGTGAGACATAATTTTGGTTTGAATAACAGTATTTGCTAATGGATTGGATTTGAGTTATGCAAGAAAGAGATGAGTCAAGAATGACTCCAAGAGTGTTTGGCCTGAATAACAGAAAAGATAGAGAGCTTCATTTAATGAAGAAGGGGAAAATTATATTATAAAAGGAGTACATTTCTGGGAGAAGATCATGAGTTTTGTTTTGAATATAAGTTGGAGATGTCTATCTGGTAGAGAGGTCAAGGAGGCAGTTAGACACATTGGTCCAGAATTCAGTAAAGAGGTCTGAGATGAAGGAAAAACTGTGGAAGTTGTTGATTGTAGATGGTATTTAAAGGTATATATTAGTCCATTTTCATACTGCTATGAAGAAATACTTGAGACTAGGTAATTTATAAAGAAAAAGTGGTTTAATGCACTCACAGTTCACATGGCCGGGGAGGTCTCACAATCATGGCGGAAGGCAAAGGAGGAGCAAAGACCTGTGTTACATGGCACAGGCAAGAGAGTGTGTGCAGGGGAACTGTCCTTTATGAAACCATGAGATCTCATGAGACTTACTCACTATCACGAGAACAGCATGGGGAAAACCCTCCCCCATGATTCAATTACTTCCCACCAGGTCTCTCCCACGACACGTGGGGATTATGGGAGTTACAGTTCAGGATGAGATTTGGGTGGGGGCACAGCCAAACCATATCAAGATGTAACATTGATGCAGTACAGTAAATACAGATAGAGAAGACTTAAAATGCTAGCCTTGGGGTACCTTTAGTAAAGGGGTTAGGAGAAAAAGAGGAATTAGTAGAGGTAGCTAGAGAAGAAAACACAGTGAGGTTAAGAGGAAAACTCATTGGTCTTTCAGAATATCTGAAAGTGATGTAAATGTTTGAAGGAAGAGTGGAAATCTTATTTATAGGTGAAGTTAAAGATGGACAATTCAAGGGAGAGTGGGAGGAGAAACAGGTGGCAGCTTAAGGGGGAAGTTGGAGTGAAGAGAGGATTTTTTTAAATAGGAGAGAAATAGCATACTAATGGGAGTGCTCCAATAGAGAGGAATAAACTGATGATGCAAGAAAGAGTGGAAAATTGTTAAAGCAGTGTGTACAAGTAGAGAGATCACCTTAAGTAGCAGCATGGATGGTTTATTCTTAATAAGAAGGAAGGCGGAGCATATCGGCACAGATCCATTGTTAAAAAGCATTTGGTTGATCTTTGTACTATCTCCAGGATATATTACGTACAAGAAGCATCATGATTACTTGCTTCCCACTTCTTTAGGCTTCTTCTGTAGTTCTCCTTTGTGGTTTTTTTCTTTAACAATGTAAATGTATGGTGGTTCCTAGTTTAGGAATTCTGTGGTTAAAAAAAAATTCTGTTAATGGAATTAAGGCATACAGTGGGTATTTATGAATTATATACCTGTTGATATTTTTTTAAAGTTTCAAGTTTGTAAATATTTCTGTAAAATGCTCTGGAGAACCATCAAGCTGCAGTTAATAGTAGAAACAGGGCCATCAAAATCCTTTCTTATAGCAGGTTGGGAAGTTTATGGTTCAAATTCACTTACCAGAAAATGATAAAGTACTTCATGGCCTGGATTGCTTGAACAAGGGTGAAATTGTAATTGTAAAAAATCTACGGATGCCAAGTGTCTATTGTTCTTTATGATTCATATTTCTCCTGGTCACATCAGCCCCAGAGCACACTTGATAAATATGGGATACAATAATGGCATTAGAATTCTCACATTTTCCTGTTGGTATAATGTGATCTCTGCTGTCTCTCTCAACAGTGTTGCCCTTCTTACCCATTCTTGCTCAAGTTCCCAGCTCTCTATAGTGATAACAGTAGTTCCATCATATCTGTGGTTTTGCTTTCTGTGGTTTTACTTATGGCAGGTACTCAGCTAACTGGAGAATTACTTTTAAAATAATGTATCCTTTATAAGAAAGTTTGCTTTTTAAATTGGATGATGTGAGGAAAATTCTTTTTTTTTGGGCAAATTGTGACTGTTTTTAGGTTTTCACTATATGTGCAGTAGACATAGCTGCCACTTTTGTGATAAACAGTGATAAAAATAGCGAAGTGTAGGAAATACGAAATTTGTTTCACCTTCTCTTCCTCTTACTCATTTTTACAAGGGCTTAATGAACAGTGAAATTGACCAACAGTTTCACCTCCTTTTCCTTGCAGTTCTGGTAATCTCTTGTGGCACTTAGTACACCTGAAAGAAGTAGCAGGAAGATTGACAAATTGGAAGGGAGGATTATATGAACATACGATCAGACAAATAGAAAATTAACCCATAATAATTGAAAGATGGCTGTATTTCTAATTTACATTCACCTGTGTAAAACACATTTGTCAAATATTTCTATTTTACATAGAAATTTGAAGTTTTTACTTCAGATTACTCCCACTTCAGGAGTATTTGGGTTTGTACTAGTTTGTAGTGTGAACAACTGACCCATTTAAAGGGAATTAAAAAAAACTTTTTAATTTGTAATGATTTGACAATTATGCCACTAACATTATACTTATTAATGAGACAGAATAAGATTTCAATTCTTAAAAGTATGTGCCCCACATTTTATAGGTGGTATGAACAATAATTTTGCCTCAACTTAAGAATTACTTACTTTATTCAGTATACTAGTAAACATTGGCTGAAGATTCTTTGAAAACCCAAATTATTTGGAATATATTTGAAACCTCTGCTCTTATGTACTTCTGTTCAAAATATTTCAGGGTTTTGGATTATTTAGGCTTAGAAGTTTGGAGTTTACAATTTCTGTCTTCTAAAGACTTAGAAATATGTTAGCATTATTGGAACCAAATAGTTTTACCCACATAATTGCCATTCAGCTCTAGCAACATGGAAGAAAACTTCCTGAAATAAGTCATTATTTCCTATGTGAAATATCCGTTTAAAATGTTTTTTACCTGATGAGCATGTATTTTAATTCTTAAAATAGAACAGAGGAAATGAAGTATTTCTATAGCTAGGGGAGATTGTCAGCTCAAGTTCAAGAGTATGATGTTTGACATTAGGCCAAGGATATTTTCTAAGTTTTAAAAAATGTTTATTTTGTAAAATACATGTGCTTTCACTATATCTTATGTGTTAATCCAATTTCCCATTGAAGTCACCGATTAAAGGGAATTCTGTACCAGTAGGGTTCTAAAACCTTGACATTATTTTAATCTGATAACAAATGGGTTTAAGTTCATGTTCTTTCGGTTGTTGGCAACAAATCTAAACCTGTATTTTTTGGATTTATGAGGATAAGTCCTGCTTTGGCAATCTTGTAGATTCCCAAGAGAATAGTTAAACAGTGATTAATCATTGTTTTTCACTGAGTGTGCAGAAAAGAATGGAAAAGCTGCATTTCACACTTCTGAAGCAATTAATCCCCATGATCTTAGCCAGGTTTGTCTTGTAGATAAGTCGGGATACAAAACGGTACCTAATTTATCAATGTATGCATGCCATAAAGTATAAAACACACAATTTATTTCATATCATTTATAGTCAAATGTAAAAAAAGAGTGACTTTGCCATATCCAAGAGTGTTTCCTACATTACCTTCATATAAACTAAGTACCAGAGATTACAATGGGATTCCTGTTTATTGTGCACATCTGGTGCAGTCACTATGCATTTTCTCATTCACTTGCTGGCATTTTTAGTGATTGTGGCATAAATCACCTTGCTAATCAGAAACATAAGTGACGGGAAGTCATCTCCTTTTTTTGAACAATGGGAAAAAACATATGGCTTCTTAGACAGTACTTGGCTGTTATACTATTTATGTGGCATTTTATTCTGTATTTAGAATTTCATATTAATTGCAGTAGTTTGGTTGAAGGCATTGAACATTCAGGGTTTATGGTCAGAGTATTTGTTTTATACCTCTTTCATAATAAATAAGCAAAAAGTAAAATTACACGCCTTGTATTTAGAGATTTTTAAAAATTTAATTCTCAAAGGGTAGTGAATATAATAACCTTTTATTCTTGGCTTTATGATACTTACCTACCTATTCCTCCCACTTTCATTTTTCTTATTATTGAGTGGCAGGAAAAGATTCATTTTAAATGTATAAATTTCAAATGAAAATTAATTTGTTCAGATAAGTTTTTAAAAATTTCTAAATACAAAGGTGGAAAGAGTTATTGAGATTAAGATGAGTTGAAGACAGTATATATTTTAAAATGCTTGTGTGGATGTTTACCTAGATCTGCACTGATACAGTAATTCCAAGTTAAAAGTTAGTTTTTAATTATATCTGTTTCAAAACACTGCACTGATCAGAGTAAATGTTACTGTCTTTAAAGTACTAAAATGTAAATTGATAGTAGTTTGCTTTTGCATTTTTGGTGAATTGCTGTTTATTAGTTGGAATCGCTTTTTGCAGACACTACAGCTTAAAGTAAAACTTCGTAAAACTCAAGAAATTTTTATATGCAGACTTTAAAGACTGCCTTCAGTGTCTGTGATAGAGGGCTTACTGTAGGTGTAGTTCCCCTCCCCACCCCCACTTTCAGTGGGTTGTACATATAATAATAGCCTTTTACTCTTGACTTTATAATACTTACCTACCACTTTTATTTTTCTTATTATTCAGTGGCAAGAAAAAATTCCCTTTAAATGTGTAAATTTCAAATGAAAATTTGTTCAGAGAAATTTGTGTCTTTTACAGTTTTTTTCTTATATTACATGTGATTATAAATTAGTGAGGTAAATTTTTAACAAATATATCACAGCTTATTTCTCAAAATTTGTGTTATTTCTTTTTAAGTGTTCTCCTTGGGAAGACATACACATATTCCATCAATCAAAGTACTTTTGGAATGCCTGTTTTTGAAATTTCTGTAGTGGAATTGATGTCTAACTGCTCAAAATGGGTACTTTGAAGGGAGACAAGATTCATTTTGTGTATACACGTGCTACTATTTTTCTTAAAAAAAAAATCAGTCAATCAATCATAATAGCTTGTCTTATACCCTTGTATACCTTATAGATAATTGGGCCCTGTGAATAGAAATACAGTGTTGAAAAACTACCTGGATTTTAAATAAATGGCCATATTTATCCATTTTGTTTTAGAAATCTTCTATGATATTGTCTCAGGGACCACCTGCAGCAGGAGCCCACAAATTGAATAAATGCAACATAAGGAGAGGATTTTTTTTTTCTGTTGTTGCTTGTTTCAAAAATGCTGCTATCCAGATTCTCTATTAAGGTACATTGTGCTATTTTAAATATTATAGTTATAACTGAATTAAGACCTTCTTTCTAGATTAAAATTATCCAGTGCTTAGAATTGACCGAAATCTGTACTTTACTGCCTCACTTCTTGGCTGTTCTTACTTCCTTCATGCTCTTAAAACCTCCATCACCTCTCAACCTCCATCATTTTTTTAAGATTGAGCTGTATTTCTTGTAGAGATCAATTTAAAAGCAATACAATCTTAAACACGTGTACGTGTTTCCTTTTTCTTCATCAAAATGTAAAAACTCTAGGAGGATTGGATATTAAAATCCAAGAATAGGCAATTTAAGGGATGGCTAAGAGTATCAAAATAAATGAGGAAAAATAAAGAGTTCTATTCTTAGTAACTGAACATTTTGGAATTTGTCAGTAATGGAACTTTGAGGAAAAATTTCTTGCATAAAGCACTTGATGGGAAAAATATATTAACCTAAAATATTTGCATATTCATTATGTTTACAAAGCCAAGAATTTAATTTCTAAATGTATATCAATTTTTGAATGAAATTGAAGTACCGGTGATGTTGATATTCACCATACATTTCGTTTAAATTTGCTTATATTTTTAGAGAATTTGCATTATTTTCTTTTAGTTCATTCTCTGTCTTATTTACATTCATAGTTTGTTGGTACATATTACCCTCCAAAGTAAATTCTGAACTGAGTACAGACCTTGCAAGAAAAGTTAATGTCCTTTTCTTATGTTCTCATGACATAAAGAACGAATCCTCCCCATCATAGGGATAACCTTACTAATAATTCCCAGCCAGGCAGGTTATTTCCTGCTGTTCATCTTTTCAGCCATCCCTTTCCTTGTGTTTATCTGGAAGTGGCTTTTGGAATGCCAGTAGAGGTGATGTGCCTACCAGTGGTGAACCTAGAGTGCCTTCTAGTCCCTGAAATACTATGGGGTAGGTGGTATGACACTGTTGGCCTAATCAAACCAAAATTCAGGTAAAAATGTTATTTGTGAACTTTTTCCAAGAAAGGGAGGCTTGAATTTCTAAATGGAAAAGGTATTTTGAATGGCATATGTAATTCAGAATTTTTATTTTATTTTATTTTTTTGAGGCAATATTCACTCTGTCGCCAAGACTGGAGTGCATGGTGTGATTAAGGCTCACTGCAGCATCAACCTCCAGGTCTCAAACCATCTTCCCACCTCAGCCCCCACTACAGGTACACATCAATATGCCCATCTAATTACAAAAATTTTTTTGTAGAGATGGGGTCTCAGAATATTGCCTAGGCTAGTCTCAGATCTCCTGGGCTCAAGCAGTCCTCCTGCCTTGGCCTCCGAAAGTGTTGAGATTACAGGCCTGAGCCATTGCACCTGGGACGTTGGAAATTTTTAGTGGAGTATATTAAATATGAGAAATATGGAACAACCTAGGGTGTTTTGTGTTTAAATATTTCTGTCTTTTATGGTAATAATTAAGGCTCTTTCTGGGTAGCATGTTTTCAGTGTGGTCCTCACTTGTTGTTCCTGTAGCAATTCAGCCTTATCTGGGATATGGAAGCCAGTAGGGTTGGCCTGCCAGTAGTCTTTGATATATAGGAACAGAAGTGAGTTTTTCCTATGAAAAATCAAGAATGAAGTGGCAAACCTGGTGACACAGTCTCAGTTGTTAGCAAAGCAGCATTTCTAAATTCAGCCTGAGGTCTGTTTGGTTTTCTGGTCCAGAAATCTTATACTTGCGGAGATAGATGGCTGGACTATGAGAAAATAAATCCGAAAGAACAAGAGAATCAGGAGAAGTATTATAAGATGCTTAGAGACAAGCAACATGGCCCTTCCACTCTCTGAGAGACTAAGGCAAAGGGATTCTGTCTTCTTTGCCACAGTCCACGAATTAACTGTCATTTTGCAGACTCCACTGTGCTAACAGTGTTGGAAAGGTGTTGGGGCATCATGGTTGATAGCAGTGCTACTTGGTAAAGCAGTCTTTAGAGCAGAGGGGAGGTTGGGTTCAGTGGGAGTGGGGATATATTGAAGAAGCTGCAATGGTGCCCTGTTGGTGACAGTAGTGACCTATTATAATCAACAGTACAAAGCAGAGAGGGCAACAGATTCCTCAAGAGGGGAACAGATGAGGCCCTCCCAAGCTTAATTTGGAGGCAATGGAAGGAGCAGACCTTAAATACCACACAGAGATGGACAAGGATAGATGTGCCATGGTAGGTGAGTGTTAGCTGATTGGTCTTTTTCAGGAACATGTGAGATATTTCAGGATGATTCCCAGCAAAGTTCTGGGAGTACAGCTTAGAGAGGCCTTTCATTCTGCATTAAAGATAGAGGTGAGAGCGACCAAGCAGAAATTACATTTATTTTGTAAAGTAATTTACAAATTTATTGAGATACTAAAGGTCTCTCTTTTCCCCTTCCTTTTTAAACTTCTTTCCATGAAGTACTTTTTACGTACTGTGGCAGTGTTCTAGGTGCTGGATCAACAGAGTTAAAATATGATTCTTTCCAATAGGAGCTTGTAGTTTATAGAGGAAAGAGTGGTAGTTAAAAAATTAACATCTAGTGTGATGAATAATGTGATAGATTAATGCATGGGAAACAGTGTACCTCAGAAGAAGGGTTCTTAAACCAGCTTGGAGGTTGGGATGGAGGATAGTTTCAAGGAAACTTCCCTGAGAGTGTGCAGGCTGAATGTATATGAAGAATGTTGAAAAAAGACACTCTAGGCGGAGGGAAATACTGCCTGGGGTGGCCCAGAAATGGCTACAAACCTAAAGTGTATTGAGGAACTGCAAGTAGTTTGAGTTTGCAAATTGAGTAAGAATGAGACCTGAGGCTGTAAATAGAAAGCCTATAGATTTTTGAAGAGTCTTGTGGGTTATACCAGAAATTTGGGCTTTTTTTTTTTTTTTTTTTCCTGGAAGAGGAAAGAAGAATGAAAAATAGAAATAGTTTCAAATTGCAATGCTAGGCATTGTGATCTACTACAGGAATTTAAGCCAAGGAGAGGTGAGATCAGATTGTTAGAAAGAACACTTATGTGAAATTTAGCAATTAAGATGAGAGGCAAAATTCAAGAGCCCAGATACTTACAAGGAGACTTCACACTAAATTAAGTCAGGGTCAGAGGTAAGGGAGAAGAAGGGACTAAATTGATCACATCTAGCAGTTGATTGCATCTGAGAAGACTGGAAAGGAAATACTGGCATTTGACCTGCGGGAGAGGTTGGTTGATAATGCCATCCCTACAAGAGAATACAAGAGGAGCAGTTTGAAAGGGTAGAGGATGACTTCTGTTTGGACATCTTATTGATTAAAGATAGGAGATGGTTGAATGTATGGATCTCTCAAGGCCAGGAGATGAGTTACTGTAAGAGATGTGTACATGGAATCACTAACATAAACGCTGGCATGAACTTATTTAAAATTATTTGCTAAGCATTTCCCAAGCATTGTGTTTGGCATTGATAGAACAAAGATGAATAAGTGTATTTGATGGGTATCTAAGGTTGCCCAGGGATTATAGGTAGAGATAAGGAGAAGTCCTTGGATAAATTGACTGCTATCAAGCCAAGTGATGGGAAAAGAGAAACTTGTCCAAGAGATGAAGGAAGGAAACAGTGAATAATGATATGCCTGAATGCAGAGCTGGAGACAACAACACGACAGTGTGATAAATAGAGGGGTCAGAAGTGAAGTGCCAAAAGTGGTCGTCGAATTTGACATCTCTATGTAATGTGCCTTGGCAAGCAATTGGAGTGGAGTGATTTGAAGCAAAAATCAGCCCACAGGGTAGTTGATATATAAATGGGACATGAAGCATTATAGAGTATCAGTGAAAGGTACTATGTTACTATTATCTGAAGAGCTGATTGTCGGAGACACAGAGCAGCAGAGGTTTGTTGTTCTTGATTTAGGGGAGACTTCAAAGTGTTTATATATTGGTGAAAAAGGCCCAGAAGGGAGAGAGAGAGAGGTTGATGTTATAGGAGAGAAAGTAAGTTAAAATGGTTAAGTTTGGAGCAATGTATATGAAAAGATGGAAAAGGTTTGGACTTACTAGTGGAGGGATTAGTTTATACAGGAGGAGGGCTCTTTTTTTTTTTCACTGAGAATGCAAGAAATATGAAAAGTGTGGATTTGACATGATAATTCAGATCTCCCAGGAGGCAGATGCCAATATGGAATTAGAAGCTTAAGAGATTTCTTGGGGGATAATCTTAGGAGGGTGAGAGAGAGAGAGAGCAGGAATAAGCAGGGAAAGCCTTCAGACTCATGTAGGTTCAACACCTGTGATAAGAGAGAAGTAAGGAAGACAGATTGGAGAGGAGGAACCTCAGACTGCAATGCTGTTTTCAAAAAGTCCCAACCGAGACAATGGTGAGGGCATAATGCAGTAGACAGAGCAAGTTTTGCTTATTAGAGATGCCTTGTGTTGGCAGGAATGGTTTTTCCTGCAGCATCCCTGTCATTGTCTGGGAGCTGCATGGCCTTGTAAGATGTATGGAGAGAGTATGGCCTTGGCTTAAACACTACAGTGAATCCTGAAAGTGTGAAAGCTGTATATTGTCAGCTGACTATAATTCCTCACAGCATTTTGTCTCTTGAGTAGTACATCTCCTTGGCTGCCACAGTGGATGTAGGTGTTTTAGTTGAGTGAAAGGATCAAAGATGGAAGGAATTCTTGCTGGTCCAATATTTCTTCTGCCTTCAGGAAATTAGGTGTAGAGTAAGAGAAGGTGTGTGAGATTGTGAGTGTTGGAAGGTTTTCAGGACTTGATTAACACAGAGAAAGAGAGAGCAATGGACTGGTGAGATATTAGTTGAAATAGTAGCTCATAGAGTCTAAGATTGATAAGAAAGGAAATGAAACAAGAAGGAGAATAAGAGATTTAAATGAAGTCAAAGAACTTGATTTTTCAATTCACTTGAAAGTATTTGTACTGAGAGTTCAGGAATACGAGAACTTAAGGGTAGAGAGAATTGTGATGATAAAGTGGTATATTAGTTTAAGATTAATAGCCGAGCTGCACAAAATAGTGGTATTTTCAAATCCCATCGTGTGAATTGAGAATAAAATGTTAGCAGCACAAAATGACAATTATAGGTATGCATCATAGAATCACAGCCATAAATACCATGACAAAGTACAAAGGTATTGTAGTTGCTTAGTTTTTGTAGTATAACTTTTCTGTAAAGTTAAGTTTCAGAGTCACTTGTAATAATCAAGTTTCTTGATTGACTAAATCTATTCATTGTAAGGGAATGCAAATTTTTTTCCTAGGATTTTGTTTTTTTATGTGTTATTTTTCTCAATTTCTCTTATAGCCTAAGAAAATATTTTAATGCTTTTGTATTTCTCAACTCTTTTGAGTCAAGCATGTTGCCCTCTCCTGAAGGATCTGTTTGTGTCTCTAAAAGTCACCTGATAGAAACATTAGAGAGGTGAAAAACCTCGAAAACCTGTATATCCAAACATAACTTTAACTGATTAAGGAAATGTAGCAGTATTAAATACATGTAAACAACTTTTTTGCAGTTCTCTCTTTGTAGAGGGGACTTAGAGGTTGCAACAATAACTTTAATAATTACAATAATGTAATAAGATGGAATGATGGAAGGATGAACAACTGTATCGACATTATGATACTGCAGTACAATAAAATGTAATTGAAGATTCTAGATGATAGACATGAGTGTCTAATGTAATTTTTTTCACCTTTTCTGTATATTTGAAAATATAATAAAATACTGAAAAGGTAGAATAACATCTGCAACTTTGAAATGCATTAAAAATAGGATGGTCTAGTAGATGTAGATAGGTAAGTGATACAATACATACAGTAAAATGTCAATTGTAGAATCTAGGTAGTGGGTATGTGAATATTCACTGTAACATTCTTGTAACTTTTCTGAAAGTTTGAAAAATTTCAGAATAAAATGTAGAAAATAGTGTTATAAACAGGTTTTCTAGTTAGAGATCTGAGTTATAGTTGTGTGACGTTAGGCAAGTTACTTAATCTGTGAGCCATGGTTTCCTCATCTGTGAAGTGGGAATGATGCCTAGTTTGTAAATTGTTTTGAGTGTTAGGGGAAAAAAAAAATCTGTCAAGCTGCTGGCAAATGATAGGCATTTGACAATGCTTCTGATAATACTGAAACCATACACTTCAAATTTATATATTGTATCTTGGTTCTTGCTTACTATTTTTAAAATTTCTGGATGTATGGGCCAGTTAACTTACTGGATGGAACTTGGGATAAGGTAAGGTCAAGGCCTCCACTTACAGAGTCTGTATGTTTCATACTGGCTAAGTCTCTGAGAGTCACAGCTTGAGCTCTACTGATGGAAAGTTGAGACCATTCTCATACCAATGGTGGAACCTCTGACTTTCTAGTACCTGTAAAAAACACTTTTGATGTACCTTTTAAAATATTTTCATTTTGTAAATTGCTCATAAGTTCTCCAAAGTGAAGAGACTGTATATATGTCTTAATTGATAATTTGATGTGAATATATGTATACCATATGTCACTGCTAGCTTTTTTGATGCATTAAGTTTTTTAGAATATATAGTAGATGAAAATTATATTTATTGCTAAATAAACATTTATAACATGTATTTATATATTTACAAATATATAAATATATATTGCCTAATAATCAGTGGTACTTTCTCTGTCAATGATGTTTTTCTTTTTTCCTAACAGAAACCAGTCATCCTTTGGTTCTTTTTTAAGAAATAAAGTTGGATTTCTGATTTGAGCTTCAGGCTCAAGTGCATTTATAATATACAGTCCTCTTGTTTTTTTATTTGCTCTGTTTCATATGCAGGGTGGATAAAAATTACTTAACTTTTTATATTTATGTAAATTTATTTAAAATTAAATTAAAATTTACTACCATATGCCTCATGGGCTAAACATAATATAGACTATTATAATCATTTATATAAATTGGTTTTAAAAACCAGTTCAATATGTTGAATCAATATGTCATGAATTTCATATCTATATAGTTGTCATCCTAGTAAATTCCATGACATGTACTTTTACAGCATACAGATTTTAAATAAAATTGAATAGACTTTTCTAGCCTGCATTATGGAGGAACTTCTGTTATCATCCAGTCGACTGATTTAATATTAGAAAAGAACCATGATGCTTAAATGTGAACCAGCCAGATTTTGTATGTCTATCAAATCTTTTAGGATTGGGTTTTTATCTTTCAGTGATATTTGCTGATTATTCTCCGTTTGCAGATTTTTAGATGATGTAGGATAACATGAAAATAAATATTTACTTCAAGAGGTTATTCAGAGAGTGCCCTTGTTCTCTTTTTGTGGGTATTTGCAAGTGTATGGCTACAAATCTTTATGAAACATCAGGGTAATTACAAGGCATCTTTAAACCCATATACCTGTGTATTTTGTCAATTAATGAAGAGTAAAAGCACATCTTATGTGGTATGCAGGGCAGATCTGTGACTTTTTTGAAATTAAAATGCATCAACATTCAGATAGTTGTGGAGCAGTAGTTTATTAGGAATACCAAATGCTGTATAGCTACATGAGTAAACATTTAAACATGAGTAAAACTTGGGCAATTTTAAGATAGAAAGAAGAGATAAAAGGAAATATTGGGAGAAGAAAACAGGCAATATATAATGTTATATGTTAATATTATATGTTATCCTTGAGCAAAAACCTAGAACAATAGTAATGAATTATAAAATATTAAATATGTTGCCTATTGCCAATACAGAACAAAAAGTTCCTTTCTATTCTTAAAAGATCTTCTTAAGATTTAAATTTTAATTACTTAAATTCTGGTAAAAATTTCAAATAAGGGAGATTTAGTATAATCAACTTATATATTTGTCATTGACTTTGAATCTTAACCAGTGCAATATCCTAGTTTTACTGTGAAATTATAAAAATTAGTTCTTTTATTAGTAAAATTTAATGGTTATACTACTGAATGCTTAACATATTTAATATTTAATATTTAATATATAAACAAAAGCAGTTTCCACCACCTCTTTGACAATGTTCTCTTTTTGTAACCAAACTATGTTAATGTGGTTGACCTGCAGTTAGTCTTTATGGTTATAAAGAATTAGAATAATCTATTTTTAAAGAGTAATATATACCTTTCTAGCAACCTCTCTGTCATTCATTTGCTAAATATAAATTAGTACTGAAAATATACATATATTTTATATTCTTAGAGAATTTTTCCTAAACAGTTGCCTGTTAGGGTCATTTGTTCTAAAATATTATTCCTCCTACATTCAAAAATAAATGAAAAATGTAGGAGGGTGTTCACTTTTTACGTTGCCATTCTAAATGCTTGCTAGAACATTATTATCAAAGCCTGTGATGCTCTCTGAAGAGAAGAGTTTGGAAGGAAAGCAGAATTAGTATACTCTTGTTGTTTTGATTTAGTAGGTCAGGGTTTTTAATTAGTTTTGTGTAACCTGAGAATTTTATACCTGGATGCTTATTCTTGAATATCTTTTGGTCTTTTATACTTGTGTGGTTCTTACCTTGTCATATATAGGTATATTTTGTTTATTTAGAACAATTTCTAATTGTCTTCAGAAAGCATCAAAGACTGAAGACTAGGTAATTTATTTTCAATGTGTAGTATTAACTGCTGCGCTGTATATACATTTTATATTTATGTCAGGAAAGGGTTGCAGAGAGGTGCTTTAGAACCACCTTTTCAGCTCTAAATAGCTATTGTGTACATATGGTAAGGTACTGCTGCTTAACAATTAGTAACTGCTTTGATGAAACTAAATTACATGTTTCAGTTCCCATCAGGAAGTCGCTTCACATATCTGTATTAATGTATTCAAGGATCGAGAAGGAAAGTTAATTTTCCAGCTTAAATATTTAATTCAAGCTTAAAATTTAGTCTGTAATTAGAGCTCCCAAATGGCAGGAACATGGAGTATTTGTCCATTTTAATTAGATTGTTGTTTACCTATTAATTATATATCATATCTTGTCATATAGTTTTGATGGTAACAGATGGTGCTAGGAGTTAGTAAGGGTTTGAACAAAATAAGATTCCACATGATTTATTAAGTTGCACTTTATTAGTGAGTGGTCTGCTTTAGTCAGGTTATTCTCCCAAATAAGGACTGTGAAACATTTCACTAATTTTGGTAATTATTCTTTTGTGGACTCTTAAGAAATATTGAGCATAAAAAGTCTGAGATGAGAGATGTCTATTTAGAAACAAAATGATTGACTTGAGGCATCTTTATATTTAAGGAATATGTATTACCAAATCATATAATTGGTATGAAGTTTAGTGTATTTTGGTAGGACAATGTTAGGGAAGCAAAATTTCATTTATTGGTAAAAATGTAGGCATAGGGAATGTTTTATGTATGTATACAAAATTATGATTTAGGATAGGAAAATAATAAGATGGTGATTTAGTTATGTATATCAAAGACATTCCTTTCCTGACTTTTGAATTTAACAGAAGGACTAGGTTCTTTGTTTACCAAAATATTCTAAGAGCAATCTCTAGTGTCTAGTGAAGTTGAACAACAGAATTTCCATATTCAAAAAGTAAATGTCAACTAAATAGAAAGGCCTTCTAAGTTTGTTTATTCAAGATTTTATTAATTTTTCTGGTTACCTTCTCAGCTTTCTAAAAGGAATAAATTTTATATATGTATATATGCATATATTTGTGAAGGGATACAGACAGTAAAACAGAGAGAAGAGGAAAAGGGAGAAAAGGAGGGCTTAAAATTTTAGGCTTTTAGTTGTAGGTAGTTTATTTAAAATTTATTGGAATCCTTAATATCATTAGCTTTGGTTTGTGTTACTATTTATTAACTCTTAAGATTCTTATTTTGAAATTGATGATCAGTGTTTTATAGCAAAAAGTAAACAGAAGGCCCTACTTTTATTAATTTCAAGATTTGCTCCAGAAGGAGATCCCTGATTCCTGTGTATCAGATCTTCAAAACTGTGGCCTTCTGTTACCTGTTACCTTCAGTAAGCAGCTTTGTTTTTGTTAGTTGTGTTTTGTCTTGTCTTGTTTTTGTATTTTAGTTTGTCCCTACTTATCAGTTTTTAGAAATAAAATCTGCCTCTTGGTGTCAAAACTATTAATAATTCTTTGTGGTGGGGTGATATTTTAACGTAAGTGCATAATTCCACATGTTCACAGCAGACTGTTAGATGTGTAATCCATGAACTCTTAGTGTGTACAAAATGCTCACATAACTGAATATATTAAGCACTTAAGCTTATCTATGTTACAGAATTGAGATTTTTATCACTATATATTACAGTGTCTTTAAAACTGTTTGATTTGTTCAGGAAAGAACTAAGTGATTTTTTTTCTCTACTGAATGAGGAAATTGTCACTTTAATGTGGCTTTAGTTTCATGTCTTTCCTCCATAGAATACTGAGTGCTTAAAAAGCAATCTCAAATATTGTGCTATAATGTTATAATATAGGAAGGATACTGCAGTATAGTTATAGTAATTAAAGAGACTAGTGGAGGAAAAAATTATTTTTCATTTAGAATACCTGTAACCTTAGCTTCAAAGTTTGAATTTTTAACATTTCTTCCCTTTGTGAAAATGTGGGACTATATTTCCTTTGGCAAAGTTTTTCAAATGTAACATGCACTAATTTTCAAAAAAAGAATACTAAAAGCATGTAAATTACTCTAATTCGAAAAGTTATCCTTTATAAAGGAATGAGGAGATTATTTCTTTTTGTTAAAGCATGCGAAATATCATATACATTGGTTGTGTTGTTGTATCTGAGGCAGTAAATAAATAAAAAAACTATTTGTTATTGTCAACAGAAACAGCAATTGAAAATAGAAATGAGGTTTTCTTTGCAGTTGATTCTTTTCAGCTCCTGGCATATCACTTTGCCCTTTGGAAAGACTTTTAGCCAGCCATGTATATATTTACCTTTTCCAAAGAAAATTGTAGTACTGATTACTTTTTCTGTAATTGTTATGGTCTTTCTTTTCTTAAAATAGCAATATATGAAAAATATTTAGGAAAATGTAATGATTGATGAATTAGTCTTACTACTTAATACTGCTTTCAATGAACATAATCAATTAACTGATACTCCTTAAGGACTTTAAACATAGTACTCAAAAACTGTTACTGAATGAACAGCTAATGTGCTTTGGAGTAGTGACCATTTGGGAAAAGATGATTGTAGGATTGACCTCCTAGTGATATACAATCAATATTTTTAGACAGTGTCTTAAAAAAGTTAATAGGTTCCATTAAATGCAGTTCCTCAGACACATAAGTTTCCCCAGAACAGGTTTTAGTAGTAATAAGTACGACAATAACAACTACATACTAATTATTCCAAACATTAAAGAACAGAGGTTTTTTGTTTTTTGTTTTCTAGTAGAAAAACCTAACTTTAGAGTTCTCAACTTTCAGTTTTTTCTAATATAATTGAGCAAAAGCACAACAAAAATGAATATATGATATTGATTTTTGGGCTCATTTTATTTTTTTCTTCTTTTTTTCCCACTCGTGGTACTGCTATGCATTGTGACAGGTTCAAAATTAAAAATAATCTGTAAGCAGGACGTTCAGGTCATCATGATTTGATGTCTGGATGCTGATTTGTTTTTAACATATAGGAAAAAAAGATAGCCATTTGTCTATGCTGACTACTTAAGAGAGAGGTGAGGATTTGATGAGATCCTCAGCAGTAGTGGTAGGGCATACATAGGGCATCAACTAGCATGGTGGGTAGGATGGGTGAATGCAGATTCTAAATATATTAGAAGTTCCTTGCCTGGAACTCCTACCTCCTTCTTTCTTCAAGAATCAGTTCAAATTTATTTCTTTCATAAAATATTTTAGCTTGTACATTCATTGTCACTTTATACACTAATCATGTTGAATTATAATTGTTTACATGTCTTTTTGATAAAACTGTAGGCCCATGAAGCTTAAGGGGGGGTAGTAATTTATTTATATTTTTGCCTCCAATGTTTTCAGCCAATGATTTGATTCATGGTAGATGCGTAATAAATGCTGGTTAAAAAATGAATAAAAGTATTTCACTTTATAGGGTATGGCTATCATGAAAGAGAATGCAGTGGATCTGTGAGGAGCCCTGTAAAGTTTTTCAACATTTAAGTAATGATAAAAATATTTTTATAAAGTAATGTCTGGGGAGGTCGTTTTTTTCCTCCAATTTGCTTTTCCAGTTTAAACTATCTTTATTTTTTGTTAATGTATAAGTACTCCATGTTTTTGCTAAAATAGTCAAGCAATACAGAAATGTATGAAGTTAAAAATCACCTGTAAGGCCGGGCACGGTGGCTCACGCCTGTAATCCCAGCACTTTGGGAGGCCAAGGCGGGCGGATCACAAGGTCAGGAGATCGAGACCATCCTGGCTAACACGGTGAAACCCCATCTCTACTAAAAATACAAAAAATTAGCCAGGCATGGTGGCGGGTGCTTGTAGTCCCAGCTACTCGGGAGGCTGAGGCAGGAGAATGGCGTGAAGCCAGGAGGCGGAGCTTGCAGTGAGCTGAGATCGGGCCACTGCACTCCAGCCTGGGCGACAGAGGGAGACTCCGTCTCAAAAAAAAAAAACAAAAAGCAAAACAACAACAACAACAACAAACCACCAGTAATTCTTTCCCCAGTGATGACCATAACCCTTTGGAATATGTCCTTCCAGACTCCTTTTTAAAAATATGTTTGTCTTCTCTCATTTCCTTTTTAAAATTTTATAAGCCCTTTCTAAAGATACTGTTTTGAAATCTTAATTCTTTACTCTTCACATTGTGAATCTATATGCTTATATTATACAGAATGTACTTTGATAATTCCAGGTGACATTTTCAGACCTTAAATTTAACTTTACTCCATTGTGAAATATATTTTTGCCTTTGCTTCTATGATATTATACCTTCCTGATTTTCCTGATTCATTGTGTTGTATTCCTCAAGATCTAGTGCTTTTCTCTTCTCACTGTACCCTTTTCTTGGTAATCTAGTCTGTGTCTATGACTTCAGTTAACCACTTTGTATGCAAGACTCCCAAGTTAACAGATCCAGCCTAGGCTATTGTTATGACCTCCAGGCCCGCATATCGAACTGTCTATTTGATGTCGCTTTTCTTGGATTCCATGATGGTTCCTCAAATTTGACGAGTCTAGAATTAAATTTATTATATTCTTCCTTTGTTCAGACCTTCTCTGTCTAGTATTCCCAATTTTAGTCAAGAATATCTTTCTATCCAGTTGTGCAACCTGAAAACTCTCTCTTACTCACTATAACTAATCCATCAACAAATATCCCCTCATCATTTACATAACTGTGATATACTTAACGGATTTGTTTAGGACTTAGTTTTAATCCGTTGATCTGTATGTCTCTCTTTACACAAACCTTACACTTCTAAGTAAGAGGATTTATTGTTTTTCTGCATTACAGGCTATTCCCTTTATATCATTATTCTTTTAAAAATTGTAGGTATTCTCAGACAATCTACATAGACTTCAGAATCTTCCTGCCATCTTCTGTCTCACAGTCCCTTTGGAATTTTTATTAGATTTGCATTAGATGTATTGATTATAGAAAATTTATATATCCCCAATAATGAGCACTCCCATCCAGGAATATGTTGTGCATCTTGATTTGCCATTTGGGTCCTTCAAACAAGTCACACTTTTTTTTATATCTAGGTTTTCACAATGCACCAAGACTGTTGTTGCCCTTGTGCTGGGTTATTTTAGTTATGGTTGGTATTGGTTTGTCTGGTGTTTAGCACAGTCCCTGGCATATCACTCACAGTAAATATTCAGTTTTGAGCAGTGTTTAGTGTGTAGGGAATCTTTCTTTCTTTTTTTTTTTGTTTTAAGTCATGCAGTCTTACTCATTTTATGATTTAAAAAATTTTTAATTTGATTGTCTTGAATTTTTATAGACACTATTAGGTGCAAATTATAATTTTGTCTTCCTTTTAAAATTTATACTTCTAATTTCTTTTACTTGACCTATTGGGTTGGGTAAAATCTCTCTAACAATGTTGAATTAATAGGATTGGCATTAATAGCTAATATCTTTAGGTGTCTGTTTTTAAATGTCAAAATCCATTTATGTTTTGCCATTATAAATACTATTTGTGGGTTTTTTTTCACCCTAATGCTGTATTGACCAATGGAAGTTTTATATTTTGTTTGCTTAGTTTATTTTTATTTTAATTTAATTAATTAAATTTTTTTTAGAGATGGGGTCTCACTCTGTCATCCAGGCTGGAATATAGTGGCACAATCATAGCCCATTGTAGCCTCCATCTCAAGGACTCAGGGGATCCTCCCTTCTAGGCCTCCCAAGTAGCTGGGATTACAGGTATGTGCCATCATACTCTGCTAATTGAAACAAAGTTTTTTTTTAATCAAAGGTTTGCCATATTCAGTGACACATTGTATGGTCTTTTTTCCTTTAGTTGACGTACATAATCAGTTAATAGACTTTCTAATCTTTAACTGCCGTTGCATTTTTGGAAAGATTACTTCTTGTTCGTGATGTTTTGTGAGATCGTTCCTCTTGTGCTCTCTTTGTCACGTTTTGGGGTTAGGATCATGCCAACATAAAATGAACTGGGACAGTTTCTTTCTTTTTGGAAATTTGTCCTTTCTTAGAACAGATTTGTCCTTTCTTATTTTTTATTTTATTTAGGTCTTCAAATTCGTTGGCCTAAAGCTGTACATAATACTCCTCACCCTCCCACTCCAGTGTTTAAATAATCTTATTGAGGCCTGGTATTATATTATTTTTCTTGCTGTTACTAACAATACTTTATGTTTTTTCGCCTTCCACTTGGTCAACTTATCAAAATTTAGTCTATTTTATTGAGCTTGCAAAGAAGGAAATAACTAGCTTGTTTGCTTCTCTGTCTGCTAATTTATTTGGTTTATTTTGTTTTTATAATCTTCTTAAGATAAGTGCTGGCTCATTTATTTGTTATATTTTCTTTTGTTTTACATTTAACAGAGTGTTAATCTATGATTTTTTTGCTCTTACTAGAGCTTTGATTGAACCCTCTAAGTTTTTATGTATATATGTAAAAAAGTGTATCATATGTATGATATGTGTATGAAATTAATTTGCTTTAATTAGCTTTTAACCTTTTCATTATAACATAGATCACAGATACAGGAAACCATTCAAAACAAATATATGTCTTTGTGAATTATTTTAAGGTAAACATGCTTGTAATTATTACTTAGGTCAAGAAATAGAACTTTGCCAGCCACTGCAGAAGCTCTTCCATGTGTTCTGTGCCAATCACAGCCCTCTTTTTCCCTCCAAAAGTAACTTCTGACTTTCAGAATAATAATTTATTGCTGTTTCTTTATGGTTTTGTGACTTAGGTGTGCGTCTCTAGACACTATAGTTTAGTATTGTTCATGTTCATTTCAAAAAACTATTTTTCTTTTTTTTTTTGAGATGGAGTCTTGCTCTGTCGCCCAGGCTGGAGTGCAGTGGTGTAATCTCTGCTCACTGCAACCTCTGCCTCCTGGGTTCAAGTGATTCTCCTGCCTCAGCCTCCCTAGTAGCTGGGATTACAGACGCGGGCCACCACACCCAGCTAATTTTTGTATTTTTAGTAGAGATGGGATTTCACCATGTTGGTCAGGCTGATCTTGAACTCCTGACCTCATGATCCACCTGCCTCAGCCTCCCAAAGTGCTGGGATTACAGGTGTGAGCCACTGTGCCCGCCCCCACCCCCCCACCCCCCCCACCCCCTTTTTTATTTTAAAGACAAGGTTTTACTCTGTTGCCCAGGTCAGAGTGCAGTGGCATAATCATAGCTCACTGCTGCCTTTGACTCCTGGGCTCAAGTGGTCCTCCTGCCGAAGCCTCCTGACTAACTAGGACTACAGATGCATACCACCATGGCTGGCTAATTTTTCAATTTTTTTAGAGACAGGGTGTCTCACTTTGTTGCCCAGGCTAGTCTTGAACTCCTGGCTTCAAGTGATCCTCCCAACTTGTCCTTCCAAAGTGACAGGATTACAGGGGTGAGCCACTGAGTCTGGACTATATTTGCCTTTGAAGACTTTCTTAAACAATAGGTTTTCCCTCCAGCCCTTTCTTTTCTTTATATGTTATTCACTGAAGTACCTGAGTTGTTTGACCTGCTGAGTTCCTTGTAGTCTGGATTTTGTTGATCTTATCTTCATGGTGAAGTTAAACATTTTGTTCTATATTTTTTTCTAAGTTGGCAGGTACAGTCAGAGTTTGATTGCATTTAAACTTAATACCTTAGATAGGACTATAGGTGCCATTGTATTTTCTCATCAGGAGGCACATAGTATCTTTTTAAAATTTTAAATGTTGGCAGGTATTGATTCTCAAAGCCTGCATCCATTAACTCATCACATCATATGTTATATAGTGTTTTTGTTATATAAAGTAACTAGAAATGAAATGTTTCAATTTGATTATCTAATAAGGACTTTTTTATCATTAAAAAAATTCTAGATTTGGCCGGGCGCGGTGGCTCACGCCTGTAATCCCAGCACTTTGGGAGGCTGAGATGGGCGGATCATGAAGTCAGGAGTTCGAGACCAGCCTGGCCAATATAGTGAAACCCCGTCTGTACTAAAAATACAAAAAATTAGCCGGGCATGGTGGTGGGCGCCTGTAATCCCAGCTACTCGGGAGGCTGAGGCAGGAGAATCGCTTGAACTCAGGAGGTGGAGGTTGCAGTGAGCCGAGATCGCGCCGTTGCACTCCAGCCAGGGCAACAGTGCAAGACTCCACCTCAAAAAAAAAAAAAAAATTCTAGATTTGTATTGTGGTCAGTGAATGTGAATTCCACATTCTCACAATGTATGAACATGATCTTTATCTCCTCTTACATAGGAAAATTTGCAAATATCCTGTGGCATTTGTAAAGATTATCTTATTTTCCTTGTCATTTAAATGTTTTAGGCCGGGCTTAGTGGCTCATGCCTGTAATACCAGCATTTTGGTGGGAGGCCGAGGTGGGCAGATCACTTGAGGTCAGGAGTTTGAGACCAGCCTGGCCAACATGGTGAAACCCCATCTCTACCAAAAATAAAAAAATTAGCTGGGTGTGGTGGCCATGCCTGTAATCCCAGCTACTTGGGAGGCTGAGGCAGGAGAATCGCTTGAACCTAGGAGGCAGAGGTTGCAGGGAACCGAGATGCCACTGCACTCCAGCCTGGGCAACAGAGCGAGACATTGTCTTAAAAAAAAAAAAGTTTTACATTTATATAGCTATTAAAAATGAAGTCTTATTTATTTATTTATTTATTTATTTATTTATTTATTTATTTAAGAGAAAGAGAATAGAAAATAGACCGTAAAATAGTTAGGAAATTGATGCGGAAAATATGGGGAATGAAAGATCTAGTTTCTATTTTGTGATTGAAGGCTGAGAGTGTGGTTAAACATGTGATTTAGAACAGGGGTTGATAAAATGTGGCCTATGAGGCAAATCTGGCCTGGCATCCATTTTTGTACAACCTACAAACCAAGAATGGTTTTATGTTTTTAAGCAGTTTAAAAATTCAAGGTAGGAATGCTATTTCTTGACTTATGAACATTATATGAAATTCACAGTTGTGTCCATAAAGTTTTATTGTAACACAGCGATGCTTATTAGTTTACAGCAAAGTTAAGTAGTTGCAACAGGTACCGTATGGCCCACAGAGCCTAAAATATTTACTATGTCTAGTTCTTTTTCAGAATAATGTTGCCAATATCTAGCTGAGAACAACCCCTTTTTCCTCATCTTTCTCACTCCCATTTAATCTGTTATTTACAATAAATAATTTCTTGTGGGAGAACCTTTTGAAAAATATTCCCATATATAACTGTATGAATTCAACCTGTTCATGACTATTAGTTTTTGATCACATTGAAATTCATTTTTTTTTTGGCCTTTTTAATTATTTTATTATTTATTATTATTGGATACTTTTAAAATAGACGTCCATTTTATATTGACTATGTTATTAAATCAGTGGCTTTTCCTAAATGCTTTTTAGACAGTCTTGGAAATTATTACTATTAAATTGTAATTTAAGGTGATAATTTTATATTGTATAGTTGGTTACATTTGTGTTTTCGATAAAGATTTCCTTATTTACATAAAGTCACATTGCAACTTAAGTAAACAAATTGTTGAAATCATTCAGAGAGCAAATCCTCTCAGGTTTTGGGATAGGATTGTGATTTTATTAAGGATTAAATTTTAGAGTTGACTTTCGTTTCTTATAATGTCATAGTTTATTGTTGTTTTTGGGAGCTATAAAATAGAATTATAGTAGAACAAGGGTTCTTGAAAAAGTACTCTGGTAATATGTATATGGGTAGAGAGAAGAACTTGGTTGTTGTAAACCATGCATATGGGTTACTCTAATCCACAAGAGATAGGTTTTGCATCATGAAAATTTCTAATGTGTTCATAACATGATTGTGCTGGGTAATCAGAAAGCCAGGATTGACTCATTCCTAGAAATTCAGTATACCCCTGTTTTGTTCTGGTGTGTAGCTGTGTCTTTCTTTGTGTCTGTATCCTGGTTGTTTTACTAAAATTTCTGATATTTATGTCCTGATAAATTTTAAAATGTTAATTTTTAACATTTAAAAAAAATTTACCTGTGGCTGTTACTTGGTTCAGATACAAAGAACAAAAATTAATTGGGCATGGTTGCATGTGTCTGTCGTCCCAGCCACTAGGGAAGGTGAGGTGGGAGGATCACTTGAGCATGGGAGGTTGAGGCAGCAGTGAGCACTGACTATGCCACTACACTCCAGCCTGGGTGACAGAGTGAGACCCTGTCTCAAAAACAACAATAACAACAACAACAACAAAACAAACAAAACAAAGAATGCCAGAAGGTAGACCATAAATGGAAGTTGCAATGAAAGCAAGCAAAATATATTTCCATTTTAATGCTTGTTAGCAGCCAATTGCATTGTTAAACTTTATATTTTTATTTGGAAGAGTGACGTATTGGCACACAAACTTCTTATCCTCAAAAACATACATCCAAATGGAATGTTATTTTATGTAAGCTATTGTGTGGCAAAGTAGCTCTGAGAAAAGGGAGCCTATCACTCTTGGTTTTTTTTCTCCCATAGGAGAAAGGCCATATAAAGCCAAAGGTTTCATAGCTATCTTGTTTCTAAGATTGTTCATGGAAAATTTCTTAATTTTTATTATGATCAATTATTGATGTATAAATATCTGGTTCTATTTACCAACAAATAGTCAGAATTGATACCAGCTCTTTGACCAATCGGTTAAACATTTGTCAGCACTAATATGCTTTCCGTTCATGTTAAGCAGTTGTTTTTATTTTTTATTTTTATTTTGTGTTGAGGAAGGAAGGTACTTTAGGTTGTGTGACATGAATTTTGTAGCAATATAAAAATGTAAATTTGCATTGGCTTTTCCTACTCTGACTTTTCCTACATGTGTGTTTGCCAGTGTCTTAAATGGGTTTCTTCTACTTCTTTATCCTTTTATTTCTGTTTGTATTTGTCAAAACAAAAGAAGTGGTCAGTGAGTATAGTTCACTTCTGTATGTAAATTATTGTTCTAAGGCAGTTACTAATGGTAACTTCATGCTCTTAATGGTTCTGTAGTGTATAACAATCATTTATGGAAAGTTTTCCTAAGTAAATTGTTAATAAAAATAATTACATTATCAAAATTTGAAAATGAGTTACCTTTTTGATAAATCAGAGCTAATTTAAGATTATCTTTTAAAAATGTCACTCATGATCAGTTGCATTCTATTAAGCTTTCAGGGATGAGACAGAAAGGTATGCAATAAGACATGCCAAAATCAAACCTTATGCTCTTGGAGATTATTCCGATATTAGCTTGTAAGATGGCATCGAGAGGAGAAACCAAAGGTGTAGAGGCAGGCTTAGTAGTTATTGTAATGTCTGTGGTAAGCAATGAGGAGAGCCTAAATTGAGTAGTGACTAGTCATGAAAAGGTGAAGGTGATGATGAAAATACAGGAAATGGAAATGAATTTTAAACCAATAGAAATTTCTTATTTTTTTGTAGGCTTAAAAACAAACTAGGCTAAGCACGGTGGCTCATGCCTGTAATCCCAGCACTTTGGGAGGCCAAGGCGGGTGGATCACCTGAGGTCAAGAGTTCACAACCAGCTTGGCCAACATGGTGAAACCCTGTCTCTAACTAAAAATACAAAAAAACTAGCCAGGTGTGGTGGTACATACCTGTAGTCCCAGCTACTTGGGACACTGAGGCAGGAGAGTCACTTAAACCTGGGAGGCAGAGGCTGCAGGGAGCTGAGATTGCGCCACTGCCTGGGTGACAGAGCGAGACCCTGTCTCAAAAAAAAAAACCAAACTATTAAATATCAGCAATTTCAGTGGTTAGACATGTAAACCAAAAATAAAATTCTAAGCCCCCAGTCAACTGAATGGATCCTCTTGTTGTCCAAGGGGATTCCAAAGAACCCCGAAAAACTTGCTCAGGCCATGACAGGAGTGGAAAGGTCGGTCATGGCTTGTTTGTACTCTTCTTGCTTTGGAGTTCAGGCACAAAACTGAGCAGGATTAACATTAAAATAGAGATTAGAAGACTGACAAAACAGACTCTTTGTAGCACTAAGATAACAAATACCACCCTGATTGTAGAATAGCATCACATGACAGATAGCTGGCCCTGTAAGAAATCAAAGCATTTTACCCCATATTTAACATGTTTTGAAATGGCCCTTCAGGGTTATCTCTTGTGGGAGAAGTTTACATTCTGAATAGAATCACAGTCCCATTCCTTTCCCAGCTGTTTTTCTGATCCTGAAGAGATTAGCTGGGAGTCCAATACCTTTTAAAGATTTAATAGGAGAAACAGTTGCCATCTATTGCCTCTGAAGGTGACCACTTAACTCTTTCAGCTAATTGCCAACCAGAAAATCTTTGAATCCACCTATGACCTGGAAGCCCCCTTGCTTTGAGATGCCCCGCCTTTCTGGACAGAACCAGTGTATACCTCACATATATTGATTCATGTCGTATGTATCCCTGAAACGTATAAAATCAAGCTATAACCCAGCCAACTTGGGAACATGTTCTTAGGACCTCTTGAGGCTGTGCCATGTGTCGTGTTCCTTAACTTTGGCAAAATAAACTTCTAAATTGATTGAGACTTGTCTCAGATACATTTTGGATTACAGAGTTAATAAATTCATTGTCAACTTGCATTAGAAAAAAAAAAGCACAAGGCCTGGCGCAATGGCTCATGCCTGTAATCCCAGCACTTTGGGAGGCCTCGGAGGGTGGATCACAAGGTCAGGAGATCGAGACCATCCTGGCCAACATGGGGAAACCCCATCTCTTCTAAAAATACAAAAATTAGCTGGACGTGGTGGCACGTGCCTGTAATCCCAGCTACTTGGGAGGCTGAGGCAGGAGAATCGCTTGAACCTGGGAGGCGGAGGTGGCAGTGAGCCAAGATCGCGCCACTGCACTCCAGCCTGGCGACAGAGTGAGACTCTGTCTCCAAAAAAAAAAGAAAAAAAAAAGCACAGATATTAAATATATGAAAAGAAGAGATAATGGAAGGGCTTTATGAATTACAAGGAAAGTGTCAGTGACACAAGCATGGAAAAATTTTAGGGAGAAAGTAGATGTGGTTTTTAGTACCCAAATTCTACATGCCTTTTAGGATCCAGGCCAAATCCCATTTGTGTAAAGTTTTTACTCAGTACCCAAGTGCAGAAAAGTGCTCCATGATGGGGGAGAATAAAGAATGTATATATATTCGTCAGTAACCTTTGTTGGTTTTCTAGAACATGTTCCTGAGCATAACATAACAAAAGAATAATAGGAAAGTAGAGTTGTATCCCTGTGCTTCACCTCAACCAGAGTATGATCAAACTAAGCCTCTTAGATAAAACTTCCTGCCTACAGTAGTGTTTTCTTTTGCCATTTCACTATCCTTTGAGGACATGTACCAGCTTCACCCCAGGAGAGCTTCCCCACTGGTTTCATTAGCTGTAGCAGCCATTAGAACTCTGACTGGTCTCCCACATTACTCCTCTGTGAGTTGCGTTATAATTTCTTTGAAAGATTATTTCCAAACGATGTTTCGGGTGAGTTCCTTTAAAAGAATGGGTTAGTGAAATGGTAAGTAATGGGCTTGGTTAATGGCTTTTTATATTGACTGATAACTTCTTCTCGATGACCTCAAGCTGTTATGTACATTTTAGGTTATTCAATGCAGTCTTTTCTCACCAAATATGTTACGCTGCTGTAGAATAGGGATTCTATCTTATATGTCCTTGTATTCCTTAATTTAGGAGACAGATGAGGTGAAAGTTGACTAAAAATAGTACATGCCATAGCAACAGAAGATACTACATCCTTAAACTGATGTAGTAGGCTGAATGTTTAGGGAATAGATGTTGACAGGATTTAAAAGAGGGAAGGAAGGAGCACTTGTCCATAGAAAATTCAACAAGTTCCCTATTGGTAAATACTTGGATTGTTGTCAACATTTACCTTCTGTAAACAATATTGTAATGAATTATATAGGTCCTAAGTCTCTTATCTGAACCCGCAAGGGGACTAAATGTTTTGGTATTCATAATTTTCGGGATTTTAGAATTGTTAACATGATACATGTTCTAAAATTACAGAATACTTCCAGTGGAGGCAGCACTCAGTAAACAAATAAGTTACTATTTCTGATGGGAAATGTGTGATTATTCACACTGTTGGTTAAATAAAGACCATAAATAGCTTTATATCAATTCAAGTCAAATTTTGTTGCAAAAACAACTTTGTGTCAAAGTTAGGATATTGCTTGTGGCTTTTGGAGATTTGGGACATGTACATGTATATGTGTGTGCTGTTAGACTTGCAGGAATAATTTCCAGTTTGGATTTTCTGGATCAAGAGAAAATACATTTGTAGTTTTGTTAAATAGTACAAATCCCCCTCCCTTGGTGTTGTACCATTTCCCACTTTTTTCAGCAATGTGTGGAGGGAAAGCTGGTCTTTCCCAGTGTTACTACTAATGTGTGTTGCCAGACTTTTGGATTTTTGCCAGTGTAACAAGTAAAAAATAGAGTCTCATTGTAGTTTTACAAGGAACATTTTAAAAGATAAGAATTGCAGTTCTTACGGCATTGGCTAAGGACTTTGTGTATTGACTGGTGACCTCTTTACAGTGACTATGGAGAGTTCTTTAAATAGCAGCAGGGACACATGACACCATTCCCTCTCTTTCTTACCCATCTCTCTTTTGTCTCAAATATGGTGCCCCAAGTATATTTGTGCTTAGTTTGTTAATCTAATAAAGAGTGAACACCTATCATGTAGTCAATTTTGTATTTTTCACTGAGTTTGTATAATAACAGTATATTTTCTGTCTCCCAGGCAGGATTTCAGGCTAAAACATTAATAGTAAACAAAAACACTGGTAAATGCAAAATTTTCATGTTATGCGTTAGGATATACTATTTCTCTAGCCCTGGAATTCTGGGTTTATTCTAAAGCTCAGTTCTGCCTTTGGGCCTCTGTATTACCTGTTTTTTCTCACTGGAATAAATAACCTTCATCCAAACTCCCATGACACACTCCTTTTTTTGTCACTCAACTCTGTTTAAATGTCACCTCTTCAGATATCTGAATACCCAGTCTAAAATAGACCCCATTCTCTCTCCATCTCATCAAGTTTTTGAAATTTTTATCATAGCTATTAGCACCACCACCTGGTGTTTTTATATTTGTTTATTTTCTGTCTCCCACCAGTAGCATTTAAGCTCTATTTGGTCAGAGACTAGTGTCTTATTTAGTACTATGTCCTAGGGCCTAGAATAGTGCCAGGCATGTGTTCCATTTTTAGTAATTGCTCTTGGAATGAATGTCTTCTTTCATGATTTGCCTTTCTGCTTACTTCAACCTCCAGAATGTTCTTCCCCTCAACCTGGTCTAGTCAACTCCTATACATCCTTCAGTGTGCTGTTTGATTTAGGAAGATGATTTATACAATTTATTCAGAAACTAATAATTATTTTGATTTTCCTTTGAAATGTTTCCAAAATTCTCTACTTGAATTATGATTTTGAAGCATAAGGTCTCTAACAGGAGGGAGCTTTGTCCAGCCATGTTAGTTCCTTTGCTTTATAAAGCTTACTTCTTTGATACTTCGGTGATTGTTATTACCTTTTTTTTTCCTCTCTTAAGATCATAGGTCCTTGCGTTAATCATCTGGAAGGACTGATGTTCTGTATATTCAAATTTTACTTGTTGAGTAACAGTTTTCACATATTAGAGACAGCCTAAGGGAAAAAAGTTACATAAAACTACAAATGTATACTGCTCAGAAACAAGGTTTCCCATGCCATTGCTCAGGTGCTGCAGATGTTGAAGATGGTATCAACACATACCATATGTGTTAGAAAATAAAAGGGGTAAGGGCAGAAGTTTAAGGAATCAGAAAAACTTCATCTGTGAATTTCTTCTTATTATAAGTTTAAACTAGACATTATGCCTTATTTTAATACGCAGTTGTTTTTTGTGTTTATATGTTTTATGTTTTGATCACTGTTCAGTATTTAAACTCCTTCAAATGTGCAAAGATTAAATGTTTAATAAAAATTGCTTGTTGTTTTCAACATCTGTGTTCAGAGAACAATGGCCCACTGGAGTGCAGAAAGCTTGTAAAGTTTTCAAATGTATTGAGAATGACAGAAAGTTCAGTGAAGAGTTTGCTTCCCTCATTACAGAACTACTTCTGTGGCTGCGATTACACTAAGAGCATCTTTAATTGCTTTAAAATCTGAATGCATGATAAGAATGGATTAATTTGATTTTTCTGTTACTACAAGTAGCAGATGGTTTATGTCTTAGGAATGCTCATGTTGTAAAATGAGATCCCCAGCTCATCCGTGATTGGTCACTGTTAATGAAGCATGCTGTGCTGATTATTGATTTAGAAAATGAGGATGACATGAGTATTGTGTGTGTTGCTGTAATAAATTAAAGAGGAGTATTTTAATAGCCAGCAGACATACACCTTAAATAACATGAAATATTTGATTTTCTATTCAGGTGGTCTCTGCCCTGTCAAACTAATTTTATTGTTTATTAAAAAGATATACTTTTATAGTTTCAGCTAACAAGCAGATGGTCGTCTTTACTTATTTCTGTTTTGTATTGCTGTATGACCGATCAGATGCATGATAGGAACCCAAATTAGCTTGTTGTCTGCAAAGCAATGGTGTAGCCATGGGAGGAAATCTTTTGCTGTATGTGTGTATATTAGAGAGAGTGCATGTTTATGCACTTAAATACACACATATACACACACACACACACACAGCTATTTACTGTTTTCTTAGTGTTTAATACTTGTTTTTTAATTAAAGCTATATATTGAAGGTTTTGTAATATATTATTTTTTTCAAATAAATTTTTAAATTATCGATGGAAGAGGAAGAGAACTGGGATTTTTTTTTGGTTTTAGACAGTTTCATGTGAACATGACATAAATTTATAGTCACATTTTATTGCAGGCACATTGTAAAAGTCAGGGTGATGACAGTTTATTGATATCTTCACTTTATATTATGTGGTATTTGGTGATGTTCACAGATATGTAAGCGCTTTATCTTTATGGCAAAATAACATTTTGTGACTCACAGTAGTTAGATTGCCCCAAGAACTAAACGTATAACATATTGGATTAAAAAATTTTGAAATTATTTTATGACATTTTGTTTTACCATAATTTTAATTGTGGCCATGCAGTAAGCATTGTAGATTAGAGTGCTTCTTACCTTGACTGTGGGTAAAGCTGTAGAAGAAGACCTTCTGTGGTGTTTTGTTGTTGTTGTTGTTGTTGTTTTTAACTTTGTGTGTGTACCCTGTGTTTTAAATTTCAAATATTTATTGAGTCTTGTTTAACTTTTACAGGTGTGTTTCAATTCAGATGAACACGACCATTTTTAACAGTGTAGTGGTATTTCAGAGTGATGTAGAAGACTGAAATTATAGGCAGTGGAATCAGTATCCTAAAGTAAACTTTTACTGCAGATAGGAATCAGCAAGGTAATGGGGAAATCAGTATTCTTAAATGGCCCACTTTTAACCCTGACCTTACCCATTTAACAGATACTCATAGTAGTAAATATTTTCCTAACAAATACTTTAGTAATAATTCCAAAGCACATAGAAGGGGAAGGACTCAATGATTTAAGAGGTTTGATTTGATAACAATTTATCATTTATCCACGTAAACAGAGTATTAGTCAATTTTGATACTCATGAGGTCATCATCCTTCATATTAAATTGTTTTACAGGAAGCCTATGAAAAACCATTAGAGATTGTGAAGTAAAATGGATTAATTGTATCTTTCACGTGACAATCCACTTTGCAAAAGGATAGTAGGAAGCCATTTATTATTATTATTATTATTATTATTATTTTAGACAGAGTCTCGTTGTGTTGCCCAGGTTGGAGTACAGTGGCTCAATCTTGGCTCAGTGCAACCTCCGCCCCCTGGGTTCAAGCCATTCTCCTGCCTCAGCCTCACGAGTAGCTGGGACTACAGGCGTGCACTACACACCCAGCTAATTTTTGTATTTTTACTAGAGACGAGGTTGCACCATATTGGCCAGGCTGGTCTCGAACTCCTGACCTCAAGTGATCCAACAGCCTTGGCCTCCCAAAGTGCTGGGATTACAGGCGTGAGCCACAGCGCCTGCGCCATTCATTATTAAAACAACTATATTGAATGGGTGACTGAAGTTACAACTTGTTACATATTCGTTGAATTTTATAGTATGACTTTTGCAACTTTTAATACAAATTATACTAAAGGCTTGTTTTCTTAATTGTTAATGTCTCCATTTTTATTCATATATTTATTATAGAGAAAACTCATTAAAATGAACAAGGACTCGTTTTTAGATATCTTTACTTTTAAATGTTTTATGACTAGTAGTAGTGTACATCACTGAACAGAAGAAATACCAATTCTCCTCTGCACCATAGTACAAATAAGATATAGAAAAGAAATTGCCAATTGATAATTTATTTTATTTTATCTTATTTTTTTGAGATGGAGTGTCGCTCTCTTGCCCAGGCTGCAGTGCAATGGCGCAATCTTGGCTCACTGCGACCTCCGCCTCCCAGGTTCAAGTGATTCTGTTGCCTCAGCCTCCCAAGTAACTGGGATTACAGGCATGTGCCACCATGCTCGGCTATATATTTTTTTGTATTTAGTAGAGACAGGTCTTCACCATGTTGGTCAGGCTGGTCTCTAACTCCTGACCTCAGGTGATCCACCTGCCTCCGCCTCCCAAAGTGCTGGGATTGCAGGCATGAGCCACCCTGCCTGGCCACCACTTGATAATTTAATAAAGATTGTTGGAAGTAGTTTAAAATTAATAACCAAGGTTTAACAAATTATTACTGTCTAAAATAATTTTCAATAGGTAAATTTAAAGGTATTTGGAGAGTGCTACCTCCTTAGAGGTACCTTACCATATAATTTATACTTCAATGAGCTTCAAAAAGTAAGTATTTTAATTGTATGTTTTGTAGCTTAAGTAACACATATAATTCTTTATTATGTTAGCCCAGATGAATGAATGGCTTTATTATTATTTATTGTTATAATAATAATTTTCTTGTTTAGAGCTTTAATCATAAAGCAACTCTTTGTTACACGGAGGAATAAATTAATAGCAACATTCTCTACTCTTTTCCCTACCATGTTTATGTTTAGTGCATTTTCTCCCCTCAACAGTAGCTACAAAGACTCTACAAAAGCATCTTTTGAAGACAAGTGTTGATTGGCAGATAATGATAGTATTTTTATTAACATTTGTCTTACTGTTCCTTTTGGGTAGAAGATGCATAAAGGTTTTTTTTTTTCCCCCGCCCTGTATTTTTCCTTTTATAATCCAAAACTTTCTTGAGATAAAAACACTGTGGGATAGTTGCTGAATAACTTTGGAAGTATTTTCAGAGAGATGTGATTGCCATCAGGTATGCTTGTTTTCTACTGATATATGAATTTTGTTTGTTTGTTTGTTTGTTTTTGAGACCGAGTCTCGCTTTGTTGCCCATCCTTAGTGCAGTAGTGTGATCTTGGCTCATTGCAACCTCCGCCTCCTGGATTCAAGCTATTCTCCTGCCTCAGCCTCCAGAGTAGCTGGGACTACAGGCACGTGCCACCATGCCTGGCTGATTTTTTGCGTTTTTAATAGAGATGGGGTTTCACCATGTTAGCCTTGGATGGTCTCGATCTCCTGACCTTGTGATCCACCCACCTTGGCCTCCCAAAATGTTGGGATTACAGGCAGGAGCCACCATGCCTGGCCTGCTATATGAAATTTTAACAACTTTGATTAGAATATGGCTTATACAGAGTACTATATGTTTTAGATCTTAGCCAACTTACATTTTAATCATTGTTTTATAAAATTTAAAAGAAGTAAAAGAAAAATCAGACAAGATTGTAAACTTGTCAGCCAAATTCCTTACATCTTATTCTGAGATGAGTGAGGAAGTAGAATTGAGATTTCATAGATGTCTCATTGCACATACTGCAATAAACAGAATTATATCATGAAATCAACTATCCTCATGTGCAGTGTGATCAGGATGTTACTATGGTAACATTTCCATTTGTGAATTTTTGTGTAGTTAGAATTTGTAGTCATCACATCATGCTACCATTGGCTTTTGATTTTTCATCTAAATAAATCACTGTGCTACCTGCATGCTATTAAGTGGCACCATGTATAGCACTTAACTATCATCTATACACTCTAGGCTAGGAAATCAAAAATAGGAAAAAGAAAGAAATGGGAACATTCTGCTAAATTACATTTTAAGACTGTCCTGATGTTGCTGGTAAAATTTTAAATGTTTCTTAAGAGAAGTAAAAGCATTGCTAGTTATTCTCTGAGATGCTTTAATTTTTATAAGTATATGATGATGAAATTGGTTAGGTATGGTAACAGTAGGAGGTAAGGAGGGCTTTAATTTGTCTTCTAAATGGGTGCTAAATAACCGAGACAGAAGTAATCACCCTTCTGAGACTGAGAAGATTCATTTTAAAACAGTCCCTTTTCATCGTAACCTTATTAAATATTTGATATTTATTGTTTTTAGATATTTAAAAGTTGTCCTGCATATTTCACTTCTCATTATAAAGTCAGATTCTAATATCTTAGGTTAACTTGTATTACAATAGCCTACAATGTTCCCTTGTATCAATTACTGTATTCTAGTAAAGATTCCTACTGTTTTTGTTTTGTTTTGCTTCCTAAAGCCCCCTGCTGCTGTTGATTACACCTAGATCTGCTACTGATTGGAACTGTTAAAAGGCAAAGATAGTGTGGCTGGTTGCTGAATCATTTAATTGTAGGACTAATAAGAGATGTTCTCTCTGGGACCTAACCAAAATTGTGACTCTAGAATGTTATGTGTAAAGTAGCCAAGAAATATTATTTTGCACATTAATAATATTTGAAGATGTGAAATTTATTTACTTGGAATGTAATAGAGGAATATCAGCAGACTCGTTGGATTTCTTTCTTTCTTTCTTTCTTTTTTTTTTTTTTGAGATGGAATCTCGCTCTTGTCAGCCAGGCTGTAGTACAGTGGCGCCATCTTGGCTCACTGCCACCTCTGCCTCCCAGATTCAAGAGATTCCCCTCGGGAGACTCAGGAGTCTCAGTCTCCTAAGTAGCTGGGAGTACAGGTTCATGCCGCCATGCCCGGTTATTTATTTATTTTTTTTTGTATTTTAGTAGAGACGGGGTCTCACCGTGTTGCCCAGGTTGGTTTCAAACTCCTGAGCTCAGGCAATCCACCCGCCTCAGCCTCCCAAAGTGCTGGCATTACAGATGTGAGCCACCGTGCCAGGCTGCTATTACTTTTTATAAAGATAAAACAAATGGATAACTATAGATGTAACAGTGTTAATTCAGTAATTGAGAGACTTGATAACAAAATGGTAAGAAATTCAAAGTTAAAATTTTTCATTTGTAATTGAGGCCATGTTTGTAAGTCCAGTGCGCAATATAAAATTAAGTTGTGTACAATATAAGCACCCTGTAAGTAGTTTACATATAATTTTGGAATCTTAGATAGGATTTCTATGATAGGGTTTCCATGATAGCTATGGGTTTTTTATGAGGCAGCTACAGATCAAGAATAACTATCAATTTGTACCCTCACTGCTTTAAAATTTGAGATAATTCTTTCTGTGCTGGACTTTGTAAGGAATTATATAAGAGGGTATGGTTATGCTCATGTATATTTAATAATTTATGATATTGTTACTCTTCTTTTTGTTGATTATTATATGTAATTGCTAATTTTTTTAAAAGACATTTCAGTTTGCCATGTACAAACTGCATCAGTGGTTTTAAGTAATTTGTTTGAGGTTATATACATCTATACCTTGAGTTGGGAAAAAGCTAGTTCCTTTAAGGTATTTATTGAAATATTTCGATCAGGTAAATTACATAAAAGGAAGGGTGACAAGAAGGGTGCTGTCAGCAATGTGCATGATGGTTTGGAGAGAGAAAGAAACCAGTTTGAAGGTTTGTGCTAAGGACTAGGAAGCAAATAATGAGTGATGTAATTGGAATAGTGGCAATAGAAATAAAGTAGGATTCAGTGTTTGTGTCTTTTATTTTTGTTGGTGACCCATTGAATGATGTGTCAATGAACATTGAAAAAAACACCAAAATCTTATTAGTGGCTAATGAATATTCATGTTTTCTTATATAATAAGTCATTGGACTGTAAGCACCTTGAAGGCAAATGTTACTCATTTTTGTTGTCTCAGGACTTGATGCAGTATGTTGCTTATAGTCATCATTCCACCTTTGAAATGGAAAAAGAAAAGTAAATAAGAAAGGTTCTGTATTGGTTTGCTAGGACTGTCATAAAACAGTACCACAAACTTAGTGGCTTAAACAACAGAGTTTATGCTCTCACAGTTTTGGAAGCTGTAAGTCTGAGATCAGGTGTCAGCAAAGGTTGATTGCTTTTGAGGTCTGTTTGGCTTGTAAGTGGCAGTCTTCTCCCTGTGTCTTCACATTGTCATCCCTCTGTACAAGTCCAAATCTCCCCGTTTTATAAGGGAATAAGTTGTATTGGATTATGTTCCACCTTAATGACAATTTAACTTGGTTTTTGCTGTAAAGGCCCTATCTCCAAATAAAGTCACACACTGAGGTTACTGGGGGTTAGGGTTTCAATGTACGATTTTTTCGGTGTCATAATGGTGCTTTTTTTAAAAAATAAAAAAAAATCACAGCTTTTATTTATTTATTTATTATTTTTAAAAATTGATCCATAACAGCTCTGATTGGAGTTGATGTTATTTATAGGCCAAGAGCTAATGACATATACAATTAATTGTAAAATAAATATGCTCATTCTGCAGTTAATGTCAGTATAGGGACCCATCGCTATTTGTCCCTTTGTAATTAATGCCACGTGATGTAGTTTTCACCTCAGATTAGTTTACTGTATCTAAACATATTAGCAGTTTGGCGGCTATTTGTTGTACTGGTTTCCATCTAGTGGCAGAAATAGGAGATAGGAGGCTACATTTGAAAAGAAAATAATATTATATTCCTTATCTTTCCTCCTCCTTTATTTCACCATGTTTGGAATAATCTAAATTATCTTCCACATCCACCATGCAGAGTTCTTAAGGTGCTCTTTTTTTTTTTTTTTTCAGACGGAGTCTCACTTTGTCGCCTAGGTTATAGTGCAGTGGCGTGATCTCGGCTCACTGCAACCTCCGCCTCGCGGGTTCAAGAGATTCTCCTGTCTCAGTCTCCTGAGTAGCTGGGATAACAGGCATGTGCTACCACACCCGGCCAATTTTTATATATTTAGTAGAGATGGGGTTTCACCATGTTTGTCAGGCTGGTCTCAAACCCCTGACCTCGTGATCTGCCGGCTTTGGCCTCCCAGAGTGCCGGGATTACAAGCGTGAGCCAGTGCGCCCGGCCAAGTTCTTAAGTTTTCAGTAAACATGCATTCTTATCTAAATATTATTGATAATCAAATTATACTTGTAATACAGTGATAGGTGGGTTTTCATGTACAATTTTGAATAGATAGTCTTTTGTCTACAACAGTCGTTCTCAAAATGTGGCCCCCGGTTCAGCACTTCAGCATTACCTGGGGAATTTTAAGAAAAGCAGATTTTCTGGGCCAGGTGCAGTGGCCCACATCTGTAATCCGAACACTTTGGGAGGCTGAGGTAGGCGGATCAGGAGGTCAAGAGATTGAGACCATCTTGGCCAACATGGTGAAACCCTGTCTTTACTAAAAAAATACAAAAATTAGCTGGGCATGGTGGTGCGCGCCTATAGTCTTAGCTACTCGGGAGGCTGAGGCAGGAGAATCGCTTGAACTTGGGAGGTGGAGGTTGCAGTGAGCCGAGATTGCGCCACTGCACTCCAGCCTGGAGACAGAGCAAGACTCTGTCTCAAAAAAAAAACAAAAAACAAAAAACAAACAACTTTTCAGGCCCCATTTAAGCTCTATTGAATCAGAAATTCTGAGGGTAGACTTCAGGAATCTGTTATTGTAAGAACTCCAGGTGATTCTGTTGTATACCAACATTTGATAACCACGGGACTGAATACAGGCATAGTACCTAATTTTATTGCTTTAAATAATTATAGAAATATAGACTTATATATTTTTTCTTTCTTTTCTGTTTTGTTTTGTTTTGTTTTTTGAGATGGGGTCTTGCTTTGTCACCCAGGCTGGAAAGCAGTGGCACAAGCATGACTCACTGCAGCCTCAACCTCCTGGGCTCAATCAGTCCTCCCACCTTTGCCTCCCAAGTAGCTGGAACTGCAGGTGCACACCACCACACCTGGCTAATTTTTATTTTTTTATTTTTGTAGAGACAGGATCTCACCATGTTACCCAGGCTGGTCTCGAACTCCTGACCTCAAGCAATCCTCCCACCTTGGCCTCCCACGGTGCTGGGATTACAGGTGTGAGCCAAGACTCTCAGCCTTTTCCTTTCTAATATTGTTTTGGTTATAATACTTGATCTTAAGACTTTGATTAGGAATGCCACCCCAAATTATAATGTTTACATTGAATTTATGGGAAATCATTAATCTCTGTTGTGTCTCTCTAGAAATGTTTTATGCATGTAGAGGCAAATACAGCCAAGTCTTTCTGTATCAATACTTCTCTCTCTCTATTCTTTCTTTTCTTCTCCTCTCTCCTCCCCTCCCCTCCATTCCTTTCCCTTCCGCTATATAGTAACTGTGCCATATGTATCTACAATAATTTATTTCACAAGTCCCCAGTTGATATAAATTAGGTTAGGTTCAGTGTTTTGCTGTGTTAAAAAATTCTATGTGTAATATTCTAGTACACATATATAATTTCACATATGAGCAAGTATGTTCAAGAAAAACATTCCTAATAATACCAGTTTAAGTTCTAAATGTATATGTGTATGAACGTTGATATAAAAATCCTCAACAAAATAGTAACAAACCAAATGCAGCTGTATGTTAATAGGATTATACACCATCACCAAGTGGGATTTGTTCCTGGAATGCAAGGATGATTCATCTTATGGAAATTGATAAAAGTAATGTACCACAATAACAGAATGAAGGGAAAAAAGCACATGATCATCTCAATAGATGCAGAAAAAACACTTGACAAAATTTAACAATATTTCTTAATAAAAACTCTCAATAAACTAAGAATAGATGGAAACTACTTAAGCCTAATAAAATTTATATTGTAGTTTCTCATTTGTGGTTTTGCTCTCTACAATTTAAGTTACCCTTGTTTAACTGCAATATGCAAATATTATATATGATAAGATATTTTGGCTGGGTGTGGTACTTTTAATCCCAGTGCTTTTGGGGGCCAAGGTGGGAGCATCACTTGAGGCTACAAGTTTGAGACCAGCCTGGACAACATAGCCAGACCCTGGCTCTATAAAACATTAAAACAATTTTTTTTGAGAGAGAGAATGAGAAAGATACCACATTCACATATCTTATTCTAATATGTTTTTATAATTTTTGTATTTTGTTTTATGTTATTTGAGACAAAGTCTTGCTCTGTTGCCCAGGCTGGAGTGCAGTGGTGCAATCTCAGCTCACTGCAACCTCTGCCTCCCAGGCTCAAGTGATCCTCCCTGCCTGAGCTTCCCAAGTAGCTGAGACTACAAGTGTGTGCCACTATGCCAGGCTAATTTAAAAAAAATTCTTATAGAGATGGGGTTTCACCTTGTTGCCCAGGTTTCTCTTGAACTCCTGGGCTCAAGCAGTCTGGCCACTTTGGCCTCCCAAAGTGCTGGGATTACAGGCATGAGCTACCACCCTTGGTCATAATTGATGTATTTTATTGTTAATTTTTGTTCGTAATCTCTGACCTTGCCTAATTTATAAATTAAACTTTATAATAGGTGTATACATATAGGAAAAACCATAGTGTGTGTAGGGTTTGGTTTTATCCATGATTTCAGTCATTCACTGTGGTCCTGGAATGTGAGAGGACTACTGTATGTGAGAGACTTGGAGTGAACAACATACTCAATGGTGAAAGACTGAAAACTTTTTCTTTAAGACCAGGAACAATGGAAGGATGTCAGTTTTTGCTATTTCTGTTCAATATAGTAATGGATGTTCTAACCATAGCAGTTAGACAAGAAAAAGAAAGCCATCCAAATTAAAAAGGAAGTGTAAAATTATCTCTGTTCACAGATGATATGTAATCTTACATCTAAAAAACCCTAAAGATTCCCCCAAAATGTGTTAAATCTAGTGAATGAATTCAGCAAAGTAGCAGAATACAATGCCAACACACAAAAAGCAATTGCATTTTCTTACACTAATAATAAGTAGTCTGAAAAGGACCTTACAAAAGGAATTTCATTTATAATAGCATCAAAAAAAATACTTAGGAATTAACCAGGGAAGTGAAAAGCTTATAAAATGAAAACCATAAAACATAATTATTGAAATAAACCATATAAATTTAATTATTGAAATAAATTAAAGACATAAATAAGTGGAAACACATTGCATGTTCATGGATTAGAAGACTTACTGTTGTTATGATGTCAGTACTACCCAAAGCAATCTACAGATTCGGTGCATCCCTGTCAAAATCCCAATGACTTTTTTTTTTTTTTTTTGGAAGAAATAGAAAAGCATATCCTTAAATTCATATGGAAACTGAAGGGACCTCAAATAGTCAATACAATAGTCTTGAAACAGAAGAACAAAGCTTGAAGACTCACATTTTCTGATTTTAAAACTTACTACAAAGCTACAGTAATCAAAACAGTGTTGTACTAGCATAAGGAAGACATATAGACCAATGAAACAGAAGAGAGAGCCCAGAAATAAAACCTCATGTATGTGGTCAAATGATTTTTTTCTTTTTTCTTTTCTTACTTTTTTTTTTTTTTTTTTTTTTGAGATGGAGCCTCGCTCTGTCACCAGGCTGGTGTGCAGTGGCACGATCTTGGCTCACTGCAGCCTCTGCGTCCTGGGTTCAAGCGATTCTCCTGCCTCAGCCTCCCCAGCAGTTGGGATTACAGGCGCCCACCATCATGCCCGGCTAATTTTTGTATTTTTAGTAGAGACGGGGTTTCACCATGTTGGCCAGGATGGTCTCGATCTCTTGACCTCGTGATCTGCCCACCTCGGCCTCCCAAAGTGCTGGGATTACAGGTGTGAGCCACTGTGCCCAGCCAGTCAAATGATTTTTAACAAGAGTACCAGGACTATTCAGTGGAGAAAAGATAGTCTTTTCAACAAATGCTGCTGGGAAAACGGGATATCCACATGTAAAAAATGAAGTTGAACCCGTAACTAACACAGTATACAAAAATTAACTCAAAATGGACCAAAGACATAAATGTAAGACCCAAAACTATAAAAGTCTTAGAAGAAAATAAGGAAAAAACTTTATGACAATGATTTATTCGGCAATTATTTATTGGGTATGACTTCAAAGGCACAAACAACAACATAGAGGACTACATGAAAAGTTTTAAACTTTGTTAATCAAAAGACACTGTCAATAAATAGGGTGAAAAGACAACCACAGAATGGAGAAAGTATTTGCAAATTATATATCTGAAAAAGTTTATATAAAGCATATATGGAGAATTCCTACAACTCAACAACAAAACAAACAGCTTGGTTTGAAAATGGGTGACTTGCAAAAACATTTCTCCAAAGAAAATATACAAGTGGCAATTGGTACACCACAAGATGCTCAGCATCACTGATATTTAGGAAAATCCAAATCAAAACTATAATGAAATACCACCTTACACCCATTAGGATGGCTACTATCAACATCAAACAATAATATGTTTTGGTGAGGACGTGGAAAAAATTGGAACCCTTGTGCACTGTTGGTGGGAAGGTAAAATGGTACGGTCACAGTGGGAAGCAGTATGGTGGCTCCTTATAAATATTGAAAATAGAATTTCCATATGATGCAGTGATGCCACTTCTGGATGTATCCCCAAAATGGTTGAAAACAGGGTCTTAAAGAGACAATTTATACACCCATGTACATACCAGCATTATTCACAATAGCTGAAATATGGAAGTGTAAACTAAAAATGAAACTTTAAGCTTCTTAATTGTCTGAATGAACCCTTCCTCTCAGCCAAGGGCATTCCACAGTTCAGGACATGATGGGGAGGGGGTGATCAGGCATTCCCCATTATACTCTGTCTTTGGAATTCAGGCACAACTGACCAGCATTAACATTAAAACAGAGATCTTATGACTTTTTGTAGCAATAAGACACCAAATTCCAGCCTGACTAAAGTAAAGCATCACATGGCAGATAGCAGGCCCTGGAAGAAATTGAAGTATTTTGCCCCAAAATGTATTCCTTTGACATATTTAAAAATGGCCCTGCAAAACTGTCTCTTATAGGCAAAATCTACATTCTGTAGAGAATGCCTTTCTCTTTCTAGGTCTTTTCTCTGATGCTGGAGAGAATTATCTGAGTCTTTCATCATTTTAAGTCTCATAAGAAACATTTACAGTCTATTCTTTCTGAAGCCTGCTACCTGGAGGCTTCATCTGCATAATAAGAACCATGGTCTCTACAACCCCTTATCTTAACCCAGACACTCCCTTACATGGAATTTCAGGTGTTTATTTTTTATTTATTTGTATTTTTTATTTTTTGAGCACCCAGGCTGGATTGCAGTGGTGCGATCTCGGCTTATTGCAGCCTCTGCCTCTGAGGTTCACATGGTTCTTGTGCCTCAGCCTCCTGAGTAGCTGGAATTACAGGCATGCACCATCATGCCTGGCTAATTTTTTGTATTTTTAGTAGAGATGGGATTTCACCATGTTGACCAGGCTGGTCTTGAACTTATGACCTCAAGTGTTCCACCTGCCTTGGCCTTCCAGAGTACTGGGATTCTAAGTGTGATCCACCATGATCGGCCTCACTCCAGCTTTTTGTATTTTCAGTAGAGATAGGATTTTGCATTGTTGGCCAGGCTCATCTTCAACTCCTGGCCTCAAGTGATCCGCCTGCCTTAGCCTCCCAAGATACTGGGATTATAGGCATGAGCCACCATGCCCGACTGGGTTTCTAGTCTTTAGGTAAACTCTATTGACAAGTTGCCAATTGGAAAATCTTTGAATCCACCTGTTAGCAGTGGTGAATCTATATGGGTCTGCAACAACTTGATTCTTGCCTCCTTGGAGGAAAGAATTTTGCTGAGGGGCAGTAGTTGGTTTAAGGCAGAGGGAGAGACTGAGGCAAGTTTTAGAACAGGAGTGAGAATTTGTTAAAAAGTTTTAGAGCAGGAGTGAAAGGAAGCAGTACACTTGGAAGGGCCAAGCAGGTGACTTGCAAGATCCAAGTGCCCTGTTCATCCCTTGACTTGGGGTTTTATACATTGCTATGGTTCTGGGGTTTGCTGAAGTTGTGCACGTGTTCACTTGAGGAGTTTTTCCCTTACCTGTCGAGCGTTCCCATTGGAAGGTCATATAAGAGGCCATTTTGCCTCTTAGTGGGCCTGTTTGAGATCTTACTGAGAAGTGGATAACACCAGCACCGAGTGTTTTCTATCTGTTAGGAGACTATCTTTTCCTGGCGCTGGCTGTGACCACTTATCATTTTAGAGAGACAGTTTAACAACCACCTGACCATCACCTCATGGTCGCCTGACAGTCCTGGGGGCAACAGGGGGTGGGGGTGTGCGTGTTTGGGTGCTCTCCTGCCCTGTCCATATCTGCCTAACTACCTACTCTGACATACCTATGAGCTGGAAGCCTCCACTTTGAGTTTTTGAGTTGTTCTGCCCTTCCTGACTGAATCATTACACATCTTACATGTATTGATTGATGTGTCATGTCTTCCTAAAATGTATAAAACTGAACTGTAGCCTGACCACCTTGGACACATGTCATCAGGACCTCCTGAGGCTGTCACAGGCATGTCCTTAGCCTTGGCAAAATAAACTTCTAAATTGAATGAGACTTGTCTCAGATACTTTTGGGTTTACAGAAGCAAACCAAGTGTTTATCAATAGCTGGATGGATAGACAAAATGTGGTATATACATATAATGGAATATTATTCAGGCTTATAAAGGAAAGAAACCAGATACTCCACAACATATGTGAACCTTGATAACATTATGTTCAGTGAAATAAGCCAGTCACAAAAAGACAAGTTCTATATTATTCCACTTATATGTGATTATTAGAGTAGTCAAGATCATAGAGACAGAAAGTAGAATGGTGATTGCCAGGAATGGGGGGAGGAGGAATGGGAAGTATATTTAATGCGTGTAGAGCATAAACCAAAAATAAAATCCTGAGCCCCCCAACTGACAGAACAGACCCCCTCTTGGCCAAGAAAAACTGGCCTCAGGGGAACCAGAAGAACTGAATTCTCCACCATGATTGGAAGGGAGGCTGGACGTGCCTTGTTACCTCCTCCCTTATGGAGTTTAGGTTAAAGTAAAGATCATAAAACTGTCAAAACAGACTCTTCATGGCAATAAGAGACAAATTATAAGCAAGACCTGAGGCCATGCTAAGCAGTGGTTAAGCCACATCCTACAAACGGTAACATCTCTCATTAGGTTTTTATTAACCCAGTGTAATGTGGCTTACTTTCCAAGCTGACTCTGGTATAGCATCAAATGACAGATAGTGGGCCCTGAGGGAAATAAAAATATTTTACCTAAAAATTTATTTCATTGACATATTTTGAAAAGGCTGCCATAAGGCCATCAGATTGAAATGGCACTGCAAAGCCATCTTTTTAAAGGGGAAACTCCATTACTATAGTCAGGCCTTCCATTTCTAGGCCTTTCCCAAATCTAGGAGAGATTAACTAACAGTCTGACACCTTTAAGGTCTGTAGACATTTACCATATATTTTCTTAGAAGGCTGCTAACTCTGAGACCTCATCTGTATAACAAAACTTTGGCCATAATCTGCCTTATCTTAACTCAAACATTTCTTTCTGTGACTTCAAGTCTTCAGACAAAGCTTAACTCTCTCAACCAGCTGCCACCTAAAGAATCCCTAAAACCATTCTGTAACTTAAAGCTCCCCTCCCTCCCTTCAGGATGCTCTTTTTGGGCTAAATCAGTGTATACCTTCCAAGTATTGATTTATGTCTTTGCCTGTAACTCCTATCTCCCTAACATGCATAAAACCAAACCATAACCCAGCCACTGCAGGCACACTTTCTCAGGACCTCTTGGGACTGTTCCCCAGGTCATGGTCCCTTATTTTGACTCTCCCTTATAAAGGGCTCAGAATAAACCCTTTACAATTTTTACAGAGTTTCAGTTTTTTTGTTAACAAGAGATTTGGTTTTACATGATAAGAAGTTATGGAGATAGATGATGAAAATGGTGGAGCAACATTATGAACGTATTTGGTAACATTAAATTGTACACTTAAATGGATAAGTTGATAAATATGTGTATTTTACCACAATAAAAAAATTTTTTAATGTACTTCTAATTTTGATGGCTATTTCCAAATCACCTTCTTTGTAGATTATACTAACATACATCCTCTTTAACAGATAAAAGTTGTTGTAAAAGATGTGCTTTTGTGACTATGCAGCAGCTTTATATAACCATTATATTTTTGAAAGAAACAGATCTGTATTAAGCTTAAAAAACCCACAAAACTTTGACTAGTATCTTTCAGCAGTTTGTAAAGACTACTTCAGTGTTTCTTATATTCGTTATAATATGTTTGAGAAACTTCTTGACGCATGCATTGAAAATAGAATTGAAGATTGTCTCCTAATCTGCAGTAAATCTTCATTTAGTGGTTCGTTAAAAGGTAATTTTTACATATCTGAAAATACATCTTTGACATAGTTTTAGTTTACTGTTAGTGGGTACTTGTACAATCTTTAAATGTGGGGATTATTGAGATCCTACTTACGTAGTTTAAAAATTTATGATTTTTTTTGGTAATCGCCATAATGTTTTTAATTAAAATTCCTGTTAGGTTTTTCATTTATGCAGTATCATTGGTTTGTTTTGTGTGTTAATCATTTTAAAGTTTAAAATGAAGTAATAGTGAGAGATAGAGCACTGGATTTTTTATGCGTGTGTTTTTAAAAACATTCTCCCTCCTCCCCATCCCCCAACTTTTTTTTATTTTATTTTATACTCTGTTAACTTAAAACTACTAAACAGATTTTTATTTTAATCTTTGGAACAAAAAATGTTCTCTTGGGCTGATACCAGTACTTTTTATGCCAAGTTACAGACCGGAGTCTATTTTTACAGGCCAAGATAGAAACCTCTGAAAACCAGAGTTTATAATGGAAACATTGACAGGCCCTTAACTATCGCAGCACACATGGCACTGCTGAAATCATAAGGTACAAGGCACAAGATTTCCCATGCAAGGGAACATTGAATTTTTCAGCAATTGTATTGTCAAATGTCTTTCAACTAGGATTTAGTAAGCATCAAGCTGTGCCAGGGCCATAAAAGCACATTATGTGGGCCTGATTCCTGCCCTCTGAATGTTTGTACCAACTACACTAACATGGAGAAACACTTGAATAAACCTGTTGGGAGATAGCTTTGTGAATGGATTTAGTTGGAATGAAATATATGAAGTTTCTTCTCTCTATGTTTAATTTCTGATACAACCCTGAAAATCGTATCTGTTTTTGCATGTAGGTTTTTGCATGTATAGTGATACACATGTTCTAAGCATTATTACAAAGGAGGTAAGCTAGTCATCTACATCTTCATTTTAATAATTTCACTGAAGAAAGTTTAAACTATATTGTTACACAATCAAGGAAAATTGATATTGAGTAGTTAGGTGAATTAAAAACTTATCATTTTAGTTTCTCTTTGAGGGCTTCCATTTGGATAAAAAATAGAAATAGTCTTCTTCAAAAAACACATTTGATTACTCAGCTTTACTTGATTAAAGAAAAGTCATTAAAACAACCACCCTGGGTCTTTACACTTCTATGCCTTTACTTATATTTTAATTTAAGTGGGACTACTCCCCCTACCATTAATTAATGATTGCCATTAGTTAACACTGAATGAATGACCCTGTAATACATTAGTTCCTTTAAAGGGAAACAGTAACTTAGATCATATCTGATGCCTACATGGGAAATAGAATGACTTGAGATACATAGTTAATTTGAATGTTCATGAGAGTTGGATTCTTACACTTGTAACACCGACATCATCTACTCTCTTTCTGCCTTTTCTTTATCTTGTTAAATGCTGGAGAGAAGTAGAGGTGTTATGCTAGATATGCTATCTCAGAAGCATTGTGAAGTGTTAGAGAAAACCAGTATCTTGTGGGAAGATAATGAAGTGATAGTCTGTTACTACAGATTTTGCAAGTACTGCCAAAAGGAACAGGTAAAAAGAAGATGTTAATTTGAATCTGATTCAGATTTTCTTTTCTAATTTAAAATTTCCTTATCCATTGACTTATATACATATACATTTAATAAGATTTAGGTAGCACACATGCTTGCCAACCTGAGAAGTATCTTTTTATGTATCTGATTGGTTTACCATTAATGAAGATAATATGGACATATTTTGCATAGTTTAAGATTTTTGGATTTGTCATTAAATTTCTCCCCATAGTATGTTAGAAACAATGCTTTTTCATCCTGAAAGATGGAAAATTCCTAAATGAAAGTGATGTTATTCTGTATAACTGTACTAATTCTGGAATAGGGGCCCTCATTTCCATAAAAATGGGTGATTCTTTTGCTTTCTTGATCTATTTCTTTGGGGAGGAAAGACAATACTCTAACTCTTCCATCTGCTTCTCCTTGTCATTGCTATAGAAAACATCACGACAGGTTTCAGAAAATACAGTGCTGGACTTGGTTATATAGGTTAGAGAGAGAGAATCACATACTTCACAAGGGTTATTCTTTGAAGGTTCAATATGAAACGAATCTATCTATCTATCTATCTATCTATCTATCTATCTATCTATCTATCTGAATGATAGGTGTGTCTGTGTATGTATGTGGAGAATGAAGGAGAAAGAGAAACAGACACTGACTTCCTAGGGCTACAGATTTGTCTGATTAGTAAATCATTTCAGAAGCAAAGGTAGAATAACATAATACCAAAAGAACCCCAAATCCAGAACGAGTGTTAGAGCTAACTAAAGGTTGTCTTTTGCAATTCACATTCGTAGCTGAACAGGCTGGTAAGTGCTAAAGACCTTTTGACAACTCACAAAATCTATTATATACTGACTCTATTAATAAATTTATCCAATCCAATCTTATGACCAGCAGTTTCCGGCTAAAATAGGTTTTAGGAAGGCAGTGTTTTTAATCAGAGACTTAGAGTTTGCTTTGTCTTTTTACTTCATAAAGCAGTTTGTTTGAGTTGGTGCCAAGATTTTCTTTCCCCAGCTCATTCACATGTTTATCTTCTCCTTCCATCCCCCCATATTAGGATTTGATATGCCATACACTAGTGTAGGAGCTCAGGAACTTCAGTAGTTGGCAGTTCCTCAAGCAAACAAACTAAGATTTTTAAATGTGATTAATGAAATTGATATGTTTTAATTGAGTAACCAGCTTGGGTATTTTTATTTTCTTTATATATTGGCATTAAATGGTCAAATAAAGTAGCACTCTATCTTAAATAGTTTATCTTTTAATTGTATGGGGAAATAGATTTAGGGATTATTGGATTGTAGAAAAGGAATTTACTCCCAAATAAGAAAGTTATATCTGAGAATATTTAATAGTTTAGGTAACTAATTGGAAGTGTGTGTGTGTGTGTGTGTGTGTCTGTGTATGTGTGTGTGTGTGACAGGATCTCATTGTGTTGCTCAGGCTGGAGTGCAGTGGTGTGATCAAATTTTTTTTTTTAATTTTATTATACTTTAAGTTTTAGGGTACATGTGCACAACGTGCAGGTTTGTTACATATGTATACATGTGCCATGTTGGTGGGTTGCACCCATTAACTCCTCATTTAGTATTAGGTATATCTCCTAATGCTATCCCTCCCCCCTCCCTCCACCCCATAACAGTCCCCGGTGTGTGATGTTCCCCTTCCTGTGTCCATGAGTTCTCATTGTTCAATTCCCACCTACGAGTGAGAACATGTGGTGTTTGGTTTTTTGTCCTTGCAATAGTTTGCTGAGAATGATGGTTTCCAGCTTCATCCACGTCCCTACAAAGGACATGAACTCATCCTTTTTTATGGCTGCATAGTATTCCATGGTATATATGTGCCACATTTTCTTAATCCAGTCTATCATTGTTGGATATTTGGGTTGGTTCCAAGACTTTGCTATTGTGAATAGTGCCACAATAAACATACGTGTGCATGTGTCTTTATAGCAGCATGATTTATAATCCTTTGGGTATACACCCAGTAATGGGATGGCTGGGTCAAATGGTATTTCTAGTTCTAGATCCGTGAGGAATCGCCGCACTGACTTCCACAATGGTTGAACTAGTTTACAGTCCCACCAACAGTGTAAAAGTGTTCCTATTTCTCCACATCCTCTCCAGCACCTGTTGTTTCCTGACTTTTTAATGATCTCCATTCTAACTGGTGTGAGATGATATCTCATTGTGGTTTTGATTTGCATTTCTCTGATGGCCAGTGATGATGAGCATTTTTTCATGTGTTTTTTGGCTGCATAAATGTCTTCTTTTGAGAAGTGTCGGTTCATATCCTTTGCCCACTTTTTGATGGGGTTGTTTGCTTTTTGCTTGTAAATTTGTTTGAGTTCATTGTAGATTCTGGATATTAGCCCTCTGTCAGATGAGTAGATTGCAAAAACGTTCTCCCATTCTGTAGGTTCTCTTTTCACTCTGACAGTAGTTTCTTTTGCTGTGCAGAAGCTCTTTAGTTTAATTAGATCCCATTTGTCAATTTTGTCTTTTGTTGCCATTGCTTTTGGTGTTTTAGACATGAAGTCCTTGCCCATGCCTATGTCCTGAATGGTAATGCCTAGGTTTTCTTCTAGGGTTTTTATGGTTTTAGGTCTAACATGTAAGTCTTTAATCCATCTTGAATTAATTTTTGTATAAAGTATAAGGAAGGGATCCAGTTTCAGCTTTCTCCATATGGCTAGCCAGTTTTCCCAGCACCATTTATTAAATAGGGGATCCTTTCCCCATTGCTTGTTTTTCTCAGGTTTGTCAAAGATCAAATAGTGTAGATATGTGGCATTATTTCTGAGGGCTCTGTTTTGTTCCATTGGTCTATATCTATGTTTTGGTACCAGTACCATGCTGTTTTGGTTACTGTAGCCTTGTAGTATAGTTTGAAGTCAGGTAGCTTGATGCCTCCAGCTTTGTTCTTTTGGCTTAGGATTGACTTGGCAATGCGGGCTCTTTTTTGCTTCCATGTGAACTTTAAAGTAGTTTTTTCCAATTCTGTGAAGAAAGTCATTGGTAGCTTGATGGGGATGGCATTGAATCTATAAATTACCTTGGGCAGTATGGCCATTTTCATGATATTGATTCTTCCTACCCATGAGCATGGAATGTTCTTCCATTTGTTTGTATCCTCTTTTATTTCCTTGAGCAGTGGTTTGTAGGTCTCCTTGAAGAGGTCCTTCACATCCCTTGTAAGTTGGATTCCTAGGTATTTTATTCTCTTTGAAGCAATTGTGAATGGGAGTTCACTCATGACTTGGCTCTCTGTTTGTCTGTTATTGCTGTATAAGAATGCTTGTGCTTTTTGCACATTGATTTTGTATCCTGAGACTTCGCTGAAGTTGCTTATCAGCTTAAGGAGATTTTGGGCTGAGATGATGGGGTTTTCTAGATATACAATCATGTCATCTGCAAACAGGGACAATTTGACTTCCTCTTTTCCTAATTGAATGCCCTTTATTTCCTTCTCCTGCCTGATTGCCCTGGCCAGAACTTCCAACACTATGTTGAATAGGAGTGGTGAGAGAGGGCATCCCTGTCTTGTGCCAGTGTTCAAAGGGAATGCTTCCAGTTTTTGTCCATTCGGTATGATATTGGCTGTGGGTTTGTCATAGATAGCTCTTATTATTTTGAGATACGTCCCATCAATACCTAATTTATTGAGAGTTTTTAGCTTGAAGGGTTGTTGAGTTTTGTCAAAGGCCTTTTCTGCATCTATTGAGATAATCGTGTGGTTTTTGTCTTTGGTTCTGTTTATATGCTGGATTATGTTTATTGATTTTCATGTGTTGAACCAGCCTTGCATCCCAGGGATGAAACCCACTGGATCATGTTTGTCCACTTAATTTTCAAGAAAATATAACTATTCAAGTAAAAGCTTTGGCTAATGTGTGGCATTTTATGTCTAATTCAGTAATATGCAGGAATGCCTTGTGGAGTGAGAGAATAAAGAGTCTGTGAGAGAAAGGGTTAAGTCTTTCCATATTTACTCCTTTAAAAATATTGTATTTCCTTTCTTGTCACTTAAATCTAAATTATGGTCACTCCCTCTAAACAGAGAGAAATGAGCTCTGATTACCCTCTTTTTGCTGATGAATTTAGTTGTAACCACCCCCCAAACCCCCATCGATATTTTCAATCTAGGTGTATTTGTATACTTTGTATACTTGTTGCTGTTGAATTACGCATTTTAGGTTGGATCAGTTCCCCTCCCCCCGCTTTTTTTTTTTTGAGACGAAGTCTCGCTCTGTGGCCCAGACTGGAATGCAGTGGCATGATCTTGGCTCACTGCAACTTCTGGCTTCTGGGATCAAGTGATTCTCCTTCCTTAGCCTCCCAAGTAGCTGGGACTACAGGCATGTGCCACCATGTCTGGCTAATTTTTGTATTTTTAGTAGAGATGGGATTTCACTGTGTTGGCCAGACTGGTCTTGAACTCCTGACCTCAGGTGATCCACCTGCCTCGGCCTCCCAAAATGCTGGGATTACAGGTGTGAGGCACCATGTCCAGGCTGTTTTTACCTATTTTAAAAATAAAACCAGATTCATTAAAAATAAAAATGCATAGTTAACCCGTTATCTGAGACATCTTGATTTATGACACGTCATTGTGGCATCCTGATGTGCTGCGTCCAATTTTATCTCACCTTTTCCCCACAAATATTAATAATGCCATGGCACACGCCTCAAATCCCAGCTACTCGAGAGGCTGAGGCAGGAGGATTGCTTGAGCCCGGCAGACGGAGGTTGCAGTGAGCCGAGATTATGCCACTGCACTCCAGCCTGGCCGACAGAACAAGACTCTGTCTCAAAATAATAATAATAATAATAATGCCTTCTTTGTACCAGCACCGTGTTAGGCATTTTTCTTGTCCTCATGAATTCAGGGCTGGCACTAAACCTTTAAAATACACATATGTGTATATATGTAAACACCCCTGCTTCCATCATACCCTCTTCCCCCCACCCTTTCTCTTACATGTATAATTGTGATAAGTACAATGATGGAAAGATAGGGCCACCCAGAAGTCAAGTAAGGAAGAGAACTAATCTAGTGGTGGTGGGCAGTGTCCAACAAGACCTCACATAAGGAAGTGAAATTTATGTTTTGTTCCCCAGGCAAATTGGGACAGAGATGTTGCAAGCTGAAGAAGAAACTTTTGTAAAGGCTCTGCGGCTGGAATGAACTTCGGTTTTGCAGAGTTTACAGATAGTGTGGTTGGAGCCCAGAGAGCTCAGGGACAGTAGCGACTGAGCCAGGTTGGTGGCTAAGGGCTACACAGGGGCTTGTAGATTCTCTTAGAAATTTCAGCCTGTGAGTAGTCACTCATCGAAGGGGTTTCAATAGGGAGAGTGATATGATTAGATTTACTGTTTTAAAAATCAATCTAACTGCAGTGATCTTTATTGAGGAGATTAAGGGGAGCAAGAGAGGGATTCTGGGAGTTCTTGTCCGGAGGCTTGAAGACTAATCCAGATGATGCTAGCTTAAAATAGGGAAGTCAGAGAAGGACAGAAGAGACATAAGTGGAAATGTCTAGTAAGTCTTAGAGTTCGAGACTAAAAGACATATAGACTGATGAAGTGAACAATTTTTTTTTTGTAGTGTTTTGAGCTAGCATTTTCTTGCTTGAAATTTAATGTATTTTCAAATATTTGTTTCTACTTGTTTTGTTATCAAAATGGACTGAGTACCTGGCTTTTCCACAAAATATTGTAGTGCTTAATTCTGTCTTTTTCTGGCTTTGGGTGCTTACTAGAGTATATATTAAGAGGGTCGTGCATAAATGAGTCCCTTTTATCTGCCTTTCCCTATAGATCTGCCCAAGTAGAGAATGAGGGGGTGAAAGAGGAGTAGAACAAAAAGTATGATGTAATTTTGTATAAGGAGTTGTCTTACTCCATTTGTGCTGCTGTGACTAAATACCAGAGACTGGATAATTTACAAGGAACAGAGATTTATTTTTCACAATTCTGGAGGCTAGGAAGTGCAAGATCAAGATGAGAGCAGGTTCAGTGTCTGGTGAGGGCTGGTCTCTGCTTCCAAGATGGTACCTTGTTACTGCATTCTCCTGAGGGATTAATATTGTATCCTCACATGGTGAAAAGGATGGAAGGGCAAAAAAGGATGTAGCTAGTTCCCTCCAGCCCTTTTAATAAGCATTAACCTTATGCATTAGGGTGAAGTCCTGATGGCGAAATCACCTCCTGAAGGCCCTACCTCTTAATACTGCTGCATTGGGGGCTGGGTACGGTGGCTCATGCCTGTAGTCTCAGCACTTTGGGAGGCTGAGGTGGGCAGATCGCTTGAGCTCTGTACGCGGAGGCTGCAGTGAGCCATGATCATGCCACTGCACTCTGGCCTGGGCGACAGAGTGAGACCTTGTCTCAGCCACCCCTCCCAGCCCCCCCTAAAAAACCTAATACTGTTGCATTGGGGATTAAATTTCAACAGGAATTTGGGAGGGGATCCAACGTTCAAACCTATAGCAGGAGCCTGAACATAACAATGAATATATGAAAAAGAAAACAGAATATAAGGTTTGGATATACAAATATAAAATCAAATTAAATTTAGTATTGTGTATTATTATATGATTGTCTCATTTTGCTTCTGTGCTTATTTTGTGCAGATGTTTTTATTTCTCCAAAAATATGAGAAACATCTTGAAGATTGTCATCTGGCTAGATGCCCATTTATGTTACTTGGTTTACCTTCTTTTACTAAGTTGTTTGGTTTCTTTTTTTACTGATCTTGTTTCAGGTTTCTGTGGTGGTTGCTTTTTATCTTATTTTGTACTTTCTCATATACCATAGTGTAATACAATTTTGAGGACTTGCCTTTGTTCTTAACCTTTCTGAGGAAGGGCTCTTTTCTGAAGAAGGGGCTGAGTGGATGGGCAAGTAGTCAATGCTTTTGATCAGTTGAAAGATTTGTGATCTTTCTAAAGAATAGATCATATCATGTCACACCCTTGCTCAAAAGCTCCCAATGGCTTTCCATGCCACTGTGTATGAAAGTCCTTTCATGGCCTGAAAGGATGGAAGTGACCCAGCCTCTCTTCTATTTCCCCTTCTTTTTCTCCCAGTATCTCCAGACCTCCAAGCTGTTTCCCACTTTATGGTCTTCTGCATTTGCTGTTCACAGCATGCTCTTCTTTCAGGTTATCATGTGGCTTGTTCCCTCACTTCATTCAAATATCACCACTTCAGAGGTGCTTCCTAACACTACACTTTCTCAGATAAGCTCCCAGCTCCCAAATAAGCTTTCAGTCATATCCCGTCTTTCTATATCCCTAGGCCTCTTTACATTTTCTTCATAACATGTGTTGTTGCTACTTGATATGTGAACTCTTTATCCTTGTCTTACTGTCTTTTCCTAGAACGTATATTTTCTGGGGACAGTAAGTTACTTATTCACCACTAAATGCTTATCTTCTACACTAGCTTTTGGCACATGGGAGGATTCAATAAATACTAAGTTGAATGTATATTATATTTGTGCAGCCCTGGATTTCCTCAATTTCTGCTTACTACCTTCTTTCCTTCCTCTACAGACATGTTGAGAAAACAGCATGGAATATCTAATTATAATGTATAAGGTTTTGAACAAATATTATGGATCACTCAAAAGTTCCATCATTTTCAACTGTAGGTGCCATCCTGTCGTTGATTTTATTCTAACCTTACTGTGTAAATATATTCACTAGAGTAGTGCCAGTGTGCTGGTAATGGTGATAACAATTAAAGCTAATATTTATTGAATGCTTACTATGTATATGTCAGATATTCTGAATACTTCAGGGATATTCATATAATCTTCACAAAACCTGTGAATTGAGTATTCACCATTTTACGTGTGAGGAAACTGAGACACAGTTTAGCTAATTTGTCTAATCTCAGATAGTGAGGACAGTTCCTCAATTTAAGCCTAGATAATGTTGACTAAATCACCAGTGTCAATAGTAGTAGATTCTGGGCCAAGCGTTGTGGCTCATGTTGGGAGGATTGTTTGAGGCCAGGAGTTTGAGATCAGCCTGGGCAAAATAGGGAGACCTGGTCTCTACATAAAATAAAAAGAAATTAACCGAGCCTGGTGGCACTCATCTGTAGTCCCAGCTACTTGGGAGACTAAGGCTGGAGGATTACTTGAGTCTAGGAGTTGGAGAGTGCAGTGAGCTATGAATGCACTGCTGCACTCCGGTGTATGCAACAGAGAGATTCCCTGTCTCTTAAAAAATAAATAAATAAATGAATAAATTGATTCTGGAAGTTTTTCTTTTATAGAAATAAGCATGGTGATGGAAAGAATTAATGGTTGCTGGTATATTCTAGGGTTTTTCTCTTCTCAAGGGTATTCCTCCCCTTTTATTCTCTTGGAAGAAAGAAACCTCTTGTTTTGTTTACTTTTCCCCATTACAAGCAGAAATATGACTTAATTTCTGAATTTAACATTCTAAAACTGAATGAAAAGAAATTAGGAAGCATTTCAGAGAGAATGGAGCATTTGACATTAACTTTACAAAGTGATTAGTAGAATCTGTTCCGATGGATATATTTTCACTCATTCAGTAATATTTATTATTATATGCCAGGTCATGAGAATAGATCGATTTAAAAAAGAAGTAAAGTGTTTTAGGAAGAGGAATTGGTTGGGAGAGGATTTCTTGACCAAGACTTGTTATTCAAGAAAACAGAGGGGTAGGAAAACACTAGATGCTTTTTAGAAACTAAGAAGACATGGAAGGGAGGATTGGGAACACAGGTGTGGGTAGATCATGAAAGACATTTTGAGAACCTACAGGGACATTTATGCTTCAGTAAGTATTATGGAACCATAGACATTACCATATTTAATCACCAATATGGATTTTTTCTGAACAGTAGTAAGCTTTATAAAGTAATATAATAAGAAACAATGGATTTTGATCCAAAAGAATGGAATTGTATTCATAATTTTGCTTCACAATTGTAAGAACTGGAGCAAGTCATTTTAACATTTTTATAATTAAATATTTTTAAAAGATACATCCCTGGCCGGGTGTGGTGGTTCACACCTGTAATCCCAGCACTTTGGGAGGCCGAGGCAGGTAGATCACCTGACGTCAGGAGTTCAAGATCAGGCTGGCCAACATGGGGAAACCCCATCTCTACTAAAAATAAAAAAAATTAGCTGGGTATGGTGGCGGGTGCCTGTAATCCCAGCTACTTGGGAGGCTGAGGCAGGAGAATTGCTTGAACCTTGGGGGCGGAGGTTGCAGTGAGCCGAAATCGTGTCATTGCACTCCAGCCTGGGCAACAAGAGTGAAACTCTGTCTCAAAAAAAAAATCCTCATGTCCTGTTTTTTAAAGTGTACATTTATGTATACAGTTGGAGAATTCCTCCTCATGCTTTGTTGGTTTCTTGTGTGTCCAGAAATTTTAACACACAGCAAAATTACATTTGTATATTTTTATAAAATAATGGGGTCATACAGGTAGCATTGTTGATTTCAGTATGCTGTGTACATATTTTTTTTTTTTTACATCAGAGCATTTTAAATTCCTACCTATTATTCTATTTCTGGATTACCTTTATGTATGTATGTATTTATTTGTTTATTGAGATGGAGTTTGTCTTGTCACTCAGGCTGTAGTGCGATGGAGCAATCTCGGCTCACTGCAACCTCTGCCTCCCAGGCTCAAGCGATTCTCCTGCCTCAGCCTCCTGAGTAGCTGGGATTACAGGCTCCTGTCACTATATCTGGCTAATTTTTTTTTGTATTTTTAGTAGAGATGGGGCTTCACCATGTTGACCAGGCTGGTCTTGAACTCCTTACCTCAGGTGATCTCCCAGGCTTGGCCTTCCAAGGATTTGTGCACATATAAACTTCTGTCCGTGTATGTTACATAGAACAAGGATTACAGCTGTGAGTCACTGTGCCTTGCTTGATTACCATAATTTATAAACCCAAGGATTATAGAACATTTAGATTGCTTATGGTTTTTCACTATTACAATCAACTTCTTTCTGCATAGATTTGGCTAGAGGATATATAAGTAGGATACATTTTTAGTGGTAGAATTGTTGATTCAAAAGTTAGATCCATTAGTAATTTTGATAGTTATTGCCTTCCTAAACTTGCACTTTTTAAATCAAGTTCATTAGCATCAAAATGCCTATTTCTTCAAATTCTTACGAAGACTGGGTATTATCTACCTTTTTTATTTTGCATTCTGATAGGTGAAAAATTACATCTAATTGTTTTAGTTGACATTTCTTTAACTGTGAGTGAGGCTGCACATTATTTTATGTTATTGGCTGTGTATATGTATAAAATTCCGTTCCGTGCACTGCTTGTTTTTCTCCTTCGTTCATCTCTTTAAATCTTCCTGTATTATTTGTTTCATGCTTTTTACAAAAGGAAATGATACCTGCTTACTTATTAGATGGTTGGGATGATCAAATAATGTAGTATTTGTCAGTGTTTCTGAACCTTTTAAAACAATCATTGCACCCCTGAAAAGTCTTTAAAGAAAAACTTCTCCCAGTCATCCTCCACTGTGAAAGTTTAATAACACAAATATACACAGATAAACTATGTTTCTCTTTATGTACTATATTCCATTGGAGGACCATAAACTATTGTAGTATCTATGATTCCCTACACCCACTCTGTGCACCAATCTTGTCCACTAGGAGACAATATCACTGCCATTGAGAATGCATGATATATGTGAAAATTTTTGTAAACTGCAAACTGCTATTTAAATGTAAAGCTTTATTGTTAATAATTTGCATTTCATATGATATAATTTTATGTCTGTTTTGCAGCTGCTTTTTCTCAGTGCAGCTTTCTCTGTTGCAAACATAGGTATTTACTATTTTATTGTCCATTTTGCTGGCTTCAGAACAATCTTTTTTGAGTTGACCTCTGATCAACTTTCTCTGTCCATCTCTGCCTGTTGAAATACTATTTCTTCAAAGCCTGTCCTAGATATTCCCCTCTCCAGAAAGTCTTTTGAGACCCCTGTATTTACCCCTTGACCTTTCAGAGTTAGAGCTCCTTTTAATACATCTTCTTTGCTGTAACATTCTAGTTTTCATTATGTGGTCTGCATTTTTTTTGTGTTGTACCTCCCAGGAGATGTTTCTTTTCTTATCTCTATTTCCTGATGTTCCTTTCCCCATGCCATTGTACATAGTGAGAAAGCAGTAGGATATCTTAAAATGAGTTTCTGAAGAAGGTTCACTTCAATTTCCAGCCACTTAGTGTGCGACCTTGAGATGAAATCGTTAACTTGCTAGACTCAATTGCCACCTATGTAAAATGGGGGTAATAATGATTCCTGTCTGGTAGGATTGCTGAGAAGATTAAATGGGATAATAATACACATAAAACACAGTGTCTAGCATTTAGTAAGCATTAAGTGAAATATTAGCAATCATCACTACTCCAAACAGTTCTTAGCACAGAGAAAGACAAATGATGCTAATTTGTTCAATAAATATAATTGAACTGCATCATCGTTCCACATGTGACAAAGCATGGTATGAAGTTTTGTCATTTACTTTTGATTGTTTACTGAAGTTTACACATAGATTTCAAAATTCTAAAAATTATTTATGCAATGATTTCATGTAAATTAGGATAGCAAGAATTATAGAACTCTAATGTACTTAGTTTTTAGACATTTTATTAAGGTACTCAATGAAATTTTGGAGATAGTATGCTACATTCTTTTACCTAATTGTATACATTGGAAAAGGAGGTGTATATTTTTGCTAGTAAAATTCCCTGGGAGTTGGGATAGGGTTTGTGTAGCTCCTCTGTAGTCCCAGTTTATTCAGTTTTGTTAATTCTTTTCATACACCCTTTCTGGCCTGTATCTGTTCTATGTAGAGTTTATAGAATTGTTTTGTTTTTTAGTATTCATTGAAGTCTTGAAACATTCTTTGACAATCACCGTAGAGCCTTTATGTTTGCTGACTTCAAGATGTTATGTGAGCACTATGTATTGTGTTCTTTTATAATTAGCTCCTCTCCTGTATCCTTTTTTTCACCTTCTCAGTGCTTTAGTCTTTCCCTCTTATGCAAATGAAATTGAAATAGTTTATTCCCATTTTGAGGGCTTATAATGACATTTTAATATATGTCAGTTTTCTTACATGGGCAACCTAAACAGTTTTGGTGTTAGAACACATATGGACAGAAGTTTACCTGTGTACAAATCTCTTTTATGAAAAAAATGGAACCATTACCATTACAATCAATGTGGATTCTGAGAGAAACCCCTAAGTCAGATCACTTTGCAATGATACTCAAGATTATTATTTAATAATATTTTAATATTTTAAGTGACTATCATTTTTTACTATCACTTTTATAAAGTCTATATATATTTATATGTTATGTTTGGGAAATTGGAATTTTTCTTGCCCCTGTAAATAATGATAGTCTTCTACTACAATTGGAACATTTGCATATTTATACTGAGACTTTTTGGCTCCTGTATCCAAGTTAATAGAAGTTTCTACTCCATCAGCAAGTAAGCTCATCATTTTTGAAGCTACTAATCAATTAAATTGGCCATTTTAATATGGACTACAACATATTTTCACATTTTGCATTATTTAATGTTTTAAAAATTTATGGTCCCATAAATTTTGATGATCATACCTTAGATTCTTGTGCTGTATCATGTATAATTATTAACATTAATACAAGAGTTCAAATACTATGTTAATTCATGAATGAAAGAGTTAACGTAATATTTTATATTAGTCTCAACAAATTAACAAAGTTCACATTTTCTTTGGATTTCATCCCCCCCAAATTATGCACTTATACGTTCTTCACTGGTAAAGATAATACAGCTGATCCTTGAGCAACATGGGAGTTAGGGGTGCTGACCCCTATGCAGTCAAAAATCCATATGTAACTTTTGACTTCCCAAATGCTTTGACTACTGATAGCCTACTGTTGACCAGAAGCCTTACCAATGACATAAACAGTTGATTAACACATATTTTGTGTGTTATATGTACTATACTGTATTCTTACAATAAAGTTAGAGAAAAGGAAATGTTATTAAGAATATCCTAAGGAAGAGAAAATATATTTGCTATTCATTTAGCGGAAGTTACCCTTGTTGCCTTCACATTGAGTAGGCTGAGGAGGAGGTGGAAGGGGAGAGGTTTCGGTCTTGTTGTCTCAGGAGAGGTACATGCAGAAGAAAATCCACATGGACCGGTGCAGTTCAAACCCATGTTGTTCAAGGGTCAGCTGTAGTCTCAGAACTGTTTAAGAATAGTCTTATACTCTGTTTCTACTCAGCAGCTTTTGTATTCTTGTCAGAATATTTGATTTTTCTGCCATATGGTAGCTGATGGTTTCCACTAAGAAGTTTGTTCATTTATCTATTATATTTCTTTGTAGCTCCTTTTTTCAGGGTAATTGAAAAACAAGATTCCGTGGAGCTGGGTCAGTACATTTGAATCACACATTTTAGTTTTTTCCAGTAACAATCAGATGGCAGCTCTGGAAAAAACATGTCTTTCCTGCCTTTGGATGAGTTCTTTTGGGGTCTTGTCCTTTGAGATCTCTTTTAATCCTGGAGCTCCTACAGTGTCTCCTTGTCTGTCTACTGGTAGGGTTGTCAGATAAAATACAGAACTCCTTGTTAAATTTGATTTTCAATAAATAATGAATACTTTTTAGTATAAGTGTCTTAAATATTATGTTTGTTGTTTTCCTGAAATTTAAATTTAATTGGGCATCTGTATTTTATTTCATTATTTACTTATATTTATTTATTTGGCAACCCATTTCCTGGACTTTTTCTTAACTAAATTTTGGGCCCCTTGAGAGAAGAAGATTGATTGTACCCTAATTCTATAACTTGTTTTCCTGTTCCCATGGTAGATGGATAATTTTTTACTGACTGAAAAAATAAGCTAATAAACTGAAATGTTTCTTTATCTGAGTATTTATAAAGAAACTTTCTTCTACTGAGTTTGCCCTTTTCTGTGAATAAATTCATTGAAAAAAATCATGTTTCAATGAATAATTGCAGATCTCAACCTTAATTTAAAAATTTCATCTCCCTTTCTCTTCCTTTCTCTTCGTCATTTCTCTTCCTCTTATCTTTCCAGCTCTTACTATAATTAGCTAGCATTAACAGCAAATGTTTGCTTTAGTTAAATTATTCAGAACATTTATTTTACTTGTCAAAGGTTAGATCAGGTTGTTGTTTGAACTGGTAATTAAATGCAGGCTAATATGCTTTCATATTTATATGCACTATAAGCCTGTTTCCTCATCATTCTGTATAATTTTATGATGTTCAAGGCTGACATTTCAAAAAGGATTTTGGTTTTGTGGAAAAGAAAACATTCTAAGTAATGTAGTTTGTTATGTGATTTGAGAATGTCCAAAGTTGTGGTTGAAAGTAAATACTACATTTCAATGTCATTGTAACATGTAGTATCATGGTGGTAATTTTCACCAAGTAGTATATAATATTAAGCTCACTGCCTATTGAGTTTGCATTTGATATGAGGATCAGTGCTGTGTTGGCTATAGTAGGTGCTCAGTATATATTTGTTAAGTGACTGTTTTAGGTCTTATTTATGGCATAGTTTAAAAAAATAATAAGATGGAAAACTCAGATCTTTTATCTCAAATAGTATAATCCATATCTATTGCTACGACATACTACAGGTTCTCTTAAATCATTTCAATTTGTGTGCTTCTGTGTAGAACAAGTATAGCTCAATTAGTCCTCATATCTGGGAATTATACTGAAGCATGTCTTTGTTTTTGTTGATTCATTGAATAAATGATTTTTGCAAGTTCTGGGGTGCTAGTAACTTAGAGTATAGATGAGTAAAACAGGTCCCCTATCCTCACAATAGAAGTTAGTCGAAAACCAACCATTATACTAAAGAATGGTTAATATTAGGGTGGAGTTATGCATAAGGTAAGTGGACATCTGAATCAAATTAGGAGAAGGCATGTTGGGGAAGAGTGACTTTTGAGCTGTATCTTAAGGGCCAGTAGCAGTTGGTTAGGCGAAGAAGGTAAGAACAGTAGTGCCTTGCAGAGGAGCCACATGTGTGGAAGTGCTGAGGTGTGTAATTTGGTATAGTTGAAGAAAATTTAAATATGGAGAAGTAGTAGATGGTGCCCTCCTTTACTTAAAAGTAGTTTCCATTGACATTAGGAAAAAGCTCTGAATCTTGAGAAGGTCTATAAGCCATGTGTTTTACAGTCCTTTTCTGCTTCTTAAGCCTGAAAATCAACCCAGCTGAGCTTGACTCCCTACACACTTTACATGAAATGTGCATGCACTGCCTCTTCCCTGAGCCCTGGTATACAATGTTTTCTCCCCCAAGAATGCTCTTTCTGAAGCAGGATATTTGCTTGACTTCTTCATGGGACTCATGACAGGAGTGCCTCATTTACACAGCCCTCTGCTCTCAACTCCTTGCAGGAGGGAGCCTGCGAGCAAACGAGGTGGAAACTGGAGTGCACAAGTGCTGGAATGGGCTGTCTGCCTTCCACCCCTCACGGGAGGGAGCGCGCAGGTGAGCAGGTGCGGGAGCCAGAGCAAGCACTTTTGGGCTCCAGTAGGAGCAAACTTCGGGCCCCATAGCAGTGTCTAGGTGGGGCTTCCTGTGACCTCTAAAGCCCCAGAGGGCATGTTACATTGTTCTTTTAGCTCTGCCCTTTGCAGACGGCTTAAGTGTTAACAGCTCAGTGGGCTTTCTGCCTTTTTGCTGAGGCAGCTGCCCTCTGCCAGGAAGGGCAAAGAATCAGTGTGACAGCCTTTTGTATCTGCACTTGTGGCTCCCGAGCTCTTGTCCAGCATCCAGGAGAAATGAGGTTGCATGAATGAATTGAAGGATGGTAAATGCGGGGGATTTTATTGCTGATGAAAGTGGCTCTCAGTGGGAAGGGGAGCTGGAAAGGAGTTGGGGTGGGTAGGTAATCTTCTTCCCCTGAAATCTGGCCATCTCCAGCTGGATTATTCTCCAAAGTTATGCAAGCTGTCCCTCTGTAAAGCTGTCCCTTTCAAGTCAAGCCACTTCTCTCCCATGTTCAGTCGTAGTCCTCTGCATCAGCTACTTCCTTCTCTGTGCTGGCTGAGTCCTGGGTGTCCTATATTATAGGCACAGGATGAAGGGGCAGGGTGGGCCATGGGTAGTTTAGGAAAAGGCAACATTCGAGTGGGAAAACAGGGATAGAAGTTCTAACTTTGGGCTGTGGGTTTCAGGCATTTCGGCTTGAAGGTGGGGTTTTGTCGGGGACCCACCCTTTTCTGCTTAGAATTTCTCTGCCCCCGGTCCCTATCATTTCTTCCCTCTTCTAGTCTGTTCCTACTCTACTGTTTTTATTTAGCTGAGATCAATATAACCTTAAAAACATGTAACAAGTAATGCATCTGCTGTCTTATGAAGAATTTTTAATGTTTATTATTATTGCCAGGAATGACAACAGTGAACCATAGTACACTGCAGCTTTTGATATATGTCCCCATATACTTTATTTCATCCTTGTAACAGTCATGAGATAGGTATTATATGAAATTTAGAAATACATATAATTTTTTTTCCATAGTGTCCTTTTATCTAAAATTTAATGTCTTCTGAAGAGAAGATAGATAACTGAAATAACAGTAAAAACATCTTTCAAAATAGGAGTAAATGCAGTTAGTTATATAGTATATCATGTTTGTATTTGTATGTATGTATTTTTAATAAAATTGACTTAAAAGATTAGCCACAAGATAGTGTCTACTTTATGTCAAATATAAACCAGATGTTATTCTGAAATGCTTTCAAACTCTGCTTTTATAATCAAAAAACTATTTTTTTGTAATGTATGGAAGGATAGTTGGAAATTCCAGTGGTTAACTTTTTTCATGAATATTATTAATTTGATTAATCATAATCATTGCCTTATGACACATTCTCATCATTGACCTGTATGTGGTTCTTTTATTATTTATTTATGGATGGTTAACTTTGTAAAGCTTGCATATTGTGTAACAATAACGTTTACTTGCTTCTCAGAAATTTCCTGAAGTTAAAACTTTTAAATGAAACACAAGGACTTATGACAGTTCTCACCCACCATACGAGTGTGTTTATGAACTAACCTTTTAGTTCCAGCTCAACACAACAAGTGGCTTCTTTTTCCTATAAGTGGATGGTCTTGCTAAAAAAGCATAGTTCAGAAGTTGAGTAAAATACACAGATTTCATGTTGCCTACAGCAAGAAAGGTGAGGGTTTCTAGGCAGAGGGCAAAGTTAAAGATGACTGTTTCCTTTTTCTGGGTCTAATGAGTGTGACCTAGATCAAGGTGGTTGTTGGTAAAGAATGGTTTTGATTCTGGATTTTATTTTGAGGGTAGAACAGACAAGATTTGCCAGTGGATTAGATATATTCCAGGAAAACATTTCTGTGCTAGTTGAATTTGGGCAGATAACCTGAATGATATGAAGAGCAGAGTGTTCCCAGAAGAGGAGATGGGGATGTGCAAAGACCTAAAGAGACAATGAGCTGTATTTTTTTTTAAGGAATAGAAAGAAGACTTAGGTAGCCAGAGCATGTTGAGGGAGAAGGGAGAGTGGACTCCGAGGGTTAGGCATTACCCTGAATTTAGGACCTCTTAAAGAGGAGATAAGTAAGCATTTCCCAGAGTGATGTTTAGTTTACCAGTAGCATGAACCACATTTATAATTGTGTTGTCTGTTTTTGATGAATTAATGAATAGGTTTTATTCCTATTGGATAATATCTGCATATTATGGGGGTACAAAGGAATGAAAAATACTTTCTCTGCCCTCAAGGAATACATAGTTTGCATTTACAAAAATGTATGATAAGCGAATAACTACTTATGATAAGGATAATAGTTTATATAAACAATAGAAGTGATGTATCAAGGATTGCTTAATAAGGTTGGTGAGTGACAATTTCTGCTGTAACATTATTTTCAAAACATTAATCATTTATTATATAACACCTTAAGGATTTTAACTATGCCTACTACTTTATTATAATTTATTTAATATTTTTCCTTTCATGAATTCTTTCTTTCTTTAAATAAATTTATGTAAATAGGAAATCTTTTGGCCACAGATTATCCTAAACAAATTAGCACTTGCTATAAATAGAGGGGAACCATTAAAAAAAACTTATTCTAATAAAAAAGTATGTTTTTGCCAAGCCCAGAGGCACATCCAGAGCAGGGGAAATACTGCTATGGAAGAGCAGGGAGAAATTACTTCTGGTGCTGGTCCCTAAAGGAAAAGTTGAATGTTGGAATTATGTACAGGATTTAGAAAAGTGAAGAGGAAAGGCCTCCTCAGGAGGAAAAGAGATGCATAAAACCGAATGGAGGAATGTGGAAATGTTTTTATGTAAGCTACTTTGGCTAGCAGGGACTGGTGCTTCTTAGCTGCTGGCCTTCCCTCAGTGAGGTACTGAAGTGACTGGTGCAATGTGAATTTATAGCATTTGGGGACTTAAATAATGATTTAAAATCCCCAACTACAGTTTTGGCTATTTGATAACGATTCCAAAGATCAAGTGTGATTTTTTTCATAAATTATAATTTTGCTGAGGAATATGTGAATTATGGTGTATCCACAGCTTACTTATTACTTGCTTTCCTTACTAGATAATGCATTTACTCTGAGATGGTGATCTGTACAAGATGTGTACACCTTATAACTATTAAGGATCTGTTTATCTCAATATCTCAGATTTCGAAACAGCTTGCATGCGAGAAAAGTAAACTGAATTCTTTGGTATTACGTTATCGTTAACATAACAAAGGAAACTACCCTATAATTCTTGGCTTAATTTTTGTTAGGCCACTTATTAAGTGATTGTTGTCATTTGAGGTAGCTTTGCCCTGTGACCTTACATAAGTCACATAACTTCTTTGTGGTTTCCTTATCTGTAAAAGGTGTTATAGTATCTACTTCATAGAATTGTTGTAAGGTTTAAATAAGTTAATGTGTATAGTGGTTTAAATAGCTTTGCTTCCCAATAAGTGCTATGTGTTTGCTGCTGTTGTTATTATTTAATTGAAAGGGCTATCTTTCAACTAAAGGAAGTACTAAAACGTCCTTAGGTTTCCCAGCCCTACTACTTACTAAAAACCAAGGGATAAATAACAGATTCATATGGACTTTTAGAAGGATTGCCCCACAATTGGTCAGGTGTTCCTGAACATACCCCTGGCCTCCCCATGTTTGCACCAAGGAGAGATTTTTGTTCATTGGTTTTTTTGGACAAAATGATTTGATTTGATGTTTGTATGAAGAGTAGCCATTTGTTCCTTTTTCTTATTTTTAATTATCATCAGTTTAATATAATTCGCCAAATTATGATTTCTGTTTTCTCTTTTCAAATTTTATTTTTCCTAAATTCCTAATTGTATGTTGTATTAACCTTGATTTTATGAAAACCAGGTTGAATCATTTAATGGCTAGAGGTAATATCTATATAAAATAGGATATATAAATAATATATAAATATATAAAAGAGGAACAGCAAGAATTGAAAGTATTTTCATATGGCTACATCATAATAAAAGGTTTGGTTTTGCTCACTAGGCCAAGCTAATTTCCCAGTCTGCATCTTGAGCATCTGCTCAGGAGACCTCTGAAACTGCATGAGAATACACTGTGGAGAGCTTTCTGTTTGGCAGTTTGACTCTTATAGTGCTCAGTTTTCTCTTGGTTCATGTGGTCACAAGTGTCACTTTCTCATGACTTTATAGCATTTTAATATTGAAAGGCAAAATACATTCTTAGTTTGTAATATAAAATATTTAAGTCCACCTGTGAACCTCTCATATTCTGCATGTTTCTCAGTAGGTATATTGTTTATGAGTCTAGTATTTTAATTTACAGTGAATTGTTTGCCCTAAACAGCTTATTCTGATAGCGTGAAAATTATAAGGATTCAATCTGTTTTGATTTTCTTTTGATCATTGTTCTTATATGTTGACCCTTATTGTAGTCTTATACCTGTTTGTTAGACAACACTTGGATAGTAAAATTGTGTGGTTGCTAAAAATGAATTAAAGTTTCAGGGTTTTACCAAGGGGTGATATTTAATATTGAATGACATGTATTAAGACAAATGCTTTTATATATAATTTATTTGGCACTGTAAATGCACTTATCTTGTGAGAAACAGACCCCCTGTTGTCAAATGAAGTATTCTGGAAAGGTTTGGAGTAAATAAATAATAAAACTACTTTGATATACAATCTAACAATATTAAATATTAAAACTTTCAGATGATTGATTTTAATACTTAATTAACTTAAAGTCCAATGTAACCCTCTTGCATTAAAGATCGACAGAATTTAAAAATAAAACGTTACTCTTTGTCTTTCTTTGTTTTCTTTCCCTCTTTTTTCTTTTTTCCTTTCTTCTTTCCTCCTTTCTGCCCTTATAATTAAGACTTTAGAACATTGTTACTTCCAATCATTGAATTTACCTTTAGCTACCAACATTTCTAAATAAAAAATGTTTTTTTAAACCAGATATTCAATTGCCCTATCTCTTAATTGTGAAAATGTAGCTTCTACCAGAGAAGCTTGCTTTTATACCCCATATGTCATATTTCTGGTTAAATACCTATCATGGTAAATACATGCTACCTAGAACACATACTTATTCACGCTGCATCCTTCTTCCTTTTATAATCGACTCTGAAAGTAGTCCATTTAAGCTCTTTGGTGTGCTTTTCTTATAGGGGAAATCTTTATGTAAAGTAATTCTATATCATTTCAGTGTTTGACTTTTAGGTTTACCATCAGTCAAGAATTTAAATGAATGAAGTATGCTTATATGAGCTTTTCTGAATATGAATGTTTTTAGAATGACACAGTTCAGAATGCTAATTCTGTGCCTAAGTATTAGAAACAGTTAAGGAGAGAATATAAGCTGAAATATACAGAATTTTGTATTCAGACAGAATAAATTCATTTCTAGAGGTTCTGCTCATGTGGTGCCATTTTAAAAGAGAAAATATTATTAAACTAACTTATTTTATCTGTTCAATGCTCATAGTTTGAGATTTTCATTTAGATACTGCTTGTATTGATTGATTGATTTTTTTTTTTTTTTTTTTGAGATGGAGTCTTGCTCTGTCGCCCAGGCTGGAGTGCAGTGGCACGATCTTGGCTTACTGCAACCTCTGCCTCCCGGGTTCCAGCAATTCTTCTGCCTCAGCCTCCCAAGTAGCTGGGACTACAGGCACGCACCACCATGCCTAGCTAATTTTTGTATTTTTAGTTGAGATGGAGTTTCACCATATTGGCCAGGGTGGTCTCAAACTCCTGACCTCGTGATCTGCCCGCCTCTGCCTCCCAAAGTGCTGGGATTATAGACATGAGCCACCATGCCCGGCCTGTATTGATTTTTTTTACATGGAAAATATTGCTTTGATTTTTTAAGTGTAGTTTAAAACTGCCTTCTAAGCTTTAGTGCCGAACGCTTACCCTTTTATTAAAAATTAACTATTTGCAAAAGAAGTCTTTTCTTTCAGACAGATCACTTTTAAGATTTAATACTCCAACCTCTAGACTTGTGAAACCAGTACAAATATCTTAAAGATTAGTCTTGCATTTTAAATGGGAATTTTAGCATATTTGTGAACTCCTGTGCCCAGGTTAGCACTAAAACCGTATTGTAAAATTAGTTACGACTTTTTGGAATTTTAAACTCATGTGAATAGGAGAAATTGTTATTTACAGTAAGTGTAACAAAGGAAGGATAGGGCCTTTCCCAGATCGTGGAAGGTGTATTACTATGCTTTCTCAGTCAGAAAAATGAGATTGCTTTTATTTAAAATAATTCTTCAGGCATCATTTTTATGAGCCAGAGAAATTCTAGGAACAGGAAGATACCATTGAGGAGAACTAAAATCTATCAATTATGGATTTAAGTAGTCATCTACTAAGAGGCATGTTTTTGGCCTTTATATTATTTTCTCTGTATGTATCTTAGTTCTATATAAGAGAAAATTAAGGATAGAAAATCAAGGATAGAAGTTGGAGTTTGTAATCAAATTTAGAGATCTAATGAACCATTGTAAGTGTTATGTTTATGCTGGACTTTTACAGTGATTGTTTAAAAATTTTTAGACTAAATAAAATCTCTTAATTTTTTATAGTTTGATATTTGCAGGTAAAAATTTATTCATAAATATTAAAATAGACAAATTTATTAAAAACCTTTGATATTCTGCTTTGTAATCAATCATTTTCTCTTACTGGAATGTTTATGAAACACAAATTGGGAAATTCGTAGGAAAATGATTTCATATTTAAAAACAACATTATGTTATGATTTCATAAGGTAATCCCAATAGCAGTAACCAACAAACTTAAGTTGCTTTTTTAGATTCAAGAGAGCTAAAATAGCTCTTTATATTTAAAACAAAATGATAAAAAAAATGAAAGCAACTTCTTAATCAGTTACTTTTCAATTAGGTTATTTAAATCCATAATTAAAAGAAAACTACGAACATTATCCACACGTTTTCTTCAACAGATTGCTTGAAAATAACTCATTATTACTAGTTAGCTGGTTTCCTTTATTTAATTATAAAAACATTTCAGTGGTTCATTTTCAATCTATAGGCATAATAAATCAGGATATAATGGATGCTTGATTATATAGAATGGTTGTAGACTGGGGTATTTGGTTGATTTTGTATTCTGGCTATTGGATATTATCATAGACTTGTTAAGTTCTAAAGAATTATAATTTAAGCTAAATTAACTAAATGACTTCTTGAACTTTCTCTAAGGCATCAAAAAGACCTTAAGTATTTTTAGCACCTTAAATGAATGTATGAATATCATTGTGTGGTAGAGTATTTTCTTCTGACAACATAAAGATGAGGGTTTAAAAAATACTCCTTTTAAAAATAAACTTTGATGGCAACTTGCTTGTTGTCTATTTTTTATATAGTTTAAAATACACAAAAGTCATTTATTTATTTATTTTAGGTATGTGAAACCTGTAACAGTGAAAGTGTACTGTAAAAATAAGAAATTCAGCTACTGAGATTATGAAAACATGCTTTAAGATATTAAAGAAAATTTAAGGAATCTAGCAGTTAACTTGAAATAGACATTTTCAAATGTTTACTTGTATATTTTTAAGAGTATAACAAAATATATGAAGAATATAAATCTTACATTAAAATAGTTGCCCATGGGCCAAATAAAATTTTGAAAAGTGTTTAATCTGTTCTACTCAGTATTTTTCTTTTAATTTGAATTATTTGCTAACACGTACAAATTACCAGATTTCACATAAAATTTTTGATTTCTAGCTTGTCTTGAAAAAGCTGAAGCAGAGTAAAGGGTGTTCTAATTATTCATAGGCTGCATCTTTTTATACCCCCTTTTTTTATACCTGGTCTTTTTGTCGCACTGACTTATTTAGAGCCAAATTAATGTAGGAGAAAGAATGTGAGCTCTAGAACCAGACAGGATGGCTTCAATTTTGGCTTTAATGCTTACTCCTTGTGTGATTCTAGACAAATTAATTACTCTCTCTGTACCTCAGTTTCTCTGTGGTAAAATGAAAATAAAATTGACAAAGATAAATCAGTTGGGTTTTAAGGAGGATGAAATGAGTGTACATGAAACATTTAGACTAGTTTTTGGCATATATTCATTGTGCATAAATGTTAACCATAAATAATAATACTTTTTGCCTGATCTCATTAGACATTTGAATTTGGTGACTGCTCCATAGTAGAGGACGTTGGTTCTGAATTTATTTATTTGTCCAACAGAATTTGTCAAACTCTGTGTTATACTATAACCGATCATCTACATTTCGCTGTCCTCTACTAGATTATATTCTCCAGAGTTTCTTCTATATAGCAGTGCTCAGTATATGCTTACTGATTGGCACACATAAGCAAATAACTGACAACTGTCTTGGTTTATGGATCTAAGATTTATGGCTTTAGATATTCTTACTGCATGTTAGCTACCAAATTCTTTGTTTTCCCTAATCCTCTGCTTATATTGTTTTAGCCACAATTCCATCCAGGGGGATAGGTTTTATTAACGTCTGACTGTGATTGTGTGGATGTAGGGGGTTTTGGAGACTTCTGATAAAAATTAGAACATGTATATGAATATTTTACTAGGTGATGGTTTTAGAGAGAAAGTAAATACGATAGAGGAGCATTTTGTTTTGGTCATCAAGAATTTATGTATTCATGAACATCTCTGGAGCTTTTCCTCCATAGGTGAAGACCATATCCTATAAAATTAGATACTCATTTTGTTTGGACTTGCTTTTACCACTTCTTTTTTCTCTTATTATTTCCTCTTTTTCTCATGTCCTTGCTGCTCCTGAAATTTAAAAGATTATGTTACTTACATTATTTTGCATGACAATTGGTGAACTTGGTTTATGTTTTGAAAGAGTTATGATTTGAGAAGATAATTTGCATCTTAGGGACATATAAAATTTACAAATAGTGTAGGTTGGAAGTTGAAAATAATTTAAAACAAAATTTGTTCAATATGGAATAATTTATATAAGTGAGAATTGAGAGGGAAAACTTTCAAAACGACCAAAGGAAATGTAGGTAGTTATTTATAAAATCTTGTAAATATAACACCAGAGGTGGATATTATACTGGAGATACAGATACATTTGAGCATGTAAAAAGTTACCTATGTCACAAAAATGTCATACAACTGAAAGACAGATACACTTTGAGAAAAATATATGTATCATATAAACAAGGTTTAATACTCTTAATACTTAAAGCATGTTTAGATATCATGAAGACAGTCATAACAATTAACTCTATTAACAAAAGACAATAAACAAATGTCAGAGAAACAGTATCTCAGTAGTTACCAAGCAAATACAATACAAAATTTGACTATCAGGTTGGTTCAGAAAATCAAAGAGGAAACATCCATTGTTAATGAGAATCAAGGAGAAATGAATTGTTCTATTAGGTACAAACCTTTATAGAGTACAGTTTGCTAAAATCTTATTTTTTTAATATATATTTTAATCCAGCTATTGTACTTTAAGAATTTATCCTAAGGAAATAATCATGGATATCATACAGACATACTACTAAAAGATATTTATTTTTGAGACTGTTTGTAGTATTGAACAACTGAAAACATGTTGTTTACTAAATAAGGAATTGGTTACATAAATTGTGCTGACTATATAATAGAATGCTAGGAATAATTAGAAATTATAGACACACAATTGTTATTTTTTTTTAAACTGGGGAGGAAAATACTGAATTTAAAGTATTCATAGATTACATAATCAGTATGTTTACCATGTTATGGGTCACATTAAAACCATATGTATTTTAAATGCCCAGAATAAAGACAGGAAGTACATGTGTAATACACTGAAATGTTAACACTAATATTTCTAGCTAATACTATCATGAATAATTTTAATTTGCTATGTTTTCTGTATTTTGAAAGTTCTATTGTGAATGTTTATTATTTTGGCTGTAAAACAAAAGGATGCTATAAATGTGAGAATATTGTCTTTAATTTAGAATTTAGCTTATTTATTGAAAATAAATATGATTCAAAATTAAGATAAAGATTATAAATCATGCTCAGATTTTTGAGAAATTTTTGAAATGGAAATTTTGTTACCTTTTCCCCTTCTTTGCATAAGCCTACCAATGTGAGATAACAGTCCCTGGAGCCTGGGAAAAACTTGTTAATGTCTGTAATGCTCGTGTAATCATTTCAGTCTTATATTTATTCCCAGTCATAGCAGAAAAAGAATTTATTATTTTTCTCTGTATTTTTTCACCTCCCAGGTAGTTACTTTTGGTGACGCTGTCCAGTTCCCACAATGTATCATTCCTTATCTGAAACTAGACATCCTCTGCAGCCAGAAGAACAAGAAGTAGGCATTGACCCCTTGTCCAGTTACTCTAACAAGTCTGCAGGTGAGTTTTGTATGCCAATACTATTTGTAGGTAGTGTACTGGGAAACCTAGCAGAGGGCCCTCAGTTAGCTGTGTCCACGTTATGTGTGTGAACACATTTTGATGAAGCTGAGCAGGCCAGTGTTAAGTATGTTATTCTGGATATGTACAGAGCACTCTTGACACTAATGAATACTTCAACAAGCCACAGTTATTCATGGAAGCATTAGCCAAATGTTTAACGCACTGTCGTTCTTTAAAATAAAATAATAAACTGAACAATGACTTCAGCATAAGAATGTTGAAATGCGAAAGGGCCTTGGTCAAACATCTTTTAAAGATTCTTAAATTTTTGGTGTTGATTTTGCAGGGATTTTTTTCCCCTTTCAGCAGATTGAGATTATTCCAGGATAAAAGACTTGATTCATCCTCTTTTTTTTTAAAGTAATTGAAATTTGTTCATCCTCTTTTTTTTTTAAAGTAATTGAAATTTGTGTTATATTTTTAAAGATCTATACACTGAAATTATTAAATGGTAGACAGTTAAAATGTAGACCGTATTCAGGTTCTACCCTATAAAAATGTATCAAATGTTTATATATCAGAACTCTACTATTTTCTCAGTATTTACTTAATGATAGTAATAACATAGTTTCTTAGACAGAAGCAATTGAGTTTGTGAGAATTCTTGAAGCCTTATCCTTAGTTTTTAAGCAGTTCACTAAATATTTGATAAAGTTAATTGACTCAGTGGCTGCTTGTAATTTTTCACTTGTGGAATGCAGGTATCAAGATTGTGACATCTATTTTAAAACATAAATTAGTCAAAGTATACAGACAAACTGCTATAAAAAGGAAAATTAGTCATAGTAAATCATGTGTGTTATTTTCTTCAAACAAAATGATTTTTTCTGTTTATATTGATGCCAAGGTCTGCTTTTAACTCATGTTTTGATTTAAAAAAAGAATTGACTCCCACCTAAAGTGGCTATTTCTTTAGAACACAAATTTTATGCAGAATGTTTATGCTTTTTGTGCATCTTTAATACCTCCTACATACAAATGCCATTGTTGTTTTTAATAAAAATGGGAGAGAATCTGTCCAGCTTATTTTTGTGATTTAATTTTTAAATTTTTATATTTTTTGTTAAATAAGAACTCAAGACTTATGTTTAAGATTTTGATAATATGAAAATAGTGTTCATTTCAATTTCAGTTATTTTAATATCTCAGTGCTAAGCATGACACCTTTTCTAGTGATATTTTCTCTTAAATGTAATACTCATAAGAAGCATTCATAGTTAAATAAATCAAATTATTTTGCAAGTACTTCTGTAAGTGGATGTTTTAAAAGTGAATGTCTTTGTGTTACAAGTGTATAAAATAGTTTCACCAAAATATTTCATACTATTTCTGATTACTATGGTTATTTGAGGACATAGTTTTTGTTGTTGTTGTTTGTTTGTTTGTTTGTTTTTTGAGACGGAGTCTTGTTCCATAGCCCAGGCTGGAGTGCAGTGGCGCAATCTCGGCTCACTGCAAGCTGTGCCTCCCGGGTTCACGCCATTCTCCTGCCTCAGCCTCCCAAGTAGCTGGGACTACAGGCGCCCGCCACTTCGCCTGGCTAATTTTTTTGTGTTTTTAGTAGAGACGGGGTTGCTGTTTGTTTTTTAAGCACGTAGTTTTATATGGCCTATTTCATTAAATACTGAGGTTTTTTTTTTTTAACCTGGTTAAAATAACATTTTAAATTAATTTTATCCTTTATTGTTTACAGGAATGAGTAGTTACCTTTACTAAAAAGGCTTTTCGTTTATATCCTAGCCTAACATTTCTATGACATACTAAGTTATTAGAACTGAATTGATGTTTAAAAGTGCCATTAATTCATTTACCCCAAATGTTCATTAACAATGTAAATGTATGCTGATGTTCTATGAGACAAGGAAGTGACTAATGACTCTTCCAACTAACAACACTTAAAATGAATAGAAACTTTCGATAGCTAATCTTGAAGTAATCAAGACCCTCATTCAGCTTGGCATCTCTGTATGCTCTAAAACAGCTGTCAACTGTTAAAAATATATACAAAACACACATACGCACACGCACATGCAGAAAGAAAGATATGTAAATATCTTGTTCTTCAAAGCCATAAAGGTTACTAACCATAGTGGGCTTTGTTCATTGTATAGGTAAATATTTTATATAAAGCATCTATTTCATCTTCTTTGATTTTCTTTTTACAGGAAAACGTGTTGCATTTTAATGAGGTTGTCATATTATTTGAAGAAAATCATCACCTTTCTATTATGTTTGCTTATTTTAATATATGTCTTCCCTGGGCTTTCTTCAAGTATTTTGAAGCTTTTTACACATTTCTGCCATAATCTTTAGGGAATTTGTTACTACTGGATGACTCATTTTCTAAGTATTTAAACACTGCACTTTAGTGCTTTGCCTGTGTAGAGGTTATGTGTAATTTTTAAAAACATTTCTTGTCATAGGTTCTATTAGTAAAAATATATACGGATATATATGCAAAGTCTTAGGAGATATTTTCCATGTGAATTAAACTTTTAACTGCTTTAATTATTTTTTCAAATAGAGAACAGCATAGAAAATATGACATTTTCTGTGTGCCCTGTTCAGTTTAGTTTACATTAATTACCACATAAAATTCCAAGATCTATGATCAAAGTTTAATAACTGACAAGTTACTAGTAATTTAGTTAAAAAGAAAAAAGCAAAAATATTTGTTAGACTATTTATGATTATTTGCTCTTAACCTTTAATGACCAATAAAATGAAGAAGTAATCACTTTATTTTAAATTTAAGATAACAATATCAAAATTCAGGTATAGCAAACCTATTAATTAAATAATATTGTTGGAATCACTCGTTTTCACAAGCTTATAAGAGATTGGAATGTCATCAGTGATGAGAGAAATTTTTCTGTAGGGGATCCTTTGTTAGTCTGTTTTTACATCACTGTGAAGAAATACCTGAGGCTGGCAATTTATAAAGAAAATTGCTTTAATTGGCTTATGGTTCTGCAGGCTGTACAGGAAGCATGACACAGGTATCTGCTCCTGGTGAGGGCCTTAGGAAGCTTCCAATCATGGCAAAAGGCAAAGGGGGAGGAGGTATATCTCAGGAGTAAGAGAGATGGTGGGATGTCCCAGACTCTTAAGCAACTAGATCTCAAGTGAACTGAGAACTGACTTGTCACCAAGGGGATGGTGCAAAACCATTCATGAAGGATCAGCCCCTGATCAATTCACCTCCTTAAATTTTGTATGTCACAGTATTCACCTTCTTACTTAATAGCTTTTATATATTTAAATAATTGCCTAACCTTTCTTTGCCTTTTAATATACTATCTGTTTCAAAGCTTGCTTTCTATTGTCATTCATAAAATATTTGGCAACTTAAAAAAAATCCAAGATGTTCAGAATCCTGCCAACTCCGTTTTGCTTCCTATAATTTTGTTTTTTTTCCAAGTATTCCTTTCTTTCCATTACAATGACATGTTTTAGAATTAGGAAGGTATGTCCTGGCTTTATTAATGAAGAAATTGGTAATTTAAAATAGTTGACTGATGTCAATATAATAAGATGATGCTGTCCTATCATGATCTTTAGTGTTGTTTTCCATATAGTAGAGGTGGATTTAAATTTGATTAAAAGATGGGTTTCTTCTGCTGAAGATATCTAGATATCTGGCTAAAGTATAAAAATGGTGTCTGCTTGAAGAGGTCCTTCACATCCCTTGTAAGTTGGATTCCTAGGTATTTTATTCTCTTTGAAGCAATTGTGAATGGGAGTTCACTCATGATTTGGCTCTCTGTTTGTCTGTTGTTGGTGTATAGGAATGCTTGTGATTTTTGTACATTGATTTTGTATCCTGAGACTTTGCTGAAGTTGCTTATCAGCTTAAGGAGATTTTGGGCTGAGATGATGGGGTTTTCTAGATAACTTGGAACCAACCCAAATGTCCAACAATGATAGACTGGATTAAGAAAATGTGGCATATATACACCATGGAATACTATGCAGCCATAAAAAATGATGAGTTCATGTCCTTTGTAGGGACATGGATGAAACTGGAAACCATCATTCTCAGTAAACTATCGCAAGAACAAAAAACCAAACACCGCATATTCTCACTCATAGGTGGGAATTGAACAATGAGATCACATGGACACAGGAAGGGGAATATCACACTCTGGGGACTGTGGTGGGGAGGGGGGAGGGGAGAGGGATAGCATTGGGAGATATACCTAATGCTAGATGACGAGTTAGTGGGTGCAGCGCACCAGCATGGCACATGTATACATATGTAACTAACCTGCACAATGTGCACATGTACCCTAAAACTTAAAGTATAATAAAAAAAAAAAAAAGAAAAAAAAATGGTGTCTGAAGTACTATAAACCCTACTCTGGGCTAACTAGCTGGAGTCATCTTAGAGATGAAAAAGTCTTTTTACTTTCTTCCCTGGCTTACAACTCTTTAGTGACTTCCCATTATATTAACAATAAAATCCAGACTGTTGACTGTGATGTGCATGGCTGTCTTCTTGTCTGTCTGGTCTTGCTCAGATATGCTAAGCCAGTTCTAAACTCTGGGCCTTCACACATGCCATTTTTCTGACATTATTTTTGATTCATTCAGAGCATTCAACAATATATAATCCTTTTTAAAAAAATTTTTTAAAATTTATTATTATTATATTTTAAGTTTTAGGGTACATGTGCGCAATGTGCAGGTTAGTTACATATGTATACATGTGCTATGCTGGTGCGCTGCACCCACTAACTCGTCATCTAGCATTAGGTATATCTCCCAATGCTATCTCTCCCCCCTCCCCCCTCCCCCCACCCCACAACAGTCCCCAGAGTGTGATGTTCCCCTTCCTGTGTCCATGTGTTCTCATAAGTGGAGGTACTCAAACTGATAAAACAACACAGTTTGCTCGTTCATCATTTACTGAGCAGTGCCCATGTGCCAAGTACTAGGTATACATACATTTCCAACACAATTCCTGCCCTCATAAAGCTCACATGTGAGACCAGGAGACAAAAAATAAACAAGGAAAGAAATTAATATAGGATTATATATTGAGAACATGATTTTTTATATTTATTTATATATTTATATAATCTATATTAATTTGTTTCCTTGTTTATTTTTTGTCTCCTGGTCTCACATGTGAGCTTTATGAGGGCAGGAATTGTGTTGGAAATGTATGTATACCTAGTACTTGGCACATGGGCACTGCTCAGTAATGATGAACGAGCAAACTGTGTTGTTTTATCAGTTTGAGTACCTCCACTTATGTTAATTAATAATTGCTTAATGCCTCTTTCCTCCATCTGTCTTTCCCTTTCCTATCTTAAGTTGTAATGTATGAACTCTGTTTTATTGTCCCTGATAATTCTAGCACTTGAATTTTTCTCCTTTTAGGGTTTCAAAAGTTAATATACTCTCCAGTTTTATCCTCTGTTCTCTTTGACCTCTCTTCCTTTGAAGTTTCTCCTAAAATTCACTTATTCCATGTTTTCTTTTAAATATGACCCATCTCAGAATTAGCATAAAACCAAATGGGCAGAGAGTTTTCTGGCAAATAAATGTCAAGTTATGATGATTAAGAATTATTGAGTTAATGCACAGCAGTAATCACTTGGCAAAGGGAAAGCTAAGGAAATAAATTATTACTTTTCTAAGAAATTTGTGGCCATAATTTGGGAGCATAGACTATATGTAGTATGCTTACATTTAATACACATGTTTAATGCACATAATTTTTAGTGAACATTTTGTGTAGATAGTATTCTTGATACCTGGTTTCTTGAACTTACTAACGTGATACATAGCAAATATTGTTTGTTTTTTGTATGAAATATGATAGAACCAGTAACTATCGGAGTAGCAGCTTTTCTTAAGCTTTTAAAGTTCATTTTTTGTCATTCAGTAAATATTTGAGTGCCTTGCGTGTACTAGGCATTGTTCTAAGTGCTGGAAATAAAACATTGAAAAAGATACCATGGTGTCTATGGCTAGTAGCCAGATTTGGGGGTGCCCAGCAGAGAGAAGTAAATGATCAATAAAGACAGAATAGTAAGTGCTTTCCTAGAGGAATTAACAGTTGCACAGTGAGTATATTGGTAGAGAATCCAACTGTGGTAATGGTGGATCAAGGAAGGTGTGATGTCTATCTAAGCCACAACCTGAAGGATGAGTAGCTGTTAGCCAGATGATTGTAAAGAGTTTATGCTATGAGCTTGCCCTCTGCTAAACATAAAGAATTTCAGTGTGATTTAAGATTAGAGTTCAAAAGGAGAATGACTACAAATAAGACTGAAGACTAGGATGAAGCTCCCTTATATGAAGAACGGTGGGTATTTCAGTGAAAGAATCTTGTGGTCAGATTTGCATTTTACAAAGATTATTCTGGCTGTAGTAGGGTGAATAAACTACAGCGTTGGGGGAAAAACTAGAAGCTGAACAATCATTTCGGAAGCCATCGAAATATTCTAGGTGAGATGATAGTGGCCTGTACTGGAAAGTATCAATGGAAATAGAAGTGGAAACATTTGAGAGTTATTTAGGAGGTAGAATTGATAGTACTTGATTTACTACTTGACTGGATATGGGGAAATGGTAGGAGAGAGAAGTTTGCAGTGACATACAGTTTTCTGAGTTGACTAGTTAGGTCTGTGATAATGCCAGTATTGAGACAGGGAAATCTAGAGAAAGAATTTTGTATGGTACAGACGGGATAGAGGGCTGCAGAGGACATGACATTGGATGTTCAGTTTCAGATGTGAGTTAGAAGTACCTTAGGGCATTCAAATGAGACACCCTAATGATTTTGATGTATGGGTCTGAAACTTAGAATTGGGCTGGAAGATAAAGATTTGTCAGCTTAAGTATGGTAGCAAAAACAATGGCAATGATTGTGATTACCTCATAATAGCATGTAGGCCGAGAAGAGGACGTAGGACCGATGTCTAAGGAAAGTCATTTAAAGGCCTTGCAACAGAAGAGGATCCCGCAGAGGAGACTTAAAAAAAGAGGCTGGAGAAGTAGAAGGAAAACCAGGATGGTGTGATACCAAAGAAGCTAAGATGTCAAGAGGAGAATGAGCAAAACTGCCAGAGATTACTAAAGTTAAGAAAATAGAAGTGTCCAGTGGACAAAGTCGTTGTTGTGATAAGCACAGTGCTTTTTGTAATCTGAAGAATCCATACGCCAGCACTCTGTATATTTCATATAAGTGAATTATGTATTCTATACTAAACTGACGTGAGGAATAGAAGAGAAAAGGCACAACAGTATTAGGAAAAGTAAAAATCAGTGGAAGAAGAGTTCTGCGGTCTTGGAAGTATAGAGGAGAGGCAGTGTAGAGCAAAGACAGGAAGAGGGACCTTATTGTCTGTTGTAATCATAGAAGGGAAAAAGAAAAGGAGGTGTTTAGATGCAATAAGTTCGTGGGTTTGATGGCAGAGTTGAATGAGATATCACTGATGTTTTAATCTCTCGTTTGATAAGTTAGTGTGACATTATTTGCTGACAGTGAATAACAAGGCGAAGCATGTGAAGATCTGTGGGGAGTAAAAAAGGTTAAAGTGGGTTGATAAGACATACATAACCTTGGAGACAAGTTGAAATGGGACATCATATTTATGGGTGATTCCAGCTTGTAAATGTATGTGATTATGTCCAGCAGAATTCAGCAGCTAGGATTGAGCCACAAAGAAGAACAGCCAGGGTTTTTGTCAGGGCTGTGTAACAGGTAAACAGTAGGCAAGGAAGTTGATGGTTGAAGAATTCATTGATGGATTGAGAATATAAGGATATTTGCTATCATGGAAGGTGGTTTGCAGAGGGCAGGGTAGACAGTTTTAGAAGGGATGGAGTCAAGGGAGAAGGAAGAGTAGTGTGGTGATGGGAGTCCTGAAGGGAATGTGGGAGCAGTAGGGCCAAAATTTTGCTTGATGTCTAAGAGTAACAGGGATGGTGAGGGTGGCGGCAAACTTTTCACAGTGATTCCTAATAATCTAAAATGTTATGTGTTTTATATGAAATGTACCTATCTAATATATATTCTAAATTCCAGAGAAAATAGTAACATGGTCTTTTATCACATCTCTTAATAATTCTTATGTGTTTGATAAATGCATTAATTTGGTGAAACATTGTGTGGTGTTAGCCAATAAAGCAGCTCAATGCTCCATTATTTCTGTGTAATAATTTGGATCTATAATGATTTGGATAGGGCTTGGTTTGAAGTAACTAATAAAAAATTCACCCTAGATATCAAGGAAAATGGCAGTTTAGATAGATAAAAAACTGTAAGTTAGACTGTAAGGTTGTCAAGGAAAATGGTGGCTTTATTCAAGACAGATTGTTAAATAAATAGGAGAGTGACCTGGAAGTTTCTGAATGCAGTAACAAGGATAAAAAATGCGTGGATTTTAAAAATGTCTCTTTAAAAACAGATTTTTCAACTGGTATGACAGTAGGACAAAGTGACATCCGAGAGCAAAGAACATGCCAAGCCTAGTTCCTCTAAATTAAGCTGTTCAAAAAAAAGTTGGATATGAGAGACTTCAGTTTGAAAGACCATGAGTTAGAGATCTGTGAGTCATCCTCCAGAAATGCCAATTCAAGGTATGAGACAAATAAGAAATCAAAGGAAAGAGGAAGGAGAGAGCTAAGGATTGATTTGTAGAAAGTCCCCATGATTAGAACTTGGATAGAGGAAGTATTTTAATAGTACTTACTGGAGGAATAATCAAACTAGGGGGAAGTCACAGTGCCAAAATTATAGAAGCCACAGATATGAGAGCTTCCAGAAGGTTCAAAGCGAGCAGTTTTTCAAGCATTGTGTAGGTTAAAGAGTATAAAAGGAGGAAATACATGATTTGGTGATTGGAAGACTATTGATTATCTATTAGGGGTTAAGTCATTTTCAAGAAACCACTAACTCATTTGAGTGGATGGAGGCACAGGAAGTGAACTACAAATCTGATTCCAAATTCACATTAAAAAGATAGTGATTAAATATCAATGATGAACATTTAGATGGCGAAGAATATTCTTACGCTTTAATGTTAGATTTGGGTGATTGTTTGTTTTTTGTATTTATGTTCTTACATTGTGTTGAGAACCTCACTGCTGGTAAAATCTAGATCCTTAAAATTTGAAGAAAAAAGTCCTCTGGTCTTACTTCTGATGTTTTTTTCATTGAGTTGTCCATATCTTATTAATTAGATCTGCTTTTCAGTTTTATTCAAAATCTTCCATTGATGTAGCAATTCTCTTTATTTGCTTGAAGGGAGATAGGCTACTTTACAGTTACTTTAGAGTTGGATTTATGTGAACAGTCATTGAACCACGTTGCAAATACCTTGATATTATTCATTTACCAGTGTCCTAGGAGCAATGAAACCTTACTGCTGACCAGACAGAGAAACAGTAGCCTTGCAATAGCCCTTATCCACTACCCCTTTAGGCAATTTGGTCTGCAAAAGGATATCCATGTCTTAAGATATATTCTCCACCATCCTTTCTAGTATTCCTGGACCTCCCAGACATGGGAGGTTGTGTGGTGGTAGTTTTGGTTGATTGGTCTTGGCACAACTAGAGGAGACACTGGTGATTTAGAGTATTATCTTAAAACCTAAAATATGAAACAAACATTGAAGTAAAATGGCCTATAATGGAGCTTTTATCAAAAAATTATGTTGGTTGCTTTTTGTTGATTCATTAATGGGGCCAAAAAATACAGTAGAGTAAGGGTTTAGATTTTTTTTTTTTTTTGGAGACAGTGTTTCACTTTTTCACACAGGCAGTGGTACAATCATGGCTCACTGCAGCCTTGACCTGGCAGGGTTCAGATGATCCTCCCACTCCAGCCTTTCAAGTAGCTGGGACGATAGGAATGCGTCACCACACCCAGCAAATTTTTGTATTTTTTAGTAGAGACAGGGTCTTTCCATGTTGCCCAGGCTGGTCTCAAGTGATCCGTCCACATGGGCCTCCCAAAGTGCTGAGATTACAGGTGTGAGCCACAGTCCCCTACCTAGAATTTTTAAATAATAAAATAACCCAGCTTTCAGCCCGCATAGCTTAGGAAACTATATCAGAGTTATCACTTGGCTTCTCACATGTTAAAGCTCCATTTTATTGATTTATGCATTAAAACAGATTTCTCCTTCATGGCTTGGTAGTGAAATGAATAACTAGGCCCTTACAAGTATAATCCTCCACCTCCCCAACGCTTCTGTTAACTCCTTTCATAGCATTAGCCATTTAAAAAAACTATATACTGCAACTACTGGTCTTTAAGATTACAAGCTTGCTTTCTTTGATATCACTCAATTAGAGGGAAGACTTGAATATCCAAGGGAGGATAAGAGGAATGCAAGAAAAAAATTAAACTTTACTCTGGGAAATCACTCAAGGACTTCCTTAATCACTCTTTTATATCAGTGCCCTCCCCTGCCACCCCCCAACCAAAGTAGAGGTCCCCAAAGACCTATTTATCTCAAGTTCATGTCTTAAAATTATCCCCTTACTTTGCTATATAACAGTCATCAATATAATAAAACAGCCAGGAGTATTTTTTTTAATATAGCTGATATATCTTGGTAAAATTCTCCTTACATGTACTTGAGTTTTTTTAAAAAATATTTTACTAACACTACATGTAGATGTTTATAACTTTTCTTGTAGATCTAAGTTAGGCCCATTGTGTGTGTTTGTCTTTAGGAGGTTTAAAAAATTATTATGTGTTACTACAGTCTTTTTGAATAGCGAGCACAGTAGTCAGTTTAATGTGCCGAGTCTACATTACATTTGTAGATGTTCACATCTACTTTAGTGTATTGTAGCAGATTATAAATTGTATGTCTCATTTTTGGTAAAAGGAGATGTGTTATTGTGGTATTTTTATTACTTCAGTAATTGTCTTTGAGTTTTTAGTGTTTCCACGTAAATGTTTCCACAATGATTCTTTGACATTGTTCTGTTCTTAAAAGACGTCTCACCAAAAGCTTTGATAATACACTTTGCCCTATCAATATGTCATTAATCTAAGCTCAAATATTTTTTGTTCTTAACTTTGCATTCTGTGAGAATTGAAAATAAATTAGTTCACCATTACCGTATACTTTGGCTGGAATGAGGGCTTCCTTGTTAATCAAATAGTTGTTTTGAAACTTGCAGTCATTTTTTTTTCATACAATACTAGTATTTTATTCTGGAGTTTGGGTAGCTCCTTGAATTTCCTAAGAAGGAATCTCATATGAAGTATATAGGAAAGCACAAGGGCAGGAATATTATGCTAGCTTCAAGCTGGTTTTACATTTTAGGAAAGTTTGAGTGTTTTAAATGGAAGAAATTAAGAAAATCATAAATCATAAAAATTAATATTATGAAAGTTATTTATTTTAAGTGGACATTTTCTTTTACATCTCCAGTATTTAGAATATAATTTACTTGCTTCCTTGGAAAAGATCTGATATTCTACCACTTGATAATTTTTGTATTCCTATAAATTACAGTGACTATTTTGTTTTTCCTGAACTTAACAAATATCTTTAATTTTAGTCAGGGAAAAAAAAGCTCAACTAGCTTTGATTTATCTACAGATAAATAATGAGAATTTAGCTTTACTCACTCAAGTCAGAGATGAGTCAATGTGTGAGCCAAATAATCTTTTATATCATGGCAATATGTGTACTTAAATAATTCTCCTACTTTCCTTCTCCTATTCTTTCTTCTTCCAAATGTAGAAAAACTTTAATAGCCATTGAGTTCTTACCACTGGTGTTTAGTGAAAATTTGAATGGAATAGGACTGATTTTAGCCAAGCATAGAACACTACATCAATTTTTATCCTTAATTAGACTTGTGAATAGATTTGTTTTATTGAAGGGATAGATTTTTAATCAGAAATGTTGACATGATGATTATGAAAATTCAGTAATAATAACTGAATCTTAGGGGCACATATATTTTATCATACAGAGTGAGGGCTGCCACCCAAAGACCTGATGTTCATTCATTTATACAAACGTATTTGTTGATCATCCAGTATCTAGGAATAGAATATTGAACAAGTAGACCACTTGCTTTCTCTTATGGAATTCATATTTTAGCATGAGATGGACAAACAAATTGAGAAGTAAGTACAGAAATAAGAAAATCAGAGAAAAAATACCATACAAAGAATTAAAATAGGGTGATATTATAGTGAGTGACAAGGTGAGTACTTTAGATTGTCAGAGAAGATCTCTCTGAGAAGGTGGTATTTCGGCTAAATGTTAATAACAAACAAGAAGGAGCCAGATATGCAGATATACAAGGATGGTGTGTGTGTGTGTGTGTGTGTGTGTGTGTGTGTGTGTGTGTGTGTCAGAGAGAGAGAGAAAGAGAGAGAGAGGCATCTGTCTAAACAGAGCTCATAAAAGCAGTACTATATGAATAGGCTTGTCATACATAGGGAACTGAAGAAGATCACTATGGCTGGGCTACCATGGGTGACAGGGGAGTGACACAGGATGGGACTAGTAGGCCGAGGCCAAGTAGAAGGTTTTTGTAAATCAGGCTGAAGAGTGCAGATTATATTCTAAAGACTCAGAATTATGTAATAGCCTGTGTTGTTATCTCTGTTGAACTCCCAAGTTTCTTCTCAAGGATAGGAATGATAGCTATTTTAAAATATATTTCCTTTTGACTTGGTGGTAGGCATTTAACAAGTAATGCCTGATTTACTGAGAGTTGTTGTATTTTTAACATTTTTTTCACGTTGCAGTCCACACCAGTTGGTTTGTTTCCCCATTCTCAACATTTTAACAATTTAATGGTGAAGTAATTCCAGCTTAATCTGAGATAACAGGATGCCCTAAAATTTTCTATTTCTCTAAAGCTCAGTTCTTTCTATATGGTCCATTTTATGCCATGCTACCAGTATATACTAATAGTTTATGTAGCCTATTGAAACCTTTTCTGTTGACCCATTTGTGTGTGTGTGTGTGCGTGTGTGTGTGTGCATGTATGTATGTACATGTACGAGCTTTATTTGTGTGGAGAGCATGTAATCATTATTTTCCCTTGCTGATGTAATGGAGAATTCGTTCCTCTAGGACATATTAGAACAATGTGTTTAATGCTCTTCAATTTAATTTGCTGGTATCACAATTAATACAATTAGGGTCACTTGGAATGAAACTATTAACAAATTGAGTAATTTACTTTAACAATGTCAATGTGTTCTCACAATTACATTTGCTTTAATTAGTGTACAAGCTATTATTTAATAGCATACTTCACATAGAAAAATGTAATAATGCATTCTTGGCTCCTTAAAAAAGAAAGAAGGAAACTTAACGGACTGAGTGATTTTGTGGTAGAGCTGTTAGCTGTAAAGTGATGGAGGAGAAAGTAGAAAGTCAGAAAGCAAAGTTTGCAAGAATGTAACTAAAACATTCTTGGTACTTACCAGTACATGGAAAGGTAAACACTATTGCCTGAATAGTATTGAGAACTTTTAATGATAGTTAAGAAGGGGAACATACATCCTGGAAATGTTTAATAGAGTTTAGTTGTAATACTGCAATAATAATTCAATTTCTGAACATCATAAAGTAGGTCATTCCTAACTTATCACCCTTATGGAGAGGAACGTAATGGTGCGGAATTTTAAAAGGTGGGAAACAAAAAGTTATAATTCTCAAATGGGCTTTTGTTTTATTTTCTAATGTAGGTATTTCTGACCTAAGAATTTACTAATAGCCTATGGAAAAAGCTCTGCAGAAGGAGATGGTGAGCAAGCTTTTCCACTCCTGTGGTTACTTCTTCTATCTGGCCTACTCTGTTGAGGTCAGAAGACCCAAGGAAGAATAAGTTGTTATATTTCTATTTCTTTACATGTAGAGTAAGCAGAAGGTGATGAGCTGTCAACCAAGTCATAATTAATAAGATCTGCTGTTCTCTGTAAACAGAAAAGCAAGATTTACTATCATGTTATCAAGTGGCAACTTAATGTGAAAAGGAGATAAAAGCAATCCAGAGAATTCAGTACTCTAATTTAAAAAATTAGCTTGATAATCTATTTACCTAATTTGATTGATTTAAGTTTCTGTTACTTTCATCTTTTTTCCTTTTTAGTCTTTTGGTTAATGACAAAAGTTCATAAAATACAAATAAAAAAGGAAGCAGGAGGAAGTTTAATTAGGCAATAAATATTTAAGTATAAAATGCAGGAAGCTGCAGAGTGGGGCCAAGATGGCTGCTTAGAAGCAGCTTCCATCTGTGGCTCCTGTGGAGGAAAACAAAAGTGGCGGCTAAATCCTGAATCTTCAACAGAGGTATCCAGGTTCTCTCATTGGAACTGACTAGGCAGTTGGCATGACCCACGGAGAATGAGGAAAAGCATAGTGGAGTAAGGGGCCAGCCGGGAGCTGCACGGGGCAAGGGGAGCTCCCATCCCCAGCCAGGGGAGGCAGTGAGTAATTGTACTACCCTGCCTGGGAAATCGTGTATTTTTCATGGATCTGTGCAACCCAGGGATCAGGGTATCCCCTCATGAGCCCATGCCACCAGAGTCTTAGGTCCCAAGCATGGAGCTGTGCAGACTCTTGGTGGCTGCTTGGGTTGCAGCCAGCTAGCAGCAGGCTGGAGACTGCCTAAGATGATTGAGTTCCCGAGGGAGGGGCAGCTTGCCATCACTGCAGCTCCAGTCAGCGGTTTTCCCCTGATGGTGCCAGGGAGACTGGGTTCGGGCTAGGAGGAATTCCTCACAGCACAGCACAGCACAGCGGCTGTAGTAGATCATGGCCAGACTGCTTTCCCTGCGGAGCTACCCTGTGGGAATTACAGCAACTCCAGCCAGGGGCTTACAGACAGAACTCTGATCTCCCTGGGGAGCCCCTGGTGGGAGGGGCAGCTGTGGTCTCTGCAGATCAGCAGACTTAGTATTTCCTGCCTGCTGGCTCTGAGGAGTCTGGGCAGTCCAGACGAGGAGGATTCCCCCCAGCACAGTGCACCCACTCCACCAAGGGGCAGCCAGACTGTTGCTTTAAGCAGGTTCCTGATTCCGTGCCTCCTGACTGGGTGACACCTTCCAACAGGAGTCACCAGACACTGTATACAGAAGTGTTTCAGCTGGCATCAGGTCAGTGTGCCTCTGGGACGGAGCTCCCAGAGGAAGGAGCAACCCATCTTTGCTGTTCTGCAGTCTCCAGTGGTGATGCCTACAGGTGCCGGGTTGGGGGGTGACCCACGCGAATAGGGTCTCAAGTGGACCCCAAGCAAACCGCAGCAGCCACTATGGAAGAAGGGCCTGACTGTTAAAAGAAAAACAAACAGCATAAACGACAACATCGACAAAAAACCTCATCCAAAGATCAACAGCCTCAAAGATTGAAGGTAGATAAACCCACAAAGATGAGAAAAAATAAGCGCAAAAACGCTGAAAACTAGTCAGAGTGCCTCTTTTCCAAGTGACTGTAGCACCTCTGCAGCAAGGACACAGAACTGGGCTGAGGCTGAGATGGATGAACTGACAGAAATAGGCTTCAGAAGATGGGTAACAGTGAACTTCGCTGAGCCAAAGGAGTATATTTTAACCCAATGCAAAGAAGCTAAGAACTATGATAAAATATTACAGGAGTTGTTAACCAAAATAACCAGTTTAGAGAGGGACATAAATGACCTGATGGAGCTGAAAAATGCAGGGTGAGAACTTTGGGAAGCATACACAAATATCAGTAGCCATATCCACCAAGTGGAAGAAAGGATATCAGACTTTGAAGACTATCTTGCTGAAAGAAGGCATGCAAACAAGATTAGAGAAAAGAGAATGGTAAGGAACGAACAAAACCTCCGAGAACTATGGGATTATGTAAAAAGACCAAATCTACAACTGACTGGGGTACCTGAAAGAGATGGAGAGAATGGTACCTAGTTGGAAAACATACTTCAGGATATCATCCAGGAGAACTTCCTCAACCTAGCAAGACATGCCAACATTCAAATTCAGGAAATAGAAGATATTTCCTGAGAAGATCAACCCCAAGACATAATCATCAGATTCTCCAAGGTCAAAATGAAGGAAAAAGTGTTAAGGGCAGCCAGAGAGAAAGGCCAGGTCACCTACAAAGGGAAACCCATCAGACTAAGAGAGGATTTCTCAGTGGAAATCCTACAAGCCGGAAGAGATTGGAGGCCAATATTCAACATTCTTAAAAAAAAAAAAAGAATTTCCAACCCACAATTTCACATCTGGCCAAACTGAGCTTCATAAGCAAAGGAGAAATTAAATCCTTTTCAGACAAGCAAATACTGAGGGAATTCATCACCATTAGGCTTGCCTTGCAAGATCTCCTGAAGGAAGCACTAAATATGGAAAGGAAAAGCCATTACCAGCCACTACAAAAACACACTGAAGCACACAGACCAATGACACTATGAAACAACTACATCAAGTCTGCAAAATAACCAGCAAACATCATGATGACAGGATCAAATTCACACATAACAATATTAATCTTAAATGTAAATGGGCTAAATGCCCAATTAAAAGACACAAAATGGCAAGCTGAATAAAGAGTCAAGACCCATCAGTGCTTCTGAATGATTCTTGAGTAAATAATGCAATTCAGAAATCAAGAAGTTCTTTGAAACTAATGAGAAAAGAGACAATGTACCAGAATCTCCGGGACGCAGCTGAAGCAGTGTTAAGATGGAAATTTATGTCCGAGTATGGTGGCTCACGCCTGTAACCCCAGCACTTTGGGAGGCCGAAGTGGACAGATCAGTTGAGGTCAGGAGATCAAGACCAGCCTGGCCAAAATGGTAAAACCCTGTCTCTACTAAAAAAGACAAAAATTAACCAGACCTGGTGGCACATGCCTGTAGTCCCAGCTACTCGCTAGGCTGAGGCAGGAGATTCACTTGAATCCCGGACATGGAGGTTGTGGTGAGCCAAGGTTGTGCCACTGCACTCCAGCCTGGGTGACAGAGGAGACCGTCTCCAAAAAAAAAAAAAAAAGTTGGAAATGTATAGCACTAATACCCTTAACAAAAAGCTAGGAAGATCTTAAGTCAACATCCTAACATCACAACTAAAAGAACTAGAGAACCAATAGCAGACAAACCCCAAAGCTACCAGAATGCAAGAAATAACCAAGATCAGAGTGGGACTGAAGGAGATAGAGACACAGAAAACCCTTCAAAAAAAATCAGTGAATCCAGGAGCTGGTTTTTCGAAAAAATTAATAAAATAAATAGACTGCTAGCTAGACTAATAGAGAAGAAAACAGAGACAATAAAAAATGATAAAGGGGATATGACCACTGACCCCACAGAAATACAGACAACCATCAGAGAATACTGTGAACAACTCTATGCAAATAAACCAGAAAATCTAGAAGAAATGGATAAATTCCTGTACACATACACCCTCCCATGACTGAACCAGAAAGAAGTGGAATCCCTTAATAAACCCATAATAAGTTCAGAAAATGAGGCAGTTAGTAAACAGGCTGCCAATCAAAAAAAGCCCAGGACCAGGTGGATTTCCAGCCAAATTCTATCAGAGGTGCAGAAAGAAGCTGGTACCATTTCTTCTGAAACTATTCCAGTTGAAAAGGAGGGACTCCTCCCTAACTCATTTTATGAAGCTTACATCATCCTGATACCGAAACCTGGCAGAGATACAACAAAAACAGAAAACTTAAGGCAACATCCCTGATGAACATCAATGCAGAAATCTTCAGTAAAATACTGGCAAACCGCCAGCACTTCAAAAAGTTTATCCACCATTATCAAGTCGACCTCATCCCTGGGATGCAAGGCTGGTTCAGCATATGCAAGTCAATAAATGTAATCCATCACATAAACAGAACTAAAGACAAAACCACATGATTATCTCAATAGAGGCAGAAAAGGCCTTCAATAAAATTGAACATCCCTTCATGTTAAAAACTCTCAACTAGACATTGAAGGAACATATTTCAAAATAATAAGAGCCATTTATGACACACACACTGCCAATATCATACTGAATGGGCAAAAGCTGGAAACATTCCCTTTGAAAACTGGCACAAGATAAGAACACCCTCTCTCACCACTCCTATTTAACATAGTATTGAAAGTTCTGGCCAGAGCAGTCAGGCAACAGAAAGAAATAATGGGTATTCAAATAAGAAGAGAGGAAGTCAGACTATCTTTGTATGCAGATATACATGATCCTATATCTAGAAAACCCCATCATCTCAGCCCAAAAGCTTTTTAAGCTGATAACTGACTTCAGCAAAGTCTTGGGATACAAAACCAGTGTGCAAAAATTACAAGCATTTTTATATACTAACAGCTGACAAGCAGAGAGCCAAATCATGAATGAACTCCCATTCACAATTGCTAACAAGATAATAAAATATCTAGGAATAAAGCTAACAAGGGAAGTGAAGGACCTCTTCAAGGAGAACTACAAGCCCCTGCTCAAGGAAATCAGAGAGGACACAAATAAATGGAAAAACATTTTATGCTCATGGATAGGAAGAAACAATATTGTGAAAATGGCCATACTGCTGAAAGTAATTTATAGATCTAATGTTATTACCATTAAATTACCATTGACATTCTTCACAATATTTGAAAAAACTTTTAAAATTCATTTGGAACCAAAAAGCCCAAATATCCAAGACAATCCTAAGCAAAAAGAACAATGCTAGAGGCATCATGCTACCCGACTTCAAACTATACTACAAAGCTACAGTAACCAACACAGCATGGTACTGGTACAAAACCAGATACATAGACCAATGGAACAGAATAGAGAACTCAGATATAAGACTGCACAACTACAAACATTATTGTTGAAAAAAACAAGGGGAAAGGATTCCCTATTTAATAAATGGTGCTGGGAGGACTGGCTAGTCATTTGCAGAAAATTGAAACTAGACCCCTTCCTTACACCTTATACAAAAATTAACTGAAGATGGATTAAAGACTTAAACTATGAAACTGTGAAAACTGTGGAAGAAAATCTAGCTAATAGCATTCAGAACATAGGCATGGGCAAAGATTTTATGATGAAATCCCCAAAAGCAATTGCAACAAAAGCAAAAATTGACAAATGGGATCTAATTAAAATAAAGAGCTTCTGCACAGCAGAAGAAACTATCATCAGCGCAGCCTACAGTATGGGAGAAAATTTTTGCAATGTCTCCATCTGACAAAGGTCTAAAATCTAGAGTCTATAAGGAACTTATACAAATTTACAAGAAAAAAACAACCCCACTAAGCAGTGGGGAAAGGACATGAACAGACCCTTCTCAATAGAAGACATACATGTGACCAAAAAGATATACTAAAAAAACTCAACATCACTGATCATTAGAGAAATGCAAATCAAAACCACAGTGAGATACCATCTCATGCCAGTAAGAATGGTGATTATTAAGAAGCCAAGAAACAACAGATGCTGATGAGGCTGTGGAGAAGTAGGAATGGTTTTACACTGTTGGTGGGAATGTAAATTCCACCATTGTGGAAGACAGTGTCCTCAAAGACCTAAAGGCAGAAATACCATTTGATCCAGCTATCCCATTACTGTATATATACCTGAAGGAATATAAATCATTCTATTACAACAATACGTGCACACATATGTTCATTGCAGCACTATTCACAATAGCAAAGAAGTGGAATCTACCCAGATGCCCATTAGTGATAGACTTGATAAAGAAAATGTGGTACATATTCACCATGGAATACTGTGTAGCCATAAAAAGGGAACACCATCATGTCCTTTGCAGTATCATAGATGGAACATACTTGAACCCTGGACATGGCGGTTGTGGTGAGCCATTATCCTCAGCAAACTAATGCAGGAACAGAAAACCAAACAGTAGGTGTTCTTATCAGTGGGAGTTGAACAATGAGAACACATGGACACAGGGAGGGGAATGACAAACACTTGTGGAGGCTTGGGGGTAGTGACAGCAAAACAAAAATACAAGAAAATTGAAGAATATACAGATTTCAAGGAAAGAGATTCATAGGAGTGTATTTAGTTTTTCAGCCCTTCTAAGTGTTTATGGAACAATCCCTCACTGCATTGCATTGTTTATTTTAAATTCTGAGGTCAGGCTACCAGATTATTCATAGATGAGATGAGTCAAGGATAGAGTGATTTACTGAGGAACAATCTACTTAGCAGTAGTAGAAAATTAGGTATTTTAAAAATAGCATTGTGACTTTTACATAGGCAAACTACTACTTGCTTAGTTGCTACATATACTACAGCAAACATTCTTGTTTGACCCTTATTTGATACTCATTGCACTCAGTCTCTAAATTTTATGGTTAATTTTAAAATGATTCATTTGTTGATTGCTTAACCCAGTAGTCCCCAGCGTTTTTGGCACCAGGGACTGGCTTTATGGAAGACAGTTTTTCCATGGACCGGAGTCCGGTGGGGGATGGTTTGGGAATGAAACTGTTCCACATCAGATCATCAGGCATTAGATTTTCATACAGAGCATGCATCCTAGATCCCTCATATGTGCAGTTCACGATAGAGTTTGTGCTTCTATGGGAATCTAATGCCACATCAGATCTGACGGAAGGCAGAGCTCAGGTGGTAATGCATGCTCACCCACCACTCACTTCCTATTGTGTGGCCTGGTTCCTAACAGGCCACAGACCAGATATACATATGGCAGGATAAGCATAGGTAAAAATACTCAACATCATATGTTATCAGGGAACTGCAAATTAAAATAACACCAAGATACCACTATATACATATTTGCAGGATTAAGATCCTAAACAATGACAACATAAAATGCAGATAAGAATGTGGAGCAACAGAAACTCTTATTTATTGCTGGTGGGAATGCAAAATATTACAGCCACTTTGGAAGACCTTTTAACAGTTTCTTACAAAATTGTACATACTCTTACCATATGACCCAGCAGTTTTGCTCCTTGGTATTTACCCAAATGTGTTGAAAACTTACGTCTATACAGAGATCTGCACACAAATGTTTATAACAGCTTTATTTATAATTGCCAAAACTTGGAAGCAGCCAAGATATCCTTCAACAGATAATGGATTAACAAACTCTGGTACATGTATGCAATGGAATTATTCAGTGATAAAAAGAATAAGTTATCAAAGCACAAAAAGACATGGAGGAACCTTAAAAGCACATACTGCTAAGTAAAAGACACTAATCTGAAAAGACTACATACATTATTCCAACTATATGACATTGTGGAAAAGGAAAAACTAAGGAGACAGTAAAAACATCGATGGTTGCCAAGGGGCCCAGGAAACAGGAAAGAATGAATAGGTGGAGCACAGAAGATCTTTAGGGCAGTGAAACTATTCTGTATGGTACTGTAATGTGGGCACATGTCATTATAAGTTCTCAAAGCATATAAAATGTATAGCACAAAGAGTGAAGCTTAATGTAAAACTATGGAGTTTAATAATAATTTGTTACCATTGGCACATTCATGTAACAGATGCACCATACTAATGGAAGATGTTAATAGTGGAAACTGTGTTTGTGTGGTAGAGTAGGTATGAACTCTCTTTACTGTACTTTTGTTCAGTTTTTCTGTAAGCTCAAAATTGCTTTTAAAAATAATAAAATCTATTAATTAAAAAGAATCCAAGATCCCAGGATTCTTCTTCCGTTGACTTTTACTTTTTCAGATGGTACCATAACTTTTCCCTTTATTCCTCATGCTAGTTTAATACAAACACATGCTTAGTTTATTTGAAATATGTTGAATACTCAAAACTAGTGATTCTTGAAATTACAAATTATTAGAAATAGATGTGTTAGGTTCTCTGCTTACATCTCTCAATTAATGTAGCTCAAACCTTTTTGGTTTATAGTTCTCAGTCTCACTCCTAGAATTGGCCAAATCCTTCTATAATTTAATCTTTTGCATAAGTGGTCTTTGTAACCCATGACCTTCTAACATCTAATTTTTCATTTAACAGTTCTTGTAAGAATTCTCTTGTTAATTAGTGAGCAAAGTGCTTTTCAAAAAATGACCAATCCTTAATTTTGGATTGAAAATATTGTTTATGTTAACTCATATTTTTACATAAACTGTTAGTGTTATTTTTCTGTATTTTGATAGCTTGGTTACTTACAATGGACAGGATAGAGAAATCTTAGTATACCTGTCAAATGTCAATCTGAGGTCAGTTTTTATAGTAGATTATTCTCTAGAATAGCGGTCAACAAACTTTTTCTTATATGGCCAAATAGTAAAATTTTAGTTCATACCACTTTAGCATGAAAGGAACCTGAGACAATAAATAAACAGATGGGTGTAGATGTGTTCCAAGAAAACATTATTTACTTAAACAAGAGGCTATAGCCAGTTTGTCCAATGGGCTTTAGTTTGTTGACCACCATTGTAGAATTAACTATCACTATGTTACTGAAATAATATCTGTAGTGGGAATGTGACAGAGTACTAGGATATGCCGTTTTCTAATATTTTCTTTAACTAGACTATCCTAAAAAACCACCACTAGAGAAGCCACCCATGAGTTGGGCAAAACAAAGGCAAGCACTGGCTCTCATCCTTTAGGGAGCAGCCAGAAAGATTGAAACATTCAACCACAGTTCTTTCATTATAAAGTTTGCATAGCTCCCTCTGGCACTAGGAATATAAGCTGCCACTTTACTGCTGCAGTAGATCTAGAGGGTGAAGATGCTAGGTGAGCTACTTAAAATGCCACAGTGTGCTGTTAGTGTTATCTCAGTGCAGCCTGTCTTTATTAATCTTTCCTCTGTTTAAGTTTTGACTAGATTTCAGAGATCTGCAAAAGTTGATTCTTAAAGTTTTTGCCAGCTTATTTGTTGTTTTTGTGGATGGGCAGAACCTGGGAGTTCCCTGCTCTGACATTATTGGTGTCACTACTACTCATGTACTGTGAAGAGACTTTTAAAAGATGGATTAAAGACTGAAACGTTAGACCTAAAACCATCAAAACCCTAGAAGAAAACCTAAGCATTACCATTCAGGACATAGGCATGGGCAAGGACTTCATGTCTAAAACACCAAAAGCAATGGCAACAAAAGCCAAAATTGACAAATGGGATCTAATTAAACTAAAGAGCTTCTGCACAGCAAATGAAACTACCATCAGAGTGAACAGGCAACCTACAAAATGGGAGAAAATTTTCGCAACCTACTCATCTGACAAAGGGCTAATATCCAGAATCTACAATGAACTCAAACAAATTTACAAGAAAAAAACAACCCCATCAAAAAATGGGCAAAGGATATGAACTGACACTTCTCAAAAGAAGACATTTATGCAGCCAACAGACACATGAAAAAATGCTCATCATCACTGGCCATCAGAGAAATGCAAATCAAAACCACAATGAGATACCATCTCACACCAGTTAGAATGGCAATCATTAAAAAGTCAGGAAACAACAGATGCTGGAGAGGATGTGGAGAAATAGGAACACTTTTACACTGTTGGTGGGACTGTAAACTAGTTCAACCCTTGTGGAAGTCAGTGTGGCGATTCCTCAGGGATCTAGAACTAGAAGTACCATTTGACCCAGCCATCCCATTACTGGGTATATACCCAAAGGACTATAAATCATGCTGCTATAAAGACACATGCACACATATGTTTATTGTGGCACTATTCACAATAGCAAAGACTTGGAACCAACCCAAACGTCCAACAATGATAGACTGGATTAAGAAAATGTGGCACATATACATCATGGAATACTATGCAGCCATAAAAAATGATGAGTTCATATCCTTTGTAGGGACAGGGATGAAATTGGAAATCATCATTCTCAGCAAACTATCGCAAAGACAAAAAACCAAACACCGCATGTTCTCACTCATAGATGGGAATTGAACAATGAGAACACATGGACACAGGAAGGGGAACATCACACTCTGGGGACTGTTGTGGGGTGGGGGGAGGGGGTATGGGGGAGGGATAGCATTAGGAGATATACCTAATGCTAAATGACGAGTTAATGGGTGCAGCACACCAGCATGGCACATGTATACATATGTAACTAACCTGCACATTGTGCACATGTACCCTAAAACTTAAAGTATAATAATAGTAATAATAATAATAATAAAGAATATTGGCTTGTAAATGTAAAAAAATAAAATGAAATAAAATAAAATTTTACTAAAAAAATTCTATCTTTAAAAGTAATTGAATATAGAGAGCATAGAAACTAATAATGTTTTCAGGCATATAAACAGAGGAATCACAAACTTCACAATTACTTTAAAAAAACCCATTCCTTATTTCGGTACCAGAAGCATTTAGGTAAATCCTAAATAGTCATTTTTCTCTTTTTTCATTATTAGACAGTTGTATGCATAATAGTATCATAGTTCAAAATTGCTCAGTGCTGATTTTATATTCTCTAATATAATTTTCATCTTATGTTTATCATATCTCTATTAAATAATAGTGTTATCCAGTGTTACCTTGCAAAAGTAAGTCATTGAATATATTATTCTCTTTAATTTTATTAAGACAGTTCAAGTAGAGTGAATGTGGGTTCCTCATTTTCCACTCTCGCCTCTCATCAGTTAAGTACAGAGATTCTGTCTTGTACCCTGTAAATTCATCTTAAGGAAAGGAAGTCTATGGTAGCATATATACTTGGTTTTAAGGTCGGGCCTAGTGGCTCATGCCTGTAATCCTACTATTTTGGGAAGCTGAGGCAGGAGGATCACTTGAGCCCAGAGTGGAAGACCACCCTGGGCAATACAGGGAAGACCCTATCTCTGAAAAATTTAAAAAATTAGCCAGGCATAATGGCATACACCTTTGGTCTCAGCTACTTGGGAGGCTCACTTGAGCCTGAGTGGGAGGAATACACACACACACACACACACACACACACACACACACACACCCTGGTGTTACCTTATTATCTTTAAAAGTCACCTCAGGATGCTTTGAGTAATTATGATTGTTACCCAAACACACACACACACACACACACACACACACACACACACACACCCTGGTGTTACCTTATTATCTTTAAAAGTCACCTCAGGATGCTTTGAGTAATTATGATTGTTACCCAAACCTGGGGCAGGAGACCTTTTATCAATTATTGAGTTTCTGATTAATTTGTTTCTGAAGTTTTAGTTCTATGCACACCATAGTAAACTGTTAAGTTTTGTTATCTCTTAATAGGCCTTTTGATTAAGTTTGTTTTAATTATGACATCAGGAGTGTGACAGGTTTCATATCGAAAATAGTACTCTATTGCACATCATTTTATGTTGAAATAGTATTGAACTTCAGTTTCTGTTCCTGTCTTTAAGGATAAACTGAATGATTCACAAAAATTAACATTAGGAGTGAAAAGGAGATCCTTGGGTCTGGTTCTTTTGATACTTAATATCCAGTGAGTGGTGGTATAGGTAGTATCTTTACCTAATGAGGCCACTTTCTCCAGTTGTCTAATGGTTTTGTGAGAATTCTTTGAAGATAAAATTTTGATTGTTTTCCTAAAGTCATGTCCAGGGTGCTGTATTTAATAGCTAATTTTAAGAACTAAATAAGGTATGGGCCAAACTGTTCAATAGACAGTATTTATTTTTTACTCTTTCAACGGTTAAATTATTTTTTACAGCTGTCAGGCATACTACTTTAATAGTCCTTTATGTACATTTAATTAATTGTGTGTTAAAATTAACATCACAAGTAACTTATTAACAAATCTTTTGTCTTGTTAAATTTCACCCAAAAATGCAGTAAATATCTAACACATTTCTATACCTTCTTCTTTTAACGATTTGATTCTGATTAATTTGATAAATGTGAACACTTTTAATAATATACAATTCAATTGTGAGTTTTGTAATTATTGCATACATATCAATAAGATTTATTTATGTGGTACATTAAAAAACTTAGTGTAATAGTATAGTCTAAAACATAGACCAAAGCCGAGTAGAAATTTTGGTTATGGATTGACCACTTAAATGCAAAGTTTTGAGTTTTCTTCTCAAGCCCACCCCTAAAAAGTAATTGATTTGAGCCATTTGCTATTGCTAAGGCAAATATAAATAGGTTTCATTTAGACCTTCTGTAGAAATTTATGGAAACAATTAGGAATAGAAATTTAGTCTACTAGGAACTTTTTTAGGGGAGGAAGTATGGGGTGGGGTGGGGGGTGGTTTAAGAATGGTTTTTAATGGCATTCCATAGAATTCATTTATAACAACTTGCAGTTCTTATATGGTTTATCTAATTTTAGAGATGGCTGTTATATTAAAGTTCTCTGTAAAGCCTGAGGGGTGCTGTTCTTACATCTAGGCAATAGTCGAAGTTCGGGTGTGAGAGCAAGCGATAGAAACACTAAGAAGTATTTACATGCATGGTAATTTTTTGCCAGTTAAACACACATATACACACATTCACATAGATTAGGTGTATATTTATGCACAATCTGGCCTTTTAACAAAGAAAAATAAGCCTGTGTTTAGGCTGCCACTGATACAAACAAAACATCTGAGACTTTAATGAACACCATACTGAGGGCATGTAGGACATAAGGCGAATTAAGCAGGTTACAAACTGCACATCTTCTGTTTAGATATAGGAGATCTCCCCAATCCTGACAATTAGTTGTACTGACAAGGCAAGCAGACAGACAGAAACAGAAGGAGATCATTTGTATCAATTTGAGAAACAGAACTAGTAATGAAAAAATAGCCATATAAAATAGTTCGTCTTTTGCTTTAAAATTATTCTTTCTCTATATTTGCTCCAAAAATAAATACACACTGGTAAACAAAGGCTTCTTTTATTTTGTTTGCAAATAAAGACCAACTTAGTTTTTATTTTTATTTTTTAAGAAAATATTTTCTGGACACTCAAACGAATTTTAATCTTGGTAACCTGACAGCTTTGTTTAAACATTGAATATGAATTTCCTTTCATGAAAATCTTTTCAAAGTATAGCAGTTCAGCTGTGAAAACCTGAATACATTAATGATGACAAAGAAGCTCCAGAATGAGCCAACATTTGTTTTGTTCTCTTTCAACATTTCTTGATAAATTGCATACACAAAAGTATTGCAGGGTTATTTTAATTTCTCCCTATTTCTTTGCTAATAAGTGTCTCTGTGTTTACCTTTCTATATCCAGTACCTTATTATTAATCACTTAATATTATTTATTTTTAAATGACTTTAAGAAGTTTTTTGTCTTTTAAACTATGCCTTAAAGGTACACGTTATAGGGAACATTTGAACAGAGCTTTTGGTATATGTTATTAGACATCAAAATACATGACTCTTGTTTAAGTTTTGGATCATTGTTTTCCATAGTAAACACCTTTCAATGCTCAGACAATTGTGTTCTGAAGGCGTTTATTTAAGGATCATTTTCTTTGTATCTTAATTCATTTAAATAAATGAGTCGGCCAGGCGCGGTGGCCCACGCCTGTAATCCCAGCACTTTGGGAAGCCAAGGCTGGTGGATCATCTGAGGTCAGGAGTTCGAGACCACCCTGGCGAACATAGTAAAACCCCGTCTCTACTAAAAATATAAAAATTAGCCAGGCGTGGTGGCACATGCCTGTAATCCCAGCTACTTGGGAGGCTGAGGCGGGAGAATCGCTTGAACCTGGGAGGTGGAGGTTGCAGTGAGCCAAGATCATGCCATTCCACTCCACTCCAGCCTGGGCGACAAGAGCGAGACTCCGTCTCAAAAAAAAATAAAGTCATTTGCCAAAAATGCAACATTGAAGTATTTTAATACAATACATTTTTAAGGCTTATAGCATATTTATTCTACATAGTTATTCTTCCGAAGAGTGGCATTGTTAATTTTTCTGAAATAAGTGTTTCCTATCTTGTTTTAAAAAGGTGAGAGGCATAATTTGGGACATACTCTGTGAAGATAAGCTATCCAGGTCTCGCTCTGTGGCCCAGGCTGGAGTGCAGTGGCAGATCATGGCTCACTGCAACCTCTACTTCACAGGCTTAAGTTGTCATGGGCTACTTGGGGTGTTGCTTTGCCAGCTGGAAACCTCTGTGGCAGGCGGTGCCTTTTACCTGAGTACTGCTTGTGCCCGCTGGACTTGTTCCATCCACTTGGCTTGGCAGGCTGTGCTTGGCTCGTGCTACTCACCCAAATCCCATGCCTTCCAAGGGTGAGCCAGGCACAGAGTGGAGCAAGTATGGGTTCTGGCCACTGCATGCAGCCAGGCACGTCAGCTGCTTCGGTGGGGCGGGCAGCCCTAGGTGCCGGTACAGATGCTGGCTCTGTGCAAAGCTGTGGCTTGATCAGATGTACTGCACGTGACTTCCATTGTGGGCACCCACATCTGGACGAGGGGAACATGATGGCACCCGGAAGCTTGGAGAAAGCAGGAACCACAGAACCCCAAAGAGGTTGTCACAACCCTGGTTCAGGGAGCCCCTGACTCTAGGGTCCCTGAAGGGCCCTAGCTCTTCTCTCCTTTTGATTGCCCACAATGTGGTGAGCAGTGGGGGAGCATGTTTCAAGCCATTTGTGTTATAGCTCTTTTAGTCTTGCCATTTGGCAGGTCCCAAGTTCTTGTCCTGCATCCAGGAAGAATGAGGTACACGGACAACTGGATGGTGAGCAAGGCAGAGAGGAGCTTCAGTGAGTAACGGCAGCTCTCGGGAGACCTGAGTGGGTAGCTCCTTTCCGTAGGCAGGTCATCCTGATTAGTGTCCAGCTCTCAGCAGAGAGGAGACCCTCACTGGGTAGCTCCTTTCTGAAGGCAGGTAGTCCCAATGAGTCTCCAGCTCTCAGTGGAGAGGAGAGCTGCAGTGGGTAGCTCCTTTCTGCAAGCAGGTTGTCCTAATGAATGTCCAGCGCTTAGCAGAGGTGAGACCTGGAGTGGGTAGCTCCTTTCCACAGGCAGTTTGTCACCATGAATTGAGGAGACCCAAGGTGGGTAACTCCTTCACGTAGCTGGTAGTCCTGGCTGGGTCCAGGGTTTTTATGGGCTCAGAAGGGAGGAAGTACATGCTGGTTCGTCCAAGGGCAGGCTGGAAAAAGCACCATAAGTTGTCACTCCTGGCAGGGGCTTCACCTGGAAGTGACAGCCTGGCCCCCATGCTTCAGGCCATACCTGGCTTTAAGGTGGGGCTTCACTGGGGAGCTGCCTGTTTCTGCCCGAGAGCCTGTCTGCTTTCTGCCACCATCAGCATGTCATCCATGGCGCCCAGGCTTTTTGAGCTGAGGGGTGCTTGCAGGCACATGCTGAGCCACCCTTAGCTGCTCATCACCCTCTCTCCTGCGCTCGTTGGTGCCCGAAGTCCTGAAGGGACTGAGGTGGCAGGGGGCTGGCATGACAGTGCCGCCCTGTGTGTGTGCACACCCAGCTGGGTCGTAATAGTGCCCGGACTCAGCCACAGCTTTGCTTCACTCCAGAGAGCGGACACCAGGAGCAGGGAGAGGCCAGGCCACAGGATCAGGCACTTTCAAAGCTGCAGGGACAAGGGGCTTCCTGGGACCCCAAGAGCACAGGGATTCCTTGGTCTGGAGCTGTGTGGCTGTAGCGGTGCCCCAGAGCGTGGGGCTCCAGCCCTGCCTACTTGATAGGAAGAGGGGCTCCCTGCCTGTCCCTCGCTCCTGCAGGTTCATAGAGCATGCAGCCCCAGCCAGCGCCTCCCCCACTGCACCCAGCGTCTTCACAGTGGCCCCACCAAACAGGCCACTGCTGAAATCAATGTGATCTTCCTGCCTCCATCTCCTGAGTAGCTAGGACTACAGGTACATAACAACATACCTGGCTAATTTTTTAATTTTTTTGTAGAGATGGGGTCTCACTCTGTTGCCCAGGCTGGTCTCAAATTCCTGGGCTCCATCCATGTCGGACTACTAAAGTGCTGGGATTACTGGTGTTAACTACCATGACTGACCTCTTTTCTGATTTTTAAAGTTCAAACATGTTTATTCCATTTACCAGATAGTTTTCAGTAAAAATGTATCACAGAGTTTTGCAAATTTAATATTATGTTTTGAATCATTTCTTGAACTACACCTTGATATATTGTTTGAAAGTGTTTCCTTTCTTTATTTTTTCTGAGATGGGGTGTCTCTCACCCAGGCTTGTGCACAGTGGTGCAATCACAGTTCACTGCAGTCTCAACCTTTTGGGCTCAAGTGATCTTCTTTTCTCAGTCTCTGGAGTAGCTGGGACTTCAGGTATGTGCTACCATGCCTGGCTAATTTTTAAATTTATTTTTGTAGAGACAGGGTCTCAGTACTTTGCCCAGTCTGGTCTTGAATTCCTGGGCTCAACAATCCTCCTGCCTCTGCCACCCCAAAAGCTAGGATTATGGATGTGAGCCGCCACGTCCAGCCTTTGCATGTTTTCAGATGACATATATCTAGCTCAGTGATTAAAATGAGCTGTGTAGCCATTTATTTACCAAGCATTAATATTTCATGTTATTCATAGATAGTGTATCAGTTAACTTGGTTTGTATGACATACTGTTTCTAAACTTGTTACACAATATAGTAAGCATTTATTATGGGTAATGGTAAAGTGAGCAAGTTGAGTAATTCTCTTACTCTGAGCTGAGCTTGCTTACGTGTCTAAGCAATGGATGATCTAAGATTGTGTCACTTGTGTCTGGAGATTCAGTAAGCTACATGTCTCATCCTCCAGCAGGGTAGCCATCACTTGTTTACATGGTGATGTCAGCTTTCCAAGTAAACAAACTGCCAGATTTCAGGATTTCATGAGACCTAGACTTGGTACTGTGACCTTGTCAGATCTGCCACATTTTCTTGGCCAAGACAAGTAACAAAGCCAGCTAGAGGTAGCAAAATTGTTAGAGGTAGCAAAAATTATATTTTTGTATACTAGCAGTGAACAATCCTATAATAATTTTAAGCAAAAATTCTATTCATGATAGCATTAAAAGAACTAAATATTTAGGAATACATTTAACACCAAAAGTAGAGGAAGTACACTGACAACTATAAAACAATACTGGAAGAAATTAAGGAAAGTTATAAATAAGTAGACATTTCATGTTCATGGATTAGAAGACTCAGTATTACTATGTTGCCACTACCTTTTGATGGAAGAAGCTGGAAAGTCACACCCTAAATGTCATATGTTTAGGAAGGGAGTAATTGGGCCATTAATACCATCAATTTTTCACAGATACTAATTCAAAAATAAATGAACATTTATGATATGTAAATATTTTATGTTAATCAGCCAAAAAAAGATGGCATTACCGAAAGACACAAAATAATTAACTGAAAACCTAAGACAATTGACTGAAAAATAATGGAAGCAATGAGAGCTCAACAGTAAAGCATCTAATGGGAAACAAGCAAAAAAATAAACGTTTTCCTAAATTTCTGGATTTTCCAGATTAAAAGTGTATTGCATATGAAAAGGTATAGTGAGGTCTTTAAAATAAATTCTTTAATCAAGTTTAATTTCAATCACATTTCTAGAGAGAGTCTTTTAACCTCTAAAATATCTTTCTAAAATCCATTCAGAATTATGAACTGGTTAAAAAGACAATACAAGTATTCTCTTATGTGAACATTTTTATGACTATGAATTGGAAAACTAAGGTGTAGTGGATACATTTCTATAAAGACAAGAATTATTGAAATAGAGTTCAGTTCAGTAAAATATAACCTAGAAAGCAATGTGTATACATACTTCTAAACTTGTTAAACAATATAGTAAGCATTTATTATGGGTAATGTGTATACACATTGCTTTCTAGGTTATATTTTACACATCAAAAACTATGGTTACATAAATGGATATGTAGCCATTAAGTATGTATGAAAATTTTAAAAATGAGAAAAGTTGGTTATTTGATTAAGTGATTTTTATAACGGACATACAATGACTTATACAGTTGTATCACAAGTTTTAAAATATAAAAGAAGAGATAAGTTTCTGCGTGATACTATAACCATTGATGTAATGGAATAAATAATTATAATCCCAGACAGAAAACACCAATCCCAATTTGGGGACAGATGATTTCTAGAAAACATAAAGAGAAAATTCTTTCAGAGAATTGAAAAATAGGGAGTGTTTTCAAATTTATATTACGTGACTGGTATGACCTTTGTAACAATATCAGTCAAGAGCATTATGGAAAAGTACAGTCCATTCTTGCTCATGAATATGGATAAAAATAAAATATTAGTAAACAGAATCCAGCATGGTTAAAAAGATAAACATATTTTACCAAATTTTGTTTATCCTGGGAATGCAAGGTTAGTACTTAGGGAAAATCTATTTTTGTAATTTAGCTTATTAGCAAAGTGGAAAAGTCATTTCAGTAGTTGTAGGGGAAACATTAAAAAAATTCACATAAGTTTGTGATAAAATAACTGTTAACAAACTGTGGATTGAGGAGACCTTCTTTAATATGAAGAAGGACATTTATAAAAGAATTACACTAAAATCCTTCTCAATGTAAAATGTTAAAAGTTTTCTCTTTAAAATTAGAAATAAAAATCTACAAATAAATTATTAGAATTTAATAATTTAGTTTACCTATATTCCTTGTTATATAACGTGTGCAAAATCAGTCGCACTTACAAATATACCAGCAATAAAGATACAGCATTTATAACAGTACAAAAATATGAGTAAACCTTCAATAAATCAGTAAACTATGTGGTAGTTTTTGTGGAGAATGTTATGAAACTTCATTGGAAGACATTTAAGAAGACCTGAATAAATATAGAGGACACACCATGATCATGGATGAGAAGACTTATTGTCACAGAGTTATTAGGTTTTCCCCAAATTGATCTATAGATTCAGTGTATTTTTCAGTCAAAATTTTTACATTGATTTGTTATTTTTAGTAACTTGGCAGGTCATTCAAGTATTTAATAGAAAAAAGGTACAATAGTCAAGACACTTCTGAAAAAAAACATGCACATTTTATATAACTAGGTAATATGATAATGGCTCATGACTTGATAAATAGACCAGTGGGAAGAACAGATAGACAGATAGACTCAAACTTACATGAAAACCAAATACATGACAGAGCTGAAATTACAGATCAGCGGTGAAAGAATGGCATCTTCATTAAGTGGTGCAGAGGACAACTGATTTTTCATTTGGGTGGAAAACAAAAATGAATTATTTTCTCACATCTTACTAACAATACCAAATTCTCCTAAATTAAAAACTTAAATGTGTAAAGCAAAACTATAGAACTTTTAGAAGAAAATATAATTTCAAATACCAAAAAGGAAAAAATATATATATAGAATTAAATTATTGCAAAATCAAAAACTATTATGAGAAGATACTGTAAACAGAGTGAAAATACAAACCACAGTCTAAGAAAAGATGATAATATACAAAACTAAAAAAAGTTTAGCATCCAAGAGGTATGAAGAATTCTTATGAATCAATATGAAAATGGCATTAAAAAGGCCTATATTTTGTAGTAAAGGAACCATGCAATAGCCATATATGTATGAAGAATTTAAATAAAATCCCTGTCAGATAACATATGATAACCTCTAGATTGGCAAAAATCAATTAATGTGAGTTTGCCACCGTGTGAAGAAACGTGAGCTCTGTTACGTTGCTGATAGGAGTTAAAGTTGGTTCAAACATTTTGGAAATAACTTGGCATTACAAGAAAATTGAATATGACCATACCCTAGGAACACAGGGAAACTATTGCATATCTGCATCAAGAATTGTGTGTAAGAACATTGTTTGTGATAACAAAACTGGAAACAGTCCAAATGTGTATCAGCAGTGCAAATAATTTCTTCAGCTTCTGACTGGGAATGCCATCCTCAGGAGAGAGCTGATATTGGGGTTAGACTGGGAAGAGGAGTAGTGGAAATGAAGATAATTAAACAGATACCGGATATATTTTTGATTTAGGGTAGAGAAAACTACTTGTTGATGATTGCAGGGCAGTGAGGTAAAAGATTTATCTAGAAAGATTCCTAGATTTTTGGCATTGGGCAACTGACTAGAGAGGTGATAACATTTACTAAAGTGTTGGAAATTGATGGAAAGTTAGATGATATCATTTACTAAAGTGTTGGTAGTTGATAGAAAATTAAATTTGGAGGGGGTGAGTGGGGAGGAGAAATAAAGAGTTTTGTTTGCCTTGTATGGTGACATCTGAGATGTCTGTTAGACTTTTTGTCTTGTGGAGATGGATATATGAGTCTGAGATTCTGGGAAGATGTAAAGTCTTAAGATATAGGTTGGGGAGAAGTTACCATGCAGATGGTGTTAGATTTGGGAATATATAAACGGGGGGCAAGGTAGAACCACCGGATACTCTTAACATTTAGAGATTAGTAAATGAGAGTTTGATATCTTTAATATCCAAAAATTCAGACAAGTTAGGAATATGAACACAATTGAAAAATGACCAAAGGACATAAACTAGCAATTCTTAGGCAATATTTTGGATGCTTAATAATTAAATGCAGAATGACCTCATTTGCCATATAAGGAATGACATTGAAGCAAGTTTGTTTCTTGTTTTTCTTTTTTTTCTTCCACATTGTTAGGTTAAAAAAAGTAATGCAACTGGGCTTTGCTTGAGGTCTAGGGAATTGGAGATTTTCACATAGGTTTTGTGGGAATATAGATTGGTATTATCCTTCCGGCATTCCATTTGGCAATATATATCATAAGTCTTAACGTGTCCTTGCCCATTGACATTCAGTTTAATTTTTCTCTTTCTGAAAGCCTGTGCTTCTCCTGTCCTTGCCTGTTTTTTACTTTCGATGTCAATGATGCATTAAAATAGATTTAAGTGTGAATTGTTGGTTGGTTGAACATAAAGTTTTTATTTATGTGAAACTGTCTAAATATATCTTCTGAAGATTGGAGTCGTTCTTTATTATTTTCATGTTTTCTCTATGTTGCTGTTCATTTCTTTTACTTTTGAATATTAGCTTTATTTTTTTCCTTTTGGATAGAGAATTGATTCTTTCTTTCAAATATTGCTAATGTTCATACCTAGTACAGAAAACTTACAATAAATCACGTAATGTTCAATTTTTAATGAATTAAATAGAAAACAGGGTATAATTTTCCCATTTTGCCCAAAGGAAAACAAAGATATGATGGACATTTTAGGACAAACATAAACTCAGCTTATGATGAAGCTCGTTTATCTCAGTTAAGTTTATAACTCAGAAATCTGTTTTGATGAGTAAGTAGTTTATATTCTAGAAAAATATTTGCCAGTGTAACTGTCTATTTTGTGTTTCTAATTTTGTAAATTATATAAAAGTATCAGTTTTTACGACGTGATTAACTGACTTTGGATGAGTGCACACTTTGTAGATTAAAAGGTAGTTTCTGTTTCAAAGTTTTCTCTGCATCTCTCTTAATTTTATGTCAGTTTACTCCTTGTTAAGTAAATTATTTTAGAGGAAAACTTCCTATGTGAAAGTTACTTACATTGTAACAGTGAGGATTAAAAAGTCCTCATCCTCCCCCTTGTGGGATATTACTGTACTGTTTTTTCCAACATTGTGGATCATAAACAGGTAAAAAGCAAAACTAAACAAGTAAAGCAAAAAAAAAAGTAAAGTAAAAACTAATGAGGAAAGCAAAACAGGTAAAAAGAATGAAGTAAATGTAATTATAAGTAGAAATTCAGCTAAGCACATTCATTTCATGTTATTACTAAAATTTTATTTTGTTTACTTTTAAAAAACACTTCAGTAAATTAAAAAGCCACATGATCTGTTTATTCATAGACATTTTCACCTTATACTTAGTTAAATCCTCATCAAATTTGATTTACTGACTTGTGGCCAGAACCTGCGGTTAGCTTTTTGGAAGAGAGAAGATTATTAAGTAGGTTGATCCACAGAGCCACCTTCGAATTTTATTCTTTGTAGAAGTACAAGTTGAAAAACCTCTTTCTCTCAGAGCTTAGTGTTTTATACTTTACGTGTTTATATTTAGGTTTAAGTTTTAGAAATACAGTTAAAATACATAAAGGATGAATGTTGCAACATTTGGGGAATCTTTAGTATTGCAAGTTCATTGTATATGAATTCATGTTTACATTAATGTGCTAAGTTATTTTAATCTCCTATCAAAGTCACATATTTTAAAATGGTATGTTAGGGACATGAAATTGCTCAAGATAATTATTATTTTATTTAATCTGTGATTATTCGGATATGCTTTCAAGGTATCGACACTTAAAAAACTTATAATAGACACAGAGTCTCGCTATGTTGCCCAGGCTGGTCTCAAACTCCTGGGCTCAAGTCCTGTGATCCTTCTGTCTCGGCCTCCTAAAATGCTGAGATTACAGGTATTAGCCACTGCTCTTGACCGAGATATTTACACTTCATGAAAACCAATGTGTTAGTTGATTTATATTCTGTACATTTTAGTTGAAATAATTTTTTTGGATAAAATTTGTAGCTCATCATAGAGGAGATTAGTACTTTGTGATATATTTTCTCTTCATTGTATTTCAAGGATTGCATGGTTCAACTAAGATGACTGAGTGTGTGAATTATGGTATTGTGATTACTCAGCCACAGATATTCTGATGGCATTAATGTTAATATTTAGAATGTAATAGGTCTATCAGATATTCAGTACTAGCTGTCTTAAGTATCCTGGTTTCATTGTTAATGTAGAAATATATGTTTTTAAACTTATGTGCTCCCAGATGTTTATTGTAAGATTTAATATTCATTGATTTCTTCTTTCAGTAGCTGTTTATTGAGTGCCTACTCTCTGCCAAGATATATTATAGATGCTGAGAATTACGGGTATAAACAAAACTATAGCCTTTGCTTTGAAGGTTACAATTCTAGTGAAAGACTGACAGTAAGCAAGATTAATATGTAAAATATATCTGGTTCTATAGGGATAAGTGCTATGGAGAAATATAAAGCCTGGGAGAAGGGTAGGAAATGAATTAAGGAGGGTGTTACCATTTTAGTTAGGACAGAAAGAAAGGCCTCATTGAGAAGATATGAAGTAGAAAAGCCCTCATTTGTGTAGTAAAAAATCTCCCTTTGGGCTGGGCGCAGTGACTCGCGCACTTTGGGAGTCTGAGGTGGGCGGATCATGAGGTCAAGAGATCGAGACCATCCTGGCCAACAAGGTTGAAACCCCATCTCTACAAAAAATACAAAAATTAGCTGGGTGTGGTGGCACGTGCCTGTAGTCCCAGCTACTCGGGAGGCTGAGGCAGGAGAATCACTTGAACTCAGGAGGTGGAGGTTGTAGTGAGCTGAGATCACATCACTGCACTCCAGCCTGGCAACAGAGTGAGACTCCATCTCAAAAAAAAAAAAAAAGAAAAAAAAAACTCCTTTCATAAAACCTTAATGTTTTCAAATAATATACTAGATTAGTGTTGAATTTTACTATTCTTCTAAATTACTTAACAATGAGATGAACATTGAAAAACTTATAATCTCCTGAAACTGTTATAGTTTACTTAGTGTGTCCTGTTAGTATAGTTTGCTATTTTAGTATGTTAAAGGGTAGATTTCGTCATGTGGTAACTCTGCTCATGTTCTGACCACCTCCCATAGCAAATGTGTAATTCAGTGCATTTTATCTCTGTAGTAGAAAGGAAATCAATTAAATTCTATTAATACGTGTAGTTTCTTTCTTGTTTTTAGTTTTTGGAAATCATTTTCCTCAGGTTGAAAAACACATGTAGTTTCTAATGCAATAAAATACATTTTAAATTACATGGTATTGTGTGTACATGTACTGGATATCAACTTGCTTATTTTGATTTTTTAAAATGCTGTTTATGTAGTATTATTATTTGTTACCTTTTCCTTTTCCTACATCTTTTACAAATACCAGGCAAGAGGAAGGCAAAGTGGTTTCTTTCACAGGTTTTTAAAATTATACTTATGATTGTTTTCTAAAATCTGTTTTTTAGTTTATTGCTTATCCAAACATTTTAAAAATTAAGCATAATAAGAATAGAATATTAATACTAATACCATTTCATTACCTTCTTAGATTTTAATCCTGCTACAAAAACACTTTCAAATGCATTTTAAGAATGACTCCTTGTAGTTTTAATTCTTTACATATAGGTCAAAAGAAGAGAGAATGACTACTGTGATCTGTTCATCTGTATGCCCAGTTTTCCTGTCTCCTGATACTTAAATATCTGGGCTGCAATTCCATCTAGCTATCACTTAGGTGGTGTGATCACCTAGCAGAAAAGTGGCTTTAGGCTTCATGTTCTAATGTTCTCACTGGAGTGATAGTGCTTATTGAACTCAGTGTGGTAACCCCTTGCAATGACATCTATTTTTTAGTGATATGGTATCATCATTCACATCCCAAATGTGCTGGGGAGGGAAAATCATAAGCCTTTTTCCTTGCAGAAGTTCATGTCACAAAAATCACTTTTTTTTTGAGACGGATTATCACTCTGTCATCCGGGCTGGAGTGCAGTGGTGCGATCTTGGCTCACTGCAACTTCTGCCTCCAGGTTCAAATGATTCTCCTGCCTCAGCCTCCCGAGTAGCTGGGACTACAGGTGCCCGCCACCACACCTGGCTGATTTTTTTGTATTTTTAATAGATACAGGGTTTCATCACGTTGGCCAGGATGGTCTCGATCTCTTGTCCTCATGATTCACCCACCCCGGCCTCCCAAAGTGCTGGGATTACAGGTGTGAGCCACCGTGCCCATCCAAAAATCACTTATTTTTAATTCAGATTTCTCACAGTAGTGCAGAAGACCCTTGTGCCATTAATACATACATTTTATAATCATTTAAGTCACTCCATTATTCTAAAGCTCTTTATAACACCAATATAGATTGATTTGTAGAAATATAGATATACTGCATCATTTTCCATTTCTGTTTCTCAATAACACAAATTCTTAGGGTGTTCTCTCCTGATACCACCACTAATTGTATTGTTATACTTTGCATATAGTGTTTTTATTTTTTTAAAAATTGGTAATGCTTTGATATAAGCAATGGTGCTTTATGTTTTCTAAGGGATTGGGTGAATGCAGAAATAGTTACCATTACCCAATGTACCTATTTTAGGAAGATTTCCTGCCTGAAATAATGTTTTAAGTGAGTTGAAGAAAATAGCTTTGTTAGCCAGATTTTGTAGGACAGCCTAAAAATAGTCACTGGTCTTGACTAAGGGGAAAAACTAGTAAAGGAATATGCAAGTAGCAAAAATGAACACATGTTTTTTCTTGAACTTGGAAGCAGGTCTGCAAAGTTAGACTATGGTGACAGATTATGAAGCTAAGGGCGCAGTGTAGGAGTGTAGGGAAATAAGTGACTGAGTGACACAGCTTATTTTATAGCCACATCTTAGAAGAAATGTGAAGGAGTAAGGTGGATCAAAATGAGATGATTAACTAAATTCTTTATGTAAAACATTTATTCTTTTATTTTAGTGTGTACTGCTTTTCCTGTACAGTAAGTTATATATCCTAATAAAAATTAAAGAGCAAGTTGTGTTTGGAAGATCAGGTCATCGTAATTCATTGACATTAGGCCACATAACTGAATAATGTCTTCCTTCAGCGAAATACATCAAATGAGATCAACAATTATGACTCATAAACATGCCTTGCAGGCATAAAACAGCAGGGAATTAGCATGTGAGGCTGATAAATATGCATGTAAATAAGCTCCCAAAGGAATAACATGGGTTTGATTGATAGGTTTAGAATTGGAACATATGTAAACCCCTTTATTCCTCATTCTGGTGTAGCTAAGTAAAGATGCGTTTTACTTGTTAAAAAGTTTCAATAACTTTGTAAATCTTAATGCCACATCTGTTTTTTTTTTTTTTCTTGTGCATGTCACTTGTAAGATTAATTGAATTGTCTACAGGCTGGACGGCCCTCACATAAAGTAAATGGTGGAACATGTGAATGAGTGGCTATACATTCGTTGCTAGAAACAGAGTAAGAATCTTTGGGAAATCTCTGTTTTTACATTGTAAAATGATGTATGGTCATAAGAAATTTCTTTTGGAAATAAAGATGTGACTCGATAGATTATTCTGGCTCCCTCAGTAATACTTCATACCTTCTTTTTCTACATTTTAGCTCCTAACAATGCAGTTTCTATTTATTTGCTGATTTCTTACTATTGATTTGATAGTCTATAATTAACATGTATCTTTTTAATAATTTTTTTTTCAGTTCTTGGTACTTAATTCTAGTCCTTCTAAATCAGTATTCAGGAACTATTGTGGGAGTGTATTAGAAAGTGCATGTTCAAATGCTAATCACATATCCAGGGAAACTCCAGTTCTGTGTTCATGCCTCTCAGCCATCAAATGACTTCGGGAAATATTAATTCCCTTCTCCAGGTTCAAAGTCACTTCAGGTAAATGAAAGAAGAAATGTGGTTTTTGATATCCTGGTGCAGAGTCTGAAGCTTGATTTCTGTGGAGGGTCTAGAGATTTGCTAACTGAAGGCATTATGGGATTAGTTAGTGCCCACTTCTATGTAGGAAATATTTTTCTGTCTCCCATTGATAATAGTAAATACAAAGGAACATCATTAGTTTAATATTATGAAACAGCCTGCACTTTCAAAGGAATCATGTTTTTGATTTGGTGAGACAGGACTGGATTCTCTACAGCCTATATTCATCATTCTGCAGATCATGGTTGTTGATTATTGAGGATTAGGCCTTCTAAGTTCTACAGCTGTGTTCTAGGTGCTTGGGACATATCATTGAACATAACAAAGATCCCTGCCTTCATGGAGCTTGCATTCTAACAGAGGGAAAGAGTAAATAATAAATATAATAAATAACAAAAATAAACAGCGTCTTTGAAAGCAGTAATTTCTTTGGAAAAAAAGAAACGAATATTGCAATATTGCAATTTAAGGGGATTGATAGTGTATTATAAGTTATTATAAGTTGCAGAATTAAATATCAGAGCAGTTATTATTGAAAAAAAATTGAGCTAATATTTAAGGGAGATAAAGGAGTGAACCATGTAAGTTTTGGGGCAAGGACATTCCAAACTGAGGAAATAGCAAGTGTAAAGGTCCTAGGGTAAGAGCTGCCAGACATGTTCTGCAGGTCAAGCAGGCATAAAGAGGGATGTAAGTTAATGTAATCATTTTATCCTTTCTAATCTTCCATTGATGTTAGAGTCTTTTTAGTGTTCCTAAATGTCTGTACACTAGATCCAGGTTGGCTGAATTGCCATCTGCAGTGGTCCTGCTACTGGATTCCTCTGACCTTTGGTCATTCTTCCCTTTAAACCTTTTACATTTTGACACTTCATTATTTTATGCTGCTTATTCAAAATGTATACTTTCTTTTAACGTTATTCTTTCTTTAGTCTCTTTTCTTCACTTGGAGTCAGATTCTACTAGAATCTTTTTTGACCCCAAAAGCATTTGGAAACACATGAAGATATTTGGGGGAAGGGGAGTTGTCATGGTAACTAGGGAACTCCCCTGTTTCCTAGGCTGCAGTACAGTGTCATGATCTCAGCTCATTGCAATCTCTGCCTCCCGGGTTTGAGCAATTCTCATGTCTCAGTCTCTTGAGTAGCTAGGATTACAAATGTATACCACCATGCCTGGTTATTTTATTATTATTATTATTTTTGTATTTTTAGTAGAGATGGGGTTTTGCCATGTTGGCCAGGCTGTCTGAAACTCCTGGCCTCATGTGATCTGCCCGCCTTAGCCTCCTTACATGCGTGAGCCACTGAGCCTGGCCAAAATATTGTCTAATTATTCATCATTCTGTAGTGTTGAGTAAATGTAACTTTTTTGTGTCTATATTATGTAGTTTTGAGTAAATGTAACTTTTTTTGTCTGTGTCTTTGGACACTTGTAGCCAAAAAGAGGAAGAAGAACAGGAGGCATAGAGGGTGTTTTAAGGTCTAGATTGAACCTGGACCTTGCAACTGCTTCCTAGGTGTTGCAAATGGGTAAGAAACATATGTAACAAACCTGCACGTTGTGCACATGTACCCTAAAACTTAAAGTATAATAGTAAAAATAATAAAAAAAGATCAAAAAAAAAAAAAAGAAGGTCTGGCAGAAGCTGGGCCCTAATTAGGTGGACTTAATAGTTAGCATTCTGCTTGATAAAATCAGAAAGGCACTGAAAAATGGGATGAAGGATCAGACCTAGAATGGTAGCAACAGAACATGTTTAGTGTACATTTTATCTATAGTAAAACAAAACATTTATAATTATGAAAAATATTGGGGAAGAGAACTCTTGACGGGTTTCTGAAAAAATAAGAGTAGACGTAGAAATCAGTTGTCATACCCACTATTAATAATTAAAGGTGAATACTTTGTATGTTTTCATTTTTAGTATTATTCCTTTATTTTAGAAAATACTAAATATTTATTGGAGCTTTGAAATTTCACTTCCCAAATTATTTTCATCCTGTTTTTATTATAAACTTTTAAATTTAATTGTGATAAAGTTTCCAATCCTGATTTTTTTAGTAACTTAATATTCCTGTTGAAGATGGACTACTTGAGTCACGTTTGATAAAAATAAAACAATCTAAAGACATAATTACTAAAAAAAAAAAAAGTAATTTTGCATATAAGGTGTTAAGCCAGTAAAATCAAGGACTCTTTATATTTATAGGAATGTCTTGTCTAGTGGTCTAACTTGACATGAAGAGAAAAAAAAAGAATCCTCAAAGGAAATTACAGCCAGCCTATCTATTGGATAAGTATCTCCCAACCCAAATTATACTGGGTACTAATATACTGCCTAAAGTCCATCAGTTTCATGGAGTGAGGGAAAAGAGGAAATAAGTAAGTAGAAAAGAGAAATAGACATGAAATAATTGTAAGTGTGCCTAAACATTGCTTTAGATGTGTCTTCTTACACATTGGCTGTCTTAACTGCCTGAGACAAGCTATACAGCTCTGAGTTGAGGAACCTGTTGTATAGATACCCTTTATGTTACTCATCTATTTTCCTATCTAAATATTTTTTTCTTTGAAAGCAGAGGCTGTGCATTTCATCTAGGCACATAGCAGAAGCTCACTAAATTTTTACTAATAGAGCTGATTCATATTTTAGCTAGTAAAACGGTTATGTCAAGGCAGTAGCATTTCATCATGACATACCAAAATACTGACTTATATTCTTACTGGGATGTGTTCTTCCATGGGTGTGACTATGGCGGTATCTCTAGGCAGAGGCAAAATATTTTTCAAGAAACAGTCTACGTTCCTGAGTAAGTACTCTGTTGATACCCTAGAATTTCATGCCACGCAAGATGGCAGGGATCCCTGTAACAGGAAAATGTGGAAAGTGCCATCAGTTGTCCATATCAATTCTAAGGTGACTGAATTCTTCACAATAGTTGAGTTGAAATAATATCATGTCCTATTGGGCCTAGCAGAAGGAATTGGGTAAAAATATGTTCCTCCAGGAATTGCCCTGCTGAACTGACTTTGTTTGGTATTTACCTTGTGTAAACTAGAAAATAGCTGCCAAAAAATTTTGAATTTGGATATATTTGATGATGAGCTTTTCCTTCTCTTACTAGTTAGACAACAGGATCCATTGCTTCTTGAAATATTTCTCAGGTTGTGATAATAAAACCATTTGAACTATTTGGAGAACAGCACATATGCCCTGTTTGCAACAGCAGGAAGTATCACTTTATTCACATTTATAAAGTGTATAAATAAGTTGAAAAGAAGTGTGTATGTGTTTGTGGAAGTTGAAGGAGTCAGTTTTCTTTCTGAGGATGAGGTGTGATTTCTTATTTTTTTATGTTTATTTTTGGTGATTTTATAACTTTATTTGATGTATTTGATGATCAGCAGTTAGTTCTCATCCACAATGACTGTCTGTAGATTTTTGAAAGTGGTAACAGGTGCATAGGTAACCAAAGTGTAGAACTCATTTGGTAGATCTTCATCCTTATTATGTTTTCTCGACAGCCACACATGGATATGGTATGGCACATTCCTTATTCCTTTGGCCCAGACAGCTTTGTTGAGCCTGCTATCAGTGCACAGTTCTGGATTTCCCCTCTCCCTCATGACAGATTTCCAGGATCTCTTTGAGTGCCTGATGGGCATGCTTCTTGAAGCCCACTCCATGGATGCACTTGTGAATGTTGATTGTATGCTCAGGTCACCACCTCATTGATGGGAGAATGACCCTTCTTCTTTGTGGGAGCCATTCTAGTGGGCCCACGTTGGGGGTGTGATTTTTAAAAGTGAACAATCAGGTTTTATTTCTCAGCTGGTTTTTTTCTGTCAACTGGTAGAATAATTTTTTTCACGCCTTTTCTCTGCAGAGCAAGCTACCTGTTGGACAGTAGAGAAGAAGTGGTCATTGCTGTGGCCACCAGAGGCTTTTCTTTATCTAGTGCGGCAACATCACCTTCTGCTGGTGAACTTTATGATCACTTAAATATGAATTTTATATAATTTTCATGTGTCACAGAATACTGTTTTTTTAATCTTGAAAAAAATTTTTTGAAATATACAAACTATTCTTAGCTCATAGGCCACACAAAAATAGTTGTAGTTTTCAGATACTTCACCAGGACTTCTTCAGAAAGAATCACATAGTATTGCTAATGGAAGAAGGATATAGATGAAAAAAATAGATGATTCATGTATGGTTTTAATCACATGGTAGGGGTGAAAACCACAAGTGTCAAATGAGAAAATGGAAACAATGTTCAGTATATCATGGTGGTAGCAGTAGTAAAGTAAGTTAAATAAGGTTAGAGACTGCTCTAGTTTTAGGAAGAATTTCTAGGGCTCTATGACCCAGTTTCTGTTGAAACGTGAAGGAATCAACGAGGAAAGATTTGAAGGAAACCGGGAAAGATTTCAAGTTTACATGAAAGAAATAGTTATAGTATTTCTCCCAATAAAGGAGAAAGGAGAGAATAAAATAGGAAATCAGATCTCTCTTCCTTTGAGATAGTAGAAAAACACAATAAAATGGATGCATATTTAGAGAAATTTTGAGCTTTAAGCGTGTGGTGGCATCTTGGTTTGAGGTGGAGTAATTAGTTGTGAAAACCAGCAACTCTTATCTGATTAAGAATAAGGAATGGACAGGCGCAGTGGCTCACGCCTGTAATCCCAGCACTTTGGGAGGCCGAGACGGGAAGATCACCTGAGATCTTCCTGACCTGGAGTTCGAGACCAGCCTGACCAATATGGAGAAACCCCGTCTCTACTAAAACTACAAAATTAACGGGGTGTGGTGGCGCATGCCTGTAATCCCAGCTACTTGGAAGTAGCTACTTGGAAGGCTGAGGCAGGAGAATCACTTGAACCTGGGAGGTGGAGGTTGTGTAGAGCCGAGATCGCGCCGTGGCACTCCAGCCTGGGCAACAAGAGCAAAACACCGTCTCAAAAAAAAAAAAAAAAAAAAAAAAAAAAAAAAAAAAAAAAAGGAATAAGGAATGCTAGTATTGATTGGGAACGTGAGAAATATTATGTGAATAAAATTAATACTCAAATCAACAGCTGTGAGAAGAGATACGATTGCATGAAATTAGCAGGCCACGTTCTGCTTTCTGCAATGATGAGGGCAGAGATCAGTGGCTGGGAAGTACAGTTGTTTATATATTTGTTTCAGGGCCGAAACTGGGATGAGGCAAATGACAGGATCATTATTACTGACTTTTCTTTAGCCTTGGGCTCCAATGTGGCCTGATATGGCAATATTAAATTTTGTCTTCATTTAAAATTTTGATATTTTGTTAATCATGAATCTTTTGGAATCATTCAGTTTTTTAAAATATTATATTTAAGTATTTTTATGTTAATTACTTAGTTTTGAGCACCCCCTTAAATGGTATGCCCAAGGTTAAGCACCAGATTTTCTTAACTCACTTCACCCTAATCTAGTCCTAATTTGTTGAATGAACAGTGAGTTCTCCCCAGGTTGACTACTGACTTGCAAACTGTAACTAATGACCAGAGAAGCCAGAAACATAGGGTCTTAGATAATTGGAGCTTGAGATGATCAACTGTAGTATCCAATCCAATGGAACCCAGAAGTAGGCAAATAAATATCAGCGAGTTAAAGAGTGAGCTGGCTTTTGACACCTAGTCCATGCTTTCCTATCCTACTGTCAGAATGCTTGTAGAAACAGAGATGTGATATTAAGAAGTGATATAACCCAGAATATTTATCAGCAATATGCCAGACACCAGGAAGAATCTCTACAAACTAAAATGCAAATGGAACTTAGAAGCAGAATAGTAGTACAGCAGGATATAATGATGGAAGGAGGTTTTTTAACATTATTTTTTGTTTTTGCTTTTAATTCCACTGCATGTCTATACCTTTGAAATTCCAAACCTTTCAGGAAAGAAAGCTGTTTTCTGCTCTGAGGGAGTTGCTTTCTGACATAGTGGACTATTTCATGACCACACAGACCCCTTACCCCAACTATTCACCCATTAGTGCTTTGCTTTATTTAGAAGTAAGGTTCCTGATAATGTAATATGACCAAGGTAAAAGAAGATAGGTCATGGCACATTTCATTCAGAAATAAGAAACAATGCCAGGAAGATCCATAGGATGGATCTATGCTGTCTGGCATTGCATTTTTATTGATACAGTTTAAAAGAGAAGATCTGCTTCAGTTCATACAGTCTTTATTATTATTCTGCATAGATAGGCAAGCAGTAGAAGGAACCCAGGTGAACTTTCCTTTTACCTTTAGAGCCATAGTAAGTAAATTACAACTAATATTAGAAATTTGAGGGCTGGGCCCAGTGGCTCATGCCTGTAATCCCAGCATTTTGGGAGGCTGAGGCGGGAGGATTGTTTGAGCCCAGGAGTTCAAGACCAGCCTGGGCAACATAGTGAGACCTCCATCTCTACAAAAAAATAAAAATTAGCTGAGTGTGGTGACCTGCACCTGTCCTAGCTATTCAGGAGGCTGAGATGGGAGAGGATCTCTTGAGCCTGGGAGTTTGAGGGTGCAGTGAGCTATGATCGCACCATTGCACTCCAGCCTTGGTGACAGTGAGGCCCTGGCTCAAAAAAAAAAAAAAAAAATTAAGGTCCGAAACCTTTAAATATAGTACGTGGGTAATGAAGGAAACCAGGAAATTAATGTGGCACTACATCCTCTTCTCCGCTGATTTATTAGGAAAGAACAGAGCAGACCTTAACAATGAATAAACAGTCAAACAAAAACCAAAAGACTCAGAGTATAAAATAAGTGTAACATTTTTCTGAGGGGAAAGAAGAAAGACATATTTTTTGAAAAGATTTAAATCTAGGAAAAATAAGTAAATTTTTCAAAATATAATTTTTATTTTCCATAAGAAAACATATTTTTTTTGAAACAAAGTAGGAATAATGTTAAAAAGACTGAGTTGAAATTTGCCTGAGATATTGGAAAAGATTCAGAGGGAATTGGATAGAGAAAATGATAAGACATTAAAGTGTGATAGCAGAAATGAAATGTCTCTTAGAAGCAGTAAAAGACAGAATCAATAAAGCAGAAATTTAAAGCATAGATAGGGAGGAGAAATTAAAGGGATGATATAAAATAAGGTGGGGGGTGCAGTGAGAGCCAACATCCCTTCTAGAATATTGAGCTTATAGGAAGTGGGTTAGAGAAGATGGGAGACCAGTTCACAAGGACATTTGATTCTTTGGTAGGGAGTTTAGATTTGAATTAGTAATCAGGTAAAACACACATACACACTCACACGTGCACACACACATACACACACAGAAAAAGAGACATTTATACACAGTACTCCAAGCCCTTGATCTCTGCCTCCTTGGCAAACAGGATTATTTATATGAAGATTATTCTGATGGTTATTTTTTAAATTCTAAGAAGTAAAAGTCTGTAGGTTAGGTTATGAAGCCAGTGAATGGAGTGATGGCTTTGCAAATGAAAAGTAATATAAGTAGCTTAAAGCATTGCAGAACATTCAGTAACTATCAGATACTGAAGTTAGTGAATGATGGAAATCTTCTCAGTCTTGGATTTGAGAGAAGCCCACAGTATGTACATAAGAACACATTAACAAAACTTGTTGGAAGTGTACAGAAAGGAGACTTCCAACCAGAGGTGTGTTTGCACATTCATATATATGTGTGTAAAGAAAACATGAACAATTATCTTAACTGAAAATGTTAAACTGTGCTTGCATTATTGCATTCATATTAACATACCTGAGAGTAATACGTACCATAAACTACCTAATTATACTGACTTGTCGTATACTGTGCTGGAATCAACTTAGAGTAGGATGTTATTTTCTGTGCTTTATTTGCAAGTTAACATTTTAATAATTATCATAAATAGTTACCTGATTTGCATATTGTGGTGCATAATCCAACTGTTCTGTGGATCAACCACAGTTATCTTATTATTCGTGCCAAGACTTCTATATTAGTCTGAATAATCTATCGTAGACTGCATTTCTGTTTCCAGTTCTCTGAGCTTTTTATAACTCCAAATATAGTGCTTTTTTAATCAAAAGATTGAATCTTACATGTGTTAGTATAATAATCTTTCTGACCCACTAGTATATTGAAGTTAATTTTTTTATTGTATAATTTCCAACATTTCTATGTAGTCTCTTTTTTTTTTTTTTTTTAACCGTCATAACCCTGTGAGCTTGGCATTGAAGTGTTGCATCCTTTTTTGGCATATATGTATATATGCAAGAGTGGGCCTATGTGCTAAGAGCTGAAAAATTTGAAAAATATATTTGAAAATAGTCAAATTTGACTCTCAAGAGTCAAATTATAAAATGTGTGTAAAATAGATAACATAATAGAAATGATCATGTTAAAGGGGAAAAATGGCTGAGAGGCCAGATTAAGAACTTCCCTATAGTGTAATCAATTGTACTAACATACTTAGAGGAAAACTGAACCTGTGTGAAGGAGGAGTGGCTAGAATTGGGAAAGAGTAAATATTCGTAATAACCATTTGAGCATTAGCTACAGAAATAGGAATTGTTTTAGAAAGCCATAACGTTCTCATCATTCATCCCCAAAGATGTGGAAGGATGAATGCATCAAGCTAGAGGAATTTGAAGCCATTAAAGTGAGATTTTTCTGACCCTCTCTAATTTGGCATTTTCCTTATCAATTTCTCTTCTGAAACTGTGAATTCCCAGGTAGTTTTTGTTACATGTAAAGATCATATCGGTTAGGTTCTTATGAATATCTAATTCTCCACATTTTCTGGCTTCCCATAACATGTCATTAATTGGCATATATACTTTAATTTTTATATAAACAGAATTGGCTTGAAGTACCTGACTCCAGTGAAACAGTGCATACTGAAAAGTTTACCTTTTAGAATACAAAGACTAACTACTTAACATCAGAGTGCTAGAGGTATAAATATTAGATAGACCATGTTCCATGAAGGCTATTTTTGTGTAAGTATACTCCTGTCATTAAATATAACCAGATATATCCTGCTGAATTTTTATTTTCATCCTGTCCTTATCTGCTATTTGCTGTAAAGCATAGGATCAAATTTGCAAGGAAAACCCTATGTTTTTCTAAGACATGTGCCTTCAATTCATCTATGTGTTATGAGCAATTCAGTTATCTGTTAACAGTGAATAATCATTAACTCAGGCTGTAAATCTTTTTTTTTTTTTTTTTTCCTTTAAGAGATCGGTTACACTAATGTTGCCCAGGCTGGCCCTGAACTCCTGGGCTCAGGCAGTCCTCCCATTTCAGCCTCCTGAGTAGCTGGGACTGGAAGTGAGCGCTGCTGCATCCAGCCCCTCACCCAGCCATTAACCTATGCCTTAAAACTCTCCATAAAAATATGTAATGGTGCAATATTTATTAAGTATGCTCTACAGTATCATTTTTGAGTGTTTGAAGTATTCTCTATAACAGAGGTCCTCAACCCCCAGGCTGTGGCCTGTTAGGAACCGGTCACAGCCAGAGGTGAGCGACAGACAAGTGAGCATCACTACCAGAGCTCTGCCTCCTGTCAGATCAGTAGCGGCTTTAGATTGTCATAGGACCATGAACCCTGCGCATGCGAGGGATGTGGGTTGCACACTCCTTATGAGAATCTAATGCCTGATGATCTGAGGTGGAACAGTTTCATCCTGAAGCCATCCCTGTGCCCCTACCTGTGGAAAAATTGTATTCCATGAAACCAGTTTCTGGGGCCAAAAAGATTGAGGACCGCTGCTCTATAAGAAACTATTACTGAAATAAGGTATAAAGTCTTTATCTTACTTATATTTATATCCTCTACGGTGCCCACACACAAGGTGCTTTTTACACTTAAGTTGTTAAACTAAAATATTTCTTTAAACTTAATGGAAAATAAATGTAATCATGAAATATTTTTCTCTGATCTACATGTACTCATTCTTATGGTTAGAAATTTGGTCAGCTTGTCTTTGTCGGGGGTTTTGTATGGCTACGCGTTAGTTAACTGCTTAACTTTGGCAGAATGAAGGTACCAATGCATGCAAAGTGGTAACTTTAGCTGTACAATTGTTGAATGAGTGAGCCTAAGTGGAAAGTTAGTAAGCTTTGAAAACCACAATACATAGAGTTAAATATAAGTAGTTGGGATGACTTAAGGTTTCTGATCAGAGATGTAGTGAGCTGGAAAGACATCACTCCCAAATGTAAAACAATGAAAAGCTGAAAATCAAGTTCACAGCTTGTCTTGACCACTTCTCTGAGTGCTGAAATTTCAGACCCATGGACAGACCCAGAATCTAGAGACAAATACCTGCAGGGAGAGGCATCCTACAAGTACTGACTTACCTGGATAAGACACAGCTGTACACCTCTAGAAAGAGATCAACTAAGATGATCGTTACATTGATAGAAGCCAAGTGTATACTGATGAGAAAGGATGAATATCCTGGGAGCCACAAATACAGAGGGAACCCACACCCTCTTGCAGGCTTGTTTATGAACCCATCAGTAAAAGAAAATGCCCTCCGTGGTGAGGAACAGGGGGAATATTACAGCAGCCATAGCCTGAGGGGGAATAATCTCCACGTGGACTCTGGAACAAAGCTATATTTTGTCAGAAGCGCTGCAACAATTACCATTCCCCTTAAGTACTGATGAAATCTTTTTGCAGTTGGGGTATGGGAACAGGGAAAAAACCCTCAGCCCCTGAGGAAGGGGTAGGAATATCTACAGTGATAAAAACTATACTAGGGGAGGAGAAGGATCACGGAGAAGGCTGTACACCTCAGACTTAGGGTCACAGTGTTCACCTAAGACTGAGGCTGAGTCAGAAGACCAAAGAAGACCTTCCTCCGTTTCTTAACTCTGCTGTTAGGATGATAAGTACCTTGGTAAATAACTTTTTTGAGTACAAAGGAAAGACGTGACTTAGTATGTAGGTAGTGGTTCTGAAAATGAAGAAAGAAATATTTTTACAAACTAAATCCCACACCCCAATATAAGGTATCATTTAGGAATGGTAGCCTGTAGAGCACTGAGTGTAGCGTAAGAAGTAACAAACTTCAAACCTAGCTCACTTTCTAATTATGTTGATGCAAACCCCTGTGCTAAAATTTTAGCAGAAGGAAACATGTGGCCATATCCAAGCAATGAAAACTGTTTTAGTCTTTACTGTCATACATCTGATGACAATAATACATGAGAATTTAAACAAAAAGTTAAAAGCATATGAACGCACAAGAAAAAAAAACAGTCAAAATAGATAAAGCAATTAGAACCAAAACACAAATGCAGATATGACATATATGGTGGAACTGTCCCATAAGCATTCTTAAATAACTATGATGAATATGTTGAAGGCTTTAATGGAAAAGCTGGGCAACATTCAACATCAGATGGTTAATTTCAGCAGAGATACAAAAATTTTATTTGAATTAAAAGGAAGTCCTAGAAATGTAAAACATAGTAACAGAAATGGAGAATGCCTATGTCAGGGTCATCAGTAGAACTGGCAGGCAGTGAGCTGAAAGATAGGTCAACAGAAATCACCCAGACTGAAACACAAAGAGAAATAATAATGAACCATTCAGAACAGAACACCCAAGAACCATGAGAAATATCAAATGGTACATGTAATTGGAGTCTTGGAAAAAAAGAGAGAGAAAAGAGTAGAAGAATTATTTGAAGAAATAATGGCTAATAATTTTTCAAAATTAATGACAGACATCAAACTAGAGATTCAAGAAATTCAGAGAACTTAAAGCAGAATATAGAAAATAAAAATTTAAAAACCAACAACATTGTATATCATTCACACTAATAAAAACAAAAGACAAAGAATGTCTTTATACTATATATTGTTCTAGCAAAAAATAGAAAACAAATGCAAAAGATACTACCCCCCAAAATATTTTTTTTTGCTATTGAAAGTCACTCTACATTCTCACTGTTAGTCCCATAAAACTACTATTCAACTTTTTGTCTTATAACTGTAAATTTGCTTTTTCAGACATATCATATAAATGTAACTACATGGCATTTATGACTGTGCCTGTCTTTTGTTTAACAAAATGTTTTTGTGGTTCAACCATTTTATAGCATGTATCCGTACTTTGTTCCTTTTTATTGCTGAATAGCATTCCATTTTATTGTTATACCACATTTTTTTACTCACTCATTTTGTATTTTAGATTTTTGAGGAACCTCCAAACTGTTCTTTGTAGTGGTTGTACTAACTTACATTGCCACCAGCAGTGTATAAGAGTTCTACATCCTCACCAGCATTTGTTATTGGCTGTCTTTTGGTTAAAAGCCATTTTAACTGGAGTGAGATGCTATCTCATTGTAGTTTTGATTTGCATTTCTCTGATGATCGGTATGTTGAACACCTTTTCATATGCCTGTTTGCCATTTCTGTGTCTTCTTTTGAGAAATGTCTATTCAAATCTTTCACCCATATTGTAATCAGATTGTTAAATTTTTTCTTATAGAGTTTTGTGAGCTCCTTATATAGTCTTGTGATTAATCCCTTGTCACATGGGTAGTTTGCAGATATTTTCTCCTATTATGTGGCTTGTGTCTTCACTTTGTTCATTTTTTCTATTACTACACAGAATATTTTTAACTTGATGTGATCCCATTTGTCAATTTTTGGTTTGATTGCCTGTGCTTGTGGGGTATTACTCAAGAAATCTTTGCCCAGACCAATGTCCTGGAGAGTTTCCCAAAATTTTTTTAAGGTAGTTTAATAGTTTGAGGTCTTAGATTTAAGTCTTTAATCATGTTTTTATTTGATTTTTCCATATGTCAGGAGATAGGGCTCTAGTTTCATTCTTCTGCATATAGATATTCAGTTTTCACACTACCATTTATTGAAGAGACTGTCTTTTCCCTGATGTATGTTAGTGGCACCTTTGTCAAAAATGAGTTCCATGTAGGAGTGTGGGTTTGTTTCTGGGTTCTCTATTCTGTTCTATTTGTCTGTGTTTGTTTCTGTGCTAGTGCCATCCTGTTTTGGTTACTATAGCTCTGCAGTATAATTTGAAATCAGATAATATGATTCCTCCTATTGTGTTCTTTTTTGTTTTATTTTGTTTTTGAGACAGGGTCTCATTCTTTCACCCAGGCTGGAATGCAGTAGTGCAGTCTCAGCTGCCTGCACCTCTGCCTCCCAGCCTCAAGGAATTCTCCCACCTCAGCCTCCCAAGTAACTGGACTACAAGTGTGCACCATGACACCTGGTTAATTTTTTTGTAATTTTTATAGACATGGGGTTTCTTCATGTTGCCCAGGTTGGTTTCGAACTCCTGAGCTCAAGCAATCCACTGCATTGGCCTCCCAAAGTGTTGGGATTACAGGCATGAGCCACTGCACCAGCCCTATATATATATACACACATATATATATACACACACACACATATATACACATATACACACACACGTGTGTGTATATACTTTTTTTGGCTTATACATATATATACACACATATATACATATACATATATACATATACATATATACACATATACACATATATACATATATACATACATATATACACACATATGTATATATGTATACATATATACAATAATATATGTATACAATATATACAATATATAATATATATGTATACAAATATACATATATATACACACACACGTGTGTGTGTGTGTATACTTTTTTTTTTTTTGGCTTAGGATAGCTTTGGTTATTTTGAGTCTTCTGTGGTTCCATATGCATTTTAGGACAGTTTTTTCTACTTGTGTGAGGAATGTCATTTGGTATTTTGATAGAGAATGCATTGAATCTGCAGACTGCTTTGGGTAGTATGGACATTTTAGCAATGTTGAGGTTTCCAATCCATGAACATGGAATATCTTTCCTTTTTTTGTTGTTGTTGTTGTTGTCTTCTTCAGTTTGTTTCATCAATCTTTGATAGTTTTAATTGTAGACATCTTTTACTTCTTTAAGTTAATTCATAAGTATTTAATTTTATTTGTGGCTATTGTAAATGGGATTACTTTTTTAATTCTATTTGAGATTCCTCACTGTTGGCATGTAGAAATGCTACTGATTTTTGACTGGGCCACGGTGGCTCATGCCTGTAATCCCAGTACTTTGGGACGCCGAGGCAGGCGGATCATGAGGTCAGGAGATCGAGACCATCCTGGCTAACATGGTGAAACCCCATCTCTACTAAAAATACAAAAAAATTAACCAGGCATGGTGGCGGGCACCTGTAGTCCCAGCTACTCAGGAGGCTGAGGCAGGAGAATGGCGTGAACCCGGGAGGCGGAGCTTGCAGTGAGCCGAGATCGCACCACTGCACTCTAGCCTGGGTGACAGAGCGAGACTCCATCTCAAAAAAAAAAGAAAAAAGATGCTATTGATTTTTATATGTTGATTTTGTATCCTGCAACTTAAATGAATTTATCAGTTCTACTAGTTTTTTTTTTGTAGAGTCTTTAAGTTTTTCCAAATATAAGATCATATCATTTGCAAACAAGGATAATTTGCTGTTTTATTTTCCAATTTGGATACCATTTGTACCGTTCTCTCATCTGATTGTCCAAGCTTGGACATCCAGTACTCTGTTGAATAACAGTTGTGAAAGCAGGCATTCTTGTTGTCTTCTAGATCTTAAAGAAAAGGCTTTCAATTTTTCTTCATTCAGTTTGATACTGGCTGTGGGTCTGTCATATATGGCTTTTATTATGTTGAGATATGTTCTTCTGTCTCCAGTTTTTTAAAGGCTTTTATCCTGGAGGATAAAAGGAATGCTGAACTTTATCAGATGCTTTTTCAGCATGAATTTAAATGATCATATGGTTTTTATCCTTCATTCCATTGGTAGGATGTATCACATTGATTGATTCGCATATGTTGATTTATACTTGCATCTCTGAGATAAATCCCACTTGATCATGGTGAATGACCTTTTTAATGTATTGTTTATTTTGATTTGCTAGTATTTTGTTGAGGACTTTTTGCATCATTATTCATCAGAAATATTGACCTGTAGTTTTCTTGTTTGATGTGTCTTTGTCTGGGTTTTGGTATATTGGCATTGTAGAATTAGTTTGGAAGTATCCCCTTCGCCTCTAGTTTTTGGAACAGTTTGCGTTTAGTAGGATCGGTGTTAGTTCTTCTTTAAATGTTTGGTAGAATTCAGCAGTAAAGCCATTATGGCTTTGATCTTGTTACTCATTATTGGTCTGTTCAGGTTTTGGATTTCTTCATGGTTTGATCTTGGTAGGTTGTATGTTTCTAGGAATTTAAACATTTCCTCTAGATTGTCCAATTTATTGTCTTATAGTTGTTCATAGTAGCCACTAATGATTCTTTCAATTTCTGAGGTATCTGTTATAGTGTTTTCTTTTTCATCCTTGATTTATTTGAGTCTTCTCCATTATTTTTCTTTGTTAGTATGGCTAAAGGTTTGTCAATTTTATCGTTTCAAAAAACCAACTTTTTATTTCTTTTTTTTATTGTTTTCTTTATTTCAAATTCATCTATTTCTGATCTGATCTTCATTATTTCTTTTCTTCTCCTAATTTTGGGTTTGGTTTGCTTTTGCTTTTCTAGTTCTGTAAAATGCATCATTAGTTACCTATTTGGAATTTTTCTTCTTTTTTTGATGTAGGCACTTACAGCTATAAATTTCCCTCTTACTACTGCTTTTGCTGTATCCCATAGGTTTTGGTGTGTTGTGTTTGCATTATAATTTGTTTCAAGACACTTTTCTTTTTTTTTTTTTTATTTCTTCATTGACCTACTGGTCTTTCTGGAGCATATTGTTTAATTTCCATGTGTTTGCATAGTTTTGAAAATTCCTCTTGTTATTGATTTGTAGTTTTATTCCATTGTGGTTAGAGAAGATGCTTGATAGTATTTTTTTTCAATGTTTTAAGACTTGTTTTGTAAACTAACATATGGTCTATCCTGGAGAATGATCCATTTGCTGAGGCAAAGAATGTGTATTCTGAACCTGTTGGATGAAATGTTCTGTAAATATCTGTTGAGTCCATTTGTTCTATTTTGCTGATTAAATCTGATGTTTCTTTTTTGATTTCTTTGTCTGGGAGATATTTCCATTGCTGAAAGTGGGGTGCTAAATTCTCTAGCTATTATTGTGTTAGTGTCTATGTGTCTCTTTAGCTTTAATAATATTTGCTTTATATGTTGGATGCTCAGTACTGGATGCATATATATTTATAATTGTTTTATCCTCTTTCTGTGAATTGACCCTTTTTTCATTATATAATGACGTTCTTTGTCTGGATATCTATTTTGTCTGATGTAAGTATAACTACTTTTCTTCTTTTTTGGTATCCACTGGCATGGAATATCTTTTTCCATCCATTTATTTTCAGTCTCTATGTATCCTTATAGGTAAAGTGTGTTTCTTGTAGGCAATAGATCACTGTGTCTTGGGTTTTCATCATGTCTTGGTTTTTCATCCATTCAGACCTTCTGTCTTTATGCCCTTTAATTTGACAGTTTAGTCTATGTACATTTAATGTTATTATTGATAAGTAGGGACTTACCCCTGCCATTTTGTTGTTTTCTGGTTGTTTTGTAATCTTCCCTTCCTTCCTTCCTGTCTTCCTTCTAGCGAAGTTGATTTTCTCTGGTGGTATGATTTCAGTTCTTGCTTTTTATTTTTTTGTGTATCCATTGTATGTTTTTCAATTTGAGCTTACCGTGGGGCTTATAAATACTATCTTATAACTCATTACTTTAAACTGATAGCAACTTAACACTGATTGTGTAAACAAACACGCAATTAAAAAAAAGCAATAAAAACTCTTTATTTCTGACCCTTTGGAGTTTGATTGTTAAATGCCTTGAGGTAATCACCTTTGGGTTAAATCTGCTTGGTGTTCTATAACCTTCTTGTAATTTTTTTTCTTTTTTGACGGAGTCTCGCTTTGTTGCCCAGGCTGGAGTGCGATGGCGGTCCTCTCTGAGCTCACTGCAACCTCCACCTCCCAGATTCCAGCGATTCTCCTGCCTCAGCCCTCCGAGCAGGGATTACAGGCGCCCACCACCACGCCCGGCTAATATTTTACTTTAAGTTCTGGGATACATTTGCAGAATATGCAGGTTTGTTACATAGGTATACACGTGCCATGGTGGTTTCCTGCACCCATTAACCCGTCATCCACATTAGGTATTTCTCCTAATGCTATCCCTCCCCTTCCCCCCCAGTGTTATTTCTAGTTCTAGATCCTTGAGGAATTGCCACACTGTCTTCCACAATAGTTGAACTAATTTATACTCCCACCAGCAGTGTAAAAATGTTCCTATTTCTCCACATCCTCTCCAGCATCTGTTGTTTCCTGACTTTTTTTTAATGATCACCATTCTAACTGGCATGAGATGGTATCTCATTGTGGTTTTGATTTGCATTTTTCTAATGACCAGTGATGATGAGCTTTTCTTCGTGTTTCTTGGCCACATAAATGTTTTCTTTTGTGAAGTGTCTGTTCATATCCTGGTTATTTTGCCCATTAGTTGATGCAGTTTCTTCGTAGTGTTGATGGTCTTTACATTTTGGTATGTTTTTGCAGTGGGTGGTACTGCTTTTTCCTTTCCATATTTAGTTCTTCCTTCAGAACTCTTGTAAGGCAGGCCTGGTGGTGACAAAATCTCTCAGCATTTGCTTGTTTGTAAGGGATTTTATTTCTCCTCCACTTACGAAGCTTAGTTTGGCTTGAGATAAAATTTTGGGTTGAAAATTCTTTTCTTTAAGGATGTTGAATATTGGACCCCACTCTATTCTGGCTTGTAGGGCTTCTGCTGAGAGATCTGCTGTTAGTCTGATGGGCTTTGTGGGCAATCTGACCTTTCTCTCTGGCTGCCCTTAACATTTTTTCCTTCATTTCAACCTTGGTGAATCTGACGATTATGTGTCTTGGGGTTGTTCTTCTGGTAGAGTATCATAGTGGTATATTCTGTATTTCCTGAATTTGAATGTTGGCCTGTCTTGCTAGGTTGGGGAAGTTCTTTTGGATAATATCCTGAAGTGTGTTTTCCAACTTGGTTCCATTCTCTCCATCACTTTCAGGTATACCAATCAAACTTAGGTTTGGTCTTTTCACATAGGCGCATATTTCTTGGAGGCTTTGTTCATTCCTTTTCATTCTTTTTTCTCTAAGCTTGTCTTCATGCTTTATTTCATTAAGTTGATCTTCAATCTCTGATATACTTTCTTCCACTTGATCGATTCTGCTGTTGATACTTGTGTATGCTTCACGAAGTTCTTGTGCTGTGTTTTTTAGCTCTATCGGGTCATTTATGTTCTTCTCTACACTGGTTATTCTAGTTAGCAGTTCCTGTGACCTTTTATCAAGGTTCTTAGCTTCTTTGCATTGAGTTAGAACATGCTCCTTTAACTTGGAGGAGTTTGTTGTTACCCACCTTCTGAAGCCTACTTCTGTAATTCATCAAACTCATTCTCCGTCCAGTTTTGTTCCCTTGCTGGTGAGGAGTTGTGATCCTTTGGAGGAGAAGAGGTATTCTGGTCTTTGGAATTTTCAGCATTTTTGCGCTGCTTTTTCCTCATCTTCGTGGATTTATCTACCTTTTATCTTTGATGTTGATGACTTTTGGATGGGGTTTTTGCATGGGTGTCCTTTTTGTTGATGTTGATGTTATAGCTTTCTGTTTGTTAGTTTACCTTCTAACAGTCAGGCCCCTCTTCTGCAATTCTGCTGGAGTTTGCTGGGGGTCCTCTCCAGACCCTGTTTGCCTTGGTATCACCAGCGGAGGCTCCAGAACAGCAAAGATTGCGGCCTGCCCCTTCCTCTGGAAACGTCATCCCAGAGGGGCATCTGCCAGATGCCAGCCGGAGCTCTCCTATATGAGGTGTCTGCCGATCCCTGCTGGGAGATGTCTCCCAGTTAGGAGGCACGGGGATCAGGGACCCACTTGAGGAGGCAGTCTGTCCCTTAGCAGAGCTTGAGCACTGTGCTGGGAGATTCGCTGCTCTCTTCAGATTCTGCAGGCAGGAATGTTTAAGTCTGCTGAAGCTGCTCCCACAGCCGCCCCTTCCCCCAGGTGCTCCGTCCCAGGGAGATGGGAGTTTTATCTATAAGCCCCTGACTGGGGCTCCTGCCTTTCTTTCAGAGATGTCCTGCCCAGAGAGGAGGAATCTAGAGAAGCAGCCTGGCTACAGCAGCTTTGCTGCACTGCAGTGGGTTCCGCCCAGTTCGAACTTACTGATGGCTTTCTTTATACTCTGAGGGGAAAACTGCCTACTCAAGCCTCAGTAATGGTGGACGCCCCTTCCCCTACCAAGCTTGAGTATCCCAGGTCGACTTCAGATTGCTGTGCTGGCAGCGAGAATTTCAAGCCAGTGGATCTTAGGTTGCTGGGCTTTGTGGGGGTGGGATCCACAGAGCAAGACCACTTGGCTCCCTGGCTTCAGCACCCATTCCACGGGAGTGAACAATTCTCTCTCTCTGGCATTCCAGGTGCCACTAGGGTACGAAAAAAAACTCCTACTAGCTTGGTGTCTGCCCCAAATGGCTGCCCAGTTTTGTGCTTGAAACCCGGGGCCCTGGTGGTGTAGACACCTGCAGGAATCTCCTGGTCTGCAGGTTGCGAAAACCGTGAGAAAAGCATAGTATCTGGGCTGGATAACACCGTCTCTCATGGCACAGTCCCTCATGGCTTCCCTTAGCTAGGGGAGGGAGTTCCCCAACTCCTTGGGCTTCCCAGGTGAGGTGGTGCCCCATGCTGCTTCTGCTCATCCTCGGTGGGCTGCACCCACTTTCTAACCAGTCCCAATGAGATGAGAAGGGTACCACAGTTGAAAATGCAGAAATCACCTGCCTTCTGCATTGGTCTCTCTGGGAGCTGTTCCTTTTTGGCCATCTTGCCAGATCCCATGAATAAGGACTTTTATAGCTAAAGAGGAGAAGTCAGTACCTGGCTTGAGAGCTTCAAAGGACAGGCTGACTCTCTTGTTAGAGGCTAATGTAGTTGGTGATATTTAGTTAAAGCTGATGTTCATTAACAATTTTGAGGATCCTAGGGCCCTTAAGAGTTATATTAAATCTCCTCTCACTGTGCTCTGTAAATAGAACAATAAAGGCTGGATGTTAGTACATTTGCTTATAGCATGGTTGACTGAATATTTTAAGCCTATTCTTGTGACCTACTGATCAGAAAAAGAAGATGCCTTTCAAAAATGACTTCTCTTTGATAAGGCACCTGGTCACACAAAAGCTCTGGTAGAGATGTACAAGATTAATGTTGTTTTCATGCCTGCCAACACGGCATCCATTCTGCAGCCCCTGGATCAAGTAGTCATTTCTACTTTCACATCTTATTATTTAAGAAATACATTTCATAATTGATAGCTGCCATAGATAGTGATTCCTCTGATGTGTCAGAGCAAAATACATTGGAACCTTCTGGAAAGGAGTCATCATAATAGATCTATTAAGAATATTCATGATTCATGGGAGGAGGTCAAAATATCAGCCTGAACAGGGGTTTTAAAGGAGTTGATTCCAGCCCTCATCGCTGACTTGGAGACGTTCAAGTTTTAAGTTCAAGACCTCCTCAGTGGAGGAAGTAACTGCCGATGGACAGGAAATAGCAAAGAGAACTGGAATTAGAAGCGGGCACTGAAGATGTTAATATATTCCTGCAATCTCATGATAAAACTGTAATGAATGAGGAGTTGCTTCTTTTGGATAAGCAGAGAAAGTAGTTTCTTGAGATGGAATCAGCCTTGAACCCGAGGGCTCCGGTGATCTGCCTGTCTGAGCCTCCTAAGTGCTACTGAAACTACAGGTGCACACTAACACTCCTGGCTACAAAGTTAATTACCCTAAAAATTAAAGAGCTTTTACAAATCAATAAGAAAATGATAATTTAGCAGTGAAAACAAGTTTAACCAGCTATTTAAAAATGGCGATATGCAAATTTCCAATAAACATATTTTAGAAGTTTAGTTTTCCTGATATTCCAAGAAATACAAATGTACACAAGATCCTGTTAGATGGGAAAAATAGTTTTGAAACATTATTATCTACTTTGATGATTAATTGGTAAAAGCTTAATGCCAGCCAGTTTAGGATGTATATATCAATGACTGACATGTTTATTCTACTGTATGATTTATCTTTTCAGCCTAAGTTCATGATCACCATAAGAATTAAGTTGTACTTTCCCTCTCTTCTCAGGTATTTCAAAACCTTTGTAATTTAAACTTATGATTTCCTGAAGATTGACTCTGCTCATTCCATAAAGAAAATAGAAATTATTAGGTGGGAGCTTTAGCTTTCTGTAACAGAGTTACCTGCAACTACATCTGTATCTTTCTGTTTTTTTCCCTAGTGATGTCTCTTCCGTTTCAGATCAGTTCTTCTACCTGTGGTCTAGATCCCATCCTCTTGTATCTTCTCAGGAATCTTGTATTCTATCAGTTATCTCTCAACTCTTATATATTCAACCCCTGTGTTTCTACTGGATCTTTCTTGTTTTGTTGATAGTCCTTCTTATCTTAGTAACTTAAGCTAGGATGAAAAGTCCCGTGCTGATCCCACCACTTCTTTCGGCTACAGCAGTAGCTTTATTCTCGTTTTCTGAGCAATACTCCATAAATGGTTATCTTCATTTTTTATTATTTTACATTTTACTCTGGTGACTGTCACTCATTCTACTTGAATGAATATCTCTTGAGATCCTAATGGTCTTTCTGTAATTAAATCTATTTTAAGATTTTATCTGGCCTTGACAGTAACATCCTAAATTCTTGACTTCCTCCTTCTCAAAATCCTCTTTTAGCTTCAGTGATACAGTTTTCTCTTGGTATTCCTTGTTTCTTATGCTTTTCAATGTGGTCTTTTTTTTTTGAGTTGGAGTCTTGCTCTGTCGCCCAGGCTGGAGTGCAGTGGCGTGATCTCGGCTCACTGCAAGCTCCGCCTCCCAGGTTCACGCCATTCTCCTGCCTCAACCTCCCAAGTAGGTGGGACTACAGGCACCTGCCACCAACCTGGCTAATTTTTTTGTATTTTCACTAGAGACGGGGTTTCGCCGTGTTCGCCAGGATGGTCTCAATCTCCTGACCTCGTGATCCACCTGCCTTGGCCTCCCAAAGTGCTGGGATTACAGGCGCGAGCCACCGCGCCCGGCCCAATGTGGTCTTTAAAATTTGGGCTTTTACTTGTCTCTGTTTTTATCCTAAGCTTTAGTTATCGATACCTTAATACTTTCAAGTGTTTCTAGTTCAGGTAGCTCCAGATTCATATATCTGACATTCCAGATTACATTTCCTCTTAGATTTTAAAAGTTCTGACTCAGCTTGTCCAAAATTGAATTTGTGATATTTTCTTCCAAACTCCTCTCCTATTTTTTTTTAATCTCAGTGAATGGTGTCAATATGTATGTAGTTGTGTAAGCCAGAAATTTAGGAATCATTATTGACATCTCTTAGCCACCAATGCAATAGATTTGTCACCTTAATATCTCAAGAATCTGTTTTACTTTTTTTTATCTAAACCATTGCAACCTTAAAGCTACTATAATTCTTCTCATCAATAGGATTTGTTTCTTATCACATTCAGAGACCTAAAGGGAATTTGACCAAATTTGGAGTTATATTTGGGGTAAATTACTTAAAATAAAAAGTATGTCTCTTCAGGAGGAATAGGGGTTGGGAGAAATAACCTAAAGAAAGGATATCTAAGAGAGATGGGCAGTCATCCTTCTGCCGTACATATTTTTATGCCACAGAGGAGAACATCAGCCATTTCATTTTGAACTCTGTATTATTTTAAGCAATGGCTAAGACCCAAAATACAATGACTTTAAAAAGGCAGAAGTGCATTACTCTTAACCTAACAGCCCTGACTCCAGGATCCTTCCCTGTTGTTCTTCTTCCATTTCCTAGAGCTGTGCTACTCAGTCTAGTCCATGGGTGAGAACTGTTCGTAACTAGTTCTCAACTATATAAGTATAGTATTACACTCTTATCTGTGGCGAATATGGTCCAAGACTTGAAGTGGATCCCTGAAATCACAGATAGTACTGAACCCTATATATACTGTGTTTTTTGCTATACGTACATACCTATGATAAAGTTTAATTTATAAATTTGACATATTAAGAGATTAACAACCATGCTACTAATAAAATAGAACAGTTATAACAATATCCTTTTATCACATAATAAAAGTTAAGTGAATGTAGTCTCTTTCAAAAATATCTTGTTGTACTATTCTCACCTATTGTTGGACCATGGTTCACTGCAGGTAACTGAAACTACGGAAAGCAAGACCACAAATAAGAAAAGACTGCTGTATGGAAACTGAAGGTTAATATATAGAACAGAGTAATTTTTCCATCTTTTGAATGTAATAATAAAATATTGAGGCTTATATATTATATTCTTTTTATTTCACTTTTATACGAATATTTTTATTATTTCACAAAAGTATTGTCTATGGCAGACGGGACTTTTTTTTTTTATGGTTCTTCACTAAAGACCGTCCTCTTTAAGACAAAAAGCCTTTAAAAATGTATAAACCTTTTTTGTCCACAGGTCATATGAAAAGAGGCCATTATTGGCCTGATTTAGCCATTGTAATTGACTACTGTTTTAATCCATGGAAAAGAAAGCTCATATAAGACATCATTAAAACAGAATATGCCCTTAGCACTTGAACATATAGGGCTATATCTAGGCATAAACTAGATGTGAAATATGGTCTGTAGTTGGGTTGCCATATGTCCACTGATAAGGGGAAAACAGATTCAGGGCAAGTGTCAGTATTATGAAATATCTAAGTCAAGGGTTACAAAATGCAGATGCTCACATTTCAAAAACTGACCTTCAATGAAGTTATTTCTCACATGGACAGTTCTGTATAGTATGCTGTGTGGTTAGTAGCTGTAGGAATATATTTACTTACTGATGATGGGTAATTCTTTTTCTCTGTAATGCTATTGTGTATTAATGCTAATACCCTTTGTAGCCATTGAAAGTTATATTAGGATAGTATTAAACTATATATTGTATTCAAATTATAGAATATATATAATGCATATTGTTAAAAATTTGAGCAAATGTTAAAATACTAACAATGGAAGAATTATGTGTGGCTTTATATTTTCTGAATATAGATCTGCATTTGAAAATTTTGTACAATAATTATGTATTAGTTTTGTAATTTTTATCAATTTCTATTTGTTTTGTGGTTTTGTTAATACTTTTTGATCAACCAATTTATTTCTCTAAAGGCAGCCATGGAAGGATTTGTGCACAAAGGTATTTATCATAGTGTTATTTAGAACAGCTAAATATTTTAAATAAAAGAAATATCTGCCAATTGAAGAATGGTTAAATAAATTATAGGACATACATTGATTATTATGTAGCCAGTTAAAATTTCTTTGTAAAAAGTTTTTTAAATAACATGGGAGAAATGCTCATATAATACAATGAAATAATATAATATAAAATTATTTATGTAGTATGTAAATTCAATTTTATAGAAAATAGTCAAAGGAAAAGTATCCTCATGTAATTGCATCACATTATGGGTGGGTTTTGCTGTCTACTTTTCTTTTTCTTTCTTTTTTCTTTTTTGTTGGTAGTTTTTGTTTTAATAATTTCTCTCAAGTTTACAAGTTTTTAATGTAGTTTGCATTGCTTTTACATCTGGAAAAATAAAGTATATCCAAGAAATGGAATATAAGTTAATATTAGAGTGGGTTAAATTAGTTTTTACATTCTGTTATAATATTCTCATTTTTATTTAGGTAATTTTTACATTTATTCTTTAAGCTGTAACTGTATTTTAATGTAGCTCATGAGAAGATAATTAGATTACATTGAAGACTTATTTAATGTGATTTTGATAATGTTTTTGAAAATACTTTGAATTTTGAAGATTTACTGGGAGGCTGTATTGTCCCCATGGATCCTTGACACTCCGTTCATTTCATTTTTTAAAATGTTGTTTTTCTTTGTTCTTCAGATTGTATATAACTTTTGTTGATCTTTCAGTTCACTGTCCCATTCCGCTGTCTTATCCATTTCATTACAGAGCCCATCTATGAATTTTTAAAATTTCAGGTATTGTTCTTTACAGTTCTAAGATTTCCATTTGGTTCTTTTTAATAGTTTCTGTTATTTTACAGTGAACTTCTATTTTTCTGTTCATTTCAAGAGTATACACCATTACCTCATAGAGAAAAGTTTGTTGACTTGAAGAAGCTGAGGCACAAAATAAAACTTTAGAGTTTACATAAGCCAAAGTGAGGACAGCTGCCTAAGAAACATTTCCAAGTTGCCTTGGGAAGTACTCCACTCAGCCTTTGTTACAAGCAGGATTTTAAAGGAAAAAGGAAACCAAAAGTGGGCTGATAAAGTTGTTTGATAGGAATTCTCATTGGTTGATAGAAATAACATTGATTAGTGATTGGCTATACATTGTTGAACTATAGGGTATGAGTTATGGTATCCAGCACGTGGTATTGTTCGGTTAATTTTATGGCTACTTGGTGTCAATCTAGAGCCCACATAGTACATGGCTTCAAGAGATAATTACTTAGCTCAGAGTGGAAGTGAGACCTGACCGCTGTCACATTTCAGTGCCTCTCTGGCCTGATAATTTAAAGAGGCTCATATTCCACAGATAAAAAATAAAATAAACTTCTCAAGTTATGATAGCTTCTTTAAGTCTTTGTTGATTCTAATGCCTGGATCATCTCTGGGTTGGTATCTGTTTATTGTATTACATTTTGATAATTGATCATATTTTTCTGGTTCTTGATATAGCAAGTAATTTTAGACTGTGTCTTGAACATTTTGAATAATTTGTTATGAAACTCTGGATCCTGTTAAATCCTCTGGAGAATTTTTCTCCTTCCTCTCTTCCCTTTCCTCCCCTTCCCTTCCTTCTATTTCCCTCTTCCTCTTCCTCCCCTCCCACTTCCCTTGTGCCTCACTTCTTCTCCCTCTCCTCTCCCCTTCTCTTCTCCCTTCCTTCCCATTACCAACTCTCCTGCTGTTCCAGTTAAGTTCAGACCACAGTTTCTGACTCACTTTCTGTGGATGGAGGTTCCAGTGTCAGCAGTTTCAAAGTCCTTTCCATGCTTTTTTAGTCTGCTCCTTGCGTGTGACCCTCAGAGGTTAGTCTGGGACTTTGGTGGTAGTTGATATTAATATTATGGTTCCGTTCTCAAAGCTTTTGTTGTGCTCCTTTGGATATATTTTGAGCATGTACAGGTGAGGAGTGAGCTCAGGATTTGTGTCTTTTCATACCCAGAATTAGAGAATCCCCATGTCCAGGCCTTCTTCTACAGGGTTACCCCACACACTGTGTCTGGTTTTATCATAACATTTGCCTCCTGTGCTATTGCACAGTTCCACATGAATGGATGCACTTTTTTGGCAAAGTGATGAGAGAAATAGCAAAGAAAAAAATAATTGGGATTCTCCACTCACTGTCTGCACAACAGGGACCCTTTTCTGCAGTTTTCTTATCAAAAGGGTAGCCTTATTAAGAGTTTTAGGTGCCCACACCACAGCTACCACCAACCTACTGTGGCAGCATAGTTCTACAACTAGACCTGGTCTTGTCACATGGTTAGAAATGAAAAAAGAAGGGAAAAAGAAAGAGATTTCTTTCCACACTCTCGAGATCACAGGACCTCCTTTTTCTAGTTTCTGAAAAATGGGATTCTTTTGGGGTTTTTGCTCCCGATGCCTGCTGTTTAATTCTCAGATTCATCCTGATGTGGTAAATAAAGGAGAAGAAAGAACAGAAAACTCAACACCACTGACTTTCTTCTCCAATATGCCTCCTGTTATTTACTTTTCAGAGCACTCAAGTGGTTTTTATTTTTGTTTTTTGTATTTTGCCCAGAGTATTAAATTGTTGTCAGTGGGAGAAATATGCTGCAGTGGTACTCCATTATGGGTGGAACTGGAAATCCTACTAGTAACCTATGATGTACTTTTCTTCTGGTTTGTTTTATTGTGATCTGTTTTAAGTCTTATTGAGAAACCAAGTTAATTTCTAATCTAGGTAGAAAGCAATTCAGTAAAATAAATTAAATAATTGTTTACTATGTATGAAATAAAATACTTTTACCACCATTGAAATGATTGCAAAGCATACCTGTTTAGAATATCTTAGAAAGAATTAATTTTGTGATTTTATAACTTTCCAGTAGCTTCTCATTGTAGTTTCAAAATCCAGACTTCCTCCCATTAAAACCATAAGTTCTATGGTCACTTCTTATCCTGTATTCTTATCCTCATCTCATAGTACTCTGCCCCCAGTCCTCCAGCCACCTTGGCCTTATTTTCTTATCTAAAAGCTGGCTTCTGTAGTAGTGCCTTTGTGCTTTGCATATTGTACCCTTTGCCATAGATATTCAAATGGCTGACTTTTTTCTTGTCGTTAGAATCCAAAATCAGATATTACCTTCATCTTCAAAGAGCAACCTCCCACAGTCACTGTCACATTATTCTGTTTTGTATTTTATTTACAGCTCTTATAATTATCCGAACTTACAAATTTATTTTCTTGTGTTTTCTCCCCCTGCTCCTCCACTTCATTCTGTAATACTATAGTTCACTATAATACTTCTAGTTCCTAGGACTGGAATTATGTGTCTGGCACATAGTAGACAGTAGATGTTCATTGAATGAATGAATGATTCAAATGAGATTTAAATAGCAACAGTCCTGACAGAATGGTAAATTTCCACACGTAAGATGGTCTGTTAATGGTATCATCAATGTTGATAACTATTCTATCGTTTATTTTTGCCTTAGGGTACCACAAAGCTTCTTATCCAGTCTCCCTTCATCCACTCTCCTTTTTCCTACACCCACCCACAAATCACTTCACCCTGAACTTCAAGTGACCACTTAAAAACGAATCTTTTTGGTGGGACACAGTGGCTCATGACCATAATCTCAGCACTTTGGGAGGCAAAGGCGGGTGGATTACTTGAGGCTAGGAGTCTGAGACCCGCTTGGCCAACATGGAGAAATCCTGTTTCTGCTAAAAATATAAAAATTTGCTGGGCATGGTGGCTCACACCTGTAATCCCAGCTACTTGGGAGGTTGAGGTAGAAGAATTGCTTGAACCCAGGAGGCAGAGGTTGCAGTAAGCCGAGAACATGCCACTGCACTCCAGCCTGGGTGACAGAGTGAGACTCTGCCTCAAAAAACAAAACAAAACAAAACAAAAAATGTATATGTTTTTAAGAGACAAAGTCTTACTTTGTCACCCAAGCTGCAGTGCAGTGGCTCCATCTCAGCTCACTGCAGCCTACATCTCATGGGCTCAAGTGATCCTCCTGCCCCAGTCCCCTAGGTAGCTGGGACCACAGGTGCACGCCACCATGCCCGGCTAATTTTTTGTAAATATCAGTTTTGCCATGTAGCCCAGGCTGGTCTCAAACTCCTGAGCTCAAGTGATCTGCCCACCTCTGCCTCCCAAAGTGCTAGAATTACAGGCGTGAGCCACTGTGCCTGGCCTATAGCCCTTCTTTTACTGAGTTTTTTTTGGGGGATAAAGACCAAAATCCTTAACGTGAACTCCACAGAATCTTGGCATATGCTGATCTCTAGTGGGATGCTCTTTATGCCCTGTTTGGTCTGTGACTTATCCACCCCCTCATTCATATGTTATTATAGTAATCTTGTATAACATTTTTCAAAGTTGTCATTGTGCATTGCTTTGGCTGTCCCTCTGCTCTGTTGGACATTCATCAAACTGAAGTATGTCAGGGATGGGTTTTGAGCTTTGGCTTACCACTATAACGTCAGCACTTGAATACTGTAAGTGTTCAACATGTGACTGCTGAAAGAACTGAAAAATGCTGGAAAAACTATTACATCTAAATTTATGACAAAGTTTGAATTACAAAATGCATTTATTAATTAGGGCCCATTTACAGTTTGTCTAGGTAATGAATAATTTGAATAAAATGCTCAATAAGTGATAACTACTTTGAATGATATTTTTAATAATCTACAAGGATTTTGTACAATATTGTACATTTCCTAGCATATTTAAAGGAGTAGCCATTATATTGACATATTTCTAGTTATCAGATTTTAAAAATCACCTTTTTAGTAAATAAAGATGCATTATCATAAAATGATACATATCAATTTGTGGATTTAGAATTCTTTTCTTTGAAAAAGGAAAGAACAGTACAGTAATTCCTTAATGTCATAGCAAAAATTTGTAAAATAAGACATTTTTGTAGGAATCAAAATATTTTTGGAATTTTTTTATTTGAAGAAATTGGTAAACATTAAAGAAATTTGATATTTGAAGATTTTATATTTAAATACCAATCAGTAACGTTTTATTGTGATTTGTGTTAGTAAATCTTTTATATAAGACTAAAGATATTTTTGAGAATATATGCCTTCACTTCTTTATTTAGGCTTTGGAATGTCTTAGTAAAAATGCCATTTATGCTTTTTAAGTAGATGTTTGTTATATGAACTTGTTCAGATAGCTGTTATTTAAAAGACACAGATAGGATCAGCTACCCTGGTTCACGATGATAATTTATATCCTGCATAGAGTCCCAGTGAATTTTTCAGGCTCTAAAATGGGACATATCTAATATTAACATTGAAAGTTACGTACTTCGGGTTAACAGATGCCTTTACATTTTATGAAGTCTTGTCCACTAGATGTTCAACCTTGAGGGATCTAGCACTGATTGTAATCACCAGTTGAAATGAGTAGTGCCCAAAGGATTCTTTTCTCTAGAAAAAGATGTTTCCTTTGTATTGCACTGAAGAAAAAGAATAATTTTGATAAATATAAATATTCTATAGGTATTATTTGAAAGACAGTGAAATAGGACTTTACTGCCACATATACTCTATTTTATGTAGTAAATAATATGTATTTTATTTTTGTTATATATATTTAGGCACTTAATAGATAATTTAATGTTAGGGTTAGAATTCCCTAAATATCAATTAGATTCTTTTTGAAAATACAATGATTTTTTGTTTTGTTGTTTTGAGGAGGGTATGTTTTATTTAAGCTTTTGTTGGACTGTAGTAAGGCTAAAAATCTCAGCCAAAGTTAAACTAAATTGTTATCTGTATTTTGTTAAGATAAAATTGTAGTGAAGGACAAATTATATAATAATCATGTATTAGTCTGTGCTCACACTGCTATGAAGAAATACCCAAGACTGGTAATTTGTAAAGGAAAGAGGTTTAATTGACTCTGTTCTGCATGGCTTGGGAGGCCTCAGGAAACTTACAATTATTGTGGAAGGCAAAGCAAACATGTCCTTCTTCACATGGCAGCAGGAGAGAAAGTGAGTGCCCAGCGAAGGGGGAATCCCCTTATAAAACCATTAGATCTCGTGAGAACTAACTCACTATCATGAGAAGAGGATGGGGAAAACCACCCCCATGATTCAGTTATCTCCACCTGGTCCTTCCCATTGATATGTGGGGATTATGGGAACTACAATTCAAGGTGAGACTTGAGTAGGGAAACAGCCAAACCATATCAAATCTTTTATGGCCTTAATACTATTTCTCCAAGTTTAAAGAAATATTTTCAAATACTCTTTATCAACATATTTACTTCTTAGCAAGCTCTTCTGAACGTCTGCTTTGTTGTTTATGTGCTAAGTGGAAATGTGTTTTGTAATTGTCTAAAATGCAGCATTAGCAATGCAACTCTTTCTCGAAAAGGTGCTTTTGAGATCCAGGTGGTCTGTGGTAGAACCTCAGAGGCCATTAGTAGCATTCTGCTTAACATCTGGAGCCTGCACCCTCCCCTAATAAAGAGCACATAGTACTGGTCATATTAGGATAATGTGTGAAGTTGGCATAGCTCAATGCAGTCTATTACTATTGCTGGAAAATGAGATCATAGTTTGTGCTTTATTGTTAGTCATTAGTAAATGAGGGCATATAAGATACCCAATAATTTCCTCAATTTGGGCAAATTAAATTGCCTTCTATAATAAGATAGTCACTTTTAGTACAGTAGAAGCTAATAATTTTAGAATAGGAAAGGCCTGTGTATCATCAGAATAATCTAGGGAACCCTTTAAAGTAGAGTTCTAGGCCTCACCCACAAATATCTCAATCTCTTTTCTCTCTCTGCCTTCACTTCCCCCGCTACTTTCTTTCCCCCTTCCTTCCTCTGCCCCCTCTCTCCCAAATCTCTCCCTCCCTCCCTTCCTCTCTCTCTCTCTCTACCTCCGTCTCTGTCTCTCTCCCCTCCCTCCATCCCACCACACACACACACACACACACACACACACACACACACACACACACGCATACTACCTATATACCTGTTCCCAGGTGATTTGGATTATCAGATATGATCTGGTACCACCCACTCTTGTAATAGATGTGGGTGGTAGAACCCAGAAATATTAATTTTGCCTTAGAATTCTGTTTTCTTGATTGATTCGGGCCTACTCTGTTATATTTCTAAGACATCAGGTAGCTTTATATCCATAGAGTACCTGGAAAAATGACAATCATACTAAATAGAAATACTTGGATTTGTGCGTTATTATGTGTTATCTTAGTCTGTTTTGTGTTATCATAGCAGAATATCACTGACTGGGTAATTCATAAATAAAATAATTTTATTTCTCACAGTTATGGAGCCTGGGAAATCTAATCTCAAGGTGCCAGCATCTGGTGAGGGCCTTCTTGTTGCATTATCCCATGATGGAAAGCAGAAGGGCAAGAGGGCAAGAGAGCGCATGGGAGAGACAGCAAGAGATTGAATTCACAGTATTAAGCTATTTTATAATCAACATTAATTAATTCATAAGTGTAGAGCTCTCCTGACCTAAACACCTCCCACTAGGCCCCATCTCCCAACACTGTTGCATTGTGTGTTAAGTTTCCAACACATGCTTTTTGATGGACACATTCAACCATAGCACATGTTAACTTAAATTGGGTAGTTCTACTTGTGATTATCTTTTAAATTAGTCCCTGTTTCCCATTTAGTTGCAGAATCATTAATTAATTCCTCTTATAGCTTGTTTTATCTGTTATTGCTATATGTGTAATACTATGTACTATCATACATGTTAGTTTTAGTTTATTGATAGACTGACCATGGTTTTAGTTTTTTATCTTTTATCAGTTTCAAGAAATATTTATATATCTTAAGTTCATGAAATTATATGGCTTTATATTTCAAGGCTGTAATTTTATTTACATTTACTATATCCTGCATTCTCTTTAAATATTTTATGTTTGATAAGATCGTTGTCAGGAAGGATATTATAAGGGCTGCACAAGACTTATACACCATCCTCATATAATTCATAAAGTTTTTGATAAAGTTTTTCAGAAATAATGCTCTTTAATTGCTAAGAAGAAAAAAGCCACAATATTCAATTATTTAAGTTATGAGTAAGTGTATTTCTCCTTGTGTAGAACTAGTAGCCTTTTACTTTTATTCCTCTACTAGAACCAGTATTATAAATACATTGATTAAAATGTTAATAAAAATGATAGCTAACTTTTTTTGAGGACTTACATTGTACTATAAGCACTTTACATACATTTATCTCATTTAATCTTTCTTACCACGTTTTGCAGTAGAACCTATTGTTTTCTCCATTTTACAGATGAGGAATCTGAGATAGTGAAAGGTTAAGTGAGATAACAAACAAATGGTAGAGTCTTAGCTTTTAATTATAATACTTTAATGCCTCTAGTTCCTGATTTCATTAAACTGAATCTGTCAGCTTAATTTTACCAATTCAGTAAGGCTTACTCCTGGAAATACTTTAAACAGAGATCATGGACAGTGTATTTGTTCTCTTAAAAGCTAAAAGCACTTTCTATTTATATAGACCCCCACCCTAAAAATTCGAAACCTCTTCCTGTCTTTGCAGACTGGCTCTGTGCCACAGTAGTTCTTTAACATTTAGCCACGCTTGCAGTCCTCATATAGTGATCAGCTTTTGGTGGAAGCTTAGGGTCTTCTCAGTTACTTTCTGATCATGCATATTGCTCTAGGCACACACACGGCCTTCTACATTTCTCCAATACACATGGATGCTTTTGAATGTCCTAATTTCCCAAAGAAATCCTTACCAGCTTTTGCTCCCAGGCCTTAGGTGGTCTATCTTATGTTTCAATTGCAATCTTTTGCCGCAGGCATCTGTGAGTGATATGGTTTGGCTGTGGCCCCACCCAAATCTCACCTTGAATTGTAGTTCCCATAATCCCCATGTGTCATGGGAGGGACCTGGTGGGAGGTAATTGAATAATGGGGGCAGTTACCCCCATGCTGCTGTTCTTGTGATATTATGTGAGTTCTCACAAAATCTGATGGTTTTATAAGGGGCTTTTCCCCCTTTTAATTGGCATTTCTCCATCCTGCTGCCATATGAAGAAGGACATATTTGCTTCCCCTTCCATCATGATTGTAAGTTTCCTGAGGCCTCCCCAGCCATGCAAAACTGTGAGTTGATTAAACCTCTTTCCTTTATAAATTACCCAGTCTTGGGTAGTCCTTTATAGCAATGTGATAAGGTACTAATACAGTAAATTGGTACCACAGAGATTGGCGTGCTGCTATAAGGATACCCAAAAATGTGGAAGAGACTTTGGAACTGGGTGATAGCCACAGGTTGGAATAGTTTTGAGGGCTCAGAAGAAGACAGGAAAATGTGGGAAAGTTTGGAATTTCCTAGAGACTTGAGGGGCTCAGAAGGTAGGAAGATGTGGGAAAGTTTGGAACTTGAGATTTGTTGAATGGCTTTGACCGAAATGCTGACAGTGATATGGACAATGAAGTCCAGGCTGAGGTTGTCTCAGATGGAAATGAGGAACTTTTTGGGAACTGGAATAAAGTTAACTCTTGCTATGCAAACAGACTGGTGGCATTTTGCCCCTGCCCTAGTGATCGGTGAAACTTTGCACTTGAGAGAGATGATGTAGGGTATCTGGTGGAAGAAATTTCTAAGCAACAAAGCATTCAAAAGGAAGCAGAGTATAAAAGTTTGGAAAATTTGCAGGATGACAGTGTAGTAGAGGGAAAAAAATTCTGGGGAGAATTACAAGCCCACTGCGGAAATTTGCAGAAGTAACGGGGAGTGGAATGTTAATCACCAAGACGATGGGTAAAATGTCTCCAGGGCATGTCTGAGACCTTCACCACAGCCCCTTCCATCACAGGTCGGGTGGCCTAGGAGGGAAAAGTGGTTTTGTGGGCTGGGCCCAGGGCCCCCCTGTTCTGTGCAACCTCAGGACATTATAAAGGAATTATAAAGACCTCAGAAATTATAAAGACCTCAGGTATTATAAAGACATGAGATTTGGGAGGGGGTACAGTGATATGGTTGGCCCGTGCCCTGGATCCCAGCTGCTTTAGCTCCAGCTGTAACTAAAAGAATCCAGTGTACAGCTTGGGCTGTTGCTTCAGAAGGTGCAAGCCCCAAGCCTTGGCAGCTTTCACATTGTGTTGGGCCTGTGGGTGCGCAGAAGACAAGAATTGATGTTTGGGAATCTCTGCCTAGATTTCAGATGATATATGGAAACACCTGGATGTCCAGGCAGAAGTCTGCTGTAGGGACAGGGTCTTCATGGAGAACCTCTGCTACGGCAGTGCGGAAGGGAAATTTGGGGTTGGAGTCCCCATACAAAGTCCCCACTGGGGCATTGCCTAGTGGAGCTGTGAGAAGAGGGCCAGTGTTCTCCAGACCCCAGAATGGTAAATTCAGTGACAGCTTGCATTGTGCACCTGGTAAAGCCACAGACACTCAACGCCAGCTGTGAAGGCAGCCGGGAGGGGAGCTGTACCCTGCAAAGCCACAGGGGCAGAGCTACCCAAGGCCGTGGGAGCCTACCTCTTGTATCAGTGTGACATAGATGTGAGACATGGAGTCAAAGTAGATCATTTTGGTACTTTACAGTTTAATTACTGCCTCTTGGATTTTGGACTTGCATGGGGCTTGTACCCATTCGTTTTGGTCAGTTTCTCTCATTTGGAGCGGGTGTATTGCTCAATGCCTGTACCCCCATTGTATCTATGAAGTAGCTAACTTGCTTTTGATTTTGCAGGCTCATAGCGGAAGGGACTTGCCTTTCTCAGATAAGACCTTGGACTTGGACTTTTGGGTTAATGCTGGAATGAGTTAAGAGTTTGCGGGACTGTTGGGAAGGCATGACTGTGTTTTGAATTATAAAGACATGAGATTTGGGAGGGGGTACAGTGATATGGTTGGGCCGTGCCCCCACCCAAATCTCATATTGAAATATAGGTTTATAATCCCCAGGTGTTACAGGAGAGACCCAGTTGGAGGTAATTGAATCATGAGGGCAGTTACCCCCATGCTCTTCTTGTGGTAGTGAGTTCTCACGAGATCTGATGGTTTTATAAGGGGCTTTTCCCTGTTTTGCCCTGTACTTCTCCTTCATGCCATCATATGAGGTAGGGCATGTTTGTTTCCCCTTTTGCTATGATTGTAAGTTTCCTGAGGCCTTCCCAGGCATGTGGAACTGCGAGTCAATTAAACTTCTTTCCTTTTTAAATTACCCAGTCTCAGGCAGTGCTTTATAGCAGCGTGAGAATGAACTGTATATTGGGTTTTTAGTTTGGCTTGTTGTGTGTTCTATTGATGTCCGCTGCTTCTTCTAAAGTAGCCGGAACAGAGAAAGGCACCTTGTGTCATCTTTCAGGTGGCCCTTACACAGGGTAGAACATATATGCACAACAATTTGCTAACATGGTACCCTCTTCCCTTCGAGAACTAAGTACCAGACTCCCACCCTGGGAAAGTAGCTACCCTCTTCCAGACTGCTACAGTGCCAGGGAGGGGGTGGGGCAAGGGCAAGTGTAAACACCACAAAATTTTTAAGTTTACTTTTTTCTTGATTCAGTGTTCATTTTGCTTTGGAACATTTTTGACTGTTTATTACAGCTTTTACAAAGTCCTAAAAGTTACTTTTTGTTTTTCAGTGTTTCTGTGGGAGGACATGTACTACTTGGAGTTTCAAACTCTGCCATCTTGCTGATGTCATGCTGCTTTCTGTCTTTTGTTTTTAAGAATTCTATTAAAGGTTTAATAGGAACCTTTGATAACAAAGCATCCTTTTCTCAAATTAAAATGTCCACTTGAAAATGTTTTTTATTTAAGACTTCTTATGAATTTCTATTTTACGTTTGAGTTTTCATTATCTACAATACAGATTTTTTAAGACGTTATTTAGAGAACTAAATATGACTATTAAATCACTGGAATGTAAGTACATTAACAATAATAAAGAAAATTGAAAATTATAAAATTGACACAGTTTTTTCTGTGTTGACTTCAGCACTGGCTCTTAGATCTAATGAGTGGTCCTGGATTTTTAGCATAAGTAATTAGCTTGGGGTGGCTAATGATTAGCCTGATTTCACAAATGATGTGGCTACTTTATGGATAATGCTGAGTCATTATGCTTTGCCTTCACTGTGTGTCAACACATGAATATACTTTATTCATAGATTTTTAAAAATCATTTTTTAAAGGATTTTAAAGTTAACTAAAACATTTCATTGGTATATACTAATTCCTTTAAAAGACACAAAGGCTTTCAGGTCTTTACACTAAACTCATAGCTTTGTTTTCATCTTAGTTTGAACCAAGTCATTTTTCCCCATCTTACTATTAAATACCCCACCCAGACTGTGTATGTTGACAGTTCTCTAATGATTCAAAGATAAAACCTTTTCTTTATTATGTAATACTTTTCAGAATTCATACCTAGTGTGATGTGATAGTCTAAAACTTGATGTTTTCACATGTAAACTGAAGACACATTTGAGTAGGCGTGATTATTTATAGTGTTATTCTGGCTGTTTTTAACTTAACCTAGTTTAAAAATCTCTGGTTCTCTCTTCATGAACTAGATGTTTGTGTATAAAAAAATACTACAGAAATCTATTGTAAACCTCCCTTTAGAAAGATTTCAACAGTGCACAGATGGAACCAAAAATGCCCTTTGTTAAACATGACCTCAGTTAAAGCTAAAAGGGAGTCTGAAATTCCATTCATTCTGTTTTGAAATTTAAGTCACAGTTATACTTTCTGGCTTAGTAAGTTAGATACACATGTTAGAAATTACTATTAAGCAATATTATGCATTTTCTTATAATTTAAGCCAATGTAACTATCAGCATATTTTTGCAAATCAGCAATTTATTTTAATTGAATATTATGAACCCATTAGGAAAGTTGCATACCAATTAATGAGAAATGAATGTTACATAAATTTCAAACTTACGGTCACAAGTAATTGATGAATTGTTCTTATAGATATATGTTGTACGATGTTATAAATATATAGTTACACATATGTTATTTATTTTATATAATTCATGCATGTATTCAAAATATACTCAATAAAGACATCTAGATTCTTTTACTGGTTACTTTACATTAGATATTGAAATACCTTTAAAGTTACAACTGTATTCTAAAAATTGCATATTAGTTAAATTATTTTCAGGTAAGAGGAAGCCTATTATCTTAAACCACATTTTAGATATTTGTGCTGTTTGACCATTTAATAGTCTTTGTGTAAGATTACATTAATACTGTATTTGTGTGTGTGTGTATGATGCATCTTTGTTACAGTTACGGCTACCTGACAACTTAGTTCAAGGATCAGAATAGCAAGTAAAAACATCATAGTAAACTCTCTTGCACCCTCTGTTGTTATTTTTGGGAAACACTACATATACGTTCCCATGATTGTATTGTCATTTCATTTACTTTAATCCCTTATAAAATTAATACTTATTTTATTATACTTACCTCCAAATTAGATTCAGTAGTAAAGTAACACTTGTTTATTTCCCAAACTGGTGGAAGTTGTTTTCTGGTGTTACAGATATGTTTTTTATCATATTATAGCTTAAATGAAAAATGAGCCTTTCTGTTTGTCTTTGATTTCTCCTAGTTACCGGTATTAAGCCTCTCCAAATGTTTCACACCAAGGAAAATCTCTACAGGATGTAGCACATTGTATACACAATTTTACAGAATTACAGATTCTGTCTGTTCTTTTGTAAACCTTTCCATAGTCAGACAGTTTCCTTCCAAAATAAGAGTCTGGGATCGTCCATACTAAAATTAAGAATTTATAGCTGTAAGGAACAGATGTTTTCATAAACATTTGCTATAATTAATTTCGACTAGAGGATTGAGGGAACAAAGCGTTTTTCCTGCTTCAAAACTTTATTGCCTTTTCCCCATATAGCCAACTCTGAAATCTTTTCTCTAATATTGTTAGTGAAACAATTGTACTCCTTATTTGCTATGTTTTTGAGAAAGAAAAACTGCTTTTTTTTTCCCATTACCATTTTTTTGCACCTTGAAAGTTACATTTAATGTGATAGTTTCATTTGGAAACAGTTTTAAATTAAATAAAACCTTTATAATATGATAAAACCTGGTTGTTTATAAAGCCAAATTCTCTTAATTATTTGAAGGATTTTATATTTGATCTGATAAATATCACCTTAAAGGAAGAACTATTCTATTGGTGTTATTTTTCATGTTTAATCATAATCTTTAGTTTTAACGAGAAAGAAGCTCATATTTTAAATGTATAATATAGTACTTATTCTATGCTGATTATGGAACGTTTCACAGGAAATGTCTGCAAGCTGTTAAATAACATGTGTTGTAGGAAATTTTCATTTAGCAAGACAGAGACTAATTTTCCTTACATCTTTTTAGTTTATTATAATATTATTAATTTTTAAAAGAAAATGAAGGGTGTTGTATGAGTAATATTACCATACCCATGTTTTCAAAGAATTAGCAACTTATACCTAGCTAGGTTAATTTTAAACATTTATATGTTTTTGGATTATTTTCTTCTGTAAATTGTCACCATTTTTAAGTGTTGTAATCCATTTTAGGATTTTTTTGTTTTTTGAAAAAACAAAATAAACTGGAACAATATTTTGAAAAAAGAGGAGTTGAAAGTTTAATAAGCAGGCTCAGTCCACTTCTCCTGAACACTGGCACAGCTGCACATATCTCACCAAATTCTCAAAAAAGAACCAGTGTTCTTTACTATCTGTCAGCTATAAAATGTGTAAAGAAAGATAGGTAGCTGTCATTAAAATTACATTTCAGCATTCAGTCACCATTTAATGAGTAGCATAATTATATAAGTATAGTACCTTAGATACTATACTCAATAATTAAAAATAATCTCATCTTTAAAGTGAAAGCTCTGTAATTACTGTTTGACTTATCCACGACCACTGTGATGATTTCCTATTGCACCTTCAGTTGTTCAAAGTATATTAAAAGTATAAAATTGGATTAAATCATTGTTATATTAAGCTGTAAATATTATAAAAATCAAATACAACCTGATGTTTGAAAATTACATTATATAAATTAGGAGTATAAAATGTAATCAGATTCTAAACTTTTAATTTGTTTTGAAGAACAAATGACATTTTTAATAGTGGTATACTATGGTTTCATAAAAGCTGTACTTTGAAGTATATATTTTAAAAAATTGAACTATGAAATTTCAATCAATAAGAATATATAACATTGGGGCATTGGTAAGCATTTTTTCCAACTTTAGTACATTTACTTTTATTCTGTAGTCTTTACATTGATATGTATAATTTGTTCTAAATGTGATTTTATGAATATGATAGATTTTTGAGTAAAAATTTTTTTTCTAAATGTTTGATATTATTATAGGAGACAAATACCTTTTGATGTTGTTCCTTTTTCATGTTTTAAATTGCCGAACTTTTGACAGTTGAAACCTAAAGTTAACAGTTAAAGTTTTGTAAAGAATATTAAGTAAGGCATATTAAAATCTCGTTAATTAATCACTACCTCTCAAGTTGGCTTTTTATTTTACCTCTGTTTACTAAATTCCTAGAGAGCATCAAACTCTAGGACCTGGAAAATCATCCAGGTCGGCTCTCTGCCTGTTCTCTTTTGACAGTGCCACTGATCAGGATGGGTGACTTAGTCATTAACAGTAAATTTCCTTTCTTTATAAACACTGGTTTATAATTTTAGTTTTGTCTGTAATTCATAAGAAGAAAATGTTTGTACTGTGCCTCATTTGTTCCTGATAGCAATTACTTTGGTACTGTTACTATCCAGTCTAGGATTGGCATTGGTTTATATTTTGGTATCAAAATGAGTTTTCTACCTAAAAAGCTTTGAGTACAAAAGATAATTTGGGGAAGGGGGAGAGGATATATGCTTTTTGGCTAATATATTGCGTAGAGCTTTCACACAGTTTTTCAACTGAAATATTCAGTTTATCTCCATTATTTCAGTGTTGTAATTTTTTTCTCCAGGAGATTCAAATAAAAATGGAAGAAGAACAAGTTCTACTTTAGACTCTGAAGGGACTTTTAATTCCTATAGGTAGGTGATGAATACATATATATATACACACACACACACATATAATATTATAAGATAATGTATAAGACATATAATTATATAGGGTTTTGATCTAGAATAGTAAGGAACCACTACTTGTGTTTTAACAAGGTGACCAATGTAAACAATATTGTATGTTATTTTCTGCAATTAATAAGATACAGAAGAATATAATATTCTAAATTTTTGAGTAAATGTACTTACTGCAGTATCTGTTGTTAGCCAATAGTAGGGTAATTGGAATGAATGCACATGTAGTATTCAGCTTCATTATAATCTATTTTTGTTTTTCCAGTATATCTGTTATGGTACTAAAGCTTCCTTTTAATTTTCCTGCTAAAATATAGTACCGCTCATGAGCGCCTAAGAGAGCTTAAAATGTAGTTCATGGTTGAATTAAGTGCTGTTTGCTAATATCCTGTTTTAAGTTCTTCAGCAAACAGGGCTATTACTTCTCAATTAGTAATTTTTAAAAGGATACACTAATTAAGAAAATATGTATTTTACCTAGTACTTTCTTAATATTCTCCTCATAACTTGAATTTTGCTTCAGTAAATATTTATGAAATTTGTACCTTATATCTGGGAAACTCAGGAGTAAGAAAGATTAAAGTATTTTCAGTAATACTTGAAAATCTGTATACAGAACCAAAGTGGTGTAAGAAATTGGTTATTTTCTTTTAGGAAAAAAGTGCAAATTCAATAATAATACATTTTAACATTATAGATGGCAATGCAGATTCTTGAAGAAACAATTTAATTGGTCAACATTGTCCTTGTGGTTAATTACTTCTGATACTTGTGTAACAACACTATAAAATATATGCAAGAACCACTGTGTACTTGAAAACTGATTTTAATATTAAACTGTGTCTTCTTTTCTATAATAAATGTGGAATTTATGCTTAGTTTATATTTTTATTTGTATACATATTATATATTCTTAATTGGAACTGTGTCATTTATTTCTTCAGATTTCAGGCGGGCTTTTAACATCTAGAGTTGGGCCTTTTGTACAGGAGGCACTTGACAAAAATGTAGTAAATGAAACAGTTTTTACAATTTGTTTATGAATTTCAGAAATGAGATGGTAATTGAAACACTTGATATCTTTATTTTATACCATTTGGGGTCTGTATACATAATCAGTTGTTCAAGTGTCACAGATACTACAAAAGGCTTATGTTCCATGGTGTTCTAGAAGGGTATTATCACAGCAGTAAAGCTCATATGTTATTGTTAAATTTTCACTATATCCATCCTACCTTATAAATATTGGAATTGTCCAAATGCTTTCTGAGTCCTGAAGTATAATATAAAGCTTGTATTTGGCATACTAAACTACAGGTAGAATCCCCTATTTGAGTGAGTCATAGCTGATTGTAACAATAACCAAAAAAGTAAATATGAAAGATAGTTAAATAAATATTAGGAGTTGACATGTAACAGAGGAATCTTAATATGGTAATATATGAAATCTATGATAGTAATTTATTAGGTATAAACACGATTAAACATAAACAAGACAAAAAATGTATTTCAAAGGAAGGAAAATCCCATTATATATATAAATTTTGTTGGTGAATTGTATTTTACAATTACATTTGTATTTTAGCTAATTATAGTAAATAGTGGGTATAATATAAAGTTAAGAGAAATGTTTTCATGTGAAGGTATAGTATTATCTTGTGGGTTTTTTTGTTCTTGAATAAAGTATCTTAGTATTAAATGATAATTGTATTTTGAAAAGTAACTCCTAGTGTAGCTTTGCACAATAAATACTTATGTTGTTAACTAAATATTTTTAATCAATGCCTGTCATTGTTTAAAAATGGCAGGCATTGATTAAAAATCAATGTTGTAATGTTAGAATATTAATTTATTGTTGTAATTAAAAAGAGAAGTTAAAAAGCTCAAGTAATACAGTATGTAAAAATGTATTTTTAATAGTTGGCAGGCCAGTGCTGTTGTTAAATACTATTATAGTATTTAAGGTGTGAAATGAATATTTTTCTACTCAGTAGGCAATAGCTCTTATAATGAGCTTACTTGTGGATTTGACACTTGGGTTAAGTGTAGAATTCATAGAAGCACAGCTCTGTGGTATAGCTTCATATTAAGGTTAACTGACAAAATCTAGGAATTGTTGCAGAATCACATTAAAATGGCAGTCGAATTTTCAGTAAAATTTACTTTTGAAAATGAAGATTATTTTTTGTTGCCATTATATCTCTTTAAACTAACTAGAAATAGGTTATTAGAGAAATGTAAATGTTGCAACCCTCAGATGTCCTTTTGCATGACAATTCTACCTTTGTATTATTTAAACCGCCTCTGAAATCCTAGCTTTTCTTCACAATTCGACAACGCAGGCCTTAAACCTATCACCGACATACTTTATATATATTTGTGTCTAGGGTTAAGATTTACTTTAGTTTCTTATCTATCAAATGGGCATTATAATGCCTAACCTGTTTCCTGCCCACAACTGTTTTAAAGACTCGGGTTAAAACATGTAAAATAAAGGCCTTTGAAAATCTAAATGGGAAGTCATAGTATTAATTCTTTTGTGATCACTTCATGTAAATGGGTAACTTTGTTTTCTGTATTAACCATCAGACACATGTACCCTTCTCTAACATATGTTGAGATTTTATTAACTTTTGAATTCAGTCTTGAATTGGACACTGAAATTTATATTCTTTCCACTGTTTGTATGATTATGGTATTAGATTGTCAGTTTCAAGAGGGCATAGTCTCTGGGGGTTTTGTTTGTTTGTTTTTTGAGACAGGGTCTCACTCTGTCACCCAGGCTGGCGTACAGTGGCACTATCTTGGCTCACTGCAGCCTCAACCACCTGGCCTCAAGCAATCCTCCCACCTCTCAGCCTCCTGAGTAGCTGGGATGACAGGCGTATGCCACCACACCTGGGTAATTTTTGTGTTTTTTGTAGAGATGGGGTTTCACCATGTTGCCCGGGATGGTCTCAAACTCCTGGGCTCAAGAAATCTGCCAGCCTTAGCCTCCCAAAGTGTTGGGATTACAGGCGTGAGCCACTTCACCTGGTCTGTTTTTTAAAAACAATGTTTAAACATAGTGTACTGGTTCAGATCCTGATTCCAAATACTTTGAATACTTTTGACAAGTCTTAGCCTCAGTTCTTCACTTTTGAAGTGGAGGTGATAAAATACAGTTGATATGAGGAGTTTAATCAGATAATGACATATGGTAAATGCTGAATAAATATTAGTTACTTTTTTGTTCCAGACAATGTCATCATCATCATTGTCATCATCACTAACCTTTTGGTATTGCAGAAATTGTTACAGTGATCTAATATACCAAAAGGAAGAGAAAAAATATGTTTTACAAGAAAATAAATGTTTTGTCTGTTAGCAGAAAGAGTGCTTAAGAACAAGCTTAACCTGAGATTTGACATTCTCAATATCTGACACATATTTCAGGTTACCTTTGAATAACAAATTTGAAAACCTAGTAGATGAAAGGAAGATGTTTTACTATAAATTCAGAGATGATGTCTGGAACTTTGACAAATAAATTTTAAAATTTAAAATGAATGGACCCTAACTATAGCTTTATGTGCCTAATACTCATAGACTTTTTTTTTTCTTAATAACCTGGGATGTTTACTTTGGATTTATATCTTCTTTTGATCTTGCTTCATGGATTCAGATAGAGTACAGCTGCATTTAACTCCTAAGGCACCAGTATAATTATTATTTGATGCTTGAGTAATAGTCCAGATATTGTTTTGGAAAATTTGGTTAAAATTTGAGTGTATATCTCTGAACTAATTTGCAGATGATGCGTTAAAATGGAAAGTTTGTAAGACTTGAGAAGACATTGTTGGTTTTGTGAAATATATCTTGTACTTTTTAAAGACCAACGTTAATGTTGTCTGCCAAATTATATGAGCTTTCTCTGTTCCTTATTTAACCATTAAAACTGAGAGAAGAACATGAATGGGTGTGAAAGAAGGAAAGTCATTTCCTGATTATCAGTTTGCTTGAAGATGTTTAACTTAGTGACTGTAGCACAGGCCACTCCTCTCCTCCTCTTCCCAAGGGCAGCTGACCTTCTCCTCGCCAAAAGAGGCAAGCCCCTTGCCAGCACATATGACTACAGACTATTACATTAATCTGTTTAGCTGTAGTACCAGCTGCTTGCATGTTTTTAATTATCTTATTAGATGGTATAACAGTGACCTATGAAATAAATTGAAGGTGAACATTTAAAAACTTTTGTTTTATTACCCTATGTTTCTAAATATCTTTTTGATCAAATTATAACTTTCCTCAAAAGTTGACAGAAAATCTGTATCATTTTTGAGCCAATGTAATGCTTTTTTTTCAGATTTTTAAAGTATAATGTCATAATTCCCAATATAGAAAATAACTTATTTGTTGGCTCATTTATTCATAAGCTTTTTGTGTCTCTATAGCCAAAAATTTGTGGTAAACTTGGCTTAATAGTCAATTTAGTTAGAGAAAACTCAGACCAGTTATTTGGCATTCTCAGGGAAACTCAAAATATTGCTTAATTTTTGTACCTCATCTTAGTTTTGTGTAAATGGCAGAGGATAGAATATAAATCATTGTAGATTATTTTAAATTAAATTTGTATATTATATTTAACCCTGATTTTTGAGATTCTATATAAACTGTAGTAAATCATCTAGTTTACTCAGTATTTTTTTCCAACTTAATTTCACATGACATTATTTGTATTTTCCAGAGCTGTACTCTTAAGAAAAATGTACACTCTTTTTCATCTTGACAGTTAGATACTTTAAAAATAATCATTTGTAAATGCAATGCTGACTTCCAGAGACACAGTTCAAAATTATAAACACCAAAGATGCTCAGTTAGAAGTCATAGCCAATAAACTGAAGATTATAATAATTTAGTTAGGAGCTTTGGTGTTGAATTAAAAAACAAAAGTTACTTGAATGCTAAAAAGATACACAGATACTTCTGTGTATGTTTTTAGTTAATAAATCCTACACCTGGGCTAGTGGAGTGACTTGAGACTTAAAAAATTTATAGACTGGAATACTTATAAACTTATGTATTTTTTTAAATAAAACATTCATACTTTTGGCTTATTTTTTTCTCTAACAAAATACTGTATTTCATATTTGAAAAGAGCTTTTATTGAAGAAATAAAGGGAACTTTATATATGTATGTAGTTTTGTTGTTTGTTTTTTTCCTTTTAAGGAGAGACAAAAAAAAGGCACTTGGCTTTAAAGCAATGGCGTTCTAATGTCTTGATATTTATCAGAGCTTCCAAAGCAGCCTCCCTTTCTCAATATAGTATGTGCTATATATAGCTCACCAAGTCAAAGGCTGTTGAAGTTGGTAAAAAGTTTTTAAAAAATTAAAGTTGGTATAGCCTTTTAAATCTAAAAGTTGTCTTTTCCTGCCTAAGAAAAAGTACATTAATTTGAATTTTCTTGAATCATTGAGTAAATTTGAAAAATTAGGCTTCAAGCTTTGGCACAAAGATTTGTATGTATCTTATTTGCATATAATCAATAATTTTGTATGTATCTTATTTGCATATAATCAATAATCAATAAATTTGAAAAATTAGTCTTCAAGTTTTAGCACAACGATTCGTATGTATCTTATTTGCATATAATCAATAATTTTGGAGGATGCGGGAAATATCTTTTCATCATTTACATTTATTTTTAGTATAGTACCTTTTACATTTGTATGTAAGAGAATTATATATCTCATAGAAATAACAATGAAACAGTGATTTAGTATATTAGAAAGGAGATAATAGGGCAAAAACCTACTTTGGCAGCAAGATTTAAAATTCAGAAATCTGGGTTCTAGTCACACTCTTAAAAGTGATATAATTTTGTTAATCATGTTATTTTTAAGAATATTGGCTCATTGGATGAGAGCAGGCTCAGTGGCTTACCCCAGTAATCTCAGCGCTTTTGGAGGCTGAGGTGGGTGGATCACTTGAGGTCAGTTGTTCAAGACCAGCCTGGCCAACATGGCAAAACCCCGTCTCTCCTGAAAATACAAAAAAAAACAAAAAACAAAAAACAAAATTAGCCAGTGTGGTGGTGCACGCCTGTAATCCCAGCTACTCGGGAGTCTGAGGCACAAGAATCACTTGAACCTGGGAGGCGGAGGTTGCAGTGAGCCAAGATCGCACCACTGTGCTGCTGCCTGGGTGATTAAAAAAACTCTCTCGAAACAACAACAACAACAAACAAAAAAATCCCAAAAACCAAAAAACAAAAACAGAATATTGGCTCAATCAATTTATTTGCTAGAAGTTATATGAAAGATGATAGAGACCAACCTGAATCTACCATCCCTCTTCCCCACCACTCAGTCCTCTTAAGTTTCTAAGGCCTTGCCATTTTAATTATTTTTCCAGGGTTTCATAGCTTAATAAGTAGAAGAGGAGGAAGGAAGGCCTAGAATTAGTGCTCCTTTCCTGATTCCATGAGCCTTGCTTTTCTGATTTTGTTATATTGCCTGTATGTTGTTGAGGATCTATATAATGTTAAGATGCACAGAAATAAGACAAACTAAAGTCTAGATCTTAGCTCTACCACTGTAACCTTAGGCAAAGTAATTAACCTCTCTGATTCTTAATTACCTCATCTATAAAAATGAAATGTTAACATCTGTATCATTGAGTTGTAGAGAGCATAACTGTAAAATGTGTAAAGTACTTGGCCCTTGTCATGAAAACATAGTAGGTAACTACTGTTAAGTTTTTTCACCTTTTCTTTCCCTCTCTCTTTTCTAAAATTTCGTTTAAGTTGTAATTAACTCTGCTACCTGACAAAGTTGGCCCTTGCCTCAGGAAAGTTAAAAAATTTTTTTTCTAGTTCTAAAGTGGCAATAAATGAGTAAAGAATCAGATGTATCTATGGTTACCTATAGATTATATAAGAGGAACTTTTATATAATCGCTTCTTATATTTAATCTCATCAAATTTTCTTGCATCTTGTTTGTTCTTATATTTGTTCAAGAAGCATCACGACCTTTACAGTTAAATGATCACTTCAGAGAGCACAAAATGTATAGCCTTTTCGTTTTTTAGAAATCAGAGTCTTAATATTACCTTTTGTTCTTATCTCCATAGTGGAGGCTCTTTTGAGTAAAGAAAAATCAGATTTGAATGATGAATACATCTTCTCGAAGTAACTTATTATTTTTATGATAGTATCTGTGCTTCTTTATAATATACAATCTCTCTGAACTAATTTATTGATTACTTAAGGCTTTGAAAAAATGTTACCCTCTAAAGTCAACTGATTTGTTTGCATTTACAGCCCTAATTATCAACCCACACTGGCTTGAGCATACGTGTTACAGTTTGAGTTATTTTCCTTTAGAAACCCCTTCAAGCCCTTTTTGTTATCTGTTGCCAGGCTTTAGGGGAAATTTTTTTTCATGTTTGTTTATTTACATAGTCAGCTGAAAGCCTGATCATCCAAGGCTGTGTAAATGTTTATCTTTGAAAAGACAGGCATACATTTGAAATGTGAGGATAAGCTGCTCTGAGTCAATCAACACTGAGAGTCCTTTCCCCTGGACACACTTCTGTTTCTTGCTGGCATTCCCAGTTGAAATGCCTTGCTGTCAGTCCTATGGATCACTGTTTGTAATATATAGTTAGGATATAGTGGTGAAATATACAAAGTCAATTAAATATTTGCTCAATAATACTGAAGTATGAGAAAATAATGCATAGAATTAGGGTTCAAAAATAGACTTAAAAATTTGAGAAAATAATGCATAGAATTAAGGTTCATAAGTGGAGAGTTAATTTTTTTTAAAAAATTGACCAATATCTTGCTTATTTATTTACGCATTGGTCTGCTTTATAGTCCCAATAATTAAGTATTATATAGTAGCTCTATATAATACTTAATTTCTGATTGTCTATTTCATAGACAATTTGACTCAAATGATTTAAGGGAGAAATTTCTACAGGATATTTAAGTAGGAGTCAATATTTAACATTTGTCTATTTTTTTATATCAGATTGTGTTGTCTTTTGGCACAAAGTTGTAGTGGTTAATAATATTTCCCCATTTTATTTTTAATCCAGAGCTTTTTCACAAGTGCTTTTTCGACGTTTGTCTATATCTTTATTTTTTTTTTGTTCAAGGGAGCTAACTTATCTTCCATCATTATGTATATCTTTGTTATACTTCCATTATAGACAAACCAGTGTGCTAAACCTTCAAGACCCAAAGAGGAGTTAAACACAGACCCTGCCCTTGGGGCACTCATGATCTAGCAGGGAGAAAAACATGGAAGCAACTAACATAGAGGATGACTGGTATTATAATGGAGGCATTTATCAAGAACTAGGAGAAGGCCAGGTGCAGGGACTTGCACCAGTAATCCCAACAGGCTGAGGCGGGAGGATCACTTGAGTTGAGGAGTTGAAGACCAGCCTGGGCAAAAAGCAAGACCTCTTCTCTACAAACAGACAAATAAATAAATAAATAGATATTTTAAAAAAATTAGTAAGGCATGGTGGCGCATGCCTCTAGTCCCACCTATTCAGGAGGCTCAGGTGGGACAATCACTTGAGCCTGGGAGGTTGAGGCTGCAGTGAGCTGTGATCATACCACTGCACTCCAGCCTTCGTGACAGAGCAAGACCCTGCCTCAAGACAAAAATAAAAACAAAACAAAAAACAGAACGAGGGGAAGACCAAATGGTTGGGATGGTGGGTGTTAGGAGGAAAATCTGTTTGCTAGGTGTTCTAGCTGGGGCGGGAGTTTCAGGGAGGCGAGCAACATGTACAAAGATGGTCTTCATTTTCCACTGTTCAGCAATGCATTCTTTTAGATTTCTTTTGCAGTATATTAGAATGGGTAAGTTTCAGTTTGTCAAAAACACAGAGATTCTCCAAAGATATTGAGTTTATTAGGGGATTTGCACATCTGGGGTATGCAGGCCTTGGGAACCATAGGCATATCCAAAGAGGTTGAGGGGAGGGGAAGCTTTTAAAGACAAGAGAGGAAAGTACACACAATTTATTTTGTAACAGAGAACTTTGGTTACAGGGCCTTATTGCAGGACCTAACACCAGTTCATTAATGGAGACAGTTTGGCAAGTGTTCTTGTACATCAGCTAGCTATCCTTGTACTTATGTAGCAAACTGCAGTTTAGAAAGTTATTGGCAAAAGTTTTTGTTACAGACGTATGTGTATAAGAGCCCTTCAGAGAGTCTTTGTAATATTTCTTCAGCATATGTGCATGAGGGCTCTTCTTTCTAAACCTGTCTTTATTTATGGTTATCTGTCAGTATTCTTGGGGATGGATTTCAGGACCCCCATGGATACCAAAGTCCAGCAGTCAGCTCTAGGGAATTGGAAAGGATAGGAAAAATCAGCCCCTCTGTATCCATGAGTTTGGCATCCTTAGAATACTGTAGTCTCAGTCCGTGGTTGGTATAAACCATGAATGCGGAATCTCATGTATGGAGGGCCAACTGTACTTTTGTTAGGGTTTGACACAAGTGACTTCATTTTGATTTTGACAACTTTCCCATTTGAACTTAGTCATCAGTGACAAAATTATGCCCTTACCTATGAAGACAGCTAATGTGACCCGTACAACATCAGTATTTACATATGTATCTATTTCATTGTGGTGACAGTGTTACTTTACATGAACTGCTATTTTATAGTACTTGCTATTTGATAGTACTAAAGTTTAAAAATTCAGTATATCATAGTTTTTTTTTTTTTTTTTTTTTTTTTTTAGATGGGGTCTTACTCTGTTGCTTAGGCTAGAGGGCCATCTCAGCCCACTGCAACCTTCACTTCCTGGGTTCAAGTGATTCTCATGCCTCATCTTCCTGTGTAGCTGGGATTACAGGTGTGCACCACTGTGCTCATCTAATTTTTGTATTTTTAGTAGAGTGGGGGTTTCACCATGTTGGCCAGGCTGGTCTTGAACTCCTGACCTCAGGTGATCCACCCACCTCAGCCTCCCAAAGTGTTGGGATTACGGGCATGAGCCACTGCACCCAGCGATGTTTGATATATTTGAATCGATGATCAAAAATTTTAACTGAGGGTCAAAAATCTTTAAATCACACAAAATTAATTATGAAATAGTTGATAATGATACAATTGAGAATGAGTATTATGTACCTAGAAATATGAAGAAAATCAATAAAGCTGCTATGGAATAAAAAATAACCTGCAAATGACAGAATATTTGAAATGTAAACGATGTCCTTGTATCTGAACATACAGATACAATTTTCATTCCATGATTATAGATGTTATGTTCTGAGAGAGACATAGAAGTAGTTTGGTTGACATAATCTCAAGGCGTTTCAAAGACTCTTCCAGGCTACCTTTTCAGATTAGGAAACTAATGCAGATGACGTGCCCAAGTGTCTCAACCCATTAGAACCAAAACAGGGTAGTCGAACACTGTATCTTAAACCTCATTCCAATTTTTAAAAAAATACTTCTAAATCTTAAAGTTCTCAAACAACAGGTGCTGGAGAGGATGTGGAGAAATAGGAACACTTTTACACTGTTGGTGGGACTGTAAACTAGTTCAACCATTGTGGAAGTCAGTGTGGCGATTCCTCAGGGATCTAGAACTAGAAATACCATTTGAGCCAGCCATCCCATTACTGGGTATATATACCCAAGGGACTATAAATCATGCTGCTATAAAGACACATGCACACGTATGTTTATTGCGGCACTATTCACAATGGCAAAGACTTGGAACCAACCCAAGTGTCCAACAGTGATAGACTGGGTTAAGAAAATGTGGCACATATACACCATGGAATACTATGCAGCCATAAAAAATGATGAGTTCATGTCCTTTGTAGGGACATGGATGAAATTGGCAATCATCATTCTCGGTAAACTATTGCAAGAACAAAAAGCCGAACACCGCATATTCTCACTCAAGGGTGGGAATTGAACAATGAGAACACATGGACACAGGAAGGGGATCATCACACTCTGGGGACTGTTGTGGGGTGGGGGGAGGGGGGAGGGATAGCATTAGGAGATATACCTAATGCTAAATGACGAGTTAATGGGTGCAGCACACCAGCATAGCACATGTATACATATGTAACTAACCTGCACATTGTGCACATGTACCCTAAAACTTAAAGTATAATAATAATTAAAAATAAATAAAAAATAAATGTCAAAAAAAAATCTTAAAGGTCTCTTGAACAGCATAGCTCAACTTTCATAGATCTAGACACAAACTTCTCGTGTATTTTGTTCAGTTCACTGTAATAAACTTACAATCTGCAAAATAACTACTATTGTCTTCTTACCCTTCCCCCCACCTTACCACAGGGAAGCAGTACTTAAAATACTTAATTGACTTTAAACAAAAGTTTATCCCATGGCCCATTTATCTTCATTTTAAATTGTCCCTTCCAGGTTTGTTTAGCCAGCCTGTTACTGAATATGATTATATTAGGTTCGTGATCCAAATCTTGGGTCTAGTTCTTTCCAGCATTGACCATTTTGGGGTAACCAATAGAAATGACACTGTCATCACTAAAGATTTGCCTTTCTAACTTTCAGGTATGTGTGTGAAAAAAGGCATGTGGGTGGAGGCCGGGGAAGGGAGTGATAGAAACAGAAACCACAGGGAGAGTAAATGAGATAGACACGGGAAAGAAAAAGAAAAGATTATATCCATATCTAATAGTCTTATTGGTAGCACCATTTATTTAGAATAATTATATGCCACGTTACCTCTCTTATGGAATTAAGTTGACTTATTTAACCACATGTATTATTTAACTTTTAATGTTTGTTTTCTTTCCCCAGTTATATATGAGTATGCATCACTTGTTTATTTATAGCCCTTGAAACTTTATAGTTGTTACTTTAAAAATTGAATGTGTATTATGAGTGAATTGTTGCCATCCTTAACATTTTAAGCTTCCCTGTCCAATATGGGAACTACTGGCAATATGAAGCTATTTAAATTTGGATTTCAATTAATTAAAATAAAATACAATACGTAGTTCTTCAGCTGCAACTAGCCATGTTTTAACTGCTTAGTAACTATGTATGGTCAGTGCTTACCATATTGGGGAGTCAGATGTAGAACATTTCTGTCATCTCGGAAAGTTTACTTGCTTAGTGCTCATCTAGAGGTTGTAAAGTGAACGATGGATTCAGTTAAAATAGAATTGATTTTAATATTTCTTAGAGAAAGTATTTAAGCACACATGTATTTCTGTTTGGTAATACCCTGTTAGTCAACACACTATTGGAAAACATGCTTTAAGTCATAGGATTGACTTTTAATTAGGACATCAGGTTTTGCTAAATAAATGCCTATTTATAAATAACTGGAAAGTAATTTATTCTCTATTCTACCAGCCTTTCCTTTACAGTATTGGCTTATATTTGCAGACTGTGAGGCAAATTCTTTATCATGTTATAGAGTGTTAGATATCAAGCCCTTGCCAGTTATTGCAAATATCAAAGTAAATGAGGTGAGGTGAGGGTGGGAAGAAGGTAGGAAAGGTCTGCAGGGAGAGGATTTTTTCCCTATTAATTATAGAGGAAGCATGAGTAAACCATGGAATATAAAATATACTTACTCCAGACAACTTCACAGAGATTGCTGGTATAGGATCCTTTTCTCACTTCATTTCTAAATGTCAGTCCTTTGATTATTAATCTAATTATCTTTATCATATATTTAAATTATTAATACAATTAAAAGTGAAAAGCTTGTTATAAAATCAAAAAGTTTGTGATACTGCTTTTCTTGGTTTCCTTTTTTAAAGTATGATTATTGAGTTTGCCTACTTTAATATGACCCTGGATTTGGAAGCTCTTACACACTGTATTTTTAAGAAAATAATGCCTGTGTTTTTTTGTTTGTTTGTTTTTGTTTTGTTTTTTTGCTTTAAAGAAGAGAGTATTCCAGCCCTTTGGGAGGCTGAGGCAGGCAGATCATGAGGTCAGGAGATCGAGACCATCCTGGCTAACACAGTGAAACCCTGTCTCTACTAAAAAAGTACAAAAAATTTAGCTGGGCGTGGTGGTGGGTGCCTGTAGTCCCAGCTACCTGGGAGACTGAGGCAGGAGAATGGTTTGAACCCCAGAGGCGGAGCTTGCAGTGAGCAGAGAGAGCGCCACTGCACTCCAGCCAGGGCGATAGAGTGAGACTCTGTCTCAAAAAACATATAAATAAATAAAATAAGAAAAAGGAGAGTATTATATTTGACAGTCCCTAACTGTTTTAACTCAGTTCTTTGTGTTCCTGTGAAAACTAAGGTGAAGGCTCAAGGTTTCTCAATTTAAAGTTCAATTCAAACCTGAATCAAAACATGACCGTAATTTTAACAAACCTCTAGGCAATGAACTATTCTTTACCTGTATTTCAGTGGAGCCTTATCATATGATAACATGTTTCACCTAGACATATGAAGAAATACATTTTAAGCTTGTGTGTAATTTTGCATTCTGTTTTTTTATATATATTTATGTATAAGAGATATGCCCTGATGTTTCATTATGGAGGAGAAAAAAGCTTTAAATAAAAGTAAGTTTTAGAAAATTCGTGGTACGGGAAGCAAAAAAGCCAGTACAGTTTGTAATTGCCTTTTAGAGACTCGTGAGTTCCCTCATTACCTGTGATTTAAGCTAAAAATGAGGTAATTATAGATAACATCAGTGTTTATCTGGTTGATCTTGGCACCTGCAGTCCTAATGTTGTAGCTTACCCATATCTGGTGCCACACTTTACAGTCTTATGCTGACATACCTAATTTACACTTTTCATATTTCCATTGATTTTAAGTTAGATGTTACTTGTTCTATTTGAATAGTATTTTCAAAATCATACCTTTAAAATGGCCTAAAAGTATATACTCTTAAATGTAATACTGGAATTATGGTACAGTGCTTGGCATTGATTGAAATCTTTCACTAATGTATTTTGATATAGATTAGAAACAGATTCAAAAATTTACTGGCTCCATTTTGATAAAATAGATGGATCATACTAAATATGGCAGTTTTTAAAAATATTGGCATGCACTTTAGGATTATGAAATTGTATAAATCTTTTTGAATCAAGTTCAGCTTTCTTACCTTTTACTACCTCAGCTTCAGATATTCTACCCATCTAACCCTGATCTAATCCTGCTTAAATCCTGCTTCATCCTGCTGTAGCCGCTTTGTTCTATTATCTTACTACTTAGAATTGCAATGAAATGATCTGGTTGACTGGCTGACCTTGTAAACTCCATGGTCATCTCTGAGAGCTCTGTCTGCTGTACTTCCCTATCACTATACCTCCCAGAGAGCTAAAAGCAACTTTCTACCTTATCTCTTTTTTCTTCCACTGTCTGTGACTTTTGGCTTTCCCCAAGGTGAGAATCCCTTCTCTTAACCACTCAGCAATTTCATTGTCAGTAGAAGCCTAAGTAGCTCCTCTTAACCAACGATTAGAGATCTTCAGTCTTAAACTGTATGTAGGCCCTGAACTCTTTGCTATTATTGTAGTCATTTGGATTTCTTAAGTTAGCCCACAAACACATTGTTTCCTTTCCATGTTAAGCTTAAAAATGGGATAGAAACCATTATATAAACCTATACAGTGTAAAATTAGTGTTTTCCATAGTGTATCACCATTTGGGACAATGATTCAGAAGCCTTCTAGTCATAAATTAGCACATAATTTAGTAATTTATTAGTCATCATGTAGGTTATAAAGGTATTTCAACTATTAAATTTAGAAGATATTAACAAATTTAGAAGATACTAGTTTCACACCAATGTTATGAGCATATCTTGGGAAACTACTATTTAATTATATGTTAAAATATATAATTACAAATAGATAATCTCATTATAATCATCAGCTGTATTTATCCACTGCATATTCTGATTGCTTTCCATGTCAAAATAGCCATTGCAGGAAGCTTAACTACCCAAATAGGTCTTAGAGGGAAGGTATCAATTCCTGCTGCAGAAGTTGACTTTATTTTTTGAGAAATAATTGCATCAATCATGGCCTACATATTTAATAAGTTACAGTGTTGTTTCCTGAGGAGCACACCAGTAAGCTCAGAGTCCTTCTCAGCATGATGCTTCCAAGGCAGCCAGTACTGATCTATTAACATTGGCCTGAGAAATGAAACCGACTCATCTTCACCTTTCCCTGCTTAGATGCTGATTGTTTTCAGGGACCAAGTATCTGCAAGTTAGAGTAATTGCCACTAGGTGGCACTAATGCTTTGTTAAGGAAATCTTCAAGGTCCAGGTGGCTAATCCATTCCATTTAAGGTTTTGCACACCTAAACACCCAGGTTCTTAACTACTCACAGGGACTGTTGTTAACTTATCTTCTCAGTCCAACTAGTAAAAAGTTATCTGCATGTCCATGGACTTGATATTCAAAAACTAAAAATCTGAGGAAGAAAACAAGGGTATATTTCTATCTTGCCTTGTTGCCAGAGGTCATTTTTGCTCTTGGTGTCTGGAGAATCATGTTTCCCTTTAGTGGTTACTTCCATGTTATTCCAGAAAGATGTCTTTCCTATTTCTCATTTCTTTATTCTCTTGACAAGTTATTCAATTTTTCTGAACCTTACTTTCCTCATTCATAAAGAGGGGTTAAAAATATATACCCTAAGTGATTTACCTAAAATATTATATCATAAGTGGGTCTTTTAAAAGCATTTCGATGGCATTATTGTCAGATTTTTGCTTTTCAGGCACATTGTAAGTATATATTTTTTATGTAAGAATAAGTTTAGCAACTACTTTTTTTTTAATTAAACTGAAATATTTCACCACTGACACCTCAATATTTTCTATTGTTAATCATGTCTTCCTTCAACTTCAGGAGCAAGCCTACCATTCGTATTTGTGATTGTAAAAAAACCTTCATTTTGATCCCTCTCCCCTAGAAGGGCTAAACCTTTCAGCAGTTTACCCTCTGGAATCTGTTTAATGTTTGATTCTCAATTCTTTGCAGTAGTATTTCAGTGACTATGGTGCTACTGTTATTTTATATCCTAAGTTTTAATTTTGAAGTATCAAACCATTTCTTTCCCCTCTGTACTACCAGAGGGCTTTGCAGTAATCATTTCTACTCAATTCTTTGCAGTAGTATTTCAGTGGCTATGGTGCTACTGTTATTTTATATCCTAAGTTTTAATTTTGAAGTATCAAACCATTTCTTTCCCCTCTGTACTACCAGAGTGCTTTGCAGTAATCATTTTATTATTGGTTTACACATCCATCTGTCCACTCTTTAACTTTGTATATTTTTAAAAATATGCCTGTGAGTGCTAAGCACATAGTAGGCACTTAATAAATGTTTATATTTACTCTGTGTTACAGTTTATTGATGAAACACTATTCAATAGAAACGAAAGACAATTAATATATTATTTTGTGGCCTTTATGCTCCTCTGTTGTTAGAGCCGTTCATCAGTTTGAGATGTTATGCCTTAATTAGAACTGTAAGTACCCATGAATAAATTTAAATGATTGTAAATTTCAGAGATAATGTTTCCAATTCACATGCCTCAGTCTTCTTTTCCCTGTACCAACACCGTAATCAAGGTACAGGGTCTTATTTAAGCTAACAAATAATTATCCTTCATTACATAAGTAGTATGTAACTTGACCTTAAAAGCCTGCTTAACTTGACAAGATGGCAATGAATCTAGCCACCAGCTGTGCCTGTACTTTTACAATTTCTTAGTACTTGTGAATAGGAGCTGATTTTGGAAAAGACTGGAGGAGTCATTGCTTCATACTTCCCTCTCTTATCTGGAATACTTTGTGTTTTCAGTCCACAGAACTGCATGGTGTCTCACAAATTGTGATTCCTTTTGGGTTCAAAACATTGCACATTTGAGATCTGTGCTTGTTGTTCACAGACTACAAGCTATTTAAATATATTTATGGTTTTTGAGATGTGTGTACATACCCTACAGATATTGCGGATTCAGTTCCAAACAACTGCAGTAAAGCAACTATTGGAATAAAGTGAGTCACGTGATATTTTTTGTTTTCTAGTACATGTAAAAGTTATGATTACACTACACTGTCATCTATTAAGTATGCAATAGCATATATCTAAAAAATATATAAACCTTAATTAAAAATACCTTATTGCAAAAAAGAAAATGCCAAGGATCATCTGAGCCTTCAGCAGTTCTTAATCTTTTTGCTGGTAGAGGGTCTTGCCTTGTTGTGGCTTCCCACTAGTTAGGGTGGTGGTTGCTGAAGGTTGGGGGTAACTGTGGCAATTCCTTAAAAAAACACAACAGTGAAGTATGCCACATAGATTGACTCTTCTTTTCAATAAAGATTTCTCTGTAGCATGAGATTCTGTTTGGCAGCATCTTACCCAGAGTAGAACTTGTTTCAAAATTGGACTCAGTCTTCTCAAACCCTGCAGCTGCTTTCTCACTTAGTTTATTAAATATTCTAAATTCTTTGATATCATTTTAACAATATTCACAGCACCTTCACCAGCAGTAGATTCCATCTCAAGAAACTACTTTCTTTGTTGATTCATAAGAAGCAACTTCTAATTTAAGTTTTATTATGAGATTATAGCAGTTAAGTCACATCTTCAGGTTCCACTTCTAATTCTAGTTTTCTTGTTATTTTTCCCCATCTAGTTACTTCTTCCACTGAAGTCTTGAAACCCCTCCAAGTCATCCATGAGGATTGGAATCACCTTTTAAAAACTCTTGTTCATGTTGCTATTCTGACTTTCCACCATGAATCTCTAATGTTCTTAACGACATCTAGAATGGTGAATCCTTACCAGAAGATTTTGAATTTACTTTGCCCAGATCTGTCAGAGAAATCACTATCATATGGCAGCTGTAGCCTATGAAATGTATTTCTTAAATAATAAAACTTGAAATTAGAAATGACTCCCCACTTCATGGGCCGCAGAATGGATGTTGTGTTAGCAGACATGGACACAACATTAATCTCTTTGTACATATCCATCAGAGCTCTTGGGTGATGAGGTGTATTGTCAGTGAACAATAATATTTTGAAAGGAATCTTTTTTTTCCTGAGCAATAGTTTCCAAAAATGGGCTTAAAATATTCTGTAAACCATGTTGCAAACAGGTATGCTATCATCCAGGCTTTGTTATTCCATTTATAGGGCACAAGGAGAGTAGATTTGGCATAAGTCTTAAGGTCTCTAGGACTTTCAGAATGGTTAAAGATTGGCTTCAGTTTAGTCACCAGCTGCATTATCCTGTAACAAGAGAACAGCCTGTCCTTTGAAGCTCTGAAACCAGGCCTTGCCTTCTCGTCCCTAGCTATGAAAGTCCTAGATGGCATCCTCCTTCAATAGAAGGTTGTTATGTCTACATTGAATATCTATTGTTTATTGTAGCTACCTTCAGCAGTTATCTTGGCTTGATCTTCTGTGTAACTTACTGCAGCTTCTCAATCAGCACTTTCTGCTTCACTTTGCAATTTTATGTTATGGAGATGGCTTCTTTTCTTAAACTTCGTGAACCAACCTCTGCTACCTTCCAACTTTTCTTTGGCAGCTTCCTCACCTTTCTCAGCTTTCACAGAATTGAAGAGAGTTAGGGCTTTGCTCCGGATTAGGTTTTGGCTTAAGGGAATGTTGTGGCTGGTTTGATTTTCTATCCAGACCATTCAAACTTTCTCTGTATCAGCGGTAAGACTGTTTTGCTTTCTCATCATTCATGAGTTCACTGGAGTAGCACTTTTGAGTCCCTTCAAGAACTTTTTTTTTTCTGCATTCACCACTGGGCTACCTGTTTAGCGCAAGAGACCAAGCTTTTGGTCTAACTTGGCTTTAGATGTACCTTCCTCACTAAGCTTAATCATTTGTAGGTTTTGATTTAAATTAAGAGACCTATGACTCTTCTTTTCACTCGAACAGTACGAGGCCATTGTAGCATTATTTATTAGGGAGGTCCAAGGAGAGGGAGAGAGACAAGGGACTGTTTAGTGGTATGGCCAGAACACATACAACATTTATCAGTAAGTTCTCTGTCTTATATGGTTGTGGTTCATTTTGCTTCATAACAGTTACAATAGTAACATCAAAGATCACTGATCACATATCCCCATAACAGATATAATGAAAGAGTTGGAAATATTGTGAAGATTATCAAAATATGTCACAAGAGACATGAAGTGAGCACATGCTGATAGACTTGCTCAATGCAAGGTTGCCACAAACCTTCAATTTATTAAAATGCAGTACCTGTGAAGTGCAGTAAAATGAAGTGACATAAAATGAGGTATGCCTCTACTCCTGTAATGTACTGATTGCTAATCTCATCTTTGAATATTGCTAAAAACTAGACAATAAATTTGAACATTATGAGATATCAGTATATATGTGTAACTACATGGAAATAGGACATATTTAGAATATTTTAGGTAATAAAAATGGATTAAAATGGGGAAAAAAGCCCCACAATATTTCAGTGAATATTTGTTTGATGTTGGAGTGGCTAAGAATTACTTAAGCAAGAGAAAACAATGGAAGGATCAATAAGAGAAAATAATATTAGATCTTAATTATACACAAATTTAAAAAGCTTCAATGTATTGAAAATTAAGACAATTGGGTTAAAAAATTGGCTGATGAAGGCGTGATGTCTTTAATGTATGAAAAACTTTTCTCTTTAATCAATAATAAGGCACACTAAAAAGCAGTATTATTAACAAAAATATTAATTTTTAAAAGTATAGGACTTGGGCACACTGTCTCATACCTGTAATTCCAGCACTTTGGGAGGCTGAGGAGGGAGAATCACCTGAGGCCCTTTGTAGACCAATCTGGGCAACATAGGAATACCCAGTCTCTACAAAAAGTTACAAAATTAGCCAGGTGTGATGGTGTGTGCCTGTGGTCCCTCCTGAGTAGCCTCAGCTACAGTGGAGGCTGAGGTGGGAGGACTGATTGAGCCCAAGGAGTTCAAGGCTAAAGTGAGCTGTGGTTGCATCACTGTACTCCATCCTGATGACCAAGTGAGACCTTGTCTCTTTTTTAAAAAGTGTGTGTGTGTGTGTGTGTGTGTGTGTGTGTGTGTGTGTGTGTGTTGGCTAGTCTTCTGAGGGCTTTTCATGTATTTTTGAAATTCTCATAATAATTCCTTTAAGTAGATTCTGTTATTACTCCATTTTACAGATGAGGAAACTGAGGCACAGAGAGGTTAAGAAATTTGCCCATGCTTGCACATCTAGTAAGTAACTAGTGAGCTGTGTAGCTTTCCTTACTGCACAGCTGTCTTTCTGATCCCAAGCATGTGCCTCTCATGTCCATTCTCTTAACCACTATCCTGTACTGCTTAAAACGGGCAAAGGGCAAAAAGCAGGTTTTACAAAGGAAGCAGTAAAATGACCCAAAAGCATGAACAATTTTTAGTTCACTAATAGTACAAATTAAAGTAAAGCCAAATTTTTTAAACTAATAGAGTGATGAGAATAAGAAATTTTTGTGGAGTGGTGATAGAAATGCATTTCTTCCAGCATGGGCTGGAATGTGTGTCTCATTTAGCAATCTTAGCCAGAAACCACTATTGGCAGAAGGCTTGTTGTGTTTGAGGATCACAACGCTACTGGGTTAAAGCTGGAAGTTCTGCTGGTGGCAGTACGGAATGTGTCATTGTCTTTGGTCACTCTTCTGGAACTTCTTTTCTGGAGAAGATGCATTTTGTCCCATGGTCAAGTTTTGAAATTTTTGTGTACAGTTCATTACTCTAGGCATAGTATGCAAGATTATCCTTTCTCAAAATGAGTAGGGTCTGGCCAGTGACAACCGCACGTGTGTGTAACGGAAGAATGATTTGAGGGTTTTAGTGGCTTTCTTTTTCAGAAGTCTCTCTTAAGATATTGCCGTCAGGGTTTCAGCTTTGATAATAAATGTTAAGTTATATGTAAATTTTATTGTGATATGATGGAATTTGGGAGAAATTTCATAAAGCTAATCTCAGTAGCCTCTACTCAAGTGATTCTTAATGTTTAGTTTGGTGCAAGATGCAGGGAATATAGGTCTAATTCCTTTATTCAAACTCAGTAAATGGTTTGGGACAATTAATTTCCAATTGTTTCCCAGTAGAGCAGATTTACTTGTATATTAATGAGGCACAGGTGTTAGGCCCCTGGTGTCTGCATGCCTGGGAGGCATATTTCAGTTGTTTATCTACTCAGCCATAGGTACTGCAAGGTACTCAAGCTTGCCTTTAACAGTTTTTACAGTGAGGCTTTTTAATTTTTTGATGTTTTTTTCAAATTTGCCCACACCTGTTAAAATTTTAAAACTGATCATGTAGAAAGGAGTTGCAATTTCAGTAGTAAGCAGCACTAACGGTTAAAGTAGTCTTTTATTATACTTTACTGTCCAGCCTGACATTAAAGAGAAATCGGTTCATTTAAAGAGGTATTTCACATGAGAAGCTAATATAATCAACATTACACTTCTTTGTTGCATATTTTTGGAGCAGGTATGTTTTTGTCATTGGCTAAAACAGTCATATATTATTCATTTTTTTCTTGTTTACTCACTGAACTGTACTATCAGCATTTTAGAGGAAATGGAATAGCCTCCATAGACATTATGAATTTCAGTAGCTGGCGTAATTATAGCTATCTACATATTCATTAAATCTACGGAAGAACTGTGTCCAAAAAGACAGCCATGCGTTCAGAAACAGTACACAACTAAATATATATGTTTTAAAAGTTGCATTTTTTAGACTTACTTAAAATTAATTTCCCGTAGAACTTCTCTCCAAGCAGAGGAATTTTAACAAAAGGATTCTCATGCTTTGGTTTCTTTCATATAGGAAAGAATGGGAAGAACTATTTGTAAACAACAATTACTTGGCAACAATAAGGCAGAAGGGGATTAATGGGCAGCTGAGAAGCAGCAGGTTCCGCAGCATTTGCTGGAAGGTAAGAAGAAAATATTTATTTACAGTTTCTGGTTGCAATATATCAACACATTACCTGATGCCCTGGAAGATTAGCCATGCAGGGGATCACTGAATTTTCCAAGAGACTTCACTCCCATTATTTTGACCATCTATGTTTATCTTTCATAGGACATTTACTAGTAAGTTTGAACTACCTTAGTCCTGAGTAAGTGATAACGGTAAAAGAGTCATATAAAAAAACTATCTTTTCAACTGTTTTGATGGTGCCAAATTCAGAGCAACACTTTTACACTCCCCAGAGGCTCTTGCAGAAATTCTTGAAGATTTGCAAGAAAAGGCAGTGGTCGGGGGTTAACTTTTAGGTTCCTATTATATCAAGCCATCATTTAGTTATCTTCCCTTTTTTCTTCATAAATGGCAGCTGGAAAATATTTTTCACATTTCTTTTAGTAGTGAGGGGTGGCAAGAAGTGGAAGGAAATTGGATGACTCTCCTTTAGAGGAAAAGGACCACTGATTACCAAAACTAGTAATAATAATCTATAGTTGTCTTTTTAATTGCTTTGAAATATTGTTTGTTTTTGTTTTCTAAACATGAATTTATTTAGGTTTAGACTCATTTCTAGAATGAATTCTATCATAAGTTTTTAGGGTTATCTGCATAAATTAAGCATACTGAGTCTGTGCAAGTAAAGACAAAAACACATAGTGTATTAGACAGTTTTAGGTTCAATAATTTAGATTTAATAATTAAAATACACTTTTCTTCTTTTAGATGCAGGCATTAAAGGCAGGAGACCTGCTGCTAGAATATTTGTATACAAGTGTTTGTGCCCCACCCCCATTCCCTGTTGTTTAACTTTTACTATCTTTCATTTGTTAAAAATAAAACTAAATCCAAATTTATTTTAATATTGTATTAAACTAAATTAAATCAAATTTGTCATTTTAAGATTGTTTGTTATTTTCATAAGCTGACTGCCAGCTTTAAATTACATTTTTTTTCTGTAAAAGGAATGCTTTCATGTTTCAGGCTATGCCCTCAGTGAGACTGTTGTTCACTAACTTTTACCAGCTTGTTTTAAAACAAAACCTTAAATGTAGCAATTACTAATCAGACTTTGTGCTCCCTAATAACCCCCTTACCACTCCCATTAAGACTAGAATGTAAAATGTGAATTATATTTGAACCTCAATGAATTTTTCTTCCTTTTTAATGTAAATCTGAAGGGGAGCTTGATTCTATTTTGTGGTGTAGCTTTTGTTATCTTGCTTTTTGGCCTTTGTTCACTTTTTGAATTTTCTGATTATATATTTCTTAAATATCTCCAAACAGAAATTGGTAGGAATTGAAATGATGATATAAATATGAAATATCATGAATATTATGTCTTTCAATGTTCAGGTGGTTCAGTTTGGCATAGTTTCACATTTTATATCTTAAGATTTTTACAAAAGTTTCTTCTGTTTTTCTTGACAGCTATTTCTTTGTGTTCTTCCTCAAGACAAAAGTCAATGGATAAGTAGAATTGAAGAATTAAGAGCATGGTATAGCAACATTAAAGAAATAGTAAGTAAATAGTATATTTAATTAATGTAATTGTTTTCTTATGTACACTTTAAAGTCCAGTAGCCTCTGATCCTTGTGTGTGTGTTTTCTCTTTCTTTACTAGCATATTACCAACCCGAGGAAGGTTGTTGGCCAACAAGATTTGATGATCAATAATCCTCTTTCACAGGATGAAGGGGTAAAGTTCGTCTTTGTTCATGTCTTAACCTCTTTTGCTGCTAAGAATATGTTTATATGACTGGTTGCCAGTCACCATGAAAGCAATATATTTCACGCTAACTGTTTTCTTTATTCCACATACAGTACCACCTAAAACCTGGTAGAAATGATTTTACATTACATATATATACTGTGTTGTAGAAAATTTATGATCTATTTCTGTGGAATGGCAGTACCAAGAAATCTCGGGATTCTGTAAGAACTAAGGGTAAAATATAAGAGCATAAAGATGAGAATAGAACTTTTATCAGGGTTGCAGTGGGGAATTGGGTAGCTAAGGAAAGCCTCCCTTCGTCGTGAAAATAAAGAAGGGCTCACTTAGTAGGACTAACTCGCAGGAAGAAAGAAGTAACCCTTTGTAGTGAGTCTATGAAGAAGTTTTTTAAAAATCAGGTCTACTTCTATTCATATTCCAGTGAAGACAAGGATTACTACTTTAAAGATATTATGTAACTTTAAAAGTATGAGTGCTCTAATTTTTGCCTATTTACCTAAAAGCACATTTTTTCCATTTAATACATAGTGTTAGCATTTCTCTTTCCCAATACGTAAGTATTTATAGACTCTTCGGTATAAGAACATAAAATATTAAGTAATTTTTAAAAACTTTCCCTTAAATTCACATTTTAAAATGTACATAAAAACCTACTGGATTATAAAACCAAGTTCTGTAGAAAAACTTAACCCATCTTTCTTAGTGCATTGGGAATTCAGGTCAGGTTCAAGCTGCGGACAGTTGGCCCATGAATCCTGCTGTAATCCAAGCACCTTTCTGTTGTTACAGGGGTAGTAGCAGTAGCATATGGCAGTGAAAAGTATTGTTCACTTTATATAGATAATAAAAATTTTGAGAATATACACTAGTTTCTCATTATTCACAGGGGATTGGTTCCAGGCCCCTCATGGGCACTACAATCTGCAGATGATCAAGTTTCTTATATAAAATGGCATAAGTATTTCCATATAACCTGTGTACATCCTCCCGTATACTTTAAATAATCTCTAGATTACTTATAATACCTAATAGATTGTAAATGCTAAATAAAGTTGTTATAATGTGCTGTTTTTCTGATTTGTATTTTTTTATTGTTGTATTGCTATTTTTAATTTTTTCCCAATATTTTTGATCCACAGTTGGTTGGATTTTTGTTGTGGAACCTGCAGATGAGGAGGGCTGACTTTATATGATAATATCAAACTGGAAAAATTGATGTTAGAATAAAGATGTGTTTCTGAGATTAAATTAGATTTTAATAAAAATTACCCCAGTCTCAGGTTTTCTATCTGCAATGTGAAATGATCTCAGAGAAGAATAAATTTTAACCATTTACATTATTAAATTGAAATCACTAAAAGTAAAACAAAGGTGTGAGACTATATAATAGATTGTTTTCCTTATTTCAGAGTCTTTGGAACAAATTCTTCCAAGATAAAGAACTTCGATCAATGATTGAACAAGATGTCAAAAGAACGTATGTAGAACTATTTACATGTTACTTTCAATAATTCAAATTGTTGTTATCTCTTTCTAATTTTAACAAAACACAAAATCTGCAGAGTCAACTTAATTGAATGCAGTATTCTAGTTGTGTTTATAACAAACTTGTTTTGACAAATTGTGATAATAAGGATTGTTTTCTACTCTAATGATACAGATTTCTATGTTCCCTTTTTAAAAGTAAATTACATTTATAATATTGATAATCTTCAATAATATTTAATTTGTTTTATCAAGTTCCAACAATTATTTGAAGTCATATTTAAGGTTATATTGTATAGTCTTGTTGCCAGAAAAATTTATCCCTTGCTTTATGCATTTTGAATCCCTTTCTAACCAAGTTACTTGTTAAAACTTGTTAAATTACAACTGTTATTCTTATCCTCACTTCTCTTCTTCTTGAAGCTATTCAGGTTTGCAAACAATTTCTTCTCTCAATCTACTCAGTATTTACTATGTAAAAGGGTAATTTGTTACTTAGCATAATGTCCATAACTTTGATATATTCGACTGAGTCATAGGGTGAGGAGTAAATGGAATTTGTGTCAGAAGATCATAGAGTCGTAACTAACGGATGCTGTAATTGTGGGAAAATTACTTCAACATCTTTCCCTCTCAGTTTCCTCTTGTGTTAAATGGGGGTAATAGTAACCATCTCTTATGATATTTGAGGATTAATTAATATCTGTCAGAATAGTAAATTAGATAAGTTTATACTTTAAACTATAAATCATTATGTAAATGTTAGTAAACTTAATGTAATCCTTAGGATCTGGGATTAGCCAGGTATGTGCAGAATCGTGAGTATCTCTGGTGGCTTCCTCCAAGTACTTCTGCAGCATTGCCTTTGTGCTCCACTCCTAGTTCAATTCCTGCTAAATCTATTATAATGTCAAGGCCTCTCGCTCTCTGATACTCATTTCTTTGCAAGTTATAAATACTGAATAATGAGATGACATGAACTACTACTAAGTTTGTAGTACATATTTAACAATTTCTTTAAAATGAAAATAATTCAGAGGAATCACAGGTTTAGAGTAAATGAAACCACAGGTAATTGGCAGTGGTAATAGGGTATGGGGTGGGAAGTTTGGGATGATTTTGGTTAGCTTGAGTTATCCAGTTAACTCAGGAGTAACCCAGTTAGGGAAGCTACTCTCAGAGGTATGGGTGATAGTGCTTGGTCTCCCTAGTATATAGGTGCAGAAAGTAGAGCACCATTGTATTAGCACACAGGAGTCCTGGTACTCGGTAAATATTTGAATAAAACAAAAGAAGGAATTTCCTCAGTAAGTATATAGTTAATCAGTGGTAGTAAACAGGCCTTTTAAAAACAAAATGTGCAGTATATATTGTTAACTAAACTGTAAAGGCATCCCTTTTTAAAAATGCTAGGTAGTTATATTTAAAAACTTGCCAACTTCAGATTGATCTGTCTAATGAGCAGGATTATAATTAATCTCTCTACAGTTATCAAATGTAAATGAAGGGGCCACAGCGCTGGTGCCAAGTCACAGAGTCAGAGGCCATGGGGGCCAGATTGACTTAAAGAAATAGCAAACAAGAAAGGGGGAAAATAAACCTCTGATAGCCACACCAAACAGGCAGTGATACTGGGAATTTTTTCATCATTTTAGTTACTTAGTTCGAACATTTCTGCTTTGTTATGTAAGAAAGTGTTAGTTCTTGAAAACTTCTATATTTTCTGTTTTTTCTTACAAAAATGCAAGATATATACACAGATACATATATACATATACATATACATATGTATGTGTGTGTGTATGTACACACACATACAGTGTTTTTCTTAAAATGTATCTCTACTAGTTTATTTTAATTAAAATGGCAAACCAGTGACCCAAAGAAGGTAGCTAGAAGGCCCTATAGTTGATAGAATAGTAGGGAAATGTATTAGCGTTCTCTAGAGGGACAGAACTGTTAGGATAGATGTATATATAAAGGGGAGTTTATTAAGGAGTATTGACTCACATGATCATGGTGAAGTCCCACAATAGGCCGTCTGCAAGCTGACAAGCAAGGAAGCCAGTCCGAGTCCCAACACCTTAAAAGTAGGGAAGCCGACAGTGCAGCCTTCCGTCTATGGCTGAAGGCCCCAAGAACCCCTGGCAAACTGCTGGTGTAAGTCCAAGAGTCCAAAACCTGAAGAACTTGGAGTCTGATGTTCGAGGGCAGGAAGCATCCACCATGGGAGAAAGATGAAGGCTGGAAGATTCAGCAAGTCTGCTCTTTCCACCTTCTTCTGCCTGCTTTATTCTAGCCACACTGGCAGCTGATTAGATGGTGCCCATCCAGAGTGAGGATGGGGCTGCCTCTCTGAGTCCACTGACTCAAATTTTAATCTCCTTTGGCAACACCCTCACAGACACACCCAGGAACAATACTTTGCATCCCTCAATCCAATCAAGTTGACACTCAATATTAACCATCACAGGAGGGTTCCATATCTTATTCTCTTGAAGACTCTCCCATGGCTCTCTCCACATTTAGATTAAGTCTCCTTGTCATTTCTATATAAATTTTCTGGCAAATACTTAGCTTGTGAGGTAAGGCGGTCAGTCTTATTTTAAGTCCACCAAATTATTTAATTGTAAAAGCTGAATAGCTTGTATAAATTTACTTTACATCTTTATAAGGTACTATATGATCTAAAATATATGTTTTTCATTTCCGTCTATGAGGAATTTCCTAATAATATAAAAGAAGTATAGCCCAGATAAGGTTATAAAGTGTTACTTGTTTACTAGCTTTGTGGTAAGAATTTTTTTAAAAATGTATATTTATGGAGCATCGCTATGTTCCATAATTGCCCTTTGCACTGTGGGGGACAGAGTGGAGTGGTGAATAACACAGATAGGGTGCTGCCATCACAGGTTGTATATTTTAGTGTGGTGTCGGGGAGAGTGGTAAGACAATAAGCATGTATAGATAAAGAGAATAATTACAGAGGGTGATCATTTTTCTGAAGAAATAAGGCAGAGTAACTAGATAGCTGGAAGGAGAGTAGCCAGTGGGATGGCTACTTTAGGAATAGTGATTGGAGAAGACATCTTTGAGAAGATGACATTTGAGCTGAGATGTGAAAAAATTTAAAGGCCAGACATGTGAAGAACTAGGGCAAGAACATGTAGACAGAAGGAGTAGCTAGGGCAAGGTTAGTTTCTCAATGAAAATGAGCTCAGTGTTTAGAGGAGCAAAACGAAGTCAGTTCGGCTAGAGCAAGTGCTTTAGAGAAGGAAATCTGAGAGGAGAGCAAAGGCCAGACAGTTTTGTAGACCACAGTAAAAAGTAAGGATTTATTCTGATTGCAATAGGAAGCTTTTGGAGGACATTGAGCAGTGGCATGATACCTACAAAGATAATTATGGCTGCTGTGCAGTGGGGCAAAGGTGGATGTAAGAATGGAAGCTGGAAAAGCAACTAGGAGTCTATTGGAGTATTTCAAGTTAGGTAATGTTAGCGATTTATTAGACTAAAAATGTAGTAATAAAGACAGGAGTAGGTAGATGGGTTGGGGATATGTATTTTATGTTTCAAAATACAAATTAGGGGATCATTATGTGTAGTTTTCTCACATTCATAAGTTTCTGTTCCATTTTTACTGTTCTGTTTCAGATCCTTTTTACCTCCTGCCGACAGTCACTTACTTGTTTAATTGTTTTCTTGGGATCTAGTGTTTTTCCACTTCCAGTCCATTCCATGTGTTAACAGCCTAATCACTCTACTCAAAGCACATTTATAATCATTCTATTTGCCTAATCCAGAACTTTCTATGACTCCCTGTGCCCTGAAGAAGAATGGACTTACTCAGTTTCTCTAATACATACCCAGTTCCCTTTTAGACAAGTGCTTCTGGCATTATTCAATGAACAGGTTTTGTGCTTTCCATTTTCCATGTTTTGGAATCTTTCATGCTCTCCTCTGCTGGAATGCTGCTTCCCTCTGCTTCCTGTTAGATTCCTAACAGCTGACCATTCAAGGCCTGAGTTCATCACCCAAGTTTATGAAACATTTTCCAGTCTTGGCAATTGGAAATCATTTGTGCCTAGTCTGTGTTCTATAGAATTTTCTTAATAACTTTTTAATATTATTTAATTTTGTTTGGTCTTTTATTTATTTAGGTCCATCTGTCAGTGTATTCAATACATTTATATTGATCTCCTTAGTGTACCAGGCACTAGAGATGCCAAGATAAATGTGATATGGACCCTTAAGAAGCTTACAGACAAAACAGGGAAAAAAAAGTTACAATGCAGGATTATTGGTGCCATTAAGAGAAGCAGTATGTACAAGAGCTCTTGTGTTAGCCCAGATCTTACCTTTCAAACCTAGTAGTAAACCCTTTGAAGGCATGGACCTAGTCTTGTTTTTGTCTCACTGGTTATCACCAAGTTGATGCTTAATAAATGATCATTGATTGTGAATCTTATCACTGATGATCAGTGTTGTTCAATTTTAGTAATTATCTCAAACATCTTTAAATTTTCACAGACATAAGCACACTTTAAAAAATACTATTATCAACTTTCTAGTATGAGTTTAAACAAGATAATTTGATTTCATGAGCTGTGATTCTGCCATCATTATTTAATTTATTTGATCTGGATACGTCACTGTATTAAATATTATCTTCCCCTTCAGCCAATTTTAATATTCTTTTATGTCACCCTTTTTTGCCTCAAAGCGTTTTGCAATCATTTCAATTAATTGTTCTTTGTCTTAACCTAATGAGGTTGTTACTATTCCCATTTTTATTACTGAAAAAACTGATAATCAAAAGGTAAATCAAGGAATTTCCATTTACAGCATTCTAATTTAGAACTTGAATTGTCTATTCTGAACAAATGTTGCCATGTTTCAAAAGCTGTAACATTAAAAGAAATTCAGTATTATTTAAAATGGTGGAAATAGTGAGTTCAGGATAAAATATCATTTCCATATTAGATGCCAAAGAAGTATGTTATTTGGTCTATCAAGGTCTATTCTAAAAATATATATGCAGCATCTATAACATCATTTGCAAATTAACATATTTATAAGCTATTGCCAAATAGTCTCATCTTTTCTTCAAATGTGTTTTCCCTCTCTTGAATTAAATGATTAAATTTCTTTAACTGACTTTTATAATTGTAACTTTGACCATATTTAAAAGTTTATCTGATTGCCTATTGATATGCTGTTATCATCTTCAATATTTGATCTTTTGTATTTCTAGTTATTTTAGTTAACATTTTAGGTAGCTCATTCATAATTTAATTATTCTTTTTCTTACTTGTATCTCCATGGTGAGTTTTTAAAGATGCAGCTTTCTTGGGCCAGGTGTGTTGGCTCATGCCTTTAATCCCAGCACTCTGGGAGGCCAAGGCAGGAGGATCACTTGAGCCCAGGAATTTGAGACCAGCCTGGGCAACATGGCAAAACCGTCTCCACAGAAAACACAGAAATTAGCCAGACATGGTGGCACACACCTGTAGTCCCATCTACTTGGCAGGCTGCAGTTGGGGGATCTCTTGATCCCAGGAGGTTGAGACTGCAGTAAGCTGTGGTCATGCCAGTGCACTCCAGCCTGGGTAAAAAAGTGAGATCCTGTCTTAAAAAAAAGTAACTTTCTCATCTTCATATTTCCTTTTGTTTATGGTGTATATGTATGCCATGCTTCAAATATAATCTATTTAAGCAAATTTTGTCTTCTCAGTTTTTTAAGTCTTATAATTTGATATTTTGCAAGCAAACTTTGTCTCCTCAATTAAAACACACCTTATTTGATATTTTCTGGATTCATTAATAATTGCTTGCAAAAGAAAAGGAGCAGTTAGGGAAGTAAAAAAAAAAATTAAATTCTTTTTTAAAAATTATAGATATGTGCTGTACTGTTTGGTAGATACCAGGCATATGTGGCTGTTTAAATATAAATTTAAATAAAATTAAAAATTTTAGTCATCACAGTAGCTATAGCTGATAATGGCTGCTGTATATACTGTACTGGACAACTCTTATAGAGGATACTTCCATTCTTACAGAAAGTTCTTTGGACAGTGCTGTATAGATAATTCATTATTATGCTCGCCTCAGCAGCACATATATTAAAATTGGAATGATAATTCATTATTGTTTTATTTTTGTGTAATATATAATGTAAATGTCTGCATTTTGCTTTTTATTCATGTTGAACTTTTAGATATGGCCTCTGTGAAACATTTACTTTTATTTCTTTTCTCTCACCTTTAGAAAATGACATGAATTTTTACAGTAAATCTTTCCTGAATTTTTGGTCAAATGTAGTTCTTATGTTACATTGTAGTATGTGGATGGAAACTAGATTAGTTTTGAATTTTTTTCTATGTTAAGCATATTCGAAAGTTATTTTACTGAGTAATTTATTGATTTTTTTTTTAATTTAAAGATCCTCTTTCTCAGTTCCTATTTTGAAAAAGAAATACTCCCAGTAATTTGGTCCATTGATGTCACACTTTACAAAGTTAAGATGTCCTAAATGTCGGTATCTCCTACACAGTTTCCTCCAAGCCCATTTTTTATTGAAATAAAAAACAAATTCCTCTGGGAAGAAGGATTTTACAAGCAATTTCAGAGCAGAATTGATTTTGGTGTGTGTTAATGCCGACAATCTGCCCAGTGTTAAAATGTTAAAGAGAAAAAAAAAATACAAGCTGCCATATTCCTGTGATCACACCAAAATAGCAGCTTGTATTTATATTTTCAGTCTCCTCGAGGTGGACTGCAGGCACACATGAATGAGTGGATGTACTTGGTGTTGTGTTGTGATTTTATTTAATGCAGGCAAAGTACATGCTTGTGCATGCACGACCAGCCCTCACATATGCACTTGTTCACAGCCGAGAAAGTGAAAACTACAACACAAGCCGCTCTCTAAGAGTTGTCGGCAACCTGTGTGTGTTTCTTAAATATTAAAGAGGGGGGAAAACAGATTTTCAGGAATATGAAAAATAATGCTTCTGTCAAATGGCCTGTAGTCCTTCCTCATTTGACACTTAAGGTAAAAGCAAAATAATTACTATTGCATATGTATATTTAGTATCTTTCCTGTACTGCTCCTGTACTGTTTTAAAGTATATTTTCCCCATTTCTGTTTCATTTAAGCATGCAAATTCTTAGCATACATTTATTCTAATTTGTGAGATTTTAAAAAACTTAAATTTTTTTCAGTATTTTAATGAAAATATAGTTGCAGTGCTTTCATTAGCACCCTGGTGCTCCTAATCTTCGGAATTTAGGAGCAGTAGTGCATAGGGGCAGCACAGTTATAGGGGTACCCTCTGAACTGCTGACCAATAGAGTTTTTGCTTTTCAGATTTTCTTTGTTTTAAATGAGCCCAGATTTTTAAGGACTATTTATAGTTGTAGATTTATCTGATTATGAGAAGGTTAAAAAGTAAAGTTTGGTGAGTAGTAAAATAATATTCCCAGTGGGCACAGCCTGTTTGGTAGTGTAACACAGTCTTTTTAGAACATTTCAGCAGATTTAGAATTGAAGCAGCTTTGGTACTTCAGGGGTAATGCTTTGTATTTAATTTTTCAATTTTTTTCTTAATTATTGAAAAACTTCAAAATAAAGTCTGTATTTCAATTTGCAACACAGTCTCGTCTGGCACTGAAAGTACATATACAGTGTATCTACCTACGTTTATATTTTTTCCTAATTTTTTACCATTATGGTAGGAACAGAACGATGTTTTTGGAGGAGTGGAGGAGGGGGGTAAAGGGCTTGTTAAGTGACTCAGGCATTGTAGAACTAGAAAGAACCTTAGGTGAAGACCTCTACTTAGATGGTGACAGATCCCATCTCCTGAACTGCAGCCACACCTGCCTTCTCCCAGCCTTATGTCCTGTCATCCCAAACCACCCCTCCTTTTTGTTTTTGCTTAATCTTCTCAACTGTATGGTGATTTCTTACTCCACCTTCCTTATTAGCCTCTTGGAGATTTTTGTGCTGCCTTCTTGGGCTGAGTCCTACTCATTGTCATCACAATAAATTACTACTTCCTTTTTTTTTTCACTTTAAAAAATTCTGTATTCACCTCCTGTTTATGAACTATGAAAGCTATATGTCATTCTTTTCTTCACTGAAAACATAAATTAAAGAAAGCAGAACCTTGTTCAGGCTTTCCTTTTGCTTTGCCTTCATATCCCTAGCGCCCGATTGCGTCGTCTTAATTTTCCTTAAAGGTTTGGTTGTTTGTAAGGTTTGTAGGTATATTTGTCCATTCAGCAAATACTACTTGAGAGATCACTGTGTCAGCCACTGTTTTAGAAGTTCAAGATTCAAATAAAGAAAAGACTGCCTCTTCTGTTCTTTAATATATAATGCATATTTTATTGTAATTATCTTCTTTTAAAATTATCTGTAAGATGTCTGTTTTTATTCTCCTAGATTTTCTTGAGTTTATATGTTTTGTAGCTTCATATTTCCCAGTACTTGGCACCCATTGTAAGCATTTATGTCATTAATAGTCATCTAGTAAAATCCTTTTATTTTGCAAAGGTGAAAAGTTGAAGCTCAGAAAGACTATGACGTGAATAAACAAATATAACTTGTTAAGGCCAAAATGGAAATGGTACCTGGGACTTCTGTTTTTCCATTACTCTATAATTTATGTTAATCTTGTTTGTCTAGATTTAATGCTTCTTCAAGAAATGTTTATTAAATACCTTCAGTGTGCAAGCACTTTGTGAAGCAAAACAGGACAGAAACATAAATGAATCAGTATCTCAAATCTTATTCAAAAAGTGATGGAGACTAAATAAGTAGATACTGTTTCTGCCTTCTGGGTTTATATACTGTAATGCAGTGTTTCTCAACCTTGGGAGTATTAACATTTTGGACCAATTCTTTGTTTGAGAAGTTGTTTTGTGCACTGTAGGATGTTTAGCAGATCCCTGATCTCTACTTGCTAGAGCTGTGAGGCCTGTTCACTCTGATGATAGTTTCTTTTGCTGTGCAGAAGCTCTTTAGTTTAATTAGATCCCATTTGTCAGTTTTGGCTTTTGTTGCCATTGCTTTTGGTGTATTAGTCATGAAGTCTTTGTCCATGCCTGTGTCCTGAATGGTATTGCCTAGGTTTTCTTCTAGGGTTTTTATGGTTTTAGGTCTTACGTTTAAGTCTTTAATCCATTTTGAGTTAATTTTTGTATAAGGTGTAAGGAAGGGGTCCAGGCTCAGTTTTCTGCATATAGCTAGCCAGTTTCCCCAACACCATTTACTAAATAGGGAGTCCTTTCCCCATTGCTTGCTTTTGTCAGGTTTGTCAAAGATCAGGTGGTTGTAGATGTGTGGTGTTATTTCTCAGGCCTCTGTTCTGTTCCATCGTTCTGTATATCTGTTTTGGTACCAGTACCATGCTGTTTTGGTTACTGTAGCCTTGTAGTATAGTTTGAAGTCAGTTAGCATGATGCCTCCAGCTTTGTTCTTTTTGCTTAGGATTGTCATGAATATATGGGCTCTTTCTTGGTTCCATATGAAATTTAAAGTATTTTTTTCTAATTCTGTGAAGACAGTCAATGGTAGGTTGATGGAAATAGCATTGAATCTGTAAATTACTTTGGGCAGTATGGCCATTTTCATGATATTGATTCTTTCTATCCATGAGTATGGAATGTTTTTCCATTTGTTTGTGTCCTCTCTTATTTCCTTGAGCAGTGGTTTGTAGTTCTCCTTGAAGAGGTCCTTCACATCGCTTGTAAGTTGTACTCCCAGGTATTTACAAAGAACTTAAACAAATTTACAAGAAAAAAACAACCCCATCAAAAATGGGGTGAAGGATATGAACAGACATTTCTCAAAGGAAGACATTTATGCGGCCAACAAACATGGAAAAAAAAAAAACCTCATCATCACTGGTCATTAGAGAAATGCAAATCAAAACCACAGTGAGATACCATCACACACCAGTTAGAATGGTGATCATTAAAAAGTCAGGAAACAACAGATGCTGGAGAGGATGTGGAGAAACGGGAATGCTTTTGGTGGGAGTGTAAATTAGTTCAACCACTGTGGAAGACAGTGTGGCAATTCCTCAAGGATCTAGAAACAGAAATACCATTTGACACAGCAATCCCATTACTGGGTACATACCCAAAGGATTATAAATCATTCTACTATAAAGACACAAGCATACGTATGTTTATTGCAGCACTGTTCACAATAGCAAAGACTTGGAACCAACCCAAATGCCCATCAAAGATAGACTGGATAAAGAAAATGTGGCACATATACACCATGGAATACTATGCAGCCATAAAAAAGGATGAGTTCATGTCCTTTGCAGGGACATGGATGAAGCTGGAAACCATCATTCTCAGCAGACTAACACAGGAACAGAAAACCAAACACCGCATGTTCTCACCCATAAGTGGGAGTTAAAGAATGAGAACACATGGACACAGGGAGGGGAACATCACACACTGGGGCCTGTTGCGGGGTTGGGGGGCTAGGGGAAGGATAGCGTTAGGAGAAACCTAATGTAGATGATGGGTTGAAGTGTGCAGCAAACCACCATGGCATGTGTATACCTAATGTAACAAACCTGCACATTCTACACGTTTCCCGGAACTTAAAAGTATAATTTTTTTTAAAAAAAGGGTCACATGACACAGCAAGTGGATCATGTAGAAAGAAGATGTTAGCATAAGACTGGACCCTATTTTCTGCACCAATATTACAACCAGTAACTATCATTGATTACTTAGTAAATTCAATTTTATGCCATCACTAAAAAAATAAATAATAAAAAATAAAAAATCTAAGGGCCTTTTGTCTGACTGAAGGGTTCTCTGTGGCATCATCTTAGAGCTTTCTGAGATCTTAACAAAGGCTTTTACAGTCACACCTTTGATTTCATCTTTAGTTCTTGCCTGTCTTTGTCCTAGATTTGATCTTTGCCCAGAAGCAGTGTGTTAATGTTGGTATCATTTGCTGACTTGAGAAGCTGGGAATGAGAAAAAGCTTTATTTTCAAACCAAGAAAGTTCTAGCACCTTTATGTTTACCAGTTATTCCTTTGTTTTTTCTCTTCTTTCATTCTACTATAAGTAACACAAATAAACCAGACAGTACTTTCAGTACTCTGCCTGGATATCTCCTTAGCTAGATCACTCAGTTTATTAGATTCATTTTCTATGTTCCATATAACTAGAGGCTATCACATTGCCAGACTTTCTGTCACTGCATGATAAGGAACCCCTTTCCTCCATTTTTTTTCTGTAATGTTTTCTTCACTTTCATTTAAGCCCTCACTGGCAGCCTCTTTGCAGATTGTCTTTTGCTAATAGTCTTTTTCCCACAGCCTTAATTTCTCACTGATGCTCTCCTGAAGGTCCTTCTGTCTTCTATCCAGTCCCATAGGCACTTCTACCACATATTTTAGGTTTTTGTTTTGTTTTTTTTTTTTTGAAACAGCACCCCAGTTTCAGATATCAAAACCTCTATTATATTTTGCTACGTAATTAATCAACCAAAATTGGTGGCTTAGAACAACAATTAATTATTATGTCATGGTTGCTGTGGATCAGGAGTTTGGGAGCAGTATAGCTGGGAGATTCTGGCTTAGGAGTGTTTCATGAGATTGCAGTCACGTGGTTACTGGAGCTGCAAACGTTTGATGGCTTGACTATGGCTGGAGTATCCACTTTGGTTCCTCTCCATGTGGATCTCTCTAATGTGCTACTTTACGGTCCTCCTTCAGAAGATACTTTCTTCAGATCAAGAGATCCAAGAAAGAAAAAGAGCCATGTAGAAGCTATGTCGTTTTTATGCCATTACCTCAGAAGGGAAATGTGAGAATTAAAAAATTTGCAGATATAGTTTTAAGAGCAGCACAATCCCAGTGGAGTTTTCAAGGTCTTCCCCATGATCTTTTTCATTCCGTCTACTAGACGGGGAAATGTGTACAGAGGCCTGCCGGTGGGGAAGTTAGGGGAGTGTATTTCGAGGTCCCACATAATTTCCACTCTCATTCCATTGGCTAGCACTCAAGTCACATGACCACAGCTAACTGAAAAGGAAGCTGGGAAATTAAATCCAGCTATGTGCCTGCAAAGAAGAGAAAACAGGTTTGGTTGAATAGGGAGAATGGAAATTACCAACCAAAATAGGGAACACAGGAAGAAAAAGAATTGTGTCTTTCAGTATGTCTGTTTTTATTCCATATCAAATTGTTCCTTGTTGTGGTCTTGGCTTGATTGTTCAGTTTTTCTTTAATAAAACAATAAACCACAGTAAGGTATTATAGTTATTTTGGTGGTTAATAGTATTCTAGGGAGTTTTCATCACTCATTTAAAAATTTTGGATGAGTGCTTGTTTTGATTTTCCATTTTTGAAATATGGGCATAACAACAGTTATTGTTCCTTCAAGTCCTTCTGTGCTTCTTTGTCCTATTGCATGATTATAAACCCTCACCAAGGGCTTTCCTTTTTCCCCTGGGGCATCTTATTGAATACTTGCATCTTCAGTATTTCATCTGGGCCCAATGCTTTGTCTGTTTTAATACTTCTAATTACCTAATTATGTACTATAATGTGGTGACAAAACCCTTTATCATTTTACTCTTTTCTTAACCCTTTTCTTGCTTAGGAAAGATTCTTTTTGTCTCTTTGTTGCCTGCATTACAGATAGCCCCGATATTTGTCTGGCTTCCCTTTATTGTCTGTATTATGACAGACCATTGTCCTGTTGAATGTCTTTCCAACTATCAGGCACCTGGGTTCCTGGTTATTGGGGCTCCAAAGTTGGTGTTTAGTTGTTCTCCATCCCTCACTTTTCAGTTCACTTCCACACACTGCAGTCATATGAGACCATATCCAAATGGCAAATAGGATACTCTAGTTGTCATAAACTACTTTTGTTACAGAATTAGTAGCCATTCTATCATGTATAGGTCTTTGTATAATCAAATGTCTGCAGTAAGTATCCATGAGCCAAATGTAATAGAAATCAATAAGATTTTTAAAAATTATATGAATTGTACTTCAGGATAGCTAAAAATTGATGAAGGATTTTTTTTTCATTATGTCTATGTCTTAGATAATAAAGGAAGAAAAAATATGATAGAATTATAGTTTTACCATTTTATGACTTCTAATGAATTAATAGATTTAGGCAGTGATCATTAACAGTTGGTAGCATCACAGAAAGTGGGATACATTAATGTTAGGTGCTTCCTGATGGAAGTACACAACACCAACTTATCACTGCATTGAAATCACCCCAAGTTTAAAACAACAGAATTTATTTTGTTGTTGAATCTACAACTTGAGCAGGGCTCAGTAGGATGGCTCATCTCTGTTCCACATGGTGTTGGCTGGGGTAGCTTGAAGTCCAGGGTCTGGAATCATCTGAAGGTTTGCGCATTCACCTGTCTGGTTATTGAAGCTGGCTCTCAGGTGAGACCCCTTCTGGAGCTGTGGTGAGAACACCCGCGATGGCCTTTTCATATGGCTGTTTGGCTTCCTTACAGCATGGTGGTCTGGTTCTGAGAATGTGTCCAGAGAGAGCCAGACAGAAGCTGTGTTCCACCACCACTTTCGACACGTTTATTTTTTGAGAAACTGGTCACTAAGGGCAGCACATACTCAAAGGGAAGAGAGTCAGACTCTTTCATCTTTCTATGGGAGGAGTATCAAAGAATTTGCAAACATGTTCTCAAATTATGTCATCTATAGATGAGACAGGAAGAATCTTGTTGAAAACTTGAACCTGAATCTGATAAAGTCTCTAGATCTAACTGCCAGTTTGTAGGGAAATACAGGGGACAGGAGAATCGTTAAATAAGAAAATGGAGGCACAATACGTAAAATTCTGAATGTGGGAAGCTTCTACAGGATAAAAAATCTGGTTTCTTTAACAAATACATTACAAGATAAAAAAGAGAAGAAGGACAAGTCTATAGATTAAAGGAATCTTAAGAGATAATATCAACAAATTGCAATGTACTGACAAATATTTCTTGGTTCTTGAACAAAGTGTTAAGAATTTTTAGACAGTCACAGAAATTTGAACATTTACTGGTTATTTGATTAATAGATTATTATTTTTATTAGTAGTAGTGTTACAATGGCACTATGGTATTTTTTTGTTTCTTTGTTTGTTTTGTTCTTTGAGACAGGGTCTGTCTCTCTTGCCTAGGCCGAAGTGCAGCGGCACAAACACAGCCCACTGCAGCCTCTACCTCCGAGGCTCAAGTGATCCTCCCACCTCAGCTTCCCAATTAGCTGGGACTACAGGTTTGTGCCATCATACCCAGCTAATTTACTTTTACTTTTTTTTTTTTTTTTTTTTGTAAAGGCAGGGTCTCGCTATGTTGCCCAAGCTGGTCTCAAACCCCTGGGCTCAAGGGATCCTCCTGCCTTGACCTTTCAAAGTGCTGGGATTATAGGTGTTAGCCTCTTCACCTGGCCTATGGTTATGTTTTTAAAGAGTGCTTATCTTTTAGAGATACACATTGCAGTATTTACAGATATAATGACGTCTGGGATTCGCTTCAAAATAATGCGATATTGGAGAGGAATATATGTAAAACAAGAAATGATTAGTGCTGAAGCTAGCTGATGGGTAGATTGGGGTTCAGTTTACTGTTGTCTTGTCTTTATTAAATGTTTGAATTTTCCATAATGAAAGATTTTTAAAATTTATAATTAAACCTATATTGCCTACCAATTTTGGTTTATTTCAAGATAGAAAACAAAACTTACACACCACATGTTTGTGATGGCTCTTGTTATTATTGTGTACTATGTAAAATTTGTTTAAATATGGTTTCTTCACACATCTGAGAGAGAAACTTCTATATTATCAATACTGATCAATTGAGTCTAAACTGAAATATGACTTTTACCCTAAAGTAAGGATTTAAGACTATTTTAGTCTAAATTCCATTATGGACTACTTAATCTTTGCTGTTCATCTCTATTTTTAGAGTTTTGCCCTCACCTATTTTACATCTCAATTTTTATTTTATGGACAAATGTAGAAAGAAAGACCTTCTGTTAATAATAAAATTTGTTTCCAGTTCCTACTTAGTGTGATTTTTTTCCTTTCTGTTTTATTTTCCTACCAGATATTTTGGTTTGAATAAATTATGAACCTCTGCAGTTTTAATTCTAAATTTCTCTCTTTATTTTCATGAAACTGTAACATCATTGTTGATTTTTCAAAACCTGAATGATTGTTGCATCTAGTGTGGTTAGTATTCTGTGCTTTTAATTATGTTTCAAAAACAGATTTGCCTTTCCAATGATATTTAGGTTAGACTGATGTTCAAATTACTTTACCTAGCCTGAATCCACACCATCTAGCAAGGGGTAAATAAAACCTAGAAGTGTAATGAGTGGTAGGGAAGCTATTTTGAAACTTACAACATATCATCAAAAACAGATTATTACTATTCCTAGAAATGCTACTCACTGTACTTTTTCTCCCACATTTCTTATACCTATAAATGTAACATCTTCTGGATTGAATCCTGATACTGTGACCATCAAGTATTTTTTGTAGGAACTATGTTATTGTCTAGGTATATTCATCAACCTTCAGAGCTAGGTTCTTATGTGTAACTCTAAAGTCATGGAATTTTACCTAAATGCATTTCTCAGATTAATTTATAACTGATTAGAGAAGCAGTTGGAAAGTGCTGCTGTTCTGTTAACTACCCAGATACCTTGGCAGAGGTATTATTTCTCTTTGCTTCTGTTTACTTGCCTGTTAATCTCTGAGTTGGACTGGAGAATCTCCAAAGACTCAGCACAAAACTCTGATTTTCAGTTCTTTTTCCAACTTTTGAAATAGTTTTGAAAACTTTACTTCTTTTTCAGAGCTTTTCTCTATCTTTCTACCTTACTTATTCGATGCAATGGATTCTTCATCATTTAAAGAACAAGTTATAGTTTTCTAACAAAGAGAGTGCCATGAAACTTCACAAATTAGCACTTCAGCATTGTAGAGCAGAATCATAGTTGGTGTGCTGTTTCATAGATACGCTATGTCTGCATAATACATATTTTCAGTTGATTTGGTATTTGCTAAAAGTAGACAATTTAAATTACTACTTGCAATTGAATTCTTTTAGATCTGTAGTTTTTAATCTTGAAAGTGGTTGGTATGCATTTAAATGAAACCAGGAATTGATATACAGTGTGTTAAAAGAAAAACTTCAGCCGAATTAAATTTAATGGAGTTTAATTGAGCAATGAACGATTCGTGAATCGGGCAGCCTTCCTAGTCAGAGTAGGCTCAGAGACGCCAGCACAGCCACATGGTGGAAGATTTATAGACAGAAGAAGGGAAGTGACATACAGATAACAGAAGTGAGGTACAGAAACAGCTGGATTGGTTACAGGTTGGTGTTTGCCTTATTTGAACATGGGTTGAACAGTTGGCTACATTTGATTGGCCAAAACTCAATGATTGGCAGACGTGTAAGCTGTGGTCTGTTTACACCTCCACTTGTTATAGTTCACGATGTACAGAGAAACCTTTAGGCTGAACTTAAAATATGTAAGGAGGCAGCTTCAGCCTAAAGTTGACTTAACAGGTATACTTTACATTTTTAGTTTTTAGGTATTACATTATTTATAGTTTATGGATACTCTTTGCAAAGTTAATGTAGTAGTTTTTAGTACTTTCTTTCATAATCAATTTTAGATTGTAACAGCTACACAGAATTTGGTTGTGCCAATGTGCGTAGAAAATTTCCAAAGAATAGATGAGGAAGGGGACATGCAAAATTATTAAGTCAGGTGATCCAGATTTTTGGGAATGAAGCCTACTTGAAGACAGAGTTAAATTTATGTTATATAATGAGAAGGAGAGAAAATTTCACCTCTCAAAAGTATTATTCTATTCGTAGCTTAATGGCTAAGTTTCCCAAGATATTTATCTATACCAAGTTATTTTATTAACTACTTACCTATCTTTTATCCTGATTAATTTGGGATATTTGATTTTTAAGGGCTTTAGCAACTTTCTTTTGTTTCAAAATGACATTTTAAAAGTTTTTGTGTTTCTTGCCTACGTCAGTGCATTTGACATCATTCTGCAGTTTCTTTGGCTTCTCTGACATAGGCTTACTCTTCAGGTTAATTTTTCTCTTCTTTAGAAGTTAATTGTGCCACCCCTATTTGAACTCTGATTCCTAGATAGGGACTGCCTGGGAGATCATCACATTAAGCTTTATGCAAATTGTGAAGCGACCTTGCTCAGATCCTTAGTTTGTTTACTGGCCCCCCAAAAAGAGGCTTCCTTGCTGCCACAGAAAAGGTAGAAAAAAAAAACAAAAAACCAAACCTGTCTGGGCAGTTGCAAAAGGGAGTTGTAAGCAAAAGTCAAATGAACAGGTGAATGTAAAATGGACCTTAATTTATTTAAAAAATTAGGACCAGAAAAAAAGATGCTTCACAGATCTCTAGCACAATTCACCAAAAACCTAGCTTGGACTAGAAAGTTATAACTGTCCAAGACACCAACAAAGTAGCAGAGTGAAGCATAAAATAGCTGAGGTCTTCAGAAATGGGAGGCAGTAAACCATTATAATATGATGTAAAACATAAAACAGCCACTACTGCTCTTAAAAGACTCATTAAGGAATATTTTTCTGTTTCAATAATGCTCTGTGCCTTCATGCTCTAGGTCATCTTCCTCTCTACTCTCTAACATTTTCTCCCATTTTTTAGTTCCAAAGCCACCTGATTTGCAATCTCATTACCTAAAGTATCATTACTCAAATACTATTATAATAATGGCCTCTTATTCCTGAATATCTGCCACTTGTTAGGCACCGTTCTTGGTGCTCTTACATGATTTTATCTTGATCACAAGATCAGTATTTTTATCCCTGCTTAATAGATGAGGCAGTTAAGCAATCATTCACTCAGGGTTACATAACTAGAAATTATGCAACATGAATTTGAACACAGGCTTTTCTACTTGGGTTTGGGACTTTTAAATTTCACTTTATTATAATGCACTCTTATGTCCTTCCTATGCTACTCTTTCAGGTTTATTCCTCCATAGAGTTAAATTAAAATACTGTTTTCTTTATCACTTCCTTATTCAAAAATATACATTTACTATGCTGTGTTTCCATAGCTGGAAATTCAGTATTCAAAGTTCTTTCCAGCCTTACTCCACCTTTTCTTCTATCCCACTGTCCTGCTCCCAGCAGGCAGTATTTCATGGAATTGTCTTTTCCTTCTGATTAATAATTACCATGTTATGCTGCATTCTTGAAATACCCATTGCCTTCTGTGCCTTCATATCTTTCTTTCTGTTTTGATTACCTTTTCCACTGATGTTCCATGTTCCTCCTCTCCTAAAAATTATTGTTCAAACTCTCTGTGATTAAACCCAGTTGACTACTACTACTAGATGACATTCCCTCAGCCCTTATACATTCATTGTGTATTGTGTTGCTGTGGGTTTTCTCTTTGGGTTCTTGCAGTTGTGGTGTTTTACTGCATTATAAATAAATATTTAGAAGTCTATATTTTAATCAGATGAAAGGCTGATAGGGTGGTTTTATGTAATAACTGAAGTGTCGCTATTTTACATCAAGGAAAAAGAATGACAATCTTTTTTTGAAAAAAATTAGTACTTTTACAAAATCGCATTCTTATCCTAAAAACCAATGGGCTAAAACAAAGCAACTCCCCATCTGCAGACACGTAGAATATAATTCAAAAGCTATCATATTCACATATGTATGAAGTATATGAAGCATGCAAAAAAATTTGAAATGTGAATATGTTGAAGGATGTAATTTACCTCTGGGATGTAATTATTTCCCCTTGCCTCACTCCTTTTTCAGTCCCCACTAAAGGCATAAGTTACATGGCAAACACAGGCTTGCTCTAAAACCTGAAGCAGCCCTTGGCACGTCTTCGAGATGAGAATTTGAGAGTGATTCTTGAAACTATGTTAGTCAGTTTCAATCTTGTATTTTCTTTTTCCAGGTTTCCTGAAATGCAGTTTTTCCAGCAAGAAAATGTGAGAAAAATTCTTACAGATGTTCTTTTCTGTTATGCCAGAGAAAACGAGCAGTTGCTTTATAAACAGGTAATGAAAATATCTTACAGGTGGCATCCATTGACTCAAAATTTTCTATACAGCTTGACAAATGATAGAGCAATAATGTAGCCTTTATTGTATCCAAAGTTGTATCATAATGCTAAAGCAATCAGAGAGTTGCTTGTCAGCTGCATGGTGAGAAAGGTAAGCTCATTGAAGCACATATGCTTCTTCCTTATTATAAGACATTCCACCAAATTGTCTTCTAGAAGGTGTTCAATCTTTTCTTTCAACTTCTGGGAGTTTGTTTATAAACAGCATCTTTGAAGGCAATCTAGTAATAAAATTTCAGAGTTGTATGTACAAATATTATTTTTAAGTATAGCATTTATAAATATATGACATGTCATGTAAAAAATAATCAAGTATCCTATTACCTTTTAAAACTTATCAGTAATAGAACTTCAGAAAGTTTCTTTAAATTTTTTGAAATGTGTATTTAGTTCCTTTGTGATCCTGTTATTTGACTCATCTCATTACTAAAGCAAAGAAGATTATTGGGTTGTTTTATTTTATTGAAATGTAAATTATTTAATATATACAGATATATTTACATTTTTTATTTAAGTTTATGGTGTTCTAATAAAAATACACACACTTGGGTATTTTTATGTATTTCTCCAAATGCAAATTAAGTGAGAATTCAAGCTAAATTCTTAAATTCTCTAATAATCAAAAGTTATAATGTATACCTAATTCAGGACCACTGAACTTAAATTTAATATAATAGAAAACACTTAATGGTAAAAGCAGTGTATTTAATTTGAAATAAACTAGATTTAAGGATAGTAAAACATGTCAGACTACAAATATACCAAATCGTACATTTTTAATTATTGTATATACATAGAATACCCAAGGGAACTAATTTTATCTTATTTTTAATAGTAGTAATATTTCTCTGTATTAATTAACTGCTGACAATAGCTTATTAGAATTGGAAATGAAAAATATATTGCATTTATAAGGGCAACCAAAAGCTATAACATGTCTAGAAAAAAATTAACAATAAAGATACAAAAGCTATATGAAGGAAACTATAGGCCAGGTGCAGTGGCTTACACCTATAATCCCAGCACTTTGTAAGGCTGAGGCAGGGTGATTGGCTGAGCCCAGGAGTTTGAGACCAGGCTGGGCAACATGGTGAAACCCCGCCTCTACAAAAGTACCACAAAATTAGCTGGGCATGGTGGTGCACACGTATAGTCTCAGCTACTTGGGAGACTGAAGTGGGAGGATCTCTTGAGACCAGGAGTTTGAGGCTGCAGTGAGCTGTGATTGATTCACTGCACTCTAGCCTGAGCGAAAGAGTGAGATCCTGTCTCAAAAAAAAAAAAAAGTTATTCAAGGATATAAAGCAAGAATCGAATAAATAGAAAAATAGCATGTTTTTGGATGAGAAGACTTTAAGTAAAAATATTACTTCTTTATGTTTAAATGAATTATCATTCCAGTGATAACCTGAGTAAGATATGTGTTTTTTTTTAAAAACTGGATACAGTTATTTTAAATTTAGTGCCTAAAAATGTTACACTTATTTTAACGGAGATAATATAATTTAGGGATTAAAAGCACTGAGTGTAGACGCAAATTCCTTTGTTTGAATCTCACCTCTGTCATTTACTAACTTCACAATCTTAGACAATTTACTTAACCTTTTTAATCTTTAGTTTTGCATCTGTAAGATGAGGGTAATAATAGTAATTACTTTCTAGAGTTAACATTTGGTGCCAAGCAAAGGTTCATGTTGGTAGTTGTGGTTGTTTTTATTATCATCATCATTATAATAATTATTAAATGTGTTGGAATTACCATAGAATTTGTGGGAAAGGGATAATGGGAAATATAGATATTAAAACTTCTATAAAGGTTCTGTGATCAAACTAATGTGACAGTATTATGTGAATTGACCATTGTTCAGTGAAACAGTCTAGAAACAAGTTCAGTTGTATATGGGATCTGAATATGGTAAAATAAAGAAAAGGATATTGACGTGCTATATGTGGATTTCCGTCTGGAAAAACCATTAAATTATACATTTATTGGAGAATAAATTCCAGATGGTGTAAAAATATAAATATAAAAACTTAAAGTATATAAAAATACTAGAAGAAGATTTAGGAGAAATTTTTTTGTAATCTCAGACTAGGAAAGGCTCTCGCAAGCAAGGTAGACTCATCTACAAGTCAGATAAAAAGTCGAAAGACTAAAAACAAACCAAAAAGGAGACTGGGGGAAAAAATCTATTAGTGTAGAATTCTTTTGGAAGCAAATAGCAGAAGACCCCATTTAAAATGGCTTAAACTGTAAAGAGATTGTTAACACACTTCACATGAAGTCTGGGAGTAAATAGTTCTGCTGCATTAGTTCATTAGCTTAAAATCTTTATCACAGATTCCAGGATTTTGTTTTTCTGCTTTCTTTTCATTATGTTGGCTTTCATTGTGAACCTTGTCTCTTTGTTATTTCCTCTTTTCCTTTAAATACTTGAAAATACCCCGTAGTAAAAGACTTGATGATAGTGAATCAAATCAGGATAAAGTTATCCCAAATTACACATCTGTTTTCCAATTTTTTTTAGAGAAAGAAAAAATAGATTAAGGAAGTCTTATAATAATGGAAACAAGTTCTATGGACAAGGAACAAAAACATAATAACTGTGCACTCCATCTACCATTTGTGATGTATGTGGCCCACTGCATTTGTATAGAAGACTACACAGGAATATGGAAGATCAGGTTCTTGATCCATTTAGACAAAAATCTATCAATTACTAAATTAGAAACTATTATTAACTTACTCCTGGGTGTCATTTTAAAATATTTAATTACTCCCTGTACATGTTTAAAATCCTATAGATTTTTTACAGAAAAATAATACCTTGCTGTAGAAGGACTGAATATTTAGCCAGATCAAATTTAAGAAAAAACCTTAAGTTTCATCACAAGCTGTTAAAGCTATTATTTTGTACTAGGTGACACCCTGTTTAACATCGACCATATTGTTAATAGTTATGGGATTTTATTGAATTAATGAGACTGTTATCATGTAGTAGAATGTCTTGCTGAGTTAATTGAAATCGCAGAGATTATATAAATGGTATTAATGAACTTTGACTGCCTGATGCCTTAGCTTTAATAAAGACTGCTTGGTGGGCTAAATGAACACAGGCAGATAAAAGAACAGGTTCAATTTTGTGAACCTACAGGCTGTTGAAGAAAACTTTTGTTACCTTTATTTTCAACTGGCATGAGTTTGGAGTGCAGTGACTACTAACAATCTAGCAGGGATAAAGGCTTTTAAGCAGGCAGAAATGCTGACAATATAAGTGGAAGCAAAATATACATTTTGGGAACCAGAAGCGTACTATCAATACATTATTTTCTATTACGCTTTGTCAAATTTATAGCATATTGAATTCATGATTATTATTTCTGGTATTTCTCTTTTCTTTTAAAGATGTCTATGTAATTGCCATTTGTAGTTATTAAACAGGTTTTACTAGTCTAGAATTGATAGCAAAACCAAAAATCTCTTTTAGGTATTTGAAAAAAAATCCCTAGTTTAGATGAAAGTCAAAACTGAGCTTGTAAAATAGTTTTAATGGTATTCAAAAGACTTAATTTCCATTCTGCCAAGAACGCCTTTATTTATTCATTTGAAATATGATTTAATGCTATTCTTTTTTCATATTGTAGCTTAGCTTTTTTCACTATGTGGATATACTAAGTGGTAGATATTGCATTCATTCAGTCAATATGTAGTGAGTACCTTATTTGTGCTGGGCCTGTGGTAGGATCTGGATGTGTATACACACACACACACACACACACACACACACACACAGTCACAGCTGTACAGTGTCCATTCTTACCTGCAGTACAGTACAGTACAGTACAGTAGTTCACCCTTACCTGCAGTTTCACTTTCTGTGGTTTCAGTTACCTGCAGTCAACCATCATTCAAAAACAGTTGAGTATGGTACAATAAGATATTTTGAGAGAGAGAGAGAGAGAAACCACAATCACATAATATTGTTACACTATATTGTTGTAATTGTTCTATTCTTATTAATTGTTGTTAATCTTAGTGTGCCTAATTTATAATCTTTAATTTAAATCATAATTTTAATACCTTTGTCATACAGGTGTATGTATAAAAACAGCATGGTATGTGTAGTTTTCAGTACTATTTACAGTTTTAGGCATCTACTGGGAGGTCTTAGAATATATCTCCTGCACATAATGAGGGACTACTGTATAGTCATTTCTGTGCTTATTTTATTATGTTGTTCCTTTCTTTCTAGACCACAAGCTCCATCGAAGTTAGGAACTTGCCCACTTGATTCACTTTTGTGTCCACAGCAAATACAGGCATTTAATAGTTTTTGCAATTCGTGAATGATTAATGGAGAATCTAGACAGAGTGGTATAACAGAAACTAGAAGGAAGAGAACATTTAAAGTTGGAAAGCTCCATTTAGACAAGAACTCTTATTAAACTAGCCATAACTTGTTATAAAATATATTTTGGGGAAAAAGCACTATTTCTTTCAAAAGGGCATCCCACTGACAGCAAAGAAAGAAAACTTCATGATAAACCTAGTAAGAACTATGCAGTTCTGCAAATTTTTGGATTGGAAAATCTGATGTTCTTAAAAATACTCTCCTCAAGTTAATTTCAATGCAATGCCAATAACAATTGTAATGTTTTGTTTACCATTTTATGTAACCTACATGATAATGACATAGCCTGGAATAAAAAAATAGAATCATCAAGATAAATTTGAAAAAAAAAGGAGCAGAAAATAGGAAATATTAGAATATTTTAAAGGTCGAATCTTTATAATGGTACAGTTATTGTTAATAGTATACAAACCAATGTATTTCACAGTGAAAGCCTGGAAAAAATGTAAGCTAAATATTTATTTTTTTCTAAAGATGGCATTTCAGAACTCTGGAGAGAAGATGGGTTATTCAGCTTATTGAATAGATTGAATTTATTGAAGATGGAATGATTAATCAGTAAATTGGTGTAATTCTTTTGGAGAAAAACATACTTATTTTCATGGCAAAAATTAAACTTATATCAGTTAAGCGAAGAATTAACTGAAAAAAAAAAAAGGAAACTGTATTCTTTCCTAATCTCAATATGAGGAGGGTCTTTATAGGCATGAAAGCAAAATAGAAACCATGAAGAATGATTTATTGTATTGACTAAAGTGTATAATGTCAGTATGATATATCATAGAAATCAAAAGTAAGACTAATGATAACATGGTAAAATGTTTGTAACAAAAATTACAAAGGGTTAATACCTTTCATTGGTATAGAACTACTAGACATCACCAAGGAAACGAAACATTTCATGAGGAGAAAAAGGGCAATTTATTAAGTAAAAACGGTCAATAAAATTTTGGGGTTCAGTCTTGCTAGCATTTAAATAAACTATAACAATTTAACTGTGAAACTTGACAAAATTTTTTTAAAACACTCTGAATATAGGTGAGGATGTGTGAGAGAGTGATTTTTATATTCTTCACTGAGGGAATTCTTTCTGGAGACAGCTTAATGGTATACATCCTACCAGACTTTAACACATATTTTTACCCCTTTACCCTGAAATTCTACTTCCAAGGACTTCAATCCTGGAGAAATCCTCAGAAATAGGCAAAAAAAGATCACAAGGATATCTATTGGAGTTTTAAATTTATTTCTTAACTTTTGGTTTTTGTCTGGCCTCCTTCTCCCCCTTTATCATTTTCTTATTTTGGTTTTTGCTTTTCCATACTTTTCTATTAATACAATACTTATTTATTATTTTAATGATTAAAATTATGGCACTTTCTTTTTGGAGTAACTTGAGACTATTCCAAGAGAGTAAACCCTTCATCATTTTTAAAGCAGAGTTAGTAATGCTTAATGTGATTTTTCTAGGTGTCTAACATGTTATCTGAAAGATTTTTTTCAAGGTTTGTTTAATAAGGAGATGGTTACCTATAAAGATTGAAATGATATGTGGTCCTTTGTCCTAAATCACAAGTAAATTGTCAATGAATCATAAATTGTTTTGTAAAAATATAACTAAATCTTTTTAATTCAAAGCTAGTGATAACTTATACATGAAGTCTGAAAAAGTTAACTTGCATATTATCTTTATGATAACAATTGGCTTTCTAAGAATAGTACAGTACTACTAGACTGTGCAGAGGACTATGTGACTCTGTTCATCCATTATAGGAAGCCTTCTCTAATTCTACCAGCAAAATATTTATCTCCTCTCTGCTTTCATATTTTATTTTTATTTCCTCTAAAAGTGGTGTTTTGTCTTGTCTTTTTATAAAAGAGCATCCCTAGTTACTAAGCAAAAGGAAAGTAGTAATTTGCTCACTTTAAGAGACAGGAAAGATTATAATCTGTTTTAACTTGCTGAAATGTTTTTCGATGCTTAAGGGGGAAAGAAATCTCAATTAGCAAAGGTAGCCATAATGTGGAATACTGTATGTCACCACAATAATGGATCAGTAATGGATTTTTTGTAGTACCCTTTTAAGGACAGCTTAGTAACTAATATTATACCTTTTTGTTTCTATTCCTGTTTTTGGTGAAAACCAATATAAAGAGGAAAATCGTATTGGTGAAATCATTAAATAAATTGAAATTAATCCTAGAATTTAAGTAGACAGGAAAAAATTACGGTACTTTTCTGATTAAACATGTTAAATCCTATTTTAACAAGTTTATTTTCTGTCATACCTTCTTAAGGTTGTTTCTTTTATTATCCAACATTTTAGCTAGCTGACTTCAGCACTTCCTAAATCTACAGACATCCTAATTTTGAGCCATTATATAATGAAAACATTGGATGTAATTTCCTTAGGTCTACAGTTCTTAGTTGCCCTTCTTACTGCAGATCTTAACACTGTAGCTCATGATTATAATTTGCATAAATGAAATTCATATTTATGAGTACAGATCTTGAAGCAACTGACAGGTGCAAGGTTATCTACCATGCCAATTTATTGTTTGTCATGTCATTTAAAAGAGAACTGCTCTCCATATTTTAAAGAAGAATACCTGCTGTGGTTGAATTAGAATCAAATTCTGAACGTAGATAAAAATCTCATCTTGTAGCTTTCCGTTTTTATGTGTTTCTATATAATGTGGAAATTTTGCTAGTGGGAATTGGTTTGAAGAAGTATTTAACTGAGTTTATACTGTCCACTAATGGACTCTGAGTATCCATCTCTTTCATTTTTCTGGCTCTTTTATTTCAGGGCATGCACGAACTGTTAGCACCTATAGTCTTTGTCCTTCACTGTGACCACCAAGCTTTTCTACATGCCAGTGAGTCTGCACAGCCCAGGCAAGTTTTTTTTTTAATATGAGCTCCATTTGTTTTTTAGCCCCCACGGTAACCTTTGTTTTTGAAACCTCAAAATCTTCTAAATGGAAGGTACTTACAAGCTGTACAAGTTGTAAACATTTGATTGTGTTTCATGTGGTTAATTGTTAATTCTACTTAATAGTTGTTAGGCCAGTTTAGCTATGGGGCAAATTTAGAATCATAAATGTCTTTGGAATTCTTGATTCTGTATCAAAGGAAGACATGTAAGTAATGGATCAAGAATGGAAAATTTTTGTTGTAATCACAAAAGTGCTAATGATTGATATTATCCATATATATCATGCTCAATGATCCACTTTTTACTCCAAGTTGAATAAGACTTTATATATGAGATTATCTCTCCTCATCAGGTTTGACTCAGCTTAATTCATAAGGAGCCACAAAGAACCTCAGTCTGTAAATAAACAAAATTGCTTCTCAAATTTTTTAGATATATTAATTCTTTCCTGCAAATAACTTTTGTAATTGGATTCAACTTAGGCTAATTGTTAGAATTCATTTTTCTAACTTAAGATACCCTAACTTTGGGGCCTTCAGAAAATCATTTTGGAAATGGAGGGCTCTGGGACTGTCAGGTTGTGTCCAGGAGTATTCATCAGGCCAGCCCATCTATATGCAGTAAACAGAAAACTTGCAGATAACATTTCACATATCTGATTATAAGACCTTTATTAATCAAATATAGCCATCCACTTTGCTGAGCATATATTCAGGCCTTTGTTAAATTAACTTTTGTCTATTAGTTTATAGATTAGTATTTTCAAGTTTCCTTGAAGCTTTGCTAATTTTACTGAGTTTTTTTTTTTTTAATCTTGACAATAGTATAACCATATATAACTTGCTTTCACTTCAGTTATTCTAAAATTTAAACATGAAGTTAGTATTAGGATCCTGTTGTAATGCCTTTTTTTTTTTTTTAATTTTATGTTTTGAGACAGAGTCTTGCTCTATGCAGCAGTGCTATCTCGGCTCACTGCAACCTCTGCCTTACGGGTTCAAGTGATTCTCCTGCCTCAGACTCCCGAGTAGCTGAGACTACAGGCGGGCACCACCTCGCCCAGCTAATTTTTGTATTTTTAGTAGAGATGGGATTTCACCATGTTGGCCAGGATGGTCTTGATCTCTTGACCTCGTGATCTACCCACCTCAGCCTCCCAAAGTGTTGGGATTACAGATGTGAGCCACCATGCTCGGCCTGCCATTTTTTTTTTAATGTGAGTGTATTCTTCAGACAGCAGCTCTTTAAAAAATGTGCATGTAGAATATAATTTACAAAAAAATATAGGTGATTGAAAATAGCTTTTAAATGTGTTGGACCTGCTTCTTCAGCTGATTCAATGTGTTAAAAAGTAAAATAAATGCTTAAGAGGTGTTGTCACTGATAAGTTGATGTTAAAATGAAAATAAATCCAGTTAAAGAAAATAAATCAATGTTTTGATATTGCATATTTGACCAGTAACTACCTTTTTGTTCTTTTGGACAACAAGTGATAGATTGTGGATTAATTGATTATTCTAGATGAATCATAGTCAAGGAATATATTGTCAAATTCTGTATTTATTTGGAATAATTAGATAGTTCATGTGGCATAGAGGCATAGACAAGGCAGCTAATTTGTTTTTGATCTTTATAGAAAGAAAGCATATCATTTGTTAATGGCATTGCTCTTTTCATTAAAAAAGACTAATTTTTTTCGTTTGCATATTCTATGAAAGTTGTCTTATATAGAATAAGGCAAACTTTGCCTCTTTAATTATTCAAAAATTACACATTTTGATTGCTTGTATTGCTTTTTTAAGTGAGGAAATGAAAACTGTCTTGAACCCTGAGTATCTGGAACATGATGCCTAGTAAGTACAAAAACTTTCTTTGTTTTATTTTTTTATACCATCATTATTTTAATGAAAGTTACATAACATTATGTTATTTTATTTTTAGTGCAGTGTTCTCACAACTTATGGAAACTGCTGAACCTTGGTTTTCAACTTTTGAGCATGATGGTCAGAAGGTAAATCTTATAGTACAGATCTTTTCAGTATATGCGATGGAGCAAATGCTTTCAATAAATAACAACATGTAACCAAAGAATAGTATATAGCCTTTATTATTGTAACCAAAATGAAATTACCTATGGAATAAGATTGAGCCTGGGGATCTAAGTATATTTCTAATCATATTGGCAGATACACAAAGGCAATTGTAAAAATTTCATATAAAAACATTTTATATGTGTGTATATTAATCAAGCAGCATAAGTGCTTCGTTACAAAATTATTATAATCTTTCTCTTGCTACCCTAGTTAGTTGGTATACACATTATTACTGAAGTGCATAGGTAGAATCTGTGTCAAATAGGTTGTTTTGCTTTTACCAGTGCGTTGCTATTGAATTCATACACTTAGCATCAATATCCCTTACTCTTACTCTTACTCTTATTCTTATTTTTAACTATATTTTAAATTTTTATATAATTCACATAGCATAACTTGTACCTATGAAACTTTTAATGGTTTTTAGTATATTTATAGGGTTAGCAGGCAAACATCCCTGCTATCTAATTCCAAAACATTTTTTTAATCACCCAAAAAGAAAACTGCATGTCCATTAACAGTCACTCTCCATTTCCCTGTTCCTACAGGCCCTGGCATCACTAATATACTTTCTGTCTCTATGGACTTGCTGATTCTGGATATTTCATATAAGTGGAATCATATACTACACTGCCATTTGTGACTGACTCCTTTCACTTAGCATAGTGTTTTCAGTGTTCATATTGTGGCATGTACCAGTATTTCTTTTTATGCCTGAAAAATATTGCATTATATAGATATACCACATTTTGTTTATCCATACATCAGTCGATGGACATTTGGGTTATTTTCACTTTTGGCTATTGTGAATAACTTTGAACATTTATATACAAGCTTTGTATGAACATGTGTTCATTTCTCTTGTTATATACCTAGAAGTGGAATTGCTGAGTTAACTATATTTTCAAACTAACCTTCATGCTATCTTAGTGATCATTATGGTTGTCTCATTATATTACACAATATTGGAAAAATCACAAATTCTTCTGGCAATGGATACTGTTAAAGAATTTGGTATATTGTTTCCAGTATGGCTTATTTCCTTTATATTGGTATAATTAATTGCTTTCTGGTTAGAAACCATTATTACTCAGTCACTTCATTCCATCTCTTAAAAAATGAAATAGGTAATCGATGTTTTTCATGCCTTTGGCCAGCTCAGAGGTTGGCATCCTACTGCCTGTAGGTCAAATTTGGCCTACCATCTGTTTTTATACATCTTATGAGTTAAGAGTGGTTTTTAACATTTTTAAATGGTTAGAAAACTGTCAAAAGAAGAATAGTATTTTGTAACATGTGAAAAGAATATGAAATTTAAGTTTCCATGCCCTTAAATAAAATGTTTTGGAACACAGTCATTCCTATTTGTTTACTTATTGTCTGTGGCTGCATGATCATTACAGTGGCAGAGTTGCAGCACAGACTGTATGACTCGTAAAGCCTAAAATATTTACTCTCTGGCTGTTTACAGGGAAAGTTTGCTGACCCCTACACTAGGTGATAAAGTATTTCTTCATATACCAATATGTTATATTGTAAAAGGGTTGTAGAAGGTAAAAGCTACTGTAAGCGTATTTGGCAAACTACTTTATATTTTTGGAATAATAACCTTTTGTTCTTGGCAAGTTATGTGATGAAGTCATAAGACTTATATGAACATCAACATTTTGAGCAGAGTATTTGAACACATTTAAACACTGATCATTTCTTAATAGTGGTCATTTTGTATTTTATAACTGAGTCACGCTAGGTGAGAAACTCAGTGACTAAACTGCGAGGGTTATCAGTTCTTGATTTTACCTAATTGTATTGATATTACTGAGTCAGCTTTATAAAAGTGGCTTAGACAACACAAAGAAAGACATTCATTTTTATCAAGAAACATAATAGATGTGACTTTTGAACATTCATCTTAATTACCCTTATATATGAATGAATAATATATTCCTAAAAAGTATTTCTAGTGAATCCCTTTTTCATCTTCCTATTTTAATTATTTCATGGTGCTCTCACCTTTTTTTAAGAATGAGTAGTAGGCAGATAATAAGACTTCTTGTTTAAACTGTCATTGATAAAGAATGACATCCATATATTTATTAATTTCATATTTAAATAATACATGTTCAATTTTTCTGTTTTTAGGGGAAAGAAACACTGATGACTCCCATTCCCTTTGCTAGACCACAAGATTTAGGGCCAACAATTGCTATTGTTACTAAAGTCAACCAGATCCAGGATCATCTACTGAAGAAGCATGATATTGAGCTTTACATGCACTTGAACAGACTGGAAATTGCACCACAGATATATGGGTTGTAAGTATTAAAGTTCTTTTGTTTGTTTGTTTGTTTCTTTGTTTGTTTTTTTGAGACAGAGTCTCCGTCTTTCACCCATGCTAGAGTGCAGTGGCATGATCTTGGCTTACTGCAAACTCTGCCCCCTGGGCTCAAGCGATCCTCCCATCTCAGCTTCCCAAGTAGCTGGTACCACAGACACGTGCCACCAAGCCCAGCTAAGTTTTTGTAGTTTTGGTAGACAGGGTTTCACCATGTTGGCCAGGCTCCCCTTGAATTCCTGAGCTTGCCTCTGCTTCCCAAAGTGCTGGGATTACAGATATGAGCCATTGCACCCAGCCTAAAGTTTCAATTTCAACTACATCTAATTATGTAGTAGTTTCTAATGATATGTAAATTTCTATGTGCTCGGATCCTTAAAAATAACAACTGTTCCTTCTCCATTTTATTTCACATCTCTTTTGTGTGTCTATGTGCATGCTCAGTGCTTATCACTTTCACCTGTGTATGGTATCTCATCTAATACTCTTTGTAATACCAACCCTGTAAATTGGGTATTATTCCTTTATTAGAGATGAAGAAGTTAAGGCTCAGGTTTAGTTTACACATATTGCACAGTGAAATCGTAACTCAGAGCCATAATTATTTAGGATTGGCTACATAATTTGCAGAGCCCAGTGCAAAAGAAAGATGCAAGGCCCCTTTGAAAAAATTAGTAAGAATTTCAAGCTGGTAACAGCAGATCATTGAACCAAGCATTCCAAGAAGTTGTATTAGTCGTACATGCATGGAGCCAGCCCCAAATCCTAACAATACAATAAAATATTCGTGTTCTTTCCATTATATCATATGATCATCTTTTGTTCTACCCTCAGAGGTAGATTCCTGTAAGTAAGATAGATGCCTCTCAGGGACCATAATGACCATAATGTATTAATTTTCTTCAGCCACATAACTTCTGTAACATGTCATAGCAGAACAGGGAGATGCTCACTCCTTAGGGGTGGGTGTGCATGTGTGTGTGTGTGTGTGTGTGTGTGTGTATGTGTATTTTTTCAGTGGCTTATAAGGTGTGTATGCAAATTAAAAAAATATTTGTTTTAGTAAATGTGAATTATCTATGCAGTGCTACAGACAAAAGGGTTCTTTATATTGAAATAGTAGAACATTTATATGTAGTGCTAGGCAGTTTCTTGGTAGATACTTTATGTAAAGCTTGACTCTCCATTAGGTAGAACATGCAAAATTGAGGCAATTTTTTTATTGAGGTGTACTTAGTAGATGCTCAATAAATGTGAATTCATTATTTGAATTGCAGAGAATCTCAAACAAGTCACCCAGAGCAGGGTCTGTTTATTTAACCCAGAAAAGAGAATAGTGTTTTGTTTATATTCTCATTTTATACAGAGTCTTCCATGAATAATAACTCTCAGCTGTTTTTCTTCTCTGGAAGCCCTGAACTGTGACTGAAGAAGTCTGCTTTTCTGTTTTAACGCTGCATGTTTTCCTTTTTCTTACTTTAGCTTAACCTCATCATTGAGAGCAGCTTCATTATTTCCACTGGAAATGAGAAAATTGTGTGTGACATGTGGTATTGGGCAGCAATGCAGGTTATTAATGAATTGCTATGTACATTTGAAAGTCTAACTAATACATTTATGATTATAGACATAAAAATTTATTTGAAAGAGCTAGTAACAAGGTCAGGAGTTAAATTTTTATATTCCTCTCCACTGTGCAAATAATTGGTATATCCAAATACAAAAGCACATTTTACACCCTCAAAAATTGCTTGCTAAGATCCAGAAATTGGTTTTAAATATTGGGGAAAGAAGTTGATGTTGAACATGTTTATCATTTCTTTGAAATGCTTTATAATTTTTTGCCTTCTTGCCCAAACTGGTGCTTGATGTTGCAGTGGTGATGGCATGGGCTTGGGTGCAATAATTTATAACCAGAGTGTTTCTGTTTCCTTTTCAGATGTTAGTTTCCTTCAGTTAGTTTCAGGGGTTAGTTTCATCTTTATCATAATAATTTATAGAATTTCTTTGACATTTTGACCAGTACCTTCCCATTAAAATTCCATGATCCATGACATAATTATTCTTAATCTCTCCAACATTATCAGCAATACTGAAAATACCAGGTCTTGCAATAATCATAGCTACCTCATTTAGCTCATTATATTTTAATAGAATCTCATCTGTATTATTTTTTAAAATATGTATTTTTTAATCTTTGAAGAATAGATTACTCATCTCAACTGGCCTCTATTACATTTTATAATGCAAGGATTTTATTTACCTATTTCACATATTAATTTGGTTTTGTTATTACTATTTATGGAGCACATTAAAGGCCAGAGTGCTTGAATTTTCTTATATCCCTAAGCTGTACTACCATCTGTACTACCCATCTATGTATTTTCTATTAATGACTATTAGAAACTTTGGGTCAAAAAACAGTGTAAGCCAGGCATGGTGGCACATGCCTGTAATCCCACCCTACTCAGGAGTCTGAGGCAGGAGGATCGCTTGACCCAGGAGTTCGAGTCCATCCTGGGCAACATAGCAAGACCCCCATCTCTAATAATAACAATAATAATAATGCGGTAGATAGAAGCATAGGCTCTGAAATGAAACAGCCTTTGTTTTTTCATCTGTGAAATGGAAATTAAAAATAATGGTACCTACTTCATAGGGTGCCTGTGAGAATTAAATCATAATATACAGAAAAAAGTAGTACTCAGTATGTAGTATACATTTAATGTATGTTTTGACATGCCTTTATTACCATTATTTGTCATTACCATTACTTAATTAGAATGTCATGGCTATGTGAATATGATGTCCTGTGTGAATCATTAGTTAGCCCTTCCAACTCTGTCTTTGACTTTTTTTTCTTTTCACTAAAGCCTATGTACTTCTCTTACCTGCAAACTTATAATAGCCGTGTTTTCGACCACTGCTTTCTAAAGTGATGCTATAGAAGTTGGGAGTAAACTTTTAGAAATGATCATATAGTTTGGCAGAATAATTTTATGTTCTAGAATTTAATATTATAGTTTTGTATCTCATGGAAATGAATTAAAATATCTTAATCTGTATCACACAAATATCTTAATCTAAGTAATTGCTGTGCTACTGTTTATTCCTTTTGGAAGAAAGTTGTTAATTTAGTTTTACATTCAGAATTAATACTTGAAAATATAGTCAGTGGTTTGAGTAAATATCACCAAGGGGCAGATGTAAAATAATCTCTTTTTAGTTAATGAAACTGCTTTCTCAGATTACATAATAATTCATAATGGTGTCATCTAAAGTGTGCTTTTGCATGCCAGATATTTTATAGAATTTTAATTTTCAAACAAAACAAATTTTTTTGTAAAGTAAAATGTTTCAAGAAAATTATAAATTATAGTAAAAATGAAAAATTAAAAAAGAAAATAAAAAAGTAAAATATTAGAAATTATAATAAAAATGTCAATAATGAATGAGCCAGTGGCAAAATGTTATCATTACCAACAGCTTGTATGGAAAGAGGAGTAAATCATAAATATATATTTACATGGGGGAAAAGTGTTAGCAAGATTAAATTAAGCCCCATGTAGAGTCCAATTTCTACTTTTAGTCAAAATTTTTAACAGTTGCATGGAACATCAAATTACTTAAATCTAGTCTGTATTATGGTTATATTTGTCACTAAATTTTGCAATTATTTTTAAAACCAGGTTTTCCAAGAGAATATATGTTAATATCTCCTGAGGTGGGAGATGTGCCCTAAGTATGTACACTTGCTGCATTTTGCTAATAGATGTACTTAACAAAATTAGAATTAACAAATAGTACAAAAATATTACTTGCACTAAAATTTGATAATCTCATTCTAAATTACATGATCCTAGTTTTATATAAATTGATGACATTTATCTTGACATGTGAATAAGTCCACATGAAATCTTGAATATTATATAACAGCTTGCTTATTTAATGCTGTTACTTATATATTTAACTGTATTATCTTCTAGATGATTAAAATTTTTTTGTTAGCAAGTTTTAAATCAATTTACTACCTGTATTTTAGGTTAAATAAAATTAAATCCGCAATTAAATGTTCAACATAAGTGATTTTATAAAATAATACATCCTAAAGGTAATTTATATTATGTTTTTCATTAATTTTATGAAAGTTCCTTCTGTTGCACATAGAATGAAGTTTCTCTTACTATAATTTGAATAAATAATTAACATCTTTTTTCTTTTTTTTTGAGAGGGTGTCTTGCTCTGTTGCCTAGGCTGGTGTGCAGTGGTGCAGTCTTGGCTCACTGCAGCTTCTGCCTCCCGGGTTCAAGCAATTATCCTGCCTCAGCCTCCTGAGTAGCTAGGATTATAGACGCCCACCACCACACCTGGCTAATTTTTGTATTTTCAGTAGAAATGGGGTTTCACCACATTGGATAGGCAGGTCTCAAACTCCTGACCTTGAGTGATCTGCCCGCCCGGGCTTCCCAAAGTGCTGGGGTTACACGTGTGAGCCACTGCGCCCAGCCTAATTAACATATTGAGTTGTCTTTTGTTTGCCAATTATTGATTGGTATTGCACTTAAAAAAATTAGGTTCTATAAACCTGTCAATACATACTGACCAATTTGCAAAGTAAAATATTGACTGCATCATTTCCAGCTTTCCAAGGTAATTTTTTAAGAGTCATTTTTGTGGTATTTTTTAGTATAAGCATAAGAATGTCCTGAGATTTCATCACTTGGGGATTATTTTTGTGCAAAAGCATCTAAAATATTTGTGTTACAATTCTATCACTGATCACACATCATGTTGTGAGTTCAAAAAACTCTTAACTTAGAGCAGATTTATATAGAGATTCAATGCTACTACAACATTCTTTTATTATAAAGAGACTAAAATTTGAAGTTTAACAGTTTTAGTAGGCCAGAATAACTGTTTTATTATCACCTTTAAATGTATTGAATCTGTAAACTTTTTACTGTATTTTATACTTTGATATCAATAGAGTACATAATAGGCATCTGTGGGATATGCAATTAATGTCACTTTTGAGGAAAGACCCTCATAACACGCTTGGGCTTCGGCACTGTTAAATTATGAGCTCTTTACAACACTCATGGGATAAATTCCATATCCCCCAAATGCTTATTATATATCTTCCATGTCTATTTTCTATTATCTGGATTAGCAGTTGTTTTACCGTGCAGTTTATTGTAATTTAATTGGGGAGATTCTTGGTTATTGATTACTAATCTGCCAAATTTTTGATATAATTTTAAAATATGTCATAGTATATTGGTTCTAACATATCATAGTATAATTATGTTGAATGCCAAGTTTTTTTTTAACCTATATTTGAAGTATAAACATATTGGTAAAAAAGTAACTCTCAGTCATCAGAAGTCAGTGTAATTATCCACCTAAAAGATTATATCTCTCAACAGTTTAAGAACTTCCTAAACACAGTTAACAATTGAGATATTCCTTTTCAATGAGCTTTATATTATACATTAAACATAATACATGAAATATGAAGGATTAGAAAGTGACGATCCAATGATAGCTTGCTTTCATACACTACTGAATGTTTTCCCAGAATTATTATTTTTCAGAAAGTAGGAGTTTTTCCCCTTCTACATGAAGAATTATCACTGATTAAGAATTATGGGGAAGAATAATTAAATATTTGAAATAATGACTCATAATTTATTATATTTATTATTTCCTGAGGGCTAGGCATTGTGCTAAAGGCTTTATCCTTTTTTGTTTGTTTGTTTTTTGTTTTTTTGTTTTTTGTTTGTTTGAGAGGGGGTCTCGCTCTGTCACTCAGGCTGGAGCGCAGCGGTGTGATCTCAGCTCACTGCAGCCTCCACCTCCCAGGCTCAAGGGATCCTCCCACCTCAGCCTTCCAAGTAGCTGGGACCACAGGCACTTGTCACCATGCCCAGCTAATTTTTTGTATTTTTGGTAAAGACAAGGTTTCACTATGTTGCCCAGGTTGATCTCAAACTCATAAGCTCAGGTGATCTGCCTGCCTTGGCCTCCCAAAGTGCTGAGATTACAGGTGTGAGCCACCACACCTGGCCAAAAGGCTTTATCTTATTTAACCTAATAACACATAGAAATAGGTACTGTTATTATCCCTATTTTGTTGATGAGGAAATGAAGGATTATAAAGCCTTATTTAGATTAAATAGTTACCAAGAAGCTGAGCCAGGCTTTGAACTCTTGAGCTAATATTCACAGTTTAATTTGACTAGGACTATAAGTGTGGTAGAAAGCTGAGGCATCTGAAGGTTTTATGTGTCACATTGGACCATGAGCCAAATTCAGCTTCACCAGATGTCAAAGACCCAGGCTAGGTACAAGGCCCAGAATCAGGAGTCTTGTTAGTACTGATTAGAAACCAGCCTTAAAAGGAAGGAATAGAAAATCAAGGCCCCTGGAGAGCCTAAGGTCCACAGTCATGCCCCAAATCAGGAATAAATGAGCTCCAGATCTTTCACACAGGATGTGCCCCCAGCAAATGTATAGCTAAAACAATAAGCCATAGCCTGAAGGCTTAAATTTCCTTGTCGAAGTCCAATTCTGGCCTTATTTAAGTCAGACTACTGGATAAAAAATTAAGGAAGCTTGGGGATGGGGATCTGCTACTTTAATCTTAAACTTGACCTACAAAAAAAGGGTTAATTGATGAAGTGGGAGAAACAACCTTTACTGACAAAGTGACCATGTATTTTAGCATAGTCAAAGGCCAAGAAGGAAAAGTGCTGAGTTATGCATACACTAGCTTAGGAAGGGTACCATCCACATGCCTTTCTAGATAAAAATATGCTTTTCCCACTGAGAGGCGAACAAAAATCAATAATTCAAGCAAGAGGAAAACAAGTGTAAGAGGACTACTGGAAAGCAATGTAACCAGTAAGATATGATTAAGTCTAAATAACTGAAAGCAATTGTCAAAAATAATCATGTCAATAGCAGTGAAAATAATTTAAATCATTATTTGTATCTTAAGTCTACTTAATTCTAGTGAATAATTTAAAGAGGGAAGGAAGTATGGAAGTTTACATAATTCATCAGTACACATGAAATAAATATATTATTGATGTTTCTAATCACTAAGTAAATGTTTTAAAAAATGCTCATAAAAGATGTTTATGCAATAGGATTGTGACGATTAAATGAAAAAAACATATAGAGTACAATACCTGGCACGTTGTAAGCACTCAATCAGTGTTCATTGTTACTAATTTTTATGTGCTCAGTGCAAAATTCCTGGCTATTAATAAGACTCATAATAAGCAGCAATAAGAAGAATAACAAAAGAAAGTAACAAGATTATTTACAAAGGAAGCATAAAAGATGATGACAAAGCTATCAAACATTAGTTATGGTACTATACATAAATGCTTTAAACTTACCTAGTAAAAGGCAAAAATTATTGACTGGCTTTATAGACAATATCCAACTATATGCTTCTTAGAAGAGGCAGCTAAAATAAATTGATGTAGCTTGGTAAAAGGATTACAGGGACAGCAACTGTAATATCAAGATAATATACTTCAAAGAAAAGCATTGAAAGAAACAGAGAATAGCCTTGTATATTCATAAAACATTCAGTTCTTCATAGACATACAATAGCCTTGAATTTTGGCATGTAAAATCTGTGACAGCAAGGAGTTTGTCTTATTCATTAATATATCTCAAATGCCTCCCTAAACTGAACCTGGCATGTGGTAAACACTCAGCAAATAATTTTTGAGTACATGAGAAGATGGATGAATGGGAAGGAAAGAAAAACAAAGAAGGAAAGATCACAAACCAGTAATATAAGGATCTGATTATTCAAAATATGATATGGTGAAAATTTTGTTGCTATTTTAAGGAACATCAAGTAATAAGAATGAAACAATTACAACTCTAAATAATTAGTAGAAAACATACATGAATAGCCTATCTTCCAATGACGATAGATTTTGTAAGAATATCAGTGAAGACATTCTAGATGGTAAGCTGGAAATTTGACTACTTCAAAATTTCAGTCCGGGGAGGGGGTGGTGGTGCTGCCTGATTCTTGTGTTGTTCTTTGCTCGATTAAACTCTGTTAAATTTAAAAAAAAAATTAGTCCAATAAAATTCAATGTAAATTTTTCCTTATGATTTTTAAATTGGTTTAAAAAATTTAACATACATAAAGAAATAATATGAAGAATAAAATACTAATTTTTATTTTTTATATATAGAGTCCTAAATTTGGTAAGAAATCACTAATCCATTAAGTAGAACAGTAAAATGAAACAACAAATCATAAGGAAAAATTAACAATGGCCAGTACATATAGTGAAAACTTTCAGCTATTCAAACATTTAAAGAAACAGAAATTAGGTGGCTCATACTTATAATCGCAGCGCTTTGAGAGGTCGTGGCGGGAAGATATCTTGAGGCCAGGAGTTTGAGATCAGGCTGGGGGCAAGGTAGTGAGACCCTTGTCTCTACCCAAAAAATAAAAATAAAAAAAGAAAGAAAAAGGAAAGAAAAGAAAGAAAAAATTAGCCAGGTATAGTGGTGCACACCTGTAGTCCCAGAGACCTGGGAGTAGACCCTGTCTCTAAAAAATAAAAAAATTTAAAAAAAGGAAAGAAATATACAAATTAAGTAGCATAATATAATTTTCATTTAGATTGATAAAGATTAGAGAAAATTTTGCTCAATGTTGATATGATCATTTAGGAGGCAATTGGGAGGGTAAGTCAGAAATCTGACCAATTGGATTCTTTGACTCATAATTTCCCTTTTAAGCATATAAACATATTAAGTGCATCAGTAGAATAAAAGTCCATGTATAGATATGTTTATCACAGTGTTTTTTATGACATGAAATGAGAAATAATACATTTCCAATAATAAGGTAAATAAAAATAGGGGAAATGTTATGCCAAGAACATGGAAAAAGAAAAGTAAAATAAAAGTAGAAGGCAGGAAATAATAAATATGAGTTAAAACTAATATAATTGAAAACAATAACAGAAAATAAATGAAATGAGTTGTTTCTTTGAAAAGGTCAATTAAATTGACAGACACTAGCAAGACTAACAAGAAAAGGGAGAAAGGAAATGAATATGGCTATAAAAGGGCATGGAAAGGATCTTTATGGTAATGGAACATATCATGGTAGTGACATTGGACTATAGTTTTGCAGGATGTTACCATTGGGGAAAACTACTGGGTACTGAGGAGCTCTTTGTATTATTTCTTACAACTGTATGTGAAGGTACAATTATCTCAAAATAAATAGTTTAATTAAAATAATGTCAGAGCCTTGCGCAGTGGCTCATGCCTGTAATTCCAGCACTTTGGCAGGCTGAGGCGGGCAGATCACTTGAGGCCAAGAGTTCAAGACAAGTCTGGCCAACATGCTGAAACCCCATCTCTACTAAACATACAAAACTTAGTCATGTGAGGTGGCACATGCCTGTAATCTCAACTACTTGGGAGGCTGAGGCACGAGAACCTCTTAAACCCAGGAGGTGGAGGTTGAAGTGTGCCAAGATGGTGCCACTGTACTCCAGCCTGGACGACAGAGTGAGACTCAGAAAAAAAAAAGTCAGTCTACGTGTCTTACATCTTTTGCCCTTTTTGAATAAATTGGGGTTATGTTCTTAGTATTAAGTTTTGACAGTTCTTTATTCTGGATACAAGTCCATTGTCACATTTGAGATTTGCATTTGCAAATTGTCCCCCAATCTGAAACTTGTCATTTCATTTCTCATGTCTTTCATAGAGCAAACACTTAATTTTGTTGAAACCTAATTTATCAACTTTTTCTTTTATGGAGATTGTTTTTTGTGTCACATATAAGAACTCTGCCCAATCCAAGTCATACACATTATGTTTTGTGTTTCATAGCTTTATATATTATATTTAGGTCTATGATTTATTTTGGCTTAATTTTTATGTAAGGTAAAAGGTATTGGTCAACTTTTTTTCTTTTTTAAATATGAATATCCAATTATTTCAGAACCATTTGTGGAAAGACTACCCTTTCTCCATTGAATTGCCTTTACACTTTTGTTGAAGATCAGTTAGTTTTGTCTGGCTACAAGTTTATCAATAAAATTGATCTTTTCAAAGAACCAGTTTTAGGTTTGATTAATTTTATCTCCCTTTCTCTTTTTCTTTCTTTCTGTTTTTAGTGTCATTAGTTGCAGCTCTTATCCTTTTACTTACGTTGGGTTTATTTTCCTCTTCTCTTTCAAGTTGTTGAAGGTAGGAGGTCAGATTATTGACTTCAGACCTTTCTTCTTTTTAAGTATGTTTTTATTGCTATAAGTTACTTCCTAAGCACTGGTTTAGTTGCATTCCTAAAATTTGGGTTGCTATATTTTTATTTTTCTTCAGCTCAAGATATTTTAAATTTTTCTTTAAGGCTTCCTTTTTGTACCATGGGTTATTTGTATTGCTTAATTTCCAAATATTGGGGAATTATTCTGATATCTTTTAAAAATTTATTAAATTCCATTATGATCTAAAAACATGATTTTGTATGATTTTTAAGCCTGTTTTTAGCCCTAAATATAGTAGAGCTTGGTGAATATTTCTTGTGCACGTGAAATGATTGTTTATTCTACTATTGTTGAATGGAATGTTCTATAAATGTCAGGTCAAATTGGTTGATTATGTCGGTTAGGTCTTCCATATTTTTGCTGTTTTTCTGTCTGCTTGTTCTGTCTCCAGCTATAATTATAAATTTTTAAATTTCTGAATCTAAATCTACTTTAAAATGACCAGACATGTGGGATTAATAATGAAACATCCAGTATTCTTACCCAATGCAAATGGCACAGTTGAAAAAAAAAATTAGGCAACTCAGCTTTTGCTTTCGTGTTTTTGTTTACTGGTACTTTTCACACACAGGAAATAGCATTCCAGTCACGTAAATAGTTACATAGAGACTTGATTGTGAAACTTTTAAATATAATGGACATATGAGGTTTGAGAAACCAGTGATTTCCAATATGGTCTTGATATACTGTAGCTAAAGGACTATTACATATATATTTGGAAATGTAATTTTAAACATAGACCAGGATGTCTCTTTTTGTTCCTTCCAAAAATCCTGGCCACAGTTTGAAATTTCTTTCAATTAGATGGCTTCTTTCACTGGTGTTTTGGAACCTAGTAAATATATGGGACTAATGAAAACAACAACAAAAAAATGATGTCATATTTATTCAACATATTTGAGTAGTTTTAATACTTCCAAAGTATTTACCTTCTAATGAGAAGTATTTACAATGAGTTTTTAAATACTTCCAAAATATATAACATAGAAGAAATTTGAATCATAGTTTTAACTCTGCAACTAAGACTTTATTTTTAAATTTGTATTTATTAGAACAGTTTATTGAAGATTACTATGCATATTTCTAAATTTTTGTAAATATGTCACTAAATTCATAGTTTTAAAAATGTATATTTCTAAATAAGAATTGAGGCGATTGAAACAAAATATGCTAGATACCTGAGAAATACTGATGCGCTGAAAACTGATAGGCCAAAATAGTTCATGATAGAACATACGTTCACCTCAGCTATATTTGCCATTCTAGGTATATATATATAAAAAGATAGTAAATATCCTTTCTTTTGGTTGTATATCTTAAACAACACAACCCTTTGCCAATCCCGGTCTTAAAGTCACTAACCAGACTTGATCAACTTCAGGTTATATGAACATTCTCTAAGGAAAGCCTGATAAAACTGTGACTTTACAGTGGTTGTGGTTCTTTGAACATAAGTATACAGGAAAAACGAATATTTAATATTACCCCAAAACTTTATAATTACAAAATACCATCTAACAAGGGTCAGGAAAAATAAAACTTTCCCAGAAATATATTTAGTCAGAGTTGTTTTTAAATCACAGTAAAACAAAGGAATGCCTTCTTTAAACTATGTGGTTTAGTAACAGTGATAATACTTTAAAACTGACATTGCCTTCCAGTCTGTTGGCAGAATACATTTAGATTGGAAGGAAAGTAATTTCTACCCTCCAATCAAAACTATAGGTTCTAAAGCTTGAAGGAGAATTTTTCAGGACTTACTAAGAAATAATAGTTAAATGTGGGTAAAACATCCTAGAATTAAGTTAATCTTTAATATTCAGATTTCTCTCCTTCCTTTCTTATCCTTGGATTTTTTATTTCATGGGTCTCTGTTTTTCCATTCTCCAACTCTTTGAATAACCAAGTAACCTAGAGGCAAATTGAATATCTAGAGCTAATTGCTCTAATAAGCTCTTTTCTATTGCCATATGGTAATTTATGTATGATATCATATTCCATTATTAAGTATACTTGGTAATTAAGCTAACCTGTATCACTTATACTAGTGATTACATTGTGTGTCTTTGATAGGTTGTGACCAGACTTAAGTTTCTACCCTTATTTTTTGACCTTGAGAGACTGCTTAATATGTGTAAAACCTTTTATGGGAACAAAGAGGGCTTCAAATGTGCCTGTAAAAGCAAGTTTTCTAGATAAGTGTCTCCTGACTAGCTTTTAAGATGTTTGAGATCACCAGTATGCATCTTGTATGACAATTCTAAGATATTTTTCTGGCTTTTGTAAAGTTACTTTAAGGACAGAGTTTTACCGGTATAATTTTATCTGACCCATAATACCAAGATGGAATCCTGTCTTCTCACTATTACTTCTTTTCTGACCTAAATATAAGAAAAATGATGGAGCTTGCTTAGTGAAGAGAACCTTTCATAATGTCATAAGATGCTTTGACAAAGGCTGCTGAATCAATTAAGAAAAATTGTCATTTATTACACTCTATTATAAAGGATAAAAGATAAAAATTCTTCAACCAACAAACCCTAAGAAAAGCTTTCTACACTAATTGGAGATACAGATGAAATGCTGGTGGAACGTGTTGCTTTTTGCTTTTTATTTTTGCTTTTGACTACTTTTGGTTCTTTATGTGTTTCTTTATCCCCTCAAATTTCTTATTTTTATAGTTTTAAATAGATTTGTAACAGAATTTAAATGCAGAAAAAGAAATATTATTTGTTATAATAATATACTAAGTTAGGCATGTATATGTATTTTATTTCTAAAAATTTCTTTTATTAAAATTTGCTTTCTCTAATGCTTTTATTGTCATTTTACACGAATTATTGTTAGATATTTTTCAATGATTTTTTATAGATTTTTTTATACCAGTGTACCATCTCCAAAGGTTCTTATTATGCCTTAAATTGTAAATGGTATGTAGGGTTTAAAATATCACAATTTTAAAAATATTCGAATTTTTAAATTAAAATTAAAGATTGTACTACATGGAATTTGTTAGAGAAAATATACCTTTTAAAACATTTTAATTTAGAATTTGTAATCATTTTAATAGATCTAAGCTCTAAGAGGCATCAGAAACAATAACAAAATGAGTGGGACTGAGATAAAAAAGAATGAGTTGTAAGCTGAGAGATTGCACCTATGCTCAGTAGATTCAGGTTTTATTAAAGAGAACCTCTGACCTAATTATGTCAATGGGAGGGACCTAAACAATTAAAAATAGTGCTATTAAGGGCAGTGGGCCAGGCACAATGGCTCACGCCTGTAATCCCAGCACTTTGGGAGGCCGAGGTGGGAGGATCACCTGAGGTCGGGAGTTCAAGACCAGCCTGACCAACGTGGAGGAACCCTGTCTCCACTAAAAATACAAAAAATTACCCAGGCCTGGTGGCACATGCCTGTAATACCAGCTACTCAGGAGGCTGAGGCAGGAGAATCACTTGAACCCAGGAGGCAGAGGTTGTGGTGAGCCGAGATCATGCCATTGCACTCCAGCCTGGGCAACAGGTGAAACTCCTTCTCAAAAACAAAAACAAACAAACAAAAAAAACAGTGAACATTGTGGACACTATCAGAATTTAGCCAAGGCAGTGACACTGGAGAGAACCAGAGATCTAGTTTCTCTAGCTCACCAGTTTCCAAGCATGAAGATGATAAATTTCCCCAACTGGAGTGAGTTGTGGGGGGAGGTACAGAACTACATATATATTTTAATGGATAGAATTTTATCCTGTTGTTGCTTGGTATATATTACAAGTTTAGTTTATTTGAACTATCAGTTTATAATTAATAGGATTTTATTTTCTGTAAAACAAGAAATATGCAGAGAAATGTAATATTTAGAAAGTATCTTTTCTATACCTGTTCTTTCAGTTGCTGAACTCTTCATTCATTGCAACCAAGAATCTGATCTTGTCTCCTATTCAATGGAAAGCAACAGAAAAGCTAAAGTCAGATCAAGAGTACTGACTTTATAGGGTTTCCATGTGGAGTTATTTGCAAAGCACTTAAAACAGTGCCTGTTGCATAGGAAATATTTCTTACATATTTATTAAGTACGTCTAAGTAATAATATGATGAATAATGTCACTTTCTCAAACTGAAAATTGAGAAGAGATTTTTTTTTGTAGCGAAGTCAGTCCCCATATAACAAATGCCTTTTGCTCTGGCTTCAGCCATCTATAAGTAACTCCCTTTTCTCTACCTCGATCACCTCTAGGCAGGAAGGCCTCTGCCGGTTGGTATTTATGACAACAGTGCCAAATCCTATCATTATTTTTTTCATTTTTGACTTTTCACTCCCACTCTTTTGACTTTTCACTCCCACTCTTTTGTGGAAAATGCAGTTTTAAAACAATAGTGAAGGTGATTAGTTATCTAATTATCCTTTTCAGTGGATTGTATTGCTGATGGCAGAAAGGAAGCACCTCCTTTCTTTGCATTGCTGCCCAGATTGGTCAGACAGGCTTTGTCCTGACTCCCCTCCACCACTTTGGCTTTCTGCCTGTGCAGTCTTTTATTCTTTTTCACCCTTCCTTCTTGTATCCTTCTCTTCACTTGGCCCTTAACTGCATCCGCACTTCTGACCAGTGCTTTCTGCTGGTGGTAAGACATAATGCAGGAAGGGAGGCAAAATAAAACATGGGAAGAGTTTTTTTAAGTTTGGTAGCCATGCATTTAAATCATTTATTAGGAATGTATATAGTGTCACTATTTTTTTATCACGAAACAGTGATTATCTCCCCACAACCCCCACTTTTAAAAACTATTTAAAGATCTCTGAAGAAAGAAGGTTTGACTGATTCTCCTGTACCAAATCTATAGTCATAGGTCATTTTGCCTCCCAAGGTCTGCATTCTAGAAGAAAGTCCCAAGAGAATGGGAGACTAGCTCACCATACCCAGGATCTGCATTTCAGAACCAAAGGGTGTGTTTCCATAGCTACCTGACTGATCCCAGCCATTTTCTGACCCACATATGATTGGCCTCTTTGCCTCTGATTGCTGCTCACTCTGTTCTAGTTGGTCAGAAGTTTGGCTCTTCACCTAGATGTTCTTAGATTTCTAAGTTTTCACAATAATAGAAATTTAAGCTGCTGTATCTTTTAAAAATTTCTTCAGTTTATGCTTTTTATCCGAATTCATTAATTTTATTATAATTTTTTCCAGTTTAATGGTTCTTTAAAAATAGAACTGTTCAGGTCACTATTGAGTAAGCAGATATTTAGTAAGCAGCTACTAATATCAAGCATTATGCTTTGTTTTAGTATCACTTGGGTATTTAGAAAGTATAAATTAGAGCAGGGAACATTCTTCTTAGAAGGCCAGATAAGACCCAGTAGAAAGAACTTGGGGGGCATGTTTTGAAGCAGCAAGCCTGAAAGATTCTCTATCAAAAGGAGTTTGCAAAATAGATGGTTTAGGATTAGGTGAGCATGCTTTCACCCTGATATTTCAGCAAAAGCTCAATAGTCCCCAGCCATCAGAAATTTTATGAATGGGTGTTTTTATTATGAATGGGAGATTGGACTAGATGGCACTTAAAAGTCCCTTGCAATTTTAAAGTTACACACCTTTGAAAATAACACAATGACTAGCTTTATTCCCATTAAAAAACCAAACCAAAAATTTTAACCAACAATGATCACTTTTTTTAAAACCAGCATATTGGTGCTTTTAATATTAAAAATGATTATGGTTTTTCTAAAGCATGGTCATTGTAACAAGTTACACATTTATTTTAATTTACCATTATTCCTCAAAATACTTCTGGAATTTTCTATCTGGAATTGGCTTCATTACTAGAATAGGAGCCACATTAGAAACCTGTTTTATAGCTATAAAATCAAACAAAGAACATTTTGACCTCAGAAAGTATTGCATAACCTTATTGCTCACATTGTTCATTCACCACATTTGGCTCTAATTAGAATTGTTAGTTACTTGCATGAGTAAAACCCTCAAAACACAGTACTCAGCCTCTATGGGAAATAAAAACCAAAAAAAACCGCTACCATGGGATCTGAATGATTCATTTCATGTATAAATTTTGGTATATTTAAAAAAATTTATTACTTTCTTGTCACACATTCTATATGTTTTATGAAAATGGCTGTGATGAAAATTGATGTTAAATGTCATACAGCAAAACCAAAACAATATACTTGATATTTCTTGATGATGATGATTGTGTTCTTCAATATTACTTTAGAGTAAAACTTGTAGATTACCTAAAGAGGAAATCCAGGCTGAGATGGCTGTCCTTTCCTACAAGATACTAATTCGCCCAGTGACATACTTGAATGAATTTTCTGAGTTTTGTTTTCTACTTGGAACTATTTTAATTGGCCACAGCCTCCCGAGAGTTGGTGTTCATTCTTAAAAACAATTGGGAACATACAGGAGTCTTGAGAGTGCCATAAATAGAACAATACATTTGAAGGACCTTGGAAACTGATAGGGTAGCACCCTGGGCTACTATAGCAGGCATAAAAATAGCTAAGCCAATAAACTGCCATACCTTTTTTTGAACATAAGTTGGAAGTTAGAGGATCTGGGAGACAATTTGCTAGAGTTCTATAAAAACCTTGGCTTATTATAAGAAAACAACGAAAGGGAAATGATAAAGGGAGTGAAATGATCCCATCCTTTGGATTGCAAACTACAGTCCAGTTGGCCAGATTTGGATTTTCAGCTATTGCCCAGCTGGTGAATAGTTCAAAACTATTTTAGGTCATATGATCCCATTGTAGCCAATTGGGTGGTTTGGCAGACAACAACAAATGTCTATTCTCACAAATTGTATGCATACTGAATTTGTCTGTGTGCATTCTCTGCTTGCCTATATTGATGAAAACACATACATATGGATGGATAAATTGTGTGTATAAGTTCATACCTGTATATTTATACACGGTAATTATGCACTTTGACTTCTTCTAGGAAACAAAATGATAGGAATAATCTAGTTAAATCAGTTTCTCTGGGGTTTTTTTTTTTTTTACTCCTTTTTTCATATTTCCTCTAGTTGTAAAAATTACAGTGATTACACATCATAAAGCCTATCTGTAATAAAACACATCAGCTGGCCAAGGTTTTCATCGCTCACTCAATAATCCATTAATACAGCAACGCTGCCCAGGCATCTTTATAATACCAACTCGGAGGTAATTTTAAACAGCTAGACCAGCTGGTATTTAACAGCAGCTGCTGGAGACGCCACAAATATACTCAATAGCTGACATCTTTATTTGCAGTTTTTCAAGGGGAGAAGAGATTCTCCTGTGGTTACTTATATTAAGCATTTAAAAGAAGGTGTAAAGTATACAGGGGTTTATACCTAAATGAGAAGAGGAAAGGGATTAATGATAAGACAAAAGTCATAAATTCTATCAGAAGGAGAGGTTTGTAAATGAAGAAACTCCTCAAATGGGTAAGAATGCATTGGCCTTGGGTGAACATCAGACCTTTTTTCCAGTTACATTTACACTAATCTTTGATATCGCTAGCAGTAAACATGTAGTTGGCTGTGTAGCTTTCTTATATCCTTTTGTATTAGATTTGTAGTATCCTTTACTACATAAGGCTGTGAAAAATATTTGAGTCTGTGAAAGAGTAATGTGCTCATGTATATGTAGTCTGTCTGAACCACTACATACCGTGTCTTTTTTTATGTACATATTTTGTTAATGTTCAATTTTGTTATTTTAGATGAAAAATCATCAGTATGTACTGTCTGATAGAAAACGTGGAATGCTATTTTGCATTGGTGTATATGAGCATATGTGAGGGAAACAAGCATAGGCAACATGAAGTTAACAGTCACAAACCCATTATAAATAAAAATTTAATTACTCTTGGGGGAGCTTGGCTTACAAAGCTCAGAAATCCATAATGGAGCTTGCTGCTAATAAATGCCTGATCTGTTTGTTAAACTCCACTGTTTCCATTCCTCTTCTCATCTTCTTATATGAAGTACTCTGACATCTCCACTGATTAGAAATTATTAAGCAGAGCTGACTTTCTGATTTGTAAAATGTTTTTTCTCTTTGGATGAGAATCTTAACCTTTTGGCTTAATAAGAAAAACAAAAATTAGAGTAAAGAAGGAAAAGATAATAAGAAAAGCAAGGTTTTTCAAGATAGTTACTTAGTCTATATTTATAGATGATGGCTTCGCATTCACATAGTTATGCATTGAAATATAATAGTGATGTAATTGTCTGATATTTATGCAAACTGAAGTTAGGTAATTTACAATTTCAGTAGATAATTTCTTGTGTCATTTTCCCTAATACAGATTTCAAAATTAAATATAAAAAGTGTATTATAAAGCAGTAAATTACTAAAAAGTAAACCAATGGACTTATGGACCTTATACTCTTGCTGTAGAAATAGGTTTACTATTTCTGACTCTTGTAGAGCAATTATAACCTTTCTTATGTTAATAGTTTTCGCTGGGAAATGAAGCATTACAAACCCCTAAAAGAGTAAAATGTGTTATTGTTTAAGTGTACTTCTAAATCAAATTATCTCAAGTTAACCAAATTCATTGTAATACCAAGTCTCTTGCAGGTAACTTCATTTATCAGTGCCACGGATTTTCTTTTCCCAGAGCCAAATAATGATATGTCTGTGTTGGACTATGATTGAATACTCAAAATTAAAACACAGTGACAGAATGGATTACTGAGATAGCAATTTCAATTCAAAAATTACTTAGCAAGCATTTCTTTTTTTTCTTTTACTGTTTGTAGTGAAAACAGTGTGTTTAAGTTTGTTTAGTGTGTTTGACAACAGACAGTTTGATATATTGCTGGGCACAGCGGTAGGTTGGACTTGAGTGGTATTAGCTCTCAGTGTTTTGATTAATGGTAATTGTTTCGATGAAAAGGCATGTTTTACGTACAACTCATATTTCTGGAAAACAGGAGTCAACTTGCAAGATCCATAATTACTATTCTGAGTTAGCATATAAAAGGGCAAGGAGAACCTGTTGGAGTGCACAGTAGGTTTTTTTTTTTTTTTGCCTTTTGCTTTGTATTGTAGTTAGAGATGGTTCTTTATGTCAGAATATAAATCTTCTGTTATTTGTCTTCTGTTCAATATTTGAAGTTGATTTATGACACATTTCTGCATCCCATTATTTAGTTTGAATCCTGTACCAAGGTAAAATTTCACCAGTCTCTACAGTCAACTCTATAAAAGGAACCCAAAACAAATCTAGTGTGGGATAGAGTAAAGAACATTTTTTAAAAATTTATTTCTCTTCTTTTATTTTAAAAAATAATGTAGAAGGCAATTAGAAGGTTTATTTTAACACTTAGAGATTTCTGTTGCCTTTTAAAGTAAAACATTTGACATATCATTAATGTATGCAACCTAGGAAAAATAAAAGGTATTTTTTATTTGCAGAAAATAAAAATGTATTTAAAGACTAAGTTTCTCTCAGCTTAGAAACTGTCAGAATAATGCCCCGATAACATCTTTTATTGTAATACGTAGACCTACGTGAAATAGATGTATGTATACATATTTATACAAAGTGCATAATGCTCTGCATTAATCAGTAGGAATTGGCTTTAAATGAGTGTCCTTACATTTAGCATCAAGAAAGAATTTTTTCTTTTAGATTATCTGGGTTCATGGGGGTGGCTGCTTCTCTGTATGTCTTAGGGTTTTGTGTGTGTGTGTGGTTTTTTTTTTTTTTTTGACATGTTTCTCTTTAGGTTAGGTGAAACATTAGATGAAACGTTGTTTGAGGTTTTTTTGGGGGAAAAAAAAAACGGATTCAGAAAAGGGTAGGAGAAAATGCCCTTACCATATTTAGCCAACTTTGTTTTAAGATGATGAGAAATTTTGTAGGTAGGAGGTAGTGCTAGGGAATCTTTTTTTTTTCCTTTCTTTTCTCTTGTTTTTTCTCCCTACTAAAGAAAAGAAGTAGGTAATGTAATAAAATGTAATCCGAATATTCTTTTTTTTAAATTATACTTTAAGTTGTGGGATAAATGTGCAGAACCTGCAGGTTTGTTACATAGGTATACATGTGCCATGGTGGTTTGCTGCACCCATCAACCATCATCTATATTAGGTATTTCTCCTAATGCTATCCCTCCCCTTGCTCCCCACCCCCTGAAAGACCTTGGTGTATGATGTTCCCCTCCCTGTGCCCATATATTCTCATTGTTCAACTCCCACTTATGAGTGAGAACATGCGGTGTTTGGTTTTCTGTTCCTGTGTTAGTTTGCTGAGAATGATGGTTTCCAGCCTCATCCATGTCGCTGAAAAGGACATGAACTCATTCTTTTTTATGGCTGCATAGTATTCCGTGGTGTATATGTGCCACATTTCCTTATCCAGTCTAACATTGAAAGGCATTTGGGTTGGTTCCAAGTCTTTGCTATTGTGAACAGTGCTGCAGTAAACACACATGTGCATGTGTCTTTATAGTAGAATGATTTATAATCCTTTGGGTATATACCCAGTAATGGGATTGCTGAGTCAAATGCATGAACAGCAACCAGTTTGTGAAACCAAGGTTGAAATCAGTATTTGTACTACAAGTCTCCCTACTTTTATTTAAAGAAGCATAGAAATTTTGACTCTATTGAATAAATATTTACCCATGAAACTTAGTGTGATATTTTAAAATAATATTCCTTCCTAATTATAGCAGGATTTTAGGTTTATGTGAATATTAGAGCTTTGGCTTGAATATTAGAATGCATGTCTTGTATAACTTATATATAAGCCATCTTCTATAGTATTTGGGGATTGGGGATTGAGCAATTTGTGAAGCAGGAGCTTGTGGTGTTACTGCATGATTGTATCTGAAAGTGAAGGATTCTGTTGTATAGCAGCCTGAATTGAAATGCTGTTTGTCAGGGTGTTTATTCCAAGCAAAATTAAAATTAATAAATGGTTGTCTAATGCACAACTAAGCCTTTGACACAAAAATAAATATAGTTTAAGAAATTTCCTCATAGTTAGCTGTGTGCCACTGTGGCATCTTTTATTGAAAGGAACTTTATTTAAGTAGCATAAACTTGTTGGATGGGCTTTAATTAAATGATGATTTGTTAATGCAAATGTGTCGCAAATGACTGGTAGTACATCTGTCTCTTCATCCATAGGCCATTACTGAGCAACGTTAGCACATGATTGTAAAAAAGGAGAAATCATTACATGCAGGTAGTACACATTCAATCAATTCTGAGCTTATGTCTCTGGTGAAATAAAAAAGTATATAATGTAAATGATATTTAATCTGAATAACAAAAAAGCAGCTCTTTGACTCTGGCTCAAGCTGTTAGGTGAGGTGACTGCTGTTTGGGATTGATGTTTATTGGTGGCCCAGTGGGGAAAGGCTATCACTTTTATTCTTTGTCATTCCTCCCATGCGTTTCTCTAACCCACATCATATTTTAAGTTCTGTTTTCCTTTTTTTTCTTATCTATTTTTTTCTTTTCATTATTTCTTTCTTTTGGGGAGTAGTTTGTGGGATAGTGGTAAAAAATGGGTGCTGATGACCACCAGTGTGAGCATGCTAAGCAAGCAATGACAATTAATACAACAACAACAAAAGTTTTACGATTAGCTTCAGCTCCGTAAGTGTCTAATGAGCCATTTGTCAGTCTTTTGGTGAAATAAACTACTCTATCTTAATTCTCCACTCTTGCAGTAAATAAATAAAAGTTATGAAACACCCGGGCAACAATAAAATATAATTTATTTCATAGGGCATGACAGAACTCTTTATATATCTAAAATGAACATGTTATTTACAAATGACTTGTGATACTCATATAAACCATGGATCTGTGTGTTAACTGCTTTCATTAGGAAGATATGCATTTTTTTCCTTATTGTTTAATCATTTAAATGTATCATTACTCCTAAAGGCATGTGAGTTAAAGTGACTCCTCTTGGTGCGATTAACTCATAAGGCTAAGAAGAACCTCAGAAATGAGCTCTTCTGCAGCTGAAGACATTAAGAATTTAATGGAAAGGACAAAACAATAATTTTCATTTGGGAACCTCTCAGCTCTCTGCTGATTATCTTCCTGCCCTTATTTATTTTTAGGAACCCCGACCTCTAAAAAGTTTTTAAGCATTGCTATACATCAGTCAAACAGAACAATGTTGTAAGCTTCTTGTACTTGTATTTCGTACTAGGTAGAAAGTTACAATCACCATACTGATTTAAAATGCATGGGAAATGAGAAGTATCACTCAAATGAAAGCCCAGATATTTAAAAAGTAGTAATTAGTTATTTTAAACAGAAAAATCATACACACAACTGTTTTTCAGAATAATGTATACCAGTGATTCTCAAGTGTCATCCCAGAACCAGCAGCACCAGCCATCACCTGAGAGCTTGTCAGAAATTTAGACTCTTCAGTCCCACCCACCTACTTAACCAGAAAGTGTTAGAGGCAACTAAGAATCTATGTTTTAACATGCCCTGAAAGTGATTCTGATGTACAGTAAAGTTTGTGAACCACTGATATATACTGATAGACTAATTGAAGCAAAAATAAAACATTGTGGGACATTTATTAATTCCTCATGTATGTATAGAATCCCAAAGAAAGCAAGTGGATTTCTTTCAGTTTTGGATAATTTCCATCAGATGCCATTAATCTCATATTCAACTCCACCTATTTGAGTTTCTGCTACTTTTCCCCCATTTCTTTTTCTCAGTTTTAATACACCTTTTTCTCTACCCATTTTGCAAGATAATGATAGAATTTGTAGTTAAATTCCATGTTACTCAGCCTGTGATTGTCTATTCCTAATAACCAAATATCTCAGTCTAGAATTTAGAGATTCTAGTGTTTGGTGGTATTTTGTTTCAGTTTCAATTTCAAATTTATTTCAAAGCTATTCATAAAAAATACACTTAGAATGAAGAGAACAGGTTTCTTTTGGTGCCATCCAGGTGAATCTTTGATGAAGTAGGCAGGTATCTCTGGTAGGAATGGGTCATATACTCCACAACGGCTAATAAAGGATTATTAGAATTTAGTGCGTTTTGCCTGCAGCCTTTATGATTAACTACTGTGGCCAGTAGATTGACCCCATGAATGAAATTGAGTCTAAAGTGGAAAGTGGCAAGAGAAATCAGAAAAAAAGACAGCCAAGAAGAATTGTATGAGAGGTAAATTAAAGCCAGTGATAATTATAGCCAGTTTTGTTTAAAAGGCATTTCTTCATCCCTTACTACTCAGAGTGTAGTGCAAGGACCAGCAACACTGCATCACCTGCAAACTTGGTGGAAATGCAGAACCCCAGGTCCCATATCAGGGTAGCCCACTGACAATTCGCATTTTACCAAGATGCCCAGGAGATTTGCATATACACTAAAAATGGAGAATCGCTTGCTTAATATATTAGCAGGCAGTGGATTTGGTCAAAGATTGATAGTGAAGGCATATATTAAAGCAATGTTGTACTTTTACATGAAGAATTCCATGGGGCTGTGATAGTTTCAAGGTGATTTTCAGCAAATACACAATGCTATTGCAATTATAGGAGAAATTATTTGTCCAGTTTAACTTATTTTGGAATAAATTAATTATGGAACTATTAAATGTGATGAATGATCTTTAAATTTTACCTGTCTCTTCCCAAGAATTTAAAGTCCAAGATGATATTGTAAGTATGAGGTGGGGGGGCTCCATCTAATGGATGACTTTTTATTGTTGTAGAGACAGGGTCTCGCTCTGTCACCTAGGCTGGAGTGCAGTGATGTGATCGTAGCTCACTGCAGCCTCCAGCTCCTGGACTCAAGGGATCCTCCCACGTCAGCTTCCCAAGTAGCAAGAATTACAGGGATGTGTCTCCACACCTGACTAATTTTTTTGTTGTTGTTTTTTAGAGATGAGGTCTTGCTGTGTTGCCCAGGCTGATCTCAAGCCCTTGGGCTCAAGTGATTCTCCCACCTAAGTGTTAGGATTACAGACATGAGCCTCTACTCTTGTCCCAAGGGATAATTTAGATTTAAATCTAAACTCAAAAAATTCCGAGCTCAGACTTTCTTTGATTTTTTTTTTAAGTGATAGAAAGTGTAGGGATTTTTATATTTTTACAACTCAGTTGCTTCATCTCAGGAAATTAAGAAAGTGAGGCATGTTTATTATTACTCTTCCCTCCTGCTATGTCAGAAAAAAAATTTAGGCTTATGATTTTAGGTAATTTGTCAATAATTTTTTTCAATTTAATTTGTACCTGAGAAAAATTGCTATAGTTAGTTCTCAATTATCTATATTGAGAGGAAACAAGAACAGTTTTAAAGGTGACTACTGAAATAAGTGACTGTGTCATGAGGAGCATTTCAAAAGACTAGATTATTTTGAATTAAGACAGACTAAACCAAATTTACTTAAATATATATAGTCATTAAACAAGCGGTTTCAGGTGCTTGATATCAGATGCCCTCATAGCATCACTATGAGTTAGACAAAAACGAATACTGTTCCCTGAGACATCAAGAAGCTGAGTAACATATCCAATTCACATAGTTGATACTTGAAGGATCTACATCCAAAACCTTATCTTCTGACTCCTGGGCCAAGTACCACCCTCTTGAAAAGCAATCTGTGTAAACCAAAGAAACAAAACTTTAGGTTGTAAAACATACATGTAAAAGTATATAATTTAAATAAAGGTAAATTTTAATTGGTGTTGAATTACATACAATGTCAGCTAACACAGTAATTGGCAAGCCATTCTGTAGAACACAATAGAAAGTCCATAGATTCAAGTATATTATACAAATTAGTTTATACTAATAGTGAACACCTATTGAATCTGGTCTCCATGCTTATGTGTGTGTTAATATTATAAAGGTGACTTCAAATTTGTATAGAAGGATAGAATATTCAGTAAATAGTGTTGACATAATTTATTATCTATTTGGGACAATGGATAATAAATCTGTTATGCGTACCCCACTCCATATGCTGAAATTAATTCCATATAATGTAAGAATTAAACGTGAAAGGAAACTGCTTTAAAAAGCTAGGTAAAATGTAGCTATATATTAATGTATTCTTGGGTAGGGCTGGGCCTTTCTATGTATGATTTCAATGCAAGAAACCCATTAAGGAGATGTTGATGGGTTTTACTGAATAAAAATGTTAAATATATCATGGGAAACCATTATCAATTGAAGGACAGTACATTAGGAAAAATGTTTACAAGTATATGGCAAAGCATTAATATCCTTAATATATTAAAATTTCTTACAAATAAATAGGAAAAGGATTAGTAACTGAATAGAAAAATGGGCAGGTGGTACAGACAGTTTTAGATGTATGTGTATGTATATGCCCATAAGCATTTGAAAAAAAATTAACTTTGTAATCAAAACCATGCTAATTAAAGCAAGGGTATGTCATATTTGCTTATTAGGTTAGCAAAGGTGAAGCCAAAATAATTCAGTGTACCCCATATCTGGAAGGTTTCATGGAAAGGATCAATTTCACAGTTTGTTTCAAAATTCATAAAGCTATGTATAAACTTTACCATCCAATTGTATTATGGGGATTTATTAAAACCATATAATTAATGATCTACAGAGTTTTTGCTTTAAAGATTTTTTGGCAATAGTATTATACCGAAAAATTCTTTTATTATTATTATTATTATACTTTAAGTTTTAGGGTACATGTGCACAATGTGCAGGTTAGTTACATATGTATACATGTGCCATGCTGGTGTGCTGCACCCATTAACTCGTCATTTAGCATTAGGTATATCTCCTAATGCTATCCCTCCCCACTCTCCCCACCCCACAACAGTCCCCAGAGTGTGATGTTTCCCTTCCTGTGTCCATGTGTTCTCATTGTTCAATTCCATCTATGAGTGAGAATATGGGGTGTTTGGTATTTTGTCCTTGCGATAGTTTACTGAGAATGATGATTTCCAATTTCATCCCTGTCCCTACGAAGGACATGAACTCATCATTTTTTATGGCTGCATAGTATTCCATGGTGTATATGTGCCACATTTTCTTAATCCAGTCTATCATTGTTGGACGTTTGGGTTGGTTCCAAGTCTTTGCTATTGTGAATAGTGCCGCAATAAACATACGTGTGCATGTGTCTTTATAGCAGCATGATTTATAATCTTTTGGGTATATACCCAGTAATGGGATGGCTGGCTCAAATGGTATTTCTAGTTCTAGATCCCTGAGGAATCGCCACACTGACTTCCACAATGGTTGAACTAGTTTACCGTCCCACCAACAGTGTAAAAGTGTTCCTATTTCTCCACATCCTCTCCAGCACCTGTTGTTTCCTGACTTTTTAATGATTGCCATTCTAACTGGTGTGAAATGGTATCTCATTGTGGTTTTAATTTGCATTTCTCTGATGGCCAGTGATGATGAGCATTTTTTCATGTGTCTTTTGGCTGCATAAATGTCTTCTTTTGGAAAGTGTCTGTTCATATCCTTTGCCCACTTTTTGATGGGGTTGTTTGTTTTTTTCTTGTAAATTTGTTTGAGTTCATTGTAGATTCTGGATATTAGCCCTTTGTCAGATGAGTAGGTTGCGAAATTTTTCTCCCATTCTGTAGGTTGCCTGTTCACTCTGATGGTAGTTTCTTTTGCTGTGCAGAAGCTCTTTAGTTTAAATAGATCCCATTTGTCAATTTTGGCTTTTGTTGCCATTGCTTTTGGTGTTTTAGACATGAAGTCCTTGCCCATGCCTATGTCCTGTGAATGGTAATGCCTAGGTTTTCTTCTAGGGTTTTGATGGTTTTAGGTCTAACGTTTAAGTCTTTAATCCATCTTGAATTAATTTTTGTATAAGGTGTAAGGAAGGGATCCAGTTTCAGCTTTCTCCATATGGCTAGCCAGTTTTCCCAGCACCATTAATTAAATAGGGAATCCTTTCCCCATTGCTTGTTTTTCTCAGGTTTGTCAAAGATCAGATAGTTGTAGATATGCGGCGTTATTTCTGATGCCTCTGTTCTGTTCCATTGATCTATATCTCTGTTTTGGTACCAGTACCATGCTGCTTTGGTTACTGTAGCCTTGTAGTATAGTTTGAAGTCAGGTAGCATGATGCCTCCAGCTTCGTTCTTTTGGCTTAGGATTGACCTGGCAATGTGCGGGCTCTTTTTTGGTACCATATGAACTTTAAAGTAGTTTTTTCCAATTCTGTGAAGAAAGTCATTGGTAGCTTGATGGGGATGGCATTGAATCTATAAATTACCTTGGGCAGTATGGCCATTTTCACAATATTGATTCTTCCTACCCATGAGCATGGAATGTTCTTCCATTTGTTTGTATCCTCTTTTATTTCCTTGAGCAGTGGTTTGTAGTTCTCCTTGAAGAGGTCCTTCACATCCCTTGTAAGTGGGATTCCTCAGTATTTTATTCTCTTTGAAGCAATTGTGAATGGGAGTTCACTCATGATTTGGCTCTCTGTTTGTCTGTTGTTGGTGTATAAGAATGCTTGTGATTTTTGTACATTGATTTTGTATCCTGAGACTTTGCTGAAGTTGCTTATCAGCTTAAGGAGATTTTGGGCTGAGACAATCGGGTTTTCTAGATAATACAATCATGTCGTCTGCAAACAGGGACAATTTGGGAAATTTATAGCACTAAATGCCCACAAGAGAAAGCAGGAAAGATCCAAAATTGACACCCTAACATCACAATTAAAAGAACTAGAAAAGCAAGAGCAAACATTCAAAAGCTAGCAGAAGGCAAGAAATAACTAAAATCAGAGCAGAACTGAAGGAAATAGAGACACAAAAAACCCTTCAAAAAATTAATGAATCCAGGAGCTGGTTTTTTGAAAGGATCAACAAAATTGATAGACCACTAGCAAGACTAATAAAGAAGAAAAGAGAGAAGAATCAAATAGACGCAATAAAAAATGATAAAGGGGATATCACCACCGATCCCACAGAAATACAACCTACCATCAGAGAATACTACCAACACCTCTACGCAAATAAACTAGGAAATCTAGAAGAAATGGATAAATTCCTCGACACATACAGTCTCCCAAGACTAAACCAGGAAGAAGTTGAATCTCTGAATAGACCAGTAACAGGATCTGAAATTGTGGCAATAATCAATAGCTTACCAACCAAAAAGAGCCCAGGACCAGATGGATTCACAGCCGAATTCTACCAGAGGTACAAGGAGGAACTGGTACCATTCCTTCTGAAACTATTCCAATCAATAGAAAATGAGGGAATCCTCCCTAACTCATTTTATGAGGCCAGCATCATCCTGATACCAAAGCCGGGCAGAGACACAACCAAAAAAGGGAATTTTAGACCAATATCTTTGATGAACATTGATGCGAAAATCCTCAATAAAATACTGGCAAACCGAATCCAGCAGCACATCAAAAAGCTTATCCACCATGATCAAGTGGGCTTCATCCCTGGGATGCAAGGCTGGTTCAATATACGCAAATCAATAAATGTAATCCAGCATATAAACAGAACCAAAGACAAAAACCACATGATTATCTCAATAGATGCAGAAAAGGCCTTTGACAAAATTCAACAACCCTTCATGCTAAAAACTCTCAATAAATTAGGTATTGATGGGACGTATCTCAAAATAATAAGAGCTATCTATGACAAACCCACAGCCAATATCATACTGAATAGGCAAAAACTGGAAGCATTCCCTTTGAAAACTGGCACAAGACAGGGATGCCCTCTCTCACCACTCCTATTCAACATAGTGTTGGAAGTTCTGGCCAGGGCAATTAGGCAGGAGAAGGAAATAGAGGATACACTGAAAAATTCTATAAATTTAAATGCCTAAAAATAGAGGAATAATTTAATAGATAATAGTATATACATATAAGAGAAAAGTATACATTCACTTTAAATGACTCTTCAGTGGTTAATATTTGTTGACATAGAAAAAAGATTATAATATGCGTGTTATGGTCATATTTTTATTATAAAGTAAATTTGTTTATATATTATATGTGCATAAAAATAAAATTAGAAAAGCATAATCCAAAATAATTTCTGGGCAATGAGATTAGGGGTATCTTTTTTTCTTCCTTTTGCTTATGCTTTTGTTTGCTAGCTTTCCTGAGACATATACAGATTACTTTTGGAATAAGGAAAAATTTATTTTAATAGTCAGCCTTGTCATTAGCTAATATGTAAAAGAGTATGTGTAACCAATTTAAGTTGTAGATTAAATATTTTCCTTTAATTTGGTACCTATTACATACTGTACTAACTAGAAATACAGCTCAAGGAGTTCATCTTGGTGTGTAGAAGAAATTAGCCCTGTAAATAAGAGGCATGTGATTCTGAAATAAGATGCATGTGTAGCAATGGAGTGGACATGTGTCAGAATAAGAATGGTCATCTCTGCTTCCTGATAATCAGGAAGTGGTTCAAGCAAGAAGAGATTATTGAGCAAGGTTTTGAAAAAGTTCTCCAAATGTATGTAAGAAGGCAGAGCATTCCTGACAAGTATTAAATGACTCTGTAGTCTACAATTAGGATAGACTAAAATGTGACCTGCATATGAGGAAGTGACAAAGATAAGTCTCAGCAGATAGTCAGGATTTTAGATGCCACACAAAGGCATTCATTAGGTGAGCAGTGTGGGACAGAATTGGTCATATTTATATCTTAGACAGATATCTATGGCAGCAGAATGGCCCTAAATAAGACGGCAGCAGGGAGACTAGTTAGAAAGCTGATGGAGGATCTATTAAGAAATGATAAGGTCAGTAGCAGTGGAGTTGGAGTGGGGAAGATAACTACAAGTAGGCAGCAAATGCTGTATTGGGGATGGGAAGAGGGAGGCCTTAAGGACTAGGAGTAATTACTACTATGGAAGAAGATAAAAGTTGTGGTGGGAGAGAGGTAAAATGATGAGTTCTTTGTCAGAAGAATTAAGTTTGAGTGTATTGTTAATTCATACTGCAATTTTTAGCTGGAATATTTGTTTTGCAGTTATTTTTAATGTTCTATTAATGTACTCCCAGCTACTTCTCATCATTTAAATGTAGTAGTCTAAAAGTGTTACTATATGTAAATGTCATTTATTAGAAGGTAATATAGAACGGTGATTAAGAATATGAGTCAGCCTCCCAAGAATTGAATCCCAACTCTACCCCTTACTCTGTGTGACCTGATAAAAGTAACTGGCATCTCCAGGCTGCAGTTTCTCATCTACAAGATGAGGGAAATACCTTTTAAGAATTCAGATTTTAGGCCAGGCGCGGTGGCTCACGCCTGTAATCCCAGGACTTTGGGAGGCCGAGGTGGGTGGATCATGAGGTCAGGAGATCGAAACCATCCTGGCTAACACAGTGAAACCCCGTCTCTACTAAAAATACAAAAAATTAGCCGGGCGTGGTGGCGGGCGCCTGTAGTCCCAGCTACTCGGGAGGCTGAGGCAGGAGAATGGCGTGAACCCAGGAGGCGGAGCTTGCAGTGAGCGGAGATCATGCCACTGCACTCCAGTCTGGGCAACAGAGCGAGACTCCATCTCAAAAAAAAAAAAAAAAAGAATTCAGAATTTAATAAAGAGCTACATGTAAAGTGCTCAACATAGTAATCACTCAAATAAGTATTAACCATTGTTATTTAGTATAACAAGACAGATTGTTTTATAGGAAAATATAGTTTTATAATATGCAGAAAATATTTATTTGCATATTTTTCTAAAAATAAAATTATCACAATAGAGTCATTATGCAAAATTGAGGGACTTCTGTAAATATTAATGTGACATTTTCAGAACGTTGTAAGTTGCAGAAGCCAGTGCCTGTTGTTCAGAAGTTTATCTACAGTGAGATGACCCAGTGGTGACTAAGAAAGTACCAGAGACATGGGTTACTGATAGAAGATTTCTAGATACCACTACTATACACACAGCTGTACTTATTTTATAAATGTATGTGAATAGATAAAATTCTTTAGATCCCTGCAAGGAAGCTAGTCCTCCCCACCCCATCATTGACTCTAGACTTCATTATGGTGACATGTCCCTCTTAATAATCCCTCTGCTCTTTCAGCTGCCCTTGGAAGAATTTGGAAACTCCAAGGGACAACACTTGTAAGTCAGTTTCCTAACATGAAACAATAAATACTTTTGTTAAGTTACAGTGACAACCCTTGGCTATATTTTCTATTTGTCAGACATGTACTTCCTTCATAAGGTTACTCTAAATCAGGTATTGATACAGTACAGAGGCCAGTGAAATCTTACATCTCACTCAGAGGCCCTGTATGTGCCCAGCCCCTCAGCCATGGCTGCACCCCAGCACTGCTGTTGCCACCTCCCTGCCTGTGGTAGTAGCTGGAATTATATGTGAGCCTACTTCATTGGGGATTTCAAACTCCTGATTGTCTGAAGGCCGACCCCACTGGCTCAATGTGGTTATACCTGAGGAACATAGACCACTTTTTTATTGTCTCTCCTTGTGAACTTCTCAAACTGAACATTTGCAGGCAAGACCTGGGTAACTGCTTATCCCTTCATGTTGTGACCCATTCCCAGTATAGAGGGGACCCAAACATGAAATGGAAACACAGAACTCTTGCTATCTCCCTCTTGTGTTACTTTACCCCCCAGTACCCGTCACTTCCATCTGGGGAGCTCTGAGCTGCCTTAAGGGTTTGTAAACACAGTGGGAACTGTTTACCATTCTTCTAGCTTCTAAGAAAAACTGGCAAATTTGCCTACTGCTAGCAACTATATCAAAGCTTTATCTTATAAAAATTAATTAATTAGCTAATTAATTAAGCAAACATATACTGCTATATTTCTCACATTAACATTAATTCCATTTCAAAATGTAAACTTTGTTTTTCTTAATTGATCTTTTTAATCTTCTACTGCAAGGTATGTGTTTACCCTAGCATTAATTTTAGAAACTGACCAATGTCTTTACTTCTCTTTTTCCTTAAAATGAACTCCTCACTAATAATTAATAGGATTATCTTCTCAACTTTCCTGAGTAAATTCACTGCAAATGTCATGCAAAAATACTGTAGGCAGTAAATTTTTTGCTATATGGCATGTGTGTGTACATATGTACACATATATCCTTTCTAATGCTGTATTTATAGATTTCTATATATCAATATACGAAGATTAGTTTCTCTTAATTACTGACCATGGGAATATGTGGGGAAATATAGATAACCAGCTATTACTGGTCAAGTAAAATTTCTTCAGTTAGTTCGTTTAAACACACATGTCACTGAGTGGTTTTTCAGAGAAAGATTAGCTTGATGGGTCATCAGATAAGTTATTTGACATTTGTCCCCAGTCAGACCGATGCCACATGAAAAATTTACTCAGGCAAAAGGCTCCTAGGAATAAACAGTTCTCTAGTGTTGCTCACAGGGGACTTGGCAAGGTGAGCGGAACTTCAACTTGTCACGGATGCACTGTTCTGACAAACATAAGTAGATGCTAATGGCTAAATCGTGACAGAATAAAGTCCCACAACCATATGGCTAATTGCCACAACAATATCTTCAGTGTTATTAATCAAGTTTTCATAGTGTGCCATGATAATTGGAATAATTAGAAACAGCATAGGCATTGCTTGTCTTTACCACACATTTTGCAGACAGGGACCTCAGACAACCACAATTGCACTTTCAGTACTGTGTTGTTTAATGCTATCTTTTCTTCAAAAATAATTTGGCTAATTAATGAATTAACTGCTTGCCACCAGTGTATTTTGTGCTAACTTCTGTAGAAGCAGGAATATCTAAATGAGACCATCAAACCCTCTGTGAATCTGTTTAAATAGGCAGTATTCCTTTAAGGCAGGGATAGAAATCTGCCCATCTTGGATCTTATAGTTTGAAAGATGAATTCATTGTATACTAATTTAGATGATGGACATTCAATTTTTGGTCATATACTTCCCCTTTTAGCTAATTTAGTTAAGAAAATGAGGAATTAGAAAGCAGTTAAATAAATTACAAGACGTAAGTATGTGCATAATTTGTTTCAGGCCGGTACTACATACTAGTGTTCCCAAAATGAATTATTTTGAACATGTCTTTCAATTATGAATGAAGTAAATATTACCACTTTAATATCACAGTTGAAACTTATTTTCGTGTTGCTAATGATAAAATATACTCATTTCCATATCTATTCTTTCACCTTAGTAGTGAAATGAGAATTTATTTGTGCTTGGCACAGTGTTCTAATGAAGAGGGTTTCTTGGGCTGCTTTGTTTTGTGAGGAGGTGGCCAGTGAGGAAAGAGAAGATTGATGATAGCCAGCACCTTGGAGGTACGGAGTACTCAGGCAAACAGATGAAGGGAAGTAGCTGCTGGAGGTGTCCATTGTTAAACAGCTTCTATAATTATTTTTCAGTATATAAGTAGTCATAGTTTTGAATTCCATGCCATCTCAATTCTTGTTTTCTCTGCGCTTTTCTGTCCTATTGCATTCCTTAACTAAAGACGGGTCATCTTACATGGTTCTAAAGTTTTAAATTCATTGGCATCTTCAGTTAAAAAGCATCCCCAAAATTCTCAGAATAAAAATAACTAATTACAAATACTATTTTATTAAAACTTTAGGATTCCCTAAACAACAAATTATTGCTTCAGTGACCCCTGAACTCTGCAAAATTTAAAATCACCGTGTTATTCAGTTTGTTTTATTTAATTGAGTCTTCTTTGTTTCCTCTCTTCTTTGGCCTCTCTGTGGATAGCAGTGAGAGGCAGAGAGTAGAGATTATATTGGGAAAATTCGAAATTGGCAATAAGAAAGCAAGAAAATTCAATTATTTCATTTAGTCAACTTAATTAATTGATAATTATTTATTCACTCAGGATAAAGTGATTCAGGCTTTCTACTTTCTCCACTTTCTTTTTACTATTCATTAGGTAGAGGCTAGACAGTGGGAAAAAATCAAACTATCCATTTTGGTACTCGTTAACAGTTATTGTAAAAATATGGTGTAGAGGAATATTTTAAACCAATAACTCAAATGAGCTTTGGATTATATAGAGATGTTATTTATTCATGTTCTGCTTTAAAGAAAATAAAATTGTGTTCTTTATTTAAACTTCAGGTTTATCTTTTGTCTTAATTAGGATGCTTTTGATTACAAGCTTCAGAATATCTTGCCTCAAACTAGCTGAAGTCTGGAGGTACTGTGACACAAGAGGCTCAATTAAGGATCCAAGATTTTTGCCATATTTCCGCTGTGTTAACTTCATCATCAGTTTCTTAAGACATACTCTCTTGTAATCACAAAGTGATTGACAATGATTTTGGAGCTATAGGCTTTCTTGTTCTAGCCAAACTGGTGAGACAGAATAAAACCGTTCACCAAGTACAACGTAACAGAGTTTCTTTTAGTCCAATTGGGCCAAATGACATCACGTGCCTACCCCAGACCTAGATAGTTTCTACTGTTTGCCTTAAACTAATTAGTGTCTACCTTTAGAGCAGTAATTCTTAAGATGTGGTCCCTGGACCAGCAATTTTAGAATCCCCTGGGAGCTCATTAGAAATATAAATTATCAGGCACCACCCCAGACTCACTAAATCAGAAACTCTGTGGGTAGGGCCCAGTTATCTTAAAAAAAACAAAAAACCTCTCAGATAATTTTGGTGCCAGCTATGTTTGAGAACCACTGACCTCCAGAGCAGAATGCCATTGACTTTTTTCGAATAATGCTGGGGACATATACATAGATTAACTACATGTAGTTAGTTTAGGAAGGAATAATAAAGCCAGAATGGATTCTTAGTAGGCAATCACCCTCTCTATACTTTAAAATTAAAATGATTAACTATATCTTCTCTTGTGCAAAGTTGTTTTTATATGATGCATTGCACATCATTTGTCATGAAACTCAAACATACCAAATTTCTTTCTTGTGAAGTCAAATGTGGCAGACAGTACTATTTATTTACCTAATATCATCGACGCTTTCTTCTATACTAAAATAGATTTGGAGTTTGTTGGGTTGTGTTTTTGTTTTGGATTTTTATCTTTTTTTTTTTTTTCAGTGATGCTACATTTAGCTTCAGGATTACACTGTGACACAATTAGGGCCAATTGTATTTAATTCCAGGTTGCTGGGGATTTATGTCAAACATTTACTTTCTTGATGTGGGTGCCACCCTTTCCTCTTTATCATTTTCTCTTTCTTTGTTATGATGGCTGGAGATGTAGCAGCCATTTTACAACTTTGAATGAATGCCAAAGAGAGTTGCAGAGACCTCAGCCATGACCTCTTTTAGCTGCAGAACCAAAAGGCAGCAGTCACATACTTCAGACTTCTGCTTGATTACAGGAAACAAAATAAACTTTATACATAAGATACCGTTTAGTTGTTTTCTTATTTGCAGCCAAATGCAATCCCAGTTAAATAACATGGAGTAATTGTTTTCATAAATGGAGAAACATGCAGCTTTCCAGTTTCTACATTCTTCCCTTTGTTTTCTAGGCCATATTTTTTGCTAGTCTAAAATATTACAAGGTATATGGCATAGTGTTTAGCTCACATGCTTTAGGCTTGCATCCTCTTTTCCATATCTTACTAGCTATCTTTGGCTTCTCTGGCCCACAGTTTTCTCAAATCTAAAATTAATAAAATTTTAATGTTATTGTTTTAATAATAATATACTAGGGGATTAAATATGTCACTAGACGTACACTGTTAGCCCCATTCCTTATACATTGTAAACCCTGAGAAATGGTGGCTATATGCATTGAAATTCAGTGAGAATGAAAGTGATCTAATAATGGTCAGCAGCATAGGAAGAAAGTCATAGAAAACAAGGAAAGAAGCCAGCATGAGCTTCATTTTGTTGCAATACTTATTTGGGCACTATAAAACTCATAGAAGCTCACTGTGCCAACATAAGACCTCCAGTAATAATGAATATATACTTTGTTTCTTCTGTCTAGATGACACCTCAACTTTAAGGGAATTCATCACTTGAATTCTCAAGCATAATAGCTGAAACCCCCCTGAGTAATTTGATATTCTGTAAAATTCAAGTTGGATTCTATATAGACTCCTTAAAACGTAGATCATTGTTTCGATTCTTAACTTTAGAAGGGAGGAACCATGCCTATTTAGTTTGTGTTCTACAATATTTAAAGCAGATTAAGTGTACAAGTCAGTATTAATGATACTTTTTGTGGATAAAAAGTAAAGCAATTATCACCAAGGAAATTTTTTAAATGTTTTTTAGTCTGGATGTTGTGGTTCTGCTGAGTGGAGTCAGAGATGGGTCTTTCTCGTTATGGTGTGGAGTCACTGATTGCACTGCTGCTTTGACCACCAGAAAGATCTAGAAAGATAGGAGATGATTTAGGGCAAAAGCTCCCAGCATTATGGAAGTAGCAATGCAAAGGTGTCACCTATAAAATATACATATTGTGATCTGCACATTTATGTATCCTGTTAATAATAATTATCTGTACTCCAAAGTAACAGCCACTTGATTCTTACCTTTTATTTTTTGACAGAGAAAAACTTACCAAGTGCTCCATCTTAAGACTTCCCCTGTTAGTTAGGGTCAGATAAGACCATAACTTGTTAAGATATGTTTAGTAATACCAATCCATTAAAATAATCAAATTAATATTTGCCATTTTCAAGAAGCTCTTATAAGAAGTAATTGCTTTTCTTACCTTTGGGTATAATATAACCAGATTTTAAGGCTTAGGCCAAATTTAAATCTCTGTCATCTTATTTTGATTAAAAGGGTACATGGACAATTTATTTTATACAGATTTTAGTATTATTTCTAAGCCGATTGGCTTATCTGTGCCTTATCTGTAGATTTTCCCCCCAAAATTGAGTATAATGTTTAATATGCAGAGTCAGAAAGTCAGATTACTTTGGAAAGAATTAAAAAGTTCTCAATTGCAATTACCTTGCTGAATCCTTTTGATACAATTCTGTGGAAATATGAAAACAGCTTATCCAGAAATTATATCTAAAGTTGACTTACCAGTATTTTAATATTTAGATTTAACTAGGTCTTGAAGTGAAAGACTAGATCCCACAATCCTTAGAATGAGAAAGGTGTATTTGCCCTTAACAATGAGATTATATTTAAGAAGAGTTAGGCTTTCTTTGAAGGCATCATTAACAAGCAGAAAAAGTCTTCAGTTTTCTGGTCAGGTAGTCCTACCTAGGTTTTAATCCTGACCCCACCATTTTCATAGCTCTGTAATGTTGGTCAAGTTACTTAGCCATCTTTGCACTGCAACTGCTTCGTCTATAAAATGGGGACATAATAATTAACTCCCAGAATTTATAAGTGTAAAAGAAAATGACTTACATAAAATATCCACAGCAAGTATGTTCATTTAATGTAGTTACCTTAGGAATCAGCAGAGTCTGTATATACATAGTCTGATAATTAACATCAATTTGAATTTCTAAAGATGATTTAGATGATAGGTAGAAAAGATTCCTCTATCCTTCAGGTGGCTCATAAAGTCAGTATTCTTTATGAAACAGGTAGTATCTGTCTCTACTCTGCAGTTATTCCTTGACATCCTTACCTCAAGCTACTCACTCTCACGGTCATATTTCCAGCGACCACACCACCTCAAGAGCCTTCATTTTAAGCATGCTACTCTCTGACTTCTCACCTTAATCCTTTCACTCTTATCTCCAACCCCTGCTTGACTTCCAATTCATTTACCCCACTGCTTTTTCATTATCATTTACTCCACTAATGTCCTCATTTCCCCAACTTGTTCCATGCTTTATCATTTTAATTACTCCTTTGAATTTATCCTCTCAAAACCCTTGCCCATTCTCCCTGTTACTTGCTTAGAAACACCCAAACCCTACTCATGCTTGTAAGTGAACAGCCAAAAGTAACAGGAGAAAAATATAACCATGCTTACTGAACTCACTTTCTCTAGCTTCTAATGGACCTTAGCACTGTCTAGCAACCCTACTATATTTCCTGTCTTCTTAAACGTCTAACACTTCTCTCCAAACAATGCCCTTCCTCACTTGCTCCCCTTCCATCATGCTATGCCCTTGCTGCTTGTTTCACTGAGAATAGAACTTCCTCAGTATTCCCACAAGCAGACCTTACAGCTTCCTGCATCTCTCTGCTCCCTTCCAAGACTGACCCTTATCCCTCTGCTTAAGCATTGGATCTTGCTATTTCCTACTCAAAAGAATTTGTTCCTGCAGTTATATCCATTTCTTATTACATAATTTTCTCATCTCTATTGTATTTTTAATTGTATTAAACATTTAATTTATTGGTTATTTTGGGGAATTTGATGCATCAACACTGTATTACAGCTGAGCCACTAATCTTGTAGTTTTATTAACCATCATTAACTGGTTTGTTCTCATGATGCTGCTGAGGAATCAGCTGTTTCTGCAGAGGTTCAAGGGAAAGGCCTTTTGAGAAATGAGCAAGTTTTTTTCTGTATATGTATAAAAACTTTATTCACTCTGCTAACTTTTTCAGTGTTTAAATTGTTTACAAGATTAGTGGTAATTGGTTTTGCTTTGTTTTGAACCCTAAAGTTTTTTTAACTGGATATGTGAAATACATTGCTGGACTTCTTCCCTCTTCAATACCATTGACTTGGCCATTGACTTCGATACCCTTACGCAGCAGCTCCAGCACTACGTGACACCACCCGCCCCTGTACTGTATTATTTGTAGCATATGAACATGCTATGATTTATCTCATCTGAAGGAATAAGAAACACATGTTAAAACACCCCAACTTGACCACACATCCCCCTCCAGCTATTTTCCATTTCTTACCACCCTTTAGAGCAAAACTCTCTACAAGAAGAGTAGAGGGACAGCAAAATTTCCAATTCTTCAACTTCCGCTCTCTCTTAAATCCACCACTCTCGGCCTGTCATCCCCCAGCACCTTGCCCCACTCCACCTAACCACATTCATTCCATGTTACTATATGCAGTTATCAATTTTTATTTCATTACTCAGCCTTTTATCTTTGAAACCATTGATTTCTTCCTCTTTTGTGATATATTCTTTCTACTTCATTTCCTGAATACCCCCCTTCTAATTTTCCCCCTACTTCCACTGGCTGTTTCTTCTCAATCTCCTTTATTAATTCATTTTTCTCTTCCTGGCTCCTAAATGTTGGCATGTCCCAGGACTCAGTTCTCAGACCTTTTCTTTTCTCTATTTCCCTAAGTGATCTTACATAGGCCTATGGCTTTTTAGTATAATCTCCAAGTCCATGAGTCTCAAAGGTATATCTCTACCTGTGCTTCTCTGAGATCTAAAGTCACATATCCAACTGCCTAATTATGACTTGCAGATCCGCAAGATTGTGCTGACTTAAAATGGCCAAAACTGCATTATTGATTTTCTCCTAAAAACTGCTGTTTCCCGTCTTCTCCCATCTGTAAATAAAATGACACCAGCATCCACTTACTTGCCCACCTGAAACTTAGGAATCATCTGGATTCCTTTATTTCCCTTTCATCTCCTGTAAATTAACAAATCACATTGGCCCTATCTTCAAAATATATCCAGAATACCCCCACTTGTTACCAGTTCCACCAGGCCACTTCACTCTTCTGTAGGCCTATCTCTTATCGGAACTATTACAGATGCCCCCGACTGGTCTTCCTGTTTTCATCCTAGTCTCCTTACAGTCTGTTCACACAGCAGCAAAATTGGCCCATTTAAAATAGAAATAGAATTATAACAGTTTCTTGCTCAAACCCTCCAAGAGCATCCCATAGCACTTGTAACAGTATCCAAAAATCCTTCTTTGCTATGGCCTATAAGGCCCTACATGGGCCCTGGCCACCTCTCTAACCTCATTTCCCAAACCCGTGCCTAGTCACACTGGTCTTTGATGTTCCTCAAACACGTCAAGCTGTTCCTGCCATGGAGCCTTTGTACTTGCTGTCTCCTTCTTTAACGTCTCTATCCACCCATGCCAAGATGTTCCCATGGCTTGTTCCCTCACTTTGTTTATGATTCACTATCCCCTTACCTATTTTATTTTTCTTAATAGCATTTATGATTTATTAAGTACTTCTTTATTAACATTCTGGCTCCTCCACTACAATATAAGCTCCAGGAAGGCAGAGACTTTATTTTGTTCATTGCTATGTCCCCAGCACCCTGAACAGCACCTGGCATAGATACATTCTTAATAAACATTTGGGAATGAGCACATTGTATTTTTCTTTTTAAAAGTTATCTCATGCAAACAGTCATTGGGTATTTAGTAATACGTCATTGTATAGTGTATTTCTATTAAGAGGAAGAACATAGGTAGAAGAAGACCTGGACAAATGTACATTGTCACAGGGACCAGGGAAGAAGAGAGTTGTCATATATTGTGTATTATCAACCAAGACAAATGTTATTGAATGTAAGGAGTGCAAAAGATTAAAGACTTGATGATTGGAGAGAAAATGGAGATTAAGAACGAGTTGACACTTCGACCTAAACAGTGATTAGAGGGGCTGGAGTTGGGAGTTGGAAAGTTGGTAAGGAGATGCAGGTAAAGCCAGGAAGAGCCTTACCATCTCGGTTAAGAGTTTAAACTCTGTCCTCAGGGCTGTAGCAAGTCACTAAAGGGTTGTAAACAAGGGTGTCCCAGGATCACATTCTAATTGCAGGGACACATTAAGGGTGTAGTATGAAGAGGAGACTGAAGAGAGGCCAGACTAGAGACAGAAGGGCAATGCAGTCAAATAGGCCAAATGACAGTGACCTGGACTAGAATGAGAATGGGGAGGAAAAGGAGGGATCAGAAAGCTTAAAACCATGGACTGACAATTATTGGATGGGGACAAGGACATCAGTTGAGACTGAGGAGACAGAGGAGTTGAGCAGTAGATTCAGATTTTTGCTTTGTCAGCTGTAAGTACAAGAGGAGCAGATTTGGAGGATAAAATGATTTCACCATTGGATATTTTGAGTGTCAGCTGCTTGTAGGGCATCCAGGTAATGAAGTCCAGTGTCCAGGCAGCTACACATATTAGTCTGAAAATCACAGGGAATATATCTAATTTGAAGAGGAGATTTAGCAGATAAATGGTTAAGCAAGGGGAACTCATCTCCAACTTTCAAGACAGAAGGTGGAAAAGATGGGCTTGGGTGCTGGTAATTTTCTAGGTGAGATGATTGGAAAATGGGAGAGTTCTGTCTGAAGACTGCTGAGTAAGAACCATGGCCACGTGTTGAGAATGATGGTGGGAAATGGCAGGTTGGGAGGTTTGAGGCTATCAGAGAAAAATTGAAATAGGCACTAAAGAAGCAGAGTGAGCTAAGGATAGCTAGAGAGAATGCTTTGAGAGAGATGGTTGAGGGCAACCACTGAGATTGAGAACTAGCAGAGTTTATACTAGGAGCACTCATATTTGAGAGATTACCCTGAGCACCTGAGTTAACTTCATGTGGGTGCCAAGGACAGTTAGCCTCCTGCAGGTTTGGAGTTTCGCCTCATAGATGTTAACAGCTGGATTGTAGGGAAAGGGAATTGAGTGTTTCAAGTAATAGACTATAGACTTTTAACTGGTCAGGGAAGAAAATGGAGACAGGAGGAAGGGCCTGGTAGATGGGGAGGAAGTTGAGGAGATTGAGGAACTAGAGCTTGTAATAAAATGTGATGGGGCAACTGCAAGGGAGGTGGCTGAGAACTGTGAGGGCTGCCATGTTTTGTCCATATCTCTGTTCCCAGTGCTTCTGGGTTGTTGTCTGTAAATGAAAAGTCTTATGGAGTTTGAGGAGCAGCAATATGTAGTGGAAATAGCCTGCTAATATTCTTAAGTTTCTCCTAAAATGCTTTTTTAGTTGTAGCCCATGATGAAGAATAGAGAAATTAATGCTATGTTTTATCAAAGATTGGGTATTGGCAAGGTAGGAGGATGAGGGGTGATAGAATCCAAAGTACTAGTTCTTATCTTTGAAATGGTTATTGTTAGATCTTAGATGGCATCTTTAGGAAGTAAAACCAAGGAGCTGGGGACTGTGAGACCAAGGAAATGTTCAGGAGGGAGTTAATGTGGGAAAAGCATTGGACTAGGGTCAAGAGACCTGCTTTCTGGAGCCACTTCAGTTACTTTAACTATCTCTTTTTATGTTAATAAGTCTAAATATACTTTGTAACTCACTTTGCAAAATTGAGTTTACAATCACTTTTCTGATGTTTTGAAAGTTGTTATAATTTTTATTTTTTTATCCTCCATAAAATCAAGGGTATTTTTTGTGTGTGTGTTTCCACCAATAGTTACTGATGAAAAATAAAACCACCAAGTTCCCATAAAATTAAGGTGACTGAGAATTGCCTTTTTAAAAATTATCAATTGTAGGTCACTTGGCACCTTAAGGTAAAACATATACATACATAGCTTATTTATTTGTACCTGAACATCAGAGCTGAATATCACCTTTTATTTATACTCACAGTCATACTATGTAAACATGTTTGTTATATAAACCCATTCATGTTGGTGGATGACATAATGAAGACTTAGAACAATAATTCTGAAGTAATCAAGTTATCACCACGGATATTACAAAGGACCTAAGTGAGTTGTCTCCCATAATTAATAAACTCATTCTAGCATCAGAAGTCTGTGCCATCCTGTGGCTCTACAGGAGAGATGCCTTTCAGTGACATGAGGTGGTGCTTGCAGAAATGTTTCTCCATTCCAGTATGAGGCAAACTTGTAGAGTCAGGAAGTATCTCTGTAGCACCTTCCTCCAACTCCTTTTTTCCTCTTTCCTCAGTGTTACCCACCAAACATTTCCTTTTTAAAACTATTTCCTCATCCCTTAGCTTAATAATGTTATAAACAATTTATGCCAAAGCATTTGTACCAAATGACCGATAGATATAATTCTAGTATTTGTGGATCCACATTGATGGATCCATTATCCATGAAGAATTCATAAATCCAAAATCCATGAAGAATTTCACAATTCATAAGGAATTTTATTGATTATATGTAGTATTTTGGGTTTTTGAGTTGAGGAAGCTTTGTGAGTATAACTTTCTTTCTAGGTCTCCACTATTTCTGAAGACTTCATCTCATGTCAAAGGAAATAACCCACTTCATTAAAAAAATAATAGAAGCTAGCAACTCAGCACTGCAAATTTTTGAGTGGCATCGTGACATAAGGAAGGAGGAATACTGTATTGTAAGTTAGGTGATTAGAAGTGAGTCCCAGTTCTGCCACTGTCTCAGTGATGACCGGACAAATCACTTTTCCTCATTTGCCCATTTGTCAGTGGCCTGCTAGATGATTCAAGGTGGACAATCTATGGCAGGTTAGGTCAGTAGGAAGACAGCACAACACACTGACCAATGATCATGGAAATGGATGGAGAGGAATTCTTGGTGATGGTTGTAAAAACAACTATCTCATCTCACCCAGAAATCTGTAGTGTGTGCTGACAAAGACAGTTTTAAAGGACTTTTTTTTTTTTAAATAAAGAGACAGGGTCTCCTCTGTCACTCAGGCTGGAGTGCAGTGGCCTGTTCATGGCTCACTGTGGCCTCAACCTCCCATGCTCAAGCGATCCTCCCACTTCAGCCTCCCAAGTAGCTGGGACTATAGGTGTGTACCACCACACTTGGCTAATTTTTAAAATTTTTGTAGATACAGTGTCTCACTGTGTTATCCAGGCTGGTCTCAAACTCTGGGCCTTAAGCTATCCCCCCATCTTGGCCTCTCAAAAGTGCTGGAATTACAGGTGTTAGCCACCATGCCTGGCAAGAAATAGAGGGTTTTTAAAGTCACATCCAACTCTAGCATATCATAATTTCTACTAGATTTTATAAAGAAAGCTAAGAACAATTATTCAACACATATATATTGAACATCCATTGTATACCAGGTACTGTTCTAGGCACTGATTTTACAGTAATGGGGAAAAAAAAGCACATACAGCAACACATAGAAAAATTCATGCCCTATCGAACTTGCTGTTATAGTGGGGGACATAGTAAATAGGGGAACATGAAATATAGGTAATGTTAGGCAGTAATAAGTACCATGGAAAAAAATAAATAGGGAAGGGATCTAAGGAGTACGGTTTTTAATATGGAGGTCAGAGAAGGCCTCACTGAGCTGGTAACATTTGAGTAAAGACCTGAAATAGCTATGGGAGCAAGCCATGTATTTTTGTGGGGAGAAAACCTCCAAGCAGATGGCATTGCAAGTACAAAGGTCCTGAAGTAGAACTATGACTGACATGCTCAAACCAGCGAGGCTGAAGCAAAGTGAGCAGGACTGTAGGAAATGAGGTCAAAGGGTACAACTAGGTTGAGTAAGATCTTGAAAGCCATTTTAAGGACATAGATTTTTATTCTGAGATGATAAGCCATTAGAGAAGTTTGAGGACAGACATGATGTTGCCTGACTTATCTTTTGAAACGATCTCTCTGGAATCAGTGACTAGAATGGACTATAGGAAGACAAGAGCAGAAAGGAAATTAGTTAAGAGGCTAAATAACAATCTTTTTTTTCACTAGAAGTAAATTTCCACTAGCAAATAAACTTCATGAGGACAGAGATTTTTGTCTGTTTTTGTTACTGCCATAATATAACAGTAGTGGTATTAGGCCATCAAATTTATTCAGTTAAATAAAAGGTAAATTTTTAAATTTAAATGAATGATTGGTTAATCAAGGTGAAAGATAATGGTGTTAATAATGTTGGTATCAAGATGAAAGATCAGGATGGTATCAGTATAGTTGGTGAAAGGTGGTTAGATTCTGAATGTATTTTGAAGGTACAACAGGATTTGCTGATGAATTAAACGTAGGGTATGAGAGAAAGGGAAATCAATGAAGACTCCAAGGTTTTTGGCTCCTGAGCAACTAGAGGGTTGATTGCTGTCTCCTAAGTTAAGAAAGATAGTGAGAGGAACAAGAGTTTGGCGTTGGACATTTTCAGTTTCAGATGACTCTTTAATATCTAAGTATAGGCTGGCTGCCCTGGCTCATGCCAGCAATCTCAGGACTTTAGGAGGCCAAGGTGGTTGGGTTACTTGAGCCCAGGAGTTCAAGCCCAACCTGGGCAAAATAGTGAGACTCCATCTCTACAAAAAATAAATTTTAAAATTAGCAGGGCGTGGTGAATACCTGTGGTCTCTGCTACTCAGGAGGCTAAGGCAGGAGAATTGCTTCATCTTGAAAGGTTGAGGCTGCAGTAAGCCATGATTGTACAGCTATACTCCAGCCTGGGCAACAGAGTGAGACCTGGTCTCAAAATAAATAAATAAAATAATAAAAAATATTCAAGTACAGAGGTTCTGGTTCCAAGTAAGATGGAGCAAGCACATTTTACTCTTTTCATCTGACTAAATGCAACTAAAAAGCTTATCAGAATGAATGGAACAGCCATCTGAGGACTGTGAATAGTAAGTAATAGCATGTACATTGAAGAAGAAGACCAGAATGGAAGTACCACCAAATTGGCAGGAAGTTTACTGTTTCTTCCCTCTTCAATGTTCCTATTCTGGATGGAACACAGTTTTGCTCTCTTTGATTAGTTATTTCAGGTTCTCTCTTTATCTGTATTTTGAATATGAGAACAAATTTTATGCTGGATTCTATACAGTATTTTTGTGCGTGGGGGTGCCTGTTTATATTTCTATTAGATATTTAATATTCTTTTCTTCCTTACATACTACGTTCTTAGTGCTCTATGAGATGAGTACAGTCATAGAGAATTTATCTACTTCACCATTTTTTCCTCTCACTTGACTTTAATACTATATTAATATAGGTTTTTCGAAAAATTCTCTATTTACCATTTTTGTTTGTGATTACTTAGCATTCAAGGTTTTGTCACTTAATTTTCCTGTATAGGTCATATTTTTTAAGTCAAGCTTATCGAAATATAGTTTGGCAGACACATACATTTGTACTATAGTCAATATGTAAAAGCTGTTCCTGCACTTCAGAATTTTTATTATGCTCCTTTGTAGTCATTCCCTCAATCCCTGGTAATCATTGATCTGTTCAGCCTCTTGTATAGTTTTACCATTTCCAGAATATCATATAAATGTATGTAGCCTTTTAATTCCAGTTTATTCCACTTAGCATAATACATTTAAGATTCATCCATATTGGGCCAGGCGCGGTGGCTCATGCCTGTAATCCCAGCACTTTGGGAGGCCGAGGCAGGTGGATCATAAGGTTGGGAGTTCAAGACCAGCCTGGCCAACATGGTGAAACCCTGTCTCTACTAAAAATACAAAACTTAGCTGGGCATGGAGGCGCATGCCTGTAATCCCAGCTACTCGGCAGGCTGAGGCAGGTGAATCGCTTCAACCCAGGAGGTGAAGGTTGCAATGAGCCAAGATCACACCATTGCACTCCAGCCTGGGTGACAGGGCAAGACTTCGTCTCAAAAAAAAAAAAAAAAAAAAAAAAAAAAAAAGATTCATCCATATTATTGCCTCTATCAATAGTTCATTTCTTTTTTTTTTTTTTTTTTAACTGAGTACTATTCCAGTTTCTGGATATACCACAATTTGTTTATTCTTTTACCAGTTGGAGGACCTGTGGGTTTTTTCAGTTTTGAGCAATTATGAATAAAACCATTACAAATCTACATATGCAGGTGTTTGTGTAAACATATTTGTCTTGGATAAATAGCAAGGAGACAGATCACTGGGTTGTTTGATAAATATATGTTCAACTTTATAAGAAACAGCAAAATTATTTTCAAACTGCTCTCCAAAATGGCTATGCTATTTTGTATTACCATCAGCAATTTATGAGAGTTTCAATTACTTTGTATCCTTGGTCACCACTAGGATTTGGTTTTGTCATTTCTTAAAAAGCCATTCTAATGGATATGCAGTAGTATCTCATTGCCGTTTTTTGCATTCTCCTGATAATCACATTGAACATCTTTTTGTATGTTTATTTGCTTTTCATACCACTTCTTTGATGAGGTGTCTGTTCTTATATCTTGTCCATTTTTTAAAATGGGGGCATTATTATGATCAAGTTATTAGAGATCTTTGTATATTCAAGAAATGTCTTTTTGCATGTAGGTATTTTGTAAATATTTTCTCCTAATGTGTTGCTTGTATTTTCATTTTCATTTTTTTTTTGAGATAGAGTCTCACTCTGTTGTCGAGGATAGAGTGCAGTGGTGCAATCTAGGCTTACTGCAACCTCTGCCTCCTGGGTTCAAGCAATTCTTCTGCCTAAGCCTCCCCAGTAGCTGGGATTACAGATGCCCACCACTGCACCCGGCTAATTTTTTTGTATTTTTAGTAGACACAAGGCTTCACCATGTTGGCCAGGCTGGTTTTGAACTCCTGACCTCAAGTGATCCGCCTGCCGCGGCCTCCCAAAGTGCTAGGATACAGGTGTGAGCCACCACACCAGGCCTATTTTCATTTTCTTAATGGTACCTTTCAAAGATAAGTTTTTAATTTTTAATAAAATTCAATTTATTAGTTTTTATTATTAGAGTTTTCTATGTCCTAAGAAATCTTTACCTATCAGTGTCACAAGATTTTCTTCTACCTATTTTCAAGGCGTTGTACAATCGTTGCCCTTAGGCCTGTTATCCATTTTGAGTTAATTTTTGTATGTCATGTAAAATATAAGTACGAGGTTCATTGTTTTGTAGTGGATGTGCAGTTATTCCAACATCATTTGTGAAAAAGACCATCCATTTGCCATTGAATTTCCTTGACATGTTTAGCAAGAATCAATTGACCATAAATGTTTGTCTACCTCCAAACTTTGTTCTGTCAATCTAGGCATCTTTTATAATACCAATACTATGTTGTCTTGAATTAAAGACTTTTATAGTAATTCTGCATATCACATAGTATGAGTCCTCCAACTTTGTTTTTCTTTTTAAAATAGTTTCGAGTATTTTTAGTCCTTTGCTCTTCAATTCACATTTTAGGGTCAGCCTGTTCATTTTTCCAGAAATCAAGGGATTTTAATTAAGATTGCATTGAATCTATAAAATCAATTTTAGGAAAATAGAAATCTTAACAATATTGATTATTCTAGTCAATAAACATGGTGTAACTTTCTATTTAGGGCTTTGTGATTATCTATTTTTTTATAGTTTTCAGCACATAACTATTACATTTATTTTTTATATTCATCCCTAAATATTTTATGGGGTTTATTATAAAGATGCTGTTATTTTCATTTCAATTTCTAGTTATTTGTTTCTAGTATATAATGACCTTACATCCTGTACCTTTTCTAAACTCACTCACTAGTTTAAATAGTGTTTTGTTTTGTACAGTTGTTTGGGATTTTGTAGACAATTATGTCATCTGCACTTAGTTTTATTTCTTCCTTTCCAGTCTCTATGCCTATTATATATGGTTTGAATTTATTCGCTAATATTTTCTGAAGAATATTTGTGCTTACATTCATGGTGAATATTTGTCTACAGTTTTCTCATAGTGTCTTTGTGAGGTTTTGGAATGCCAGTAATGCTGGCCTCACGATATGAGTCTGCATCTCATATCTTCAAAAAGAGTTTGTGATAAACTGGCGTTATTTCCTTCCTTTTCAGTTGTGGGTTGGTCTGTTTTTCCTGTTTCTTCACATAATTTGTGATTTTTAAAATTCAGTGCTGTAAATTTTGAATGTTATATGATTCAACTTCTCTGAATCTGTAGTCTTTCTTTAAAGAAATGTTGAGTTTACTTTTGGCAGACTGTTAAACTACTTTGAGATTTTTTATTTGATATTTTTGATACTTGTTTTTAAACTTTTTAAAAGTGCAGTTCTAATGTATGTTCTACCCAAGGGCCAATTTAACCCTGCTGCTAAGGCATGATGGCGCCTGTCGGGGTTCTACTGAATTTTTCATGGGTATACTAACCTCTCTTCAGTTTGACTGTTCAGAACATGAATATTTCCCAGCATTATAAAACCTTGAAGATTTTTTCCACTGCTGTGTAGTAGTTCGTTTTCTGTTATTTCTTCTTTGCTTGGCCTTCTAGAAGTTTACCCTTCATATGCACAACTTACTATTTAGCAAACACTTAAGGACACCCCTTGTGCAGATTTCTGGAGATTATTCTCTGCATAGCTTCCTCCTTTAAAGGTAACAATGTCGTGCACACTTTCCTCGGCCTTGAGTCTGCGTCTTTTAAACTTAGTAAGAGCAATGCATTCTGCTTTGGGTTTCTCCTTCCTGCTCTGTGGTTTCAAAAGCACATCCAGGTAAAAAGCCAGTGATCACAGGATTCATCTGGGGTTTTTCCCCGTTATGTCAGAAATCACAGTGCTGCGCTGCTTATCTTTATTTTGTCCAGTTTTCTAGCCGTTTATCGTATGAGAGCAGTAGAGATATACCCAGTTATTCCATCATGGTCCGAAGGGGAAGTCAGGTCTATTTTAAAAAATAAAATAAAGTCAACCCTATTCTATTACAAGAAAATCACTCCTAATGCAAAGGAAACAGAAACAGAAACATTGAAAACAAAACAATTTGCAGAGGCATAGCAGGAAAAGCAAACAGAAATGAAGGTATGTGTAATGATGTTCATATCAGACAAAGTGAATTTTAAAGCAAATCACATTGAATGAGATAAATTAGAACAATTCATAGTTAAGAAGTTTACAATTCACAATGAAGATCTTTCTTTAATCATTGTACCTCCCCCTCCCCCAAATCACAGCAGAATTTATATAACATAACAGCTACGAGAAATATAAGGAGAAATACATAGGAATGCAATAGTAGTAAGCTACTTGTACCTCTCGTAATTCATGGTAAATCAGGCAGACTCACTGTAAAGTAAGAGTACAGAGAAACTAGTTATTCACCTTTAATCAGTTGGATATAATTGGTATATATCAAACTCTCTGTACTGTAAACAGAGTGAAATTACTGTATCCATAGAATGTTTAAAGTAGCTATACAAAAATATTCAGTAAATTTTAACACAGTAGAAATAGTATAGTTCACATTTTTTACAAAACTTGAAATTAATCACAAAAGTAGAAAACAACCCTCAAGAAAGAACTAGCACAGAAAATCATAAAACTCTCTTTACTCTTGTACTAAAAGGAAATCAAAACTGAAATTACAAAATTCCTAGAAAATAACGGTAAAGTATATTGATTAGAACCTATTGGTTTTGACTAAAACAGTGCTCTTAGAAATTCTCAGCTTTATACTCTTAAGCTACTAAACAAAAAGAAATAAAAATGTGTGAATTAAATATTCGTCTCAAGTAATAAAAATAACAGCAAAATAAATAAAGGAAGGAGTTAAAACTAAAAGCAGTTGTGCTTTAATAGCAAAACATAAATGACAGAAAAAATGCATTGATAAGTGTTTCCTTTTGGAGAAAATGTAAAAATTTTACGTAGTTCATTTACATAGTTTAAAATAATACACAGGACTGAGCCTAGTGACATACACCTGTAATCTCAGCACTTTGGGAGGCTTGAGGCCAGGAGTTTGAGACCAACCTGGGCAACATAGTGTCTCTACAAAAAATGTTTTTTTAAAGTAACTGAGCATGGTGACACATGCCTGTACTCCCAGCTACTCAGGAGCCTGAGGCCAGAGGATTGCTTGAGCCTAAGAGTTCAAGGCTGTAGTGAGCTATGATTGGGCCACTGCACTCCAGCCTGGACAACAGAGTGAGACCTTGTCTCTAAAAATAAATTATAGAAAACTATGAAAGCATAAATTAAAATAAATTTCAAAAATAATTTTTCAAACATATACATTTAAGTATAGCCAGGAGTGCTTCCTATCTTAGTTAGTTTGTGAGCAGATTAATTTATGTTCTGGAATGAACCCACTGGTAAATGTATTATAAAGATACCATCATAATAACAGTTTGGATTTGTTGCATAATTAGACAGATTCACAGGTAAAAGAAAATAGAGATTCTGAAACAGACCCTCAATACATATAGAAATTTAATACTATGATAAAGGTAGAATTTCAGTTCATTAGGGGAACAATGGATTATTCAGTAATACAGTTTTGAGAACTAACTAGCTTTTTGGTAAATCATGAATGTATATCTCTGTTTTGCACCAAAATGAATACCAGATGAATCAATAATATAAATAAAACTGGAATAAAATGATGAGTGTCATGTTATTAGGTGGGGAGTTCACAAGCCCATAAACTATGAAGAAAAGTTTTGGTAAATATGACATTACAATAAAATTTCTTTCTGGGAAAGGAGTCCTCCCTGTAGCCAAAGAGAGAAAAGTTAGGAACCACTAAAACTTCCTTGGTTCTTGGCAGCGTCCCAACACTATATCCTCTTATACACTCTTAAAGTAGTGGTTCTCAAACTTGAGCTTGCATCAGAATCACCCAAAGGGCTTTTTAAAATACAGATTGCTGAACTTTGCCTAGAGCTTCTGATTTAGTAGGTATGAGTGAGTGGGGTTCAAGAATTTGCAGTTTGAACAAATTTTCATGTGATGCTGATGCTGCTGGTTTAGAGACCACACTTTGAAAACCACTGCTTTACAGTTTTCCCAAATTCCCCTTTTTGTGTGTGAAATAACTCAGTGCCATTCTTTGTAATCAAAGATCCTAAATTAAACTAAAGTGCTGAGGTAACATGAAGTAAGCAATTTGCTTCCAAGATATATTTACACGAACAAAGACCTGTACAAAGATAATCAATGCAGCATCACATATAATAACAAAGGAACCTAAATGTCCCCAAAATAAAAGGACTATTTAAGTTATTATACATCCACTTATGGAATACTACACAACCATAATAAAGAACAAGTTATTTATTTCTATATATGTTGATTTGGAACGATCTTCATTTTAGCAATCATTGTTAAATTTAAAAATATGTGCTCCTGTTTATGCTTTTTTTTTTTCTTTTTCTTTTGAGACAGAGTCTCGCTGTGTCGCCCAGGCTGGAGTGCAGTGGTGCAATCTTGGCCCACTGCAAGCTCCGCCTCCCGGGTTCACGCCATTCTCCTGCCTCAGCCTCCTGAGTAGCTGGAGCTACAGGTGCCCGCCACCCCACCCGGCTAATTTTTTGTATTTTTAGTAGAGACGGGGTTTCACCATGTTAGCCAGGATGGTCTTGATCTCCTGACCTTGTGATCCGCCCGCCTCTGCCTCCCAGCTGTTTATGCTTTTACCAGGTAAATACCTGCATAAAAATGTCTGTATGTTGTATAAGAACATTGGCTACCCTTGGGAAGGTAGGTTTGCTGTTGGGGAAGGGATTTGGGTTGGGAAGGAAAATTGCTTCTTATTGTATGTCTTGTTAAACTTTTAAGTTCTTTTTCACCATTTGCAAAAAAAAAAAAAAAAAACCTATAAATTAGCAAAACAATAACTCCACATAGTTTCCATCTTAATTCACAGACAGTAAAAGAATTAAGAAAGTGAGAAAGATAGTGAGATAGGAGGCTATGGTCAGAGAGCAGTGCTTCAGAAGAGATCACGGATTTGGAGCATCTCAGCACTAGAACTCAGCCACAGTAACTGGTAGCTGATGTGGAAAGGAAATGAGTATGTTGACAAAAATAAATTTAAAGTGTTTTATGTGATAGTTCTGCTGCTTCATATTTGAGTTGGTTTACGAGCAGATTAATTTATGAACATATTATAAACCATGATGCCCTCAGTAAACTAAACTTCACTGAGTTTCTGTTCTCTCCATTAGCCCGAAATACAATTCTAGACCTCATAAGTCTTTCTAAAATTGGCTGACCAAAAGTGGCAATTAATTTTTCCTTGTAAGTTCTTAGTTCTTTATAGTTTCCTTAATGAGTTTCCCTGAAAAGAAGCCCTGTAAATCTTGTAGGGTCCTATAGCTGTAATTACCATTGTATTTTAACTGGGGTGCTCATGAACTAGCAGATTGCGATTCATCAAAATAAGTCTTTCAGAAAGCACCATTTCTTCTACCCAGAAAAACGCAGCTACCACACAGATGACATAGCAGTAGTAGATACTATGCATTCCGAATCCTGTGATTCTCCATGTTAATGTGGAGAGGCGATTTTAAAAATATGTAACTGAATTAACTATCCTTTGGAAATTAGAGAAAATATAAAAGAATAGAAAAAACACTGGGCTAGTTGTTATAATATCATTGTATAATCTGCCTTTGGATGAAATGTGACCTCAGGTTGCGCCATGTTCCTTTGTTGATATATCAGTAAAATGCCTGTTCCTGCCCAGCTTCTTTGGGTCAATGATCACAGACTGGGGGCTGAACAAAGAAATCACCTTTGTATCTCTGAAACATGCAAGAATTTTTCCCCCAAGTGGTTCTAATGCATGTATTCCACAGACCATTTGCTTTTATAGAGTTCAGGCTTATTTCAAGATCAAATGTGGTAGTACTTTTTTGTAAAATTTTTTTGTTATTATACTTTAAGTTTTAGGGTACATGTGCACAATGTGCAGGTTTGTTACATATGTATACATGTGCCATGTTGGTGTGCTTCACCCATTAACTCATCATTTAGTATTAGGTATATCTCCTAATGCTATCCCTCCCCCTCCCCCCACCCCACAACAGTCCCCAGAGTGTGATGTTCCCCTTCCTGTGTACATGTGTTCTCATTGTTCAGTTCCCATCTATGAGTGAGAATATGGGGTGTTTGGTTTTTTGTCCTTGCGATAGTTTACTGAGAATGATGATTTCCAGTTTCATCCCTGTCCCTACGAAGGACATGAACTCATCATTTTTTATGGCTGCATAGGATTCCATGGTGTATGTGTGCCACATTTTCTTAATCCAGTCTATCATTGTTGGACATTTGGGTTGGTTCCAAGTCTTTGCTATTGTGAATAGTGCCGCAATAAACATACGTGTGCATGTGTCTTTATAGCAGCATGGTTTATAATCCTTTGGGTATATACCCAGTAATGGGATGGCTGGGTCAAATGGAATTTCTAGTTCTAGATCCCTGAGGAATCGCCACACTGACTTCCACAATGGTTGAACTAGTTTACAGTCCAAATGTGGTAGTACTTTTAAAAATCAAAAAATTGATATAAATGCATGGTATTTGCCATTATCAGAAATTGTGTGTGATTATTTTAAAACATTGAGTTGTGATCTTCTGTGCATTAAAAAATACATTTTCCTTGGTTATTATATATTTGTCCTTAAAAAAATATTATATACACATAGATATAATTGATTGTAAAGTTGTATGGGCGTTAAATTTAGCTGTCAGACAGGGATAAAATGGAGCAGCCAATCCCCTCCTTAACTCTTTTGTTTCCATTTAGCTTTCACTAGTAGAAAAGGTAATTTATGTCATTTTGAGCTGGACTTCTAGATTTCCGACCAAACCCATATTCTCAAAGTAATGAATGTGGTGGAGTTGACTGCCCTTTCCCTTCATGGCTCCTTCATAGTTTCCTGTTTCCCTCCCTGTCTCTCCCTGCCTTCTTGCGAGTTACCTGGGCCCTATGCAGATACATTCAGCTCTTGATTATCTGCGTTAATGGATAGTAACTGAGACATACATAATCCCAGATGGTGGATAATCCAAAAACTGTTAATACTTGGCTTTGAAATGTATTTAGTAATGTTTTAAATTGTTTTTACCTTTCTAATTATATGTTGCTATTCTAATTATATGTTGCTAATGTTGCCATTAGTTTGCATCCCCTGAGTACATCCTAGTTGCTTGGGGGATTTAGCGTGGAGGGGGCACAGAAAAATGCAGAGTAACTGTGGTAAACCAGATTGATGGGATTATTATTGAGTTAAAATTTTATTTTGAGTAATTTTTTCCATTAATGATTAGGAGTTGTCAGCATGGCATTCAGTCTATGGCCTAGCACAGTACCTGCCACACTGTTGAAGTTTAGGAAATATTTGTTAAATGAAGATTCTCAGTTTTTCATACCAGTCTTATGATCAAATCAGGGCTGGCATGAGCCAGGAAAAGAAGTCAGCGAAGAAAGTTCATCTCCCCCAACCTCAACCTTTCCACCCTCAGGTCAGTGAAGATGAGTATTGCCAAGTCATGGACATTTTCCCAAGATAGTGCCGATTTACAGACTGTTTGACCAGCTGAGCCACACAGAATAGCTCCTCACTAGCAGTGCCTTAACACAGTGAGCCTTCAAGAAGGGAAATATGCTGTTCTTTTAAAATGCAAGAACGATACTTTGAAATGGGCACAAGGAAGCTGCGAATTCCTTTTAGTAGAATATAACTTTCCATGATAATACAAGCATCCGCAATAACATAAACATAAATATAGAGCAGTTCTTAACCTAAGGTCCCTGAATTAGCCTAACTCCTAAAATGGCTTTCACTTGAGTAGATATGATATGGGGATGGGTGTGTGTATTTTTCAGAAGAGAGGGCTCATACGCTTGATTACATTCTCAAAGGGGTCTGCAACTTCTCTCTACTGATGAATGGAATCTCAGTTTCACTGTTTTATACTTCTCATGAAATGTTTGAAAGTGAGAAAGAAAACTCCCATGGCCACTGCCTCACAAACTTGTCTCCATGTGGACTTCAGAACGATCAGGGAAAGTAATTTTGTAAATTTCTCTAACTATAGTTCGTTCCAAGCTGGGGACAGGCATAGGCTGAGAAGCCAAGGGTGTATGTTGAAAGACTGAACATGCAAATGGGCAATGGCAACACTATATGTGACAATAGAACTCTGACCCAGATAAGATGCCCCAGAAGCCAAACTACAACCTTTCCAGCAAAATCAGTCCAGAACAGTTAGGCCTTGGTCAGTCGCTGCTAACTTCCCTATTTTTGCCCTACTTTCTGCTTCCACCACAGGACCAACCTAGAGAAAGCCAAATATGTTCCCCAAATCAATCATATATGGTACCCCACGTCTAGTTAGCCCTCTGCCATGCCTACAGCCTTCAGTGGGGCATACCTGAAGCCTCCCCCCGCCCGTCCCCCACACCATAAAGCTTTATCTTTCCCCTGGCTACTTTGGATTATCTTCCAAACACAGGTAATGGTAGCTGAACTCTCTTGCTATTACAAACTCTGAATGAATAACCTTTGCTTATTCTCAATTTGGGGGGTCTTCATTTATTTCCACTTTGCATTGAGATTTGAGAGTTTCCAGGTGAACTCCCTTAACCTGAAATCTCTCTTCCACCACTACATCACAGAGCTGATAGTAATATCACTGGAGAAATGTTTCTTGGAGTTTAGCTCTTTATTTCTCCAGGAATAGCATTTTAAATGCATGTTTTATTTTAGGGATATTTAGACCCACATAGTTGATAGTGTTGAACCTTAGACGTAGAATGGTTCACTGGTAACACAGAATAGAGGAACACAAAATAGATGACCATTCAGCTGCGCTCCCAGTATCATGGGGCTTCTACATGGGGAGTGGGCAAATGCCCTTTTGGGCCTGGCAGTTTTGGTATTATCTCACTTCTGTCACCCTCACATTTGTATCCCTACTTTTTATTGGGTCATGTTTTTATAATAGTGTTTTCCTTGAAAATAAAATATATATAAATTAATACAGATAGAATTCTAAGAGAAATTTGGCTATGGATACTTTGTGTCCCAGTCATTAAATGTGTGCCTGATGGCCATTGGCTGAATGGTTAGACATGTAGAGTGAGCCAGTTTGAAGATACACACTCAAGAGTAGGCTGAGAAGATGCAGAGAGAAACCAGAACTTCCTATGTATGGGTCTTATAGTTTGGTTCCCACACGAGCAGCATCAGTATCTCCTGGGAACTAGTTCAAAATACACATTATCTCTGGGCACAGTGGCAGATGCCTGTATTGACCCCACCTTAAAAAATGATCAGGCTCCCATTAAATCTTCTGTATCAGAAAACTTTGGGGATGGGTTCTAGCAATCTGTGTTTTTACCATCCCTCCAGATACCTCTGCTGCATGCAAAAGTTTCAGGCCACTACTGTAATTAGAAGAGCCATCCAATAACTTTTGCTTTTTCTCTCCTCATGGAGTAACATTTTACATGAATGCATGGTAGATTTTAGGAGCTCTGACAGCCTGAAGCCAAAATATCGACAGGAAACAGGAATCTGTCACCTTGTCCAGTGCCTCTCAAACTTGTACATGCAGATCACCTGGAGGTTTTGTTGAAGTGAAGCTCTGACCCAGGAGCACTATACTGGGGGGCTGAAAGATGCATATCTCACAAGCTGCCAGGTGGTGGTGCTGATCCTAGGATTACACTTTGAATAGCAGGGTCCTAGGAGACCATACACCCAAGCTGAGGAACATTGGAGGTATGGGCATGCAGGGAACTAGAGTTCAGGAAATGAAAGGGGAAGGTTCCTGAGAGGTTAGGAGGTTTTTATAAATTCCTGCATAAATCTGATCACTTACTGCTTAGAATGTATGTTCAGGGATCTCCACAGAGAGATAGGGGAATCCCAGGGAGAAGACTGATAAGCAGCTAGGCATCCTGTGAAAGGTCCAGCCTGTAGGCCCAAGATCAAGATCATCTGTGGTCAAGAAGAGCTAACTTGAGGAAAAAGATTGGTATTAATTAAATAAACATTTTTAACCCCCTACTCTATGCCTCATACCAAATAACCCCTAGGATCCTGCTGGAGAAGAGAGAGAAACCAAAACAATATCCGTAACTTAACTATTTAGCTGAGATTTGTTTATCAGTGCCTTTCTCTGGAAAATGTAAGTGGGAGCAGTAACACTAATAGGTGTGAAACCTTCAAATATCAGGCCTGGGCAAAGCAGTGTCCTAAACCCTGAGCTGCAAGACAGGGTCAGGGCACTTTCTGGAACAGGAAAGAAGAGAAAGAAGAGAGGGCCAGTGATAACCCCGGAGGGTACTTAAAGCTGTGGGTTAGAGATAAGAGGTCAAAGGCAATAAGATACCCTGCTGCTGTTTAGGAATGGAATTTTTCTGACTCTCTTAATAGGTACCCATCTGTGGATTTTGGCCATGTCCCTTTGAATAACAGGAATTCTATTTCCAATGTAATTGTTGTTGGTGAGATTGACTGCTTATGGAAGCATAATGACTGTGGTCTTACTTTCATCCCTGAATAGATCCTGGTATTTCTCAGCTTAGTGTTACACTTCATGCCAGTTCTTCCAACAGTGTGTATAAATGTATTAGGAGATTTATGCAGAGGAAGTCGAAAAGTGCTATTCACTGTAGTTAAGATCCCATTGGTATTTGAAATGTCTATGATGGTTTCAAAAAATAAAGTCACACATGTTTTATTTTTTTAAATGAGTTTCAGATTACGGAGGATAGGAGTAATTATTTTTAGCAAATCTCTATATGCAATTTTAGAAAATTTATTTGATCATAATTTCTTTTCCTGAAGGTAAAATGGTAGAGCAAAGCCTATTTACAGACTTTCTAGAAGTAAAAACTGTCTCTGGTATGAATAAAAAACAGTTTTCATGGAGCCTAAAATTCGTTTTCCCAATGTGTCCAACAACTGCACGTTAATTCTTTGTATGTTTAATTCATACACAGCAGTGGCTTCTAAGTAATTTTCTCAAGGAGATACCCAGTAGCTTACTTGTGATGGAATCCAAGTAAGTGATAGGGTAGAGAGGTTACTTCTCAGCAGCTTTCATCCCCATAGTCCTCTCCTGTCAGGGCTAAGATTCCAACTGCTCCCTAGTTGGAATGGACAAGAGGATTCTCACAGAGAGTGCATCGTGTTCATACAACTATAGCTGTATTAGACTATTACCATCATGCATTAGCTTTATTGGAATTTCCTGGTAAATTATATATGCTAAAGTTACTCAGTCCTTGAAGTACCATACTTGTAAGCCAAATAGCAGGCATACATCTGAAAGAGGTATGTGTGTATGAGAGAGAGAAGGAGAGAGAAAATGTTCAAGCATCAAAAGCATGTCATATTATGGTCATCTTCTGTACATGTTCATGATCATCTTAAATCCCTGGAAAAACATAGATATATAAGGATCTACTTTCCATTCAGACTATTTTTGCAAAGGCATGTTACAGTTGTTCTGACAAAACAGCTTCAAACACTTGCCAAGGAGAATAAATTACAGTAGGAATGGGTGGTAATTATTAGGAACTTATTTTTGGAATAAGAAACCTTCCTTAATAAAGGGCTGTGACTGCCCTCTGAAAGGAAGAGAGAATTTTCCCAAAATCAAAAATACACTTTTAACAGTTCATGTACATATCCTTTGGGGGTTAAATTAGGTTAACATGTGTTCCCAAAAAGGCAAATTCAAGCTGGGTTCAATCCATTGATTACAAAGAACACTTAAAAAGCAAATTGGAATTCTTTAGACACAGTAATTCAAAGTTTCTGTTTTTTCTCTTTTTGAAAAAGAGTTTGATGGCTTAAAGGATTCAAATATATCTTCAAGGCATTCAGATACCAAATAGTTTTTAAAGACCTAATTGAAATAGTTGATTAGATAAAAAATTTACCAAACAGGTAAGCATCCTTCAGTAATGTATTCTGCAGAGCCCATAGAAGACTAGTAAGTGTAAAACTGGAATAAAATTATTTATTTTGGCCTCCCATTTTTTGTGACTGTTTTCTAAAGAAGTTCAAATTAAATATGAGAATGGCTTGTGACCCTAAGTATAATGAATTCAGTGTTTACTTGCAATTTTAAGACTGTCTACACAGAGTTGATATAAAGGAAAGCTCAGGGTGTATTAATTTCAAAAGAACTGAATACAAAGAAACCCAATATAAGAGCCTAAAATCAGTCAAAGAAGTACCCAAGCACAGAGATAAACATTTTCACCTTGCTTTTTCTTGAATACTAATACAGAACTTGGATTCTGTGTTTATCCCATAACAGGCATAGATTATTTAAAAATTGTTAGCTTTTAAAAATACAAGTGAACAGAAAGCAAAACACAAAATTGATATCATTGAGCAAAAATCTAACATTGCTTTTTTGTGTAAGAATGCTCACCTAGTGGTATCATTTCGTGATCACAGGTTACTCAAGATGCCCTTATAATGTGTGTTAAATTGAATGTAACGTTTCTACATTACTTGTTCTTGTAAGGTTACTATGCCCATATCTCACTAAAGAGCCATTAATGGAAAAGAATACGGAAATGAAGACCTAGGATTTAATTTTGTTTCTCTGTATATAACCCACTACAGCCAAGTTGGATTAAGGCTATGTTTATTTAAAGCTCAGTCAAATTGGTCCTTTTCATAAACTCATTGGCAAAAATGAATTTCTCTTGGTGTTTCCATGGGTCAGTCACCAAGCAATAACACCAACAGTAGTTACTGTTCCCCTGGGAATAGCAGCTTAATTACACAGAAATTTAAAATCGAGAATAGTGGTATAAATGCAAACATAGAGACTTGTCCTGTCTTTGGGTGTTTATTATTAAATTTAGTACCTCAGATACTCTTTTCTGTTTCTGCAGATCTTTATTACTAAGTAGATATGGTAAAATATGGATTATTATATTATCACAAGTGATAAAATATATGGTTATGAGCATGGCAGTCTGCAGGTGTAACATACATAAAGCAAGATTGATAGTATAAAGCAATTAAACTGAAGTTATCTTTAAGGGGAAAAGGTTTAATGCTACCCTTAAGTGTAACTTAAACTCTCACTAAATATTTTTAACTGCAATAAAAGCATGTTAATTGTAGGAGTGACTTCTTTACAAGACCTCATTTCTTAGGGTAAGTTTTTCTTTCCAAGAATATAAAAGCTTACTGAAATAATTTCTATTACTAACTCATTCTGTAAAGAGCTTTTTCCTTGGCTTTTAAGCTCAATGAAGAAAGCCCAAAATAGCACAGGAAATTTGTGTGTTGTGAATATATATAAGAACTAAATCCAATTGGGATAAAATGATTAAGTTATTGATAAGGTCATCGTTGGTCCCAAAGCATTCCATTAGTTATATGCTTCTTCTTAAATATTTTGAGAATTTGGCCTGGATTTTCTTATATATAAAATAGAAGAGACGGCATTTTACTTTAATATCCTCTCATGTACAACTTATTAACAGTCTTTATATAAAAGAAACATGCTAGGCATCTAATGATAAATTTTTTTCTTATGTGGTTTTGGTATTTTTTTCTACCTCCTGGATTATTTTTGTGCCACCACTAACAAGATCAATGCCTGTACTTCCAAATTAGCTATCCCATTGCTTCTCAGTAAAGGTGGCTTTACAGTGGGGTTAACAAGAGTTCTGTAAATACATAAAGCACTTAGCAAAGTGTATAGAGGTCTTTACAAAGAACTTTCTGGATCTCTCTCTCTCTCTCTCTCTCTCTCTCTCTCTGTTTCTGTCTTTTACGTGCACTCACACACACAGGATTTGGTCCTTGCCCTGGAATTATATAGCAGTGTACTTGGCAAGGTACTTAAAGAGTGAAGCAATATGAAAGATTTATAAAGCAGCACATTGTAGATAATACATTAAAAAGTGCTAAAGACATGCATTGTGTGTAGTTTTGGAGATATTAAATATGTGAACAATTTGACACAGAAAATAAAGATGTATTTTATTCAGTGTAGATTACTAGATGTTTGCAGTTAACCTTCCTGACTGCTGCAGTGAAGATTGCTGCATATGTGTATCTTCAGAGTCAAGAAGGGTGCAAGAGAAGTTTGAGGAATAACTGGGCAGTTTGTTGTAGAAATAATGGGTATAGAAATTATTTCTAGGAAATGGGCTACTTTGGTTTTTTTGTTGTTGTGCTTAAAGCACTATCTGTGATGAAATCTAAGATATGATTGCTGATAAGAAAATGGCAAGGATTTGAGCTGTAAGGAAAGAGGGGGAAGATTGTATTCCTAACCGTAGTTGTGTATTAACCTTCATCTACGTTCCTCATTGATGGAGGAAAGTTGTGTCAGCCGAATAACTGTAACCACATTCTACATGTTTTCGTCGTTTAAGAATGCAAACATTTGTATCGGTTAAAAATCCTTTGAACAAGGGCCCAAAATGGTTTAGTTCATGTACTTTTTTGCTGTGCCCATCTCTGGTTCCCCTGGTACTCTTTGCAAGATCAGTTAATTCTTTGTAATTAAGAATAGCAGCCTATTTAATTTAGAGATGTTTTTGTACTTCTTGGAATAGTAAATATTAGCATTTGTAATTTGAAAGAATTAGAAATGTGTGGAGAAGTATTTTTTTTCCTAAGCCATGTAAACACAGCCATATTAGACAAAAAAAAATTGTGTTAATCACCCCTCATTTTATTAATAGTAGTGGAGTAAAAATTGAAAATTATAAAAGATAAAAATTATAAAAGACATTGTAACATTTTTAAAAATTGAACATTTAAAACATTTTAAATATTTTAAAGTGGAAAATTATAAAAGATGCTGTAACATTTTTAAGAAGATAAATATTACTTCGGCATTTAAATTTTTTATACTGAAAAATTGAGTGATGTAGTTGAAAATATAATCTAATTATTTTATTGATTAATATGAGAATGTGAATTAAAAAACTTGTGTTTAATCACATGGTTCCTGATAAACTATGATACGTATTTGTGAGTATACAGTATTTTGTCACATCTTTGATTTCTCCTTAAATATATTGCTCTCTAAGGAAAATATTTGAATTTTTTTTGCCTTGCTTTAACCCCACAAATGGTTATATTTGGTTTCAAATTTACATAGAATTAACATCTCTTAACTAATTTTTAAAGGATTTATTCTATACTATTTGATGGTGCTAGAAATTTGGAATTTTTAATTCTTTGCTATTTGCTAGAATCACATAGAATTCTAGCTGAAGTCCTTAGAAAAAGACTTATGTAAGGAAATTGTAGCCATGTCATGTAAAATTAGAGGTAAATGAATAAAAACATCAAACCAAATTTTTTTCTTATAAGAATTAGATATAAATAGTTTAACATTTATTGAAAGTCTAAAGTGTCACTATTATGTACAATTATATATAGATGTTGCTTAGTATTCACATTAGCTGCTTATGTTTACTCTGTGGCATAGATACTCATTTTCTAGATAATAGAAGTAAGTTTGAAAAACACTCCTCGAAAGGTAGCCTTACTGATCAGGTATATCTGTTGCAAAGCTAAAAAAAATAAGTATGACTATATCCTTCATTTAAAATAGCTGTCTATGCTTGACCAAAAAAATGGTTATCTACTGGCTTTTTCCCACACTTAATTTTAAAATGAATTATTTTAAATAGAAGTGAGATGTGAGAACGCAGTTTTCTAAGTTTCTATTGGATTTGTCATACAAATATTTGCAGAAGGGCAATTAACAACAACAGAAAATCAGTAGAGATCATGAAATTTTGGAAAATTTTATTTTTAACTTACAACCTTACCTATGGAAGCAACTACCAGACTACTAAACATTCATTTTTTCTTCACCTTTTTGGAATTTGTGATTTCTATTAAATATGAAAGATTTTGACTTTTTTCATATATATGTATAATACTTGTGTATATAATAGTATTTAATGATGATGGCCTAGTTATACAATTATAAAATTCATTTGAAAGCTTAAAATATAGATTTTACTATATCATATTTTTGATATATAATATTTGCTCACTGTGTTCAGTTAATAGTTTTTCACAGTTACTTGAGAAAATGATCACTCTTTATTCTCAAACGTACTGTCTTCTGAATTTTTGTTTTGTTTCTTTCCAGAAGGTGGGTGCGGCTGCTATTTGGACGAGAGTTCCCCCTGCAGGACCTTCTGGTGGTCTGGGATGCCTTGTTTGCAGATGGCCTCAGCCTGGGTTTAGTAGATTATATCTTCGTAGCCATGTTACTTTACATCCGAGATGCTTGTAAGTATTAATGGCCTTTCCTACATTTGACTAGGTACTCCTGATTTTCAAAAATGTTTTGCCTTTTAAATAGACTTTGTGTTTTATTATTTGATTTGCATGTACCTCAATTTTTGTAGTAGGGTAATATACTGAAATTTCAAAGGAATATACTAAACATCCCTTTTGTTGGTTAACTGTGTACACATTGGGAGATGTGAGTCATTTTATCCTGAGAGAATTAGAATATTCTTCAGAACCATTTTTCTAAAGACTTTACTCCTGCTTTAATCTCCTCATTACACACAGTTGTGAAATGCATATATAAAAGCAAGTATTTGAGATATGTTTAGAGCTCCACCTTCTGACAAGTAGGGAATATTCAAGGATGTTTATCAGGAGATTGGAATTATTTTTATAATATCAACACCTTGCTAATTAAAAAAACAAATACATTTAAAGGTATTTTAACTTTCTTCCAGTTATATTTTAGAAAAATATATTTCTCAGTACAGTGCTGAATGGTAGACGTGTTCCCATCTCCTCAGATGTATGTTATGGTGTCTCTAATAACCGGAAAGCCAGTGTCTAGCCCTTTCGAATAGTCTGATAGTTCTTAGCTTGAAGAAAATATCGGTGTGTATTTTAAATTTCAAAATACTTCAAAATTGTTTTCTGTCTCAGAGAAGTAATCAAAAGTTCACACAATAGAACTTGTTAGCCAAAATATAATTAGGAAAAAGTGCACAAAATTATGTGATTGAATTAGGAAATAGGTAGCTAACATAAAGTAAGACTTTGTCAGAAGAACATACACTTTTTAGAATCATTTATAATTGCGACTGTTAAATTGTTATGTTGTTCTCTTTATTTGTTCATTGGATACCAGTTGTGCCAGATGCTCTTGTTATGCCTCTAGTAACACTAATTTTCTTTAAAATTTTAGATTATACTTTTTTAATTTCCCAAAATTACTTAAATAAGTGACAGGAGCACCACATTTTATCCAAAAAATGTAGATTTTGTTCTGTGCCTCGAAGGTCAAATAGTTTAGGTTTTCTCAAAGTGAAAGTTTCTTCCTTCTGAGCCAGATCTAATCATTTAAGAACATGGAAGTCGTAAGAGGAAACATCAGGAAAGTAGAGAAAGATATTTGAGTAGATTTGATGGATACTGGATTTTATGATATTCAATACTAACCTCTAAGTTGTATTTTTTAATATAAATAATAATAAAAGGAATGAGAAACCTCTTCTAGAAAAAAGAATGCTTTGGATAATATTTATGCAAAATTTTCCAAATCAAACAACTGCTGAAAAGTATTATGATTTTCTGTAATTGTAAACAGTTTACAATTTGCTCTTTTTTGACTTTGGCACATTACCACTATATATTTTTAATTTAATCATCCTGTCTCCTATTCTAAGACCTACTTTTATCATTTTATAAAACATGGCAAATTTTTTGGCACCTGAAGTCCTTACACATTTTTCATCTTTTCACTGATGACTTTATAAAATGTAGAAAAATACAGAAGTAATGAAGTGATTTATTTATTTCAATATTTAACCCAACTTATTTTAATTTTGTTATTTAAGTCTATAACAGTGGATGAGATCTCCTAAAAATAGAATGAATATTTGTCAGGTATTTACAGATCACTGCTCCTGTCCTCAAGAAGTTTACCAACTAGTAGGGAAGACTGACATAAATGATTTCAAATGAACATATTTGGTACTATAGTTGGGATGTGGACAGGTAGTGTGGAAACTTAAGGAGAGGCACCTAGCTCCCCTCTGGGCTGCTGTGAGTCAATAGAGAAAATTGTGCAGGTGTTGGCAAGCCAAATAAGAGGATCTGCTTACAAGGCAGAAGGAACAGCATGAACAAAGGCCTGGAAGTGAAAAGCAGCTTATTAGGGATGTATATATTAATGTGTTTCTATAAACTGTTTGGTATTATTAGAGTACAAAGGGAGAGAGACTAGCCGCAGGTTATGAGACTATAGAAAGAAACAGGAGGGTCATGATGACAGTCTTCCTATGGTAAGTGATAGGGAGCTATTGAAATGTCCAAAGCAGAAATGTGATCACTTGTAGATCACTTTAGCAGCAATGGGGAAGATGAAATCGAAGGAGAGAAGAGCAAGGACATCAGTTAACAGTTGTGATGGTAGTTCAGGAGAAAAACAGTGGATCAGAGAACTATTCAGAGCTAAAGGTAGCAAGATTTAGTGATTAAATATGATAGGAGAGGGAGAATGGGAAATCTAGAAGAATCTCCAGCTTGGAGGTATGAGTGACTGGGAAATATTTATAACTTGATAGAAAATACAAGGATTAAGAAGTTTTAGGAATGTTAATAATTAACTGGGCTTGACTTTGCTGAGTTTTGGGATATTTATAAGAAATTATAACCTAAAGATTTGAAAAATAAAGTTAAATGTCAATGTCAAGGCCACAGATTTAATTTTGCAAATGATTGACAGCTGTTTGTTAAAACTATCACCACAGATGCCACCTGCAAAGAATAGGGTGACTATATATCAAAGTTTGTTTGGGATAGTCTTGGTTTACACCTGCTATCCCAGAATAGTAATTATTTGTCCTTTTTCACTCTTGAAGACATCACATTAGGATCGTAAAAATTATATGGTCCTATTACCTAAGGTGGGTACATATGGAAAGAGAACATGGGCAAAGGTGAAACTGGGTTTAACATAAGCATTTCAGAGGCACCAGAGGAGAAAAAGCCAAGGAAGAGCTTAGTTTGTGTTGTAACCCCAGAGAACTGTCTGAGCCAAGCAGAGAAAAGAAGGTCAAGAGTGCCCAGGAATAGTAACACAAGGCTAGAAAAGTCCACTCACTTTGGGAACTGTGGAGGGACAGTCATTGGATACCTTTGCCAGGGTGGATTCAATGGACTGGTTGAGCAGAAGCTGGATTATGGTGGGTTGAAGAGTGAATAGACAGTTAAGAAGTACAGTAGTCTTTTCTTCAGCTTTTTATTGTTGGTTTTTTGTTTGTTTGTTTGTTTTTAATATATGCATTACTTTTTCAACTGAAAAGATAACTAAATAAAAACAAAGAATATGGAGATAGCAGATATAGAGTGATCTTTGAGTAAGGAAGAAGAACGATGTAGCTAGAGAACAGTGCAGGGGCAAGGAAGATTGGATGGCTGTCGTTAGACATTGGAGGCAGGGCAGAACTGATAGAGAGGTTTACTTCTCAAACCAGTCTGAGTTCCTACTTCAAGAATCAGCACTAGTTTTCCCCACCCTGTTCCATGAATTAGATCTATGAAAAAGCCAAGCATGGTGGCTCGAAACTGTAATCCCAGCATTTTGGGAAGGCAGGGCAGGAGAATTGCTTGAGCCTAGGAGTTTGAGACCAGTCTGAGACACGTGGTGAAACCCCATCTCTACAAAAAATAAAATTTGGCCGGGTATAGTGGCTTGTGCCTGTAGTCCCAGCTACTCACGAGGCTGAGGTGGGAGAATCATTTTAGTCCAGGAGGTCAAGGCTGCAGTGAGCCGTGATTGCGCCTCTGCACTCCAGAGTGTGGGTGACAGAGCAAGACCCTGTCTAAACAAAAAAAAATCTATGAAAAGAGAAAATATCTTCTTTGTTTTGAAGCTTTCACTTGTTTATTATCTGTTCTTCACACCCCACCCCTAATCCCTGTTCCCCAGTGAGAGACAGGATTTTTTCTGTCTTGGTTTCCCTCCCATATACCAGCATCTAGAATTGGGCCCAGGGCATAGTAAACCTCCAGAAAAATATTTTTTGAGTAAAATAATTGAGGAAATAAGGGCCCAGAGGCAATAGAAAAGAACTGGGTCTGGAGTCCTGTGGAAGACTGGCTGTGGAACAGGAATGAAAAGCTGGTGCCGATGCAGGAAGAAAGCACTAGGCTGCTTTCACAAGTAATCCAGTTCATAAGTGGAGAAGACAGAAAATGGAGGAATTCCATATCTGATAAAAGAGGAAACAAGGTTATCCACTGTGAGTGAGGCAGAGTAGGGTTAGTGGTTTGTGGGAAATGACTTGGAGATGTGATAAAAATAGCTAATTAAGAGCCAAGAAAAAACCATGTGTAGCTGTTGAAGATCCTACAGAGACAAACACTGGGAAGTGGTACCAGGCCTCAAAAAAAAAAAAAAAAAAAAAAAGAGGTAGATTGTGATCCAGGCTTCCAAATGAATTAGGCAGGACTAAAGGGAGATAGGAGGGTAGAGGGTGTTGAGTGTATTTTAAAATAGTGGTTTAAGATGTATAAAGAGGGAAGCACAGCCAGGAAAAGATTAGGGAAAATTGAATATATCAAAGAATTGGGTGAGGTAGAGCATGAGAGAGCTAAATGCATACAAAGTTGTGGTCCGACATAAAGCAGTTCTAGATCTGCTTGGTATGGTTGAAGTACGTGAAGAGGAATTTAAGTCGCTTGAAGACCAAGGGATTGTGAGGAAACTGGGGTTTTGCTTTAGTTCTCCATGGACACTTCACCAAGGATCCTAATAGGAAAAGGCATAGAAGGAAATGTAATGAGCCTGGCACCATAGCCTCAAATAAATGAAAAAGAGTGACCAAGAAAACAGCTTTTATTGAACCAGTCAATTATTCAGAGTCAACCATTCAACCAGTGTTTACCAGTATATGGTACATAGATGATAGTGATGCAGGGACATGATTGATGCATAGAGGCATGGCATTAACTTGAAGAAGTTTTATGAAATGATAGGAAGCAATAGTTTGGAAGAATCAAAGAGCAAGGTGGTCCTCCACCTCACATCTGGAGGTTGCAGAGGCAGCAGTGACTCTGGGAGGGTGAGGCTTAGAGGGAAAGACATTGTTCCCTAGAGAAAAGGATTGAAATAGAGGGGAGCAGCAGAAAGAAAAGGGATAGAGAACCAGATTGGACAGAGTTGCATGGGAGGTCAGTACTAATTAGATGAGCTTATATTTTTGGCCACGGTCAAGAACTGAGAGGAAGGTGGGCAATTTGCCAGCCCCAGCTTTCCAAATAAATCATTGGTGTCAAATTTTTATTTCATGCCAGTGGATTCTGACTCATAATGTCTTGCTAGGGCTTCCAAAGTGGGGATGTTCAGTTACACTTAGTAGTTTAAATCTCATTCATTCAATAAATCTTAAGTGAACACCACTGTACCAGGCTCTGAGCATTACATATGTTCTTTTGGAGCTACATTTGTAGGATGCTCAGAGGATGTTTCATCTGAGGGAAACTAAAAGAGCCTTCCTTCTGTGATGACATGCCTTCCTTGGGGTGCATGTCTCCTAGGGATTCAGTGGATGGGGATCAAAGGGTCTATGATCATCCTGATAGTGTGCAAAATATTGTGTAGGTATGCCTTTCTCTGGGTCAAATGTCTATAGTTTTCATCAGTTTCTCAAAGGAACACATCCCCAAAAAATAGATAAGATTCACTGCATCTAGTCCAAAATTCTGATTTTGTAGGCACAGATAATAAGGCCTGTTATGGGCTGAATTGTATCCCCCCCCAACAAAAGATATATTGAAGTCCTAACTTCTAGTACCTGAGAACATGACCTAATTTGGGAATAGATTGTTGCAAATGTAATTAGTTAAGATGAGGTCATACTAATCCAATATGACTGGTGTCCTCATAAGAAGAAGGAAATTTGGCAACAGACATGCACAGAGGGAAGACAATGTGAAGGTATACAGGGAGAAGAAAGCCGTGTGAAGACAGCCAGAAGCAGAGGTTGGAGTGATATTATCTACAAGGCAAGGAATGACAAGGATTTTCAGCCATTACCAGAAGCTAGGAGAGAAATAGGAAACAAATTTTTCCTCTTCAGAAGAAACATGCTGCTAACACCAGAAGCAGGAGAGGCAAGGAGGATTCTCCCCTACAAGTTTCAGAGGGAACATGGTCCTACCAAAACTTTGATTTTGGACTTCTAGCCTTCAGAATTGTGAAACACTAAATTTCTGTTATTTTAAGCCACCCAGTGTTTGTTACTTTGCTGAATTATATGGATTAAAATTATATACAGAAAGAAACATTGAGCAATAAAGAAATAATGTGAGAGTAATCGTAAACCATTACTCCTGTAATAGTTTATGAATGGTCATACCCCCACCACACTATTTTTTAACTGACTTATTTCATATTGTAAGTCACTCTTGTGATTCCTTGCTTCCCCTGGCTCCACCTACCTAAATCTTACTCCTATTTTCAGGCCTAGGGCAAGGTAGCCTTTTCCCCAAATCTTTTCCTATTATTCTAGCTCTCATTGATTTCACACTTTGCAATCCTATAAGATCATCATCAATACCACTAACTAAGTGCTACATTAGTCATACTCTATTTTACATTTTTCCGTAGTTATTGTGGGTGTTGGTCCTATCTCCTCAACTAGATTGTGAGCTTCCTTGGTACCAGAACCACATTACAATTCTTTCATATCTCTAAAAGCATCTGAAGCTCTTCATGTGCTCAGTTAATGTAGTACTTGGGGTAATGCCAGGCCAGAACGTACCATAGAGACCTTGGAGGGGTGGATTTGTGTGCTGTGATTACTAAGAAGACAAGTGCTAGTCTCATTCTTAGAACAACACAAATAAATAATTATTCTTTGAAAATATACTTTCAGCATAGCTTCTTCAAAGAAAGCATGGCCTACTTTTAAAACTAGCTGAAATTTTCACATCTATTTTTTGTTCATTTTATTTTGTTTTTGACTAGTATCAAAAAACATGGTCTCTATTTTAAACATAACATACCTTTTATTTGTCTTGTAAATTACATTAATAGCTAAAACACTATAAAAAATTGTCTCTATTTTAAACATAACATACCTTTTATTTGTCTTGTAAATTGCATTAATAGCTAAAACACTATAAATCTATTTATAGATTTTCCTTTTTTTTTTTTTTCTGAGACGGAGTTTTACTCTTGTTACACAGACTGAGTGCAGTGGTGCCATCTTGGCTCACTGCAACTTCCACCTCCTGGGTTCAAGTGATTCTCCTGCCTCAGCCTCCCAAGTAGCTGGATTACAGGAGCATGCCACCATGCCCAGCTAATTTTTGTATGTTTAGTAGAGACGGGGTTTCACCATGTTGGCTAGGCTTGTCTCAAACTCCTGACCTCAGGTGATCTGCCCACCTCAGCCTCCCGAAGTGCTGGGATTACAGGCATGAGCCACCACGCCGGGCCTAGATTTTCTTAAAAAGAAAGTATTTCTCAAATATTTATTGCCTTTTTAAATGTACTTTCTCTTTGAACACCATAAATGGAAAAGTTTCCTTCTTGGCACTTCTACCCACTTCCTGCCTTGTTTTTTCAGCCAGCGTAAGCATGTTACAATACTCTACTATAATTTTCCTCTGTTTTTGATAGGGATTTCTTTAGCCATTTCCTGGCCTGGCATGGCATGGCAGTTGTGGCCTCTTTGTGATTTCAAATATTACTCCTTTTGATTTCATTTTAGATCTCTACTTATTCTTCAGCCACTGTCTGTCTGCCAGTATTTCCCTCTGTCCTAACCCAGAATTTCTATTTCTGTATTTTCTAGTTAACAGCATGTTCAATGTCATATTGATGTCAAAATGCATTTATTTCAACTACAAATTGTATTTATTTGTCTTTTCTGGAAAAGCGTTGCTTAACAGTGATTACAAATTTTAAATATGGTAATGTCACAAAGTTTTATCAAAGCACAAATTGATAGTCTTATTTTTGAAGGAATGTTTAAGCACTTCCTGACTACTAGGTCTCTTCCTTCTGAGACATAAAATGGTGTCAGTTGTTTTTATGATTATATCAGATATTTATATTAATGTACCCTGTTACAAACACCGTTTATACTACTTTATATCTTAGTTTAACAGTCTCCTCATGTTTCACTAACAAAGGCTGATATACCATAGTAGCACATTGTCTGTTATTTTGGGTTTCTTTTTTAATGTTTCCTTTTTAAAAAAAAATTGAATTATTGAATTGGATTTTAAGAAAGGTTCTAGGTTCAGCACAAAACTAAGTGGAAAATACAGTTTGCATATACCCACTCCCCCAGATACCCATATTCTCCCCCACTATCACCATCCCACATCAGAATGATACTTTTTTTTTTTTTTTTTTGAGACGGAGTCTCGCTCTGTCGCCCAGGCTGGAGTGCAGTGGCACAATCTCGGCTCACTGCAAGCTCCACCTCCCGGGTTCACGCCATTCTCCTGCCTCAGCCTCCTGAATAGCTGGGACTACAGGCGCCCGCCACCACATCCAGCTAATTTTTTTGTATTTTTAGTAGAGACGGGGTTTCACCGTGTTAGCCAGGATGGTCTCCATCTCCTGACCTTGTGATCCGCCCATCTCGCCCTCTCAAAGTGCTGAGATTACAGGCGTGAGCCCCCGCACCCGGCCAGAATGACACATTTTTTACACTTGATAAACCTGCATTGATACAGCATTATTGCCTAAAGTTCATAGTTTTACATTAGGGTTCACTCTTGTGTGTTTGGACCAATGTATAATGACATGTATCCATCATTATAGTATCATACATACAGCAGTCCCTCCTTATCTGCAGTTTAAGTTTCCACAATTTCAGTTATCTGATACCAACCAAGATTCAAAAATATTAAATGGAAAATTCCAAAAATAAAAAAAACTCCTAAGTTTTAAATTGTATCCCATTCTGAGTAGCATGATGAAATCTGTAGCCACCCCACTCTGTTCTGCCCTGGACATGAATCTTCCCTTGTCCAGCATATCCACACCGCATAAGCTGCCTGCCCATTTAGTCACTTAATAGCAATCTTGATTATCAAAGCAACTGTTGTTGGTATCACAGTGCTTGTGTTCAAGTAACCCTTGTTTTACTTAAAGCCCTAAAGCTCAAGAGTAGCGATGCTGGCATATTGTTATAATTGTTCTATTTTATTATTAGATATTGTTGCTAATCTTTTACCATAATTTATAAATTGCCTAACTTATAAATTAAACTTTTATCATAGGTATGTATGTATAGAAAAAAGCATAGTACGTATAGGGCTGAATACTATTTGAGGTTTCAGGTATCCACTGGGGGTCTCAGAACACATCCTAAAAATCCTCTGTGTTCTGCCTATTCATCCCCTGTCTCCCTCTAATTCCTGGAAACTACTGATCTTTTTACTGTCACAATGTCATATAGTCAGATGAATGAAGTCTGTATCCTTTTCAGATTGGCTTTTTTTCCTTAGCAATATGCAGTTAAGTTTCCTCTTGAGTCTTTTCATGGCTTGATGGCACATTTATTTTTAATGCTGACTAATATTCCATTTTCTAGATACAATACAGATTGTTTATTAATTCACCTACTGAAGGACATCTTGGTGACTCCCTCATATACAAGTAAGACCTCCACCCACTTTCTCCTTCCATACATCCCATTTCTCCTTATCACCCCTGCCATAGGAGCCACTCAGTGTCTGCCTTTGTTTGCTTCCACATATTGTTGGCCGACACCTCACTGACCCTAAAGTCTTCCATTTTAGCAATTATCACAGCCCTTAGTATGTATCATTATTATCAGCCCTACCCTAGGTTGCAGTTTATTTTATGTTTCTCTTCCACTGGAATGTGAGAGAAAGTTGAGATTTTAAAAATTCTTTTCATGTCTTTAGAACTTAACTCAGCATTTTAAATAAAACAGGTGTTTAGTATAAATATTAAATGAATGAATACAGTCCAACACAAAAAAAAGATATTGTCAGCACTTCTTAAATACCTTGTGTACTTCAGCCATTTTTACTGACAATGTATATTTCTGATTAAGGCACTAAAAATCACAAAACATAATGAAATAAAGTGTATGTATGTCTATTTTCAGATATAACTAATTCCCAATGTATGGTTTTCCTTCGTTTCAATTTAAAATTAAGAGAGTCAAATGTATGAATCAGGCTTACTGATTATTTTCTAAATCTTAATCCCCACCAATTTTTTCAGGTTTCATTTCCATGACATTTTACAGATGCGGAGGTAGAACTTGGGCTTTGATTCTGAGTACTTACCTTTAATTACTACAATAGTGTTCACAGTTTGCATTAAAAGACTTTGTTTTGGCCAGGTGTAGTGGCTCATCATGCCTGTAATCCCAGCACTTTGGGAGGCCAAGGCAGCAGGATCACTGGAGCCCAGGAGTTCAAGACCAGCCTGGGCAACGTAGTGGGACCCCCGTCTCAATTAAAAAAAAAAAAAAGAATTAGCCAGGCATGATGGCACATGCCTATAGTCCCAGCCACTAGGGAGGCTGAGGTGGGAGGATCACTTAAGCCCAGGAGGTCAAGGCTTCATTGAGTTGTGATCATGCTACTGGACTATAGCCTGGGTTGACAAGAATGAGATGTGTCTCCAAAAAAAGAAAATTTTTTTTTTTTTTTTTTTTTTAAGAGTCTCGCTCTGTCACCCAGGCTGGAGTGCAGTGGTGCGATCTGGGCTCACTGCAACCTCCACTTCCCGGGTTCAAGTGATTCTCCTGCGTCAGCCTCCCGAGTAGCTGGGATTACAGGCGCCCACCACCATGCCCAGCTCTTTTTTTGTATTTTTAGTAGAGACAGGATTTTACCGTGTTAGCCAGGATGGTCTCAATCTCCTGACCTCATGATCCGCCCACCTTGGCCTTCCAAAGTTCTGGGATTACAGGTGTGAGCCACCACGCCTAGCCAAGAAAATTGTTTTTACGCTGTATCATCTCATTTGATTTCCTCAGTCGATAAGGAGTTAGAGAAGGTGGAGAAAACAGAAGCCTGTGCACTTAATTGATATCCTTCAAAGTTCATAGTACAAACGGCATTCCTGGAGCTAACATGCTGTCATTCTGACTTTTCTGATACAGTGATCTTTCTCTGCTCACACACTAGCCACTGGCAATTCTGCACTTATATACTTGCTTACTTACTGCCTTCCAGTTGGCAGCACTATTTATTTAAACATAGAAATTACTGAGTAAAGATCTCTTGTGTTATTGCTTGATCTCTTATTAAATGAGATTCTGTTTAAAGTGTATTAAGTGGGAAAAGTAACAATTGTTTAAATCTTTTTCCAAGCCCAAACAGTGAACTACTCTGAATTTGAGATTGTCCTCTTTCCTAAAAGTGAAATTAAAAGTCTTATATTATTCTGCACAAAATCTGCTAGAATAATAAGGACTTACCAAAGAGTATCCAAGTGTTTACATAAGAGTATGTGTTGGTCTTAGGTTTCAAGGATGGTTGTTGTAGTGATTGAATGGTGCTCAAAGAGGCAGTTGTCACAAAGCCAACTGAGGAAGAAAACCCAGAAAGACAAAATCTTACAAGGGTTTTAAACACTAGACTTAAACCACTTTTTGTGGGGGATATGACTGTGTTTTATTTTTGGCTTTCTCCAAAACTGAAGAGAGTAAAATTTTGTTGTTTCTATTTATGTTTTGTACCCCAGCCTCCCCCTGACCACTTGTTTTCTGGCCCATTGGCAATTACATTTTGTTTCTTGCCATTTGTACTTAGGAAAGTCAAAATACTAAGGGCCTTTAAATAAAGGTGAAGATGCTGCAGGCAGTAATTATGTGTTTTTTCCTGCATGTAGTAGGCTCTCAACAAATATTTTTTTCAGAGAGCATTACATTTATTGAATGTTTTCTCTATGCCAGGTGTCTGGCAAGGCACTTTCATTGCACATTGGCTTTGTTTTCAGTCAAGTACAATTAACTATGAGAAAAACTTTTTCCTTTTTTAAAAGAAAGAAGGTTTTCTTTTTTGTTAGCTCATTTTATTTTATACTTAATCCATGATTATTTGTTTTTATATGCCTTTTTATAGCTTTTTAGAAACAAGAATTTATGCCTATTTCTAAATATTTGCTATTCTTGGCCTTTGACACTGAGGACTTTTTTCAGTTTATACCGATACCCCTGTCATGAACTTGCTAAGAATGTAGGAAAGTATAAGACACAGTGGTGTGTGAGGCTTTCAGTCTACACAGACCCAGGTTCAGCCCTGTCTTTGCCCTTCAGGATCTCTGTGGCCTTGGCTGTGCTGTTACCTACTCTGCACTATCTCATCTATAATAGAGAGTCAATGATAATGCTTTCCTTAGGTGGAATTAGGAGGACTCATGAGACCTTTATAAAATGTATGACTAGTTTTCAGGCATATTATAGGTACTTGATAAGTGATAGATATTTTTGGGAAGTCGGGCAAGAAATTAAAGAAAGTCTGTATAGAGTTTCGTGTTTTGTGGTAGTTTTCATTCTGTTTTATTATGCTGAGAAAGAAAGTATATCTCAATATGAACTTAAATAATTTGAAAAAGTATTGCATGTATTTACAAACATTACAATTGTAAGTGTGGTTAGTTTTGAATTATGTGTAAGTTATTGATCCACATTGCTTTAAACTTTCTCAAAACAGTTACTTTTTCTGCATATCATTACTGATTTCACTTTTGGTTTGTTTGTACCTGCTGGAGAAAGTAAACCATCTCTTCAGACCACTCCAGAATAGTTGTGGGGCACATAAAGGTTCAGACAGAGAAGTCAGCTCTGCCTCATATGGAGGTAATGCTATTCATCAAGGATGAATTGAGCAAGATGGGGAAATGTACCACATAGCAGCTGGCCCACTCTTACAGAAACCCTGTAGATAGAGTAAGCAGGATTGTCTCTATTTTATAAATGGGAGAAATAAAGTTTCAGTGAAGTTGGGCAGCTTGCCTAAATTCACCATATTATAAGTGACTAGGCCAGTGATCTAATCTAGTTCTCATTCCAAATCCATTATCTTTTCTTAGGTACTACTTACCTTTGCTTTTACCTTCCCTAAATCAACTCTTTAGAATGTGCCTTCACTATTTTGTTTTTAAAGCATAAACATACTTCATTTTACATGTAGGTAGATAACAAAACTCAATAATTTTTCTTAATCTTTCACTTCTTACTTCATGTCTCTGCCCTGCTCTGATAGAATAAATATTGGGGAAAGAACACTATTACAGATTAGTTTTTCATGTTCAAAAAAAGTTTACTGTGAAGTTCAAAACTAAATTCTTATTGTGTCAGATCCTTACTAGTTTGTTTTTAAATCAGCTTGTGTAATTCTTTTCTACCTACTTTAAACTGGCTGTAGTTATTCAAAAGGAGATTTAATACTTAGCATATCTAATTGCAAATTAAGGGTATTTCTAAAAGTGTGGATTTTCATTAGCAAATTAGAGATACCATTATCTGAAAGCAGTGAACTTATTTGCTGTTATATTCCTAGTGCAGGTGCCTAGCATCGTCTCTGGATATCTGGCATTTAGTAGATGCTCAGGAAATGCTCATTGCATGCAGTGATTGGATGGATGGATAGAAAGATGAAAGAATGTTAGCTTCCTCATTTGTTTTGCAAGTAGAATATTAATACATTATTTGGCTTCCCTTATATATTTTATAGCTTCTGATAGCTTCAATAGTTTTAACAAGTTATGAAAACAGGATTATTGTTCTGGTCTCTATCTATCTATATGTTTATATTTAAATCAGTCTGTTCTACAGGAGTTCAAGACCAGCCTGGCAACATAGCAAGAGCTTGTCTCTTCAAAAAACTTAAAAATTAGCCAGGCATGGCAGTATGCTTCTCTAGTCCGTAATAGCTACTCCAGAGGCTAGGGCAGGAGGATTGCATGAGCCCAGGAGTTTCAGACTGCAGTGAGCTGTGATCATGCCACTGCAGTCTAGCCTGGGTGACAGAGCAAGACCCTGTCTCTGAAAACACATAGTAAATAAATAAATAAATAAATAAATAAATAAATAAATAAATAAATGATTAGTCAATCAATCAAGCTTTTCTGGAGATTGGTTTATGCTGATCTTCTAGTATACTTAAAACTGCTTCACTAGAGTAGTAGTAATACTTTACAATATGCATCCATTATGTCTCTTGATTTTCAAAACAATGGCCTTTCAAAACAAATGTCTTGTAATAGAGTACAGACTCTGCAGCTAGACTTTTGGGTTTCCAATCTTGCCCCTCTAGGGAATCACTGGTAACTTGTACAAGTGACTTAACTTCTCCAAGTATCAATTATTGCATCTGTAAAACAAAGATAATAATTGTACCTTTATAAGAATGTCATAGAAATTAATTGAGATAATGTAGGTAAAGTTCTTAGCATGTGGCCTGGCTACAGAAAGCTTTAATAATTCACTGTTATCTTAGTTATATTAGTAGTAATAGCTGCTTGATATTACACATCTGCCCTTCTGGGCTGTAATTTTCTCCAAAGTAAGGACTCAGTTTTGTTTATCTCTACATGCTCCCCTAGCATAGGGCCTGTCGTGAATGAGGTACTCTGAATAATTATTGGATTGAATAAAGCAGTCAAATAAATTTTTTCAATCAAAAAGTTGTTTTCCAAGTGACTAAACTTAAGCTCACAGAGGTTACCTGAACTGGTTTTAAACAGCTGCTATTAATCAGTCTCATAGATTATATCATTTAATCTTTAGGCAACTTGATGAAAGGTTCAAATAAAGCCCCAGGATTCAAACCTACATCCGTGAGTCATGAGATCAAAACTTTTCCACAAAATTTTCCTGCCTCTTTACAAAATATATAAGAATTCTTTCTTGGTCAATTACTAATAGATAATTACTTTTTGAGTTATAAGGTGAATTGATTAAGTCTTAATTACTTGCTAGATCTCAAAGAAACCTGTACATAAAACCATTATACTGTTCTCAGTATCTTAGCTTTTTGAATTTCTAGAGAAAAAAAGGACAGCAGGTAACTGAAGGTAAATATGAAAACATGAACAAATGAGAGTCTGAACAGATACAGAAAGGGTAGGATAAGTGAGTGCTTTACAAATGAAAGCAGATGTATGAAATTACAAGCTGTCATAGCAGCAATGGAAATGAAGATGATAAAGTGGTTCCTTACATAGATTATAATTATTCATTTTGCCCAGTCCTGTCTCCTTTCCCCGTAGTGCTTATAGGAGGGGGAGAAGTAGGAAGTTATAGCAAGAAATGGTATTCCAACAGCAGAAGAAAAAGTAATCTAAAAATCAAAGATATTTCTAATTATAAATGTTTGGTTTTTGATTTGTGTTGTTTCTGTTGAATCACAGTTGTTTTCTTATGGAACATTTTTCAAGTAACTGATTAGTGAAAAAACTTCAGTTGCAACCACAGAAGTTAAAACTGTAAAGTTTCTTCACAGTCAGTGCTGTGGAGGCAGTCAGTGTGGTTCATAAAGCAAGCATTGTTAATGGGCCCGACTCTGACAGCAGTGGCAGATAAGATTGTCAAGAAGTAAAGTAGTCTACATAGACCTGCCTGAAAAGATGTGTTTAATAATTACACCCATAATTAGGTTGATTTGAAAAAAAAATTAAATGACAGGCTACAGAACACATTTAGACTTAACCTATGACAATTATGACACTTTTCCTCCAAGAAATGCTGCTTAGGTATTCTCTCCCTAAATCTCTTGTTACCTTTAGAAAAACAAATAATTAGAAGAAATTCTACTTTTTAAAATTTTGAGTTACGTAATGTTTACCTATACAAAAGAAAATGTAACAAGTTATAATGCATAATAATCAAGGTAAATATTATTTCATGAAAATCTTAAACCGGTTCTTTTCTATTCATATGGCTTTTATTACTAATTTCTAAGTAGAAAAACAGGAGACATTTAAACATAGCCATATAAATGGCAATAAATATGCACGGTTCTGAGAATTTATGTTGCAGATGTACACATATCTGTATGTGAAGTTCTTCTTTCCAACACCCCCTGAGGTTAAGTGCTAATACATTAGATAGCAGTTAACAATACAATGTGTTCCTTCAAAGGCAATTTGGTAAAGATCCCTTCTTCCTACTTCCTTTTATCAAATCAGTTGAGTTATTGGTTTGCTTTCATTGACTCTTAAGTTGTTAGATTTTATATTCTCAGCAATGCAGAATATCTTAAATAGTATTGCATCTCAATTATTTTTTCTTCTTATTTAGTGATCTCTAGTAACTACCAGACCTGTCTCGGCCTTCTGATGCATTACCCATTCATCGGGGATGTACACTCACTGATTCTTAAGGCTCTGTTCCTTAGAGATCCAAAGGTAAGCTTCCCCAGTAGGGTATGCATAATTTTAAGTTGGGTGAAAAATAGGCTTCTCTGTGTAGAGTCTATGAATAATGTGGAATTTGCCTAATGGTAGATGAATTGCCTAATGGTAGCATTTGCCTAAAGTTGTAGGCCAAAACCCATATACCTCATTGGCCAGCAACTCAACAGGCAAATTAGGTAGACCTTGCCATGAGAAACTGGAACACATGTCTCTTTTCCCACAGAAGGTTATTCTATGCTTTTCCCTTCCTCACAAGTCAAGGAAATAGTTGAGGAACTACCTCTCCTTACAGCCAAACTGTATTGTCATTGGTACCCCACACAGGGGTTGATTTATCCAAGTAGAACCTTGGGGTCCATATGAAGATCAAGAAAGTAGCTTTATACAAAGGACCAGTTCTATAAGACTGGATACAATGAAACACTAAATTATTTCATATTATGATATGTATTAATATTTCTTATTTGGGCGGTTAAGAGTAATCTAATAAAATAAAGATTTAAACAGACTTTAACACTGATTTCTCTATTTGAGCGTAAAGCAATTCACCAAAATTTTCTTTACACTTCAGAGAAAAAGTGTGCTCTTTTACAACTAATGTTATATTTCTTGAAAATAAGAACATTTAATGATCTAAAAAAATCTGTGAATCCTTGCTACTTTTGAGCCAAACAAAAATATTGGAAGAAGTATGAGAGAGAAAGCTTCAAACACGAATATCAGAATGCCAGGCATTGGATGGTAATCCCAGCCTTTGGCTCTTTGGCAACCCTCCCAACAGTCATGTTGGCAGTTGTCGAACTGTCTCTGAGTCAGTCAGTCTGTCTGTGGGTTCCATTGCCAAAGCTCTGTCTGATCAACTTGGGCCTCCAAGTTTAATGTAAATTTAGATTCTAAAGGATTTCTGTCCTTTCCTTGGTTGTTGACTTCAACCTTTTAGTATATCCTTTATTCTTTGATTGATTTAAAAGAATTCACTTCCTTATGCCTATATCTGTTCTGTAAATTTATGAACTTTCATATCATTTCTCTTACACAAAGCAGTTTCATTAAGCATGAGAAATATAATCCATTATTTCTCCGATGTATAAGGAAGCATACTTTTTTCTGGTAAGGCTTATGAATCTGACTATGAAAATTGAAAGTTCCATATTTATATTTTATGTACATATGTATTTGTAAGTTGTATGACTATATACTCCCTACACCCCCAAAAAAAACCCACAATATGACAAAATATCTGTAAAATAAGACTAACGAATGAGGTTACTGGTCAATGAGGTATGAGTTTTGATCTACAGACTTAGGGCAAATTCTATCAGCTTAGCATTAGGAATTTTTAGAATCATACAGAGTGAAAAACATTGCTAAAATAGCAATTTGAAATTTCTACTTGCATGATTTGTTTTAATTGAAGAAAGAAATGAATATGTTATCAAAACCTATCGATCTTGGTAATTTTTCCCTAGCTAAATATGGTTGATGTTTCTGTGAATCACTCACTCATCCAGCTTCAGAATTCTTTATTCTAAGTTCATCAGTGTTTATTAGTGGAACCTAAATGCCCTTTCATGTTAGTATGATTTTAATGGAGTACTTTTTATCTCAATAAAGTCGTGTACATATAATGAAGCAAATTCTATAAGCATTAAAATATAGATTAAGGTTTAAGAGAAAAAAATAATAGTGTATCCAAAAAAGGGAATTCCCCACCTTCACATTCAGAGTCTTACCAAGTAAAAACATGATCAGTACAATGACCTTAAACTGATATTCCTGGGACATAAAAAATTGGGCATGATGAGGGAGTCATATTTAAAAGGCTCAGTAGAATAAGTTCATGGAATGATGATATCTATAGGAAAAGTAAAGAAAGCTGTGTAGCCTTTGAAAAGGGGCTTTCAGATGGCTAACCCTGCAAAATGGTAGATATAGTTAAGTGTATATGTGGCTGACTCATTAACATCATTTTACAGATTTTAAGTAGTAACTAAAGTCACTTGACACGTGTTAATATGGGCCTGTGGCAGTGTAGTGTTCTGTAAGGAACCTGAGTTAGGAATTGGGACCTTGGGTCAAACCTTGGCTCTGCCACCAACATCTTCATTATTTTGGAAAAATCATGCTTGCTGAGCCTTGGGCTTCTCTTTTGTAATATTTGGAGGTTGAATTAAATTGTCTCTGATGACCTGTGTAAGCAGAACATCCTTTGTCTTTGAAGAACTGACTTTTTTTTTTTTTGAGATGGAGTCTCGCACTGTCACCAGGCTGGAGTGCAGAGGTGTGGTCTCGGCTCACTGCAACCTCCGCCTCCCAGGTTCAAGCAATTCTCCTGCCTCACCCTCCTGAGTAGCTGGGACTACAGGTGTCCACCATCACACCCGGCTAATTTTTGTATTTTTAGTAGAGATGGGGTTTCACTATGTTGGCCAGGATGGTCAAGAACTGACTTTGAATTGACGCAGGATCTCTCTCAGTCACTCTGCCAGCTGGGGACCTCCACAGAAGGCAACATTCCCACCCAGGGCCTCACTCAGCCCTGGGCCTGCCGCAGGAGGCACTACATCCACTCGGCCCGCCATACTATGCCTGGTTTGCACACCAGCCCGGATCCTGTGGCTGCTGTGACTGTGTGCTCAGCTGCCAATGGGAGGGGGTGCATGGGCAAGCGAGTGCAGGGTCTGGCCAGCTGTTCTGAGTGCCAGCACAGACGCAGGCTCCATGCGGGGCTTGCAGCTGGACCAGGTGTGTTGCAAGCCACTCCCATGGTAGACTCTGGCATCCAGATAAAGGGAACACAGTGGTGCCCAGGCAGGGGTGCCCACAACCCCGAAGCCCCAGAGGGGATGTTACAGCATGCTGATGAGCTCATTTAGTCCTGTTGTCCGCAGCCCAGTGGACTGCAGCATGTTAACAGCTCTGTCAGTCCCTTGCCTCACTCTGGCTCATGGCTCCGGGGCTGGTTCGGCCTTGCTGCTGCTTCCCATCACAAGGGGTCACAACCCTCTGCCAGCGGAGGGTAGAGGACCACAGTTGTTACAGCCTTTGGTGTACCCATGTTCAGTGGATCCCGACTTCTGGTCCTGCATCCAAGAACAAGATCATGCTGACAATTGAAGGGTGAGGAGGGTGGAGAAATATCTTATTGAGTGATGAAATAGCTCTCACTGGAGAGGGGATGCAAGGGTGGTCCTCTACCCGAAGTTGGGTGGTTTCTCTCCATGTGGCTAGGTCCGGAGCTTTTATGGGCTCAGAATGGGGAGTGTGTGCTGATTGGTTTGTGAGTATGCAAAAAATGGCTAAAACAAAGGCACCACTTAGAGGTGGGCACAACAGTGTAAAAAACCAGTTAGGAAAGGTTAGGTGTATGTAAAATAGGTGAAGGGTGGGGATCAATCAGAAAAGCATGGCAAACAGGAAGACAGGTTTTCAAACCAGTCCATGGATTTACCCCGGGACTTGTAGCTAGGCTTTAAACTGTCTTTGGCTGGAAGGTCAGGTTTCATCAGGGACCCATCCCTGTCTACTTAGGATTCATCTGCTTCCTGCCACCATTACAATGAACTAACGAGGTCCAACCCAGTGCTGCAAAAGTAAAGTGAGAAAAACAGCAAGTTTATCTATTCTATAGAAATCCACAAGTGGACAGGGTTTTAGTGTTGTTAATGTCAATTATAAAGTCATAAAAGAGGCTATTTATGCTAAGGGGGAAAAAAAGAGGGAAAGATGGTACTAGTACCCCTGCCTATAGCCTCTAAAAATTCAGACATCATAGTGCTTTAAATGTTTTCTATTAATAGCAACAGTGAAACACTAAAAATACTGTAATCATTCCTGAATCACATAGATCAGAGTAAGTATATAAACATACAATTCTCAATGAAATTAACTAGTAGAAAGATGAGATTTGAGACACGAAAGCATTCTTTCCCATTTCCTAGTTTCATATGACAGTAGTGTTGAATGCTGCTAACAGGTTCAATAAAATAAAAACAAACAAGGAGCTCTGAGCCTTAGTAGGTTCATTGTAAACCTTCAGAAAAGCACTTTATCCTGCCATCATCCCTAAATTGCTCAGTGGAGAATACATTCTGCAAGTATAGCTTGAGACACAAGGTTCTAATTATTTTATATCAGAGATAGCCTTTACTGTGGAAAGATTTCTTATTTGAATAGATAGAAAAAAGTAGGCCTAAAAACTATAATAATAGGATCATACTCCTTCATAGTTTTCCAAGCACTCTGACATTAATCAACAACCCTATGAGGTAGGCAGAGCAGGTTATCTTTCCTCACTTTCTTCAGTAGGGAGAGGTTAAGTTTATGTGGCTTTCCCAAGGTCAAAAAGCTTATAAGCTCCCAAGCTAGCTAGAGTGGCATCATGACTGTTCTATCTATTCATTCCCTCCTCGGATTCCTGGCGTCTGTTCTGCATTCCCCATGAAACAATTTTCAGGTTCAGATAGGACATGTCCTCCTTTGAGTTCCCACGGCACCTTGTATATATGCATGTGTGTTTTGTAAGTTATTACGCCTTAGGACTGGATCCTGCTCATTTTTTAGCACTCAGCTTTGTGTCCTGCATATCTTGGTATAAAGGAAATAATGATAAAATTGATTTCTGATTCAAGTGCCATGCCTCATTCCAGTTCACCACACTGACTCTAATCTAGTTGGACATCACTAATCTAGAATATTTCTGGAACCCATGTTCACATTCCACAAAAGCCACAGCCAGTGGTTTATTTTTCAGCTGCCATTTTTATCAGGATAGTTAATTAATTATACAACTTGAACTTAAAGAGCATCTAGTTCCTTAATTTGCTATATATCAGAATTATTTAAAATCCTGTTACTACCATCATATATTATGAAATACAGAAGACATAGCAAAGAATCTAGTTAATTTACTTCCCTAAGGCTGTCAGAGTTTTAGAACTGCAAAGAACCTAGACAGTCTTATCCAGCTTCTCCTTTCATAGATGAAAAAGTGAGAACAAAGATAAAGCTGAGAGACTTATTCAAGGTCACAGAGCTTTTTAGTGGCAGACCAGCAATTGAACCCCCATCCTCAGACCACCTTTCCATGCAGGAGCTGTGGCTTTATTAGTTTTAAAAATAGTGGACCTCTACATATTTCTCATACAAATTCTTCATCTGTAATAAATGAAACTGCCATATATGTAAGTGGCCCAGGAACTAGTTGAAATTTTTGAAAATGTATGCCTTATGAAGACTGGATATCAAATATCTGTTTTTAGCATCCTGTAGTCTGCACATGGTAAATACAACTTCTGTACTTAGCTCTTCAGACCACAGCCCTAATTTTCATTTTCTTGTCTTTATCATATTAGAACTACTAAGCAGATTTCCAAAAACAATCCATGAGATGAAGTTAGAGGGATAGAAGGAGGACAATCTGAAAAATATGAAGTGATTAAAAAACATTGTTCTAGCTAGTTGCTCACATTCAAAAAAAAAGTTAAAACCCAATTAGAAACAAAGGTCATAGAAAATGTGAGCATATTGTGTTCCTTAAATAACCAGATGTTCTTTCCTTCCTGAAGGCAGTAAGGGCTAGGAAAAAAGGTTTAAAACTATTGTTTTAAGTTAACTGTGAATTTTGCAAATCTGTTTTTACCCTTTAGCAAATAAAATTCTAATACAGAAACATAAGCAAAGTAATTTTCATTTTTTGGTGTTCTCTTATTTGTGTTGTGTGTTGAAGTGTTAACCTTATCATAAAGACTTATTACAAATGAAATACAGTACATGTATTACCATTTTAGATTATGCAGTAAGAATTTGACGGCTACCGTTTGTTTTGAAGACTAGAATATTTGGGAAAAAATATTTCTAGTAACTTTGCAAGCAGTCCTTTTAGCATTGACTGTTATTGTTTATGGAAGAAAATTTCTAGAAATAAGAATTTAATTTCATAGTCATTCTTGTACACAGAAACACACTATAAAAATATAATGTACAATGTACAATGCTTGGCCAGTTCTGATTTGGTTCTTGCTTGAGGTTGTATTAAATTTTGTCTTTTTAAATTATAAAAAGTCTGAATTTCAAATTTCAAATTGTATATAGGTACTTTAATTTTTACTCATTTAATTCCAAGAAATCTCACTATACATACAACATTTTTGTCAATATCAAATAAATAACTTTGGTAAAATGTCACATCAAACTTGAAAAGTAGTGGATGGATCTAAGCCTGCTGCCAGTCAGGTGACAATTTTAGAAAATGTTCCTTTCCTTAATGCCATTGTAATCTTTTTCTTTCTGAGCAATAAAGAATCTAAAATCCACGTATAGTGACTCTTTGAGGATGATGCACTATATCCATTTATTTACTTTTCATAATGCTTCCAGCAGACGGTCTATTCAGATTTTCTAGTATGTTACTAATCCAATTTTTTGTGATGATTTTATGTTACAGCAAGATTGTTTGCATTACTCCTATTTTCATCTTTTTTTTTTTTACTCCCAAAACTGGGCATTTCTTAGAAAACTGCCATTCTTCAAATTTTTTTGTGTGTTTATTCTGTTTGTGACATAACAAAAGCTGTTTTTTCTTTGTTTCTGAGCTGTGTGACTAATATTTCCTTTTTCTTTTCTATCACTAGATCACAACCAATTGGATGTTTATTATAGTTGATATTTAGGTATTTAGTGACTAATTAGGTGTATTTTCACATCCAATCAGAAATAAAGACTTTTTGACATAGATTAGCATTTTTTAAAAAGTTAAGTTTTACTTCTGAGTAAATGCTGGCTCTAAAACAAAGATTTGTAAGGAATAATATGAAAATCTTTATTAAACCAGTATTTGAAATTTATTATTTATTGGTTTCAGACATTTCATAATAAGAATCATGTGTTTCTCAAAATACTTTAAGGTTTTCCTAGGGGCCTTAAATAATTTTGAGTTAGTTTTATAGTATTTTGAATTCATTAATTTAACCAGTCCTTATTGTGTATCTTCTGTGCACCAGGTACTGGTTAAATCATGGTGATATAATGGTATATAAAAAAAATACATATGGCTCTTACCATAATAAACAATTAAGCAAGAAAATACTTACAGATTATGATGTGTTATAAAGGGCGCAAATAGGGTAATAATATGGCCAGGCGTGGTGGCTCACGCCTGTAATCCAGCATTTTGGAAGGCAGAGGCAGGCGGATCACTCGAGGTCAGGAGTTCGAGACAAGCCCGGCCAACATGGCAAAACCCCATCTCTATTAAAAATACAAAAATTAGCCAGACATGGTGGCAGGGGCCTGTAATCTCAGCTACTTGGGAGGCTGAGGCATAAGAATCGCTTGAACTTGGAAGGTGGAGGTTGCAGTGAGCCAAGATTGCACCACTGCACTCCAGCCTGGGTGACAGACCAAGACTCTGTCTAAATTAAAAATATGTGTGTGTGTGTGTGTGTGTGTGTGTGTGTGTGTGTGTGTGTGTGTGTGTGTAAAATAAAATAATGAGTGGGGGTAGAATCTGGGCTGAGAGAAGACCTAATTTAGGTAGGTTGGTCAAAAAGCTCTCCTGAGGAGGTGCCATTTCAGGTGGCAGCTAATGGAGGAAAAGGAACCAGCCAGGCAAAGAATAGAGAGGAGAACCTCCAGGAAGGGGAATAGCAAATGCAAAAGCTCCAAAGCGGAAAAGAGCTTAGGCTGTTGGTGAAATTGAAAGACCAGTATCATTGGAGCCAGGACCAGGGGAACGTGCCTGAGAGTGGTTGATGAGCTAGGGAGGGCTTGCTATTAGTTTGTTCTTCCTATGCAGTCTTACCTGATGGATAAAAAGTAAACTCATTTTTAAGATCACAGTTTGAAATTTCAGAAAGATCACGGGATTCTCGGTGATTCTTGGCAATGATTAAGACATTTTCTTATTATAAACTACTTTTGCTCTTAGCCGGAAGTTCCAAGTAGTCTTAAATGAATTTCTCCCTTGGTAAGCACACTCACTCACACCTCTTGGCTGTCACATGGTCAGGCCAATAAGTTATTGTTTAAGAATACTGTGGCCACGACTCTGAATTCTTTTACTTTGATCTTTTAAGAAATAATCTTAGCTGCCTTCTGTATACCATCAGTCTCAGTCAGTTTTGCTTTCATTTATGTCAACATCATGCTCCTCTGTGTAGTTGAACCCAAGGGAACCAGACCATTCAGTTTTCTCATCTACCAAACTGAGAGCTTCACTGCATCAGGTACTAGATCTCCAACAGCACTAACCCAGTGTCTGCTCTATGAGAGAAGTTCACCCTGCTGCGTTTATTGGACAAGTCACTTCATTTCTTGAACTGTAGAATGAGGAAACTGGACCACATAATCTCAATGGACCCTTTGGGGTCTATTTTAGCAAGATTCAGTTTGGTTTAACAGACACCACTGCAGAAAGAATAATCAATTCAGACTTAAATGGTCAGAAAGTTTCTTAGAGGAAAGAGACATTCCAACTGGGCTTTGAAGAATTTGCAGGGAGATATTATCCCAGCTTGAGAAAACAGAGGAAGTAGAATTCCTAGAAGTTTCTGAAGTAAGCAACCAGGCAGGGCCTGGCCGTTCTTTATCCAGAGTCACTCAGTGACCGCCTCAGAGACCCAAAGAATGACTATATCGCCCTTAATACCTTGTATATTTGCAAACGCTAATTATTAGAAGTCCATGAAATGTGTAAGGAGTCTCTATTTAATAAATTTTTATTTGGCATTAATTTATATAATGTTTCATGTTACTATTCAACATAAATATTTTCTTTGTTAGTGAAAAGTCAGTGTGAAAAGGATCTCATCCAGTGATCTTTATTTAGCTTTATTGTGTGTAATAGTTGTTCATGGCAACAATATTTGCTGAAAATAAGCAAGTCTTTATTTAGATCTTTAAAGTCAGTTTGGAGATGTTTAGTGATTTTTATTTGGGGCAGCTTGAGAGAGCAATGAAACTGTGGAAATGATTGTTCGGCATGTTTTAGAAGACAAGGTTCCTTTAGTGAGACACAACTTAACTCATTAGAATTGTGATTTATTTTTCCTTAAATACCTAAAGAGGAGACTAAAATCCATGGGTTAACTTGTTCTCATTAAGCAAACTTTTCCCAGTAAGCAAAGAATAATCTACAAACCAATCTCCTCCATTTTATTTGATGTCTTACAAGTAAGGAAAATCTAGGTTATTGGGGAGAGATGTTTATTTTAAATAGACTACGTAACACTTTAAAGCTATCGGTCCTATGCATGTGTGTTCAGAAAGTCTCTATGAAGCCCCAAATGGAAAAGTATTAAAATGCATTACAGCGAAATGAATATGTTATATCCCTGAGGTCAAGGAATCAAGTGGCTGCCCTCCTTTACCGCTGACTTGCTATTTTACCCCCAGGGAAATCATTCAACCTTTTGCTGCCTTAAATTCAGGTTCATTAATTGTTTTTTAAAGGGTGATGTGTGGCTGATAAGGCCTTAATTAGCCTATAATCTCTAACAGTCATTTCCAGCTTTAAGTGCTGTGACTACCTAGCTAATCACTTATTTTTCTTATTATATATGAAATAGTTTGTTCAGAAAGGGACTTCTTAGTATTTCTGTGTCATCTTAAAGTTATGATTTAATGAAATTGAAGATTACAAATCATAAGTTATGAAAAAAAGATTATAAACTTAAAACTGACAGAACAAAAAAACCATCAATTTTTTTAATATAGTGGTTATGGCCACATAAATATTTTATTTGCCTCTTAAGTATATTAACTCAGTAAATATATTATTGCTAATTTAAAATGTTAAGTATATTGATTTTATAGGAAGAAATGCCAATATATTCAAGTAGTAAACTGTATAACTATAATAATCAGCTACTTTATTTAAATATATGCTTTGACATTTTATCTGTCCCCTCTCTCCAAAAAAGCAAAACATTTTATCATGGAGAATTTTAAAGTATATTTCATCCAGTTCAAGCACACATATGATTACCATATTGGGAAATGTAAGTTAGTTTATCATACTGCAAGATTTTCTCTATACCTCAGTAGTGACTGGACCATTCACACAAACCTGGAGTGACCACTTCATACGCGTGGGTGAGCCTCCAAGCTCCTCCAGACAGAGGCCAGTGTGGCACTATGAAGGAGGTTTTTCTCTGACATTTGATACATGAGTATGGTCCTCATATGCTGATAGTTACACATTTTTCCAAGTGTCTTAATATGATTTGGAAAAGATCTTTATTTACTTAGTTGTTTTTTTCTGGTTTTGAAGAGGAACTTTGTAGTTTCATTCCCCTACACTGTGTCTTTCTCTAAAATACTATTTTTATTCATTTAGCCAAAATATACTAAGCTCCTACTATGTATCAGTAGCATCGTGGAACCATCTTTCAGAAGTCTTGGTTGAAACACGTAAAGATGTATGAATAGGATTTGTGGCAAGTGAGAATGAAGCAGGAAATTTTCCCTGACCCCTTCACGGGTGGGAACTGGTGTGCCCTCTCTGGAGCTAGCTGGCTGCTTTGGCACCAGCAGAGGCAAACTACACTCACTTGAACCTGTTGCACTCAACCCCTTGCGGGAGGGAGCACTTGCAAGAGCCGGGGTGAGTGCTTTTGGGCACCTGAAGGAGCAAAACTCCATGCGGGCCCCACTGCAGCATCTAGCAGGGAGTACCCCCACTCCCCCACCCTGAAGCCCCAGAAGGAGTGTTACAGTCAATGCTCTTTTAGCTTTGCAGACTGTGGACAGCTTAAGTGTTAATAGCTCAGTGGAGGGTCAGTGTGACAGCCTTTTGCATCCACACGCTTGGTGTCCAAGCTCTTTTTTGGCATCTGGAAAAATCAGTTCGCACGGCTGAATTGAAAGGTGATGAATGCAGAAGATTTTATTGCTGATGAAAGTGGCTCTCAGTGGGAAGGGGAGCTGAGAAGGGGATGGAGCAGGAAGATGATCTTCCCCTGGAGTCCGGCTGTCCAAAGCGACACCATCAAACCATCCCTCTGAAGTCAAGCTGCTTCTCTTTGACGTCAAACCGTAGTCTCCAATGTCTAGCTGCTTCTCCTCTTCTCTTCCTCTCCCCTCTCTGCTGGCAGAACCTGGGGTTTTTATGGGTATAGGGTTTTTTATTGGCATGGGATGAGGATTGGGGCAGGCCGTGGGTGGTTTTGGAAAAGGCAACTTTCCAGCGGGAAAACAGGGATGTTTGGGCCACAGCTCCAGGCTCAAGGGTGGGTCCCTCACCAGGGACCTGCCCTCTTCTGTCCAGAATTTCCCAGCCTCCAGTCCCTATCAAAAGGAATATCCACTTGGCTGATTGCTCATCCTCCTTTAAGTCTTCAGATCCAGGCTTCTCAGTGAAGTTTACCCTAATCACCCTGCAGACCTCCCTGCCCCCAACTCTATAGTAGGTAGTTTACTGATTTGTTATATTATTTTCTATTGTCTGTCTTTCCGTGACATTATATCAACTCCATGAAGACAATGTTTTTTGTCTGTTTGATTCCCTGATATTTCCAGGGTACCTGCAATAATGAGTGAATGGATGGGATGAATAGTGACTAATTACCTCCAACTAAGCCCTCAAATTTCTCTTCCGGAGGAGAAGTTGATGTTCATTGCAGTTCAGTTACCAAGTGTTTATTGCCTCCATTCTCCTGGGTGCTGGTGATGTAATGAATTAGGGACACATAATCTGCTCAAAAGCTTTCAGTGTAATGCATTGGATCTTAAACCGTGGTGTGCAAAAGAAGCACCTTAGGAAGCTTGTTAAAAATACAGATTCCCAGATATTCTAATGTAAATAGATCTGTGATAGGACCCAGAACTCTGTATTTGTTCTATTCCAAAACTGGTGGCCATGGACAACACTTGAAAAAACAGATACTAGACTGAGAGCAAAGTTACTACACAGATTGAAAGCCAAACACCTAAAAAAACCAGAAGCCTAGACTCTAAACCAGTAAGTGGAGTATGTACATGCACAGTGACTATACAAAGATAATCCAAAGGGGTGCAAGAAGAAAATAATGAAACTTCTGTTTATATTCATTTTTTTCCAAAAGGAGTAAAGCTTACTAAGTTTTACTATTTAGTGTACAGAAACAGTGGTTCCTTCACATGCCATGTTTGTCAGCCAGTCATGAGAGATCACCTCTGAGGTCTCTTAAGGGAAAGGGGACTGCAGCATACAAAGGGATTGAAAGTGCCCCCTTACTTCTCCATTTGATTTTATGCCTGTGTCTTGTTGGTGTCCCCATGTCCCCAGTTAAGTGGGTTGCATTATCTTAAATGATGGGCATATTTACAATACCTGAGAGATGTCAGGACCCATGAACAACTATTGTGGATTCACTAGATATCTCCAGCTAACGAACTTAAAAGAATTGCCAAATATAATTTCTTTTGTAAAAAAATGTGTGCTTCAAGTTTGCTTACCTTTCTGGTGGTGACAAATAGCTGTCAGTACTATGGTATCATGCAAAATATTTTGAAAACATAAGCAATTTATCTCTTCAAGGTAATGGTAACATTTTAATAATGAAAGTAAGAGCTTTTTCAAAGAAATTCATGATGTGGATAATTTGGAAATGTTTTATCTATTTGTGATGTTCTTAACAAAGATAATTTAAGTGTGTCACTTATTAAAAATTCTCAAAGAACACCTAAAAGTTACAGAATCATAATTTCTCACATGGTTAATAATCTTCCAGATTAAGAGATAAGTCAAGTTAGAAATTGTTTTAAACACAGAAACACAACACCTTTCACTTAGATTTTTAGAAGAGCTAATTAACATTAAGGAATATAGAAATTTTATTAGCCAGATTTTAACAAAAACCTTGGCATAATTGGTGGGTTACAAAATGAATACCATACTTTACCAAGGGCAGCCAACAATCTCTTTTTTTCATTCAGATCTATGTCTCTTTATGAGGTAGCTTTTTCCAGAGTATCAGTCTCAAAAACTCACCTTCACAAAGCCTGTAACAGAGGTTTTCAAAAAGTACAGAAGCATATTGAATCATATCACTACTGTTTAAAAAATACCACTGTAAGTAAACTATTATGAAAATTAAATATAGCTTAATTCATTTCTATCTCATTTAAATACTCTGTTGCGCATGTATTTTCTAATATACAAAATAGGTTAGTACAAGTAGTGGATGCATATGATTTGTAAATAAATAAATATACACTTATCGAGGTGCCAGTCCCCTCAATTTTTTAGAGCAAAGGAATAATCAAAGAGGTTGAAGGACCCCTGCTGTATACCACTGGCCACTGAAAACTGATATGGGTGATTCTGATGCTCAGCTAGGATGAGAATCTTGAGGCTGGCTCCCAGCACACACATAGTTCTGTAGTCCCACAGACACACCCGTTAGCAGGGGCACGTTGAGAAGACACAGGGTCTAAATTTATCCTTATGATGACAGAGTTCTCCCAAATTCCTCTGGTAAACTTGATGCTTTTTATATCTCCTAAGGTCTTGAGTTTCACTGAGAAATATAGCTATCACATCCTAGTTGTCAAACTGTGTTCTGGTAACATGGGCTCATTGTACACTTTTTCTAGATGGTTTTGATGTTTAAAAATAAGTCATTTTAAACATTCAGTTATAGGACTATTCTGTATTTTGTAATTTCATTACAGCTGGTTAAAACTCTAGAGATCGTTTGATAATACTCTCATTTCCTCCTGAGGCCTGTTGAGGGTGCAGTGAGATACCCAGAGTCATCCAGAATTCAGTGGCAGAGCCAAGACCTAGCCTCCTGGCTCCTGTTCCCACTTTGGAGCTATCTGTCTTCTTCCTTCTTCTTGCCCTTGCCTTTCTTGCAGATTCCTAATGCAAAATGTTCTTATTACTCCCACACACTATTTCTTCTCAGTTCTGAACGACCACATTCCTATTAACAAGAAAGTTAACAGGAGCTCTTTGGTCTTCTGTAAGGAACACACAATAATGCATTTCAGCTCGATTACCCTTCCAACAATAGTGTTTACTTCTGACTTCTCACTCATTCATGGTTGGAATACCGAGTTTGAAAATTGATATACTGTTAATTAGTTTGCCAAGTCTTGCCTACAGGTTTCCAAAGAGTAAAGCCCAACAAGATTGATGGGGGAAACAATAATAATAATAATTACTATTCTATAATGAAGTTGACCTTTGACTTTTTTTCTTGAACTATGTGCCACCCATGTGAAAGACAGTAAGAAAAAAGTAATAAAATAGAAAATGAGAGGAAACCTGTCAAAAGAGCCAGTTCAAAGGATTAGAGTGATAGTGTGAACTGGAGGGGAGGTGAGAAGAAAAGAGCATGAGAGAAAATATGAAGAATTTCATATTTTCTTTTGAGAATATGAATATCTGAGACTCACATATTCTCACCTTGAGCAACTTTTCTTCTTGAGAATAAAATATGTATGTCTACTATAATGATCGTTTCCTTTAATTGTTAATAGGATATTAGTGAGGTTGACCAACTGCTATAACAAATGAAACCCAGTGTTTCCATGGCTGAAGGCAGTAGGTGTTTAGTTTTCACATGAGCAATAATCCATTGTAATTCAGACTGGGGTGTCTCAGGCTCACACAGTTCTTCAGGCTTCTGCCAGCTCTGTTAACTTCAGCTTTGACCTTCCATTGTTGCCCTGTACATTGACATTGCCAGCAGGATGAAAAAATAGCATGGCAATTCATGCATGGGAGGTTTTATGATCAGGGATGCAGGTGGCATGTATCACTTTCATTCACATACCATTGGCTAGAACTCAGTCCCGTGGCTCCACCTAATCACGCGAGCCTTTAGAAAACATAGTAGAGCCATGTGCACAGAAAGAAGAAGAAGCAGATTTGGTGAGCAGCCAGTCTCTGTCTCCAAAATGGAAATGTTCTGGTTCTTTTACCTCCTGGGCTCATTGAGACGGCTCTCTCTAAGGGAAAAACTAAAAGTTACTGTGGGAAGCTTGTGACCCTCAATCTTACATCCTGAGAAATCTGATTTTGCTAGCGCTGTCAGAAAAGCTAAGTCATCTCTCTGACACAGATCCAAACTGAGCTTGCAAGGCTGATATGTAAAGCTGGCATGTCTCTTGTCTCTTTCTCAGTCTGCAGTGGGGCCTAGAGCAGCTACAAGACTGACATCCATCCTCATGCCCCCATGTTGATCCCATTCACTTTTGGTGGCAGGCTGTTAGGGTCTAGGTGTTTGTGTTTCCCAAAATTCAGATGTTGAAATCTTAACCACCCAAGATGATGATATTAGGAGGTGGGGCCTTTGTGAAGTGATTAGGTCGTGAGGGCTCTCCCCTCATAGTTGGGATTAGTACCTTTGTAAAAGAGACCCCACAAAGCTAGCTCACCCCTTCCACCACGTAAGGAAACAGTGAGAAGGCACTATCTATGAACCGAGGAATGAGCCCTTACCAGACACCAGCTCTGCTGCCACCTTTATCCTGGAATTGTGAGAAATAAATTTGTTCTGTTTATAAGCCACTTAGTTTATGGTATTTTGTTATAACATCCAAACAGACTAAGACACAGACATGGGAGGCCACATCATTATCAGATCACTTACAATGAGGAAAAAAAACAACTTACTTAACTCCATATACCAACATACTATACACCTATGTGGAAAACCCAATCAGAATCATAGATCTCCATGGAGTACCTGGTATCAGGTAGAAGCAGATGGGAAGGCATATTTAGTGAAACTGGACTCTGAGACTCTTAAGATACCTACTTCACAGTAAGGGTAGTCTTACTGGGGTCCTGGAAATTACACAGTCCATTACCTACTAACTCAGGCCGTCTTTCCCACTGGCTCTGCCCTTATGTGCCTCTTTGACTCTTCTCTGCCTCCTTGGCAGACCCCTTTTGATTGACATCTTATTTCATTAGATATGTATTAAACATATAAGGGATATAACATCTTCTTTTGTTAGATATATATTAATCATACAAGGGATATAATCAAGTCTTGCTAACCTGGAAACCACCTAGTTACGGGGGGTTGGTTGGTTGGTTGGTTGGTTTAAAGAGACAGAGTCTTAACTCTGTGGCCCAGGCTGGAGAGCAGTGGCACAATCATAGTTCAGGGCAACCTTGAATTCCTGGGCTCAAGTGGTCCTCCCCATAACTTCCCGAGTAGCTGGGACTACAGGTGTGCACCACTACACCTGGCTAATTTTTTTTCACTCTTTCGTAGAGACGGTTTCTTGCTTTGTTTCTTAGGCAGGTCTCAAACTGACCTCAAGAGATCTTTCTGCCTCAGCCTCCCAAAGTGTTGAGATTACAGGCATAAACCACCATACCCAGCCCACCCAGATTTTTGAGGAAGGCTTTGTATACCTTTTCTCAGAGGCAAATAGTGTTAATTTTGGAATTTGACTGATTCACAATTCTTAGGTGCACCTCAGATTTACTTCTCATTATTATTAAAATTGGTTTCTGAAGAGGCAAATTGGAAATAATTGTTTCCTCCCCTCACTCACCTTGTTAGGGATACTGACACTTTAACATCTTTTTACTCCATGGTTGCTTCAGTAAATTAAGAGTTCAGTTTTCAGGTTTTCTCTGCACACTATTATTTTTCACTTTTTTGACAGCCCCTTCAAGTTTATCTTCAGTAGTGTTTACTGAAAATGTGTTGAAGATATATGAATTGATAAAGCTGAAAGCTCTGTTTCACTAAATCGTCAGCCCAAAGTCTGTCCATCATCCTGTTAAAAGTTGGAGTTGTTTAGTGACTTGATTCTTTCTGGACTTTTCTTGAGGTTCTTATTGCAATATAAGTGCCTTATTCATCAATTCTCTCTTTTTTTCTACAACAACAGCAATAAAAATAGAGAGTATTTCAGGTTTATTCTACTTAAAGTGGGTATTGTATGGTGCCTGCATGGTTTGAGCTGCCTTTGAGGAACAGCACCAGGTGGGAAAATTTGTAGAAGGCAGAAAAGTGACAGGAATAGTTGCAGTGATTTTTGTAAACCCAAGAAAGAGGTAAACCCTCATCTTTCCAGCCATTATCTGGAGAAATCCAGCCAGATTTTCTCATAAAGGTTCCAATTGAACATTTCTATTATATATTCCACTTACAAGAGAATCCACTGATGAGAATGTCAGCTATTAATTTGAGATCATCTACTTAATTTGCTTAATTAATAACATCTTATTTGAGCTCTCTTATTTGAACTTTCTTGTATTTGAGTTCCAGAGACTAACCAACCACATAGGAAACAGTATTTGGAATAGCAATGAACAAAAACTAAAAAATTTCAGCATATATTTAGGACATATTCATTCAAAAGGAATTGACCTCTGATTAAACAAGGAGGAGAGATTTCAGTATCTTAGAGGTAACACAGTTGATGCCCTAAAGGATTTCATCAGAGGATTTAATGTGTTTTTACCTATGTATATGTTTTTTAAATTAAAGTTCGTATTATTTTTTACCAACTATTCCTTTTGATGTGGGAAAACAAACAGTGGAATAAAGGTAATATGAACATTCTGTTTCCTTCTTTGCCTTTTTGTTTCCTTTCTTCCTTCTTTTTTTTTTTTAAATTAAATACAGTTAAACTTTGAGCTTCTTGAAAACAGAAAACAGTAGATAACTTCAAGGAACTTTTAAGAAAGAGTATCAACAAGGCTTGGTGGGTAATTAGCTGTAAGCCATGAACAATTTGTTGCATTTCCCAAGTCTTCAACTATTGATGGAGTTACTGGGAAAATATGCAGATTAGCAATTTTTTTTTTTTTTTTTTTTTTTGGAGACACAGAGTTTTGCTCTTGTCATCCAGGCTAGAGTGCAGTGGCACAATCTCAGCTCACTGCAACCTCCACCTCCCGGGTTCAAGCGATGCTCCTGCCTCAGCCTCCCAAGTAGCTGGGATTACAGGCGCCTGCCATTACACCTGGCTAATTTTTGTGTTTTTAGTAGAGACAGGATTTCGCCATGTTGGCCAGGCTGGTCTCGAACACCTGACCTCAGGTGATCCACTCATCTTGGCCTCCCAAGCAGATTAGCAAATTTGCAGAGGGTGGCTGCGTGTAAGAATAAGGTTGGATAATGAGTCAATTCTGAGGAGGTTATGGGATATCCAGGTAGAAATATCCAGAAGGTAATTGGGAATGTGTGCCTAGAGCTCTAAGAAGGGATCTGGACCAGAATTACAGACTTAGGAGTCTTCAAGTATAAGTATTAATTGTAGTTGAGAGAATGTAAGTGGTCCAGGAATGATATTTTGGGGAAATGAGATGTGAGCTAGGAAGGGAATCATAGGAAATGGTATCAAAGAGATGGTAGGGTCAAGAAGAAGGAGTGTATGGAGAAGATTCAGAATGTGGGAAAACTGTAAGAAGACAGAATTATAATTGCCTGAGGGTAGATAATTCTAACAACATTGAAAATGATGAGTGGCAAATGTTACAGAGAAATCAACTGAGATTTAAAATAAATGAGCCTGTTGAAAGTTGTTTACATATTTAGGGTACGCATTGAAGGGGAAATTAAAGTGCTCTTTCAGAATGAAACAGTGACATAAAAAAATAAAAGTCAAGCAATAAGATTGTAGAGGGTTGAGAAAAAGGAAGGGAGAAGTGAAAATAGTGAGGACTGTTGGGATGAAAATAAATGAGCAACATAGTGCTGTTGATTACAAAGGAATGACTATTTTCAAACACATATACTTTAGCATTTCCCAATCAGATATTTGTTAAAGTAATATGTTCAGTTTTTCATTCTTAATTTTGGGAGATGTGGAAAATTACGAAGTATTATCAATGCCATATACTTGGAACTTGTATTATTTATTCCCAAAGGAAAACTGAGAATTAACAATGTTCTTCATATTTTCATGAACCCTTATGGTATGTTTAGCCAGAAGAAGTTCGAAGATAGAACTGGGTTCAGTTCCTGGCTGTTCCCTTACCATCTCATATAACTTTGGCCAAACTACTAATTATTCCGAACCTCTTTCTTTACCTATAAAATGGTAATGAGTTTTTTTGTGAAAAATTTAAGACTGAGATAATATTTGTAAAAGAACTAATGTGGTCTGGCACCTACTTGGTACCAGTAAATAATAACTGATGTTATATGTTTCTTCCATAAGAGGAAGAAGACTACATGGGCTTGACTTCATTTGTGGCATATTTAAGCTGTGGTTTATTTCATTAAATTTTCTGCTTAATTGATGCCTCATAAATGAGCTAATTCTTTCTTAAACCTTGTCTAAGTTTCCAGTTATATAGAACAACTCCTAAATAATTTAATAGTACAGTGTATCATTTGTTGATTTTTTAAAAAAATGTCTATTGCTTTTTATATACTTGTATAACACATAAAGTTTGAAGATTCTAGATATCATTAATCATTAAGTAGTACAGTCTAGAAAAATAAGTCACAGTGTAACAGCTGATGAGATCTCTAAGAATCTCAACAGCAATAAGTTCATTCTTTCTTCACTAAGCTGCACCTCTCCTTTCCATAACTCTCTCCCAACAACACAAATGTTGTAAATGCCTATTCATCCTTCAGATTACTGTTCCATTGTGACTTCTTCTGATGAGGTTCCCTGTATAGGTGATATTTCCCTTTTCTCTAGCTGCCTTTAAGATTTTTCCTTTCACATTGGCCTTGGAAAGTCTAATGACTGTGTTGCAGATGGTCGTCTTGTATAGTAACCACATAAACTGAATTAAAAACAAAACCATATGATCATCTCAATAGATGCAGAAACATCTTTTGGTAAAATCCAACATCCTTTCATGATAAAAAAAAACCTCGAGAAACTAGGCATTGAAGGAACATACCTCAAAATAATGAGTCATCTATGACAAACCCACAGCCAACATCATACTGAACAGGCAAAAGCTAGAAGCATTCCCCTTAAGAACTGGAAGAAGATAAGGTTGCCCACTCTTGCCACTCCTATTCAACATAGTACTGGAAGTCCTAGCCAAAGCAGTCAGGCAAGAGAATGGAATAAACGGCTTCCAAGTAGGAAAAAAGGTAGTCAGAGTATCTCTCTTCTCTGGCAATATGATGCTATACCTAGAAAACCCTTAAAGACTCCACCAAAAGTCTCCTAGACCTGATAAACAACTTCAGTAAAGTTTCAGGATACAAAATCAATGTAGAAAAATCAGTAGTATATCTGTACACCAATGTAAGCTGAGAACGAAATCAAGAATGTAATCTCCTTCACCATTGCCACAGAAAAGTATCTAGGAGTACATCTTCCCAAGGACATGAAAGGTCTCTACAAGGAGAACTGCAAAACACTGCCGAAAGAAATCATAGGTGACAAAAACAAATGGAAAAACATTCCAGGCTATGGATTGGAAGAATCAATACCATTAAAATGTCCTACTGCCCAAAGCAATCTACAGATTCAAAACTGCTATTTCTATCAAATTCCCAATTCCATTTTTCACAGAATTAGAAAAAACTATTCTAAAATTAATATGAAACTGAAAAAGAGCCCGAATAGCCAAAGCAATCCTAAGCAAAAGGGACAAAGCTGGAGATGTCACATTACCTGACTTCAAACTATACTACAAGGCCACAGTAAGCATAACAGCATGGTACTGCTACAAAAACAAACACATAAGCCAATGGAACAGAATAGAGAACTCAGAAATAAGACAACACACCTGCAGCCAACTGATACTTGACAAAGCTGACAAAAATAAGCAATGGGGAAAAGACTCTCTATTCAATAAATGGTGCTGGGAAAACTGGCTAACTATACGCAGAAGAATGAAACTGGACTCCTACCTTCACTATATACAACAATTACCTCAAGATAAATCAGAGCCTTAAAAGTGAGACCTCAGCCTATAAAAATCCTAGGGAAAAAAACTAGGAAATCCTCTTCTGGACATCAGCCTTGGAAGATAATTTATGGCTAAGTCCTCAAAAGCAACTGTAACAAAAACTGACAAGTGAGAACTCATTAAACTAAAGGGCTCTGCACAGCAAAAGAAACTATCAACAGTGTAGACAACCTACAGAATGGGAGAAAATATTTGCAAACTTTGCATAATGGGAGAACGCTCACTTACAGTGAAGTAAATGAGCCTTCTACTTGCTTCACTGTAAGTCTACTTCTTGTCTACTTCTGAAGAGCTCAATCTTTCTGTGCTAACTCCTGTGAGAGGGTTTCCATTGCTGCGGGACTGATAGCAGAGAGATTTGATATCCAAAATGTATAAGAAACTTAAACAAATCAAGGGGAAAAAATCCGTTAAAAAGTAGACAGAGGACATGAACAGACAGTTCTCAAAAGAAAACATACAAGTGTCCAACAAGCATATGAAAAAATGCTCAACATCACTGATCATCAGAGAGATGCAAATCAAATCTGTAGTGAGATACCATCTCACACCAGTCAGGATGACTATTATTAAAAAGTTGAAAAATAACAGATGTTGGTGAGACTGCAGAGAAAAGGGAACTCTTACACATTGTTGATGGGAATGTCAATTAGTTCAGCCGCTATGGAAAGCAGTTTGGACATTTCTCAAAGAACTAAAAATAGAACTACCATTCAACCCAGCAATCGCATTACTGGGTATATGCCCAAAGGAAAATATATCATTCTAAGTAAAAGATACATACATGCTTATGTTAATTGCAGCCCTATTCACAACAGCAAATACATGGAATAAACCTAGGAGCCCATCAGTGGTGGATTGGATAAAGAAAATGTGGTACATATACACCATGGAACACTACGCAGCCATAAAAAGGAATGAAACTGTGTCCTTTACAGCAACATAGATGTAGCTGGAGGCCATAGTCCTAAGTGACTTAACACAGAAACAAAACCAAATTATCACATGTTCTCACTTACAAATGGGAGCTATATCTTGGGTTCAACTGACCTAAACCCAGAAACAGGAGACACTAGAGACTCCAGAAGGAGGGAGGGAGGGAGACAAGACCCATAAAACTTCCTGTTGGGTACTGTGTTCACCATCTGGGTAATGGGATTAATAGAAGCCCAAACCTTTGTATCATGCAGTATACCCTTGAAACAAACCTGTACATGTACCCCATGAATCTAAAATAAAAATTGAAGTTAAAGAAGAAATAGTTAATTTCTGGCTGCAGACTAAGAAAGTTCAGCTACCTCTTAAAACAATCAAGTAATCTGTGGACAGCTCTACTTAGGGAACAGACCACTACAAATCTCTCTGCTATCGGCAGTCCCACAGCAATAGAAACCCTCTCAGAGGAGTTAGCACAGAAAGAGTAGGCTCTTCAGAAGTAGACAACTTACTTCACTGTTCGTGAGCATTCTCCCTTCATTCTCCCCACTGACCCCTCCTAGACTTCTTATTCAGGTGAGGTACTGGATGTTATCTGGGCCAAAACTTGTGCATCTAAATATGCCCCAATCCTAAATGTTACTCCTATCCAGGGCTGGCTGCCATTCATCTGGTGTTGCAGCTTATAACAGTTACTAAAATGTTGAAGTACTTATATGTAAGTAGCTAAAGAAATTCAGTATCAGAGGGGTTAAATCCTGGCATGGCAGGGGCTTTCCAGGCATTTCTTCCTGGATCCCTATAGGTCCTGATGGTAGCTGCCTATACTAAACCACTTGTTTTATGTTTTGACTACTACCCCGAACATATTCATTCAGTAGTAAAAGAGTTAAGAAACTAGTATAGTAGTATCCATAAGACTAAACCTTCCCAGGAGGAAAGCTGTTAGCCAAAATCACCTTTCAGTTTTCTGGAAAAAGGCATCAAACCCCCAAATGGTCTCTTGATGGAATTTAAGGGGTCTGGGAAGTTGGATGGGAAAAATTTACATCTTTATTTTCATTAAGCCCTTACTGAAATTTATATTTTCTTCAAATATGGGTATAGGCAACAAACTACAATATTATTAGCAGTATCTGAAACATTGTCACTAATAACACTCACAGAATTTTCCTATCCGATTACAGTTCATGAAGATATCTTGAAATACTATTTACATTCATTACTACTTTAAAATTATACTAATGATCATACCAGCCACTATATCTTGTCATATAATTATTAATATAAAAGCACATGTGAGTATATTACAACTTTGTTCAGTATTCTGTTACTATTTTTTATTTTATTTTCTTTATTACCCTATATACTTTATTTTATGCATTTTTAAAAACATTATTCTAGAAAGGAGACCAAAATCTTTACCAGAAAGCAGAGGATTCTGTGGCATAAAAAATATTAAGAACACATAGCATAGATATTATGTAAGCAGCATGTAATTGGTTTTCCAATCATTATTATTAAAGTAGTTGGTTTTAAGGCTGAGCTGTATCAAAGATTATTGATTAAAAATATTTTACAACACTATCTGCTATTTAGAGAAATTCACATCTAAGATTAGTGTTCTTTTTTAAAATGACTGGAATCTAGAATAAGATAATCCAAAGGCAAAAGTCCATCTACATGGACTCTTATCCATGGTCTTCTCTGTGGTCTAACTTGACATACTTTCTCCTATATAGATAACAGGCTCACTCAGGAAAATACAACTCAAATCTAGGTGTTATTTGTGTTTGCATTGTGATTTCTTCCTTCACTTAGAAATTTCAAAGTTCATATTTCACTTTTTACTAATAAGATTCACAAAAAATACAGTGGAAGCAAATGACCTTGGTAAGAATGGGTTTTTACAATAAATGAATTTTTAATTCCAAGATGTTTTTTCATTGAAATTACTACCCCAATTGCATTAAAAGTGTGGCTGTGCAAAGCTTCCTTCTACCAGGCTTCATGTGCAGGACCTTGGTTTTTGCTGCCTTGGCAATTCCAAAAGCAGGTGTTGAAAGAGAAGAAGATAGGAAAAAGAAGATGGGAGAAAAATTTTCCAAATCAGAGTTCTCAGTCCAAGGACTTATTCTTGGGGGTTCAAAAATTCTAACAGTATTTTTAAATTGCCTCGATTTTGATGGTTACTTGATTAAACTGTTCTAACGTTTCTAAAAATAAAAATTTGCAATGATAACTTTTATATCAGACTTTACCTCTGTTTCCCAAATTGGGATCTTTAGGAATATTTTTTTGAGATCACTTTTTTCCTTTTTTTCTTTAATAAAGATTGGGAACCGCTCTTAGGAACAGACAAATGGATTTCCATATTTCTTAAAGCGTTGAAGTAAATCTCTCCCACCCCCACCATTACTGACATTGAAGAAGGAAAAAGGTGAAGAGTTCAGTACTACTGGAAAGAGCCAACCAGTTATCTAAAAGACATATTTTGAGGCCCAGTATTAGCAACAAAGAAAATTTGTAGACCTAAACTCCTACTTTCCATATATATAAATAACAAACTGGGGGTAGGGGGTATGTTACTCTGGCATCTTTCTGCACGCTAAATTCAAAAATGTAAATACATTAGTAAAAGAAAAAAATGTATTTCTCTTCTGGTGTCTATTTATTGTGTGAAGCTAAAGTCGAGCATAACGCACAGGTGGTTTAAAATGCTTCTCTGCCATCTGAGATCTCGGCTTGCCAGGGTATAGATGGGGATGTCACTTTAGGGAATTGGGTTTATTCAGTATGTAAAATGAGGCTGGCATGGCTTCAGAGGTTTTGTCTGTGTCTTTACCCAATTAACGGTGTTTTTGCTTCCTTTTTTTTTAAACTTTTTCTCTTCTAAATTTTCTTTTTTTGGTTTACTCTATAGGTGCATAAATGAGAATTACCGAGATTTTTCTATCAATTGCCCTAAGATTCTTAATACCTAGTTTTCACAATATATTTTTTCCCATCAAAATACATAGGAATTATTAGTAAATAAACCAGAAGTCATTTTGATCCTGATGCTGAAATAATATTTTAGTCACAACCAAGTTACAAATATTTATATTCTTTTTTAATGAAAATCTGTATTAATTTGATGGATGCATTGTATTCACACATTTTGAATTTTGTGTATTATTTAAAACAAAAACTAGGTTTTATTTTCCAAATCTGAGGTTTTGTGAATTTATTTTATACTAAGTATATGAAATTAACTCATGGTAAGGCTGTTAAAGAAAAGTGATTTAGATCAGGAAGGTACAGCTCAATATACTATTATGCATAAATATGTATAGTAAAATGAATATTGTCCTTAGTCACAAGTAATATAAGAAGAAAATCAACTCTTGGATAAATGAAGAATAAGAAATAAGATACAAAGTCTAGGTTTGATAATATTTAGATAATATTCAGACAATATCCCTTATTGATACAGTGTGCATATGTATTTTAAAGGGAATAATTTTGAGAGCATGTGGGATTATAATGTCTGCCTTTTTGATTCCTTGTGTTACTGTATCTATATTTAATGAAAAGGGCAGTAAGTGGCAATAAGAGACAGAAATGGTGAGACCTTTGTGAACCCTCTAGCAATCAGTGAATATCAGACCACAAATTTTTCCAGCTTTAATTACAGGCAAAAGAAAAGACAAAATTAGCATTTTAATATAGAAATATCTTAGGCTTTAGGAGAATTATGATAAATCTAATGTTGCCTAGTGAACCAGAGAGGGAACATTACAACAAACTGTCTCCTTAGGAATATTTGTTTAAATAAAGGCAACAATACTTCATCCTTATCTTTTTTAGATAATTACCACTATTTCAGGCTGTTCTTTGTTCCAGGTTTAAAATACCTTTAGTTAAAAAAAAAAAAAAGCAATTGGCAGTGTTTGTTTTCTATAAAACTATAAGAAGAGAAAAATTCTGTTTGCTTGGCACTAACAAGATAATTATTTTAGGGAGAGTTTTTGCTCTGCAGCTCTAGTTCACGCGTGCCATGGCATCTCCGCACTTGGATGTATTTAGGTTATCTCATTTCAGTTACAGCGTATTAAACTAACTCTTCTTCCATGGCTGAGGTTTGCCCACCTGTCTCCCCTAAAACACCTGCAACATATGTTTGCATAACCCTGTAATGCTTTGCCTTTAGGGTCCTGAGAAATTCCCCCAGAGCTTTTTGCTTATAAACAGCTGAGCAATTCGTTTTTCTAATGACGGTTGCTTTCCCCCCAGCATTGAGGCAATAACATATTCACTAAAATAAGGGTCTCATTTTTCATCAAAGAGGAACGTTCGACATATTTTTACAGTGCTGTTTCTCCTTCAGAGCTTTATTTTTCCCCTTTTGTAATCTAGCATGCTATAAAAATTAAGGGTTGGTAGCAAGATATTAGGGGAAAGAAAGCTAAGTAATTCTTCATTTGTCAAATATTTTCTATTCTTCATGCCAAACATACATTATACTGTAAATATTTTTTCCTGTTAAACAAGTGCTATAGAACTTTGTCAGTTTAATGTAAAAATTGTGACTATCATTTTTATAGTTTTATAGTTTTATAAAAATGATAATTTGGACATACTGCAGGAAATCACTTTGATTATTCTCATATGCTAGCAAACAAATGCTGCATTAATAGTATGATTTTACACCTTTTTCATATTAATAAACCTATGTGCTCCTATTCTGAGAAATAAGACAGCCTCTCTCCTCACATGAGATCCAGCATTCATATTTTTTCTATGTGTTTTTGCTTTAAAAAATATAATGCCTGTCAAAATCTATCCTAAATTCATGTATAACTATTTGAAGTATGAAACATCACTTTTTCCACCTATTTGTTATCATGAATTTTAGGTCGTCAAACTGTCAGATCTGCCCTCTGATTCATGTCTGTCAGTGCTCAGTGGTATCAAAACGTAACCATAGCTTCCATTTCATTGAGTTCTTATCAAGTGCCTGGTATTGTGCTGGGAACTTAGTTCTCATTGTGTCAATTAATCCTTACTGCAGTTTTGCAGTTGAGTGAACTAGAGCTTAGAATGTAACTAACTCCTTACAGTTGCTCCACTAGTAATGGATGAAGCAAGAATCTGAGTACAACCCTCACTGACTCCTGATCCCTTGCCTCACCTATCAGGCACCCTGTGCCTGATGCTAGAGCACATGAGTGCCATTATATTTACCCTAGTGCTTTTGTTTTCAACGTATAACTTCACCTCTACATTAACTCCTACTGGTACTTTAATAAATTAGAACAGGCATCTCTGGAATTGATATTCTTTTGCTCTTTTCAGTTCTGCTGATATTTATAAATAGCCAGTCCTTTGAAATATACTCTGCTGTTCAAAGCAAGATGAGACTTCTCCTTCTGTAATCTCTATTTGATGATTCAAATGGAGATACCACCTTGGAGTAAAGAACAGGAGTTAGGGGATCAGTCCAGAAAGTACTGTTTGTAATTACCTTTGTTGGATGAGTTTGATTTCTCTAGACTCAGTAGAAGGAAAATATGTACCACCTTATAGTTATGTGTACTTCTTGTAGCATCTAGTATTTAGTTAGGCTTAGTGTGAATTAGCATTTAAATATTTTTATACTATCATAACAAAATGAGTTTGGACTTAAAATATTGAAATGTTGCCATAGGGGTAAGAGTGGCAGAGAGGAGGTAGGTCAGCTGATCTACAGACTTCCATTACAGAGTGCAGAGTATGGCCAAGGGGAGTTGTTCACCATCCAAAGTCAAACTCATTCTTGGACAGAATGTTTGTTTTACCTAAAATTACATTAAAGAGCAGTCTACTCTCATATAATATATACCTCAGAAGTGGACAGAGTTAACTATAACTTAGATCGATTTCAGTTTTTATCTCTTATTTTGATCGCTGTTATTTAAGCATTATTGTAAGTCGATTTTGTGATGATGCTAAATTAACAAAAGCATTTTGGAAAGTCAGAAGCGTAGCATGGGCTTTATTTAGTTTTGATTTGTTATTTACATATTGTTTCTTCTAGAAAACTTGCATCTACCACTGTCAGTTCTGCTTCTGTAAGTCACTTTGTCCACAAGACTTTAAGATACCTGCCCAAAATTCAGCCATGCCATGGGTTTGATGTTCAGCATTCTTCTTATATTGCTATAAAATAAAATGCTGAAGAAAAAGCTTTAAATAGAGTTTCAACAACATTAACAGAAAAGAGTTGAGTGATACTTGGGCAGTTAATGAACTGAAATCTTGTGAAAGACTTATTTCAGGCCCATCCTGGTTGGCCTAGGAAAGGCATGGTAAACCCAGGATGAACTGAATTTGAATTTCTGATTTCTGTACTTTTCTTTTTTCTTTCTTCATTTCTTTTTTTCTTTCTTTCTTTTTTTTTTTTTTTTTTTTTTTTTTGGAGACAGGGTCTCATTCTGTCACCCAGGTTGGAGTGCAGTGACACAATCTTAGCTCACTGCAACTTCCTCCTCCCAGACTCAAGCTGTTCTACCTCAGCCTCAGCCTCCCAAGTAGCTGGGACTACAGGCATGTGCCACCATACTCGGCTGTCTTACTTTTTAAGAGATAGGATCTCGCAGTCACCGAGATTGGAATGCAGTGGCATGATCATAGTTCACTGCAGCCTCAAACTGCATTCAAGTGATCCTCCTGCCTCAGCAGCATGTACCACCATGCCCAGCTAATTTTTTTTATTTTTTGTCGAGACTGTGGTCTTGCTCTTTTGCCCAGTCTGGTCTCAAACTCCTGGCCTCAAGTGATCCTCCTACCTCAGCCTCCCAAAGTTCTGGGATTACAGGCATGAACCACTGCACCCAGCCTGCATCTTTATGTATAGTTATATAAACTTCCCAGGACATGGAACATAATTGGTATTCCTCTGCACACAGACTAATATCAGTTAAGATATGATTACCATTTTGCTATCTTTCTTCCCAAGGAAAATTCACCAAAACAAACGCATTTAAAAAAAAAATACATTGTCGGCCGGGTGTGGTGGCTCACGCCTGTAATCCCAGCACTTTGGGAGGCCGAGGCGGGTGGATCATGAGGTCAGGAGATTGAGACCATCCTGGCTATCATGGTGAAACCTCACCTCTACTAAAAATACAAAAATTTAGCTGGGCGTAGTGGCGGGCGCTTGTAGTCCCAGCTACTCGGGAGGCTGAGGCAGGAGAGTGGCGTGAACCCGGGAGGTGGAGCTTGCAGTGAGCCGAGATCGCGCCACTGCACTCCAACCTGGGCGACAGAGCAAGACCCTGTCTCAAAAAAAAAAGAAAAAACATTGTTTTGGAAATGCTCATGATAGTTGAAGTCCCAACTGTGTGAAAATGAGTTTAAAATACAGTCATGTACTGCATAATGACATTTGGGTCAACAACAGACCACACATATGATAGTGGTCCCATAAGATTATAATACCATGTTTTTACTGTACCATTTCTGTTTTAATATGTTTAAGTACACAAATACCACTGTGTTGTACCTATCTACTGTATTCAATACAGTAACATGCTGTACAGGTTTGTAGCCTGGGGTCAATGAGCTGTATCATATAACCTAGGTGTGTAATAAGCTATACCATCTAGATTTTTGTAAAATATATTCTATGATGCTTACACAATGATGAAATCACCTAATGACACATTTCTCAGGACGTATCCCCATCGTTAAGCAACACATGACTGTAATTGCCAATTGTTCCAATACAGATGAAGACATAATGTTAAAGTGTTGACATAACATGTTCTGCCCAATGAGAAATCACAGTTTTCATGGGGTCTGATTTTTCTTACATATAGAGTTTTACATATATAGAATTCTAGTAGCTCTTATATTTTAGAGGAGATTCCAGAACTTTAAAGGTTAGAAATCATTATATTTTCATAAAGTTTTATTTGAAAAAAAAAAACTCCTTTAAGAAAAGCAAATATTAGCCAAGCGTGGTGTCTCACACATGTAATAACAGCACTTTGGAAGGCTGAGGTGGGTGGTTCACTTGATTCCAGGAGTTCAAGACCAGCCTGGGCAGCATGGCAAAACCCCATCTGTACAAAACAATAAAAGAATTATCTGGGCATGTTGGTGCATGCGTGTAGTCCCAACTACCAGGAGGCTGAGGTGGGAGGATCACTTGAGCCTGGGATGTCAAGGCTGCAATGAGGCAGAGGTGGGAGGATCACTTGAGCCTGGGATGTCAAGGGTTCAATGAGCCAAGATAGCAGTACTACACTCCAGCCTGGGCGACAGAATGAGACCCTGTCCCCCCGCCCCCACCCCACCCCCCAAAAAAGGAGCAAGTATCTCTTTTAAAATATTTCGATTGCATAAAGTGAGAATTCCGCTCATTTAATCTTGTCCCCCTAGGAAAACCATTGATATCATTTTGGTACATCCCAGTTATCTATCCATTGACCTTTATGTGTACATTTATATATGTATTTTTAACAATGATTTGAACCTGTTACCTAGTTTCAATTTGGTTTTGTTTTGGTTGTTGTTTGTGTGAGATGGTATTCCAAAATTCCTTAACTTTTTAAAACCTTATTTAATAGAGATAAAATTAACTTAATTGAAAGAGAAGAATTATAGGTAAATTGGAAGAACTGTACTTACTGAATCTTAATGTATAAAAATATTGGTATCCTTTTTATTGTTCATGTCTAGATGTTGATTTTTATAGCCATGCAGTGGTGTACGGGTGTTTCAGATGTTTCATTTTATGCTGTCCAGTACAGTAGCCACTTGCCACATGTGGCTGTTTAGCACTTGAAGTGTGGCTAGTCCAAATTGAGATGTGCCATAAGTATAAAATACACACTGGGTTTCAAAGACTTTGTACAAAAGGAACAATGTGAAGTATCTCATTAATAACTGTATATGTTGATTACATGTTAAAATCATAATATTTTAGATATACTGAATTAAATAAAATATCACATTTAGTTTCACTTGTTTCCTTTTTATTTTCTTTTTTAAATGTGGCTACTAGAAAATTTTAAATTATAGGTGAAATTTATATTTGTGACCCACTGTTGGACAGTGCTGGTCTAGATCCATCTATATGTCTGTATATTTATGTTTTAGAAACATCACTGTCTTCCCAACAGAAAAGAATAACTTTCAACCATAACCTCTGATTTTATTTTCTTAACATTTCAAATGCTGTTTTTCAACATCATCTTTTGATTCTTTTTTTTGTTTCCAGTACAGTGGTACTTTAAACTACCTCTCCCTTTGATACCAGTAAGTCTCTTAGGAATTTAAATAGGCCTCAGTGAAAGCAATACTTGAGCCTCATTTATATGTTCAAGTTAGATCATTATTCCTAATAATGGCTTTAAGTGCTTAGATAGATCAGCACTCTGTGTCTTGAATTGCTTGTCATTTCTTTATAAAGATGTTTCAAGTAATTGCTCCATGTGATCCCTTCTTTCATTATTTTATGGCAAAAAGTAACATAATCCTTTAGTAGTTTGTTGGAAGTCAGAGAAAAAGGGTCTTTTTTTATTAGCAGAAACAAAATATATTTCCAGGTACTGAGAATAAAGGGCAAAATTAGTCATGAGCGATAGTCCTGCGAAAGTTAATTTTTAAAATACATCATGAATGCACTGTCAATCTGCCAGTGGCCTTAACCTCTATTTTATTTTCCCATTATACTTGGGTCCAGGTTGTCATCAGCTACCATGAGAAAACCTATGTAATTCCTAGAGAGAGAAAAGTTGCACTGTTAGACTTAATAGTATGGTCGTCATGGAAGCATCAGTTATCTTCATCAAGGCAATTCAGATTTGATTATTGTAGAACTGTGTTGAATACCAAACCAGTGGAGTAGTAGCTGGAGCTAAATCAAGGGATTGTCATTTTTGTCAGATGATTAGGGCTGGCTTGGAAGAGATATGAAAGGGTTGAGCTGTATAAATATTCTCCTTTCAGCAGAAAAAGAAAAGGTCCATCATGGCCATTAAATGCGGCTTGTTAGCTTGATGAATTTCAAACTGTTTAACCTTAGCAATTATATCCCCCCGCAACCCCCCCGTGCCTGCATGCAAGTGTATCAGTGCCTTGGAATTATGTCTCCAAGGATTGATATCTGCGCATATTGGTAATTTTCTATTAAGATAATATGCAGCTTTTCCGTGTCCAGATACGTATCTCAAAGGAAGTGCATGCCTTGGTTCAAAAATCTAATTATTAACTTGAATTATCTGCCCAGGTAAACATTAGAACACATTTATTTATAAGGTTTTAAAAACTTTTTATGGTAAATATATGTAATTTAACATTTTAGAGATTATGGTATTCATTTAAATTATGCTGTAAACATGATTGGTTTTTGTAAAGCAGAAGTATATTTGTTTAATTTTTACTCGCCTGTGAGGGATTTGAACATTTAAATAATAGATATGTTTAAATAATAGCAACACATATAAACAGACACCGTGGACCTAATGATTCAAGGACATTTCTGCAATGTTTATAAATAATGTTGCATTCTAGAAAGGGCAGTGTTTTTGCTGCTTTTGTGAAAATGTGCATTGGTCAATTTGCTTTTGTATAGTAATGGTTATCCTGGTAATATTTCTACTACCTGGCATATTTTGACCATTTATTAAACTCATAAATAAGGATAGATGACATAGAAATTGCTAACTTTAAAAGAATTGCTGAATTCTGAAAATAACTCATTTTGGAACAAGAAAGTCTCAGTGTGCCATCTAGTGGACACATTTAGCATTCTGGTCATAAAAAACTAATGACTTTCTCTTCCCCCGAAATGCAGTTACCTTGACACCTTATGTCTCTCCATCCCTTGGCATAGTTTGTGGTTGTGTTACATCTCATATAGTTTTTAGATGTTATTATAATTTTATTCATCATATTTTAGGAAAGTTATATTTGAAAATTTTATTTTGAAGTCATCAGAAATCTAATGATGAATAAATCTATATTAACTATGAGAGAGGAAAAAATAATTTTTGTGTTTAATCAGAACTAAGGAATAATTTAATAAAAGCAAAACCCAATCACACTAATTATTAAACTTTATATTATACATATTCTTTACTGAAGGGATATTAAAATGATCATTGCTGTCCTCTTATACGTTAATGGATTAAATCATTTAACTAGCTTTTTAAAAATGTATTTTTTTTTAGAGAAATCCAAGACCAGTGACTTATCAATTCCATCCAAATTTAGATTATTACAAAGCACGAGGAGCAGACCTCATGAATAAAAGCCGGTAAGTCCCCTTTTTCTGATGATAGTTATAAATCACAAAGGTAGTCTCAGAGATCATCAGGAAATTTTACATATTGCTGAAAACAATTTTCCAGATTTTAGCATATGTACATAAGGAATCTTTGTTAAATAAATTACCCAAGTTGTTTTAAAGGCATAAAAAATGCTATATATTGATGTCAATGGTAAGACGAAAAATAAATATAAGAGTACTTGTTACAATTTGAAGTTAGGCAACTTCATTTTTCTAACATGAATAAACTTGCATAAATTGTGCCTACTTGTATAATCTCTTTCTAGATTTTTGCTGTTGATTGAAAAGAGACAGTTTTATAATATATGTTTAAATTATTTCAGTAACAAAATTAAAAATGTGTTTCCCAACTGTCTTTAGAACTACACAATAAGCTTATAAATGCATCTTGTGTGTACATTTGTGATTGCATACATAGAAATTTTAAGGGTCACTGTAGGAATAAAAAACATTAAAATCCTACTTTTTAAAGAAGTTAACATTGGCAGAAAGGGTTGATGAATGGTTTTGTTCTTTCATAATATCATATTCAGATGTCTCAAGAGTTAACTTGTCAAACCAGAATCATTTCAAATTAGAATGTAATTTCAAAGTTTACTCTGGAAGACTAAAATGTTAGTAATGATAAATGCTGCCAAGTTGTCCGAATTTTCTTCCTCAAGCATTTTGCCTATGTGTTAGCTTTTCTTCAGTAGAATTCCAAGAGCCTAAATATACATTTATGGAATACATATACACAATGTGTTCTGCTGTTACTGGAGAGTTAAAAATAAGTTATAATTCCTGCTGCATAGGAACTCATAGTCTAAGGGATGAGAAGAAGTTTACAACAAAATGGCTAAATTTAGACTTGAAATTTGAACCTTGTCTTAGTGTAATGTTGTTATAAAACTCCCCATCTCTGATTGAAATCCGTTTGCTCCATATATTGATGTACCATGCAATTATGAGACCAGTTCTGTAGCTCATGAGACTTGTCTGAAGCTCTTTTCTGTTTGTTCATTTCATCTGAGTCTTGTTACACACATAAAAATTTATTTGCTATAGTCACTTGATCATTCAACAGAGTTTTAATGACTGCCAGATTGATTATTTTAAACACAGGAGATGCCCAGTAAAAACCCAGACCAAAATCCCTGCCTTCAGTAGTCTTACACCCTAGTCACTTATATTTCTTCCCATTATGTCAAATATTTAGTTTTGTTATGTTTAAAAGAACAAAGTATGTTAGTCTTTTTCTTTATACAAGACCTTTTTAGCTGGAATCCTTTGTCTTCCCCTCCCTCCCAACCCCCACAAGATTATTTTTTACACAACAGCCAACTAAATGTCAGTTTGTAACAGGTTATATCATACCTCCATGTAAACATCTCCAAAGGCTTCCTATTGCCACTGGCTATCCAGTCTTCTTCCTGAAGCCCTTTCCTATCTCTTTGACCTTATCTCCTTCCACTCTCTCCTTCTCTTCATTCTCATGCTACAGCCACATCAGCCTTCTCTGTTATTTGCCCTTGCTTAGGGCCTGTGCACCTAACTCCTCCCTCCTGCTAGAGCACTTCTGCCACCCCCATCTTCCCATGCCTCTTCATGATTTAAAGCTCAGCCTAAATGTCATCTCAGAGAGGCGACTCTTAACCTCCTGCCTGTCTTCACCTCCCCTATTCACTCTATCCCATCATCAGGAACTGAAGTTATATAATTCATTTGTGTATTTATAATCTGTCTCCCCAACGTCTCCACTAAAATCTAAGCCCCTGAGGGCAGGCTTTTGTCTTATTCACCACTTCATGGCACCTAGGACAATGATGACTGGTATAGGGAAGGCACTCAACACATATTTGTTATATGAATTTTTTGAAATATTTTCAACACCTTTTTCTCCACCACAGGAAATGTATTGTACCCATTATTTTCTCCCCTTCATGATTTTCTTCTCTTCAGCCTTCTCTCCCTGCATTTTTCTTCCACAAAATGTTGGTTTTGTTATATATATATATATATAACACATTGAGTTTATATATATATAACACAATGAGTTTATATATATATTATATATATAACACAATGAGTTTATATATATATTATATATATATAAACACATTGAGATTCTTGTGCAAGTATCTTGAAGATTGGAAGGAACACTTTTTGTCATCTTTTGCAATTGCAAAGCTTAACATTGAAATTCAACTAAATAAAATGTAGTAATTGAAGCAGAAGATGTCACAACTCAGTAAGCAAGGAAATAGTTAATAGACGGTGCTGGGAAAATTGGCAAATCTTTGAAAAAGTATCAACCACACACAAAAATAAATTCCAAAGTGCACGGAAACAAGCAAACATAAAAATAAAAATGCAAGTGCCTATCTGACCAATAATCTGACCAATAGTTACTTGAAGACTTTTTAATCTTATTTTAAATTTTTTTTTGTTTTGTTTTTGTTTTTTGAGACCGAGTCTCGCTTTGTCGCCCAGGCTGGAGTGCAGTGGCAGGATCTTGGCTCACTGCAAGCTCCGCCTCCCGGGTTCCCGCCATTCTCCTGCCTCAGCCTCCCAAGTAGCTGGGACTACAGGCGCACGCTGCCACGCCTGGCTAATTTTTTGTATTTTTAGTAGACGGGGTTTCACCGTGTTAGCCAAGATGGTCTCAATCTCCTGACCTCGTGATCCGCCCACCTCAGCCTCCCGAAGTGCTGGGATTGCAGGCGTGAGCCACTGCGCCCGGCCTAAATCTTATTTTAAAATTTTTAATTGACAAATAATAATAGTGTGAAGACGTTTTAACCTTTAATGGAGAAAATCACAAAGGAACAACTAATGGATTTTACTATACAACACATATTTTAAAGTAGATATGTAAAAAATAAACTGACTCAAAAGACAAACCAAAAATTAGGAAAATATTTGTAGTGGATGTAACTGGCAAAATATAATATCATTAATGTATGAAGAATTTAGGCAGTTCAGTAAGAAACACAGGATCTGGCCGGGTGCAGTGGCTCACACCTGTAATCCCAGCACTTTGGGAGGCCCAGGAGGGCAGATCACGAAGTCAGGAGATCGAGACCATCCTGGCCAACGTGGTGAAACCCTGTCTCTATTAAAAATACAAAAAATTAGACGGGAGTGGTGGCACTAGCCTGTAGTCCCAGCTACTCGGGAGGCTGAGGCAGTAGAAACGCTGGAACCCAGGAGGTGGAGGTTGCAGTGAGCCGAGATCGTGCCACTGCATTCCAGCCTGGGCGACAGAGAGAGACTTCATCTCAAAAAAAGAAACACAAGATCCTAAGTGGCCATTCCGTCTCTTGCCATGGTCTGCTGAATCCTCTTCTTACTCCAAATATTGGAACAGCCCCAACCCCACACTTCTTTTCTTCTCTATACTCATTCCTTTGAGGATTTCAACTCAGTTCATGGCCTACAGATGGGTCCTTAATTTATGTCTTCAGTTTTACCCATCCCTTGCTACTTACTAATATTTTCTCTTGGATGTCCCACATGTAGCTTAAATTTAGTATTTTTCAAACAGAACTGTTGATTCTACTCCCACACTCACATGCCTGTTATGCCCACAATGTTTCTCACAATAGATACCAAACTTTGTTTCTCTTTGACTCCAACCTTTTTCCTTTCTTGGCCTTAATCTGGAATGAGTGTAACAGCTTTTTCTTCTAGTAAATCATCAAACCTAATTGGTAGTCTTGGGACACCCCCCCCCACCCGCCCCCCGCCACGGTAAAGACAAAGGGTAGGCAAAGATTTCTTATACAGGAAACAAAAAGCACTAGAAAAGATAGATAAAATGAACTTAAAATTAAAGGTTTTTTTGTTCATCAGAATATGCCATTAAGAAAAAGAACAGGCAAGTCACATACTTGGGAGTAATATTTTTAATACATATATCCCGAATATATAAAGAATTTTTGTATGTCAGGAAAAATATAACATAGGCAAAATACTCAACAGCCTCTTCACAAAAGAAGATATAAAAATCATCAATGTGCTATGAAAAGATGTTCAACATTAGTCATCAGGAAAATGCAAATTAAACCACAATGAGATAACATTTCATACCAACTATAATGGATAAAATAAAATAAAAAATTGACAGTAGCAAATGTTGGCAAGGATGTGGAGCAATTAGAACCCTCATGTATTCCTGATGTGAGCAGAAAAGGTATAACTACTTTGTAAAATAGTTTGGTAATTTCTTATGAAGTTAAACATATATCCTATAATATAGCAGTTTAATTTCTAAGTGTTTATCCGAGGGAAATAAAAACACATATCCAAAAGCCACAACAAACAACATCGAAACAGAATATTCACAGCAGCCTTATTCGTAATACCCCAAATCTGGAAATAACCCAATCTCCATCAACAAGAGACCAGGTAAACAATTTGTGGTACATTCAAATAATGGAATACTACTCAGCTATAAAGGAATGAACTAGAGTTGTTCCTGGGGGAATTGGTTCCAGGACCACCTGCATATAGCCAAATCCACATGTACTTAAGTCCCATAGTCGGCTCTCTCATATAGGAACCTGCATATATGAAAAGTCAGCCTTCTATATACATGAATTTCACATTCCTCTCTCTGCATTTGGTTGAAAAAAATCCGCACGTAAGTGCACCCGTGTAGTTCAAACCTGTGTTGTTCAAGGGTTAAGTATACTGATATATGCAATAACATACATGCATCTCATAAACATTATGCTGAACAAAAAATGCTAGTCAGAGAAGAGTGCATGTTGTATTGTTCCATGTATATGAAGCTCGAGAACGGGCAGCTAGCATGTGGTGATAGAAATCAGAAAGTAGCTACCTCAGGATGAGGGTTTGGAATTGACTCTAAAGGGCCATGAGCAAATTTGGGAGTAATAGAAATGTTCATTCTAGGTATATTATTTGGGATGGTGGTTATACAGGTGTACACAAGTGTCAAAACTCATCAGATTGAACATTTAAGATCTGTATATTATATATAAATTATACCTAAGTTTCGTTTTATAAAAAGAAAAAGATGTATTTGCTCTGGACTAGATAGGAGACAATGTTACTGTTTTACCTAAATTGGTTAAGAATTAACAACTCTCTTCAGAAAGAGCACTTTAGTTATACCACAAATGCTTAGTTATTTGAACACAAAAAATCATAAAGTTGTATTTCTATAGCCATCAGTGTCCTTTGAAATTCTGATCAACAAATTACTAATACTGATAACCATGGACTCCTTGGCTTCATGGCTTGGAGAACATTATTAGCATATTATTTCTTTAATGTAATTTAGCAATAAAACATCTGAAAAAAATACAGTCATTATAGAAGTAAATAGAATTAAGCATTTAAAAAATCTTACCATATAAAATGGAAGTTGTTCAGGAGAATCTTATGATGCTTTTTAGGTTTCAAAACAGTATGTATTTATTCAATCGTTAAACTAAATATTTATTGAATACTATACACAGTGCCAGATGCTGCGCTAGGCCCTGGGAATGTGATGATTCTAAGACCCACACCCTGATATCAAGGATGTTTAGGTTTATGTGAGATACCACTCTTAGGCATATGGGTTACTCCACAATTGAAGCTAACAAGTATTCATTCATTTCACAAATGCTTTAATTTCTTCTCTGTGCCAGGTATTGAGAGAACATCAGTGAAAAAGATAGATGTGGTGCCTGTTCTCACAGAGCTCAGATTCTAGTAAAAGATTATAGTCATTGGAAGAATCTTTGTGCACCCTGGGAAAACTGCACTTTTCCAGGACATTCTGCTTAGGCCAGCCCTTGAGAGGAGCACTCCTAAGCTGAGGCAGATCCTGATCCCTGGTAGAGATGGGGAATTATTGGCTGCTAGGCTTTCTTGGGGTAAGAATAGTTACCATTACTCCACAGACACATAGAATCCTGCTGAGGAATGTGGGTACATCTTAAATGCCCAGGAAACCCTCCTAGTAAGAATCTTCTTTTCCTAGATCCTGGCTTCCTCTTATATGTCAGGCAGGGGTCCTGACTAGCAGCCTTCTACAGAGGACCTACATGCCAGAATTAAAATTCTGGAATCTTTCCTCATCAATATCAGTGAAGTTATTTAGGCTCTGTCAGGGGGCAGAGGAAAACTGGGATAGTTAGCACAGAGAATGTTATTTCTGATCTGCTGGAGTGAGAGATCAAAGAACTAATCTTGGTTTCTTCCATCTCTGTTAAATTTCAATTTAATCAAATGAAATACCTGATTTTGGTTGTATAAAATTGCTTAAGCAAGTTAAAAGACCTATAGCTGTGGAGTCTGTAAAAAGCCGTCACTAGATAAAGTGACATACTCTTGAGGCAGTACTGACAGCTCAGCTACCATTTATTTTATCACCTCTTCACAGGAGAAAGAATTTTACATTTTGAAAAATTGTGTCATTTTCAAAACAGAAAATCCATGAATGTTCTGGAATAAAGAAAATATGAGATTCTACTCTTAGTGTAGGAGATTGCAGACTTTAAAAAATATGAAGTTCTGTTCTGTGACTATTCAATTGAGCATTTCAGTAGTCACAGATTCTTAAATAAGTTAGATGGATCTTTCTGAACACTGGTCACAATTTAAATGTACTTTTTTAATAGCAGCAATTTCTGGTTATTTAAGGACAAAATTGGAATAAGATTTTAGTGTTAAATTGTCATTCCAAGCTTTCTGAATGAGTAGGAAAATGTCAGTTCCCATTTTTAAAAAGAAATGTGCAAGTAAGTTAAATCAGAGCAAAGTGAATATTATCCATACACGTAATGGAAAATCTATCACTAAAATACCTAGGCAGTTGCTTTTAAAGACTTAATTATAGCAATCCATGGTGAAGCAGAGAAGAGAAATCAGGCTTCTTGATTTTTAGAGATATTCTTATCCATGAAATCACATGTCATCTTTGCATCCTCTTTCCTTATTTGGATATGCAACACAAATAAAAGCCCATTGCCATAGATGTAGCAGGTATTAGCCCCCTGCTTTCCATATGTGTGCCTGTCTCTTGTCTAACCTCCACTTCTTAATCGCTTCTGCTGGGGGGGGGGTTCCCGTGAGTATATATATTCCCTCTGGATCATCATTACTTCCCCTCTTGCATGACAGCCCCAATGCACCAACTGTTTAATAGCCTCCAAACAGCCAAGGAAATAGTAGCAAGGCCAATTATGGCTAAAGAGCCAAGCCTGGTGAAAGCATCCTAGGCCTTAAGTAGCTTAACAGGAACTTTATCAAAGGTTCCACAGCTACAGTGGTTTTTTTTTTACCACAGATAAAAGAGTGGACCATGATGAACAAATCGCCAGGGAATAATATGGGTTATCAGGGCTCCATATAGAAGTGGAAGAACTCTTTGGTAAGATTATCAAGCTTGTTTCCATTCGTACTCCCTCATTGGTGACTAAGGAAATACAGGCACTTTTACCAGTGCTTGCTCATTAATTATTAATTTGCTAATAGGAAAGGTGCTAATAAGAAAGCTGAAACTTTTTGTTGCTTCAATTTTCATTTCTTTTACTAGTTGTGGATTTGAATTGCTTTGTAAATGTTTATTTGTGCTGTTTGCAATTCTTGCATTTAGTGCCAACAAGACAAACATTGAGTTTATATTTTAATGCAAGAAACAATCAAAATATACCACAATAATTTTTAAAGCTAAAAATAACATCAGGAAGTGAGAATTTCTATAAGAAACACAAAACCAATAACAAAGCAAAGAGAGAGTTAAAGGAGTTCATTATTTTAAATAGAGTAGTCAAAGTGAGTGTCTCTGAAAAGATGCTATTTGAACAGACTGAATAGTGAGTGTGCCACGTGGATTCTTGGGGAAGAACATTTCCCGTTATAGGAAAATGCAAGTACAAAGCTTCTGAAGTGGAAAAATGATTCTGTGCTTGAGAAATAGTAAGCAGGCCGGTATGGCTGGAGCCCAGTGAACAACACGCGAGGGTGGTAGCAAATGACATTGGTAGTAAATGAGGTTGGAGAGATAGTAGGAGGCTAGATCATGTAGGGCTTGCCTTACAGGCCATTGAAAATGCTTAGGGTTTTATCCTAAGATTTTTGGGAATTCACCAAAGGGCTCTGAATGGTGGAATGATATGATCTGACTTAAATTAGTCTGGGTGCTGTGTGGAAAATAGTCTATAAGGAGGAGAGGAAACAGACTAGTTAGGAGATGAGCAGCAAGATTAGCAATGATATGGTAACATGGTATTGGCAGTGCAGAGAGAGAAAAGTGATTTGTTTGAGTATATATTTTCACTAGCATTTGCTGATGGACTCAATGTGTAATGTAAGAGAAAAATAGGAGTCAAGGGCAATTCTAACTGGGGATTATTACAAGCACTGGGTAACTGTGTATTATTACAAGCACACCTCATTTTATTGCATTTTTTACATATTGAAGGTTTGTAGCAACCCTGCACTGAGCAAGTCCATCAGCACTGTTTTTTCAATAGCATGTGCTCACTTTGTCTCTGTCATATTTTGGTAATTCTAGCACTATTTCATATATATTCAGTATTATACCTGTTAAGATGATCTGTAATTAGTGACCTTTGATGTTAATCTTGTCATCGTTTTGGGGCACCATGAACTGCACCCATTTAAGACAGCAAATTTAATCAATAAATACTGTGTGTGTTCTGACTGCTCCACCAACTGGCTCTTTCCTCATCTTTCTCCCTTTCCTTGGGCCTCCCTATTCCTTGAGACTTGGTAATATCGAAATTAGGCTGTATTAGGCCGTTTTTGTGTTGCTATAAAGAAATACCTGAGGCTGGGTAATTTATAAAGAAAAGATGTTTAATTGGCTCACAGTTCTTCAGGCTGTACAAGCCTGGTGCCAGCATCTGCTGGACTTCTAGGGAGGGCTCAGGGAGTTTTACTCGTGTGAACTCAGAGCAAGAGCTCACTTATCACCAAGGGGATGGCACCAAGCCATTCATGAGGGGTACACCCCCATGATCCAGACACCTCTCACTAGGCCCCACCATCAACACTGGAGACCACATTTCAACATGAGATTTGGAGGGAAAACATATTCAAACCATATGATAGGCCAATTAGTAAACCTATAATAGCTTCTAAGTGTTCAAGTGAAAGGAAGAGTTACACATCTCTCACTTTATATCAAAAACTGGAAATGTTGAAGCTTAGTTAGGAAGGCATGTCAGAAGCTGAAATGGGTCGCAAGCTAGATCTCTCGCACCAAACAACCAAATCATGAAAGCAAAGGAAAAGTTTTTGAAGGAAATTAAAAGTGCTGCTCCAGTGGACACATGAATGATAAGAAAATAAACAGCCTTATTGCTGATATGGAGAAAGTTTGAGTGGTCTGGATAGACAATCAGACCAGTCACAACATTCCCTTATGCCAAAACCTAATCTAGAAGCAAGGCCCTAACTCTTCAATTCTGTAAAGGCAGAGAGGGGTGAGGAAGCTGCAGAAGAAAAGTTGGAAGCTAGTGGAGATTGATTAAGGAGATTTAAGGGAAGAAGTTGTCTCTGTAACATTAAAGTGCAAGGTGAAGCAGCAAGTACTGATATAGAAGCTGCAGCGAGTTATCCAGAAGATGTAGCTATGATAATTGATAAAGGGGGCTGGCTACACTGAACAACAGATTTTCGGTATAGATGAAACAGCCTTCTACTGGAAGATGCTGCAAAGGACTTCCGTAGCCAGAGAGGAGGATCAGTGCCTGGCATCAAAATTTCAAAGGGCAGCCTGTCTCTCTGTGTCACTGTTGAGACCTACTGTTCAGAAAAAAAATATTCCTTTCAAAATACTACTTCTGACTAACAATGCACCTGGTCACCCAAGAGCTTGCACCCAAGCATTAATCAAGGAGATTAATGTTGTTTCCATGCCTGCTAATACAATATCTGTTCTGCAGCTCATAGGTCAAGAAGGAATTTTGACTCACAGGCCTTATTATTTAAGAAATACATTTCATAAGGCTATAGCTGCCATAGATAGTGATTCCTCTGATGGTTCTGGACAAGGTAAATTGAAAACCATCTGGAAAGGATTTACCATTCTGGGTGCCATTAAGAACATTCATGATTCATGGGAGGATGTCAAAATATCAACATTAACAAGAGTTTGAAAGAAGTTGATTTTAGAAGAAGTTGATTTCAACACTCATCAAGGACTCAGAGGGATTCAAGACATCAGGCCGGGCGCAGTGGCTCACGCCTGTAATGCCAGCACTTTGGGAGGCCAAGGCGAGCAGATCACCTGAGGTCAGGAGTTCGAGACCAGCCTGGCCAACATGGTAAAACCCTGTCTCTACCAAAAATACAAAAATTAGCTGGGTGTGGTGGCGGGTGCCTTTAGTCCCAGTTGCTCGCAAGGCTGAGGCAGGAGAATCGCTTGAACCCGGGAGGCAGAGGTTGCAGTGAGCAGAGATTGCACCACCACACTCCAGCCTGGGTGACAGAGCAAGACTCTGTTTAGAAGAAAAAAAAAAAAAATTAGTGGAGGAAGTAACCACATGGGGTGAAAATAGCAAGAGAACTAGAATTATAAGTGGGAGCCTAAAATTGTGGCCAAATTGCTGCAGTCTCATGATAAAACTGTAATAGAAGAAGAGAGTTCCTACGGATGGGTAAAGTGGTTTCTTAAGATGGAATCTACTCCTGGTAAATATGCTATGAACATTATTGAAATGACAGCAAAGCATTTAAAATATTACATAAGCTTGGTTGATAAACCAGCAGTAGGGTTTGAAGGGATTGACTCCAATTTTAAAGAAGTTCTGCTGTGGGTAAAATGCTATCAAATAGCATCATATGCTATTGAGAAACCTTTCTTTAAAGGAAGAGTCAATCAGTGTGGGCAACTTCATTGTTGTCTTATTTTAAGAAATTGCCACAACCACCCCAACATTCAGGAACTACCACCCTGATTAGTCACAAGCCATCAACATTGAGACAAGACCCTCCACCAGCAAAAAGCTTAAGACTCACTAAAGGCTCAGATGATCATTAGCATCTTTTGGCAATAAAGTATTTTTTTAATTAGTATTTTTCCTTTTTTTAGACATAGTGTTATTGAACACTGAATAGACTGCAGTATAATGTAAACAGAACTTTTATATTTACTGGGAAACCAAAAAAATTGTGTAATTCACTATTGTGATACTTGCTTTATTACAGTGGTCTAGAACAGAACTCATAATAATAACTCTGAGGTATGCCTGTACAAACTTTCAGTTGTTCTCTCCCAGTGGAGTGCTTAATTCTCCCAGCAAGATAAATGACAACACATGCAAAGTGTTGCCAAGTAGAGCTGCTCACCTAAGCCTTGGTGTCCCCCAGGATTTTTTATTGGGAGTCAGTCATGTAGGCATGGAATGCCCATGTGACTAACCTTACCTACCCAGTCTCCAATTCCTGCCCAGAGAGGTCAGACTGATACAGTGTGACCCAGGACCCAGGTGAAAAAAAACAGGTGTTTACCATACATCCCATTGTTAGTGTAAACAATTTGGTGTGACCCAAGGCCCAGATATACAAAGATGCTTTTATCAGGCAGGATATTCCAAAGGCTTATAGGTTATCTCCCAGGAATCAGTCAAGGGCCAGTCCTTTGAAAGGTACAGGCTTTGGGCAGCACAGGTATGCTGAGTTAACCCTTTACTGTACAGTCAAAGATAGTCTCTTGTTTTCATCTAAAAGTTGTGTGGTTCTACCATTTGTATTTAAATTTATGATCCACCTCAAAGTAATTTTTGTGTGTAAAATGAGGTAAAGGTTGAGGTTCATCTTTTTCAAGATAGATACCCAGCTGTGTAGCAATATTTGTTAAAAAGTCTATTCTTTCTCTACTGAATTAAATTGAATCATTGGTTGAAAATCAACTGGCCATATATGTGTGATCCATTTCCACACTCTGTTTTCTCTCTGGTAACACAGTGGCTTAATCATATAACTTTATAGCAAGTCTTGATTTTAAGTAGGCTGAGTCCTCCAACTTTGTTCTTTTTTATTACTTTCACTATTCTAGTTCCTTTGCATTTTCATATAAATTTTACAATCAACTTTCCAATTTCTATAAAAATTGTTGGGATTTTGATTGGAGTTACATTTAATATGTATATCAATTTAGAAAGAACTGATAACTTCAACATTATTGAATTATCTAATCCATGAACATGGGCTATCTCATCCTTTAGTTAGGTCATCTTTAACTTCTCAGCAGTGTTTTATAGTTTTTTTAATTAAGAAAAAATATATTCCTTTGTTTTTCTACATATCATCTGTTCCTTTCTATGCCTGCATTTTAAAATGTGACTGTTTCATTTTGCAGACTCAAATATCTTTATATTTTATTGGCTTCTGTACCCCTACCTTCAAACCATAACAGTTAATTCCTAGTATATGTTTATTGCAGCTGTATTTTTTTTCAATTATGAAGACATATGGTGATTCTCAAAGTGGGAAAAGAGAGGTGAAGAGGGCAAAAACTTCCCAAAGTGTGAACATTTCAGGATTATATTCTCTTCCCTTTCTCATGTGTTAGTCTAGGCCAGAAAATCCCTAATGCTCTAGAGATGCTGCTAGTGTGAACCATGGTTATTTATGGGAATGATTTCATATCCCTCAGATACAGGTGAGAAAATAATTCAAATAATAATTCAAATAGTTCAAATAAATAATTCAAATAATAATTCAAATAGTTCAAAACTACCACTCTCAAAATAGAAATCTCAGTTTCTCTTCCTATATGTATATCTTGAGAAGTTTAATGATTTGATGCATCATGATTAATACATAATAGGTTATTATTTGTTATGTTAGTTTAATCAACATTATAAATTGTATGTAGCCCCAATTACGTAAGCCCCATAGTCTAGCTTACGTCTACTCTGTCACCAGTGCCAACCTTTTTATTCCTAACAAACACTAGTCCTTTTGCTGCTCATCATATAGACAAAAGTTTGCCTGCTGCACATTAAAGAATTAATCTTTATAGCTGAAAGGAAACATGTTTCCCTTGAAATTCAACTCTAAAGGAGTAAGTACTAACAAGCTAACCTTCATCATTTAGTTTTAATAAAGATCTTTAAGAATCTAGAGTTCCTTGAGATGAGGAGTGAGTTCACTTCCTAAAATAACAAACCTTACAGTATGGCAAGCAAATTAAAATTAGATATAGAAGTCTTTCATTGAAGTAAATTTGAAACACTGAACTTGAAAGTTACAGAATTAAGAACTTTAGAAACATTCCTTTTACAGAATTCAAAACCTTTAGCTTACAGATTTTTTGAGATCAGGTCTTGCTCTGTTGCCTAGACAGGAATGCACTAGTGTGATCACAGCTCACTGCAGCCTCGACCTCCCAGGCTCAAGCAGTTCTCCCACCTTAGCCCCTCAAGTAGCTGGGACTACAGGTGCACACCACCATGGCTGGCTTTTTTTTTTTTTTTTTTTTTTTTTTTGTAGAGACAGGGTCTCACTATATCGCCCAGGCTGGTCTTGAACTCCTGGGCTTAAACAGTTGTCCTTCCTCGGCCTTCCAAAGTACTGGGATTACAGGACTGAGCCACCACACCTGGCCTCTAACTTACAGAATTTTTAAATAGAAGTATATCCTGATTATTACCTTAGATGTTAGAATCATCTTGAAAGTATTATGTTGCAACTCTGATGAATGTTTTAAGTTTCCAAATAGATTGATATTTATAAGCATGGAAGAAATAAATATAAACCATAATCCACTCAGCAGATCAATAATGACAGAGTTAGGAGTATACAGGGGTGCAAAGAGAATTTTGTTTCTGTCTCCAAACCAGAGATACATAGATATATGTTTAGTGGCATCAATTTATTTTTTCCAAGTATCCCACTGCATTAAATGTTTTTATGGTAGAAAAAAGTATAGATAGAACAATTTGAGAAAATGATAGAAGGAAAATGAGACTATGAAAGAAAGAGAAGGGAAAAGAATAGAAAAGAAAGATTTTGGAAGGAAGATAAAGAGGAGGAAGGAAGGGCAGAAGGAATGGAATGGAAACTGAAGGTGAAACTAAGGACACAGGGCAAATAGGCACCTTCATTTGGAGATGGGGTTTGACTGGCATTTCTCAAGGTCCTATACTAGTATACAAGCCTCTTATTTGGTCCTTTTGTCTGAGTGATGTGATAAATGTGACGATAGATGCCATTTGGCACTGCAGATCATAAACTCTTAAAGTTGGAAAGGGGCTTTCATTTAATACTGTCTCTCAGGCATGCCAGGACTAGAACTAGGCTGTGTATCTAAAGATTATTTTTCAATCTCTACTTGTACAGTTCCAGGATTGGAGCCCTTACTTTTGTAAATGAAGCCTGTTTTATCACTAGATAAGATTTCCTATGTCATAGCTTTTGTAACTCACTTTTTTAACTTTTGTAACTCATCTCATTTCTAAGCCACACCAAAAAAGGGCTGCTTTCCTTCATGGCATCCCTCACTATATTGTATGTAGGACTTACTCCTCGGGTTTTGCAGTCATTCCTCTTCCAGCATAGTTTTCAGCTTCTCTACCATTCCACTCCATTTATAAACACAACTCAAATCTTTCAGAAATTAATGCATTACCAAAGCTGATTGCCAAAGTTATACAGCATCTTCTGCAGTGTGAGGACTCATCTAGTATTAATGCAGTCCAAGAATCATAATTTTCTTCAGTGTCATCACTGTGAGCTCATATTAGTCTTGTCAGCCAAACCAAACCCAATCAAAACATTAATGTTTGGGAGTTCTGAATTTTTTTTTTAATTTAAACTCATGTTATCCATGCCTTCTTGTTCTGTATGTAATGTGCAATTATAAAAAGTTTTAAAATAGTTACATGAGCTTTTATTTATCTTTGTTAAATTTTGTTTAATCTTTCATGCTAGCCTGTTGAGATTATTTTAAATTGCAAATTTTTTAGTCTTTTTTTCATTTTTGCTCTTACTACTGTTTTTAATTTGTACACAATAATTGTACACATTTTGGAGGTAGAGTGTGCTATATCATACATGTATACAATATGCAATGATCAAATCAGAATAATTAGCGTATCTGTCACCTCAAACATTTGTCATTTACTTTATGTTGAAAACATTAAAAAATTTGATTCTTCTATTTGATATATTGGGTGTCTCTTTAGCCTTTGATCGAAATTCAATAAGCACATATTTTCATTCTTCAGGTCACAAAATAGTAGAATTTTCAATCTAAAAAGTACCTAAAATATCATAAAATTCAGCTCCCTTATTTTAGGATAAGGAAACTTGGGTCCAGACAGGATAAATAACTCTCTCATGGTTACACAACTCATTAACAGAAGATTATGACCATCCTAAAAGATGGATTGGTAACAAGTCTGTGACCCAAGTCTGAGACACATATAATCACCAGTAACACTTGGTGGGTGCTAGAATATTGAACAGTATGCTTGGGGTACAATTGTTCCACTATATCTGAACATGCATTATTTCCATTATTATTTCCACAGGTACTGACATACATTAACAAAATCTAACAGACCTTTCACACTATCAGATGAGAAGTAAAGTTGCCTTGGAATGACTTTTTAGTGAACCATACTGTCTACTTGTAATAAAAGATATTCATTTCAAAGTAATTAGTAAAAATATTTATATATATATATCGGTTTATTTTCTAAATTGTGCTTTCCATAGTCGTTTTGAAAAATCAAAACATTTTCCCACTTCCATTCCTCCAATATTTCTGTTTTATTCAGTAAATCTAAATAAGTAATATATTTAAACTCAAACAAACCCAGCCATCTGAAATTTTTAATTGTACCTAAATAACAAATGAGCCAACAAGGCTATTTAGAAAATGAGAGAAAACTTTCATGCTATTGTTAAAACCAAGCATATGTGTAGCTTTAAATGCTTTTATCGGAAAAGAGGGAGAATAAAGGATGAATAAGTGAATGAATGAACGGAAGTATTCAACCTTGGAAAACACAAGGAAAAGAAATAACAAAAAAAATATAAATTAGAATATAGAGAAAAATAATTTGAAATGAATTGAAGTGATTCTTTGACAAAAGTATAGCTAAGCATCTAACAAGATTTTATTGCAGAAAAAGTGAAATAAACAAATATTACATATTTAATATCAAATCTAAAAAATAAACATAGAGGAAGAAAGGAGATAAACTAGAATTTTGTAAATATTTAGATCCAGGAGAGAAAAGGTTGTGGAGAATTTTTATAGAGGTGATAATGTGATAATGGTTTTTTAAAAGCTTCAGAAATTTTATAGAAATGTAATAAGAACAGGCCATGACTGGAAACTACGAAGGCATTGGAGGCCCTAGAAGCTCTTTCAGTAGAGTGCGGGTCAGAAAGCCAGGCTGCAAGACATCAAGTGGGCAATAAACATCTAGGAAGAGATAGCTAAAATCACCTATTTTCATTCACAGCGTAGCCTGGAATTTCTTCACCTGTCTGTGAGGAACCAACCTCCTAGAATAGAAATTAATGCAAAACTTACTTTTTAAATATGTTATATTTGATTCTTTTAAGGTTGGAATATCAGATACTGTGTTGGTCTTAAGAACATTTTATGAGATAATTTGGGGGTTTTTTGGGTTTTTTTTTAACATTTATATCCTAGTATACTTGCAACTTTGTCCTGTAGATGCCCATGCAGTATGATGGCATGAATTAACACAACACAGAAATTGAGATCAGTTGACTGTGTTCTCTGCTAACTTTGTATAGTAATGCTTCTCACTAGAAGAGAATCCAGTGTTAAGAAACTGAACATAAGCACAACAGTGAATTCAGGTCAGAATTGGGTTCTGGTACAGGTATTTTGAGGATATTCTTGGATCTTCAGAAAGTTCACCTCTTGGTACTGACTTAACTTGTTAAATGAGGTTGTGCCAAAAGTTAAGTTCCTGGCAGAATTTTAAAATGATCTCTCCTAAACAGTACTATTTTTAATAACAGTAGATAGACAATAGTAATGAAAGACTTCAATTAACACAAAATTGGTTACTCATTAGATTTGATATTCAATGTCTTGTTAACTCCAAATTCCTCTTGCTGTTTATTTCAACACTGTTAACACATTGCACTCCATCTTTAATCCAGTCTAATCCCTGCTGTCCATCAGCTCTCTGACAACTACTTTAATTTTCATTAATTTAGCACGCATGACTTAATCATACACATCACAGCCATTAATAATTGTTGGAAGTTGTTTAATATTTCACAGGAAGAATTCTGCTGCTCATATTTCAGTTCCAAATTAGATAACTTTGGTATAAAAACTGTTATGCCTAGAAAAACAGACAAGCTCTGGACAGATTGCTTTCTCTGTATGGCTTACAATTGCTTATATCCGGAAGACACATAATCACCTTCAATTGTTGTTTTGAAAAAAAAATTCTTCTAGAAACTGTGGGTACCAGATGAGGGAGAACATGGTTAAAAACACACAAAAAAATGTTCAACAAAGGAAAACAGTGCTCATCCCCTTTTAAGAGCTATTCAGATGAAAAATTGCTCTGCATAAACTTGATCTATATGTTTTTCATGGTTATTAGTAGTAATGAAGATGCATTAACCGTATTCTCTTGATAATGCTCTAGCAGTTTCTTAGTACTTTTATCAACACATAAATTTTACAACCGGCAATGTGGGAATTTGACTAGTACATTTTTTTGTATAAAAAAGGGTAACAACATTATAACTTCTTCATATCTGGGAATTATGAATCCTGACTTGCAAACAAGCAAAACTAAAATGCAACAGAACTTCAGTCCATGATAGCTTTTCTTTATACTGTCACTCACAGGAAATGGGAATGTATGCAGGCTGCTGAGTGGAATATAATGCCAGAGGTGAATGCCTAGTTAATCCAGAATTTATGAGTTTTTTCATTTCATTCATTCTTTTTTCTCAATAAACATATATTGAGTGCCTTCTCTGTTGCCAACCTATAGTAAATGTAAATTAAGAATGCTCTACTTCACTAGGAAGCACCTAAAAAATGAAAGTAAGTGGTGCATAATCACTTTATATCCTTATCTCCAGTAGGAAACATTATTTTTAATAATTTTTGGAAGGACTTTTACATAGCTTAATTCTTTAAAGATGAAACTTGATGCCAAAGGAACCATTTGAAATTTTTTTCACACTTCATTGAATTATAATGAATCGATCTTTCTTTTATAAAGCTGAATTTCATATTTTAAATTTGATTTGTCCTACCTCCAAAGCAATGTAAGTCTCTAATACCTAGCCCATAACATTAGCTAGTAACATTAGAGAAAACTTTATGGAAGGTAGAAGTCTAGTGTTCTTTCCTTTTTATTATAGAACTATGGATCTGTTCTGTTTTACAGCAACATGTAGTAATGAAAGGATATAGCTGTCATATAAAAGGTAGAATTACCATGTAAGTGCCGACAGCTAGATCTGAGAGAAGGAAATTATAGTAAAGATCAAGTTAATTAAAATCAAATAAGTAGATCTCTTAAAGTTGATTTTCAATTTTCCATTTTTATGAAAAAAGCAAAATGTGAGCTATTTCATTTCTATTAATGATTTGGGCAATAAAAACACAAACTTCAATATTGTCATGGAGCTGGACTCCCCTTTACAACTAAAATAATCTATAATCATAACTGGTCTTCAAGATAATAGCCCTGAGATGCTGCAAGATTCTGAGTCATTTGGGAATTGTTCATCTAACAAATGTTAACTTGGTGCCCTCTATTTGCCAGGCACAGTTATAATACAGGTGCTGGCCAAGAGACAAAATATGAGAGAGAAAATAGTGGTTAAGAGAGTTGATAGCTGCTGAGAGGTAGAGTCAAATAAGAATAGACCTTTGGAACTGCAATGTGAAGTCATTGGTGACCTTGAGGAATAGCTTTAGGGCAATGGCAAATAGGCCACAGCTGGAGCTTGGTGGACCAAAGACTGAGGAAGCAGAAGTGGCACCTTAATATACCTTGAAAAAACATGTTATAAGTAGAGGAAGAAATGGGATGGTAACTTGAAAGGAACAAGAGTTCAGTAGAGAATTTAGTGTACATATACATATACTCACCATGGTTGTATGCTAATGGAAATGATACAGTAAAGAAGGAGAAAATGATGATGCAGGAGAGGAGGATGCAGGAATAACAACCTCTGAAAGTCAGAGGAAATGGGATTCAAAGCACAAATGGAGAGGCTGGTCTTCCATTGTGGCAGGTGAAAAGACGGACTATGGGTAGATGCTGCTACCATTTAACAAATATTATTAATAAAGTACCTATGATGTACCAGACAATGGCAATATAGTAGTTAACAAAAGAGACAAAAATCCTTGCCCTCATGAAACTTGTATTTGAATGGGGATTGGAAGAGGTGAACAAATGATAACCAAATAAATAAATGAAATATATAGTATGTCAGATGATGAAAAGTGCTATCGAGAAAAATAAACCAGGGAAGTGGAGAAGGAGGATATGGAGCGCTGGGGTAGAGAATAAGGACATAACTTTTAGGAATTTACTTCATGACTGTCAGACACATATATTTTCAAAATCATATTAAATTTGGCCTAGTACCCATGTGCCAGGGCTGGTAAGAAATCTACTCTTAGCTTCATTTCATAGATGCCCCCTTCTGTGAGGACCCCATGACTTGCCTAGCCTGTCCTTCATAGTCCAGTCACAGGTTTTAAGCATATATTTATTTATGTGATTATTTGATTAATATACTTCTTCTCTACTAGACTAGAAGTTCCAGGAAGGGAACTGTGTCTATTTTGGGGCAGTTATGTCCTCATAACCCAGCAGGGTTAGCTCTATTTGTTGAATGAATGAATGAAATGTAAATAAGACTGTTTTCCATAAGCTATGTTTTTAAGAAACTCATTATTTATTCTGTAGTAACTTTAAATTTTCACTTCTCACTTTATGTAGCTGGTCTAGTAAATGACCTTTTTCAAAGCAGACAAGGTGTGCTTTTATACCAATTAATTATGTGAAATAGAATCATCCTCTAATGTAAATAATGCTTCTCCATTTCTTTTTTTTAACAGGACCAATGCCAAAGGTGCTCCCCTGAATATAAATAAGGTCTCTAATAGCCTGATTAATTTTGGAAGAAAGTTGATTTCCCCAGCAATGGCTCCAGGCAGTGCAGGTGGCCCTGTACCTGGAGGCAACAGCAGTAGCTCCTCCTCTGTTGTAATTCCTACCAGGACCTCAGCAGAGGCCCCAAGCCATCACTTGCAACAGCAACAGCAGCAGCAGAGGCTGATGAAATCAGAAAGCATGCCTGTGCAATTGAACAAAGGTAGGAAAAAATACTAGTAAATCTAAAGAAAACATTCACGGTGTAGCCTGGGATTTCTTCACCTGCCTGTGAGGAACCAATCTCCTAGAATAGAAATTAATGCAAAACTTACTTTTTAAATATGTTATATAAAGTTGGAATACTAGATACCGTGTTGGTCTTAAGAATATTTTATGAGGTAATTTTTTTTTAACATTTATATCCTAGTATACTTGCAACTTTGTCCTGTAGATGCCCATACAGTATGATGGCATGAATTAACACAACACAGAAATTGAGATCAGTTGACTGTGTTCTCTGCTAACTTTGTATAGTAATGCTTCTCACTAGAAAGGAATCCAAAATGAGAAGTTCCGGTACCATGGGCTTCACTGGTCACAGCATTCGTTGGTAAATTACAGTTGTTTTGAGAAAGTGGGCCACTAGGCTTGCAGTCTCTCACCCAGCTGCTTCACTTCTAAGGAATACAAACTAGAATCTTAAGCAGTGGGGAGGGAGAAACTAAACAAAATTTCAAGCAGCCAAAGTAAGTGTATGAGTCCATAAAATAAAAGTTAGAACCACAGAATGTTACAGCAGAGGAAACCTGGGAGATCATCCAATCCATATCTCTCAATGGGTAAGTGAGGGCACTGCTGTTGGTAGCACATTTTCTACTGGGACTCAGGTAAGCTAATTTCTGTGTTAGGGCCTTTCCAGAGCTTCACCTCCCTCATGTTTTGTATTCATAAGAGAGCACTTCAGGTTCTTACTCTGAACCTTTGCATTTTTATTTTTCACCTATTTTTGAAGAGTCATAATGTATTAGGTCCCCCTTTTCAAAAGAAATTGGAAACAGCTACATTTATTTTTAGTACTAGGACTCTGCTAACTGTACTCTAGAAGCAAGAAGTTGTATCTTGATGGCAAAAAATACTTAAAAAGCAATCCTAAGACCTCACAAGCAGTTTGGGGCCACTTAGTGTCAGAGCAAACATCCTGACCCAAGTGTCATTCATGTCTTAAAGGGATCCATCCCTCTGTTATATCAGTTTTCAATAATTAGTGTTAACAGTAACATGAGTAATATTGTCAGTAAGAAGATTTTAAAAGTATGTTCCATATACTCTGTTTAAGGAAATTACATTCAAAATTAGTTTCTGATTTTACATAGTGCCATTTAAATTGGTAAACTTAAGTTAAATGGACTTTCTTTCCCAATGATACAAATGTTGAGTATTATTCAATGAGTGTGTGTACACACACATGCACACACCCATGCCTGTCTGTATTCCTCTATTGGTTACATCATGTTATTCTTCTATTTAATTTTTATTTGCCTATGTAAAATACTAGATTTTATATAATTCATATTTAAATTTTTGTGAGAATATTCAATTTACCATGCATAAGAATATATCGGGCATGGTGGTTCACGCATGTAATCCCAGCACTTTGGGAGGCCGAGGTAGATCACAAGGTCAAGAGATGGAGACCATCCTGGCCAACATGGTGAAACCCCGTGTCTACTAAAAATACAAAAATTAGCTGGGCATGGTGGTGCATGCCGGTAGTCCCAGCTACTCAGGAGACTGAGGCAGGAGAATCATTTGAACCTAGGAGGCGGAGGTTGCAGTGAGCCAAGATTGTGCCACTGCACTCCAGCCTGGCAACAGAGCCAGACTCCATCTCAAAAAAAAAAAAAATATATCTCGTTGAAAATTACATTATTTTCTTTTTAACGTAGAGCTGTCACACATTTTTTAAAAAAAAGAGACCAAAGCATTAGCATATTGTAAATGTATTTTAATGCCAGGAGATATACCCATTTCCAGAATGGAAATGAATGTTATTTTACATATTTCTTAATTGTACTGTTTTATTGTTCTAAACAAATACGATTTCAATATTGCTTTGATAACAAGCTGTAGTCAGTTGTAATTCTAACTGATGGCAGGCAAATGAGTCAGAGAATCTCTTAATGTTGTAGCTTAAATTTTCTGAGGAACTAAGCCAAATGACTAGAAATATAAAGTTTTGTCTCCAAGGAAATGTCAAGTATTAATATCACAGTAAGTGAGAAAGGAAGTGCATGGAGATGGAACAATTGATGAAAACCAAGTCCCCAGTTATAAGGAGACAACAGAGCACTTAAGCAAAGTATTTGGAACATGATTATCACTAGGGCATTTTAACTGATCCCTGTGCTGAAAGGAAGTAGCCTTGTTTGGCAACCCTTCTATATTTGTACTTGTGTTTTGCTCTTCTCATGTCAATCTACCAAAAAAAAAAAAAAAACTTGTTTACCTTCAGATTAATTATAAATGTTCCTGCTAATGCTCCTTCCCTCACAAAGGTATGGATAAAACAAAAGGCAAAGAGAACGGTTTATGGAAGTAGACGATAGAAGATAGTGTAGTTTGCTGCTCTTCTCTATTCATCCATTGATGAGCCCTAAGCAACATCCTGAAGCTCTCTGACCCTCTTCTTTCCTCACCCTGAAATAAGAGATTTGGGCTAATCCCTGGAGAGTCTCCCACCTCTAAAAATCTATGGTTGTTTTGGTAGAATATGTACTAACTCTACGGTGAAAAATACTTCTCCAACATTGGTTCTTTATGCTGGTATTTCCCACATGTATCCTGCTGTGCTGTCACACTGAAAGCTGCAAGCAAATCACCTGGTCCCATAGATCAGTGAACACAATATTCAGCCTGTCAGGAGGCTTGTGTTGCGAAGTGATTTCTCTCTCAGAACAGAGTCATCTACTTAGTGCCTTTGAGGAAAGATAATGTAATAGTCTTTTTAGTGTACTCTGCTGGAAAATTTGAAAGTTATGTTGAAAAATGGTTGTTTATAAAGATGAAACTGTTTATGGTTTTCATAATGAGTTAACTTTCAATTACTTGTGCTTGTATGCTTAGATAGGGGGACAGTTGTGTTTGTAATCCAAACTCACATGTGTTGCTTGAAGTACATTCTGTAGTTTGTCTTTGTGTTGGGGTAGGATAGTGAAGGAGCAGCCCAGATGTTCCCTGTAATTGTTTTGGTGATATTTAATGTTAAAATGAGTTGTCAGTCTCTATACATTAATAAGTGATCTAGAAGCAGCAGAGTAAAACAGGTAGCAGGCACAGAATTGAAAATCTCCTTCAAAGATACAGAAAGTAGGCACGCCATTATCAGTGAATTTAGAGTACATATACTATGAAAATCTGGGGCCCATTTCCACTAAAAGCTGTTTATCACTTGTTTGTGGTATGTTCGTTCCTATTTATAGATTTTATTTCAATTATAGGAGACTAAATGTGTGTACTGTTAATTGATGATGATGGTATAATTACAACTTAACAGTTTCCAGATTAGCTGGCCATGCTGTAAGTCATAGTGGTCAGAACACTGAGGATATGTCATTTAACTCAAAAGTTGATTTTTTTACTACTGTATATATTATATAAAAGCTCAAGGGGAAACAAGTCAATTAATCATAAATGATCATGCATAGAAAATATGATGCTTTTTTAAAATGCTTTTTTCTTTAGCTTGTTAGTCTGAAAATAGCATAGGCCTTCAGATGGTGATATATCCAGAGAATGATTCTGTTGACAGTGACTATGCTTAGTGTTGAACTTTGTCATCCAGGAAGGAAATCAAAGAACCAAAAAGTCTTCCTTCCAAATGTTAGTGCACCTCAGGTTCTTCATGAGATTTCCTGTTATGCTCCTTTTCCTTTCTTATGTTCTTAAAATGCACTTGGGTTTTTTTTTTTCCTGTTTCCTTTGTCTATATTTTAAATTGCTTTTTTAATTTGAACATGTCATTATTTTAAGCACTTACTATAAGTCCAATTTGTAAATGAAATCTTGCCTATAAGTGTATCAAGTTAAGGGTATGCAGTTCACAGGTTTATTTTTACATGTTGACATTTATAAGTACATGTGGTAACTTAAATCTTTTCATTACTTAATATGAAATTAGAACTTATTGAGGTCTTTATCTTATCACTGAAGAAGTTGGTTTCAAGTTTAGTTAAAAATAAATTTTGTCTGATATAGGAGGAAATCAATTTCAAAAGAATGCCTATTTTTAAATAAATGACATATAACTTACTTTTAGATGAAAGGGAAAATATAAAATCACACTAATATTTGTAGCATCATGAAATATGCTCAGCAAAATCTTTTGATTGCTGAAGTTTCCTATACTCTAGTTGAAACTTGTTTGTGTTTTCTTTAAGAAAAACAAACACAAAACATTTCTAGAAAACATGCTCTTAAAAATTATTTTCTTTGAAAATATTTTATATTTTTCTAAGCTTGTGCGTTATTTTCTTTTGTACTATATTTTTAGTAATTTGATTAAAGTATTAGAACATTCAGTATAAAAGAAAAGTGAAGTTGATTATTTCCTTTTTATGAAATCTAATTATTTTTTCTTATGAAATCCAGGCGATGTAGTTACAGGAAGCGATGCTCAGGTTTCTGTTCCTGTCCAGACTCTAACTGACCTCCAAGGTACAGTTACCATAACAACATAGTGTTTCTTTTTCTTTGCCTACAGTATTATCATTGCCTACTCCAAAACTCCATTTTTCTTTTTGCCCACCCTCCATTCATACTGTTTTCAATTCACTACCATTGTTCAGCCACTGAGTGGCACTATTGTTAAGAACAAAAGTCCCCTCTCATGTCATACCTTGGTGATGCCGAATATGGCTGTGATGTGGGTTTTCTATTAGGTGTGCACAAGCCTCTTTGCAAAATACGATTCACCCTGTATTTTGTGGTTATTATAACATAGTATACTTTGTGTGCCAGCTCACACTGAGGTGTTCTTTTTGTTACACTGGTGCTCTGTGACAGTATTTGACCAATTAGTTCTGAAAATAGACATCTTATGTGCTACGATTAGCCAGAAATACTTACATTTTGCCTGAAATAATTACAACCTGATTTTGAAATGTTTTTAAGTATTGCCTTTGAATTACGCATTATGTTAACACAATTAAAGTACAGTGTAGCAAATCTTCATTTATGGTAACTGGCAATGGTTTTAAAAAAAGAATGTTTAAATATCATATCCATTTGTTCAAAATATAGAAAATATAGTTTTTAAATAAATACAAAAAGTGATCATCTACCTCCTATGCAATTTTAAAACATATAAATACTTAAAGTGGCTGCATTAATCTTTTATTATGCAGTCTTTTAGATGAAATATGCGATAGAGAGGATTTCTGTGTTAAATGGAAGCCTAGAGTAACTTTAAGAATCTTCTATTCAAATTCAGACTAAAATGATAGCAGTATTAATTAAAATCCATACCATGTTTTTCTTAATTTAAAATACCACATAATATAGTCATGCTAGTAGTATTAAAATACTGTTTTAATAATGATATGTCCTCATATTATCCATTTTTTTAGGGGGGGTGGAACAGAAAAGAATGGGTTGTGATTAAGAGATTGATGTATTGGGTTAACTTAAAAAACAAAAACCCACCACATTGTGGCAATAGAGGAGTAAGCTTTCACTTCTATACATAGTTCTGTGTCTCACAGGTATAGTTTCTGGAGGTATTCTGGTAATTGAACCAGATGAACTTCAAGGGCTTTTCTAGCTCAGGGATTCCATGAAGAGCTGTTCATTCTTGCTGTCTGTTAAATGATCTACATAATAGAAGGGTATAATAGCATGTACAAGAGGAAAGGCAGATAATGTCTACATGATTTCTCTTTAACTTTGCACTGAGATGAATGTTAATGTGATCATCTGATATGGAGAGAATTTACAAGACTTAAATTTGTTTTCTAAAATTAAATTCTGAGCCCCACAGACAACTTTTTAACATGTGTTTTGTTGTCCCAACATTAATTGCTACAGAGTAGATCTTTGGCTTCTCTGCAAGACATAGGATATGGAGCCCAATTTATACCTATGGAAAGAAAAGCTAAGAGTTGGCTTGCTTATTCTGACTTCTGCTTCTATGCTATTAATAAATCCAGTTTTTTTCCTACAAACCAGAGCCACAGGAGTAATGTAACTGTTTAACTAGAACTTCAAAGAGGGAGGTTATATTGTTTTGTTCAAATACCTCGTGTTATATAAGTAGAATTATCTCATTTGTTTATTCAACAAGTATTTATTGAGTGCCTGCTGCTGTGTCAAGCTCTGTTTTCACTGGTCCCTTGGCTTTCCTTACAGCTTTACCTGGTTGGTTGGGCATTACCTTTGCTTTAGGTGACCCAGTTAAGCCTACATAGTCGGGAACCAGCTCTTTTACTAGATACCCTATTCAGAATCACCTCTGCCTCCCATACCCTAGCAGAGATTGTATCAGTCTGATAAGGAAAGTTCCAGCTACTTTAATAGATGTGAATCACAAATAAACAGCTTTTAGTCTGTGGTAATGATTTTGACAATGATAGACAATGAGAGTACACCTACCTGATTTGGGGAAGTCACTTTTTGTCTTCCTCAACATATTCCCTGAAGAGTACCAAGAAGCAAGGGGAAGTAGAAGTAAACCAAAATAGTGGTAGCAGAAAAAAAAATTCTATCTATGCTTAATATAATCAGTGTCAAGGAATTAAACTACTTAGACTTTCCCAAGTATCTTTTTTCAAAGCAATGAAGTAAATTTCAAGAAACGAAGTAAATTTCAAGAAACAAAGTAAATATCAATACTTTTGCTGATTCCTTGATTATAGATAGTCTTTTTTTAATGAAATTTTATGTCTGTATCTTTGACTTTTAACACAGCAGTTATATGGGCTTTTATTTTTAGGAAAAAACCTGAATATAAGGTGAGATTCCATAATTTAGATCAATAAGTAATTTTTAGAGAATTATTCAAAAATTTCATTTTATATCTTGCAGTGTAGGTTGCAATCACACACCAAAAAAAAGCCACAGCAGACTTTGTTTATCAAAGACTTAACTCAGTGAGGTTCTTCAAAATTAGTTTTAGAAATTGCATACTTACCCCCAGAAACCTTTGTCAAGAGATATTTATGAATTTATTCACAAATCAAAAAGCTTTAAACACAGGTACACACACAAGACATATGTTATTTTTAAAGAGAATCTGGAATTTGTAACAACAGAAGTACAGTCAGCCCCCTGTATCCATGGGTTTCACATCTCTGGATTCAGCCAACTACAGGTCAAAAATATTCAGAAAAAAAATGAGTCTCTACTGAACATGTACAGACATTTTTCTTATAACTCCCTAGACAATATGGTATAACCACCATTTACATAGCATTTACATTGTATTAGGTATTATAAATAATTCAGAGATGACTTAAAGTATAAAGGAGGATATGCGTAGGTTATTTAAAAATAGTACTACCATTTTATATAAGAGACTATAGCATCCTTGGATTTTGGTATCCACAGCGGTCCTGAAACCAATCTCCCATGGATACTGAGGGATGACTAGATTTAGGTATTAACATAAAATGGACCATTAGGGAAGAAATTTAGATTTTTTAAAATAATTTCCATAGGCATCTTTAAAATTTATACTTGTATATATACATTTGTGTTATGGATGTAAATATGCATATACATACGCACAGATATCTATAACATCAGATTATTTTAAATATAAAAAGGTTAAAAAAAAACTTCCTGTCCACGTAACCACTGTTGATATTCTTAAGGTAAAACTAAAATATGTGACATTAGATGATTCCAATTAATTAAAGGTACTACATGAAAAATGGGAGTAGGGGAGAATCTCCATTTTCTCCTCCCACCTTTCTGCCAGCCCATTTCCCCAAGGGTAACCATTGTTAAGTTTCTTATGATTTCTTCCAGGAGAAAAAAATATATATTAAATTGAGGCATAATGTGGGAGTCACATTAATGTGGTAAGAGCTCATTTGTTTGGAGGTGACTTTCTCTCTGGACCATCAAGAAGAAAGCACTGACAAAAATGTCCCAGCGTAAATGAAAAGCAACAAGTTGGTAGAACAAGGAGAGGGATGTCAAGTCAACCAGAGTAGGACAGAATAATGACAAGAAAAAGAGACAGCTTCCACTCACAAGAGTGAGGGAAGATACCAAAAAAACAAAAAATGGTCCTCATAGATGGCACTATATTGATTGGCTGCTCTGGTTATTGTTGAGATGTGATAGACCTGAAGCACAACAAGTAGTTCCATTATGTTCAGTATAATCATTTTAAGGCAGAGAAATATATGTAAAATGAATTTTGGGAAGCATCATCTAGAAAATGCATTTTTGTGGAACATCTATTCCAAAAGACATTGAATAAATGAGTTGTTTTTGGACTGAAAACAAGATCAGAATTTGCCCTTTACGTTCAAAAGGCCTCATTCCATTTTGCTTTAATCTAATTTTAGGTCACATTTACATCAGCCCACTTGGCACAACCCTTATGAGATGGGGAGGGTGGTACAGTTTTGCCTAGCACGGGCTCTGGAGTCAAGCCTGGGTTTGAATTCAGGCTCCATCACTGCCTTGCTGGATGACCTGGGGAAGTTACTTAACCTCTTATTTGTAAAGAGAGAATAAGAGCAGCTACTTCAAGGGTTGTTGCTGGACATCATCACAGCACCTGTTGCATAGTGAGGGCTCTAGGGTGCTACCTGCTCAGGTAGTGGTGATGATAGCACCATTATGTGCTTTCCTCAAATACCTCTCTGAATCTCAGAATCAAATAATGAAGGAGCTCATTCCACACATCTATCTTTTCTTAATTATTATTTCTGATATTCTAAAGACACATGTTTGCATGCAGGTACCCAATCCAACAGCGTTTGACTTTTGTGGTCAGGCTAGAGAATGTCTATTCTGGGGGCTTCAAGTACAACCTGTGTCTGTTCACTCTTGTGACAGCAAGATGCATGTCTTTCATTAGTAGACATTAGCCTTTTTGCTGTCTGTCACTCAAGTCTGCAGGAAACAAACTGTTACTATATAGGGACCAGATGCCTCATTGTCTTGGTCACTATATAAAGTCAAGGTTATCCCCTTTCTGTGGCCACAGAACAGGGGTTCCCAGGTTTTTCCCTTTCTGCTTATCTAGGTTATACGTTCCCAGCAAGTCCCCCCGTAGACCTCCTGAACATTTTGCCTTTGGGTGTCCAGTGTCCACCTTCCTCAGATGACCTCAGGTGTACTGGGGTTCTGCCTGTCTATTTAGTAACATGCCCACCCCCTTTTCTTATTTCCTATCGAATTTAGTAATAGAAAATCCATGAAAATATTATTCATGGGACATGGTAGGAGCTTAATAAGCATTTTTCCTTCCTCTTTCCTTCTCTCTCAGCCATTTTGCAGTCAGGAATCTCCACTGATGCCTATGAAGCTCATTCAGTCATTTTAGGCTCTTGACAAGTTGCCTCCAATGACATAGAGCACACAGGGCACAGTACTTTTATTGAGTGTTTCAGAGAGGGAAAGAGAATGAAGGAAGAACATAAGATAGCTAGAAACAGCTGTGTCTCATCCGAACAGTAACTTTGTGCAACTTACAAAAAAAAAAAAAAAGATAACTTCTGTGCAGATGTAGCTCACACCAGGGCACGTGACTTAATAAGCAGACCATGGCCTGGATTTCAGTTGCTCTGCCAGGCAGTCTTATGTGATGCATATATGATGGTTCTATACCTAGTGCCAGTTAGTTGAAGTCTGTGGGAAATCATTGAGAAGTGCAGCCAGTGTCCTACCAGGAGGGGTTTCAATGATCCTATCAAGAGAGAACCTGTGAATCCACAATCCAGAGTACTGCATTTTAAACTATGTGCTCTAGATTTGGGAGCCATCTCTATGCCTTCCACTAGACATGGTTTATGTCTACGGAGAGCATATGCTAGACACCACAGTAAACCCTTTAATTATCATTTAGGACACACAGCCACTTGTAGATGAGAACTATGGCCAGTGGAGGGTCAGTGACTTGTTCAAGGCCGTACAACTAGGTATCAACCCAGTTCAGACTCAATCCTAGCTGTGTCTGACCCACCAGATAGTGGCTTGGGGAATTCTACCCTGTAAACATCTCTCAAATCTACCACCACAGCCTCAGTTGAAGGCCATAATCTCTTGCCTGGACCAACGCAACAGATGGTCCACTCAACCAAGCCCTTATAATCCTCACTCAATTTTCTGGCCTAAAATCTGTAGTAACTGCCATCAACCACCAATGAAATAAAGGCCAGACCCCTTAACATGAGAATAAGGAGCTCTTCTTGATCTGTCAGACCCTTGATCTGGCCTCATCTTCCCACTATCCTCCACTCCCCAAGACTGGATGATCAAGAGGGAAACTAAGCTCATGTTTAGGGTACCAGCAACTTGGTTTTTTTCTTAAAAATAAAAATAAAAAAAAAAATAAACTTTTATTTTAGGTTCAGTGGTACATGTGCAGGCTTGTTATATAGGTAAACGTGTGGCATGGGGGTTTGCTAAACAGATTATTTCATCACCCAGGTACTAAGCCTAGTACCTAATAGTTTTTTTTTATTCTCTCCCTCCTCCCACCCTCCACATTCAAGTAAGCCCCAGTGTCTGTTGTTCTCCTCTTTGTGTCCATGTGTTCTCATCATTAGCTCTCACTTATAAGTGAGAACATGTGGTATTTAGTTTTCTGTTCCTGTGTTAGTTTGCTAAAGATAATGGCCCCCAGCTCCATCTATGTTCCTACAAAGAACATGATGTTCTTTTGTATGGTTGTATAGAATTCCATGGTGTATAATGGGGCACCTTCAACTTTAGAAAAAATTTGATAATTGATCCTCCCCCAAAAAAACATTGAAATAATCATCAGATTTTTTAGAAAGCACTCTGTTGAACTTAATCTTTCCTTTTACTTTGATATTGATATCATTTTCAATTACATATTGATGGCAGGGAGCACCAAAGGTTTTAATCAGGCCCTGATTAAGCTAGATGTTCCTAGTACAATGCCTTTGAAAATACTGTGTTCTCCACTAGAGAGGACCCTCCCTGACCCACCACGACCATTTCCTCTTGAGTTTTAAGATCTAGCTCACACTCTTAATTGTCTGAGACAAGATTGGACACTCCTCCTTTTGCGCACACAAAGTGCTGTTGTTTGTACTTCAGTGTTCGCTTTTGCTACCTAGGGTTGTGGGTTAGTGTGTATACAAGTCTGTATTGCCTGTATGGCTATTTTGGGAGTTTCTTAAGAGCTTCTGTTATGTTCATACTTCCCTCCCCAGTGCTAAACAGAGATTTCTTTAGGCATTTCAAAAGATCACTCTGCATAGGGCTCATTCCCTGATGTTTGGTCATGAATGAAAGACTACATACATGCATTAATACATGTACACCCTAGATGGCTTAAGAATGAGCCTATATTTAATGTATTTAAGAATGTCTTACAATCTAAAATAATTTTAAATAAATGTCATGGGTCAGAAATTCTGAAGACCAAACTGTGAGACAGATTCATGGTTAAGACATTTATTGGGCAGCATCCTTGAGATCAGTACCTGGGGAGTGAAAGAAGCAACACTGGCAGGGAGAGAGCTAAACCGCTTTGCAGTTGCTGCTGGAACCCTCTGGGGCTGGGGTAGTCCTCTACAGTTGTCCACCTTGAGGCAAGGGGGCCAGCTTTTACTTGTCAACTCAAACCAGTCACTGGATTGGAGTTAATTCCCAGGTAAGGGGCATGACCTTGGGCAAGGAAGCTCTCTTCAGTTGCGGGCAGTTTCCAGAGAAGAACTCAGGGGAGCCATCAACAGCCAGCATTTCCAGCAGCTGGGGGAAATAAGTGCCTTGGACCTGAAGAGGGAATTGGGCAGGGCCCTACAGCAGCGTATTTTAGAATGTGCCCCTAAGAATAGGCTTTAAATTTTCGTGCAACAAAAATGTTTCATGCTGTTCCTCTCTGTCAAAAAAAAAAAAATGTATGTAGAGAACTTTGGAACCAGTATGTAGCTTATGAGTTACAAGCTTGCTGAGAATACTGACCCCTCAGCTCAGGAGCTGTCCAGGGGAAGCCTGGATGAGCCCACATCCATTTACCCCAGTGTGCTATACAAATGTGATCAGATTCTGTGCATACCAGATACGAAAAAGGCAGAGAAGTCTGAGAGTGCATCCTTTTGTCTTGAGACAAGACTGCTCCAGGTACCTGGGCTTTTCCTATGTATCTCCAGAGGAAATACAGTTGTCCCTCAGTATCTATGGGGGATTGGTTCCAGGACCCCTGTGGATACCAAAATCCACATATGCTCAAGTCTCTTATATAAAATGGTATAGGGTTTTCATATAACCTATGCACATTTTCCTCTATACTTCATCTCTAGATTACTTATAATACCAAATACGATGTAAATGCTATGTTATACTGGGTTTGTTGTTGTTGTTGTTGAGACAGGGTCCCACTCTGTTGCCCAGACTGGAGTACAGTGGTGCAATCATGGCACACTGCAGCCTCTACCTCCTGGGCTCAAGTAATTCTCCCTCTTCAGCTTCCTGAGTAGGTGGGACCACAGGTGTGTGCCATCACACCTGGCTACTTTTTCATTTTTATTGTAGAAATGAGTGGACTACAGGCACGCACCACTACTCTGTCTCACAGTTTGGTTCTCACTATGTTGCCCAGGTTGGTCTCAAACTCCTGGGCTCAGGCAGTCCTCCAGTCTCGGCCTCCCAGAGTGCTGAAATTACAGGTGGGAGACACTGCACCCAGCCTGTTATACTGTATTTTTATTTGTACTATTTGTGTTGTACTGTTTGGTTGGTGTTTGTTTTTTTGTTTTTTTTTTTTTGAGACCGAGTCTCACTTATCGCCCAGACTGGAGTGCAGTGATGCACTCCCAGCTCACTGCAACCTCCACCTCCCAGGTTCAAGTGATTCTCATGCCTCAGCCTCCTGAATAGCTGGGATTACAGGCATGCGCCACCATGCCCAGCTAATTTTTGTATTTTTAATAGAGACGGGGTTTCACCATGTTGGCCAGGCTGGTCTCTAACTCCTGACCTCAAGTGATCTGCCTGCCTCGGCCTCCCAAAGTGCTGGGATTACAGGCGTGAGCCACCGCGTCCGGCCTGTTATTTTATATGTATATTTTTATATTTTTGATCTGTTGGTTAAATATCCAGGTGTGGAACATGGACGGTAGACTGTGCTCTCCATCATCCCTTTGGGAACATGTTCTAGTGACTCCATTTTCTTAAGGGTCTGAATGTTTGTGTTCCCAGAGGGCACAAAAATATGTTAGTAAGCTAATTTTTATAATTGAGGAGAAACATATGTTTTTAATGTGAGATGTAGGCCAGGTTCCATATTAATACTACCACCAATTTGAAATTTCATAGTTCACAGATAAGTTTTGATAAGAGCTGATCTTAGTATTACCACTGAAAAAGGAAGTTTACTAAGCAGGGTAATAGCTGCAAAAGAAACCTCTGGGTGTTGTTGCCCCTCAAGGGAACAAATGCTTTCAAATTCTTTCTGGATGTTTAATTATTCTCATACAGTAAAGAATTGATAAGCTAACTTATTAAAGCAGGTATTCTAAAGATTTCTCCCAGACATATCATTACCCTATTTTGTTACAATAGTCACAAAATATAATAACCTTCATGTCATGAAAAATTTGACTGTTCGTTAGTTTATACCCTTGCTGTCTAATATGGTATCCCCTAGCCACATGTAGCCACTGAGCTCTTGAAATGTATGCTGTGAGTATAAAATATGCACTGCATTTTGAAGACTTAGTATGAAAAAATGAATGTAAAATTTGTCAATAATTTTTTATTTTGTCTTCATGTCAGGCTGATAATAGATTATTAAAATTAATTTTATCTTTCTTTACTTTTTAAGTGTGAATACTAAAATATTAGAAATTGCATGTGTGGCTCACATTATATTTCTGTTGATCAGCATTGGTGTTTATAATTATTTTCAGATATTCCAGATTGAACATCAGCAAACATTTATGGTAGCTCCACAATGTGCAGGCACTGTGCTAGCTTTTTTCCCAGCAGGTGAAACTGGTAATGACCACACTTCCTGCCCTTAGTGAAATTTGTCCATTGTAATATAAGCAGGAACACTAGTAATTGAATACAACCATCAGATATTTTCTGTTCCTAGGAAAAGCCATTCACAAAATATATGTATCCTAAAAATTGGGTAGAAAGGCCTATTTCCAAAACTTTTTTTGTCATTTTGAAATAATAATTCCTTGGAGTCATTCTGCAGGATTCAGAAATTTAAATTTAATTATATATATTGGCATAGTCTTTTTTTCTTTGTTTGTTTTGTTTTGTTTTTTTGAGACAGAGTCTTGCTCTGTTGTTACCCAGGCTGGAATGCAGTGGTGCGATCTCAGCTCACTGCAACCTCTGCCTCCAGGGTTCTCCTGCTTCTTCCCAAGTAGCTGAGACTACAGGGTTCAAGCGATTCTCCTGACTCTGCTCGAGTAGCTGGGACTACAGGCACGCACCACCATGCCCAGCTAATTTATATATTTTTTGTAGAGATGGGGTTTCGCCATGTCAGCCAAGCTGGTCATGAACTTCTGACCTCAGGTGATCCACCAGCCCTGGCCTCCCAAAGTGTTGGGATTACAGGTGTGAGCCACCGCACCCAGCCAGCATAGTCTTTTAAGTTTGGACAAATCTGGGTTTAACTTACGATGTTTCTAGTGGTATTTATAACTGTGTTCTTGAGCAAGTGAATTAAAGCATCCAAGCCTCCATTTTCTCATACATAACCATCTCACAATGTCATTAGGATTAAATGAAATAATATATGTAAAGGTCCAGATATATACATGGACAAGCATTTTGCAAATATCACATTGCTGAAGTGTATTCTAATTTTCTGACTTTTTTGCGGGGGGAATAGGCAAACTAGGGAAATATGTATGTAGAGATGGTTGGAAACAAAAATTAATAGTACCCAGCTACGATATATATAAAATCTAGAATCAAAGAAAAGATTTTTGGGTCTTAATATAATTTCAACATGAAAACAATTGATTTATACAAACCTGGAAAGCTTCTGAAGATTTTTGTTTTATTATATTGTAATTTCTTTTGAATGGAAAAACTTTTCAACAGATTTTGATAGAATTTTACAGGCAAATTTCATATAATTAGATTTGATATATAATGCCTTCCCCCTTCAGAAAATATTCAAGACAACTAAATGTTGTAAGATTTAATAGATATAACTGCTTACAATGGTTTTTCTCATTTTGGAAGAAAATGAAAAAAAGTTATAATGGTCCCCAAAATGCTAACTTTTTCTAGGAGTATAAAAAAATTTAATGCTTCTACCTGAAATTTTAGATTAACTCTGAAATTGAACTGTAATGTCAAATGTTGAGAGTCTAGAGATCATAAGTAGAGTATAATATCACAGGAGTAATAAAGAGAATTTCCCAGAGCTGAAGAAAGATACTGGCCTAGAGATAGAAAAAAAAATCCCATAAGCAGGATGAAAGTAAAAATGACACACCCTAGGAACCCCATAAAAGATTTACAAAACTTCAAGGAAACTTCCAGAGAGAACAAACAGAAAGTTTGTTTATAAGATAATCATCAGATAGACATCAGATTTCTCATTGGTAAAACCGAAGGCCGGAAGACATTTAAGTTTGTTTTCAAAGTTCTGAGGAAAAGTTGTTTTGAACTAGTATCTTATTCTCAGCCAAGCTAACATTCAAATGGGAAGAAAAAAATGGACATTTGGGGACATGTAAGAATTTAGGTCTATCAACAGACCTGCTACCCTCCCCGCTCCCAAATACTTATTTATTTTATACACACACATATCCCATCACTTGTAAAGGTAAAATCATTCTTCTAAAGAACTGTTGAACTAATAAGGAAATGTTTAAAAATTACCAATGTAGAAGTTCATGATAATGATAGTGCCAAATACCAAAACCCTGAAAGACAGAGATAAAAGGCCACTCAGAAGAAAAGAAATTATTAGAAAACAAGAAAGACTGTAAAATATCTAAACATACAACTCAGGAAGATAGAAAGTGAACATCAGAATACAACTAAAGTAAGTAAAGGTATGAATAAAGATAAAAGAAAAGATGAACAGCACATAATAAAACAGATTACATGAGTGAAACCAAAAGGTAGTTCTTTAAAAACACTGAAGTAATCCAACATTCAGTAAGTCCGATCAAGAATAAATGAGAGAAAAATACTAACACATTCAAAATAAGAATTATGAAAGAACTGAAGATACAGAAGAAGGATAAGTTGCTGTAAGAGACTACTATATACAACTTTATAAGTTGAAAATGTAGAGAAGTTTTCTCTTGCTGACTTAAAAATTATCACAAACTTAGTGATGTAAACAATACAAATTTATTTAACATTTCTCTAGGTCAAAAGTCTGACACAGGTTTCTCTAGGCTAAAATCAAGGTTTCGGGAGGCTCTGAGGAAGAATCTGTTTCCTTGTTTATTTGCTATGTTGGCAGAATTCAGTTCCTTTTACCTATAGGACCAAGGTCCTCATTCCCCTACTGTCTGTTAACTGAGGCCCATTCCCAGCTTCTGGAAGATGACATCTTCCTTGGTTTATGGCCCCATTTCTCCATCCTTAAGGCCAGCAACACCAGGTCAAGCCCTTCTCATGTTTGAACTCTCTCCTCTTTCTTCTTGAGTTCGTTCTCTCTAGCTCATTCTTCTGCCTTCCTCTTCTACTTTAAGAACTCACAGGAAGGGGAACATCACACACTGGGGACTGTTGTGGGGTCGTGGGAGAGGGGAGGGATAGCATTAGGAGATATATCTAATGCTAAATGACGAGTTAATGGGTGCAGCACACCAACATGGCACATGTATACATAAGTAACAAACCTGCACGTTGTGCACATGTACCCTAAAACTTAAAATATAATAATAATAAAATTAAAAAAAAAAGAACTCACAGGATTAGGTTGGCCAACCATGATAACCCAAGATACTCTCTCCATCTCAACATCCTTAACCTTAATCACACCTGCAAAGTCTCTTCTGCTATGTAAGGTAACAAATTCATAGACTCTGGGAATTAAAGGCTTAGGCATTATTCTGCCTCCCGTATGGTTTTTTAAAGGAAGATATGAATTATCCCAAGAAGAAGAAAATGGACCCAAGAAGAAGTAGAAATCCTTAATAAGGGAACAACAACAACAAAAGAAAATCCCAAAAGTCATTACAGCAATTCCTTTAAAAAGTCACTAACACTGGAGGGGTATAAGTCAATAATCCAAACTTTGAAGAGATGAATAAATTCAGTTATATAAGCTTTTAAAAAGATGGAATTTTTTTCATTTTGTCAAAAAGCCTTGTGAATCAAAATGCCATGGCTTCTTGATTTGTCTTTTGTTCTATGGCCTTTTAAAAGTAATTTGAAATTCAAAACTAAGCCATCCTTTTGGTTTAGCTATCATTTTCCACCACCTCCAAGGCAATAAAAGCCACTGGCTTAAGGAGTTCCAAGGAGCAAGGAGAAAATTCATGAAAGGAAAAATTCATGGAAAAAAGGAGAAATTTATGAAAAGAACAAATGAAAAACCTAGAGTTATAATACCTAAATTATATTCCACTATATTATCTTAGGGTAAGAAATGCTTCCTAAGCAGGACCCTAAAAATAAAAGACATAAAAGAAAAAGTAGACATACACAGAAAGGATTAATTTCCAGAATTTAGAAAAAACTTTCCTGAATCAGTTTTGAAAAGTAAAATGAGCAGAGAGTTCACAAAGGACCTTAAAGTGGGCTGTAAAAATATGTTAAAAGATACTCAGCCTCTCTAGTTATCAGGAAACTTTAAGCTAACATAGTGAAGTCCTCCTCTATCTGATTAACCACATACACGTTCACATATATAAAATATCATGTCATATCCAGTCTCCACAAAGATGGTAGGCTTTCAGAAATTGCAACAGACTTATTAATTGTTAAAATCTTAAGGCAATTTGGAATTATTTATCTAAATTTAAAATGTGCATATAGTTATACATAGCAGTTCCACTTATATAATTCTACCTTGTAGAGAAATAGCCAACTGTTTGTGCCTAAAGGTGTACCTTTCTAAAATGTTAATTGATGTTTTTGTTTGGAACAGCTAAACATTAGAAGAAACCTAAATGACTACTCAAGAGTGTTAACAGAAATTTTTTCCTCACAGCTCTTAAAAAGAGGACATATGACATAGACAAATTTCCAAGATCAAGGTGGGTTCAGAAAGCAAGTCAGCAGAGAGAAGCACTTTTGGAGTAGCATGGCAGGGGCCCCTGAAAATCTGTTCCTCCATAAAGTCATAAGAACAGTGACAAAAATGATCAAAATAAACTTTTTCAGAACTCTGGAAGTTAACCAAAGGATGACATCAAGGAAAACTGGCTGAATCTTAGTAAGAAGAGCGAGTTTTATGGCATATTAGCTTACCCTATTCCTGTCACCCTCTTTCCAGCTCTACAGTAGCTTTGAAAACTAGTAAGTAACCTTACAACCACAGGAGAATGCACAATGTATCTGGAGTACCCTAAAACTTCTATGCCCAGTGAATTGTCACCATTTGACATTAATTTAATAAAGTTACTAAAACAGCAACAAATAACAGGAAAAACAAGTTCAGATGGTGGAATAGGATCTGATTCCCAGAGTTGCCACATATTATTAAAATGTCCAGTTTTCAATAAAAGTATAAGGTATGAGGAAAAAAAAAACCACAGGAAAGTACGGCCCACACAAAGGGGAAAAAGCAGGCAATACAGACTGTGTCAGAGGAAGCCTGGACATTAAACTTACTGGATAAAGACTTTAAGTCAGCTACTGTAAATATGTCAAAGAACTGCAAGAAACCCTGTCTAAAGAACTAAAGGAATGAAAGATAATAGTGTCTCATCAAATAGAGAAGATCAGTAAAAAAAATAGGGGCTTTATAAAAAGAGAATTAAATAGATATTCTGAAGTTGAAAAATACAGCAACTGAAATTTTAAAAGTTATTACAGGGGCTCAACAGCAGATTTGAGCTGACAAAGAATCAGAACTTGGAATATATGTCAACTGAAATTATCCAGTTAGAGCAACAGAAAGACAAAGAATAAAAAAAAAAAAAACCAAAAAGAGCCTCAAGGACCTGCAGAACACCATGAAGCATAATAACATACAGATAGTGACAGCCTCAGAAGGAGAGAAGGAAAAGAGAGGGGCAGATGGAATATTTGAAGAAATGCTGGCTGAAATATTTCACAATTTTTATGAAAAGCATTAGTACATACCTCAAAGAAGTCCAATTAACTCCAAGCAGGATAAACTCAGATCTACACCTAGATATATCATAGTCAGACTGTCAAAAGCTGACAACAAAAAGAGTCTTGAAAGCAGCAATAGAAGAACAGTTCATGATATACAAGAGTTCCTCAGTAAGATTGACAGCTGACTTCTCATCAAAAACCAGAGAGTTAAGAAGGCAGTAGGATGACATATTCAAAGTGATGAAAAGCCAGTCAGTCTAGAATTCTATTATATATCCAATAAAACTATCCTTCAAAAAGGAAATTCAGACAATTACAGATAAATAGAAACTGAGAGTATTCAATACTAGTAAACCTTCCCTATAAGACATAATAAAGAAAGTCCTTCAGGCTGAAATGAAAGGACACTAGACATCAGTTCAAATCCACACAAAGAAAAAGAGTTCTGATAAAGGTAGCTGTGTAGGCAAATATAAAAGATAATATAAATTTATTTTTCATAAATCTTGTATTGTTAATATGGCAGTACTACCAAATTGATCTACATATTCACTGTAATCCCTATCTAAATCCCAGATGTCTTTTTTGGAGAAAATGGCAAAGTGATCCTAAAATTCATATGGAAATGCAAAGCACCCCTAGTAGCCAAAACAATCTTGAAAGAGAACAAAGCTGGAGAACTCACATGTCTTGATTTCAAAACTTGTTATATAGTTATTTTAATCAAAACAATGTGATACTGACATAAAGATCATCATATATAAATGGAATAGAGTTGAGAGTATGGTAAGTTGATATTCAACACGGGTGCCAAGATTATTTATGTGGAAAGAGTAGTCTTTTTTACAAATAGTTCTGGGAAAACTAGATATCCACGTGCAAAAGAATGAACTTGAGCTACTTCTTCATGCTGTACACAAAAATTAACTCAAAATAAGTCATAGAATTAAATGCAGGAGTTATAACACCCTTAGAAGAAAACTTGAGTAAATCTTCATGACCTCAGGTTAGGCAGTAGTTTCTTAGATATGACACCATGAGCACAAGCAACAAAAGAAAAAAATAGGTAGATGAGACTTCATCCAATTAAGCAGTTTTGGGCTTCCAAGGACACCATTAAGAAAGTGAAAAGATATACACAGAACAGAAGAATTTTTTGCAAGTCATGTTTGATAAGGAACTTGCACCCAGAACATATGAAGAGCACTTACAACTCAAAAATAAAAAGGAAAATACCCCAACTTTTTAAATGGGCAAAAGATTTGAATAAACATTTCTCTGAAGAAGATGAGTGTCTAATAAGCACGTGAAAAGATGCTAAGCATCATGAGCCATTGGAAAATTGCAAATCAAAATCACAGTGAAATACCATCTCACACCCAGTAGGATGGCTGAAATAAAAAGATAGCTCATAGTAAGTGTTGACAAGCATGTGGAGAAATTGGAACCGTTATACAATACTGATGGAAATGTAAAATGGTGTAGTCACTTTTGAAAACTGGCAGTTTCTCAAAATGTTAAATGCAGAGTTGCCATATTGACCCACCAGTTCCACTTCTAGATATCTACGTGAGACAAAGGGAAACAATATGTCCACATAAAAACTTAAACAGGAATGTTCATAGCAGCATTATTCATAATAGCCAAAAACGTGTATAAGCTAAATGTTCATCAACTGATGAGTATATAAACTAAGTGTGGTACCCATACAATGGAATATTATTTGGCAACTAAAAGGAATGAAGTGCTAATACATGCTATAACATAGATGAACTTTTAAGCACTGTCCCAAGAGAAAGAAGCCAGTCACAGAAGACCACATATAGTATCACTCCATCTACATGACATGTCTAGAAAAGGCAAATTCATAGAGCCAGAAGTAGATTGTGATTGCAGGGACTATGGGAAGAGGGGGTATACTGGAAATAACTGCTAATGGCCATGAGTTTTCTTTTCTCAGTGATTAAATTGTTCTAAAATAGATAGTTTTGAAGGTCATGCATCTCTGTAAGTGTACTGTAAAAAACACTAAATTATATTCTTTTAAAAGGTGAAAGTTATGACATGAATTATATCTCAAAGTGTTGTTTTCACAGTTAATCTGTTTATAATGAAAGTGTATTCACATATAAGTGGGGTGATTTTAAAAAAAGAAAATAATAGGTGGTTCCTGAGATCTTTTTCGGTTCTAATATTCTAGGACCCCGTGTTATTGAGATTATTACCATGAAAAAGTATCCCTGGGAAGTTAAGGCCTAGAGTCCTGGTGGTGGGTGGGAAACATGGAGGGAGAGAAGGGAAGAAATAAAGGCCTAGGTGGAATTTTCATAGTCTAGGCCCTTATAAGCATAGGATACTTCTAGGCCTTGGGGCCTGTTCTCTACTCTTTCCTAACCTCAGGGGTCCTTCAAGGCTCAGCTCCAATATCATGCATTACAGGTTGGATTCTTCAGGAAGCAGACCCTGATAGAAGTACAGAAAGTTTATTGGGGGAATAACACAGGTGAAAGGAAAAGAGGAGGAATCAGAGTTGGGCAGAGGGATGGGGGCAGACCATGATACAGATCTAACAAGTCTCTGCCAGTTCAAAGGGGAACTCTGCAGGCAAGATTTCCTATTAAAGGAGTCCTGTATTGACTGGAAATGGGTAGACCCTTTATTCCCAATCACTAGCTGGGAACCACCCTGAGAAGAGCATGATGTTAGTTCAAAACCTGAGGCAGATCCTGAACAATCTAATAGCTAAAGGCTATCAGCTAACCATCTTCCTTGAAGTCACAAATATTTCCTTAAAGAGGGATGTATCAGCCCTCCAAATCTGCCACACTTCTTCTGAAATGTGGCTTGACTCTCTCCTTCTATCCAAGGGAGAGGTAATAGCTCTCTCCTAAGAAATATAACATTCTGGTTAGCATTCTTGGTTTGTCATTTACCTCCTTACCCCTAGGTTCTGCACTCTGGGAGGACAGAAACTTAATCTGAATCCCTGATATTTAATGCAGAGGAAGCGTCAGTGTAATAAAATTTTCTTGAGATCAGGGACAATCAGGGACTCCCAGGTACTGGGAGTAGATAATTACTATTCTAACTATATTGTAACAACTTTGACCCAAGATTGGAGAATGTTAGTCTATAAAGTATCTCTTATTATCTACTTGATTTTCTTCCTACTTCTGGCTGCTGCTTCTCAGTCAGCTTTGCTGCTTTCTTGTGATATCTCTGACTTTTAAATTGTAACGTTTCCAAGGGGCCAATCTGTGGTCCTAAATCCTTTTTCTCTCTATCCCTTCTCCATTGATAACCTCATGTTTAAATACAGTCTCTATGGTACTGACTTCCAAATGTGTATCTCTAGCTCACATCTCTCCCCTAAAATCCAGACTCATTTCCCACTGCTTATGTGGCATCTCTATTTGGATATCTGACTAGGCACCATAGACTCAGCAGGTCTAAAACTAAACTGCTGATTTATTCCTAAAACCTGCTTCCCTTCACTCTTCCCCACCTCAGTAAATAGCCGCTCCATCATTCTTCTTGCTTAGGCCAAAAATTGGAAGTTGAGCTTGACTCTTCTCTTTCTCTCATACTCCTAATGGGTTCATCCGTAAATCCAGTCAGTTTTGTCCAAAATGTGACCACCTCTCACCACCAAGTTATGATCATTCTGAGTACTTACATTTTTGCGTCAGCAAAAATTGGTTCCTCTGCTTTTGCCTTTGTTCCCCCTGACTCACCCCCACTTGACCATCTCTGATTCTGTTCTCAATAAAACAACCAGAGCAATCCTTTTAAAATGTAAGTCAAATCATGTCACTCCTCTCCTCAAACCCTCTAGTGACATCCCATAGCTTCCCTTCTCAGAGTAAAACTAATCAAAATCATCTACAAATCCCTACCTCTTCTGATCCCCCTGCTTGCTCTCAAACCTCATCTCTCACCCTTCTCCTCCTTGCTCTTAGCTCTAACCATACCGGTCACTTTGTGATCTCCTTGAACACCGAAGATCCTGCATTAGGGCCTTAGCACTTGCTGTTCTTGCATATTTGCTGCAAAGCGGGTACTTCACCTTCTTCAGGTTTTTGCTAAAATGTTAATGTTCCTGAATTTTCAGTGACACTTTCCCTTACCAGAGGGAAGAGGAGAGATGCTTTTTTGAAAAACTTTGGCCAAAGATTTGGATTTTTTAATCTTGCTAATGTAAAGTGCAGTATAATAGATTCTGGTTTCTGTAATTAAGGGATTATTCCATTAGTGAAGAAACACCCAGTCATTTAACCATTGTTTACCGAAACTTTGATTTTTTTTTTTTAGTTCTTTTTATATGTGTGCAATGCTTGGATAATCATAGTATAAAAAATATAGAAAACTACAGTGGTAGATACCTTCACTGTTTTTTTGAAAACCAGTGGCTATTCTGATACATAAAAATGCATGCATTTTAATACTCCATAGTGTCATTATGTTGATAGTATCAACCTAGTGGTATCATAATTGATCATCATTTATTAAAAACAGTAGATCGAATAGCTTAGTGAAAGAGTCTGGTGTTTCATTATTGCTACCTAATTTTTCTTACAGGGCTAAGTTCTAAAAACATCAGTTCATCTCCAAGCGTTGAGAGTTTGCCTGGAGGAAGAGAATTCACTGGCTCTCCACCTTCATCTGCTACTAAAAAAGATTCCTTTTTTAGCAACATCTCACGTTCCCGCTCACACAGCAAAACTATGGGCAGAAAAGAATCTGTAAGTATTTAAGGACAGTTTTCTCTTCGTTCTTCATTTTCTTCTCTAGAGTGCTGCATTTATGAAAGCTCTGTTAGTGCCCAGTTTTATAAAGCTCTTAAAACTTTTATGGACTAAAAGGAATTATTTTATCAAAAGTATTTTATTATTTTACTTTAGTAATATTTTAAGGCTGTAGCCTATATTACACTGGAAAAAAAAAAGTAGCATCATTTTAAAATAAGTTGAATCTTTCCCAAATCCCAGTCCTTTTTTTCTCTACAAATGCCTTTTTGTCAAAGCCTGTGTTTTCTTATAAAATTTAACAGATAAATGATGGAACTTGAAACAAACCAAGGTGTTTTTTCCATTTTAAATATTTCTTGAAAATTAAAAATAATTGATTTACCATTTAAAAAGCTATACAAACTACATTTAAATTCTATTTTGATACGCTGTAAAATTCTTTTTTTTTTTTTTTTTTGAGACAGAGTCTCAAACTTGGCTCACTGCAGCCTCCACCTCCTGGGTTTAAGCGATTCTCATGCCTCAGCCTCCTGAGAAGCTGGGATTACAGGTGTGTGCCACCATGCCTGGCTAATTTGTGAATTTTTATTAGAGATGGGGTTTTGCCATATTGGCCAGGCTGCTCTGGAACTCTTGGGCTCAAGTGATCTGCCCGCCTTGGCCTTCCAAAGTGCTGGGATTACAGACATGAGCCACTGCGTCCAGCCTGTAAAATTCTTTATATACATTTCTCAAAAGGATATAGCTAAGGCATATCCACTGCTTTAAAAACTTGGTTGTGTCTGAAATTATTATAAGCCAACTTCACGTTTAACCACATTTTATAACAGCCATGCATAGCTTAACAACAATGATACATTCAGAGGAATGTGTTGTTACGTAATTTCATCATAGTGCAAACATCATAGAGTGTACTTATACAAACTACATGGTACCGCCTACTACACATCTAAGCTGTATGGTATAGTCTGTTACTCCTAGGCTACAAACCTGTATAGCATGGTGCTGTACTGAATACTGTAGGCAATTATAACACAATGTTAAGTATTTTTGTATCTAAACATATAAAAGGTACAGAAAAATATAAGGTAAGGTATACAGGAAAAAAAATGGTACACCTGTCTAGGGCACTTATGAATGGAGCCTGGAAGTGGCTCTGGGCGAGTGAGTGAGTGAGCAGTGAGTGAATGTGAAGGTCTAGGATTATTGTGCACTACTGTAGACTTTATAAACACTGTACACTTAGGCTACACTAAATTTATTTAAACAATAGTTCTTTCTTCAAAATAAATTAATCTTACCTTGTTATAACTTTTACTTTATAAACTTTTATTTTTTTAATTTTTGATTCTTTTGTAATAACACTTAGCTCAAAACAAACGCATTTGATAGCTGTACAAAAATGCTTTTTATTATCTTTATTCTATAGCTTTTTTCTATTTTTAAATTTTTTTATTTTACTTTTTAAGCTTTTTTGTTAAAAAACGGACACGCACATTAGGCTAGGCCTAACCAGGGTCAGGATCATCAGTATCATTGTTTCCACCTCCACGTTTTGTCCCCCTGGAGGGTCTTTGGGGGCAATGACACTCATAGAGCTATCACTCCTGTGGTAACAATGCCTTCTTCTGGAATGCTTCCTGAAGGACCTGCCTGACATTGTTTTAAAGTTAACTCTTTTTTTATATATGTATATAACTAGAAGTACATTATAAAATAATGATAAAAAGTATAGTGTAGTAAATACATAAACCAGTAACACAGTCGATTATTATTATTCACTGTACATAATTTTATGTGCCATACTTACATATGACTGGCAGCACAGTAGGCTGGCATTACCGCAAACACTTAATCCATTGCACTATGACATTATGACAGCTATGATGTCACTAGCCAATAGAATTTTTTAGCTCCATTATAGTCTTATGGGACCACCATCATGTATGTGGTCCGTCATTGATCAAAACATCATTATGTGGCACATGACTGTACTTTAACACCTAATATCTTAATAAGAACTCATCTGCCCAGTGGAAGAGGATGCCAAGGTAATACAGAAAAGGATCTAGCTATAGCTGAAATTATCCTAAATTAGAAAAACAAACAAACTATTAACCTTTGAGAGATAATTATTTAAGGTACATAGAATATCATGTTCTCTATCTGTGTGACTTTGTACGTCTTGGGGCAAGACACTCAGCTTCTGGCGTTTTAACCACCTTATCTGCAAATTAAACATTTTTGCTCTCTGAAGAGTTTACTACCTGCCCTCTTAGGGATCCCTTCAACATGTAGGAACTGTGATTCTGTAGTATATAAAAGAGCAGAGAGGAACTTTAGTTTAAACCTGGCACCTTTAGTGCAAGCATTTAGCTCTGTTCCCTCCTAAAATTCCACTGCAAGGACAACAAGGGCAGTTAGATAAACCCTCAAAGAATAAGAAAACAAGAAAAAACAGTAGCAATAAAAATATTGTTACTTGGAAAACAGATGACAAGTGACAACTAAGCAGCCTAAGAAAGCTGAACCTTAAGTCAGTGGTAGGCAAAAAACAAAGAAGCAGCTTGACTTACATTGTAAAATTCTCCAGAAGCTCAGGAGCTGCAAGTGAAGATGAAGGTAGAACTGAAGACATGACAACTGGTCAGAAGCTTCTGAAAGAGGAATTAGATTCCCTTCCTTATGTCAGCAAAAGACTGAAAATTTAATTCTCTGAAAAGCGTACAAAATGTCTGTGGTCTGAGAGATCAGGCACATTCCAATGTGAACCACCCTACTGGAAAAGGGGTAATGAATATACTTAAATGCTGGATTTGAGACCCCAGGCCTCCGCCACTTGCTTTCCAGAGTACCAGTATGTATAGCCCTTCAGGCAGGAGATTTGGAAGGGTTTTCTCTAGGCAAAAGACACGTATACACAGCTATAAATATACCCACCCTAGGAGTGCTCCAAGGAAACAGCCAGTTACTTCTTAGTGGACCCCACCATTAATGAGCTCCATCCAAACACAGAACTTCCTCTTAGCTTTTTAGTTCATACTATTTTATACGAACAAGACAGCCAAGGATCACCAGACACTTGAAGAGAGGATTTGATAATGAAAGACAAAAACAGAAAAAAGCAACTGGGAGGAAACAGGCTATGCAGAACAAGAAAACAAAAATCATATTTTAATAGATTTTTTTGTTCTCTAAATGTTATATTTTTTCTAATGTGATACCTTTTCCAATGTATACGTTTTTCTAAAATGTAAAACTCAGTGGAAGAGTTGGAAGAGAAAGTGGAGGAAATCTCCCCTGAAAATAGAATATAAAACAAATAAATAGATGAGAGAAAAAACATAAGAAAATTAGAGAACTGGCCCAGAAATTTTTTAAAATAGGAGTTTCAGAGTGAACAGAGAAAATAAAAGAAAGCAAATATCAAAAATACAATTTGAGAAATTTTTCCATTAATAAAATAACTGAGTTTTAAGGTAGGAAAAGTCCATAGACTGACCCACACAAGAAAAAACAAACCTACACTCAGATGTATTACTGAAAAAGTTCAGAAATCTGCAAACAAAAGAATTTTACTGACTTGTAGAGTTGGAAAAGAAGGATTCTAACAAAGAATGAGGAATTAAAATAGCTACAGACTTCTCAGTAGCAACACCAAAAGCAAGACAATGGAGCGATACTTTGAAAGTTCTGAGAAGTGGCTGGGCGTGGTGACTCACGCCTGTAATTCCAGCACTTTGGGAGGCTGAGGCAGGTGGATCACCTGAGGTCAGGAGTTCGAGACCAGCCTGACCAACATGGTGAAACCCCATTGCTACTAAAAATACAGAAATTAGCCAGGCATGGTGGCGGGTGCCTGTAGTCCCAGCTACTTGGGAGGCTGAGGCAGGAGAATCACTTGAACCCAGGAGGTGGAGGTTGCATTGAGCCGAGATCGCGCCACTGCACTCAGGCCTGGGTGACAGAGCAAGAGTCCGTCTCAAAAAAAAAAAAAAAAAAGTTCTGAAAAAAAATTACTTCTAACCTAGATTCAACATCTGGCTAAACTAGTAGTTAATTTTGAGCATAAAATAAAGCCATGTTTAGACATTAAAGATTCAAAAAAATGATTCTCATGTACCCTGGGAATCCACTGGAGGATATGCTGTACAAAAATGAGGACATAAACTAAGGAGGAGGAGCCTGAGAACTAGAAAATAGAGGATCCAAAGCAAAACAAAAAGATCCCCAGAATGATAATGTTTGTAGATCCGAAGACTATAGCACTGCTAAATAGCAGACCCAGAAAGTAGTAGCAAGCCCAGATTGGAGCAAGTTGGAAGGTTCCAGAAAGATTTATTCAAAAAGATAAAATTGAAAGAATGACTACTATATTTTAACAAATTAAGAGATTTATACAACTAGGCATGAGTTTGGGTGATAACTTTGTAAAAGCTAAACTAACCCCAAAAAAGGACAATTGGTAACACCAAAGGAAAACAAAGTATGTGTAGGAAAAGAAAGAAAGGTTATGATAAACCTTATAACTGAGCTGGGATTAGAATTTACATAGACATTATAATGTAAGCCTATTGAATATGAATCTAATCAGAATCACACTATACCTGTTGAGAAGATGGAGCGTGGGAACTATGTGCTTGCATGAAGAGCGGAGGGAGCAGGTTGTCTTCCATAGTGGGAAATCAGGGGATAATACTCTCAAGAGAAATCAAGAAGTGGCTAGATAAGTTAGAGAGAAAGGTCAGCTGTGGTGGCTCACGCCTGTAATCCCAACACTTAGGGAAGCTGAGTTGGGAGCACTGCTTGAGTCCAGGAGTTCGAGACCAGCCTGAGCAACATAGTGAGACGTGTCTTTACAAAAAAAATTTGTTTTTAATTAGCCAGGTATGGTGGCATGCAACTGTAGTCCCAGCCACTTGGGAGACTGAGGTAAAAGGATCACCTGAGTCTGGGAGATCAAGGCTGCAGTGAGCAGTGATTGTGCCACTGCACTCCAGCATGGGATGCAGAGCAAGAGCTTGTCTTAGATAGACTAGATAGATACATAGATACATAGATGATATAGAGGTGAAAAAACAAAATGGGTAAAAGAATTTAAAATGGTTGTTTCTGGGGAGAAAGAAGTGGAGGGTCGGGTTGTGGGAACTGTTCTTCATAACAAGAACAGTTGTATAAAGCACCATTTCATTGTATTGACCATTTCACTCTATTAACACTTATGTAAGTGTTACATATATAACTTAGATTAAAAATAACAACTAAAAATTACAGCAAAGTAGAATGTATTGGCATAATAAATTAGAAGAGGAGATGATCTGCCTGTACAAAGAACGTGTCTATGAAGAACCAGAGTAAGAGAATAACAAATGAGAAAGGCATATGGAGACAGGTTTCATTTGCATTCTATCATATTTTGGTGGCATATGGATTAGTCTCCAACACCAATTAATTACTTTTCTTTATGATGGTACTTTAACTTAAAACTGAGAAGTTGAGTAAAAATAGAAATAAAGTAAGTCTAACTCTCTACATAGACCTGCTGTGAACCAAGAGACAGAATGCAAGTAATCATTCAAAATTTAGTATATTCGCTAACTTTGGGGAAGGAAGTAGGCAGAAATTTTTAAGATAAATAAGCTCATGGTTTTCCAAGTAATAGTTTTATCTTATTATTTTATTAAATAGTGTGTTAAGTCAGTACACTTTGCCAGTTCTCGCCCATTCTGGGCACTTAATCGGATTGCGCCTCCTTGTCCCTATGATCTGTCAGAATCATATGACTAGTTCTCTCTACTGTGTTGTGACTGAAAGTGATATATATGTATTGTCACTGCAAGACCATCCACAGCTCTCTTTTCCTGTGACACCATGAACAGAACCTCCCTGCTAACTCATGATAGACATGAAGTATGAGTGAGAAATCAGCTTTTGCTGATCTAAGCTTCTAAGCTTCCAACAGTGCACAGTTGGAAAATGCTTAGGCCCATAGCCGGGACTCATTCTCCCATGGGAGCCGCCTGCTGCCACTAGAGTGGTCCCAGGACACCAGAACCTATGACTGGGTACCTACCATACATGGGTCCAATTTGCTTTCGTTTCCAGGCCAGTGTGATGTGATACAGCGATATTCCATATCCTCAAAAAAGTTCAAGATAGCTTTTCAGTTAAATTTCTTACACAAACCAGTGGCCAGAAATGAAAGCAAAGACATCTCTTGGTTTGGGTCTCTTGTCCCTTAAACTATATGATGATACCTTTCAGATTTGAAGACTCAGTTTATCTTTTAAAGTGGTTCAGGGTCAAGAAACTGTTTATGTTAATTGCCAAAATAGTGGTAGAAAGAGACATAAAACCTAAAATAATATTGTAGTAGCTATCAGTCTAAGTACAGTAAAATCTGCTTGTAATGGTTTTGAGAAATTATTGTCAAAATCTATATAGGTATGACATATCCTGGACAAGCATCATATAGTGTGTTGTAGAACTTGTTTTCTCTTAATATTGCCTTTTTATGTATCACACATACCCTTTCTATAATCCACAGCCTATCTTCTTTAGATAAAAAAGAAGTATCACATTTATTCCTGTTAATGCCCATGATTTGGCCATATAATGAAAGAGGGCAAGATTCAGCTTAGTCTTTAAAGAGGTAACAATTAAGCCTTGTGCCAGATTTTTATAAAAGACATCATTATACTTCTTTACTGAAATGTGAAAACTAGTAGAAAGTTTTAAAATTGACCTCACTTCATTATTGTTAGTACTATTATTTTGAGGATTGGTATTGGTTTGTCTTGAAGAGAAAGTAAAACATTTTGATACTTTTAATTTTATGCTTTATTTTACATGATAATATAAATGACTTCCAATACTTAGCTTTCTAGAAGTCTATTTTTAGGTGGCCATTCTTCTGTTAAATAAATTTTTACTTGTTTTAGCACTGTTAGTCATGTTCTATGATTGTTGCCAAATCATTTTCTAAGAATATCTTTGCTAAGGTTAAAGTATACAAAAAATAGAGTATAAGAAAAATTCTCAGCCTAGGCAACATAGTGAGACCCCATGTCTACAAAAAATTTAACAAAAAAATTAGCTGGGCATAGTGGCATGCACCTGTAGTCCCAGCTACTAGGGAGGCTGAGGTATGAGGATCACTTGAGCCCAGGAGTTCAAGTCTACAGTGAGCTGTGATTGTGCCACTGTACTCCAGCTTGGGCAGCAGAGCCAAGCCCCTGCCTCAATAAACAAATAAAAAGAAAAACTCAAAAACTGACTTGTCTATGTGAATAAGTTATAATATTTAAGCACACCAGCCAACTAGAAGTATTTTTGTAAATTTCCTGATAAACTGCGTGATATTTTGGTATGATTTGTAATAATTATAATACATACCAACCTTCAAAGATCTGAAAGTATCCATGGTTCAGAATCCTCTCTAAACCACAGGAAATCAAAAAAGATCTGAGCTGAAAGTGTCTGCATAAAACAGGATGCATAATGAGATACTCCCTTACCTGAAGGCTCACAGCACTACAGGGGGGTGACCATCCTGTGTCTTTATGACCCCTGTGACCCCTGTGTGCATTCGTCATTGCCCTTTGGTAGTTTGAACGTATACTATGCTCATACAAATATAATTTGTTTTTGTAATATTCATCTATTCTTTATCGTGACAAAATACCAAAAAGTGTCAGATAAATGAAAACGAATTTGAAAGCAGACTCTTACTTCAAGAAAACTGGAGAATTGCCTAACCTATTTCAGGCCATGATCTAGAAATTATAATTTAAGACATTATATCTGTTTAAGAAATATAAGAGAGCAATCCTAATGAAGATGCTTAGAGTGAAATTGGAAGGGGGAAAAGTTAAGTAATTAAACTAAATTAAAATATCTCATCCACATGAGATGCATAATATGATTAAATGCCATATGAACAGTAAAGACAGTAAAAAAATGGTGTTAGATGACAGACCACCATGGGCTGTGTTGGTGAGAGATAGATCTGAACCACTGATGTATTTCTTCTCCCATTAAATACAAACGTTATTTTCCCTTAGGAAAATAGCTTCCTAGGACAGGTAGTAGTGGTGGATATTGAGCAGGTAGTCAACAATACCTTCTATAGGAGTTCTCTTCTCCCTCACATCCCCTGACACATCTAAAGTAGTTAGAATTGTATCAAGTTGCTTTGGGTAAAAATAAGAGAAAGTATTATATCAAATGAGGAAATTTGTTGTTTATTATTTCACATAACAAGAGTCCTGAAATAGGTCTACGGTTGGATTATTCAGCTGTTGAGTAGCATCACCATCTTTCCACTCTGCCATCCTTAGTGTGGTGGCTTTATCTTCAACTTGCTCTCATCGTGTTCTCTCAAGCGGGCTGACACAGCCAATTATATCACACACACGTGCATGCACAGCCCTTCTAGAGAAGTCTACTTGGGAATTCCCCAGCAGGCTTTCCTTCCCATATCACTGACCAGAATTAAATTCCATGCCCACTCCTTACCAATCTCTGGTAAGAAGGGTCACGAGAGGCTCATGACAGAGGACCAGTAGTTGGGGGGATGTGATGAGGCAGCCAACAATTTGATAGGTAAATTATGCTTGAAGTATTAATTGCCAAAATGGTTTATTTAATCCTTTCCTGAAGGATTTGCATTTGAAAAGAGCCAGTTCTGCTGTCATCAGTCATATTTTACTGGTAGATTTTCAGGCAACTGGAGTTAAATTTGTGGTTGAAAGGGAGAAATTGAGCAGAGCAGCCTTCCCAGAAGACTAGAATTTTCCTAGTTATCTGATTTTCTTTTCAGTCAGTGATGTGTACTTCCTAGGAAAACATGTTATGTGGAAAGCATTGACTTCAGTGGATTTCTTTATGAGCTTAGGGATGGAATTGAAAACTGGAATCTAGAGTTCATCTAATTATAGGATTTTCAAGTGAAAAATACATATATGTAATCTCTTCTTGTTTAATCAGTAGTGTTAATGATAACTGGAATAAAATACAGTCTCATTTAAAATATATTCCCATTTAGTATAGTTTATTGAAATGAATAGATATAAAATGAATTTAAACATCAGCAGTTTAAGTCTCATGATAGTAATTTTAATCTAAGGCCAAATTAACCTGGATATTTGAAACATACATTTAGTCATTCGATGTTTTGTAAACTTTGTTTACAATCTGTCTGCCAGTAAACGTACTCAAGGTCAGGAAGAGTAGACTATATATCTTTGTGAGAGAGTTCTTTCCTTCTTTCTCCATCTTTTTGCATCACCCAAATCATGTAACTCTATTGCAAAGAAATGTGAACATCAAAGGGAGCATCATTAAAAGCCCTCCATTTTCAACAGTTTTAGCATGACATTTTAATTTAGCTTTTGTAAACAGGTTTTACAACCAACTTTTTAAAATCCTTATGGTGCAATACATTTATTTTAAATTAAAAAAAAATCTGAGAAGGCTGTGAAAGCAGAATCACAGGAAATAGAGTGCTGCAATGTCCTTTGCAGAACAGTGCCCTTTGGGTTGAGTGAAACACTCATTCACCTCATGCTGGGTCTTCTTCCTCCATCACTTATCTTTATCTTCATCCTCTATATAAAATGCAAAGATGCCAGATTGTACCCATGCTGAATACTGCCCGGGAGGCATAGACAATGGTTTGGGGAAAGCTCAAGTGAAGCAATTAGAAATATTTACAATCCCAGGCCAGAAATATTTTGTGGGTTTGAATCATGCTAAATTAAATGTGTCATTGATAGCGTTTGCTTCTTTCTAGTGACCTTTCTTGAAACTTGACATTTGTATATTCTTTCAGTGCCACATTGCCTTGGGGACAGTTATTTGTACCCTAAAGTGCAGATGTGCATGACAGGGAAGGAAATGAGGGCTTTGACTTGTCTGGGCAATTGGAGGTCAGCCAAGGCCAGAGACCAGATTGCAGAGTCTGCATGGTTGTCCTCTTCTTTCCCCCTCAGTGGCATCACCACCCTCTCCTACACAGTGTCTTCCTGCTCTTAAACCTCTTGTCCCTGGCATCTCATCATTTATCCTTTGAACACCTGTGTAAACTTTTCCAGGAAGTTATATTTTTAATCCACTGGGCTTTCATTGCAGAAAGAATGGCTTTAGTTCTGTCATAGAAATTCTAGGCCTGTTGATAAAGGGGGGATCTGTATCAGGCAGGTGGTCTTCACTTTGCCCCTGAAAACTTAGGGCTAAGGAACTCCCTTTTGGTTGTTCCTCATAGCTAGAGCTTCTATACCCAGACAGTCAGTTGAAGGCTAGGGCACTGTATTAGTCCATTCTCGTATTGCTATCAGGAACTACCTGAGACTGGGTAATTTATAAAGAAAAGAGGCTTAATTGACTCACAGTTCTTCAGGCTGTACAGGAAGCATGGCTGGGGAGGCCTCAGGAAATTTACAATCTTGGCAGAAGGCAAAGAAGAGGCTGGAGAAGGAGAAAGAGAGATTGAAGGGGGAGGTGGTACACACTTTTAAACAACCAAATCTTGTGAGAACTCACTATAACGAGAATAGCAAGGGGGAAATCCACCTCATGATCCAGTCACCTCCCACCAGGCCCTCCTCCAACTCAGAGGATTACAATTCAAGATGAGATTTGGGTGGAGACACAAATCCAAACCATATTATCCTGTACCTGGCTCCTCCCAAATCTCATGTCCTTCTCATATTGCAAAAGATAATCCTCCCTTCTCGACAGTCCTGTCTTAACTCATTTCATCATTAACTCGAAAGTCCACAGTCCAGAGTCTCATCTGAAACAAGGCAAGTCCCTTCCACCTATGAGCCTGTAAAATCAAAAACTAGTTACTTCCAAGATACAGTGGGGTACTGACACTGGGCAAATATGCCCATTCTGAAAGGGAGAAATCAGCCAAAACAAAGGGGCTACAGGCCCCATGTAAGTCTGAAACCCAGCAGGGCAGTCATTAAATCTTAAAGCTCCAAAATGATCTCCTTTGACTCCATGTCTCACATCCAGACAACACTCATGCAAGGGGTGGGCTTCCAAGGCCTTGGGGATCTCCCTGCTTGGGGCTCTGCAGGGTACAGCCCCCTCAGCTGCTTTCACAAGCTGGCATTTAGTGACTGTGGCATTTCCAGGCACACAGTACAAGCTGTCAATAGATCTACCATTCTGGGGTCTGGAGGACAGTGGCCCTCTTGTCACAACTCCGCTAGGCAGTGCCCCAGCAGAGACTCTGTGTGGAGGCTCCAATCCCACATTTCCCCTCTGCACTGCCCTAGTAGAGGTTCTCCATGAGGGCTCAGCCCTATAGCCAACTTCCACCATCCAGCCGTTTCCATACATCCTCTGGAATCTAGGTGGAGGTTCCCAAGCCTCAACTCTTGTCCTCTCAACACCCACAGGCTTAACACTACGTGAAAGCTGCCAAGGTTTATGGCTTGCACCCTCTGGAGCAACAGCCTGCGATATCTTAGGCCCTTTTAGCCATGGATGGAACAGAAGCAACTGGGATACAAGGAGCAGTGTCCCAGGTTTGTGCAGGGTAGCAGGGCCCTGGGCCCAGCCCACAAAACCATTCTTCCCTCCTAGGCCTCTAGGCCTGTGATGGAAGCAGCTGCCACAAAGGTCTCTGAGATGCCTTTGAGACATTTTTCACATTGTCTCGGCTATTAACATTCACCCCTCTTCACTTTGCAAATTTCTGCAGCCAGCTTGAATCCCTCCCAGGAACATGGATTTTTCTTTTCTACCACAGGGACAGGCTGCAAATTTTCCAAACTTTTATGCTCTGCTTCCCTGTTGTGTAAGTTCCAGTTTCAGATCATCTCTTTGCTCATGCCTATGACCATATGCTGTTAGGAGCAGCCAGGCTGCTTTTGAACACTTTGCTTCTTAGAAATTTCTTCCACCAGATACCCTAAATTGTCATTCTCAATTTCAAAGTTTCACAGATCCCTAGAGCAGGGGCACAATGCCACCAGTCTCTTTACTAATGCATAACAAAAGTGACCTTTACTCTAATTCCCAATAAGTTTCTCATCTTTATCTGAGACTATCTCAGCCTGGACTTCATTGCCCATATCACTATCAGCATTTTGGTCACAACAGTTTAACAAGTTTCCAGGAAGTTCCAAACTTTCCCTCATCTTCCTGTCTTCTTCTGAGCTCTCCAAACTGTTCCAACCTCTGCCTGTTACCAAGTTCCAAAGTCACTTCTGCATTTTCAAGTATCTTTGTAGCAATGCTGCCACACTCCTAGTACCAATTTTCTGTATTAGTCCATTCTCATATTACTATAAATAACTACCTGAGACTGGGTAATGTATAAAGAAAAGATTTAATTGGCTCAAAGTTCCAGATGCTGTACAGGAAGCATGGCTGGGGAGGCCTCAGGAAACTTCAATCATGGCAGAAGGTGAAGAGGAAGGATTCACATCTTACACAGCCAGAGAAGGAGGAAGTGAGGGGGAGGTGCTACACACTTTTAAAAACCAAATTTCATGAGAACTCGTCACAATAACAGCAAGGGCGAAATCCACCCCTGTGATCCAAATGATCCAATCACCTCCCATCCTGCCTCTGCTGTAACACTGGGGATTACAGTTCAAGATGAGATTTGGGCAGGGATGAAAATCCAAATGAGATTTGGGCAGGGACACAAATCCAAACCGTATCAGGCACCTTTACCCAAGCTTCCTCTCTTTTCCTGATCTCTGCTATTTACCTTCCCAGCTTTCTGCCCCAAGTTGTCCATGTGTCAGAAATTAATACACCTGGAAGTATTGCTGGCAGTAAGCACCAGGAATCTCATCCCTGAAGCATGGGAGAAAGAGACAACCCAGGGTCTTAAAACCGAGCTCACGCTGTGTTCACTAAGCAGCACACCCTGGTCTGGGGTTCATATTTGCCTAGAGAAGGGGCCGTGTTTTTTTTCACTCTCCAAATTCTGCACTGAAAGAGGGTGAAGTTGGGGAGTAAATTAAATTAAAGGCATGCTTTAAGTTATTGAAGGCCCTAAGTTAATGAAGAGGGAACTGCAACTGTTGGAAAAAATCAGGACCTTTCTAATTTGTGGCAGTGATGATAAAAAAAAATTTGGATTTTACCAGGAAAACATGTTAGCAGTAACATGAAGAACTAGTAAGAAGAGAAAAAAACAAATAATTCTTTTGACCATAAGAATATTAATACCAAGCACACCAAAGTCATTTACACAGAGTTCCCCATTCATGCCTAATTATTAATCCTCTTAATACGCATGTTTATCATTACAAATTTATCAGATTGACTTTAAGTTGCATTTGACTAAACTATTGTACTTGGCTTGAATAAGATTGACCTTGGTATGGAATGTTTGTACTACTTGTTGCTCAGGAGAAATTTTTTAAAACATCTGAAAAAACAACTAAAACCCTATTCAGCCGTGATGTTACAGTGTAGCCAAAGGATTTAAAAAGCATTGAATGTATGGATCACCAGAAGGTAATATAATCAAATTTCCAAACTTCCTTTTTATTTAAGATGACAATTTCCCTTAGAATTGTTACCAACTATAGCAGCAGTCCCCAACCTCTTTGTCACCAGGGACCGTTTCATGGAAAACAGTTTTTCCACAGATGCGGTTGCAGGGGCGTGGTTTCAGGATCAAACAGGTTCCCTGTTCCACCTCAGATCATCAGACATTAGATTCTCATAAGGAGCACACAACCTAGATCCCTTGCATGTGCAGTTCACAATAGGCTTCACACTCCTATGAGAATCTAATGCTGCTGCTGATCTGACAGGAGGTGGAACTCAGGTGATAATGCTTGCTTGCCTGCTGCTCCCCTCCTACTGTGCAGCATGGTTCCTAACAGGCCGCGAACAGCTACTGGTCTGTAGCCCGGGGTTTGGGGACCCCTGAACTATAGTACAGTGTTTATGTACAGTTCTATCTATGGCCTTATCATTTCCAGTCAATATGTTGCTTTCCAAAGTTACTTTGGTCAGTAGACAGGAACTTTAACAGCAAAATATGGTGTTTATAATAAGCCAAGAACAAATTGGCTTTATGTTAAATCCTAAAAACTTATAGGCTATATTTGAAAAGAGAGAAAAGAATAAGAAAGTTATTTCTACTTGAAAAACAATTGTGAAAAGGGAAGCTCCCTCCTTTCCCCTCTCTAGCTCATCAGTTGTTCATAGACCCAAGACTAGACTCAGACTTCTGGCTTTCATGGTCACATTTCTCTACTTTTCTCACCTTTAATGTTCTTACTGTTCTGCTTTAACATTTGATATCTTTCTTATTTTTGCCTCTGTGAGGAACTCTGAAAGATGGCCTGATCTCATTAAATAAACCAAATTCAACCATACCTTGTCCATGCTACAAAAAGGGCCTTTCAGATCAACATCAAGGATTACCTCCAGGTAATCACTCTGGCCCCTTGATCATCATCACCTTTTTATTCCTGGTGGCTATCCCAAAGGTGGGACAGTTTGCAACATTTTACCTGAGTCCTTCCATAGGTCCCTTCAGTATATATATATACTACCACATGGTCCAAAATTTGAAGGAGGCCTCAATACAATGTCCCAATCAACTTAAAACAGTGAGAAGTGCTGCCAAATTGCTTAACTTTGGGATGTTCTCAGTTGGATTCTAAGCAACCATTTGGGTTTGAAGCATATTTGTACACTCTACATGCAACTGTTATTCATTTATCATGATGTGAAAATATTCCATAAAATATCAAGAATAATGTTTTTGAAAATAAGAATGAAATCAGCATGATACCAATATGTGATGATGGTAACATTTATGGAAATCTTAAATTCATCTCTAGACAACTGTCAAACTATAATATCATTTTAGCTGGACAGTGATGAAAACATGAATATCTGTTTATTGCACAGGATAAATGAGGTATTGATTGTTTTCTTAATGTCTATAATCAGTCATACATCCTCAGTCCTCTGTTATGACCAGACTTCTTTTTTGACACCCTTGATTTCGGATTTAGATTTGAAGGTTGGGCTGAGACATGAGCTTTTTCTCAAATAAATGAGCAGTCCTAATTTTTTTTGCCAGAAATTGTGATTTAAATTTCCAAGATGGACTAACTATAAAACGTTTAAATGCGGAACCTTGCGTTTCACTCTAGAGACTGTCTTTATTTAGGATGCTTTCAGCTACATGTAGCGGAAAATGCAATTCACACTGATTCCAGTAACAAGGAAAGTTATTTAGCTCAAGTTCCAAGGACTTCCCATTCCCGACCATACGTTAGAATCGCCTGGGAGAATGTTTTAATCAATATTGGTCACAGAAGAACTGAGTCAGAATCTTTCCAGTGGAGCATGGGCATTGGTAATTATTAAAAACTTTCTGGAGTATTCAAATATGTAGTCAAGGTTTAGAACCACTAATTTAGAAGCTCACCTGTGTCTTCAAGGATGCAGTTTCTTGCCATCTCTCTGCCCTGACCTGCCCTGCCCTTCCCAGAACGAACTCTTCCCCAGGTTGAAAGCAAGACAGTTGTAATAGTTCTAGACACCATATCCATTCACCAACATCGAGAGGAGAATGACCATGTCTTCTAGGGCATTTTTTAAAGGTAGGTTTGCCAGATAAAACACAAAATGCCCAGTTACATTTGAATTTCAGATAAATAATGAGTAAATTTTTTAGTATAAGTATCTTATATTACATGGGACATATTTATACTTAAAACTTTATTTGATGTTTATATGAAATTCAAATTTAATCCTATGTTCTATGTTTTTATTTCTAAATATGGCAACCCTATCTTAAAGACGTTTTCAACAGCTACTCACCAAGACTTCCTTTATGTCTTATTGGCCAAAATTCCTAGATTACCCTTAAATCCATCAGGCCCAGCCACTGCCCACAACTGTAGATTGGGTTGGAGGGGGCTCATGGCTGCAGGGCCCTCTTGGGAAGGAGACACAGGGAACACCAGCCCTAGCCCCTATAAAGAACAATAGTACAGGTAACACTTCTGTTTCATAAACACTGAGTGATACCATGATGTCTAGACTAAAACTTTTCTGCAATTACCTTTCTGGAAAAAAATATAAATTTGATTGTCATGAATGTATTTATCTTCATTGAACAGTCGTCTTCAGAACTGTTCTTTTTTTCTTGAGACAGGGTCTCATGCTGTCACCTAGGCTGGAGTGCAGTGGCACAATCTCGGCTCCCTGCAACCTCCACCTCCTGGGCTCAAGCAATCCAACCCCTTCTGCCTCCCAAGTAGCTGGGACTACAGGCGCGAGCCACCATGTCCAGCTAATTTTTGTATTTTTTGTAGACATGGGGTTTCACCATGTTGCCCAGGCTGGTCTTGAACTCCTGAGCTCAAGTGACCTGCCTGCCTCAACCACCCAAAATGCTGGAATTACAGTCATGAGCTACTGCACCCCATCCAGCGGAATTGTCAGTTCTGAGGTGACAAATGTTCCCCCAAATCACTATGCTATGCAAAGACATGCATTAAAAACCACAGGGAGTCTAGGCACAGTAACTCATGCCTGTAATCCCAGTGCTTTGAGAGGCTGAGGTGGGAGGATTGCTTGAGGCCAGGAGTTCAAGACCAGCTGGGACAACATAGCAAGACCCCATTTCTACCAAAAAAAATTAGCTGGGCTTGGTGGCACACACCTGTAATTCTAGCTATTTGGGAGGTTGAAGTGAAAAGATCGCTTAAACCTAGGAGTTCAGGGCTGCGATGAGCCATGATCACACCACTATACTCCAGCCTGGGTAACAGCGAGACTTTGTCTCTAAAATAATAATAAAAATAATAAGATAAAAACCCCAGGGCTTGTGGGGAAAATTGGATCGGGGTACAACACTAAAAAAAAAGGTCATCAGTGCCACATGAAACAAAGTAGGAACCTAATAAAAGTGGTAGAGTGGTTTTACACGTTAAGTGATTAAGAAATAAATAGTGCAATAAATATGATACTTTACCTTGAAAAATACCTGAAGCTCAGTTGGGGAAGTGGACATTGGAAGGGTTGCAGCTTGTGAGTCACTGTGAAGTGGTGGAGGAGAGTTATCTGGATGGAATCTGATGGATTTGGTTATGGAAGTAGCCCATAACACACACGGAATGGAGGTAGCTGGCAGATATCTGTGTTGCATGCATGTAAGCATTTTGTGTATTCCTGCATTCCTACGTGTAGCTGCGTTCATCTATGTGGAGTTTTCTGCATTCACCCATTATGTCTTGAGGATGATGTTGTGTGTAAGCAAATGTGAACTTCGGGTTATGCTCAGTTGTTCCCTAATACATTGATCTCATTGAAACAAGTTCACATTTTCAAAACAAGCATTATAACAGAACTGACTCTACACAGTTCATGACATGCAGCTTCTGGATTTGGCGAGTTGGAGGAATGAGAATATAGAAAGGTTACACTCTACATAATTTTCTTGTTCTCAAGTAACAAACCCATGTTAATTAGAAATTTTAGAGTTAATCCATTTTATTAATGGTCAACATATACCCAAAGTATTTCACGACACCAACGTGTGCATCGTGTATGTCTGACTCATATGCTTTGACTCCTCATCAGAATTCTGCAGGAGCCCTTCTCCCTAGGATAAATCCCTCAATTTTAAGGTATGCCCTGTAGGGCCCTTTACAGTCTCACCCTGTTCAGCCTTATCATCAGTCCTCCCTCTTACTCTTCCCCAGCCCCTCAGGAATGCATAGCTGTTTCACTTCCCTTAAACCAAGCATGCTTTCTCATACTTCTGTGTTGTTTCCCTTCACTGTCTCTTCTGACCAGAGTGATTGATGTAGCCACAAAATAGAGTCCCTTCCAGTCTCAGCCCAAGCACCTTGTGTCCCATGGAGCCTTCTCTGCTAGGAGCTTTCAGCACTTGTAATAAGTAGCTGGGGCCCTAGTTAAGCTGCAGATTTCAGAGCCCCTCCCCAAACCTAAAGCAGCAGCATCTTGAGATGGAGGGTGTCCTACGTAATCTGCAAATGTTTCCCGTTTTGAATGTCAGAGAACTACTTGTGTTTACTTATAAGGCTCTTGCAGGCGCTTGTCACTGTATCTTCTGTGCCAGATATTGTGTCTGGCACTCAGTAAACGTTTAGGAATAAATGAATGCTGTTGAGGGTTTTGTGTGTTGTGCAAGTATTGAGATGTCTTAGGCTTTGCTCTGGCGTCCTCTAGAGCCTGAAAAGTTGCTTCATTTCTCAGCAGCATTTACCAACCACTTATTTAAAAAGCTAATAGGAATTGTTGGTATTTAGTGAGAGATGGGGTATAACTTAAGGGATGAACTAACAAAAGTATGATAGGCATATGAATAAACCAGGCAATTTAGAGAATTATTTCCTTCTCACCTTTTTTTCTTTCCAGAAGTCTCAGAAGTGGTAATGTTTATGTTAAAAAAAAAGAAAAAGAAAAGAAAGAAATATCAAGGCTGTTCCAAAACTTACTTGCTTTTACCAGTTGTTACTTAAAGTAGTTCTTAAACTGTACTTGATCCTCAGCTTGGATTTGCTGCAGGGTACAGTTTTTTGTCTGTCTCTATTGGGACATTGTAGAGGTCAGTTAGCCCAGAGAATAAGTTGTGCAAGTGTGTACATTTCATCTTCACACAGATCAATTAGCTTTGTCATAAGAAAAACAGTCTTGGCTCAGGCCCTTCTATCTGGGTCAGCCATTGTGCAGATGCCTACCCTTGGTGCCAGGAACAGCAAGGGAGAGCACGCAGATGGTTTTGCCCAGCCAGCATTGCTATGAGAAACTCAGCTGGAGGCCCTGGTGCTGGCTGGCTGGTTTCATCAGTTGGTCTTATCACGTGTAAGTGGTGAGGGGGAAAACCCTTGTTAAGTAGAGTAACATCTGTGTTTATTGTCCTGGTGGAGGAGAGAACTACATGGGTTTCCAAATGATTGGTCAGGTTGCCTAATTATAAAAACACAACACAGAAATGACAGCATAAAAGCCCAAAAGATGGGAGCATTTCTCCACAAATGCCATTTAATTAGACTCCCATACATAAGCACTTCTAGGAGACACCTTTTATACCTTTTGAATTTTAACAGGGCTAAGAAGACATACCATATGCATATAATTATTTTAAACTGCAGTTATAGGACTTTTGCAAATAATGAAGTTTGTAACTCTGCAAGTGAGGTTTTATTCTTCCTCTGGTTACACCTGTGTGAAGTTGGTCCTAATTAAAGGTTTTATTTCAATTTCCAGTATATTTATTCCAGATTGTAAGCTTATTTACTTTACTTTAGATATTTGTAGCACATGATCCTGTTTTCTGGCACCGTTCTTGTCTTTTCTGTTTACTTTATTATTTTTTGTAGGCAACTTCTAGGAAAGCAAAATTAGATTAAAATGGCTCACAATGTTAAAATGGCAGTAGGTATAAAAGCATGTTTCTAAAGGCTAAAAGTTCTTAATAAATATTACTTATGATTTTTTCAGAAATCATATATTCAGAAAGATATCTTCTGAAAATCAGGGATGAATTTAAATACCATGAATTATGGAAGTATTTTTGCCATTTCCTTTTCATTGCATTTTATGTTTGAAAAGCATCTTTTATTCTCTGATACTTAATACACAGCCTTTGTTTGTCAAAAGTTACAGAAGAGAGCATGCATAATCCAATAAAATTAATTCATATTTCACTTGTTTTTAATGAGAAATTGTATAAATGTTTGTGTTTACAATAGAATAAACTGATATCTAATGGTCTAAGAATTAGCTCTAAATAGAATAATAGAGCTACTCAGTACAAAACTAACTCAGGGAGATTGGAAAGCTCTCCTGGAAGCTTGTCACCCTGCTTCTCTCCCCGCTGCATCCTACTCCATGTGGAGAAGAGGTCTTTTGGACTGTCACCAAATACGCTTCTAACCATGCAGCCATCTGTTAAAATTGCCTTAGATCAGATAGATAGTAAAGTACTTCACAGCCTTCCTAGAATGATGGGAAGAGATATTCAGAAGTAAATATTAATAGAAGGTTAGCGTGAGATGAGTTATTTAAATCCTTGCCATCCAAATTGTGGTCCATGGACCAGCTGCATCCCATCCCCTGGGAAATTGTTAGAAATGCAGAATCTTAGGCCCCAACCCAGACCTACTAAATCAGACTCTGCATTTTAACAAGATCCCCAGCTGATTTTTATTCATATTAAAGATTGAAAAAAATGATATTAATAACATTAATTGAATACCAAATAAGGAATGAGATTTTCTACATATAAAGCAAGCTTCAAATATATCCTAGTGTGAGCATGTTCTCCTTGTAAATGGTGGCTAAGTGCTAATAGTTATAGAACACCTTCTGTAAGTGTGTCCTCTGTTCTAAGCATTTTACATGTATTAGCTATTTTAATCCTCAAGCAACGCTATAAGGTCACTGCTAGAATTGCTTCCTATTTTACAAATTAGAAAACTGAGGGAAATAGAGTCTGTGGTTAGCGCTATCTACAAAAGAAGTTATTAGTCATAACTGGGCAATGAAGAATTTCTGCCTTATCAGGTAGACCCGAAGAATAAAAAGGGGTAAGAAATGAAGATCTTTTTTAGTCCCTCAATAAAACTTATAAGCAACAGCTGAATATAAAGGGAAATTTCTTTCCCTTAATTTTGTGAACCTTACATGCACTATTTTTAAAATATTTGTAATCCATACCCCATATGTCGCACCCACGGCAAGCATGTGATCTGAATTAATTATTTTAACCTGCCAACACCTGACTTCAAAAAGAGATTTGAAACTCTTCGCATGTAAACCAATGAAGAGAATGTGAAGTTGATATGTAATTTGTCAATTCTAGGGATATGCTATAAGTCAAGTAGCAATTTGGTAGAGAAAATTTTTGCAGGGAAAAATAAAGGTTTCTCCCTATACTTGACCTTGTGGTCTTGCCCTGCAGCCCCTGTTGGGCTCCTGAAGAGAAGGGGTTTGAATGATCACTATCTATTAGAGCCAGCTGAAGCAGCACAATCAGCGAGGAGCTGGGCTAGAGAAAGCCTGACTCATGCCTCACCGGGCCACCCCAATTTTATCACAGGCAATTTTTAACTTTATAAATTATAAGGAGTCAGTATTCTTTAATGTAGAGGTTTTATCCAAGTTTCTGGGGGAAACTAAAGGAGTGAAAAGTGATACAAAATCCTGTGGAGTTTAGGTTTTAGTGACTTTGCTGTAGCCTTCAATGGTCAGGAAGGAGCACTGCTAGTACAGGAGGATGTGGGGTAGAAGGAAAAGGGCTCAGTGATTGTTATGAAAACCCATCCTCTCGGGACAAATCCAGTGTTCCCTGGTAGTGAGGACGTCAGCGGTGGGACACCGCAGTGCTTCAGTGGCTGAAAAACAAGGAAGCCTACCAGTGGGATTTCTGCTACTTGCCCAGCTACCTGGCCATACAAAAGTTGCTTTATTTGTAAATAAGAAGGGGTTGAAATAAATGATCTCTAAAGACATTTCCAGTTCTGAAATGATATAATTGGATAGCATAAATGTGACATCTTGAGCTTTGAATTTCAGTTCAAAATTTCTAAAGGCCATTTCCATTTACATTTAACTTGTTTGTTTACATCCTGTCCAAAAATGGGAACTGCTATTTACTGGGGGATTTTGTAAGCATCTTTATTTTTAAAATATCTTTAAGAATCACGTTATTTCTAGGCAACCCATAAAGAGCAGCATCCACTAACGTTCTCATTTTAATCATATAGAAGGAAGCCCTTTACCATAAGAGTGCTGTACTACTCCAGGTTTGCACTTGGGACAAAATATGCTAATTATTTACCTTTTTTTTTTTTTTTACAATTTATTTCATAGAAGTTTCTCTATTTAGTGTCGTTTAGAATACAGATTTGTTTAGAGTATAGAATATTACTTGGAGTTTGATTTGGAATCAGTCATGTCTTTTTTCTCCGTGGCAATCACCTTTCACTTTTTTCTTCTCTATTATGTTATTTGCATTATTTGATTTTCTTATTACAAAAATATGATCCAATTTCATTGTAGAAAATCCACCGAAAATTAGCAAAAAGGAGAGAAAAAATCACCCATAATTCCACCATTTGAAAGAAACCAATATAAACTATTTGGGGACTATCCATTATTGTTTTCTATGCATATATATATATTTTTTGAAATCAGAATCATTGTTTACCTACTACTTTGTAACCTGTTTTCCCAATTAGTATGTGATATGTCGTTCTTAAATGTTCTCCTATAAATACATTTTTAAAGGTTGCATAAGTTGGGTGCGATGACTCATGCCTATAATCCCAGCACTTTGAGAGGCTGAAGCAGGCGGATCACTTGAGGGCAGGAGTTTGTGACCAGCCTGACCAACATAGTGAAACCCCATCTCTACTAAAAATATATTTAAAAAAAAAAAGCCGGGTGTGGTAGCAGGTGCCTGTAATCCCAGCTACTTGGGAGGCTGAGGCAGGAGAATCGCCTGAACCTGGGAGGCAGAGGTTGCAGTGAGCCAAAATCACACCACTGCACTCCAGCCTGGGCGACAGAGCAAGACTCTGTCTCAAAAAAAATAAATAAAAAATAAGGTTTGCATAGCATACTGTTTATAAATGTTCCACAAGTTACCCAAATCACCCATCATTAGACATTTAGGATTTCTGTGAGGTGCCTATGCCCATATGTGTGCATGTTGCCATTGAATGTGTGATGAATATCCTGGGAGTTATTCTTGCATGCATTCATAATCCTTTGAAATAACTTTCTAGGATTGTATTAAAATTCAGAGACAATAAAATTCACATTTATTGAGTGTTTACCATGTACTAAGCACTGTGCAAAGTATTTAATCTGGAAAACCTAATGTAATTCAAATCCAGTCCTCCAACAAGCACATGAGGTAGAAACTATTATTATCACCATTTTGTAAACAGGAAACTGAGGCTCAAAGAACTTTGCTATCTGGTCAGAATCACAGAGAAGGTAAGTGTCAAGCCTAGTATATACTGATTTTAAGGCTTGTGATTTATATTCCAGCTTGTTCACCAGTATGGCTGTACAGCTTCACACCTCATACCACTTATTTTAATACTCTTAAAAAGTCTTCTTTGTGCTCTTCTTCTATTTTTTCTGGTGGTATCTTCCTCTGCTGATACCATATGCTTCTGACTTGGATTTCATTCACACCGTGTATGTGTTTTGCCCTTGTGTACACCACAGCTTCCTCCGAACATCCGTGGCCTTTCCACTTTTTCTCCTTGAGACTTTCCGTTTCCTTTACTTCCCACTTCTTGTTCACCCATCTGCTCAAGAAAGACTGGGCGTCTTTCCTGTCTTCTGGTTGCTATATTTAGCCTGTTCCTGCTGCCTACAGTTAGTGTTGGTTCCCTTGTCTGCTTCTCTTGTGATCTGAGGACACCCACTTAGAAGCTAAGCAGAACTCCACCTCAGTGCCATTCCTGCCTCACTGTTCCCCTGGAGTTTGAATTAGTCCATGGACAGAAACACCACTGCAGCCTGTATAATAATCTGTCAGCATGGTGTGTGTTGGGGGCAGTGGCCACAGTAGTCTGCATGTCAAACCCCAACCCCGAAAACATAATTATGTGAAGTGAAAATGCAACAGGGATGAACAGAAGAGGAAGGGAAGCCTTTCTGCTGAACCTCAGCTCATACTATCCCCATGTTCTGGCTCAGCTCAGTGACTGCCTGGTTGCCCAGGTGCCATACTTTCCTGCCTCCTAAAACATCTTTCCTTATTATTTTGTCTAAGGCAAGACTCTCCTTCTTCAGGACCCCTCAAAAACACTAGAAAACCTCCTTTCCTTTCCACATACACAAATTGAAATCATCTTCCCTTTCCAGAATTGTAAGGAGTCCTCTCTCGCGTCTCTTCTACAGAACTTATCTTGTACCTCTCTTGGCTTTCTGTACAGGTTTGACCATCCTCTAAACTTTTTCAGTGGCCATGTTTTAGTCATTATTGTATTTCTCACAAGGCCTAACACAATGCAAACGAACATCATTTTTGAAAAAATTAATATATGAATGAATAATAAACTATGAAAGTTTATCCTCTTTTTAACAAAGAAATAGCAGGACTACATTGAATTAATTAATAAAATTGACATATTAAATTTAAACAGCTGAGATACCTAACATTTCAATAGAAGTCTAATGATGCATCAACTATTTGGGGCAGAATGATAGAAACACCACTTATTAAAAAGCAAATTCAAAAAACGATTTCTTCAGATTATTTAGTCAAAAAGAAAATCATTCAACAAACAACAAAACAATACAGCCAATCATATCTGAATGTTTTTGAAGGAAAACAATTTAATAAGCAATTTGGCATTAGGGCTCAGCATTACAGCTGGTGAATCTCAGGTAAAGGAAACTGAAATATGGGATTATTCATGGGAAGGACCATAGTAATGGAGCATAGGAAGGGATGTGTACACAGGGAAGAAATGAGAGTAGCAGGCCAAGTGACTTGGGTTCTCAAAGAGCTATCTAAACCTTAGCATACACTTCCAGAGACTGTGGCTTACAGAGGAGTAGGCCATATTTTATGTCGGAGATAACGAGAGAATATACCTCAGAAGTTTGTGTGAAGAGTAAACATGTTAATACAGCAAAGCCCAGTGTCTGGCGTATTACAATCAATATGAAGGGATTTGATGCTAGTTATTTTTCTCTTCTTATAGAGTGGCCCTCATCTTCTGGTCCTTTGCTATAGGGCACCAATTACAATTGGTGATGTTGCACATTGTAGTCTACAGGTGGCCCAACTTTATCCTCCTCTATCAATTTCTTGCCTTGTACATTAGTTTGCTATCCCATGCTTAAGACGGTGATGGGCTCTTAAGCTTTAATTAATCTTTCTGGGCTAAGCTACATAAAGGTTTTAAAGCCAGAAACTAATGTTTTCCAACAGTGAATCATAAAACTTTGTATTTAAATCCATTTCACTGTCTTAACTTGATTATAAAAAAAATTTTTTAAAGAAAGAATAATTACCTTTATTGAGTGTCTGCTCTGTGCCAGATGCTGTGTTCTCCATATGTTCTCATTTTGTTCTCCCCCGATCCTGCCAGGTGGGGTTGAGTAGACCAAGGAATTAAGGAACTTGTCCAAGATTATACAGCTAATAACTGAGAAAAATAGGATGTGAACCCAGCTGTGTCTATTTCAGCATTCCTTTGTTCCCCACCCTATGCCCTCCTATAATGGAAGGCAGGACATACACATAAAAGTAAATATAATGAACATTTATCTTCAGTGTCTTAGTTACACGTAACAATTAACACTAGCTGGTTGGTTTCATAAAACCTCAAGGCAATTAGCCAAGCATTTTTATTACAGAGGACCAATTTAATGAAAACAAATAACTAAAGCTGTCAATGTCTAAAGCATTGTTAGTTGGGAGGAGTGTGGAGGATGAGAAAAGATAAAAATGTAAAGTCAGTTCCCACAGTTTTGGAAGCTTGATTCTTGGCTCTTTCTTTTATGTGTAATTATATAATATAGTGAAGAATAAATGACAAGCCACCCTTTTGCCTCCAAGTGATTCCATTTCTATTTATAAAGTCTGAGTGATAGTTGAAGGGTTTAGAAATATTTTAAGATTAAGCAAACTCTAGAAGGATAATACACTGGATTTCAGACTATGGACGAGGTTCTTGGTACCTCAGCCTGCTTCAGCCAGAGTAGTCCTCTTTTATCTCACATATTTGGCTTTTGTATAACCATCCCTTTGAAAAAGAAGGTTTATCTGATTCAAAGTTGCCTTTTTCCATGTGTTTATATTGAGACAAACAGATTCTGTTTGTATAAAGATCTACTTGGGTTTTAGGTATTCAAGATGCACTTCAGTGGCTGCCACCAGAGCCCTAAGCAAAAATTGAAAACTTGGAAATTTGTGTTTTTATATCCCTGCATATTTGCCCAGCAAGTGCCCTGGACTGCTACACTCTTAGGACTTCCCCATTAACTATACAAGTTAAAGGGCCCCAGTCTCATCGCAGTCTTTATTACAGTAATGTTCCTGCTAGAGGAATAAAATGTTTTGAGAAAGAGGCCCTCTTTAAGCTCATACTTTCCACCAGCTGTTCAACACCTCACTGCCAACAGGCTGTGCCTACATCCTCTAAAGCGTGTCTTCTAAGTTCTGCCTACCCAGTTTGAGTTCCTTTGCAAAAGAAAATAAATCCATTCAGGTAGGAATGACTGCTGAGTATCAAAGCTCCCAACGGCTTTTGTATTTTAAAATAAGTGGTGGCTAATTCAATTTAAACTAATGCATGGAGTAAATAGAGGAGAAGTTTTTAAGCCAAGAAGCACTGCATTCCTTGTGCCCTTGGTCCACTCTGGGCTGTCAGCACCCCAGTTGGTAGCCACTTGTAAGGCGAAACACAGGCCATAGGTTGGCCCTCTCTTTTTACAAGACTATCAAACTCTGGCTTCGGTACAGTTCTAGACTCCGCTCATTGGGGTTTGTGTCTGCCACAAACTAAAAAGGTTAATGGTGGCCTGGCGCAGTGGCTCACGCCTGTAATCCCAGCACTTTGGGAGGCTGAGGCAGATGGATCATGAGGTCAGGAGATCGAGACCATCCTGGCTAACACAGTGAAACCCCATCTCTACTAAAAATGCAAAAAAATTAGCCAGGCATGGTGGCGGGCGCCTGTAGTCCCAGCTACTTGGAAGGCTGAGGCAGGAGAATGGCATGAACCCGGGAGGCGGAGCTTGCAGTGAGCCGAGATCACGCCACTGCACTCCAGGCTGGGCGACAGAGTGAGACTCCGTCTCAAAAAAAAAAAAAAAAAAAAGTTAATGGTTCAGTAGAGTAGACCGGGACCATATAACTTTCTTATTCCAGTTACTAGTTTGTAAATTCCTTGGAAGCAAAGCCTCTAACTTTTGCATTCATCTGAGAGTACTGAATTTAGGTCCAGAGTGGATAGATAATTACTTAAGGTCCCGTGACTTATTAATGGCAGGACCAGGAATAGATCTTATGTTTCCTCATGCCATATGCTAAGTTAGTGTTGTTTTCATTCTGCCACTATTTCTGTTGTCTATTGCTGCATAACAAACTACTCCAAAATCTAGTACTCCCATCATAGGTCTGTGGATCAGGAATTTGGGCAGGGCTCAGGCTCTTCTTCTGCTCCACATGGTATTGACTGGGTCACTTACTGGGCTGGCTTCAGCTGGCTTGGGCTGAAAAGTCCAGAAAAACTTTATTCACATGTCTAGAACTTTTGAGCTTCTCATGTGCCCTCTTTTTCTCTATGTGTTCTCTCCTTTCTTTCAATATTGTAGCCTAAACTTCTTTACAGCATGGTAGCTTGCTTCTAATGAAAGCAGAAGCTGGCAGTCCCCTTAAACTAGCTCAAAATTAGAAGTTTGATTTCGGCTAAATGCTCTGGATCAATGCAAGTCATAGGCCCGTCCAGATTCAAGGACAGGGGGAATACATACTACCTCGTAATGAATGAAGCAACATGCAGAGTCAGGGAGGGAAGAAATTGATGGTGGCCATCTTTGGAGACTAACCTCAATCATTATTAAACAGCAGATGTAGCCTTCTTTCTCTAATTCCTACAGTTTCCTGTGATAACGAGGGAAATTCAAGCCTGTTCAGAAACAAGTGGGAAAAAGAGTAGAAAAAAAGCCCTGAAATGCCCCATCCTTGTCTACCTTAATGCTCAGCTGCAGAGTTAGGAAGACAACCCCACCTCTCCAAAATTACTTCTAATTATCCTTTGGCTAAGCTTCTTGTAGTATTTGTTCTTATTTGAGTATTGGAGGAGAGGCTGCTACACTTGTAGGATATGTAAAGAACATGGTTAGTGCTTGTAAATCCTACAGTCGACATTTCACAGTAATTTGTTTTTAGAGCTGCTACTTTTATGTCTATTTTCTTTTCTTTTCTTTTTTTAATTTTTTTTTTTTTTTTTTTTTTTTTTTTTTTTTTTTTTTTTTGGAGATAGAGTTTTGCTCTGTCGCCCAGGCTGGAGTGCAGTGGCATGATCTCGGCTCACTTCAACCTTCACCTCCCGGATTCAAGCAATTCTCCTGCCTCAGCCTCCTGAGTAGCTAGGATTACAGGCACTCACCACCACTCCCAGCTAATTTGTTGTATTTTTAGTAGAGATGGGGTTTCACCATGTTGACAAGGCTGGTCTCGAACTCCTGACCTCAAGTGATCTGCCTGCCTCTGCCTCTCAAAGTGCTGGGATTACAGGCATGAGCCACTGCACCCAGCACTACTTCTGTTTTCTGTGTCAAGTGTTTCAATGCCTATTCCTACGGGCTAGTTCTTCAGGCAGCAGTTAAAAACAATAATTTGCAGTGCTGCATGTACGTATTGTTAAAATGGGATACATCTACAAGTAACCTTTTCAACTATTAATTTCTATGCACAAGTCAAATTATACTCATTCTCAAAGAGAAAGGATACCTTAGTAGGTTTTTTTTTTTCCTTCTTTTTTAGTGATACAGAGGATTCTTATGCAAAAGGACAAGTAGATCTAAGACTGGAAAATCAGTTTTCTAGCCTACTCCAGCCCTGGCAGTATCCTTTCTTGGTATCCTAGCTAGCTTTGTTTAGAGTATGCTAAATGATGAGGATTATTCTTTTTCTCTTAAAAAAAAAAAAACTCCCATAATCTTCCAAATTTCCTTGGGAAACTTTTTGCTTATATTATCTTTTCCTTAAAAAAAAAAAAAAGAAAAGAAAAAAGGCTTCATCCTTTTGTTACAGTTCGATTGTTTTTAGATAATTTAACTTAGATAATTATTCAACCCAGAGTACTTTTTCCTAGAAACAAACAAATAAATGAAGTATTCTAGTGTCATATCAAGAGAGAGGAGCAACAATTTATGGGCTGCTGAGGCAAAACTTTTCCAAGCGCTTTAGGAAATCTCACATTTTAAGAGATTATCATTGTCTAGAAAATGATGAGCTATGTCTTTTTTTTAATTATTTTTTTCATTTTTACAAAGTCTAGGTTCCAGGCTTAGAGATTTGTCTTATAAAAAGGGAAATCTTTGGTTTCTCAAATGTGTGAAAAAAACGCAATGTTTTTGTACCAGCTGCTTAGGAAGTGTAGTTCACTGAAATCCAAATTGCCCTCTTAATTTGTGTTGCTCAATGCTTATTGAAGACATATTGTGCACTTTTTAAATACAAGGTTGTATATGCAAATATTTGCAATGCAAGATTGTATATGCAATCTAACTGTAACTTTACACATGGCCTAAAGCTAGAATTCAATTAGAAAAATCCAGACGTTTAAAATTTTCCATTTTACCCTTTTTTTATTTTGTTGGTGGTGGCAGTTGTGATTTTGTTTTTGTTTGCTATTTAGATTTGTCTAGGTTTAAAAAGGTATCATGCTTCTTTAAACTAGTCTAGATCATTTAGAAAACTTTGGAGATTTTATTTGACAATCTCTAAAAAATTTCCATATGTTTATCCCTTTATTTTAGGAAGAAGAATTAGAAGCCCAAATTTCCTTCCTTCAAGGGCAGTTGAATGACCTGGATGCCATGTGCAAATACTGTGCAAAGGTGATGGACACTCATCTTGGTAAGTGAATTACTTTGGCCCTGGGAACGATTAGAGTCATCACAATAATAGCCACTAGCATTACTTTGTTCTAGGCCTTGTGCTAAGCTGTTTACATGAATTACCTTATTTAATCCTTACAACCGCCGTATAATAGAAGTACTCTTACTCTCACTCTCTACATTATATAGATGAAGAAACCAAGGCATAGAGGGATTAAGAAAATGCCCCAAGATTATATCATTAGTAAATCGAGTGGAAATTCAAAATCAAGCAATCCGATTATAAGCTGGATGCCGTGGCTCACAGCTGTAATTCCAGCACTGTGGAAAGCCAAGGTGGGAAGATTTGAGGCCAGGAATTTGAGACCAGCCTGAGCAACATACTGAGACCCTGTCTCTACCAACACAAAACAACAAAAAAAATTTTTTTAATTAGCTGGGCATGGTGGCACGTGCCTGTAGTCCCAGCTGCCCAAGAGGCTGAGATGGAAATATTGCTTAAACCCAGGGGTTTGAGGTTGCAGCAAGTTGTGATTGTGCCACTATATTCCAGCCTGGGTGACAGAGTGAGACTCTTTCTCTAAACAAAAATAATAAAATAAAAAATTCTTTAAAAGCAATCTGACTACAAATCTCAACTCCTAGTATATTGCCCTTTGTAAATGTCTACTTACCTCAAACCAAAATGAAATATTGAGTTTTCAAGATCAAATAATCAGCTATACTGCTGTGCCAACCTCTCAGTAATCACTAATGTGATGATTATTTTGACAATTCTTTGTTTTTTTATAAAAATGTGTTTTTTAACCACCTGCCTGAAATGCATGACCTTTTCTTACTTCTGACTGTGCTTATATTCTAAGAAATGTCCCAGTTTGAAGTTCACTTTGCATGTGGGTCATGCATGTCACATTGGAAAGTCTTCAGGCACTGCTCTGCATTTGTAAAGGTGCTATATCTCGTATTAGAGATACCTTATGCTGACTCATGTATGAATCACTTCAGTAACTCCATGCTGCTTACAAAAGTTTTTGTCATGCACCACTTTACCATTTTTTTAGCCCATTTATGGACAGCCTTTGTTTCTTCACTGTTCAGTGTCTAAGATTGGTAACTTATGAATAAATTAGGAAATTAAGACATGTACTCATGGAAATGGCCAATGTGCTGCTCTGTAGTGTGGAGAAATGGCAATACCAGGTATTATAAGAAATCAGGATGCATCCCACCTGTGAGGAGAAACCAAAGAGAATCCACCAAGGCATCTGGGGCCTTCGTCGGAGGTAAACTCTCTGCCTTCAAACCCCAACAAGCTCTAAGCCTTTACAAGTAACAACGGCTGTCATTTGGATATAGCCTAAACCGTACTGGCCTCAGTAAAATAATAAATGTTCTCTTAAAAGATTTGGAGAGATGCTGATCTAAGTGGCTGGCTGCCTGACAGTGTCTTATTAGCAGCTGGCTGGGTCCTGTTCTACCCTCAGCCGTATTCCTACCATCTCAACCACTCCTGCAGGGAAAGGGCTCAAGAGGGAAAAACAGCAGGAGAAACCCTGGTAGATGATTGATAGGGTAGTATCTCTCATCACAGCAAGAAACATTACCCCTGTCACATTTGATCCACCTCTTACAGACTCTATTAATAAGCTGCTTGAAGATCATTTTTAAAAATTCATATAGACCTATAACCAAGTCGCCAGTTCGGTCGCTTACCACTTGCAGAGTCCAATTAACAAGAGTGAGTTCTGGTATAAGGAGACTTTTTATTCCATAGCTTAGCTTAGGGGAAGAAGTACAGACTTCTGCCCTTAAAGATACCACCTCACTTTGGGGACAGAAAACAAAGGCTTTTAAAGGGGGACTTGGCATGAACAGCAAACAGGGAAGGAACGAGCAGTTAAAGGTCTGTGTCTGTGGCTTCATTGCCTTATCTTCCAGGTGGTTAAGCTGGCGCCAGCACAGGCAGAGCTAGGTTGTAAAGTGACTGTTGTCTGAGATACTCTCCAGTTGTGGGGAGAGTTTCATCTCAGGCATACTGGAGGTTGCAAAGTGACTGTTGTCTCAAAGAAATCTCTGGGTGGGAGAGATTTCCAGTCCTGGAGCTTCTAAGCAAGCACATAGTTAGGTAAGCTTGCCCTGTAGGGAGTGTCTGGTAAAGGGCAGGTAAAGGTTGCGTTTAAAGAGCTAGGTAGGAAATGGAGAACAAGGCAAAGGGAGGAAAGAGAAAAGAAGAAAATAATAATTTAAAAAAAAACACAACTCATTCTCTTTCTCTTAGAAAAATGGGGGTAATAAGCTACAGACCTAATTTTACATGAATCTTATATTATCTAATATCATTGCACTTTAAAATACACCAAAAAGAACTAATAAACAGATAGCTTATATAGTTGTATATGACTAATTATGGTTACTTGTTTAAATATAATTTTAATTTTAAAATGAATGTGTAGTTTTTGCTTTTCTGGCTGCTTGGATGACCTTTGCGTTACTTGACTTTAGTTTTCACCAAAGTAAGAGAGCAAAGAAGTGATGGGGAGAAAGATTTACTGGAACTCCACAAAATCCTGCTAGGAAATTTCCAAGTTGTTTGGTGCACACAGCAACTTTTAAAGCAGCTTTACTTAAGCCTCGGAATTTTCAAACAGCTTTTGCTCTGACTTTGGTCTTTCAATCAGCACTGAAAGAGCATTTTCTCATTGCATGGGAGGGGGAAAAACTTTAATTAAAATGGAAAGAAAAGCCTATACCAGCTGTGAATTTTCAGCTAACCACAAAACTAGATTTGTTTTTGTGTGTACGTTTCACTTTCAGCCAGAACTCGTTCACATAGCTGTTGACTTTTTTTTCCCTCATATAAATAGCATGACTGCGTTTTTAAAGTGGGATTAAGGGATGCTACCAAGAATTCCTGGCTCCACGGCCCACAGATGCATTTCAATTCAAATGCACAATATAACAATGGTTAATTAAAAGATGCTCCTAGATCGTAGGCAACTTTGATTCTAAGCAAAGATTCAAGGAAAACACGAAGATTAAGTTGACTTGATGCTCTTGATTTGTTTTTTAACATATTATGGCTTCTTAAGAAATTATTTTAATACCCTTATTTTTTCCATAGATGTGTTTCTCTTTCTGATTATTAAAGGAGAACAAAATTGGAAGGACTAAGGTGTTCATTAGTAAGGGATTGAATATAATATAGTATAATATAATTCAATCTTTATAAAGATTAAAATATTAATATAAGTAGATATTAGTGATAGATTATTAGGTGATAAAAACAGATGGCAAAATGGTATATATTTGGTATGAAAATACTGTTAACAGTGGTTGCCTAGGTAAAAGGAAGGTTATAGAGGGACTTTCCAAGGGACCTAATCTTCTATGCTTAGAAAATAGAAGACATGCCCTGAAAATCTGTGGATGGCTTCAGTGCATGTAACTAGCACTCGGGGGTCAACCTGTATACGTAGCAGGCAGAGCCAGCTGTAAGGGTGGTGAAGTGGTGTCTGAGAAACAGACAACCTCATGAGGCATCAAACAGATCTAGGGTTGAACCCAGGCCCTGTCCCTTAACTCAGCCTGCTTATGAATGTGTCCTCATATGTCGACACATATGTACTTGACATTTCCATCTATCTTGCCAGTTCCTTGCCAAAAAATATTTTTAAACCCTAGTATCAGGAATGGCCCAAAGTGGGTATTAAACACAAGTCATCTCATCTTTCCTTTTAACTCTTTAACTGTCTCTTCTCAGGGAAGAATCTGAGAGACTCTTCCAGCCCATGGCCGTAGAGCTGAATAATAACTTGTCCAGAGTCTACAACTGGTTAGTTGAAAAGCTGGACTAGTACCACATTTCCCAGTACCCAACTGAATATTCCTCTATCAAATGATGCAAAACGATGCTGGAATTTGGGATGTGCTAGTTCTAAGATGAGGTGTGTGAGCTCCTTGAGCAAGAATAGCTATGTCAGAACTTAATGATGCCTCTGGGGCACTTAGTGACACGAGGGCCACTGAGCCTCCATTATGCACTGGGGTACAGGCTACCGAGGTGGCTGTGAGAGCTGTCTCAGAAACTTACTCTAGGAGGTACTTCTCCGGATCCTTTCCTAATGTTAATTATTTTCACAAAGTTCCATTCATATCGAGAGAACTCCATCACACCTTATGTTTTCTTTTCTTTTCTTTTCTTTTTTTTTTTTTTTTTTTTTTGGTGTAAATGTAAGGGGTACAAATGTGGTTTTGATACATGGATATACTGCACAGTGGTGAAGTCTGGGCTTTTAGTGGAACCATCACCCAAATAGTGTACATTGTACCCATTAAGTGATTTCTCATCCCTCACCACCCTCCCACCTTTCTGAGTCTCCAGTGTCTATTATTCCACGCTCTATGTCCATATATACACATTATTTAGCTCCCACTTATAAGTGAGAACATGCAGAATTTGACTATTTCTGAGTGGTTTCACTTAGCATAATGGCCTCCAGTTCCATCCATGTTGCTGCAGAAGACATGATTTCATTCTTTTTATGGCTGAATAGTATTCCATTTTATATGTGTAGCACATTTTCTTTATCCAGTCATCCATCCATTGCCGGACACTTAGGTTGCTTCTCTATCTTTGCTATTACTATATCGCCCTATGTTTTTGTCACACATGCAATAAGTATCTTAAAATGTCAAGTACTATTTAAGGCTGTTTTTATAACTGATAGCAGAACAAATATAGAGAAAATCCTTTCAGTTAAAAATTATTTAATGACATTTGTTCAAATGGCCCTTTAATTATAGAGATAATAAAATTGACAGGTTAACAGTATTTCCTCACAGTTTTGGAACCCAAAACTAGAAGGCCATTTGTGTTGCCAAAACTACCAAAATTCTAATTTTATTACCTCCAAGTGATGGAATTATTTGAATTCAAAGGTTTAGAGACAGGAATTGAAAATATGTTTTATTAAACCTAAACTTTTCCTGTCAGCTTTAGAAGAGGTTTTTTACATGTTGATTTTTCTGTTGCTATGGTTACTCTCCTTCTTGTCATCCTGACAGTGAGTTGAAAGCCATTGACAGTATTAATCTCTGTGGCTGAGCTTAGGCTATTTTTAGATATGCCGTACTTCACACATAATTGCACGTGGGTGAGCAACCTACGCTAGTCTGATCTGTGAGCAGCTGGGCTGAGCTGCCAGCTGTTTACAGGGAATACATGAGCTGCTTATCCTTCTGGGCTCTAATGCCCATACCCTCCTGCTCCCAATGGAAGTGTTTCCATTCATCTGTTTGGTATTTGGACACCTTGGTTTCCAGCAGCTTGCCCTTTCATTGATGAGTCATACAGATAATTAGATGGTTAAATGCAATTAATCAAGGAAAATTTGATTTCCCATGCTTCTGTTGAGAGTACTGTAGCTCGTAGGATCGTAGAATATTAAAGATGTAAAAGCCCTAGAAGTCAACCTAGCTGTTCTTTATTCGCAGATGAAGAAGCCAAGGCCCAGGAAGGGTGAGTGACGCAGCCAGCTAGCTGGCAATGAGAGTCCAGACCTGAATCTAGTCCTTGGCTTCTCTTTCACTGATTAGTCTACTGAGGCCACACTTGAATCAGCAGTAGGATTTCAAATCTTATGTTATTTTATTGCACCCATCGTAACTGATTTTGTACTTGTCATAATATTTATGCATGAATTAGCTGAAAAAGGAGGCCGGTTTTGAACATCAGTTTATTTGCCTCCATAAGAACTTTATAAACTTAATTTTCTGATGTTTATAAAAACAACTTTCAATGAATATCTTTGGAAATGTTCAATAGGGCAATTAACAAATGACATTTGAAAAAGTGAGGAAGAAAATGTGATCACCAGACAGCTTTCTCTCTGTCAACTACACTATGAAAAAAGAGTTTCATGATTATTTTTAAGAATTTTAAATACACTTTTTATTGCGGGTAGCAGAGTCCTCTATAGGAGGAAAAGATACAATTCACCTGAAGATCTTGTTAAAAATGAAGATTCTGGAGTCTGATGTTGGAGGCACGTGCCTGTAGTCTCAGCTGCTGGGAATGCTGAGGTGGGAGGATCACTTGAGGCCAGGAGTTTGAGGGTGCAGTGTGCTGTGATCCGGCCTGTGAATAGCGACTGCCCTCCAGCCTGTGCAACATATCAAGATGACGTCTCCAAAAAGGGAACCCTGACCAGCATGGCCATGCCTATAATCCTAGCACTTTGGGAGGCCGAAGCGGGAGGATTGCTTAAGCTCAGGAGTTCAAGACCAGTCTAGATAACAGAGGAGACCCAGTTTCTATTAAAAAAAAAAAATTTAAAAATTAGTTGGGCATGGTGGCATATGTCTGTAGTCCCATCTACTCAGGAAGCTGAGCTGGGAGGATCACTTGTGCCAGGAGGTGGCAGATGCTCATGCCACTGCACTCCAGTCTAGGTGAGAGAGCGAGACCCTATCTCTAAAAAAATAAAATAAATAAAAGAGAACTTTTGTTCATTGTTGGTGGGAACATAAATTGGTACAACTACTATGGAGAACAGTTTGGAGGTTCCTCAAAAACTAAAAATTGAGCTAAAAATATGATCCTGCAATTCCATTCCAGGGTATATACTCAAAAGGAAAGGAAATCAGTATATCGAAGAGATATCTGCACTCCCATGTTTTTTTAGCACTGTTCACAATTGCTAACATTTGGAAGCAACCTAAGTGTCCATCAACAGATGAATGGATAAAGAAAATGTGGTACATATAAAGAATGGAGCACTAGGCAAGGCACAGTGGCTCACGCCTGTAATCCCAGCACTTTGGGAGGCCGAGGTGGGTGGATCACGAGGTCAGGAGATCGAGACCATCCTGGCTAACATGGTGAAACCCCGTCTCTACTAAAAATACAAAAAATTAGCCAGGCGTGGTGGCGGGCGCATGTAGTCCCAGCTACTCAGGAGGCTGAGGCAGGAGAATGGCGTGAACCCAGGAGGCAGAGCTTGCAGTGAGCCGAGACCGCGCCACTGTACTCCAGCCTGGGCGACAGAGCGAGACTCCATCTCAAAAAAAAAAAAAAAGGAGCACTATTCAGCCATAAAAAGAATGAGATCCTGTCATTTGCAACAACATAGAACTGGAGGTCATTATATTAAATAAGCCAGGCACAGAAAGACAAACTTTTCATGTTCTCTCTTATTTGAGGGATCTAAAAATAAAAACGATTGAACTCATGGAGATAAAGAGTAGAATGATGGTAACACAAAGAATAAATGCTTGAGGTGATGGAGATACCTCATTCACCCTGGTGTGATTATTATGCATTACATGCCTGTATCAAAATATCTGATGTAACCCAAAAATATATACACCTACTATGTACTTGCAAAAATTTAAAAATAAAAAAAAAAAAATTTAAGATGCCATCTCAATAGGATTCCGATGCAGTAGGTCTGATGGTGGGACCTGAACTTCTCCATTTCTAGCAGACTTTGAATGACTTGCTGTTACTGGCCCTTGACAGATTCTGAGCAGTAAGGAGTAAGAGAACTTAAATTATTTAGACATGATTCAGCTAATATATTCATAAACATGTTAACATATTCATAACCCTGTTAACATATTCATAACCCCATGCTTCAAACATGCATGCACCTAAACTCTGGGCAGAGAGCCCACTACCTCCCCTAGCATCCTGATGTAGCCTGCAATCCTCTGAAATTCAGAAGTTCTTTTTCAGCCTCCATCACCTTATTCTAGTTGAAGTTGTTTCCCCCTGGTTTTATTATTGGAAGACTTGCAACAATTGGTCAGCGTCTTCCTTATACCAACCCTATACCTATTTAGAAAAACTTAGCAAACTACACACTAGCTTATCCCTCTTCAGGCCAGAATGCCACCACTCCAATAATAGGGCCCCAGTACAGACTGTCCAACTTTCATCATTTTGCTTTCCATTTTCTGGTTCTTTCCCTTTTTCTTATGTGCTTTTCCACAGGAGGAACCCAAATTGAATTATTTTCTTTCTTTTTTTAAAAAAATTTAATACCAAGTCCATCATCTTTGGTAAACTTACTCTGACTTCAAAGTGTATTAGCATTTTGGTTTCTCTGTCTCTTTTAACTGCTGGATGTAGATATTGCAAGCTGTATTGAAGGGTGACCACAGTGGCCCCCAGTGGCTGCCTTGGCATTGTAGCACTCCCACAGGGGGTAGCATTCCCACTAAGGACATCCTCACTTAGGCTCCGAGCTTTTCAATGATGTCTTTATTCTTCTAATTCAGTAAGGAAGAGACTTTTCTGGTTAGTAATAGTTCTGTTGGATTTCTTTTCTTTTTTTTTTTCAGTTATACTTTAAGTTCTGGGGTGCATGTGCAGAACATGCAGGTTTGTTACATAGGTATACACATGCCATGGTGGTTTGCTGCACCCATCAACCCATCATCTACATTAGGTATTTTTCCTAATACTCTCCCTTCCCTAGCCCCTCACCCCGCAACAGGCCCCAGTGTATGATGTTCCCCTCCCTGTGTCCATGTGCTCTTGTTGTTCAGCTCCCTCTTATGAGTGAGAACATGCAGTGTTTGGTTTTCTGTTCCTGTGTTAGTTTGCTGAGAGTGATGGTTTCCAACTTAATATCTAAATAAAAGTCTGATCATTTCTAACAATTATAGTCATACTTGGCAGCTTTGCTATGGAGGCAAGACTATTATAGAAGACCAAAATACCAACTTACCAGCCTTCCCAGTTTGAAAGGGGCAAATGTCCTTTGTGTCATTCATTCCTGGTAGAGCATTTAACACAACAGTAGGATGAAGCTTATATACTTGTCACATACAATAGCAACTGCCATTAGTTCCTATGTGCCAGATTGAGTGCCAGGTACTTCACAAACAGTATCTCTAATCTCCCACTAAGTCTGCAAGTTGAGAGAGAGTATCCCTAGTGTACAGTGGAGGAAATTGTGACTTAGCATGCTCTGCATACTTGGTGGGAGGTTACACAGCTAGATAATAGCAGAACCAGGCAGGATTCAGTCCCAGCTCTGTCTGATCCTACAGCCTGTTTTCATCCTTTCATACCAGGCTGCCTCTCCACGTTCTCCAATCCCAACTCTCTTTAGCTAATGATCCAATAGCCACAAAACCCATCTACCTCATCGTCTGTGGAAACAGGCTTACTACGGGTAGCTCAAGGGCTTTGGAGCCACCACGAGCATCTCATGCTGAGGACAAGAGCATATGAGCCAGGGGAGGTGCAGACCAGGATTTAAAGGCTGATGTTCATTGCCTTGGACCATGTTTACATTCTAGCTGCAGAATGGCACTTAACTTTTACTCGCTCCTCATGTCAGCAAAACCTTTATGGCCTGAAATTCACAACATATATATTTATCTTAAGCCCAGTTCAAAGAGTCTTACTTGACTAAATGATGTAATTTTAAGGCAGTCATACCCAAACTGCTGTCCTATCTTTTAGCTCCCAAATAAGGGCATGATGGCAAAACCCCAGATTATTTCATATTACTAAGGCATCAGCTATGTTTCTGTTTTTATTTTTAGAAGTACATATTCTGGCAAAGGCATCTAACCATTACTGGAACTTAGAGACCTTTCAAGTTTAAAAATATGTGTAAAGTCTCCTTTTTTGGTTGACCCTAATGTTATAGCCATATCATGATTATGACAGATTTTACTGGGAGGTGTCATGCTTCCATGTTACTCTCTGGCGCACAGGGTGATAAGTGCTAGGAGAATAATATGCCAAATAGTAGAGATCAGTAAAGATTCAGAACTCTGTGCCACGCTTACTCAGTTCACTTAAGAGAACTATTTATTGGCCTCAAGAATTGTCTTTAGTGTAATATGCAAATTTGCCTAGTCTTACCCTTAGATTTTCCTAAGTAATGTTCCTCTCCCAGTGCTGAGTTTTGGGTCTTCAGCCATTCTGGCAGCTGGATGCCAAAGAGGATCCTTGATTATATTTCTGTGCAATCTTCATTTTGCTTTTTAAGAAAATTAACTTGGCTCTTAATAGACCATCAATGAATGTTAATTTCTCTTCACCTGCCCCTACCACTTCTCAATCTAAGATCTGGTTAATCATATTAGTATCTCTTAAATCTTCATCTGGGAAATATCTCACCTACATTTATTCCTTAGGGGATAAAAATCAGCCCTAGTGGTAGCACGAAAGCCCTTGCCTCACATTGGTCACTTAGCCAGTTACCTGCTCTCTCATGTAAAAACAGGTTCTGGCTGGGCATGGTGGCTCATGTCTGTAATCCCAGCACTTTGGGAGGCCGAGGCGGGCGGATCACAAGGTCAGGAGTTCGAGACCAACCTGACCAACATGGTGAAACCCTGTCTCTACTAAAAATACAAAAATTAGCCAGGCATGGTAGCACACGCCTATAATCCCAGCTACTCAGGAAGCTGAGACAGGAGAATTGCTTGAACCCAGGAGGCGGAGGTTGCAGCGAGTCGAGATTGTGCCACTGCACTCCAGCCTGGGCAACAGAGCAAGACTCTGTCTCAAAAACAACAACGACAACAACAAAGACAAAACAGGTTCTAGGGGAATGGTGAGGTGTGGAGTGGTAATCTGAAATTGAGTTCAATGTATATGTAAAAGTTAAGTAAAATTTCAAGGTAGGGAGAGAGAGCAGGAGAGAACAGACCTTTTCAGGAATACCTAAAGTGATACATAGCTTCACATGAAGAAAACCAGGGTCTCCCCCAGAGTACTAGTGATTTCAGAAACATTAGCAAGGAGCAGTGGGGTTTTAAAGTGATAAGAATACTTTGAATAGAGCACCATATTTAGAACCCAAACACCTTGAGCACCATATTTAGAACCTAGCACCTTTGGTGCCAGGTAGAACAGTGCAGTTTCAGGAAACATTCAGTCTCTGAGCCTCATCATTGAATTCTTGTCCAAGAGTGAGAGATAAAGCAAGAGGGACCCAACAACTAGGTGCTATTGGAGGGAAGACTGCTAATGGGAAGCTGATGCTTAGACGTGGTAAGTTTGAGGTGGACTTTGAAGAAAAGGCAGGACATGTCATTATAGGGAAGATGGGAGGGACTTCTAGAAGGGGGAATGGATTTGCAAGGACACACAGAGATACACACCATGTACTGGAGGTTGCATGATGAATTTGATGTCTTCTCCTAGGGTTTGGACAACTATGGCACACACCCTGTGCACAGACATCCCTTTGTCAATGTTCAACAAAAGCCAGTAGTGACAAATGACAGGTCTGCCCCTCTCTCTGACTAATGGCCACCTCTTAAGCCACTGTCACACTGGGCCTGCCTCCCTTAATCCCACCTCTCTATTTTATCACAGCATGCATAGTTCCTCTTTAGAGTCTACTACAGTCCCTTATATGAGATTGTTAAAGATCAGGATATCTAAATTCCTATCAGAGATGAGAAAGCCTCAGAAAACAGAATCCAGATATCTGAATATTTAAGGTACCAAGGGAGGAGGAAACATAGTAGGCAATAATAGTAATTGCAAGACAGTATGCAGAAATAGAAAGCTGTGATTATCTCATCTAATCCTCTCAGCAACCTTCTGAGATATGGGTATTACCCCCATCTCACCGATGGGTTTAGTGACATACAGAAGATCATATCTCAGGGTCATCAAAACCTAAGCCCTTTGGTACCATTGCCAGTGCTCCAAAATGCTCTCTGATAGAAATGATTGTACAATCTGTTGTGCGTATAGGTAACTGCCTGTTTCTGGCTGACCTCACTTTGATCAGTTCCACCATGGAATAAAAGGCAGTACATCTCAAGGCAATCAAGTCAGTGCCAATATCCCATCCTGTGCCTCTGCATATCTCTGGTGCCTTCATCAGTGCCATACAAATAATCATGGAGCTCAGGAGTCTGAAAGATCTGAAATCTAATCCCAGTTCCACCACCTTCAAGTCATGAGACCTCAAATAACAGACCTGGCATTTCTGGGCTTGGCTTCCTTTTCTGTAATATGTTGACAGTTCTCATCTAGAAGTGTTGCTGAGATAGTCACTGAGGTAACATGGCACATACAAATGAAACGACTGGGTGCGGAGCTTCCATAGTGGGCTTAGGTGTGGTGCTAAGCACTTGATCTGTGCTGTCTCCCTGTTTCTTCACAGTCGTCCTATGAGGAGGGTGCTGTTATTACCCCTCAGGCATAAGAAGGTTAAATGCCTTGCCCAGTTCCACCTCTGTTAAAGCCAGATGTTCTGCTTTTGTCCCCTTTCTACTCACTAACACCCTCACCACCACCAAATAAGGCTTATGTTACCTTTTGCACCAGCCATTTAAAACATTTAATTGAAAACACTTGTATTCTAGCATTGAAAAAAATCAAGTTTTTAAGAAATTGAAAAAGTGGTTTGTTTACCATTTTCATTACCCTGAGAGTTCGAGATCTATTTTTGTGGCACTACATTTCATTAAAAATAGTGGCATCACCATGGGATTGTTAGGTGAATGAGATTTTCGTGTGTAATTTCCACAGAAGTGGTTATGTGACAGTTTCCCCTTTAGTTTCAGTGCTCCAACATTTATAATATATAATACTTAAATGTGAGGAGATTATAAAGAGTGTAATCTTCCTTTTACACAGAAACAAAGAGAAAGAGCCTTTATAGCAAAATTTATTCTGCCTTTGGCTATGAGGAGAATTGTGTATTACGTTGGAAATGTAAACATTTTATCTTAAGTCATGGAAAGACATCATTATGTTTTTCTACTTTTACATGCAGATGTAACTTACTTAAAACAGTAGATTTGTTACTAGGAGGTTATATGTAAGTAGAATGTTTGTAAATGCCACCTTATATAGGGGAACTGTTAGGGAAATGATTTACATGGTCAGTACTCTTAGTAAAATGTATATTCTTGTACTCAAAACATTTAACAGCCTCTGAAGGTGCCCTTTTGTTTTAATTTGGATTTACCCTAGATTTCTTAAAGTGAGCCTAGTCAGCTTAGTTGATTAAAAAAAGGTTTATCCCTGAAATTAAGTGAACAGTTCATATGTACATGGGTTTTCAGGGGAGACAGTCATGGTTTTCATCAGATCCTAGAAGGTGGTCCTTGACTCAGTCCATAAATTAAGACGAAAGAATTGCTAGATGAGGGTATGCTGGTGGTGATACTACAGCTCTGAGTTCTTCCCTCTTCTTGGGTGAACCCACTCTGCACTGCTTTCTGTAGCTGTGTTGCACATCAGGCCAGAGCATTGTATTCTGCATGCAGGACAAGATTAGTAGGTTGCATTGTCTTTTATTGAAGGAACTGGATGCTTTTCATCCTGTGTAACAATTAGGCAGTCTGGCTGCTGTACTAGGTCCAATATTGTCTCATCCAAACTTATGGTGAGACACCTGGAACCTGTGAATGTGACCTTATTTGGAAATGGGGTCTTTATAGATGTAGTTCAGTGAAGATAAGATCATACTAGATTAGGGCTTACCCTAATCTAGTGGCTGGTGTCCTTATAAGAAGAGGGGAATTTCGATAACAGACATACAAGGAGAATGCCGTGTGATAATGGATGCGAAGACTGGAGCGATGCATCTACAAGCTAAGGAATGCCAAGGATTGTTGACAACCACCAGAAGCTAAGCAGAGTCAAGGAGGAATTCTCTAGAACCTCTGGAGGAAGCATAGCCCTGCCAACAGCTTGATTTCAGACTTAGCCTCCAGAACTGACAGAAAATACATTTCTGTTGTTTTAGGCCACCCAGTTTGTAGTACTCTGTTACAGCAGCTCAGAAAATGAATACAGCTGCTAATAACATAACCTCCATCCCCCTCCAAAAAGTAGACAAATCAAGAGGTTACTTTTTTTTTTCACAACTGAAAGAAGCCCATAGGTAGACAGTCTAAACAGGGACAGTGGCTCATGGCGTGCTCCAGGTGCCTCCTTAAACTGTGATCCCTGTCACAGCTTTTGTCTTCACCACCACTCCTTCTCAACTTACCCCCTGCAAGCACCACCACTTCCACTCTTGAACAGATGGATTTGTGAGAGGCTCACAGCAAAACAGGACATGACTAGGACTTCCTGGTTCACAGGTTTTTCGGGCAATGTGGCCAAAATGATTTGGGAAGATCTTGCATAGACACTGATACTTCTGTATTGGGATGATAAGTCTATGTCCCTAAACTCACGTGTGCCGAAATTGTGCTCTAAAACTTCATCTCCACCAATGATAATCAAAGGGCTTGAACTTGCCAGTTAAAGGCAATTCAGTCTCTTACAGACTAACCATTTTTTTCTGAGCAAATGCCCACACTTAGTTTCTCTACTCTGTCTCTTCTCCCTGCCAAGATGATGCCAGGGTTCTGGGATGGGCTCACATCTCTCTTTGGTGTTTGAGGAAGAGTTTCTGAGTGCCTTCTAGGTCCTTGCCTCTAAAGAGAGCTTTGTGTTCCTGTACATTTCTGGGTTTCATTTTCCACTAGAGCCACTGACTGCCCTGTGTGCCCATAGACTGTGACCTAAAGGCCGTTGGTCCTTGTTCCTCCTGGCCATGGGCCCCACCATTACCTTGGGGGCAGAAGCCAGGCAATGTGGCCACATCTTTTCGTTTTAGGATGTGTTCCACAGCAGACTATCAAAGAGGCAAGCAGGAGACAAAGGTCTAGTTAGGAGAGCAAAAGAGCTTACATCGGTTTCTGCAGATTCCCCCTTTGTGCTGGCCTCTGCCCTATGGATATGACCTCCAGGGGGACTTTCTTTAGTTCCTTGAACCCAAAAAGCCCCCTGTTCTTCCTCCAAATGTCCTGATGCTCCTGACTCCACTTGCTGAGCTTCCTTTGGGGGCCTGGGAGCAGTTCCCTTGCTGCCCCCACCTACCCAGTGGGAGCTGGGAAACCTGAGCCCATCTCTCAGCTCAGCAGAGGCAAAATCCATTTCCCTGTCCAAGCATCCAGTGCTGTGTGCCATGCTGCCTCTCACAGCTCAACCTGAAAAGCCATAGCAGTCTTGTAAACAAGGTCATCTTTCTCAATCCTCTAAAACAGGGGTTCCCACTCCTGGGTCATGCACCAGTACTGGCCCGTGGCCTGTTAGGAACCGGGCTGCACAGCAGGAGGTGAGGGGCACGTAAGCCAGCGTTACCACCTGAGCTCCACCTCCTGTCAGATCAGAGGCAGCATTGGATTCTGGTAGGATCGCAAACCCTATTGTGAACCGTGCATGCGAGGGATCAAGGTTGTGCGCTCCTTGTGAGACTCCAGTGCCTGATAATCTGAGGTAGAACAGTTTCATCGCGAAACCATTTCCCCCACCGTTTGTGGAAAAATTGTCTTCCATGAAACCAGTCTCTGGTACCAAAAAGGTTGGGGACTGCTGCTCTAAAAGACCTACAGAACTGGTTCTTGTGAATTTTCTGCAGTTGCTTATTGTTAATGTCTTGTTGAATGAATTCTATTTTGTTTTTTTTTTTTTTATTGAGAGAGAAGAAATTGTTACAGGCTTTTAAGGAAACCAAAAACATTTGCTCTCTAATTATATCTGTCATTCCATTCCCATTCAACTTGCTTTCTTGTTTTGGAGCAGGCCATTCTAATAGCCAAAACTACAGTCAAGTTTTCTCAATAAATAAACGCTGTTGCTTTTCTGCTACAGTATGTAAGAAGACTTATCACCCTGGTTTATGAATTTATTCTTATTGAAGATTCTAATAAATTGTCAGGCTGGAGACATGTTGATGGTATCAGTCATTGCCCTGCCCCTTACTGGAAATACTTTTTGGAAATATTTAGAATAGTAGTGTTTTGATATGCAAGCTCCAAGTGTGTTTTTTCATGTTCATTTATTAATTCATTCCATCAGTCAGTAAATACTTATTGTGTACCTGTAATGCACCAGGCATTATTCTGAGGGCTAGAAATAAAGCTCTGAGCAAGAACACCTTGGAGTTTATATCCTGTTAGGGGGAGATTGACAGTGAATAAACCAGCAAATACATGCATCAAACAATGATAAGTGCTTATAAATACAGTGAAATGATGGTATGGTAGAGACTGGAGAGTCACTTGGGGGCTTCTTTAGTCTGGGTGGGCAGGAAGGCTGCTCTGAGGAAACAACACTGGAGCAGAAAGTTGAACAATAAAGAGAAGCCTGTGCATAGATTTGGAGCAAGAGCCTCCAGGCCAAGGGCACAGTGCACTGGTTCTGCCTCTGCCGATGCGGGGCATTGAGCAAGTGAGGAGTGGTATATTAGCCCTAGTAGCTGTACGGGGCCAAGCATGGAATCTAGGAGTCCCGTAGCAACTGGAACAGTCTTAAGTGAGTGACTAAGAATGTAGCATGGAAGACATTGTAAGTGGGCATTTTTTTACGCCACAAAGAATAAGAAAGCAGATGTTAATGGAGGGTGAACATACTCACTGTAGTGATTCTCAAATCGGTGTATCTATCAGCATGTTTTTTAAAATGTGTTTTAATTGTGCCCTCCTCCCTTCCTCCACCAGCACATCCTCTTGTACTTCCCCGGGAGACTAGGCTTTCCTCCCAACCCCGGCCCCTTGCGAGAATGCTGCCTCAGAACGCCACAGTTCCTGATAGAGCTGTGTGCATCCTGCAGGCACTTGAAAGCAGGGAAAGCTAAGGACCACTGAGTGTTTAACATATCAACAGGCAAGCAACTTAGTGCGATGCTGCGCCTGATGGTCAGAAGCTGGCTTGGTGGGTCCCTCAGATCAGGCCTGGAGGAAAGACTTCTCATGTGGCGGCTAAGTCTCCTAGAGGAGACTCCATAGACATTGTCATCTAATGACAATCTGTAGTGCCATGAGTTTGGACTCTCATTTTTACTATTATGTTGAAATGGCAACATGTTTTACTGTTATGAATCCTTAAAGACAGTTTCTTTATTAATTTCAGTCACCTGGAAGGAATCGGTCTTTAGAGAGAGGTAAGGTAACATCATTGACCCATGAGGCTATACAGGAAGCCCAGGCTGAAAAGCTTCCTCCTAGAGATTAGATGAATGGCCCAGGCTGTCAGCCACATCATGTCAGCAAGAGGTACCCAGATCTCTTGTTGGAAGTGAAGACACATCTGTCATGATGAGAGTACATTCATGGAATGTTGGAGGGGAGGCTGTGTGTACCAGGCCCGGTGCTGCCCTCTCCACTCAACCCTGCAGCTTCCCCATCCGCAGTTTGCAGAGCATCTTTTGTGGGAGTAGTTGCTGTGAGATTTGGCAGAAAACTTCCCAAGCCCGTCTGAAGTTATGATGTGGCAGCAGGTAGGTTATGCTCAGAGCATTGGTTATAAAATGTCATTTTTCTATTTTCAGTAAATATTCAAGATGTGATATTACAAGAAAATTTGGAAAAAGAAGATCAAATTCTGGTTTCCCTGGCAGGATTAAAACAGGTATGTGCATTGCTCTGACACTATTTCTTTGTGTCCCGCCTGCCGCGAGGAGGGCCCCCCAGGGCATGGAGCACCATGATGTTAGAGCCAGCATCCCCCTAACCCTCATTTCCTCCCAGACAGAGCCCCTTCTGCATCACCACCTCTTTGTGCCCCCGCTGCTTCTAACAATTATATCTGACTAGCTTGCGACCCACGCTGGTTTTCCATTTCCCACACCACTCCTTCCTCTTACCAAACCCATTCTGTTTGTTCCTTACCCAAAGCTAGTGTGGGTAGACCAGCATCATGTTCAGTCATTCATCCATGAATTCATGAATATTTTTGGAGCACAAGTCATAATTAGGACCTACAGCAGGCCTCAGACCCTCAAGGACCACATTGACCCAAGCCTTGAAGATCTAAATGAGACATAAATGTCAGTGAAAAAGAGTATGCTGTTTCCAAATGCCTACCTATGCTGTGAACAGTCCAGCTCAGGTGGAGCCACTTTAGTGACCAAGGTGTGCAGTGGGGGTGGGTGTACAGGCAAATTGTGCTTCCTGTTTTAAGATAGTGTTAAGTATGTGACTCCCATATGTGACCCTGTGAGAACCTGGCTATTAAATGTCCTGACGTTTTTCTTGCTCACTGCTAAGCCAGCAGCTGTGATAAAATTAGATTTTTTTCTCATTATTTGTTTCTTATAGTAAAATATTAATATTCATACTATAAAAAATGATTGATGACAAGGCTAGTTCAAATGTCTGAGAGATTTAGCTAGCATCTGAAAACAAACTCATCCATTTTTTTCATTTATTTTCTTCTTCTTTGAAAATAGATCAAAGACATTCTAAAAGGTTCCCTGCGTTTTAACCAGAGCCAGCTAGAGGCCGAAGAGAACGAACAGATCACCATTGCGGACAACCACTACTGCTCCAGCGGCCAGGGCCAGGGCCGAGGCCAAGGCCAGAGCGTTCAAATGTCTGGGGCCATTAAACAGGTACAGAAACTCTGATGAACATGTTACATTAACTCAAAGGGAGCACATTCACATAAGTTCCTCAAAGTTAAGAATACACCCTACCAAAGTTACTTCAAATTACCATGTATGAAGTTCAACTGCGGAGGTGCTGTGTACAGCTGTGCAGGCTGTGCACTCTGTGCTGCAGGGGGTGCCATTCACAATGATACTGGTAAGACAAGTGTCTCCTAGAGTCGTGCGGTGCGTGCCCTACAAACCTGTGTGCAGCAGTGCTGCCTGAGCCTCCTGCCATGCCCATTCTGTGGGATGGGAAAGCTGGATCTCTGTCTTAGTTATCAGTCAGTTGCCTCCAGCTGATGCCTCTTTTCCCCTTTAGGAAGTACTGTCTAGGCTTTCCTAATGCTGTCTCGAGTGGATTTCACTTTGCTAGAACCTTTTTTGCCAAAATGACTTTCTTGCCTTCATAGGGAGGGACTTCTCATTAATGTCTACCATCTGGCAGGGGTCCATAAAGGGCTACAGAGTAAGTATTTCAGGATTTGCAGGCAACATATGGTCATCTGGGTCACATACTGCTTTTTTTTTTCTTTGTATCTTCTTTTTGTTTTTATCACAACCCTTTAAAAATATATAAACCATTCTCAGCTTGGGGGCCATGCAAGAACAGGCCACAGGCTGGATTTGGCCATAGTTTGCTGACCCCTACTCTCAGATGTCAACATTGTATATAATTTATTTTAACATAAAACCACAGAATTTCCTAGCTAGAAAGGATCTTCCTACAGCTTCCTTATGTGCCTAGTCCTGTCTGCTCATTTGACCAGTGAGAAAATGAAGGCCAGAGGACACTGCAGGCTCCGAGGCCAGAGGCACTTAGCCTGCCAGGCATTATGTTTTCAGAAGCCCTGCCCCAACCCAGTAAGCTTCAGTCCCATCATGTTGCCCTGCTGTCCATTATCCGATAAGATGAAAAGATTGTTCATTTCCCACCTATATTTTAAATTATTAATAATATTTTTAAAATCAGCTTACAAAGTTTCATCTTGGAAAATGAACATTAGCAAAATATTATCTAAGTCACTTTCTCAAAAACTAGCATTCAGACACTTGTAAATTATTTTTTGTGTGATTTTAAAACAGCAAAATGACATTTGAGTGGGAATGTTTTTCAGTTTTAAGGGTGCTCTTCCAGAAGAGAGACTCCATGGTTAACTTCCTCTTGAAGCCATATGAAATGTTCATGGAGTGCTTTGACTCTGCATTTGTAGCCACATGAATGCAACAATGATACTGCCAGTTTAATTTCATTCGTTTCTTCACAAATTCTCCTTCCTTGCACAGATGTTTTATTTTTCAATAATCATTTATTTATTCAAATATTACTGAGCATAGGCCCAACCACAATGCATTTCTAATTGACAATTTTATTTAAAACTTTAGCATAATTTTTTAGTTGAGTATGTCAGTTTACTACAGAAAAAAAGATATTTTAAAATCACTAATGAATTTGTTAAATTTAGAACTTAATGATTATACTTTGCAGTTGTCATCCCTGGTTTCTGTATTTATAACAACCTACCAATGACCACTGCTGCCCCGGTGGACCCCACTGTGCATACCCAAGATAACCTAGCCATGAGATGTGTCTGCAGTGAATGAAACTGCACCCTTGTTCTGGCAGGGCCTCATCACGTGCAGCATCCAAGAGATACTGCACCTCTGCGTGTGCTTCTGAGACACAGTCAGCCCTTCCTGGGGCTGAAGACCCCACAAGTGAAAATAAAATGGCTTCTCTTCTCTACCTCTTCTCTGCCATGGCCCTTCCCCATAGCTGTTAGCAGTTTATACAAAGCTAGTACTCCTGAAAAAGGTTTTACTGAAGAAGAGAGAAACAGAGAAGCAGTGCTTTCCTCTCTCCTTCAGGGAAATCTTGAGATTTCTTGAGAGAATTCCTGAATTCAAGCAAGCAAGTCAGAAAGAAGCCAAGTGCATGGGGCCTTCCACTGCAAAGCCCAAGGATCTGGGCTAGGCTGATAAGGGCCCAGGGGGTCTACCAGGCATGAGATAGCTGCCAGGTACCCACCTTCTTCCTGCAGGAGCTAACACATCAGTGCTTGGAGCTGGCTAAGTTTTCCTCCTCACTGCTTGTGGGAGGAGGTACAGAGGGCCGTGGACAGGCTACCCCCAGGAACATGCGCCAAGAGAGCCAAGTGGGAGTTCCGAAGGCTTCCACAGCCTGCTGTGCCAGGAACTGGGTGTCCAAGGCTATGGGCTATATCCCCTGCTCTCATGAGCTCCCAGTTATGGAGGGCCAGGGCCTAGGGGAGCAGCGCTAGGCAGGTTCTTGACACATTGGAGATGTAAGCACCACATGTTGGGTTTGTGATGGGTTGTGCCATGGCACATTCCTAACTTAGGGATGGGTTTTTGGTGCTTTCTTGGTTAATATCAGTAAATAATGTCTAAAAGATAGTGCAGAAGGGCCAGGCTCCCCTGCCTAGTGACACGTGGCTCATGGTCCTCCTGCCGATGCCCTTCCTCAAAAGCAACTGTGAAAGTGTTCTTCCTTTGTGGGAATTCACATGCCCTGCTCCTCACTGTGAGGTTGATGTGACGTGGCTCATAGTGTTCTGTTTGGTTTACAAATCTTACCTCCAGCTTTGAAAACAGCAGTCTTGTGAAATTGTATTCTATAGGGTGAGAAGAGCCACACGCTGTCCCTCCCTTCTCAGCAGCTATCCTCACACATTCCTTTGGGAAGTATGTGATGAACTAACTCAAATCAACTGCAGTAGAAGGCAGGACTTTGTGGGACCCTGGATCCATTATTAGTCAGCCAAAGCATCACTTGCCCTTTTGGTACTTGGATCCCCTGTTTTAATCTGCATATTGTCTACTATTACAGCCACTAGCCACGTATCTATTTAAAATTAAATGCACTAAAATTCAATAGAATTAAAAATTCAGTTCCTCAGTCACACTAGCCACTTTTCAAGTGTTTGGTATCCACCTGTGGCTAGGGGCTGCTGTATTGAGTAGCACAGACAGAGAATGTTTCCATCATCATGGAAAATGTCTGTTGAACACTGCTGGTCTATAGTTGGGCTCACCTGCTTCTACAACCATCCTAAACTCAAGCTATGAAATGAGGTAGGTCTGGGAAGGTGGCAGGAAGCGGGTAAGAGGGATATGTGTTGTGATGATCATGGCTAGTTTTAGGCAGGACTGACAGGTTGAAAAGTTTTCTAATTGTGTAAGACTTACCTGTATTGGGTAAAAAGAGAGGATTGACCTAGGGATTTACAAAACTTCTGTAAATGTTATAAATGGCACCAGATAGCAGTTAAGGCTGCTAGGGAAATCCATAAAGAAGTCAACTCTGCCTCTTGAAAAAAATTCTAGGTGGGAGTCCAGAAGAGTGGGGTCTTTTGTTGTGCCTTGTGACATTGGCCAAGCTACCAGGTCTCCTATTTGGGCTTGTTTGCTTGATCTGTAATGCAAAGGGGCAAGGAGGGGGGTCAGTAAAAGAAAATGGCTGCTAAGGCCCTGTCAGCTCTAACTTGCTTTGTCTACGGCAGTCTATGACCTTCATCTGGGAATTGGGGGAAGCATGCCAGATAACTACAGTAATGGTAGAAACTACTTTTAGTCAGGGGTTTGAAAAGTATTTCTCCACTTCATTCAGGGGTTTGAAAAGTATTTCTCCACTTCAGAATCTCACTGACGTCTTCACTGTAAGCTAAAGGAGAATAAGTGATCTCAGTATCTCTGAAGTAGAGGCACCACTCTAAAAACTAGGCCCTGCTAAACATGCTGTTTTATTTTCAACCTAGGATAAGCTCCACCAAGTAGCATTCCAGCCCTGTGTTGTGGTGAGAGGTCAAGATTTTCACAGTTTACAGTGCAGGACAACTGTCCTATGAACAAAGTGTCTACACTTCTGGAAGAAGTCAAACCTGAGGGCCTCTGTTGATTCCCCAGCAGCTTTCAATGCACTCCCCAAAGGCAGCATGGCTCTGACCAGGTGCACCTTATATAGGGACAGTCATGGGGAAGAGATTTGAGTTCTTTTCCTCCAACTCAGAAAAAAGACAGTCCTTCTCTACCAAACAGCTCTGGTGCCATTTGTGATCACACCCCCTGCTATCAGACTACCGTGTGCTATGTTTTTCTTCGCTTGTGTAGGAGTTAATGTGTTAATAGAATGTTAACAGCTTTAGAACCTGAGATGAAGAACCTCAAGGCCTGTTGCAGCTCTGTGATCTTAAAGGCCAATTACGTTTATGTTCTCTGACTGAATATCCTAAAGGTTGGTGAATCATCAGAGATGGAAGGTTCCTGAGCCATTATTTAGCCACTTGCCCCCTACATCACTGAGGAGGACATGAGATTTAGAGAGGGGCCTATCAGACAGGGCTCAAGGCCAGATTTCCCTGAGAGCTGTTACTCATTCCCCTTCTTGGCTCTGCACACAGTGCACACATGGCCTAGGCCATGCCAGTGTGGAGGCCCAAGGACTCAGGAGACACTTCCAGTCAGAGGTCTCCATATATCTCATTAGACTTGAGACCCCAGCACGAGACTCCACCCATGCTGTGGGGAGGGTAGGCAGACGGGGTGAGGGAGGCAGCTGTGGGCACTACATCACCTTACAGCACCACTGGGTGAGGTGTTCTTTCTGCCAGGCTGGCACTGGATGTCCTTGGTCGAACTTTGGCTTTGCTAACCCAAAACCTTTACCTGTGTCCGTGAATGTTAACTTTATTAAGTTAAAAAATAAAAAGCCACTCATAATTGCTTAGAAAGAAAATAATTTTTGAGTAAAACAATTCTATCTCTATACTTTTTGCCATTATACTTTGCAATTGCCATTCTTGGTTTTCACATTTGTAGAACCTACCGGTTACCACCATTGCTCCAGGAGACCCCTGTGTGCATACCCAAGATGAGCTAGCAATGAGATCTACATGAGATGAAACACATTAGGCCTTCTGAAAGCTATCCTTCTAGCCAGTAATAGAGTCACTCCAGATCTGGCAGCTCACATTAGGGAGCCAGCAGCTGCACATATCATCTCACTATATCATGACAACACATTAGGAGGAAGACACTGTCTTTATCCCTGTTTCACAGATGAAAGTTAAAGTTCAAGGAGGATGGGTGATTTGCATGGCAGGGTCCCACGTGACGCTGGTAGGGATTCTGCCTGCAACCTATTGGCCATCTCCTGAGCCTGGGCTCTCCCTGGCAGCACTGACACTGCCTCTGTCTGAAGCTTGTCAAACAGGAGCTTTACTTTGTTCCCCCAGGGAAGCCAGCATTTGGCTTCAGAGGGGCTCACAAGATGCTGCTGGCACTGCACCACTGGTAAACGTGTGGGCTTCAGGGCAGCAGGCCAAACACTGCGTCTTTCAAGGTCGAATGCAGGGTGAGGTGGCCTAGCTTTCCACCACGAGTCCCCCAGTTCACAGGGCCTTCCACTCAGTTCTTTGCCAGTTTCTTCTTTCATCCACCTGTACTTCTGACTGTACTTCACAGGCCTCTTCAGAAACGCCAGGGTGCACTGATAGAGGGAATTCCGATGACTTCATCCTGATTTCCAAAGATGATGATGGGAGCAGTGCGAGGGGCTCCTTCTCCGGCCAGGCCCAGCCTCTTCGCACCCTCAGAAGCACCTCTGGGAAAAGCCAGGCCCCAGTCTGCTCCCCACTGGTGTTCTCAGATCCACTGATGGGCCCAGCCTCAGCTTCCTCCAGCAACCCCAGCTCCAGTCCTGATGACGACAGCAGCAAGGACTCTGGCTTCACCATTGTGAGTCCCCTGGACATCTGACCACAGTGCCCAGTCCTGCCCCACAGGGATCTAGCCACCCTTCAGTGGCCCCAAGGCCAGACTGAGGCTCGTCCAGTGGAGAACCTTCTTAAACCACTGCTTCCTTCCCGGCATGCATTTGGCATTGGTCCAGCCCTTTGAAACCCCTTAGAGAGAAGCATATATGGCCACAAAGCACAGAGGCTTAGGTTTGCCACATGCAGACAGGGCTTTCTGGGCCCTTACCTAATCCCCACCCGACTCTTGCTCTGAGTTAGAGCTGAGTTACGTACCCAGTATCACACTCACAGTTAGAAAAGACCGAATCACAATTTAGAATCACTTTTCCTCTGTCCCCTTCTCCCCAGCTAAGAATGTGTGGCACCTCCATCAGTTATACTTAGAAGGAGCAGAAATAGTTATTTTCATATCTTCTATCCCTCAAAGCATCAGACATGGGAAAATTGGTTTATACCAAGAAAGCTTCCTCTGTGGAAATCTGTCTCAGCCTACTTTATTCCTGCATTGGGAAGCCATATCGCAGAGCTAAATGCAATAGAATGAACTAGAACTAGTGGATTCCAGGGCTGGGGGGGGAAAAAAAGAAAAAACCTCATTACTGACCTCTCAAAGTTATAAGGATCTCTGCAAACAGGATCTAAGCTTAGGAATCATATTTAGGTGTGATATAGTGTTAGATTTTTTTGATGTATTAAAGAATGCATCTCCAATCCTTAGGCCATATCAACTTTGGCCATCAATATCTCTCCTTAAACAATTATATTTCACCTTTTAGAATCTTTCATAGCCAGAAAACAAGATTACTGTAAGCCAGTTTTTGCTGCACTGATTTCAAAAGATAGATATAAGAATATTACTGTCCTTCAAATGGAAAATGCGACCTTGACTTTATGGGATAAACATCTTTCAGACAGTCAGTTTTCTAGTCAAGTTTCTCTGGTTTCAGAGCTGTATATACCTGTCAACTGAGGAATAAAGGGAAAAACCCAAGTTCATTCCCACCCAAAGTCAGAATCCCTCATTGGCCTTAAGGTAGCAGTCATAAGACAGAGAATTGGACCTAGAGTCCCTTCTGTGGGGAATAAGGATACCTAGAGAACATTCCACATGCCAAGAGGATGCAGGATTTCTACACAACCCCTTCCCTTCTTGGAAGTCAAGTGTAGGTACTGCAGGGCCTGTGCTCAGCTGTGAACCCCGTATCCTGGGCACCACTGCCGGGACCGGGTCTGACATGCCAGTGCCTTCCTGGGCTGAGCACAGATTAGAGACTCTCCCCCTTGTCAGTCAGCACCTTAGGAAACCATGATGGGCACAGAGCATCACATGAGCTGTTTCTCTCCTTAAAGAAGATCCCTGGAAAGGATGCTTTTCCTCTCCTTTGCCTGCGCAGGAATTCTAACAGGAGTGGGTGAGGATGGCAGAGGGACACAGTGCCTGTCTCACCTCCATCAGGGAGAGCAGCCATGCCAGGGATGACTAGCTCTTTGAGCCTGTCCTCAGAGGATGGCGAGGCAGCCGGGCAGTGGAGGCCTTCATGGTAACAAATGAAAGCTCAGTATAGAGGAACAGACACTGTTTACGTCCCTCCCACTGCTAACCTTATATATCTCTATAGACAAATGTGATAATGACATGATTTCCCACCTGCCCTCCAAGAAAATGGTGACTCAACTCTCAAGTCAGCTACCGTAGAGAGGGTTCTAATTGGTTCTGCAATTTGCTCTTAAACTCTAGCAGGGAACTCTCCTCTTACCACATCAGCATGTAAGGTGAATAATAACTCTGGTTTTGCCGGACAACAGGTTGTCTGACCTTCAACCACTGGGCAGTTGCCTGGCAGATGCACACAGTAGCTCCCTGGCTTCTGGCTCTGAGTGTTCCTCTCAGCACCTCTGAGTAAGCTGCTGCCAAGCACATATCCCTATGACAACACTTTGTAAAAGCTGCGGGGCGCCCATACAGCGAGTGACCTTGCAACTGTGCAGGGCTGCCACTGGTCACTTTCTCACCTTGGGAAGGTGTCAGTGTTTTCAGTTCTAAGGTAAGAGGTGTAGAGCTGTTCCCACCAGGGCTCTGGGACAGACTGGAAAGGACCACAGACCTGGCCATCCCTGGGCAGCGGGGCCAGTGTCACCTGCTGACCTCTAGTATTTCCTTTGCCCTAGAGCTAGAGTCATGATAGCTGAGGGTCACTGGCCCTGCAAGAGTCACTAGGCACCCACCATGCCAATAAGGCTCTCCACTGGCTCCCTGCAGTTGGCTGGGTGTTTAATAGTCACTGAAAACTCCCAGCCCTGCTGCACACTAGAGGCAGGTCCTCTCGGTCCTCTCCATCCTGTGCTTCTGTGTTGGTGGCATGTGAGGACCAATGGGTTCACTCAGAGATATTGCTTCTGTGGCCCCCAACAAGCTCACCGCCTCCTTGGAGGAGAGAGACATACAAGGACAGTGGGTCATGGGTAGTACCAGCCTCAAATTCCCACAGGCTCATACTCAGACAATTGTATTACTGCCTTACGTTTTTTAAGTGTTTTTTTTAATTCTTCATAGTTGAGTATTATTTGCAATTTTATTAGTTACAGTGCTATTAAAGAATATATGTTCCTTTTTATTATATTATCAGATACTTATGTTTAATTGTACATTTTTTAAATCCTGAATATATTGTGTTTTGTTAACAAATGTAATCAGTGGAACCCTTCTTACGTTTTGATTATTAGCAGTTAAATACATTTTGTATACATGAAGCTTAGATTAATTCCCATCATCATCATCTCCTGTTTTTATATGTGTCCCTATGTGTTTCATGCATTCCTCTTTGATCAGATTGGAATTTGAGTTAAAATTTAGCTTTGTACATTACGTGTGAGAGTTACAGACTAGCAAGTCTAATTACTTTGCCTTACCTTGAGTGTATGCCACAGGGTCAGATAACACATTAAACATTTAGTTACACTGGATTACTCTTCCAAAGCTGACCTCCTGCTAATGTTCAGAGGTAACTGCAATCCGGAAAGAAAGAATATCACTGCAGAAAGAATGTGACTCTAAAAATAAACCAGGACCTCCCTGTGATTTGCCTTGCCTGCAGATGACCAATTGACTCTTGTGCTGTCAGCCCTGGGGTTGCTAAGGAAGCTGCTTCAGGGAGTTGGGGGTTAGTTGCCCGCTCTCAACAGGAATGCCTCCTCTACTTTGTCAGAGATGCTGAACAAATATCAAACTCTGTGGCAGTCATGCTGGCCGCCTAAGAATAACCTGTCAGAGTTGATGCACATTATTTTTGTTTTTATTTTATTTTTTTAAGGAACTGCTCCAAGGGTTCATTATAGAACAGGAGTGTGTACGGAGGACTTAGGTCCCCACATAGAGTGGCCGTTCTGTGGCGGCTCCAACCAATTCCATCCCTCCTTTCCTGCGGACACACACCTGGCCCCTGGCCCCTACCCTGTGTGTCCGGAGGAGGGGCACTGGGGAGGCTGTGGAGCAGAGAGAAGAGGCCGGATGCATTGAGGATGGCACCTGGCAAGCCAGGCTTCCTTCTCAAAGGCCAGACTGCTTTCTCAGTGTTACTTACTAAAGCTCTCTTTTTATAGTGTTAAAAAGATATATAAAGTTCGTATAAACAGGCTTGAGACCACTTTGATGTAAAAGCTGTCATAGTAGTTTTTCTCACAGTGGCACAATTCATTTGATGGATGGAATATTCAGTGACGCCATGTATGCCCTATCGCTTTTTTCTCATCCATCTTTATGCTAGAACTCATATTGATTTAAGAAATGATTTCTCCTTTTGGCAAAGCGACCCCATTCAATATGGTTATAATAAAAGACTAATGTCAAACTGAGACTATAGCTTGACTTATTCCAGGCCACGCGTGGGGGCACAAGGTGCTGACCAGGCCCGGCCCAGAGGAGTCCCTCGGAGTGCATAGCCAGGTGGGGCGTGGACGATGGAACCATGTCCCAGCCCGGACGCAGAGGTTGGTCCAGCCCCAGCACTGTGTTCCAGCCTCACATCACCACTGGGCAGGTCCTAGGCCTCGCCCAGGGCTCACACCCAACTCTGACATTCCCTTCCTCTCTAACTTGGGCTAGTTTCTTAACTTCTGGGGCCTCAGTTTCCTTATCTGCAAACTGAAGAGAGTAGTCACCTAGTTCATAGGGTGTGGTGGGGATTGAAGAGGATAACAATTGAAAGTACTTAGCACAGAGCCTGACATACCATGAACTGCCCGACAGTTTCAAAGACGATGCTTAATTCTGGAAGAGCCCCTGGAGGTCATGTAGTCCTACCCCGACCATTGACAGCCAGGACCTCAGAGGCTGCTGGAAGGCCCGGGTCGCACCCTGAGGCAGCTCTGCTCAGCCCACTGGTCCAAGAGACCATTTTTGGGGGCAGCCCCAGTGGCTTGCTATCCATCAGCACCAGGTTTGCCCTGGTAGCTGCACTTCCACCAATCCAATGTGGGATTGGTGAAAAGGCCACAGGTGAGGTTGGGGAAAAGGTGAGTATAGTCTTAAGTGACAAACTAGGAGGGATGGGGAGGGGGATCTCTATAGCTTAGGCAGAGCCATCATGCCAATGGCAGCTTAAAATTTGCACCTGGGCCCATCTCTAGCCTGGGCCTCTGTCCCCAACCCAGCTAGCAAGTAGCTTTTCCTCTTGTGGGGCACAGCCCCTCCCCACAGGTTCTACCATCAAAAGGTTGGAGGGCCTGGTACACTCCTCAAATGGATCTTGCTAGTGAGGGTGACCCCAGCTTCCTCAGACCAGTGACAGCCACACATGCACTGGCATCCCCCGCTGGCCTCCAGGAGTCTCACCCATGTCCCTTGGGCGTGACTGCTTCAGTGCTTCTGAAACCTCCTCCTGCCCTCCCTGCACCTCTCCACCTGAGGCTGAGCTCCTGGCCCTAGAAAGTTGCTAGCAAGTGTGAGGGAATGACATCTCCTGGGAGCAGCTCTCAGCCAAAGGCTGAGGAGTCAGTGCATAACAACCCAGGCCCCTAGCTCCTGGGTGGAGGCACCCTGATGTGAGTGCTGGTGGCTTCCCTGCAGGGTTAAGCTCCAGTTGCTCTTGAATCTTTTCTCAGGGTCAGCTTCTTGGGGAACTCAAGCTAAGACACCCTAGACACCCTTCTTCCTGAGCCCCTTCTCCAGGCAGAAGGGTTGTCCCTGGCTCACCCCCTACCAAGGCCAGGGGTGAGTGGGAAGAGAGTGCAGGTTGTTAGGTGGGCCCAGAGTCCTCACAGATGAGGGTGGTGCTGAGAGGCTGCTGCCCCGGCGTCTGTGGTTCTTCGAGGGCCAGGGCAGGCCCTCTGTGTGAGTTCTTGCTCCCAGGCCTGCCGAGTTGCCCCCTCTCACAAGTGAACATTACCCACGGCTAATCAGGCCCTGCTGGAGGAGCTACTGACGCGCCATTTCATTTAGTAGTTTGCCTCTGCCACAGCCAGCATTCTTAGCCTTTTAAGGACATGTGTACGTCACCAGTAACTTCTGTGCTCTGAGCAGCTTACCTGTTGGTGAGAGGGGACAGATGACACCGACCCAGAGAGATGACACCGACCCAGAGGATCCATGCAACATTGGGCCACTTGTTCCTCCAGCAGATGTGATTGGACACCTTCAAAGTGTGAGGCTGCACAGGTGCTGGGGACACACAAAATGCCCCTCAGATTGCCGGGAGTGGCTGGAAGAGACATGTTTCTATATTAGGAACAAACACCAAAAAAAAAAAAAAAAAAAAATTAAATACTAAGGTGGCCCAGAGGAAATCCTCTATGCAGCCTGGGAGGGGTGCCAGGAGACCACAGAGGTGAGTGGGGTGAGCGGGGCCCAGCGTGAGCCTGCCGTCCAGCCCTCTGCGGTGAGCGGTGGAGCACTCCCACTTCCTGCTCAGCAAATGGTAGAAACCGAGCTGAGAGGTGGACTTACAGCAGCCAGGCAGTTGCATTTTCCCACGGGCACTTGCAGTAATGGGGATGGCCCCTCAGGAAGGACTTGATGCTGCCCAGCCATTCAGTGATAGCTAACAGAGACTGCATAGGCTGTGCCAGCTGGGGAGCCCCGGAAGGGTCCCAAGGGCATGCCACCGACCCATCATCTGGGATGTAGCTCCAGCAGCTGCCTGGCAGCAGGAGCCCCTCCCATGTGTCAGACCCAGAAAAGCTAAGGGATATTTAACAAGGTGTAAGTATAACTGAAAGGGTCATGGGGCTGCAGCAGATGTCACCCCCAGTCCCCCACAGTGCTGTGAAGGGCAGGACAACCAACAAAGGCCATGTTGTAAAGAGATCGTCATTCACTGCCTTTCTGACAACATGCTTGGCCCTCAACATCCCTACCTCCTGCCCTCAGCTCTGCCCCTGGTCCTGAGCTACCCAGCTGTCAATGCCAGGGCCCAGTGGTCCATGCACAGCTTCCTGGCCCTTGGACCATCCCACAGCTTGGTCAGACCCTGCCTTATCCCACCACAGAGAAGGCCTCATTCCCACTTTTAGGTCTGGCCAGTGGCCTTGTTCCTTCGACTCCAGCTCACCTCGTCACCCCCTCACCTGGAAGCAGATACCACCAAGAGTCCCTCTGAGCCCTCAGGATGACAGGTGGTTCCTTGACCACCGCAGCCCCACTGGCGTCCCTCCTGCCCAAGGCTGCACACCTGCCCTTTCCTCTGCCCACAACACCTCTCCCTGCCCTCCAGGTTACAGGGGTGAATGCCAGCTTCAGTGGCCAACCTGCTGTTTGGTGAGGCTCCACCAGACTCCTGCGCATTGAACTGCTTCCCGAAGTCCCGTTGTTATATTCCGCTTTGTGTCACACAGCAACAATTTATTATGTTTGTGGGTTGTGTGGGGCAGGGATTCAGGTAGGGCACAGTGGAGATGATTCGTCACTGGTACCCCTGTCACATCTGGGTCTTTGGAAGACTCGAAGGCTGGTCTTTGTGATGTCCAGTGGTTGATGCTGGGACCTTAGCTTGGGCTGTCAGCCAGAGCACCTACATGCAGCCTGTGCTTTTTTGCAGCATGGTGGCTGGGATCCAAGAACGAGTGTCCGAGGGGAAGGCAGGTAGGTGGAAGCCATTTCACCTTTTATGACTGGCCTCAGAAGGCACACAGCATCAATTCTGCCACATTCTATTCATCAAGGTAGTCACAAGCCCACGCAGATTCAAGGGGAGTGAAAATCGATAGCACTTCTTGATGGGGAGGGTAATGTTCCAGAAGCACATGTGGGACTGGAAGTGCTGCGGCCAGTTTTGGAGACTATAATCTGCCATGTTCATTGCAGGTTTCTGCAGGGTAGCAGGAGTGAGACCTCAGTCATCCGGTGGTAGACTAAGGCGCTCCAGCCATTCTGGGGAGCTTACAGGCCCCATCCAAACCCTGCAGTATGTGTAGCTGCTCACTCCTCTCCCCCAGGACACCTTAGATATGTTTTTTAAGCACACCCCAAAACTCTTTGACACCGGTCCCGTCAAGAGGCCCTTGAATCTTGGCTCTGTGACTTCTCAACCAGTAGAATATGGAGGACATGATGCAGCATCAGATGGGACTACTTCTTGTCTCTTGGTACATTCACACTTGGAACCTGGCCACCATGCTGCAAGGAAGCCCAAGCAGCTCTGTGGAGAGCAGCCAACAATCAATAACAACTTACAATACCATCTCGGAAGTGGATCCTTTGGCCTCAATGACACTGTGCAGAGCAGAGACAAGGTATACCCACCAAACCCTTCCCAAAGTACAAAATTGTGAGCAAACTAAATGATTGTTTTAAGCTACTGAGTTTTGGGGAAGGTCGTTATGCAGCAGTGGCTATTTCCTGATAACTCTGACTAGCAGGATCCATCTCTTGTAAATTCTCCCATCTTAGGACTGTACACGTTCTCCAGGCCTTTGTCCTACCTCCCTGCATTCTGCTGAATATATTCATGTCCAAGTCCAGATTCTGCATTTCTTATCTTGAAAAGAGGGACTCTGAGCCTTAGCTATTTATTTACCCGTATTTATGAGCCTACCATGTGCCAAACACTGTGCTGGGGGCTGGAGACATGCAGTGAACAAGATGGATAAGATGCCTGTCCTCAGGGAGCTTGCAGTCCAGTGGGAGAGAAAGGCAATGCTCAGTGAATGAATGAATGAGATAATTTCAGATGGGAAGGATGTGGCAGAGACCCTTCAGGAAGCCCCAGTTCCCTTTCCCCCTGGGGAGGGACACAACTAGACCAGCCTCCCTTGAAGGGACTGAGCTTGGGCCACTGGAGTGTGAGGGGTGAATATGAATATGTAGAGGAGGAGGAGATGAGTAGATGACTCTGGGAGCCCAGAACGGTGGGGTGGGGGAGAGCGCAGAAACCACCTCCTCCCCAGATCTTGAGGACCAGCCAGTCCCAGGTTTTTCCTAAACCTCTTTGTCATTCTTTGCTTTCATTCCCATAAACATTGCCCCTCCCACAAACATCACCCCTGGGGAAAGAGTCATAATCAACTCTGATCAAATCCCAGGCTGCTTACAGGTTGGGGAAAGATAGAAGCCAGTGTCAACCAACCCCAGTTCATTCAGAGATGTTAGTGTCCATCAGACACCAGTGCCCTGAGCCCTGCCTGCCTGACTCCTCCCTCAAGGTGCCAGGGGTCCATCTATCCCGCTGTCAGCCAATCAAGAGGGGACTATGAGCAAGACAAGCAAGCTCCGGGAGCCTCCATTTCCCCGTCGTTAATATTGGGGGGTGGGGCTGGGGCAAATGCCTAGCTTGGCCACCTCGCAGGGGTGTTGCAAGGGTATTAAGCCTGTCAAACTCCAGGCCCTGGGTCTGGCTGTCACCTGCATTAACTCCTCCCAGTCTCCCCATGGGGGCCGGTGATGGGGAAGGCAAAGCCTTGGGCTGATGTGGCCACATGTGTGCAGACAGCCCGGAAGCTCTGCCCCTCAGGACTTTCCCTCCCCCAGCACCTGAATGGCAGGATTTGGGTGGCTTCTAACTCCTGGAGGTGACAAGCTCTGCATGATCGCAGCAGCCTCTGTGCTTCCATCTACCGTGCAGCACCAGCACCAGGGACCAAACTCACCCTGTCACAAGATATGGAGGCATGTTCCTAGGCATGTGTGTGACTCACCCAGTGTCGCAGCGGTGGTGCGTGGCAAGGCTGCCGCTGGGTTTCTGAGAATCCTGCACCTCAGAGATTCAGAGAAACTCAGACTTTCAGAGAAAGTCTGTCCTGTCCGCTGTCAGCAGAGGCGTTAACCACAGAGCTTGCAGTGGGAGCCCCGAGAACTAGCTCAGCAAGGCCAGGCAGAGTTCATCCTTCCTGTCCCTGAGCTGCTCTGGGGCTGGAGGCCGCATGAAGCAGAGCCAGATGTTAGCTCTGTCCCCTGGTGGCAGCGTGGACGTGGCAGACAGGTGAGAGACGGGCCTGCTGGAGTCGAACTGGGGATCCACTTTACCGGAATCCATGGGAACAAAGCAGATCCAGGCCTCATGTTATCACCCCTCCTGCGTAGGCTGGGTTTGGTCCCAGCTCGTCCAGGAGACAGTGGGTAGGCCCCACTCTCTCTGACACTCCATCTGAAAAATAAGGAGGCTGGGGTAGAGCTGGCTTTTTTTTTTTTTTTTTTTTTTTTGAGACGATTCTCGCTCTGTTGCCCAGGCTGGAGTGCAGTGGCATGATCTCAACTCACTGCAACCTCCACCTCCTGGGTTTCAAGCAATTCTCCCACCTCAGCTTCCCGAGTAGCTGGGATTACAGGCGCCCACCACCACACCCGGCTAATTTTTTTGTATTTTCAGTAGAGATGGGGTTTCACCATCTTGGCCACGCTGGTCTTGAACTCCTGACCTCATGATCCACCCACCTTGGCCTCCCAAAGCGCTGGGATTACAGGCATGAGCCACCACAGCCAAGCAGGCACTTTTTTCAAACTTTTTTGACCAGACCCCACAGTAATAAATACATTTTATGATGAAATTTGACTGGCTTAAAAATATATTCCATGATACATTAAATAGGATTGTGTCTGCTGCTATATAACACACAGGTTCCAAAATGTCAGTTGCTTAAAACAAGAGAAGTCCATTTCTCACAGACATAAGTATCAAAGTGAGGCTTCCTGGTTTGTGTGTGACTCTCCTCCATGCAGTGATTCAGGGACCCAGCCACATTGAGGCTCCATCCTTTAGGACTTTCCCACCAATGTCAGAGACACTTTGACTAAGAAGTAAAGTGTCACTTTTAATCACATTCCACTGGGAAAGCAAGTCACCCAGCGGCCCACCTAGACACAAGGGCAGCCCCTTCCTAGGGACACACTGATACTATGGAGAGGATTACAGCTTTGCTAGCTAGTCAGCTGCCTCCACCCCCACACCCTAACCCCTGAATACACACACCATACACACCCTGAAACAGAAGGCTCGTGAAACAAACATCCTCATACCGCATGCAATACCTTTCTCATTCTGATACCTTCTCCCCTATTTTATTTGATTCTATTTTATTTTCATAAGTGCTGGATGTGACCCACTAAATTAATCTCATGATCCACTAATGGGTCAATTCCTACAGCTTAAAGATTCAGATGATTCCTTAAAGAAGTGTCCATAATACTAACCAACTCTGAAGAGTGTATAGAGTTCAGTGGCCACACAGTTGATAAGCTTTTTTAGCTAAAAAGAGAACTGCTTGAAGCCATAGCTGTCACTCAGAGGAAGAAGCATGTAAGAAAAGTGGCTTTTAATGCAGAATAAATTGGAATATCCTCCTAATCTATGCAAAGACATAAGAACTGCTCAGGTGTCCAGGGGCAGAAGGCATTCGGGGTTGGGGGGTGGGGGGCAGCAGCAGGACAGTTTCTGAGGGACATGTTGGCTCCAGGCTCTTTTCTGGGAGGATTTGACAAGTGCTTTTCCCAGAATGCAGCCAATTTTGCACAAATTCCAGCCAGGTGGCAATGATCATTCACCAGAATGTAGGAGGAGGACCTAGAGTCTTGGCACCTGCTGTGAAAGATCCTCTATGTCCCCGGGTCACCCTTCCTCTCCCACCTTGCCTCCCCCGGAAAGGTCCACTCTGCCGCATTCTTGTTGCTGATGTCCTCTGATCCCTGACAGGTCTGCAAAACACTTCTGGGCCTGGTACTCTTCTCTCAGAAACACCTGGGAAATAGCCCCATAACTTGTGACTCCGTTCATGATGTATGGCCCAAAGTGACATTGGGGACACTGACCCCTTTCTTTGAAGAGATGAATCAGACCTCAATAATAACCCAGACACTCCTGCATAAATCTAATTTCAAATATCTAACTAGGCCAGGTGCAGTGGCTCAGGCCTATAATCCCAGCACTTTGGGATAGGAGGATCGCTTGAGCCCAGGAGTTCAAGACCAGCCTGGGCAACATAGTGAGATGCCATCTCTATAAAAAATTTAAAAATTAGCTAGGTGTGGTGGCAAGTGCGTGTAGTCCCAGCTACTCAGGAGGCTGAGGTGGAAGGATCACTTGAACTCAGGGAGGTTGAGGCTGCAGTGAGTCATGATTGCACCACTGCACTCCAGCCTGGGTGACAGAGATCCCATCTCAAAAAAAAAACTCCCAACTAATTTTGGCCCATGCATCACAATTTATACAGCTGTCCCTATTACAAACCCAGAGCAAGGAGGCTGCATGGAAAAGACGTGCAATGGGAGGAATGCAGGCTTGGGCAGCCAGTGGATCTGGGTGCAAGAAGGACCTCTGCCTTACACAAGCTACATGCCCTTAAGCAACTTGCACAACGTCTCTGAACCTCCGTCCTCTTACCTGCAATCGGGGATGCATTAGGCAATCTCGTGCCTCTCAGGACACGAGTGAGAAGTGGATGAGTGTACAGCCTGGCTAGTGGTAAGTGCCCGATAGATGCTGGTGTGTCCCATCCCCATACAGAAAGGCCATAAAACTGTAGTCTGTCTCCAAGTATTTATAGTTAGTGATAGCCAAGGAGGCGGCATGGGTACATCCTATGGCTTAGTGTACACTGGTCATGTGGACACACACCCCTGGGTCCACATACACGCACTCAATAAATATTTACTGAGCATTTCAGACCCTGTTCTAGGCACTGGAGAAGCAGCAGTTTAAAAGAAAGAAAGAAAGAAAGAAAACCCAGATATGTCCTTATGGAGCTGACAGTCTAGTGTCGCCATTCCTCCCTGTCACCTCCCTACCCAGCTCCTCTCCTCTCACAGCTGCTTCGAATCTGGGTCATTGGTTCAGGTAAATAAAAGAGTTCAGACAGAGCCATGATGAATACTAATTAGCATTATAATAATGAAAAGAGAACTGGGAAAAATTATTTTATAGGCCACAAAGATATATAATTATATTGTAACATTATGCGTAAATGGAAAACTCACAATTGGAAGGGAACCATGGTAGATATAATTCAGAACACCAGATAATCCCAAAATTATTTCTATTGGCTGTCTTAGGCTTTAAAAAATGATTCAACTTTTTAATTTGAAATAATTGTACATGCACATAGAAGTTGCAAAGATAGTGTACAGAGAATTATCTTGTACCCTTCACCCAGCCTCCTCCAATGATAACATCTTACTTAGCCATAGTACCATTTTCAAGACCAGGAAATTGCTGCATTACTAGTTACTGTTAACCAAACTGAAGGCCTTACTGAGATTGTGCTCATTTTTACATGCACTCTTTTTTTTTTCTGGTGTTCTATGAAATTTTATCCCATGTATAGATTTGTATAGCCACCACCACAATCAAGATACAGAAAGTTCCATCACCACAGAGAAACTCCCTCATGTTCCCTTCTTATAGTCACAGCCTCCCTGCATCCCTAGCCCCTGGTAACCAGTGAACGGTTCTCCATCACTGTTATTTTGTCATTTTGAGAATGTTATACAAGTGGAATTATGCAGCATGGAAACTTTAAGGATTGGCTTTTTTCACTTCATCTAATGCTCTTGAGATCCATCCAAGTTGTGTGTATCAAAATTCTTTCCCTTTCGTGGCTTCACAGCATTCTACGATATGGAGGCACCGCAGTTGATGCTCACCCCACTGAAGAACATTTGGGTTGTTTGTAGTTTTTAGCTGTTACCAATAAAGCTGCTAAGAACATCTGTGTGCAGGTTTTTACATGGCCTTTGATGCACGGAATCTATTACTATGTTTTTTTTGAGACAGTTTCTCGCTCTGTCGCCCAGGCTGGAGTGTAGTGGCATAATCTCAGCTCCCTACAACCTCCGCCTCCCGGGTTCAAGCAATTCTCCTGCCTCCGCCTCCTGAGTAGTTGGGATTACAAGGGCACAACACCACACCCGGCTTATTTTTTTTTTGTATTTTTAGTAGAGATGGGGTTTCCCCATGTTGGCCAGGCTGGTCTCGAACTCCTGACTTAAAATGATCCACCCGCCTCAGCCTCCCAAAGTGCTGGGATTACAGGCATAAGCCACCACGCCCAGCCCGGAATCTATTTTTTATGCCCACTCTCAGCAAACAGGTTTTCCTTATATTGCTCCAACCTCATGTGTGAGTCGTTACTTATCTGGATGTAATAGATGGGGCAACGCAAATGCCTATAACACCACTGAGAGTCGGGAAGAAAGCAGAGAAGAACTTGAGTAGCAATGACAGGTGTGTAAATGTCACCAAGTCACTGCAGGAGGCCCATCAGCCATTGCTCTGTTATTTACATATATTTAACACACACTTAAAAGGTTTGGCCATAGCGTCTCCTTGTCCACAGCCATTCACATGGGGTGGAGATGCCTTAGACAGCAGCTGACGTTACAACTGATAATATGACAGTGGAGGTGAGACTTAAAAACAGTCCTATAATGCTAGAAACTTGGGCCCATTCAGTGTAGGGTGAATAATCCAATTCACTTCAGTGGCTCAAGGGGCACCTCTTTTACTGCAGCAGAGCCACCTTTGTTCATAGTGGTTACCAGAGTTCTCTAGAGAAGACTGAATTATGATTAGTATGCTTCTCAGCAAGGCAACAACTGATCGTCAAGAGTGATTTCACCCCAAACTATTGAGAGTTACAGAAATCAAAATGCTTCAAGTAGTAAGCTCTAGCAAATTGGCTTGAAGAACACCACATACTCTGAGGCCAAGTAAATTAGGTATCATTGTATTAATGATTCATTTTAATGAACACATTCCAACCAAAGGCATACCAGGCCTACCTATGTTCCATGCCTATACACAGGGTAGACACAGTGTATTAGTCTGTTTTCATACTTCTATAAAGAACTGCCTGAGACTGAGTAATTTATAAAGGAAGAGGTTAATTGAGCCACAGTTCAGCAAGACTGGGGAGGCCTCAGGAAACTTACAGTCATGGCAGAAGGTGAAGGGGAAGCAAAGCTCCTTCTTCACAAGGCAGCAGGAAGAAGTGCTGAGTGAAGGGGGAAGAGCCCCTTATGAAACCATCAGATCTCGTGAGAACTCACTGTCACGAGAACAGCCTGGAGGAAACCACCCCCATGATTCAATTACCTCCACCTGGTCTCTCCCTTGGCACCTGGGGATTATGGGGATTACAATTCAAGATAAGATGTGGGTGGGGACACAAAGCCTAACCATATCACACAACTTGGGGTCAAACTTTTTACCCAAAGAGCATGGCTCTGAAGTCACACATGCCCAGACATGATTCTCAGTGGGGTGACCTTGCTCAAGGCCTTCATCTCACTGAGCCTCTGTTTCTCCATCAGTAAAATAGGAGTTGCAGTTCCTCCTGCTAGGGTCATAAAGAGAAGGGAATAGGATGAAGGCTTGTGGCACATGAGGGTCTTAGGGAATGTTCATGTGAAAAACAACTTTCACGTGAGAAATTTTTCCCTTGAGGCCGTTGCGAACCCTTCTACCCTCCTCAATGAGAGTATGTATGGGGCCAGTTCTCAGCCACCTTCTGCCTCAGTTTCCCCACTGTCCCTACTCCTATCTGAATCACATCCACCATTCCCGGCCATTGTCAATCCCAGAGGCTGTGACTTGGTTGGCTCCTAGGCACTTGGGACAAGCTGGCTGGCTGGTAAGGAATTTGACTCTGGGCCTCTGGAGACCACCCCGGCTCCATTTTCCTATTCGCACCTCCCTCTCTCCATATCCGCCAGCAAACAAGCAACCATCAGTCCTCTCTAGAGATCTGAGGGCTCCCAGGGCATCATCTATAAAGGCTGCAGCCTTTGCTGATGAAATTATCTTCCTTCAGGTGGCAACTTTAAACCTCCCCTTGGCAATCAGGAGCTGCTCACTGCACTCCAGACAGAAACCACTTAACTAGATTCAGGGGGCAAATGTCTTCTCTGTGAGTCTGGCTCAGTTTCTCAGTCTACCTGAGCAGGAAAATGTGGCACCCCATGTGCTGTTTCTTAATGCTGACCAGGAACCTCTCCTGCCTACTGGAGGGGATATCGGTTTGTAAGAGAGTCCTGCTGTGGGAGAAGCTCGGCTCAGACCAAAGGTGGTGAGGTCAGAGGGACACAGGCTTCTGGTCTCGCCACCAACCACTGGTGTGATCAGGGTAAAAGTCCTGTGACCCCAGTGGGGCCTCAGTTTCTTCGTCTGCAATAGGATGACAAGACCCTCTCCTAGGACTGTGGTGGGAAATAACAAAGATGGTTGATGTAAGGGCTCGTATAGGGTCATCATACCGGGGCCAGCAGCAAGCGAATGCGGGACACATTCTTCTCATGGTGAGGGCAGCTGTGCAAGAGATCGATCCCATCTGTGCACACATCCCAGGCCTCTGCGTGCATCACATCTGTTAACTCCTGTTGGCCAAGGCAAGTCCTATGGTTGAGCCCAGAGACAGGGGTGGAGCGGGCGGCACACCAGCCCACAGAGCGGCAACTGCAAACTCCGATCCTACGACTAGGGAGGGAGTGAAGAGCTAGAAACACACCCTCATTGGCCAAGGATGGTGTATAGTTAGGCTGGGATTTGCAACCTGCATTCTCTTGGAGGACACGGCCCACACTGTTTCACCTCCACATAATTACCCTGTGGTGACTCAAATTGAGAATGAGTCTCAACCTTTTTTACTTACAGGAAAGAGAGTCTTTCATCAACATCCATCTATAATTGGCCTTAAGTTGTTTTCCCAGCCAGGAAAGGCCTATTTTGCAAGCATTTATTGGCTAGGGCTGTGAGTGTTTTTCATGTATTAACTCATTTAATCCTCACAACAGCCCTATGAGGCAGGTACTGTTGTTTTCCCATTTTAGAGAAGAGAAAGTTGAGGCTCAGAGGGATTAAATAATTTCCGTAGGGCCTCATAGTGCGTAAGTTCCCAGAGATGGGATCTGAACCCAGGCTGGCTCTCTCTTCTCTCCAGAACCTGCACTCTTGCCACCGTGCTTACCCATCAGAGACCCTGGGACCATGGCAATGTGAAAGACTCTGGCAGCGCCCAGGCCACGGGGAAAGCCCCTCCTCTCTCCCACCCACAGTGACATTTCCATCCCCAGATGGCTTAGAGATTCCAGAAGACTCCACTGCTGACAACCATCACTGCTTTTGCAGACATCGCCTCCTTTAGTCCCTACAGCTGCTGTGATATTCATTTTAAAGACAAAAGCCTGTGGGAGGGAGTCATCACTGTGAGCTCCTGATGCAGCTGGGAGTGGAGTCCCAGGGGCTGAGGAGGGAAGAAGGGAGACTTGTAGCCCTGGCTCAGGTAGATGGGGACCCTGGGCCCTGAGGCTGTGGAAAGACGTTGGGGTATCCCGGAGAGAAAGGCAGGAGGCCACGTCTCTGCAGACAGCACCAAAATGGGGCCAGCTTTCCTCACGCACCCCAGCTTTCCTCATGGGGTATGGATTAGTCTGTTCTCACACTGCTGTAAAGAAACACCTGAGTATGGGTAATTTTTAATTTATTTTTTATTGTTTTCAAGACAGAGTCTCACTCTGTCACTCAGGCTGGAATGCAGTGGTGTGATCTTGGCTCACTGTAACGTCTGCCTCCCCAGTTCAAGTAATTCTCATGCCTCAGCCTTCCCAGTAGCTGGGATTACAGGCACATGCCACCATGCCTAGCTAATTTTTGTATTTTTAGTAGAGATGGGGTTTCACCATCTTGGCCAGATCAGTCTCAAACTCCTGGGCTCAAGTGACCCACCCACCTCAGCCTCCCAAAGTGCTGGGATTACTAGCACAAGCCACTGTGCCTGGCCTGAGTATGGGTAATTTATAAAGAAAAGAGGTTTAATTGGCTCACAGTTCCACAGGCTGTACAGGAAGCATGATGCTGGCATTTGCTCGACTTCTGGGGAGGCCTCAGGAAACTTAGAATCGTGGTGAAAGGCGAAGGGGAAGCAGGCACTTCTTCCCATGGTGGGATCAGCAGACAGAGAGAAGGAGGAGGTGCTACACACTCAACAAGGTCTCCTGAGAACTCTGTCAGGACAACAGCACCACGGGGGATGGGGCAAACCCGTTCATGAAGGATCCACCCCCATGATCCAATCACCTCCCACCAGGCCCCACCTCCAACACTGGCGATTACAACTGGACGTGAGATTTGAGCGGGGACACAGATCCAAACCCAGGGTGACCCACTGGGAGACTGGCATCCAGTCGAACCTGAGCCTTGGTCCCTTCTCCCAACCTGCAGCACAAGAATCACACCAGTAAACATTTCATCTCAGGGAGGACGTTCCTTCTTGGATTCTCTCCCACAGGACCCCTCCTACCCCCACTGCGCCCATTCCTCTCAGCTTGGCCCAAGATGGCCTCTTCCTGACCTGGCCCCAGCCTGCTCACTTGGTCAGTTGAATCAAAGAACATCAGGAATTTGTGGTGTGCTCAAAACACAAGGGAACCTCCAGCAGCTCTGAGGCCATCTGAAACACTCTCGAGGACAAAACTTTTAAGGATAAGGGGGTCAAGTGGCAAGAGGGCCTGATGTGGTCTTTGAGGACCACTTCATGTTTTGAAATTTAGGTGTTTGCAGCCAATATTAAAAAACAGAGATTGCACATGAAAATCGGGATGCATGCCTCTCTTAACGCCTGGGAAGCTCTGTCCGTGGAGCCCACAGCAGGGCTGGACGGGGTGAGCCAGTGAGGCACGCAGGGGCTCAAGGTAAGGAGCTCACCCCTTCAGGCAGCGGCTCCGCGTTCACTAGGCCTGATGTGGGTCTGGTGGGTGTCTGTATTTACCCCAAGGGACACTCGAGAAGTCAGGCCACATCCTATGCCTCCTGCTCCCTCTTTTTTCTTTCTTTTTCTGAATTGGCAGCCTATTTTATTTTCTTGAGTTAGAATTTACATACAATAAGGTAGATATTAAAGGCCCAACCCATTGATTTCTGACAGATGTTGTCACCTGTGTAAACACCACACCATCAAGATACAGAATATTCCATCATCCCAGAAAACTCTCTCAGGTCCCCCCAAGTCCTGGCCTCCCCCAAGGCAACCACTGATGTGTGTTCTATTGCCGGGAGCCTTTAGCCGGTTGCAGAACTGCGCAGGAGTAGAGTCCCGCAGGGTCCTCAACTGCTATGAAAACAGCTCCTTTTCATCACTAGTGGCATGCCGGTGTGTGGATGTACCATAGCTGGTCTGAACAATTGAGGAGTTTATGGGCTGTTGTGAACACGGATGATGCATGAACAAGCACCTGTGGGATTTGCTGAATCTCTTAATTGGTCACGTTCATGGGTGGGGGAAAGAAGGTTGATTGGCACCAGTCTTCTGACCCCATTCCCTCCCCCAGCTTTGAAAGATTTAGCTCCATGTTATTTGCCCACCCTTTCTTCAGGGTCTCCCAGGAGTGGATTTGCAGGAAGGAGCAGGGAGGGAAGGGGAGTGGTCAAAGATGGAAGTTTAGTGGAAGACACAAGTCAGAACACACATGCACACATGCATGCACACACACAAACACATGCATGCACACACAAACATGCATACACACGCATGCACACACGCATGCACACACATGCACATGCACACACACACATGTGCACACACTACCAAGCTGCAGGGTCATGGAGTTGCGGATCCTCTCAGATCAGATCTGCGCTTGGAGGCTGCATTTCATAGATCAGCCTCTTTTCCAGGGCCTGTCATGCCTCTAATTCTATGCACCCAGTGCAGAGCTGCCGGGTTTGCCTTTCTACAGAGACATTATTTGCTCATGTCACCCACCACTCAGGTGCCTTTCATGGGTTCTCTTTGCCCATCTGAGTTCCACAGGCCACAGATGGCCATTTCCTCCACCTCACACCCGACGACACACCGCATGCTTGTTCTCACCCAGCCCTTTGTGGTTGCTGAGCCTTGGGCTGGGAGGATCAGCCCCCACGCTGTGCCCAGGATGTGCCCCATCCCCTCTGCTGTCATTACTTTTGTGAGCACCTAGGAGCAGGGCCAGATGGCAAGAGAGCCGTGGATCCTCTCCTGGGCCACACCTTGGTGCTTAGGCTATGACAGCAGAGGTCTGCCCTGACCAGGAGGAGCCAGTGCTGTGGAAACTGACCTGGGTCCTCAGCCTCCCTTGGCTGCCACGTGGGGGCCCTCCAGGCTCTGGGCACACCAGTCCCCATGCCCCTCAAATGCGCAGGTGAACATGAATGCTCCCCTTGCTCAAATATAAGTGACCTCCAAATATCAAGTTCTCCCAGTAACGTCTGTCAGGTTGTCTTGTGACCACCTAGACATTTAGTGATCAAGACAAACTAGTCAAATGTCCCATGTAATACTTGCCTTATTCATTGGTTGCACATAAATCCTAAACGTCTCTCGAAACTGGCATGTCCTGTGCCTGATGGTGAAGCTGCTCTGCTTTGCCCAGGAACAGCCCTCCGGTGGGGGTAAGGGTGGAGGTGGGTCCAACTGAGAGTAAATTCCCTATAAGGGGCCGGGACAGAATGTACCGCCAGATTACTAGCCGCCCCCCCTACCACCCCAAAAGTACACATATCGCTCCCCTTTAGAGGGACCAGGACTGGCTGGTATCCCTGAGGTGTCCAATTGCAGCCAGCCCTGACTCACCCGTGTCCTCATGCCAAGGGCTCTGGACTGGGCCAGAAAGAGGCAGAGACAGAGGAAACAGAGTGCTAGAGAGGGAGACAGAAAGGGAGAGACAGAGAGAGACAGTGATAGACACAGACAGATAGCATCAGAGAGAGGAGGAGAGAAATAGAGACAAAGGCTTAGAGATACTGAGGCAGAGACATTTAAAGACAGAGACAAAGAGATAAGTAGAGACACACAGAGATGCAGAGACATACAAAGAGAGACATGCGGATGCACAGAGACGAGAGAGAAAGAAACAGAGCTAAAAAGTGGGGTGGCGGTGGGGGAAGACAAAATCTGAAACAAAAAACAAAACAAAACAAAAATCTCTCCTTGGCGGCTAAACAGGGATCTAATCACCAGGCTCGTCCAGCCTTTCATGTCTGGCAAACTTCTTGAACTGCTGGAAAGATCAAACGCACACAGCTCTTCATGAGTCTAAGACCCTTTTCACCCAGCCCCAGATCCCAACCCCAGAAGGCTTTCTCCGAAGGAGCTTTGAGAAATTAAGTTAAAGGCCTTAGAGTGATGGCCAGGAATGCAAGCCCCACCCACCCTACTGCACCCCAGAAGCATGCCCCAGAATAAGGCCACACCAGGGCCCCCAGCGTCCTCACCTTCTGCAGCGCAGCAGAGGCCCTGTGAGGAGCCAACCAAATGCTGCCCACCACCACGTGGTGAGTCTCCAGGGAAACGCCAAGACCCCTGCCCACCTCTCAGGGCCCAACAGAGGACCCCGGGCTCCACAGCAAAGGCAGTGCAAACAGGGAAAGGGATGCGCGGTGCATCATTGCCTGATCAGGGAATGGCTGTGCCGTGTGTGTGTGTGTGTGTGTGTGTGTCTGTCTGTCTGTCTCAACACAGCTGTCACCCTGAAGAGGCCAGGAAAAGGGAGGCTTCTAAATACAATGGGCAAAAAGAAACCTGGAGCCACAGAAGGTCCAGACCAGGAGACAGCAGAATGATTTCAGGGTTGGAACAAAGGCTGGTTCCCTGTGCAAGAGCAGGTCCACCAGCAGCATCAAGTGCTGCCCCGAGCCTGGGATTAAGTGTTTTCTGCTGTGTCACAGACACAGGCCAAGGTGGGCTGTGCTGCCGTGGGCTGGGTGGACGGGCACCCATGTTGCAGGGCATGGCAGCACCACACAGTCCATAACGATGTGGTTGCATGTCTGTTTCCAACTCCTTGGCCAGGGGAGACTTCCTTTTGGTTTGCTGCCCAACCATGCAAACACCTGCTCCTGCAGCCCTGAAAAATATACCACAGTTGTTGTGCCCTCTGCCCAGGAAGAAATATTCAAAGACAAAATTGCTGCATAACAATGTGACTTCATTGAAAAGCAGCCCCTCCAGCTCAGCAAGTCAGTCCACAAGTGGGCTGTCCCCTACGCACCCAAACTAGCTGCATTTTCAGCCTTACCCAGTGACCCTCTTCAGGTCACTTGGCTGCACAGGAACCCACCACGTGGCCAGGGCCGTGGAATCTGTCGATGGATCAAATTTGGCTCAGAGCTCATGGACATCCACCTCTGCACTCAGAAGACTGTGCCGCAAACACCGGGACCCGCTGCCCAGGAGTGCTTCTCCCTGCCCAAAATGCACAGAGCCAGTTGACAGGAGAGGAGAAGCAGGAGAGAAGTGTGGATAAATCCTTACCACCACATCTCTTGGCTGGGGTAACTGATGAGAGGGTTTTACTCCACCTCCAGGAGTTCCCCAGGGAGGAGGAAGAAACTCCAGGTGCTGGCAGCCCGGATGGGCTTGAAAACAGTGCCCTGCCCTTCCCTGTCTCCCCACACCTGGTAGAGTTTTTGGGCATCACCTTCTAGATTAGCTACTTGTATTTGAGTCCTTGTCTCAGAGTCTGCTTCTGGGGAACCCCGACAAGACAGGTCCCCTGAGTGTCTAGGACTCTTAGGAGAGGAAAGAATGGATCTTGGTCCCCTGCTCTGTCTTCTCCTCCTCAGGCACAAGTGGCCCCCTCAGGGCCAGGGAACGGCTTGGGCTGCTGGCACGGCTTGCCTGGGAAAGGCTCCAGCCCAAGCCTGTGCAGTCCCCCTCACCTCACCATCTCTGCCCCTGGGTAAAATCCCTCTGAAAGAATTACTGCTTTAAAAGAGAGGATGACGTCTCCCAAGAAGACATTTAGCTAAAATGTCAGAGTCACCTACATGGCAACAATGGGCTTAAGCAGAAAATAGTCATTTAAAAAGAGATTACTACAAGCAGGGCACTTGGTGATGGCACCTGGGGCAGCAGCTCTGCAAGACATTGCCTTCAAGTTGAACTGTCACTCAAGGACGGGTGACTCAGTCCCAAGTAACCTTAATAAGAACCCAAGTAACAGGGAAAGCCACTTAAGGGATTGGTGGCTCTGGAGAAACAGAATCTCCTTTTGTTTGTAACTGCATAGAATTAAGGGGATTTCACGAAAGAGGGACTCTTGGGGACTTACTCCAAACTCGGCGACTACAGGCAGCAGGTCTGTCCTCTGGATGGCTGGCCCCTCCCTACTCTGTTTCAAAGTCTAGGGCTTGTGGGCCTGGGCTCTGAACTTGGTCACTGGCCTGGTGGGACCTTTGGATTTGTGATTAAATTCTCCCACACTTGAAGAGGTCCGACTTGTACTGACACAGCCAACTCTTCCCCTGAGCTGGACGTGGCCCCAGGATGGTGCCATTTTTGCCTGGAGCTCCTCTGCAGGTTTTTGAGTGGCCCATGACACTGAGAACACAAAGGCAGAGGTTAAGATGGAAAGAGATTCTTTGGCAAGATGTCTGCTGCTTACTGGGTAACGGTATGCTCTCCACGTTGCCCTGCCTCGCTGCAGAAAGGCAAAGCCACGGGAAGGTTCTAGCCAATGGGCTGTGAGCAGAAGTGCTGCCTGGGACTCCTGGATAAAGCATCTATGGGTCAGCGTGCAGCCCTCCCGCTCTGTCCTTCCCAGCTGTGGTGACTAAAGCCCTGGGTTGAGAAGGAGGCAGCCTGGATTCAAGCACCTGGATTGCTGAGTCACCATGGGGCAGGGGGCTGCCCTGGGAGTCCCCAGACCCTCACTAGAGTCTGTGTTAGCAAGAAAGGAGCCAGCTCTGATTTCAAGGATAATTTGTTACTGTGGCAAGCCTGACCTAACCTGACTAATGTAAATGCCTCAGCACACAGGTGGCATCTGAAGAGTCCCATGAATGGGAGGGAGAACACAGACTGGAGGAGGCAGAGTTGTCTCCGAGTTCTAGCCAGCCCTAGGGGGCGTGTGGAGGGCAAAGACGATGTCATCTCCACTTTACACCTGGGGAAACTAAGGCTCAAGGGGGATGAGTCATTTTCCTAAGATCGTACAGTGAGTGTTGGTGCCAGGTCTTCTCACTCAACCCTGGCCTTTTCTGTTTTGCTGTGACAGCTAAAGGGAAGGCTTTGCCAGGTGGCTGTGACTTGAGATGTCACTTTGCAGGAGGGCAGGATCGTCTAGTGAGTTACCGAGGAGGAAGGGGAGAGAGGTGAGGAAGTACCTTCTTTGGGCTTGTCCTCACCTCTGCCCCATCAACCTTCTCCAGCATATCCTCCCAGACTCCTGACAGGTGCAGGCCCTTCACTCTCAGGCTGCTGGGCAGTAGTATGTAGGACCTTGGGTCGGGGAGGGAAGGCATCACCTACCATTGACTGAGGGCTTACTGTAAGGACTCTATATGGGTCAACTCATTTAATTCTCACAGCAATCCAATGATCTCCATCACAAATAGAAAATCTGTGACACAGCAAAGTAATCTGTCCATGGTCCAACAGCTAGAGCCAGGATTCCAACAACCGGGGCAATGTAGTCCCAGAGACCTCTCAACATGCTGTGATTCTGCTTCCAGGTATTGGGGAAAATAGAGATGGCAGAGACACAGAGAAATAGACAAACACACAGCCTCACACACACGCAGAGCACAGCGCTGTTGTAGCCACTCAAGTGGACTCTCCTGGCAGGGATACCCACCAAGCCCTCCTGGGCTGTCAGGGTGTGGCATGCTCCAGCCACCAGACAAGTGGTGGACAGCACAGAGTAGGGCAGGAGCAGGGCAGGCCTGCCACAGCATGTGAGGGATGTGGAGCCCACGTCAGTTCTTGCTCCTTCCATTCTAGGAACCTTCTGCTTCAGCTGAGCACAGGTATTTTTACAGGAGCCCTTGCCTCAGAACCACCCCATGACCTCCTGGTCAGAAAAGTCCCATCTGTCTCCAAAATACCCCACACAGTGGGCCACAGTCCCGCATGACTGGGCTCCCTGCATCCCTGCACGAAAACTAGGCCACCGTGTCCTTCAGACCATAATGGGAGGCCCTGCGGAGAGCTCCATCAATCACATCACAGGAGAGATAAAGCCTGGCCGGCTGGAAAATTGGGATAAGTACAGCAGCAGAGCCATTCCTCAGCCAGAAGGTTTCTCCCTCCACAGCCTGGGTGCGGGAATGAGAGACCAGCATGTGGCTGTTCTCATGCTCGCAGGCATTATGAAGAGGGTGCTTTGTGTCCCTCACATGCCACCCCTGCTCAATGATCTAAGACCTCCCTCCCCTCCTGCTCCCTAGGTGTACACCATTTGGGGTCAAAGCTGTGCAGCAGGCTCTGGAAGGCCCATCCCAGGACCTCTCCCTCCCCTGGTTCCTAATTAATGGCTTCTACAAAACCTCTCAAGTTGGAATTCAACAAATACTGCACCCCTTCTGCTCTGTCTCCAAGTTTCACACAGTTAGGGGATGTCCTTGAGCCCATAGGGCAGATGGCAATGTTGCCATAAATCTGTGCTCCATCACAGAACCCACCCCCAAGGCAATTTAACCCATGAACTCTCACTCCCCATGCTGAGCAGAGCCTAGTGCTAGGTGCTTTGACTTCATGACTCATTTAATCCTCCCAGCAGTGTTGTGCAGTGGGACATTAGTTAGGACTGAGTTCAACTGTTGAGTGATAGGCCTCTCTCAGATAACAGTAGCTGGAACCAGTGCCTCTCCGATTTTATTTTGTACACAAGTCACTTGCAGATCTTGTTAAAATGCAGATTCTGATTCAGCAGGTCTGGGGTGGGGGTCAATATTCTGCATTTCTAACAAATTCCCAGATCATACCAATGTGGCTGATCAAGCATCAGAGGCTTAAATTAGATAGTGATCAATTTCCCTGACAGATGAATGATGTCCAAAGGGGAGAGCCATAGGCTGGTATGTGGTTTGATTGTGTCCTTTTCCTCATCCTTTCTCAATATCTATTGTCTTCCTCATAGTACAAGATGGCTGCCCAAGAACCAAGCCATCACATCCATATTTTAGCCAGTAGGAAGAAGGAATAGTTGAAGAAATTCAGGCTTGCTCCTTTGGAACACTCCTTAGAAGTTGCATATGACATTTCTATTTATATCTCATTGTCTAGAACTTAGTCACATATCTCAAGGAAGCCTGGGAAATGTTTGCATTATCCCAGACAATTATGTATGCAGCTAAAAATTGGTGATGGTAGTGGATGGGCTATTATAATACAAAGGAGGACAGGAAGAATGGATATTAGTGACAGCTATTCTCACCTCCATCTTACACATGAGAAAACTGAAGGACAAGGAGCCTAAGAATTTTGACTGAGGAGTAAATGAGTTAATGTATAAGCACATGATAACCACTAGTTGATACTTTTCATCCCTGAGCCTGTTTGTAGTGTTATGGATACCTCAAGATGATGTAGCAACGTGCCTGGCACAAATCAGACACCCCATTGATGTCCTGTTGTCTCAGTATTACCACAAAGGCAGGCCTAAAGACCTCCTGGGTTTGAAATGCCTGGAGAGTTAGGTGCCAGGGACCTCGTCCAGGAGTGTGCCAGAACCAGGGAAGCCAGATTCCTGTAAGTGAGTTCTCTACCTCCCTCAGCCATAACCAGGTATCTTTAAACCATCTGCACTTGTATAGAACATGAGTTGAAAATATCTCAAAGCCTGTGCAGGGGCATTTGGAAGGTGTGATATGGCCGCCAAGTAAGGAATGCTTTTCTACCGCTAAGTTACTTGACAAATCCAGAAATACAGGCTTTGGGGATCACCCACATAGCTTCTTGAAACTAAATTTTAAGTGAAAGTTACGAAGGCAGAGACTGGCTAGAAGTTCATGAGTCTATTTCCTCTTCCTGGGCAAGCTGACTGCATTCCCTGGCCCCCTTGCAGGTAGCGGTTGCCATGGATGGAAAGGGAGTGGAGGAAAGTGAGCCCCTTCTGGTCCTGGGCGTGAAGGCTGTTCTCTTGCTCTTGGCTTTTCAGCTGACAAATGGAGAGGAGGAAGGGGAGTACTCCACGGAGGCCCTGAGGGTCCATGGCACCAGGCAGCATGCCCTGTGGGTGCCCGCTGGTGTGCCTTTGGGATCCCTTTCCTGGACTCACCGCTTCCTACTCCAAGAAACGTAACTTCCAGCCTGGGAGCTTTCATCGGCAGCAGGGTCGGGCTCCAGCTGCCTGTGGCATGGGCCAGAGTGCTGGGGAGTGCAAGCCCCTCAGCCAGTGGTGGATAAATACCCCCACTCCCACTGCCCTCGAGTGGGATGACTCTGACATGTGTCCTACACAGCGGCCCAGGTCCCCAGCAGGAAGGAGCTCCAAGTGCCCACAGCGATGACAGCTCATGAACACTTCCTCCATCTGCTTCTTTTCCCTGTTTCACTTTCCCACTGTCCTAATGGGGCTTCCTGGGGTCACTCAGGATCTGCTCCTGGGCAGATGCAATGCAAGTCCCAGCACAAGTCTCTTCACGTGTCGTGAAAGGCTGTCTACTGAACGCAACAGGACTGTGACAGGAGTGAGAAGTAAAGCTTTGAGCGTGCTCAGCAAGCTTTTCCTGAAAAGGACCCGAGAGTTAACACTTGAGGCTTGGCGGTCCGCAGTCACTTGGCGGTCATTGGTCTTCCAACCAGTGAACTCTGCTGTCAGCGCAAAAGCAGCCAGAAACAGCACATAAATGAGTGGGTGTGGCTATGCCCCAGAGAAAGATCCTTCACAAAAACCAGGCAACGGGCCAGATCTGGCATGTGGGCTGCAGTTTGCTGACCCCTGCTTTAGAGCCTGAAGCCACTCAGATTTTGTACTTACTGTTATTGTAGCTAGTATTAATTACTCTGATTCTTGGGATCCAATCCTCTCAGAGAAGGTGGTAGAATAAATTTTGCCTTTCCCAACTATACACAGAAATGAGCTGGGGTTTTCTCTATTACAGTGATTAAATCTTCCTTTAAAATAAAGTTGAGTTAAAAGGTGAGCTAAGGTGACCCACTTAAAATTTAAAAGTACATTAGTAATGGTTTGGAGAGAGGAAAGGTGGCAAAAATCCTGAAGCCAGTAGGATGCCAGCTATGGACTGAGTTGTGTCCACTCAAAATTCATAGCTGAAGCCCTAATCTCCAAGGTGACGGTATTTGGAGATGAGTCCATTAGGAGCATCTCAGTCCACTTGTATTCTTATGATGAAATACCTGGTTGGGTAATTTTTTTTTTTTTTTTTTTTGAGACAGAGTCTTGCTCTGTCGCCCAGGCTGGAGTTCAGTGGCATGATCTCGGCTCACTTCAACCTCAGCCTCCTGAGTTCAGATGATTCTCCTGTCTCAGCCTCCTGAGTACTGGGATTACAGGCACCCACCACCATGCTGGGCTAATTTTAATTTTTGTATTTTTAGTAGAGACAGGGTTTCACCATGATGGCCAGGCTGGTCTTGTATTCCTGACCTCAAGTGACCTACCCGCCTGGCCTCCCAAAGTGCTGGAATTACAGGCATGAGCCACCGTGCCTGGCCCTGATTGGATAATTGATACAGAATAGAAATGTATTTCTCACAGTCTGGAGGCTGGGAAGCCCAAGATCAAAGTGCCGGCCAGTTCAACACCTGGTAAGGGCTGCTCTCTGCTTCTAAGGTGACACTTTGTTGCTGCATCCTCAGGAAGGGATGAACACTGTGTCCTCATGTGGCAGAAGAGATGGAATGGGATGAACTCACTGCCTCCAGTGTTTCTATCAGGGGCCTAATCCCCACTGTGAGGGCTTCACTCTCGTAACTTCATCACGTCCTGAAGGCCCTGCCTCTTAGAACTATCACATATGTGATCAAGCTTCAACATGCAAACGTTGTGGGACACAAGCAGACCATAGCAGTGGGGTAATTAGGTTACGTGAGGTCATGAGGGTGGGCTCTCATGGTGGAATTAGTGTCTTACAAGAAGAGGAGGAGATCGAGATCTCTCTCTCCACTGCACACAAGAGGGTGGCGGGCTGCAAGCCAAGAGAAGATGCCTGGAAATGAAACTTACCCTTCCAGCACCTTGCTGTTGGAATTCCCAGCCTGCAGAACTGTGAGAAGTAAATCTCTGTTGTTTAAGCCGCAGTCTGTGGTAATTTGTCATGGCAGGGTGAGTTGACTAAGACAACACCTATCTGGGAAAAGCTGCCGAGGGGCTGAGAAGTCAGTGAGAGTTTTCTGCAGAGGAAAATGGGGTAGAACTAACTCACTTCTGGAAGCTTCAGTGTCAGCAGGAAGCGGAGGGCATCTTCTCAGCAGGAGCCCCTGGGTGCCCAGGCACCTGTAGAAGCAATGCTTCATCAAAGGGGTTTCTAAGAGTCCCAGGTCAGGACACAGCAATGAGAAATAGCCAGTGGGCTCACCGACATGTGAGCTGCCTCTGGTCTAAACAAATGAAAGTCAAACCAAACAATGAGGTGCCCAAATAAGCCTTAACTGGCTCCTATCTCTCCTCATAAACCAGCCCCATTGGCTAGTTAAAAAGTCAGTCTCTTCAGGGCCTGGCAGTCTCTCATTCGAAGCCTCCTACTTTGCTATCAGTGTCCCTGTGTCTTGAATTAGCTCATCTCCTTCCTTTTCTGTTTTTCTGTCTTGGGCCTTCCCCATCCCAAGCATGGCCATGTCCTGTCTGGTTAGGGTCCACCTTCTTGGCCCACAGTTCTGCCCTCCCAGAAGCAGTCACTCTGTGGCCCACTTCCCAACTCTGTTCTGTCCTCAGTTCTGTAAACTGTGGCTACGATCATCTGTCTTTGGGTTTCCCATTCCCAGTTCATTCCAGGGGTAAGCTGTTAGTGGAGAGTCCCCTGGCTTCTGCTCCTCAGCTTTAGGAAGTGCTGTGCAGACATCAGCCCATTTATAAACATAGATTTGACTCCTGCTTCCCATCCCAGTTGATGCTGAGCCTTTAACTTGAAAGCAAAACACACTTCTGTAGGCCCCACCCCATTCCTGACCAGTCAGATACTCCAGTGTTGGAACAGAAACTCCATTTTGAGAGTGTTCTTGAGGAGAGTCTGATGGGTAAGGCTGGTTAAAAACAGCTTGTGGTAGTTAATTTTATGTGTCAACTTGGCTGGGCCACAGGGTTCCCAGACATTTGGTCAAACATTATTTTGGATGTTTTTGTGAGGGTGTTTTTGGATGAGATGAGCATTTAAATCAGTAAACTGAGTCAAGCAGACTGCCCTCACTAATGTGGGTGAGCCTCATCTGATCAGTTGAAGGCCTGCACAGAAGAAACAAGCTGACCGTTCTCCTGTGGAAGAGACAGTCCCCCTTGTCTGGCTGCCTTTAAACCGGGACTTCAGTTTTTTCTTGACTGGACTCAAATAGAAACCTTGGCTCTTTTGTGTTTTTGAACCTGCTGGCATCTGGACTGGAACTACACCATCGGCTGTCCTGGGACTCTGGCTTGCTGACTTGCTCTGCAGATCTTGGGGCTTGGCAGCCTCCATAATTATGTGAGTCAGTTCCTTACTTTACACACATGCCTGTGTACGCACACACACGTGTGCACACACATGCACCTTATTGGTTCTATTTCTTTGGGGACCCTGACTAATACACAGCCCTTCTACTGGTCTTGTGTGGTTCTCAGCATTAGCTCATTAGACTCACCTGGAGAGATTTTCAAGACCCAGTAGCTTGTGGGCTCAGTCTAGTCTACAAATATTTGTTTGATCAAAATGTCTTTAAAAATTTTTTTTTTCTCAAATTTAGAGTAGGCATATGCTCTTGAGGAGTTTACCACCAGCTCTGCAATTATTTCCTGTTGTCTTACCCCTGACTGCTTCCTTGGTCCTGCACACCCCCTGCTTCCTAAAAGCACTTATGACCCTTTTCCAAAGTAGCCTTGGTGACCAGCACTCCTTTTGACCAACATTACTATCTCACAATGGGAAGGGCTGAAGGGAATAGAAAAGAAAACAGGGTAGATTGGAGGGGAATCTTAGAGAGGGAAGACCAGGGAAGGGGAACAGCCCCAGCTGAGATCTCTGGGGAATGAAATCTGTACCGCAGTGGAGAGGCGGTTTGGAAGGAAGAAGCAAGGAGACCCTCAGTCAGCCTCCATAACTGTGGTACAGCCCCCGTCTCCCATCTATGTGGGCTTCTTTCATTTCTCTCAGTCATGTTACATAGTTTTCTATGTAAGAGTCCTTCTTAACTTTCATTAGATTTACTCCTAGACATTTGATATTTTTGATATTATTAATGGTATCTATAAAAAATTTTTTTCTAATGTTGGAACATACAAATATGTTCCTTTGTATATTGCTCTTGGCAACTTCACCATATTCGCCTATTGATTCTAACAATTTATCTGTAAATTATTTTGGGTTGCTTTATGTAAAAAAATGAAGCTCTATGCCTTACTGCACACCATACCCCAAAATCTATTCCAGGTGGATCACAGAATCATGAGAGAAAGGAAAGCAATGAAACTTATAAAAGATAACACAGGAGAATATCTTTCTGACCTTGAAGTGAGGAAAATATTTCTTAGGCAGAACCCCAAAAAAAACACTAAAAATGAAAGGAAGGATTAATACACAGGACTACATTAAAATTGAGAGCATTGGTTCTTCAAAAGACACTGTTCAGAGAAGAAAATTCAGGTCACAGAGTGGGGTGGGGTGTGTGTGTGAGACATAAATCAAGAAAGGGCTTGTATTAGTCCATTTTCATACTGCTGATGAAGACATACCCAAGTGGCTTGGGGAGGCCAGAATCATGGCAGGAGGCAAAAGGCACTTCTTACACCGCAGTGGCAAGAGAAAATGAGAGGGATGCAAAAGCAGAAACCCCTGATAAAACCATCAGACCTCATGAGACTTACTCACTACCACAAGAACAGTATGGGGGAATCGCCCCCATGATTCAATTATCTCCCACTGGGTCCCTCCCACAACACGTGGGAATTATGGGAGTACAATTCAAGATGAGATTTGAGTGGGGACACAGAACCAAACCATATCATTCTGCCCCGGCCCCTCCAAATCTCATGTTCTCACATTTCAAAACCAATCATGCCTTCCCAACCATCCCCCAAAGTCTTAACTCATTTCAGCCTTAACCCAAAAGTCCACAGTCCAAAGTCTCATTTGAGACAAGGCAAGTCCCTTCTGCCTATGAGCCTGAAAAATCAAAAGCAAGCTAGTTACTTGCTAGATACAATGGGGATACAGGTATTGGGTAAATACAGTCATTCCAAATGCAAGAAATTGGCCAAAACAAAGGGTTTACAGGGCCCATGCAAGTCCAAAATCCAAGGGTGCAGTCAAATTTTAAAGTTGCAAAGTGATCCCCTTTGACTCCAGGTCTCACATTCAGGTTACGCTGATGTAAGAGGTGGGTTCCTATGGTCTTGGGCAGCTCTGCCCCTGTGGCTTTTCAGGGTATAGCCCCACTCCTGGATGCCTTCATGGACTGGCCCTGATGTCTTTTGCAGGCTCATGGTGCAGGCTGTCAGTGGATCTACCATTCTGGGCTCTGGAGGACAGTGGCCCTCTTCTCACAGCTCCACTAGGCAGTGTCCCAGTAGGGACTCGTGTGGGAACTCCAACACCACAATTCCCTTCTGCACTGCCCTAGCAGAGGTTCTCCATGAGGGCCCCGCCCCTGCAGCAAACTTTTGCCTGGGCATCCAGGCGTTTCCACACCTCTTCTGAAAGCTAGGTGGAAGTTCCCAAACCTCAATTCTTGACTTCTGTGCACTCGCAGGCTCCACACCACATGGAAGCTGCCAAGGCTTGAGGCTTCCACCCTCTGAAGCAATAGCCTGAGGTGTACCTTGGCTATTTTTAGTCATAGCTGGAGTGGCTGGGATGCAGGACACCAAGTCCCTAGACTACACACAGCACGCAGACACTGGGCCCAGCCCACGAAACCATATTCTCCTAGGCCTCCATGCCTGTGATTGGAGGGGCTGCGGTGAAGACCTCTGACATGCCCTGGAGACATTTCCCCCATTGTCTTGTGGATTAACATTTGGCTCCTTATTACATATACAAATTTTTATAGCCCAGCTTGAACTTCTCCTCAGAAAATAGGTTTTTCTTTTCTATCACATTGTCAGGCTGCACATTTTTCACACTTTTATTCTCTGCTTCCCTTATAAAACTGAATGCCTTTAACAACACCCAAGTCAAATCTTGAATGCTTTGCTTCTTAGATATTTCTTCCACCAGGTATCCTGAATCATCTCTCTCAAGTTCAATGTTCCACAAATCTCTAGGGCAGGGGCAAATGCCACCAGTCTCTTTGCCAAAACAAAACAAGAGTCATCTTTACTCCAGTTCCCAACAAGTTCCGCATCGCCATCTGAGACCACCTCAGCCTGGGCCTTATTGTCCATATCACTATCAGCATTTTGGGCAAAGCCATTCAACAAGACTCTAGAAGTTCCCCAATTTCCCACATTTTTCTGTCTTCTTCTGGGCCCTCCAAACTGTTCCAATCTCTGCCTGTTACCCAGTTCCAAAGTCGCTTCCACATTTTCAGGTATCTTTTCAGCAATGCCCCACTCTACTGGTACAATTAACTGTATTAGTTTGTTTTCGCACTGCTGATAAAGACATACCTGAGACTGGGAAGAAAAAGAGGTTCAATTGGACTTACAGTTCCACATGTCTGGGGAGGCCTCAGAATCATGGCAGCAGGGGAAAGGCACTTCTTACATGGTGGTAGCAAGAGAAAATGAGGAAGATGCAAAAGCGGAAACCCCTGATAGAACCATCAGATCTCGTGAGACTTACTCACTACCACGAGAACAGTATGGGGGAAACCGTCCCCATGATTCAATTACCTCCCACTGGGTCCTCCCACAACACGTGGGAATTATGGGAGTACAGTTCAATTTGAGATTTGGGTGGGGACTCAGAGCCAAACCATATCAGGGCTCATATTCAGAATACATAAAGTCAACAAATCCATTTTAAAAGGGCAGAAAACATAATGGGAAAATATGTAAATGTCTTCATCCGCCATGCCACAAGAGAGGAAATCCAAGTGACCAGTAAACAAAAAAGGCGTTCAAATTCACTTGTAATCAGAAAGATGCAAATTAAGACCACAAGAAGAGCCTGTCCCCGCCATCAGCCATCATGTGGCTTGGGGTGGGAGTGAGAATTGTAGGCCACACACTATTCTAATGCAAAATCTGAAATCTAATTTATTAATCTGTTTAGTATTAGATTTTTAGATTAGATTTTAAAATTAGATTTTAATTAAATCTAATGCTAAATATTACAGCTAAGTATTTAAATGCTATCCATCAACCTAGAAAAACTGATTTAAAAGTTTTATCCTCTTGCTTTAACAAATATACCTTCATAATGACAACATTGCAAACATAAAGCTACAGTTTTTATATGACAAAGTCATTAAAATATCAAAGAAGACTGAATTAAATTAATATTTGCACATCCGTGTGTTCTGTTAATGGGCCTGTGGTATTTGGGTGAATAGTAAATAAATAATAATTAATAAGTGATATGTACTTATTCCATAAGTTATTCTTCTTGCCTCATTTTAGCAAAATTGCTATTTTGTAATCAATACTTTCACATAATTTTAATTTAATTAATAATAATCTAAAGGATTAAAATATATCTTCAAGATACATGCAATTTTATTATTTTTATCAAAAATTTAAATGAAAACAAATGTAAAAATAAAAAATTAAAATAACTTTTTGGTATGTTTTCAAAAATTTATTTCTCTCAAAAGTTTTAAAAGTATTAAAATTAAAAGTCAAGCTAAAAATTGTAAGTATTGACTATCAAAATACTAAATAAGAATTATTTAATTAAAGTCAAGAAATTTTAATTTTTTTAAATAATTAAATCTTATTAAATTTTTTATAAATTAAATGTCTACAGTTTCAGCATTCAGTGTCCACCTAGTTGTTTCTGGAAAGGACCAGTATCCCAGATCATGTTTTTTAATGTCTAGATCAGTCATTCTCAACTGGGGGCAAGTTTGTCCCACAAGAAACATTTGGCAACATTTGGAGACATTTTTGATTGTCACATTAAGGATGGTGGTCCTGTTGACATCTAAGTGCATAGAAGTCAGGGATTCTGCTAAACATTCTACAATACACAGGACAGACACATGCAAGATTTATCTGGCCCCAAACGTCAATAATGTGAAGATTGTAAAGCCCTGGTGTGGATTTGCATAGATGCAAATTGAAAAAGGTCATTGGGGGCCGGGCGCGGTGGCTCACGCCTGTAATCCCAGCACTTTGGGAGGCCGAGGCGGGCGGATCACGAGGTCAGGAAATCGAGACCATCTTGGCTAACACGGTGAAACCCCGTCTCTACTAAAAATACAAAAAATTAGCCGGGCGAGGTTGGCGGGCGCCTGTAGTCCCAGCTACTCGGGAGGCTGAGGCAGGAGAATGGCGTAAACCCCGGGGGGCGGAGCCTGCAGTGAGCGGAGATCGCGCCACTGCACTCCAGCCTGGGCGACAGAGCGAGACTCCGTCTCAAAAAAAAAAAAAAAAAAAAAGGTCATTGGTTGGCTAACATGACTAAGTGTTCTTCAGCTGTGATTCGTGACTACCTCCAGAACCATGAATTCGAACATGAAGAAAAGCAAGAAAATGGTGCTTGCTATGATTGGGAAATGGAACTCCAATATGCAAGAATCTATTGCATCCATGCCACAGGAGAGAGTGGATTTAGCAAGTTAATTAATTTGTGTTTTCCCTTGCTAAGTGCTTCCTCCACTCTAGTCCTTGTCAGCTCTCAAAGTAGTGCCAGCCTCTGATGTTGGCTGTGGCACAACCCACACACCTTCATGATAATTGGCCAGAGTTACATTTTGTTGAGGACAGAGGGCCAGAAATATGGAGAAATGGTTCCCTGAGGCCTTGGCAGTGTTAGGAAGAAATGTGAGGCTCTCTGGAGTGAGTGTGAGGCACAGAGCAGGAGCCCTTCTTGCCCAGGTTTGCTTGGTGCTGCTATGTGACACCTCCACTTCCATGTACCCACCAGAATGGAAATGAAATGAAAATGAAATGAACAACACGATAATACCAAGTGCTGACATGGGTGTGGAGCAATAGCCATCCACATACCCTGCTGGTGGGAGTGTAAATTTTGTGTTAAACTTCTAAAAAAGCAGTAATTAAGAAAAATATGCCATATTTACTGTATATTTTTTTGGAAACTAGCAGTATCTGCTGAAGCTTAATGTACATACACCCAGCAATTCCAATTCCAGGTATCTGCCCGACAATGTGGATGAGGCTCACAGATACAATGCCTTTTCCTGTTGACAAATGCAGTATATACTCTTTGTAGACAATTTAGAAAATTAAATGAAAAGGAAAAAAAAGTTGCCGTTATTTCTATTACCCAGAGATAAACATTGTTAACATTTTCGTACATTTTCTTTCATGTTTGTAAATGCACTATAGTATCTTGCTTTAAAAGCATTATATTTTTCCATCTAATGCGATAATTTGCTATGACATATTTTTAACAGCTGTAAATTATTCTAGCGCATGAAGTAATTATTTAATCAATCACTCTTATTGAAAGGTATTGAAGTTGTTTCCAGGTTTCTGCTACACATACACCTTTGCATATCTCTCTGATTATTTCCTGGAATGCATTTTACATGTGGGATGGCTACATCAAAGAGTCAGAAACATTTTCAAGGTTCCTGATGCATATTGTAACTTACTTTTCCAAAATACAGTGTTAACTCACATTCCCTTCTGGAGTATATGGTACTTTCCTTCCATAGCACTTGTTCTAACTCTGAGCATTGTTGTTTTTTAACCTTTGCCTATTTCATAGATGAAAAATGGTATTTTGTTTTTACTTACCGCTCCTTGATTAGTAGTGATGCTAAATATATTTTTCTGATATTTTATTATTCTATAGAAAATTTGGAAGTCACTATTCTGAAAGAGCAGAGTTGGAGAGACTGAAGTTTACACTAAACAAGCAAAAGTATTAGTAACAGGAAATATGTATAGTGCACATTCCACTGTATACAGTGCTACCAAGCACTCTACAATAATTTCTGCCACAGCAGAGAAGCATAATATATGAATACCTGTAACTGATACTGTGAACACATTGGTAATAGGCTACAATACCAGTCCAACTTTATCTTTTTTCTCCCCATCTCTTTAAAATGTATTCACTGTGGTAGAAGCTTTAACCCTGCCTGGGATAAAAACTCTGGTGTGACTTTCCTGCTCATACTTAGGTACTAGACAGTCTTATTTATACAAATAGGCTTAATTTGCTAGTTAGGTTGTCTAGAATCATGGAATAGTCAAAACTCTAAACTTTATTTATTTTGAGACAAGGTCTCACTCTGTCACCCAGGCTGGAGTGCTGGGGCACAATCACGGCTCACTTAATCTTGAACTCCTGGGTTCAAGTGATGCTCCCACCTCAGCCTTCACAGTAGCTGGGACTACAGGAGCATGCCACCATGCCAAGCTAATTTTTAAATTTTGTTGTAGAGGTGAGGTCTCACTATGTTGCTGAGATTGGTTTTGGACTGGCCTCAAGTGATCCGCCTCAGCCTCCCAAAGTGCTGTGAGCCACCACATTCAGCCAAACTCCAAACTTTAGAATTTACATTTAGAATTAAGTCTCCTCCCTCTCTCAGCCCCAGGTGGAGTAGCACAGCTCCAGGTGAACTTGGGAGGGGACATGGTCACCACTCCTTCTTCCTCATCTTTCCTCTTGACTTGCTAAGGAAGTGGCCCTGGCCTTTTCTGACAGGGATACAGGACAAGGGATATAGAAAGTTCTTGGCTGGGCACAGTGGCTCATGCCTGCAATGCCAGCACTTCGGGATGCCTATGCGGGAGGATCGCTTGAGCCCGGGAGTTGGAGACCATCCTGGGCAACATGGCGAAACCCTGTCTCTAAAAAAAAATACAAAAACTAACTGGGCATGTTGGCTCAAGCCAGTGGTCCTAGCTACTTAGGAGGCTGAGGTGGGAACACCATTTGAGCCCAGAAGGTTGAGGCTGCGGTGAGCCGTGATCATGCCCCTGCATTCCAGCCTGGGTGACGGAGTAAGACACTGTCTCAAAAAGAAAAAGAGCTCTTACTGGTTTGATACTGTCATAAGATGGTTTTTCATACTCTGGGAGTCTGTCAAGCCTTTAGAGCTAACTCTTTGATGAGTAAAGTCATGGATTTATAGAGTTCTTCTGTTGGGTCCTAACTATGGCTCCAGAAGGGAAGGGAAATCCTTCTCCAGACCCTACTCCCTTCCCCACTCCTGGATCTTGAGTGGATCCTTCAGCACAGACCTCTAGGTGGAGTCCATTTGCCCCTCCCCAGCTGTCCTCTCTCTTAGGTGGCCCACTTCTAGCTCATGAAAAACATATGCCTGGTGGCAACGCTGCTGTTTCTCAAACTCAGCCTTCGATTCCCTCCCTTTCTCTGCCCCGTGACTCAGTTTGGAAGCTGTAGTCTCTCACCTTAAATTTCCTCGTCACATGTAAGAAATTAAATCTAATGACCCCCATAATTGCGCCATTTCAAACTCCCTGAAGACTCTTGTAAAATTGGCCACAATTCTCCATTCTTCCTGTAGCCACACCCCTTTTCAATGTGTCTTTGATGATCCTCCCATTGGAGGTGGGTTAAAATCTTTCTTGAATCTGGGCTGATATAACGACTTGTTTTGGCCAATAGAGAGCAGTGGAAATAATGATGTACCTTTTCCCGCTTAGACCTGGAGTCCTTGTATGCTTCTGCTCACTTCCTTGGACCTCTGCCACTGTGTATGAACAAACCCAGGCTAGCCTGCTGGGGGATGAGAGACAACGTGGAGCAAAACTGGGTCAGTGGATTCATCTCAGACACATGAGCGAGCCCAGACAAGATCAGCAGAACTGATTTGCTGGCCTAGCAGTCAACTCCACATGCATAAATGAGATCATCCTAGATCAGCTAGCCCCCAGCCAGTGAGCTAAATAAACTCTTGTTATTTAAAGCCCCTGGTTTTTGGAGTGATTTGTTATGCAGCCGTAGCTAACTGATACATCTTTTCTCCCTTGGCTTGAGGTTTTTAATCTCACCTGCTTGGGAGAAAGTGGGGTGAGACTCCCAACTCTGCAGCGGCTCTCCCCAAAAATATTTCTTCATAAACCCTCTCTCCCTTCTAATTCTTTAAATCACTTCAGATCTTTTCAGTGATTTTTTGAGAAGTTTAATTCGTTCTGTGTCACCTAATTTGAACTTTCTCATTTTGGAAATTCAGTTATTATATATATTAAACTTCCAACTTAGCATGCTGTTACATATCTAGACATGTGATTGCTGGTTAAACTATCTTTCACTTAATGCAGGTGACTTATGAATAATTTAACTTATGGCTGCCAATGCCTGGTGTTTCTTCTCATTACTGTCATTTTAATTTGTGAATCTGGTGTCACCGGTGGCCTTCAGTCACTGGGCAAAGTTACTCATCTATTGTGATGCCAAGAGTCAACCTAAGAAGCAAGTTCTGTCCTTCTTAAATTAGTCACCCCTAATATCTCAGGTATGGGTCAAACACTTTCTGATGTATGTAGGGCAGTTACAAATCCCCTCATTTAAGAGATGAAAATCAGATGAACAGATGAATTGACTTGGTTAACGTCAAAGTGCAGGGCCAGAGCCCAGGGTTCCTGACTTCTAGCTGACATGTTTCTTGTTCCCTTTCATTTCACCCCTGTGCCCATCCCAATCATATGGATCAAGGACTTTGTGGCCTTGTAGTCTCTTAATAAAGAGAAAACAATCAAAGATACAGACAGGTGCTTGGCTTGGGGCTTTCCTTAAAAAATCTGGACTAACGCTGCATTTAAAATCCCTCAAAGGCAAGGACCAGACATTCTCTTCAATAAACAGTAAACAAGCTGACTATAAAAGGAAAATTACAGTTGCATGGGGTTATACAGCCTATTTATTTGAATTTCGGTTATTGTTATGAGAATTTATAGTATATTTATCATCATGAAAAGCGTTTATCTTTGGGCAACTGAAGCAATAAGAAAAACGTAGTATTTAATTTTACCCTCAACATTTCCTTTAATCCAATCTGACACCACAAAAAAAGAATCAGTTAGAATTTACTGGCTCAGGATAATTCCTAATTCTCAGATGGCAGCTGCCAGAAAAGCTAATTAATTCAGATTGACTGCTGGGCTTCATTTTTATTTGGATTTTTAAAAAATGAATGAGGGTAGCAGATCAATAACATATGTGCAGTCTGGCCTCAAATTCTAAAACATTATCTGCCAGCTGGGTTCTGCATCCTTCTTTCATCCTACAGAGAGAAGTTTCTGGGAGGACAGTGTTTTCCAAATATTAGCAAAAGTCAAAGCCATCTTGGCTGAGTTTGAGAGCAGGGCACCTGGGGAAAGTCTGGTACTGAATTCAGACAGGTCTGATCTCGCTGTCACTTACTAACTGCGGATTCGCCATTCTGGGCTTCAGTTTTCTCATCTGTAAAATGGGCATGATGTTCCCCACTGCACAGGCTGCACATATGTTATTGATCTGCTACCCTCATTCATTTTTTAAAAATCCAAATAAAAATGAAGGAGAGGAGAAAGAGGAGGAAAAAAAGAGGAGGAGGAGAAGGAGAAAGGGGATAAGGAGAAAGAGGAGGAGAAGGAGGAAGAAGAGGAGAAGGTGGAGGAGGGGGAGGAGGAGACATATTTCTTGTATTGAGTAAAAGGAGTCTTTTTGGTTTGGCTTCTTTCTCTAAAATTATACCTGCAAGACACCTCTTTTGTGAGTCGTGGTGTCAGGTTTATCATCATTGTTCTAAGGTAGGCCATTGTGTGACTGCATCACAACTTGTTTCTGCATTCTTCTGTTAGTTACATCCCAAGGAGTACATGGGTGCCTAGGAGGCCTCAAAGGCTGAATTCAGATGCTGTGACACAGACTTGGTCCCACAGCCAGGCAGGCCCTGAGTCAGCATCTGGTGCTGGGATTCTGGGGGATCTAGGGCCCCACAGTGGCTTCCGTGGGTCCTGATAGACAGGGAGGAACAGGCTTGCGAGTGTGAATCCCTGACAAGCCCTAGCCCAGCCCTCCACTCTTCCAAGCTTCTGGTTTATTTCAGATAAAGAGCATCAACAACCCAGATCTGAGCCTGGCAGGTGGACAGTGGAGGTGGGGATGGGGTGGTGGGAGGGGGGCTTTCTACTCTTGGTTTTGTTCATTCATCCCCACTCTTGGTTCAGCAGACACGTGCTGAAGCTACCACACCTGTCCTGGAATGTTGAAGAGGTTTCATAAGATTCGGAAAATAGCCACTGATGGGAACTCCCCCTGTTTCTCTCCCCTCTTCCTACCCCAGGCCCTGCCTGGGACTTCCCTGGGTATCCACTAGCCCTGCCAGGCTACCACAGCTTCTATGCCCCAGCCTACCCCTCTGGCCAAAGCAGGCCTCCACCTGGCGGGAGGGAGAGGCACCTTGTCCTGGTGCTCGCACCCTGGCTGGCAGACACGTGCCACCCAGAAGCCCCCTGAGGCTGGGGCCACCCACGTTACTGTATTGTCCACACTGCATTGTGCCAGTTGTTAGGCACTGAGAATACCACATCTGCCTCCCTCAGACAGTTGGAGCGAGAGCTACTTGGATGGCTAGGCTTGATTCTTGATAGCAAGGCTACAGAGAACAAAAGTAATAATAACCATAATAGAGATGATGATAAGGCTAACTGGAGGTAGTGTTCCTCAGCTCTTACCACATTCCAGGCACAGTTCTAATCCTCATAACCTCACTCTGAGGTGGGTACACAGGAGGGGTATAAAGAAAGGGTAAGTACTCTGGGTGCGGTGGCTCATGCCTGTAATCCCAGCACTTTGGGAGGCCAAGGTGGGCAGATCACTTGAGGTCAAGAGTTCAAGACCAACCTGGCCAACATGGTGAAACCCTGTCTCTACTAAAAATACAAAAATTAGTCCGGCATGGTGGTGCACACCTGGAGTCCCAGCTACTCAGGAGGGTGAGGCAGGAGAATTGCTTGAACCTGGGAGATGGAGGTTGCAGTGAGCTGAGATTGCACCACTGCGCTCCAGCCTAGGTGACAGAGCGAGAATCTGTCTCAAAAACAAAAAAGACAAGTAGAGGGTAGCAAGGTGGCCTGAAGGGTGGGAGACAGGCAGGGAGAGGGACATGCCAGAAGGTGGATCAGTATCTCCGCCAGTGCTGTGGAGGGAGGGGTGCGAGAGCGTGTGGTGGGAGGCCGGGTAGGGCGAGCACTTGTGGGGATGCTGCCTGCGGAGGTGTTTGGGCCTTATTCTGGAGGAGACATACACTGCACGCTATTTTCTGGTGATTTATTGATCTACACATCTTGCTCCACCTCATTTCCTCTCATACAGCAACAGTGAGGAGGACAGTGGCTGAAAATACAAGTGGTGTCAGCAATGATCCATTGACGTGAGCCCCTCTGTTCTTTCCCATCTCCTGCCAGCCGCCAACATGTTGCATATGGTTCTTCATATGACTCTCTCCCATGCTGTTTAAAGGTATGTGTGAAACCTTACTCACAGCAATGTCACACAATACCATAAGAAAGAACACAATGAAGCCAACGGTGAGAATTTAGAACAAGCTGCTTGTCAGCTCTAATTGCTGTCCTGGGTCCCTACTTCATCAACACCCTCTCCCCAGCCAGACATTCTCATCAGCTCCCTTGGTTGTAAATTCCATGCCTATGTGCTAATGACCCCCCAAATGTGTCTTGCCAGTCTTGACTGCTCCTCTAAGCTCCAAACTCATATATCGAACTGCCTACTTGACATCTCCATGTAGATGGTTAATAGGGTCTCAACCTCAGCGTGTCCAAACAAGAACTCTTGATCTCCCTGGAATGTGCTGTTTCCCTAAACTTCCCTGCTTCATTTCTCAAGCCAGAATCTCAGATGTTATCTCAGGTTCGTTCTTTTCCTCATCCTACCCATCCAGTTGCTTGCAAAGTCTTTATCCACAACATAGTGATAGCTTGTTGAGAGACGAAGGTGCACCAATCCACATCTGGATGTTGCATCAAGTAGAAGATGATCAGGTGGCCTGAAGGGTGGGACTAAGATGTACCATCTTACTTGATGGTGCATCCAACATAGCTTGGATCACCCTTGTCTCGCCATGTCTCTTGCAACCTTTGTCACTTAGACTGTCATAGCCCCTCGCCACGGATGATTGGGTCAGCACCCTGACTGGTTTACAGGGTTCCAAATTATCCATTCCTGCCCATTTCTCCAGGTTCATCTAGTGCCACTCTTCCCTTTGCCTATCTCTTCCCAGTCTCCACCTAACTGAGCTGGTTCCTGCCTTAGAGCCTCTGCACATGCTCCTCTCTCTGCCTGGAATGCTATTTCCACCCTCTTCATATAAGTGAATCCCACCTTTTCAGTGTCATGTTTTCAGAGTGGCCTTAACATAAGTATCTGAGGTAGAATCCCTCCTGCTGTTCTTTGCTGGAACTCCACTTGTTTCTGTAAAACTCATATTACAACTTGTGTAATTTCATTTACAGGTCTGTTTGTTTGTTGCCTGTGACACCTTAATGGAGTTAGCTGGAGTTCTCTTTCCCCAGCATGTAGAACAGTGCCTGGCACATACAAGTGCTTGATAAATTAAGCGTAGAATGAATGCAGATGGTATAATGCCTTCATTTGTTTGCTGATTAGAAAGAACAAAAATCCTGTCAAAAGCATACATATATGAGGCATAATTTATTTATGGGACTTTTTTGCTGACATATATTTCCTATGTGATGCATCACATTTAGGTCAAAAAAATATCAAAAGTGATAGAGCTCTAAAGAACTGCTTAGCTGACAAAGACAAAAACTCTGGACCAGAGACCCTCAGGGAGGCGGCTGTGTATGAGGGCCTTGCTGGGCTGGATATACCGGGTCCATCTACACAGGTCTGTTGTGTGATTATAGTGCTCAGCCCTGCTCAATTACGCAATTCAGATAAGCTAAATTACCTAGGGCCTGTGGCAGCAAAGAACCTTTCCTGGCAGAGCCCTGGTCTTGTTTCCAGGATACAAAACCCATTTCTTCTGGACTGAGGTCCAAATTCACACTTGGCGGTGAGGGGCAGGACCCACCACAAGGAGAGCATCTGTTTTTCAGAAAGAAAAGGGTAATGATGAAAAGAAACCATGGGGTGCTGGCTTTAAGGAAGGAGGTGCTGTGAGGACAGTTACACAGAGTGTTGGCAGGAATGGGGCTTAATCCTCATCTATCACTCCGGGGAAGTCACTTGACTTCTTTAGGCCTAAATTTCTGAATCTGAAAGCCACGGTTCCCAAACTTCCTTTATACATGCTTTAAAAACAGGTTTTCTAGCCTGGGCAACATAGTGAGACCTTGTCTGTATAAATAATAATTTAAAAATTAGGCCGGAAGTGCTGGCTTATGCCTGTAATCCCAGCACTTTGGGAGGCCGAGGCGGGCGGATCATAGCCCGCGTAGTGGCACTTGCCTGTAATCCCAGCTACTGGGGAGGCTGAGGCAGGAAATTGCTTGAACCCTGGAGGCGGAGGTTATAGTGAACCGAGACTGGGCCACTACACTCCAGCCTGAGTGACATAGTAAGACTCTGTCTCAAAACAAATAAATACATAAAATAAAATAATAAATAAATAAAATTAGCTGGACATAGTGGTGCATGTCCGTAGTCCCAGTTACTCAAGAAGCTGAGGCAGGAGAATTGGTTGAGCCCAGGAGGTTGAGGCTGCAGTGAGCTGTGATTGTGGCACTGCACTCCAGCCTGGGTGACAGAGCAGCCTGGGTGACAGAGCGAGTCTCAAAACACAAAAACCAAAAAATTCCTGAGGTTTAATTCATTTTAAGTAGATAGTTCAAGGCTTTGATAAGTGTGTACACCTATGTAATGACCACCCTACTCAAGGCATGGCACATTTCCATAATTCCCACACATTCTGTGTCCCCATCCAATCAGTCCTCTTTTGCTCAACACTGGTTGAGATGACTCACGGTGCTGCGTGCATCAGTAGCTTGCTCTTTTTCACTGCTGAGTAGAAGCCCATTGTTCCAGTCAGCTCAGGCTGCTATAACAGTGCCATAGACTCAGTGACTTATAAACAAGATATTTCTCTCTCACAGTTTTGGAGGCTGGAAGTCTGAGATCACGGTGCCAGCATGGTCAGGTTCTGGGGAGAGCTCTCTTCCAGGTTGCAAACTGCTGACTCCTAGTGTGTCCTCACATGGCGGAAAGAGGCAAGAGAGCCCTCTGGGGAGACTTTCATAAGGGCACTAATCCCATTCATGAAGGCGCCACCCTCCTGACCTAATCATCTACCAAAGGCCCCACCTCCTAATATCATCATCTTGGGGTTTAGGATCTCATCACACAAACATTCAGTCCATAACACCCACTGTTTAAATACATCGCAATTTGTATACCCTTTCACGTCTTGGTGGACTTTTGGATTTGGGTGGTTTCCAGTTTGGAGCTACTATGAATAAGGTTGTCATGTACTAATCTTTGTATAGGCATATGTTTTCATTTTTCTTTGGTGAATTCCTAGGAGTACAAACTTTGTTAGATGCAGAACCCTAATGTGTTAGGAGGATTACAGTGAAAGAAGGGTGGGTTCCTGGAGCTATGCCCTTACACCCATGGTAACCCAAGTCACCTCTCTGGGACCCAAGGGGTCCTGCGGTTGGTGGCTCCAGCCAACCCTTCTGTGTGGTCAGTCTGATCTGCCTGAGGGCCCCTCTCAAAAAGGGGAAACCTTCTCTGGCTGCAGGTATGGGTACAATGAGAGGAGTCTTCTCTTGCTCATGTGAGCCAATGCTAAGATTTTTCTGAGCAGGAAAAATCCAGGGTACAAATAAGCATCCAATCCTGATTTATTATAAATTATGGTGTGTATGATATATCACAAAAAATTATCTTAAATCAATAGTAAGTGATTATAAATGTCACATACTTGCACTTACAAATCCACTCAATTTTTCTGACATTTTCCATTTTTCCTGTGAAAATGATGAGGCAAATCTAAATGCTTTGTATAGATTATTGGTAGAATTCATTTTTGTAACTCTTTTAGTAGAACAGAATATTATCTAGACTCTTGTTATTCAAAGTGTGGATCTCAAGCAGGCAACAGGCAGCCCTGGGAGCTTGTAAATGCGGAATCTGAGCCCTGTGTCATATTTACATTTGATATTTTGGAGGGGCCTGGGCAGAATGATATGGTTTGGCTGTGTCTCCACCCAAATCTCATCTTGAATTGCAATTCCCATAATTCTCACATTTCATGGGAGGGACCAGGTGGAGATAATGGGGGCAGTTACCTCCCTGCTGTTTTTGTGAAAGCAAGTTAGTTCTCATGAGATCTGATGGTTTTATATGTGGCTTTCCCCCTTTTGCTCAGCACTTCTCCTTGCTGCCACCATGTGAAGAAGGACATGTTTGCTTCCCCTTTTGCCATGATTGTAAGTTTGCCGAGGCCTCCCCAGCCATGCAGAACTGTGAGTCAATTAAACTTATTTCCTTTATAAATTACCCAGTCTTGGACAGTCCTTTATAGTAGCATGAGAACAGACTAATACACCACACAATACACCATCTCTACCCCTGCTGCTCAGCTGCTGGGTTCAGAACAACCAGAATGAAAAATATGTAAGCCTTCACCTGACATGTGATATTCCTTTGACCAGTACATTTCAGATTGCCAACCTATACATACTATGGCATCATTTTCATAGGACATACAATTACTATTAGGCATAATCTCTAACATTAAATAAAATGGTAAGAAGAGAGTTGCAAGAGTACTGAAATTGGAATCAGAAGTCCTGGAGTCTGGTTTTACACTTAAATCCTGGCTAGTTCTCTGCCTTAAGCACAACTTTTTCTTACCTTAACCTCTCTTGCCTCAGTTTCTGCATTTTAAATATTTAAAACAAATACTGAATTAGATCAACCCAATGGACATTGCTAGGTCTGAAATGCTATTATGCCAACCATTTCATTTACCTAAACCCAAAGGAGACACATTTTAACTCCTGATATATTCCTACAGAGACTGCAAAATTCCAAGGCTCAAGCCTCATCAAGACCACCTAAATCTGTGAATATGACTTGGATTTGTCTTTTTCACTTAATTATCATCCATATTGATTTTCAAAATTTCTGAGATATAGAAAATGCATGATCCAACAGCAGATGTGGGAAGAAAAGAGGAAAAAGACCTGTACTTCAACCAGGGAAATTCTTTTCCTTCTCCTATATGTCCCTGCCAATTAAATGGAGACCCATGCTCTTTATATTGAAGGCAGATTTTTATCCCTTTCTCTTTCTCTGAATCAATCTATGTGACTTTCCCTTGCTGGAAAAGAAAAGAAGGCGCTCCAAATTCTACTTCTACTAAGCTCCAGTTATTAGGAGCGTTTTCCATATCTTAACTAGTTTCCACAATTGTCAAAAGTCCATTTTCTGAATTTTCCATTATGTAACCTATATTGTATATAATGCTATATATAATGTATTATAACCTATATAATATAGGCTACACAATTAATAGAAAATTCAGAAAATGGATTTCTGATTTTATATATATATATATATATATATATATATATATATATGTATGAATTCTAAGAGGAGATGGAAGGTTATTGTATTATACTCTTCCCTGAAAACAGGCTGCTTTCACGGTTGTCCCAGGAAGTCACTGTCTACCTTGATTTCAGCTTGCATGGACATGAGGCTTCCACTGTCTCTTGATAACCCATTGCCATGCAGCTTTCCTGGGGTCAGGAAGTTTCTGGCTCTGAACCACCACGTTCCCTGTTTTTGAGGAGAACAGAGAGCAGCTTCGTCATTGACATGAAGGCTGACATTACTCAGCTGCTAACCCATTAGTTATTTTCACTTGGCTAACACAGCCCAAGGAGCTGTGTCCAAAGCTCCTTCCCATCTGCTTACTTTGGGTGGGCTCTTCCTCAGTTTCCTCTTATGCTTTAGGTGAAAGAATCTCCACAGTAAACAGAGATGAACACTCACATCCACAGCAGAGCATTCTCAATGTTTTCTTCTGCAATCACTTGGTAGAATATATTTACATTCAATATATTTATATGATCGGGTATGTTTCTCCATGAACAGAAATTTTAAGGACTGCCCCTTTCTCCTTTGTGAGAAAGTAAAAACACAGCCCTGCAACACAACAGTGGTGTGGTAACTGTAAGTGATATTACGGTTCACAAGTACCCCAATAGTGGACAACTGCCACAATCATGAATGCAACAGTTATGGAGGGAGGGGCTGCTCATCGCTCACAATGCCAAAGATACTGTGGGCTCTGAGATATTTCTTTCTTTCTGCCTGGCCAGTGTGTGTGTGTGTGTGTGTGTGTGTGTGTACATATATACATATACATATATATATATACACATATACATATATATATACATATACATATACACATATACATATATATATATATATAATCTTAATGAGAATGTCTTCAGAGTGACATTTATTCTTCAGTTGGCCACAGTCCTCACCGCTCCTGATTGTACTCTCATCAGTTTCACACATTTACATCACCAGCCTGGCTCCTGGAAGCATTTCTGTGTACAACTCTTGCCCATTTCCCTTTCCCAATGATGATAATCATCATTTATCCCCTGTTACACTTCTCTTTGAATAGTTCTGATTGACATTTAGCCTCACTGACTCATGACGATTGTGATGCACTGACGTCTTCTGCAGTGGGTGCTCTGCTAACCCTGGATGAATCAGCCCTGGCCCATCTTGCGTTTGGACTGTTTGTCCTTCCTGTGTTTATAGCTGTAATTTATCCTTGTGGATGTAAAATCTGTTGATACATGTCCCCTTTTACTAAAGTCTTAAAATATTTAAATCTGTCCTTCCAAGTTACTAACGATAACATCCTGTTTGGTTTTCTTTGCAGGGCCAATATATTTGTCTGTCTTATCAGCGATTAAAATAGGGTTACATGCAGTGAACTCTGATGAACCATGCCTGTGGAGGTAACAGAGGTATAGATATTCCCCAAATAACTTGCATCAACCTTGGAATATAATCGCTCACTTAACCATACACATGCATTTTAAGGATAATGCATGTGGCTACTTCATGCTCAAACTAATTCTCTCTCAGGGCCGCCCTCTTGTCAGCATTCCAGCAGCAGACAGTAAGGTAAGTTTACATAAATTTAACTATGAGTTACCACTGGTTGAAATGACTGTCATATAGGCCCCAGCCCAATCCGCCTCCTCCAGGCTGGGTCTGAACTGTGACTTGGACAGGTGTGTGGGCTGAAGAAGGAAGGATGTGTGAAAGCCTCTTGCTATGAGCCTTCCCTCCCACACCCATGGCAGACATCACTGATGGGTCAATGCCTTGTGAAGGACTTTATCAGCTAGTGATATTTACCTGGGCATGAGTTTTCAGGGAGGGGTAACTGTTATTCATTATTCCTTATTTAAATAATAATGATGTGATTTCTCAGAAGAATTCATACTCCACTACATTTAAAAGCACTCGAGATGTCAGCTTGACTGCCATTTCCTGCTTGTGCCCCTATGATGAGGCCTGAGAGTAGACAAATTCTATCCTCTACACCAGTTCCCCAATTCAGGGGAAAGACCCAGAGGACAACACACTTGCACGAAAACCTTCCTAGCCATGAACATCGAGCAAGCAGTTCTGCATTCATAAAAAGGAACAGAGTTCTATGGACGTCCTGACACACTATGAAAAATATTAGCGTAAAAGAGAGGAGGACCAAGACAAACACACAGAACAACTGTCCACAGAGGTAATAATGGAGAGAAAACAATTTAGAAGGATCTAAATGGGTCCTAATTACAGTCACAAAACAGGAATAGTTCCCATAAAAAGAAGTAATCACCAGAAAAAAAGGTCTTAAAAACAGGAAATATTAAAGCCAGCATCATATGAATCAATCTAAGAACTGAACAAGAAAGCATCAAGAAAGTCTCCTAAGACATGGAGCAAAAGCACAAGAGATGAATAAAATGAAGGACAGTTAAGGGACCCTGTGGATTGATCTAGGAGGTTTAACATCCATCTACAATCGTCCCCTGGTGTCTGTTGGGGATTGGTTCCAGGACCCCCGCAGACATCAAAAATCCATGAATGCTCAAGTTCTGTATATAAAATGGTGTCATATTTGCATACAATCTATGCACATCTTCTAGTATCCTTTAATCACTAGATTACTTATAATACCTAATACAATGTAAAAGCTATGTAAATAGTTGTTATACTCTATTGTTTAGGAAATAATGACAAGAAAAAAAGGTCTGTATGCTTTCAGTGCAGACACAACCATCCTTTGTTCATTTATTATTTATTTATTTTTATTTTTAATTTTTTTTTTTTTTTGCTGGACACCATTAATTAGAGGTACATCTTTTTTAAAAAATATTTTCTATCCGCTGTTAGTAGAACCTACAAATGTGGATTCCATGGATACAAAAGGCTGGCTGTAATAGGAATTCTGGAGAGAAAGAATAGGCAGAATAGAGAGATTATAATTAAATAAACAGTAGAAAAATATTTCCAGAGTTGACACACAAGATTTCATAATAAAAGGGCCTATCAGTGATCAAGCAGGACATTAAATATCACTGACACACTGAAGACTCTCAAACCTGTGTCCCTGACGTCTCGCTGCCTAGACCATTTGACGTATACACTGGCTCCATCAGTCTATCTGGCACATCAGTTTAGATAGGTCCTAACAGCACTTTTAATGTTTTTCTCCAAACCTGCTTTCCCCCAGGTCTTGCTGCTTTCATTGAATGGCATGCTGTTCACCTAGTTGCTCAGGTGAAAACCAAGGAGCCATCCTTGATTTCATTTCCTTTCCTCCAGCATCCAATTAAGATCCACATCTGATAACATCTCCCCATCCCTACGGCCACACTCTATTCCAAACCACCATCATTGCTTGCCTGGTTGACAGCAATAGCTTCCTAACAGATCTTCCTGTTCCTCCTCTAGACCCTTTATAATCCCATTTTCCATACAACAGTGAGAGTGATCTTTAAAGTGGAAATCAGATCATATTCCCCCCTAGTTTATCCAGAATAAGATCCGAGTTCCTTGCAGGTTCTGCAGGGTCTATCTCCTTTTTGGCTCTCAGACCTCATCTCCTACCCCTTTCAAGAATTGATGACAAATTATCCAGTCACCCTGGCATGTTTCTGTTTCCAGACATCCAGTCCGTTCCTGCCTTGGTCCTTTGGGGTCGTGTTCCCTTTCTACTAGTGCTCCTTCCCAGATTGCTACATGGCTCCTTCTCATTATTCAGAGCTCTGCTTCAGTGTCACTTTAGAGAGGGTCCCCACCCCTAATCACCTCATCCAAAGCACCCTCTCATCCTGCACCAGTTTACTATGACCTATTCCATTCTCCTGTTGTATTTTCTTGGTACTTACCGATATCTGAAGGTTTCTCATCTGCTTATTTGTTCATATTTTATTGTCTATTTCCCCCATTAGAATGTAACCTCCATAAGAACAGGAATCTTATTGCTTCATTCCCAGCCTCTAGGGTTCCTAGCAATCAATATCTATAATAACTATTTGTTGAATGAATGAATAAACTTATATGTATCATCACAACATTTTAGAACGGCAAAAAAGCAAGAATAAATCTAAAAAGTTCCCAGGAAAATGAAACAGCTTACAAAGGAACAAGATCAGAAACTTACCTGTTTTCTTATAAGCAATATTAGTTCTAGAAAAAAAAAGCTAGTGATACTTCAAGGTTCCCAGAGTAAATGGTTTTGAGCCTAGAATTAGATACCCAGCCAAACTTTCAATCATATATGAGAACAGTAAATAAGTTTTGAATGTGGAAAGACTCAGAAAATCTGCCTTCTATAAACACTTTATGAAAGAATGACTCACAAGTGTACTCAGAAAAAAAAAGAAAGAAGAAAATAGAATGCAAGAAAGAGCAATATATACTCAAATTAAGTCAGCATGGAAATAACTAAAAGTGAATCCCAGAATTAAACCTGTGCAGCATGCCTAACAAGTAATTTGTCCAAATTAAAACAAGAAATCAGAAGGTTCCGAGAAGAAAACATCTTCAAAAGAAAATAAGCTGTAGGCTAGGTGTGGTGGCTCATGCCTGAAATCCCAGCACTTTGGGACACCGAGGTGGGTGGATTTCTTGAGCTCACGTGTTCGAGACCAGCCTGGGCAACATGGCAAAACCTTGTCTCTACAAGAAGTACAAAAATTAGCTGGGCATGGTGGTGGCTGCCTGTAATTTCAGCTATTCCAGAGTCTGAGGCACAAGAATCGTGAACCTGGGAGGCAGAGGTTGCAGTGAGCAGAGATCACACCACTGCACTCCAGTCTGGGTGACAGAGAGACATTCTGTCTCAAATAATAATAATAATAAGTTGTAACACATTATATGATTAAGAAACAAGGAAAATTTTACTGATAAGGGAAAAGCATGAAATAATAGTAATAATAATATAGTATGTTCCCCACTCCACTCCTACTTCCAATTGTTTTTCTCCTAATTTTTCTGGTATATTTTTCTTTTTAAGATATAAAATCAGCTTTATTAAGGTATAATTTACATACAATAAAATGTAAAGATATCAAATGTACAATTTAATGAGTTTTGACAGATGTCATGTACATTGTAACTATAACTAGGTACACTAGTTGTACTATTTGTACTAGTTGTATACTAGTTGCAACCAGGTATACTACACCAATCATGATTTTGACTTATTACATCTATATTACATGTAAATCACTCAGGAAAGTTCCCTTTGGGGTCAACTCCCACTACAACCCACCCCACTCTAGGAAACCACTCACATGATTTCTATTACTATCTCTTAGTTTTGCCTATTCTAGAACTAATGGAACTATGCAGTATGTAGTCTGTAGTGTTCGGAGTTATTCACTCAGCAAGAGGTTTTATAGAGTCACTCATGTTTGTTGCAGGTACCACCTTATTCTTATAGTTGAACATACATCTATTTCCTGAATATAGCGCAATTCATTTTTCCATTTTCATATTGATGGTCATTTGGGTAGTTTAAGGTTTTTGAATAGTATGAATATGAATAAAGCTACTATAAATATTCTTGTGTGAGTCTTACAGTAGATATAAGTTGGAATTATAATTGTTAGTTCATAGGTCAGGTGTATGTTTAACAATATTTAAGAATGTCCAACTATTTTCCAAGTGGTTGTACCATTTTCTTTCCAACAGTGATGTATAAGAATTATATTTTCACCAACATTTAGTATTGTCAGTTTTATTAGTCCATTTTCACACTGCTGATAAAGACATACTGGAGACTGGGCAATTTACAAAGGAAAGAAGTTTAACGGACTCACAGTTCCAAGTGGCTGACAAGGCCTTGCAATCATGGCAAAGGCAAGGAGGAACAAATCACGTCTTACATGGATGGCAGCAGGCAGAGAGCTTGTGCAGGAAAATTCCACCTTATAAAACCATCAGATCTTGTGAGACTTATTTGCTATCATGAGAACAGCATGGGAAAGACCTGCCCCCATGATTCAATTACCTCCCGCCAGGTCCCTCCCACAACACGTGGAAATTCAAGATGAGATTTGGGTGGGGACACAGCCAAACCATATCATCAGTCTTTAAAATTTTATCCATATTAGTGAGTGCGGAGTGACATATGTTGTGGTTTTAATTTCCATTTCCCTAATGACTTACACAGTTGAGTATCTTTTCAAGTGCTTTTTGGCTATTGTTATATTTTATGTCAATTGTCGTTTATCTATGATTTTTATCATATCGGTTTGCTTTCTGACTGTTGAGTTGTAGTTCTTTAAATATTCTGGAAACAAGTCCTTTATCAAATATAGTGTTGCAAATACTTTCTCCCAGTCTGTGGCTTGAGTTTTGTCTTAATAGTGTCATTTGAAGGGCAGAAGTTTATTTTAAAATCAAATTTATGAAGTTTTTGTATTTAATAATGCCAATTGTTTTCTATTTTTCTATTTGTCCCATGTACTCTTTGCTCCTTTTTTGCCCTCTTTTTCTGCTTTAAGTACTTTTTTATTCTATTTTACTTCCTTTGTTGGCTTATTAGCTATAACTCTTTATTTTGTTATTTTAGTAGTTTCCCAGGGCTTATAGTCTACATCATTAACATATAGTAGCCTACATTAAGTGCAATTATACCATTTCATACATAGCATAAAAACCCTGCAATAATATACTTTCATTTCTCCCCTCTAGGACTTCGTACAATTGTTGTCATACTATGTATGCATATAAAGCCCACATTGTCACTTATCTTTTAAAGAGATTTAAACAATAAGAAAAAAATTAAAATGCATTTATTTAATATATATGTAGTTACCATTTCAAGTACTCTTCTTTTTTGTGTGAGCAGATCAATATTTCTATCTGGTTTCATTTTCTACTTCCTAAGAACTTTAAAAAACTGTTCTTTTAATGTGAGTCTGTTGGTAATGAATTGCTTCAGCTTCTGTACATACAAAATAATTTTTTTCTACTCTTAAAAGACATTTTTTGCTGGTATAGAAATCTAGGAAGAATTTTTTTCTTAGAGTCAGTACATTGAAGATATTGCTTCACTACCTTCTCACTTACATTGTTTCTGAAGACAAACTGCTACCATCCTTATTTTTGCTCTTCTATATAAAATGTCTTTTTTTCTCTAGCTTTCTGTACAATTTTTTTCTTTATCACTGTGGGTTTTAAACAATTTAACTATGATATGTGCCATGGTGTAGTTTTCTTCATGCATCTTATTCCTGGGGTTTGTTGAGCTTCCTGAATCTGTGGGTTTACAATGCACACCAAATGTGAAAAATGTTTGGATATTATTTTTTCAACTTTTTTTTTCTGTCCTGCTCACTCCTGTCCTTCAGATACTCCAATTATATTTACATGAGGCCACTTGAAGTTGTCCCACAGCTCATTGATACTCTGTTCATTAAAAAAATTATTTTAAATTTTTGTGGGCACCTAGTAGGTGAAATTTATGGAGTACATGAGATATTTTAGTACAGGTATGCAATACATAATAATCATATCATGAAAAATAGGGTATCCATCCCCTCAAGCATTTATCCTTTGTGTTACAAACAATCTAATTATACTCTTTTAGTTACTTTGAAATGTACATTTAAATTATTATTATTGTCCCCTGCTGTGCTATCAAATACTAGATGTTATTCCTTTTGTCTAGTTTTGGTACCATTAACCATCCCCACCTTCCCCAACACCCACTCACTACCCTTCCCAGCCTCTGGTAACCATCTTTCTACACTCTGTGTCCAAGAGTTCAATTATTTTGATTTTTTTATATCCCACAAATAAGTGAGAACATGTGATGTTTGTCTTTCTGTGCCTGGCTTGTTTCACTTAACATAATGACCTCCAGTTCCACCCATGTTATTGCAGATGACAGAGTTTCATTTTTTTTGTGGCTGAATAGTATACCGTTGTGTATAAGTACCACATTTTCTTTATTCATACATCTGTTGATGGACAGTTAGGTTGCTTCCAAATCTTGGCTTTTGTGAACAGTGCTGCAATAAACATGGGAGTGCAGAAATCTCTTTGTTATACTGATTTCCTTTCTTTTGGGTATATACTTAGCAGTAGAATTGCTGGATCATATGGTAGCTCAGCTTTTAGTTCTTTGAGGGACCTCCAAACTGTTCTCCAGAGTGGTTGTACTAATTTACATTCCCACCAACAGTGTATGAGGGTTCCTTTTTCTCCACATCCTTGTCAACATTTGTTATTGCCTGATATTGGATGAAGTCCTTTATCCTCACACCTTTAACTGGGGTGAGATGGTATCTAATTGTAGTTTTGATTTGCATTTCTCTGATGATCAATGATGCTGAGAAATTTATCATATACCTGTTTGCCATTTGTATGTCTTCTTTTGAGAAATGTCTATTCAAATCTTTTGCCCATTTTTAAATTAGATTATTAGATTTTTTTCTACAGACCTGTTTAAGCTGCTTATATATTCTGGCTATTAGTCCCTTGTCAGGTGGATAGTTTGCAAACATTTTCTCCCATTCTGTGGGTTTTCTCTTTATTTTGTTGATTGTTTGCTGTGCAGAAGCTTTTTAACTTGATGTGATCCCATTTGTCTATTTTTGCTTTGGTTGCCTGTGCTAGTGGGTATTACTCAAGAAATTTTTGCCCAGACCAATATCCTGAAGAGTTTCCCTAATGTTTTCTTGTAGTAGTTTCATAGTTTGAGGCCTTAGATTTAAGTCTTTAATCCATTTTGATTTTATTTTTGTATATGGCAAGAGATAAGGATCTAGTTTTATTGTTCTGCATGTGGATATCCAGTTTTTCCAGCACCATTTATTAAAGAGACAGTGTTTTCCCCAGTGTATGTTTTTTTTTTACCACCTTTGTCAAAAATGAGTTCACTGTAGGTGTGTGGATTTGTTTCTGGGTTCTGTATTCTGTTCTATTCGTCTATGTGTCTGCTTTTATGCCAGTACCATGCTGCTTTGGTTACTGTAACTCCATAGTATAATTTGAAGTCAGGTAGTGTGATTCCTCCAGTTTTGTTCTTTTTGCTCAGAATAGCTTTAGCTATTCCGGGTGGTCTTTTGTGGTTTCATATAAGTGTTACAATTTTCTTTTTCAATTTCTGTGAAGAATGTCAGTAGTATTTTGATAGGGATTGCATCATATCTGTAGATTGCTTTGGGCCATATGGAAATTTTAACAATATTGATTCTTCCAATCCATGAATAAGGAATACTTTTCCATTTTTTGGCACTAACAGATAGTGCCATACAGTAATACATGGCTCTGTAATATATGGCTTTTATTATGTTCAGGGATATTCCTTCTATACCCAGTTTTTTGAGGGATTTTTTTTTTTATCATGATGGAATGTTAAGCTTTATCAAATGCTTTTTCAGCATCAGCTGAAATGATCATTTGGTTTTTGTCCTTCATTCGGTTGATAGGCTGTATCACATTGATTAATTTGCATATGTTGAGCCATTCCTGTACACATGGATAAATTCCACTTGGTTATGATGATCTTTCTAATGTGTTGCTGAATTTGGTTTGCTAGTATTTTGTTGAGAATTATTGCATCAATATTTATCACAGATATTGGCCTGTAGTTTTCTTTTTTTGAATTCTCTTTGTCTGGTTTTAGTATCAGGTTAATACTGGCCTTATAGAATGTGTTTTGAAGTATTCCCTCCTCTTCTATTTTTCGGAATAGTTTGAGTAGGGTTGGTATTAATTCTTCTTTAAATGTTTGGTAGAATTCAAAAGTGAAGTCACCATGTCCCAGACTTTTTTTAGTAGGACACTTTTTATTATAGCTTCAACCTTGTTACTTGTTATTGTTCTGTTCAGGTTTTGGATTTCTTCTTGGTTAAATCTTGGTAGGTTGTACGTGTCTAGGAATGTATCCATTTCTTCTAGATTTTCCAATTTATTGGCATATAGTTGTTCATTGTAGCCACTAATGACCCTTTGAGGTTCTGTAGTAGCAGTTGCAATGTCTCCTTTTTCATCTTTGATTTTATTTATTTTGGCCTGCTTTCTTTTTTCTTAGTCTGGCTAAAGGTTGGCAATTTTGTTATCTTTTCAAAAGCCAGCTTTTTGTTTCATTGATCTTTTGTGTTTTTTTCTTTATTTCAATTTCATTTATTTCTGCTCTGACCTTTACTAAAACCTCTTTTTTTCTTCTAATTCTGGATTTGGTTTGCCCTTGCTTTTCTAGTTCTTTAAGATGAATCATTAGGTCATTTATTTGAAGTTTTTCTTCCTTTTTGATGTAGGCATTTACAGCTATAACTTTCCCTTTTAGTATTACTTTTACTGTATCCCATAGGTTTTGGTATGTTGTGTTTCCATTATCATTTGTTTTAAGAAATTTTTCAATTTCCTTCTTAATTTCTTAATTGACCCACTGGTCATTCAGGAGCCTATTATTTAATTTCCATATGTTTGTGTAGTTTCCAAAATTCCTCTTGCTATTGATTTGTAGTTTTAGTCCCTTGTAGTCAGAGAAGAATGCTTGATATTCTTTAAATGTTTTTGAATATTTTAAATTTGTTTTGTGACCCAACATATGGTCTATCCTTGAGAATGATCCATGGTCTGGGGAGAAAAATTTTGCAGCTATTTGATGAAATGTTCTGTAAATATCTATTAGGTCCATTTGTTCTATCGTATAGAGTAAGTCTGATGTTTCTTTGTTGATTTTTTGTCTGGGAGATCTGGCCAATGCTGACAATGGGGTGTTAAAGTCTCCAGCTATCATATTGGGGTCTATCTCTGTCTTTAGCTCTAATAATATTTGCTTTATACAGCTTGCTGCTCCAGTGTTGGGTGTGTATATATTTACACTATCCATATCCTTTTGTTGAAGTGACCCTTTTGTCATTGTGTAATGACCTTCTTTTCCTCTTACAGTTTTTGTCGTGAAATCTACTTTTTTGATGTTAAGTATAGCTTCTCCTGCTCTTTTTTTTTGGTTTTCATTGGCATGAAATATCATTTTCCATCTCTTTATTTTCAGTCTGTATGTATTTTTATAGGTGAAGCATGTTTCTGGTAGGCAACAGATCATTGTGTCTTATTTTTTCATCCATTCAGCCACTCTATGTCTTTTGATTGGAAAGTTTAGTACATTTTGCATTAAATGTAATTATTGATAAGTAGCAACTTATGCCTGCCATTTTGTTATTTGTTTTCTGGTCTTCTCTTCCTTCTTTCCTTCCTTCTTGTCTTCCTTTTGGTGATGGTTGTTCATTTTTTGTTTTATGTTTTCTTTTATGTCTGTGCTTTATTTTGGATACTTTGTATTACTGCTATGTCTTCAGGTTTAATCTTTTCTTTTGCAAAATCTGCTCCACCATTAATCCCATCCATTGTATTTTTTATCTCACATATTGAAATTTTTATCCCTAGAGGTTTGATTTGGGCCTTTTAAGAAATATTATCCATGTCACTACTTAACTTTTTGAACATAAGAAATACAGCTATAGTAAGGGTTTAATACTCCTGTCTACTAATTCTGACATCTATGCCAGTTTTGGCTTGGTTTTAATTTTCTCCTCATTATAGGTGATATTTTTCTGCTTCTTTGCATGCTCTTTTGGAAACATTTGTGAATTTTACCATTTTGGGTCCTGATCAGGCAAGCAGTTCAGTTATTTGAAAACAGTTTGATCTTTTCAGGTCTTGCTTTAAAATGTTTTAGGTGGGACCAGAGCAGTGTATATTTTGGGGCCAATTATTACCTACTTGAGACAAGACCCTTCTGAAATATGAGGATCTCTGATTGACACTATCCTAGCCCTATGTACTGTGTACTGTTCTCTCTAATCCATACATTTTCAAAGACGGCAATATTGCTCCCAAAGGGACAAAATTTAGTTTTTAGGGAAAAAATTTAACTGTGTATGCATAAAGCAAAGTTATACATAATATTTGTATCATATATATCATATACATAATGTATCACATATACATTAATATCTGTGGCATAAAAATTTCATGGGGGAGAATGATTATGAAAATGTCTAAAATGACTTCCATGAGGGTTGATAATTGTTAAAAGGTTGGTTGTTGCTCCAGTTATTTTGAGTGGTTCTGTGCTTTGCCTCAGGTAGTGTTCTCACAGGTGTGGTGACCAGTACTCTGCTGGATGCCAGAGGGGCACTCTACAGATGACTGCTCTTTGTGTGGCTCTCTCCTCTTGGTTGCTCTGTCCTGAAAACTCTAGCCACCTTGGTCTCCCAGGTATCTCACCTCCATTGCTTCAATTCAGGGGGTCTTCTAGGCTCTGCCTGGCTTTCTCCTTCTTGCATCATGGCCTGGAAACTCAAAGTTACAAGCTGGAGCAATCATAGAGCTCATCCCATTTGTTTCCCTTTTCTAAGTCATCACTGTCTGTCTATGCTAAGGGTCCGGGGTTATGACAACTATGGTTTCATATATATATTTTCTGCTTTGGGTTGTTTTATGTGGAAAATCTGTTCTCTACCTTGGCTGAAGGTGGAAGTTAACATATTCACTTTTGAATGGCACAAGTTTGGTGGCATAGGATCACAAATGTCTCCTTTTTTGCAGGTTTGGCCACACTATTTGTGTAATAAATTAATTCTTATGCAACTATAATATTATAAAGGCTGGTTATTACTTTCCAATTTTAGAACCAATCTTACAGAAGCATGGAGAGTTTATAGTCACAGAAGAGAATATTAATGCTATCTAGAGACTGCCGATGTGGCAAGTAGAGTAGCAGGTGGTTGGGAGTTAAAAGTGCAGAAGTTACACAGGAATTGAACTCAGCTCTGCACCAAGCGGACCTAATAGACATCTACAGAACTCTCCACCCCAAATCAACAGAATATACATTTTTTTCAGCACCACACCACACCTATTCCAAAACTGACCACATACTTGGAAGTAAAGCTCTCCTCAGCAAATGTAAAAGAACAGAAATTATAACAAACCGTCTCTCAGACCACAGTGCAATCAAACTAGAACTCAGGATTAAGAATCTCACTCAAAACCGCTCAACTGCATGGAAACTGAACAACCTGCTCCTGAATGACTACTGGGTACATAACGAAATGAAGGCAGAAATAAAGATGTTCTTTGAAACCAATGAGAACAAAGACACAACATACCAGAATCTCTGGGACACATTCAAAGCAGTGTGTAGAGGTAAATTTATAGCACTAAATGCCCACAAGAGAAAGCAGGAAAGATCCAAACTTGACACCCTAACATCACAATTAAAAGAACTAGAAAAGCAAGAGCAAACACATTCAAAAGCTAGCAGAAGGCAAGAAATAACTAAGATCAGAGCAGAACTGAAGGAAATAGAGACACAAAAAACCCTTCAAAAAATTAATGAATCCAGGAGCTGGTTTTTTGAAAGGATCAACAAAATTGATAGACCACTAGCAAGACTAACAAAGAAAAAAAGAGAGAAGAATCTAATAGATGCAATAAAAAATGATAAAGGGGATATCACCACCGATCCCACAGAAATACAAACTACCATCAGAGAATACTACAAACACCTCTATGCAAATAAACTAGAAAATCTAGAAGAAATGGATAAATTCCTCGACACATACACTCTCCCAAGACTAAACCAGGAAGAAGTTGAATCTCTGAATAGACTAATAACAGGATCTGAAATTGTGGCAATAATCAATAGCTTACCAACCAAAAAGAGTCCAGGACCAGATGGATTCACAGCCGAATTCTACCAGAGGTACAAGGAGGAACTGGTACCATTCCTTCTGAAACTATTCCAATCAATAGAAAAAGAGGGAATCCTCCCTAACTCATTTTATGAGGCCAGCATCATTCTGATACCAAAGCCAGGCAGAGACACAACAAAAAAAAGAGAATTTTAGACCAATATCCTTGATGAACATTGATGCCAAAATCCTCAATAAAATACTGGCAAACCGAATCCAGCAGCACATCAAAAAGCTTATCCACCATAATCAAGTGGGCTTCATCCCTGGGATGCAAGGCTGGTTCAATATACACAAATCAATAAATGTAATCCAGCATATAAACAGAGCCAAAGACAAAAACCACATGATTATCTCAATAGATGCAGAAAAAGCCTTTGACAAAATTCAACAACCCTTCATGCTAAAAGCTCTCAATAAATTAGGTATTGATGGGACGTATTTCAAAATAATAAGAGCTATCTATGACAAACCCACAGCCAATATCATACTGAATGGGCAAAAACTGGAAGCATTCCCTTTGAAAACTGGCACAAGACAGGGATGCCCTCTCTCACCACTCCTATTCAACATAGTGTTGGAAGTTCTGGCCAGGACAATTAGGCAGGAGAAGGAAATAAAGGGTATTCAATTAGGAAAAGAGGAAGTTAAATTGTCCCTGTTTGCAGATGACATGATTGTATATCTAGAAAACCCCATTGTCTCAGCCCAAAATCTCCTTAAGCTGATAAGCAACTTCAGCAAAGTCTCAGGATACAAAATCAATGTACAAAAATCACAAGCATTCTTATACACCAACAACAGACAAACAGAGAGCCAAATCATGAGTGAACTCCCATTCACAATTGCTTCAAAGAGAATAAAATACCTAGGAATCTAACTTACAAGGGATGTGAAGGACCTCTTCAAGGAGAACTACAAACCACTGCTCAAGGAAATAAAAGAGGATACAAACAAACGGAAGAACATTCCATGCTCATGGGTAGGAAGAATCAATATTGTGAAAATGGCCATACTGCCCAAGGTAATTTACAGATTCAATGCCATCCCCATCAAGCTACCAATGACTTTCTTCACAGAATTGGAAAAAACTACTTTAAAGTTCATATGGAACCAAAAAAGAGCCCCCATCACCAAGTCAATCCTAAGCCAAAAGAACAAAGCTGGAGGCATCACACTACCTGACTTCAAACTATACTACAAGGCTACAGTAACCAAAACAGCATGGTACTGGTACCAAAACAGAGATATAGATCAATGGAACAGAACAGAGCCCTCAGAAATAACGCCGCATATCTACAACTATCTGATCTTTGACAAACCTGACAAAAACAAGCAATGGGGAAAGGATTCCCTATTTAATAAATGGTGCTGGGAAAACTGGCTAGCCATATGTAGAAAGCTGAAACTGGATCCCTTCCTTACACCTTATACAAAAATCAATTCAAGATGGATTAAAGACTTAAACGTTAGACCTAAAACCATCAAAACCCTAGAAGAAAACCTAGGCATTACCATTCAGGACATAGGCATGGGCAAGGACTTCATGTCTAAAACACCAAAAGCAATGGCAACAAAAGACAAAATTGACAAATGGGATCTAATTAAACTAAAGAGCTTCTGCACAGCAAAAGAAACTACCATCAGAGTGAACAGGCAACCTACAAAATGGGAAAAATTTTCGCAACCTACTCATCTGACAAAGGGCTAATATCCAGAATCCACAATGAACTCAAACAAATTTACAAGAAAAAAACAAACAACCCCATCAAAAAGTGGGCAAAGGACATGAACAGACACTTCTCAAAAGAAGACATTTATACAGCCAAAAAACACATGAAAAAATGCTCATCATCACTGGCCATCAGAGAAATGCAAATCAAAACCACAATGAGATACCATCTCACACCAGTTAGAATGGCAATCATTAAAAAGTCAGGAAACAACAGGTGCTGGAGAGGATGTGGAGAAATAGGAACACTTTTACACTGTTGGTGGGACTGTAAACTAGTTCAACCATTGTGGAAGTCAGTGTGGCAATTCCTCAGGGATCTAGAACTGGAAATACCATTTGACCCAGCCATCCCATTACTGGGTATATACCCAAAGGACTATAAATCATGCTGCTATAAAGACACATGCACACGTATGTTTATTGCGGCACTATTCACAATAGCAAAGACTTGGAACCAACCCAAACGTCCAACAATGATAGACTGGATTAAGAAAATGTGGCACATATACACCATGGAATACTATGCAGCCATAAAAAATGATGAGTTCATGTCCTTTGTAGGGACATGGATGAAATTGGAAAACATCATTCTCAGTAAACTATCACAAAAACAAAACCCAAACACCACATATTCTCACTCATAGGTGGGAATTGAACAATGAGAACACATGGACACGGGAAGGGGAATATCACGCTGGGGACTGTTGTGGGGTGGGGGGAGGGGGGAGGGATAGCATTGGGAGATATACCTAATGCTAGATGACGAGTTAGTGGGTGCAGTGCACCAGCATGGCACATGTATACATATGTAACTAACCTGCACAATGTGCACATGTACCCTTAAACTTAAAGTATAATTAAAAGAAATAAAAAATAAAAAAATAAAAGTGCAGAAGTTTTGGAGGGAAACAATAGAGAACATGAATTTTCTGATTTAACATGTGGTGGATCAAAGTATGAAAGTCAACAATTGATGCATCAATAAGCAATTTTAATTATATTATTAAAAGTTATTAAGGTAATCCAGTAGAACTAAAATGAAAATGTTCTTAATAGGGATTGGGAATGGAAGGCGAGCAAAGAGAAGAGGTAGTGAAATGAGCCACATTTTTCATCTCCCTTCGTGTGATGTCAGCATGTCTTTTTAAAGTTGATAAAGCAGAAAGCAGAGGTATAAACATATTGTCAATCACTGCACTGTCCATTATGGTAGCCACTAGCCACATGGGGCTACTGACTTACTGAAATACGGCAAGTGCAGCTGAGAAACTACATATTTTATTGTATTACATTTTTATTAATTAAAATTTAAATTTATAGCAACATGTAGCTCATGCCTATCATATTAGACAGCACAGATTTAGATGTTTCTATCATCATAGAAAGTTCTATTTTACAGCACTGGTCCAGAGTTTGTGAGATAATTGTCAGAAGAATCAAAACCAGAAATTACACATGATAAGTTCTTAGCACTGAGGCTTGGGGAGATGAGGGGAGGACTTTACTCTTCATATTATACCTCCTTCATGCTTTGAATATTTATCACCTATCTTATATTTTGTTATATGTTCAGAATGCTCACCTTGACCTGTCATCTCAATGGCTACAATGATCCATTTCCAAAGGATTTTTTACAATGGTTTTTGGTTTAGAGTCTTGTGTGAGATTTTAAAAATAGTTTTAGAGGGGAGACACTTGTTCTTATACATTTGAATAGTTACATCTAAACATAAGTTGTTAAACTGTTGATCCCTACTTTCTACCTAACATCTAACATCTGTGGCTTTGAATAAATACATAAATATTCTAGTTGATAAAACTGAATTGCTCATTGCCTTCACTTAAGTACTCAATGCTTTGATTTCTCTGATCCTTAAAAAGAGCTAAGCGTTTCCTTGACAGTAAAAGTCAGAACTTCTCAGGGAGAGGAGGAGGGCATTTGTTGGTGGCATCTGAACATTGCCATGTAAGGAGGCGTTGGCCATGCTGTTTCCCATGGGGAGTGGGAGAAGGGCAGTGTGAGGGGGCACATGCACTTTTTAAATTTACATTTGTCAGCATTTGACATTTTTTGGTAACAATGAGCATGTACTTCTTTTGTAATTAAGTAAAATGAATGCAAAGTGGGTTAAATATAATACAACTAAATGGTTGGCACTAATCTTTTAGGAAAACAAGAACAAACTCCCTAACAAGGACTGCCAAGCCCTCCCTGAGAGGCCCCCGTGCCCTTGCAACTCCCTCGACACCCTCTCCTTGTCCTTCTCTGCACCCCAGTCTCACTGTCCTTTCAGGTCCTCAAGCAAGGCTGCACTCCCTCCTGCCACCAGCCTTTGCAGAATGCTGGGCTCTTGGTCTAAATTGCCTGAACTGCTTTCCACTCCTCTATCCCCTGCTGCTGACCCTTTTCTTTGGGGTGGGGCAAGTAGGGAGAGCATCTTTGCCTTCAGGTCTCAGCTCAAATACCGCTTTCTCAGGGAAGCTTCCACAGTAGACTGTATTTTCCAAAAATAGTCTTAACATCTCCTAACCCATATCATCTTCCACAATGTGACCTTGCCACTCTCTGGTCGAGTTCACCCTCTTGGACCTGGGCAGGACCTAGCGACTTGCCTGAACAATAGGATGTAGCAACAGGGACATGCCGAGGCTTCTGAGGATAGGCCTCCAGGGGCCTCAGGAAGAAAAGCTGCTTCCATGTGGGTCTTTGGAATGCTTGCCCTTGGGACAATCCCTCTCGGAATGCAGTGTCCTGCAGTGAGGGGTCCAAGCCACATGGAGAGACCTATGCAGATGCTCTGGTCCACAGCCCCAGCTGAGCTCCCTGCAGTGGCTGTGCCAGCTAGTGAGCCAGCCGGCAGTTCAGCCCAGTCACATAACTAAAGCCCCTGCTAACATCTGCCAGCGCCTGCACAAGAGACCCTAAGTAAGAAAACTGAGGTGAGCCCAGTCAACACACAAAGCCCCAGACATGAGAACAAATGACTGTTTCAGGTTTTAGGGGTTGGGTTACAGAGCAGTAAATACTCTCTCCATCTTCTCAACAGTGGTGAGGCCCCGTTAAACACCCTCATGGTCCCACCTATCAATAACGAATGGCAACATTACAACAAGTCCACTGCGAGCTGGGTGCTGGTCTAAGTGCTTTACAAACAACTCATAAGACAGCACTAAACAAAATACTTCCACAATTACAGAGGTAGGGTAGGTTAAGCACACCTTCCCTCAGCACTCAGCTAGGAAGTGATGGGATGGAACCCAGGCAGCCTCTCAGTGGGGCCTCTTCATAGCACTTCCCATAGTTTTAATTGCACCTATACCTTTGGAATTATTTGAATAAATGTCTCTCTCTTCCCAATTACACTGTGAGTTCCATGGGGGCTGGGACCATGCCTGTTTCCATCCAGAGTGAATCCCTGGTGTCTCAAATGTGCTAAATAAAATCAGAGTCTCAGTGGCTTCTAGAGAGTTAATGTATCGCATTTAAGAAGAATAAAGCTGGGCGCGGTGGCTCACGCCTGTAATCCCAGCACTTTGGGAGGCCAAGGTGGGTGGATCACTTGAGTTCAGGAGTTCGAGACCAGCCTGGCCAACATGGTGAAACCCCGTCTCTACTAAAAATACAAAAATCAGCAGGGAGTGGTGGCGCACACCTGTAGTTCTGGCTACTCGGGAGGCTGAGGCAGGAGAATCACTTGAACCTGAGGCAAGAGTTGCAGTGAGCCGAGATTGCACCACTGCACTCTAGCCTATGCAACCGAGCGAGATTCTGTTTCAAAAAAAAAAAAAAAGAAGAGGAAAATGCCAACTGCCTCATTATACTTTACAAGATAGTACCCATCTTGTAGTTTAGAGGTTATATATATATATATCTATATATATATCTGGAATTCAAAAGAATGGTTGGGAATATAGGCTTTGGAGCAGGCAAAGCTGAGTTTAAATCCTGACTTGAGCACTCCATGGCCTTAGTTACATTAACTAACCTGTCTAAAGTCTTCATTTCTTCATCTGTAACATCAGACAAGTACTTTGCCGGTTGAGAAGATGAAATGATATGTGCAAAGTGTCTTGGACACAGTCCTTGGCTCACAGCCCCAACAAAGAGTCCCACTGTCAAATATTAGAAATAGAAAATTCTTACAACTGACAGCAAATGTTAGGTCTGTTCACAGCAAATATTGGCCGAGACATGAGCAACCACTGAACCTGTAGACAGATATATCCAGCTTGAGCATTCTTCCTCATTGGATGGGTAAATCAGAACTATGCTGTAACTGCACTAAATTTGCATTTATAACTTTTTAAAACGCTTGACTGAAGATTCAACAAATTCAAAGTACCTCAACATACTAAATGAGGCCACATGGCAAAGACCGCATGTGGAAACATTTGCAAGCTGGATGGCTTTCCCCATTCAGTGCTTCACAGCCCAACTCCATGTGGGTGAGGAAGAGCAGCCTCCCTAGGGGCTGCCCACCACCCTGCCTAAGAACTCTGTTCCATGCCCTGGTTCCTGGGTCACATCTGCCCGGAGATGGTAAGCATTTGTGTTTAGATGGCTTCTTTCCCATTGTTTAGAAGCCATGCCTGCTAAAGGCAGAAAATAGACCAATGCCTGCAAGAGTTTAAGTAGCTGAGAGGATACACTGAATATGTATGTGGAAAGAGGAAGCAGAATGTACTTAGTGTGTTCCGAGAGGCCTCAGGATTTACTCTGTGGGACTGACATCAACGTAACTGCTGGAAATGTGACACTGGGCTTGATTGCAGTGTGACGTTTCATTTCCTACTGAATTGACCAGGTGTTTTCCATGATTTCTGTGCATTTTTGTCCAAATCTGAATTTTCCTGTGTCCTCAGCAGAGACTTACCAGTTGTTTTCATGCTACCTCTAATTGTATATATTCCTAATTGGGAATAATGCAGTCTGTGTGTGTGTCTATAGTGTGCCCTATGTATGCATTAGTCAAATTCACAAGGAATTATTGGTATTTACAATGAGTAACTTAAATGGATGCCCCCCCCCCGCCCATTTATGGAATGCAGATAATGGGAGGAAGCAAGCATGTTACCCCTGCTGTCACTACAACTTATGCAACCCAGGAGCAGGGATCTCACTTTTATTTGATCTGCGGGGGTTATAATAAGGCCTCCACAGATTCAATCCAGAGTGGATCAGTCAGTCCTTTGTAAGAAAAAGCTGTTTATAAAGGTCCATAAATCATAACCTTGGCCCTTGCCAGTTTAATGAATGTTTTCTGTTTCCATATGAATGGGAAAAAAAGAATAGAATAGCTCAATTGGCTGTGAATTTGTGCTCTGCTGATACGAGTCATCATCCTCGAGGGAGGATGGTGCATTTACTGGGGGAAGATCTAGATAAACAGGAGAAACGCTGAGGCTTTGGGAACAACTCTCAACAGGCATGCCTGCTATTCCCATCACTTGGCTTATTCCTCTGATGAGATGGGTCAAAAGAAGGTTGACATTTTATCATGGAAAGGTGGAGCAAACCCCGGGCTGGGTTCAGCACCAACACTACCTCTAACAGACTTTTTGACACCAGGCAATGCATTTTTTATTTTCATCTGCAACTTTGGCATCTGAAAAAGAAAGTGTAGGACTGAATGATCTCTCAGACTCCTTCAATTATAAAATTGTTGACTCTAAGCCTGTATAAACTACAATAAATTACATGTGTCTTGCTATCAGTTATTCAAATCACATATTAGATAATGCCTGTCATTACTAGAAATGTAGAATTTTTTTCAATTTCATTATACTTTAAAAGATAAAAATTTTTCATGATTTCTGGATTTTTCACTTTAAATTGAATATTGCTATTTACTTCCAGCTAAGTTTAAGTATTTTTAACAATCTAAGTTATACATTATTTCATTTCTCATTCTGTAAGTTTACTTTTAGTTCTCTATTTTCTATTCATTTTTACCCCGTGTAGAGTTCATTTCTGAGCTAAGGGCCTAAGCTACTGGCTGGTGGTTAGTTGGGTGTGCAGGGAACAGCAACATTATCCAAATAACAGGCTTATTTTCCAACGAATTATATCCAGAGAAGGGCAGTGGAGATGGCGTACCTTAACTTAAGCACACTATTAGAATGCAAATGACAAGAACTGAGCAAAGAATTGTTTTTTTAAGAGGATATTGAGGAGACTGGACAGAAACAAATGAACAACAGCGCCTGAGCATCTCTTGAACTGTGAGGAAATCACTAATAAGATACTCAGCTGAAGATTACATATACTTATCTGGCTCACATACCTGAGTCAATGAATAGAAAAGAAGGGATTGTTGAAGATTTAGAGTAAATATTTACCCTTCCAAAATTTGAAAGCAGTTTTGGTTTGGGAGAAGCAGTAATTAGGCTGCAGTGTTCAGTATCTTGAAAGCACGATGTCTCACTGATTTGCAAAATAAAAGCTTGGATTAAAAACTCAGCTGGCAGAAAATTATCTTTCAAAAGTGAAGGAGAAACAGAGACTTTCTCAGACAAACATAAATTGAAGGAATTTGTTGCCAGTAGAACTGGAGGAAAGCTACACCTTCTCCTGCCCCTCTAACTACTTTTGACTTACTCTTTGCCAGATTCTGAGGTGCACATTACTACAGACCTAATTCAGAAGCATCAAGAGGGCAGCTGTGGGTATCTCAGTTCACTTTACAGTCAGCTGCTGTTGCTTAAAGCTGTTGAAACCTTACCAAAAGCAAAATAAGGTCAGCCCCGACAAGCAACTTATTTTTGACAAAGCTGTTCAAGTAAGTGGCTACACTTAAGAGTAGAATATTTTGAGCTAGAAATCTTAAAAGTTAAGGCTTCATTAAACACATGTACTGCTATTGGAGAAATATCATAAAACATCTTTTTAATGTGAACACTACTTCATACAATGAAAAACTATTTACAATGTATTGTTTCCAGATTGGCTGCTTTTACATCATCTCTACCCATGTGCTGACTCGGCATGTGTCTTCAGCCAGGGAGCTTCAGTCCAATTGCACATTCTCCTCGATGGCTCTCCAAGGACCCCAGGGATTCAGGGAACCCGTCCACTTACATTCTCTTTAGTAATTATGGCTCAGCAAGCATGCCACCAAAATCATCTAGAACCCAGAGACTCTGGCAACCCCATATAAGTAAAAATGTGTAGATCAGGTTTTTTTCTCCAATAAATAATAATTTGACAATCCAATCCATTTCCATCTTAAGAAATTGTTTTCACTTAGGAAAATGTTTCTCAGTGGAGCTAGAGTGAATAATCTTTCTTCATACTGGAACTGAGTTAGAATGTCTTTGTATACAAATATAGCATATTTTGGCCAGCAATATAATTGCCTGTTAAAGAGTTTATTTGCCTTCACACGCAGGATTGCTACATACATTCACAGTTTTAATAGACTGTAATTAGCTATTCCAGTTGTGCTTTAAAATCCCGAATATTATTCTCATTAGTGAGTGCAAAGCAAATGTCCCATCTGACTACGATTGGTCCTAGAGTTATAAACTCCATAATGATTTATTGTAAGTTTCCTCATTCTCCAGTTTCATCGTTTGCTTTTTCAGGTATGACTTCCAAGCTCCGGCGTGGCTTCTGGACATCAGCATTTTCGGTGCCTGGTTTATTTAGTCCACATGAAACAGCAGCAAAATGGATTTGTTTCAGGTTCTCCAATGTCTCATTCTTAGCATATTTCAAAAGATCTGCTTGTCCCTATAACAAAACATGCAATTAAACAGTATTAGATATGACATAACTTAGTGTTATACTTCAACAATATCTATCTTTCACTGAAATAGAAGTATTCTGATTCCACAAGAGGGCATAATTATTTCTTATTGGCACTGCATCTGAATAGGTCAATTTTAATAAAAAGTGAGTTTGTTTTCCCAGTTTCAACACCACACTCCAAGAGTATGCTGCCTTTCTGGCCCTTTCTATTTATAGATCTGCATGGGGTTCTGTGTGCATGGACTATTCCTGTCTATCCTGGTTAAAATTACATCTTTCATTAGTTGTTTGGCCAATCTTGTTTTTCCCTTTTAAGGTTTGATTAAAAAAAAAACTTTTTATTTTGAAATAAGTATAAATTCACAGAAGGATACAAATATAGTACAGAGAGGTCTTGTATACCCTTTCCCAAATTTCCCCCAATGGTTATGTCTCACATAACTATAGCACAATATCAAAACCAAGACACTGATGGGGGTACAAAGTGTGCCTCTGCTTTTGTGTGACTTCATCACATGTGTGGGTTCACGTAACCACCATGGCAACCAAGGCACAGCACTGCACCAGCACCACCAGGAAGTCACACCCACCCCCTCCTCTCCACCATCCCTAAACCCTGGCAACCACTAATCTGTTCTCCATCTCTGAAGAACCACTAATCTGTTCTCCATCTCTGAAGCCCACACAGCGTTTGGTAAGTGCTGGCAGCCGTGGGCACACAGCAGGTCCTCACTGAGCATTTGCTGAAAGAAAGAGTGAAGCAAAGGATTTTCTACTCTGGATATACTTTCTCAGCCAAATTTTAATTTCTTTTCTGAGGTCTGACCATCAACTTGATCTATATGCAGTATAACACGATATAGGTCAGAAAACAGTGGGTGAATTGAAGCACAGTCACTGGGAGTCTGGAATTGGTGCTGACAATGGGCCAATGAAGTTTGTCACCCTCTTTGCTCTTGACATTTTGGACCAGAGAATTCTTTGGAGGTGGGGAGCTGTCTTGTGTATTTTCAGATATTTAGCAGCACCCCTAGCATACCCTAATGTTTGCAGACATTGCTAACTGTCTCTTGAGTGGGAGGGTGAGCTACCCCCAGTTGAAAACCACTGGGCTAATGCATCAGCCAACAATTCCAAAATTATCGAGCAGAAGAGATGATGTGGTGCTCTATTGCTGTAAATTCCAACACTCCTACTTTGCTTTTTTGTTCTATTTTTCCTTCCAAATTTAACCTGCCTTCCACTAACAGTTTTTTCTACTTACACTATTACCTTTTCTTCTTTCTCACTCTCCTTGCTTGCTATTTTTTCCCATCCCCTTGGGTTCTCAATTTATTCTATTATTTTCTTTATGATTCCTCTGTAGTTTGACTTTTCTTTGTCCTACTTACACCTCCTCCCCCTTTCCCTCTTTCTGAACTGCCTCCCAGCGTGGGTCCCCTTTAAGGCATTCCTGTCCAGCAGGAGCTTGGGGCCAGCTGCAGACAGCAATGGGTAGGGACTTACCTTGGCTGGCAAATGGACTATAGTCAAATGTCAGCCACTGGTGAGATCAAATTGCAAGGCAATTTTAAACCATCATGAGGCCCAAATCCACAGAACAGTTTGCTGCCTACCACTTACCATGCATGGTTTTCCTGCTTTACAGAGTCCTTTAATTAGTAACTATAAATAGATGTTCCCTTGCATAGATTAACTAAAGGAGCTTCATTTTTATTCATTCTTACTAGTCACTGAACTCACATGTTGAAAATTTACTAGTTATGAGGTCTTTGTATATATAGCATATTGTGTCAGGAGTATAATTTCATGTTAAATAGTGTATTTCCCTTCACAAGCAGAATTGCTACACACATTCACAGTTTTAATAGACTAACTAGTCTTTGTGTTTTAAAACTCCAAATATTATTTTTTAAAATTAATAAACTTTAATTTTTAGGACAGTTTTAGGTTCACAGCAAAACAGAGCAGAAACCACAGAGAGTTCCCTTACGCTCCCTCCCTCCGCAAACCTTCTCTAGTAGCCACATCCCGCACCACAGTGGTATACTTGTTACAATCAATGAACCTATGTTGCCACATCCCCTCAAGTCTATTGCCTAAATTAGGGCTCACCCTTGGTTTTGTGTATTCCATGGGTTTTGAAAAATGTATAACAACATCTATCTACCCTTACACGATCATGCAGAATAGTTCCACCACCCTAAAATTCCTCTGTGCTTTGCTAGTCATCCTTCCCCACTCCCAACCCCTGGCAACCATTGATCTTTTTATTGTCTCCACAGTTCTGCCTTTTCGACAATGTCATCTAGTTGGAAACACAGTGTGTAGCCTTTTTGGATTGGCTTCTTTTGCTTAGTAATATGCATTTAAATTTCCTCCATGTCGTCTCATGGCTTGATAGCTCATATCTTTTTAGTGCTGAATAATATTCCATTGTCTGGATGCACTGCAGTTTATTTATCCATTCATTTACTTCAGGACATCTTTGTTGCTTCCAAATTTTGGCAATTAAAAATAACTCTGCTATAAGCATCTGTATGCAGATTTTTGTGTGGACATAAGTTTCCAATTCATTTAGGTACATTCCAAGGGGTATGATCGCTGGATCATATGGTAAGAGTATGTTTAGTTCTGTAAGAACTACAGATAGTTTGACAGTTTCTTCCAAATTGTCTGCACCATTTTGCATTTCCACCAGCATAAATGAAAGTTCCTGTTGTTTCACATCCTCGCCAGCATTTGGTGATGTTAGTTTTGTATTTTGGCTACTGTAATAGATGCATATTGGTATCTCATTGTTGTTTTAATATATAATTTCCTAGTGACATGTGATGCTAATATACTTTCCATTTGTATGTCTTCTATGGCGAGGTGACTGTTCAGACTTTTGCCCAGTTTTTAATCAGGTTGTTTCCTTACTGTTGAGTTTTAAGGGTTCTTTGCATTTTTTAAGAGTTCTTTGACTGCTCAGACTTTTGCCCAGTTTTTAATCAGGTTGTTTCCTTACTGTTGAGTTTTAAGAGTTCTTTGCATATTTTGGAAAACAGTACTTTATCAGGTGTGTCCTTTGCAAGTATTTTCTCTCAGACTGTGGCTTCTCTTCTCATTCTCTTGACATTGTCTTTATAGAGCAGAAGTTTTAAATTTTAAGGAAGTCCAACTTACCCATTCTTCCTTTAATGGATTGTCTATGGTGGTGTATCTGAAAAAGCACTGCCATATCCAAGGTCGCCTAGATTTTATCCTGTGTTATCTTCTAGGAATTCTATAGCTTTGTGTTTTATCTTTAGGTCTGTGATCTATTTTGAGTTAATTCTTGTGAAGGGTGTAAGATTTGTGCCTAGACTGAATTTTTCATGTGGATGTCCAGTTTTTCCAGCATGAATTGTTGAAAAGATGAAGTCTCTATTCCACTGTATTGCCTTTGCCCCTTTGCCAAAGATTGATTAACTACTTTATGTGGGTCTATTTCTGGGCTCTTCTATCCTGTTCTGCTGATCTATTTGTCTATTCTTTTCACACTGTTTTATTTCCTGTAGCTTTGCAGTAAGTTTTAAAGTCAGATAAAGTCTGTCCTCTGATTTTATTCTTCTCCTTTAATATTGTGTTGGCTATTCTGGGTCTTTTGCTTCTCTCTTTAAACTTTGGAATTGGTTTGTCAATATCCACAAAATAACTTGGTGGATTTATTTATTTATTTATTTTTATGCTTGCTGGAAGTTTGAGATTATGTTGAATCTATATATCAAGTTGGGAAAAACTGATATCTTGACAATATTAAGTCTTCCCATCCATGAATATGGAATATCTCTCCATTTACTTAATTCTTTGATACCTTTCACCAGAGTTTTATAGTTTTCCTCATATAAGTCATATATATGTTGTTAGATTTATACCTGAATATTTTATTTCTGGGGGTTCTAATGTAAATGGTCATGTGTTTTTAATTTTGAATTCCACTTGTTCTTTGCTGGTTTATAAGAAATAAATTGGGCTGGGCATGGTGGCTCACGCCTGTAATCCCAGCACTTTGGGAGGCCGAGGCGGGTGGATCACGAGGTCAGGAGATCGAGACCATCCTGACTAACATGGTGAAACCCCGTCTCTACTAAAAATACAAAAAATTAGCTGGGCGTGGTGGCGGGCACCTGTAGTCCCAGCTACTTGGGAGGCTGAGGCAGAGAATGGCGTGAACCCAGGAGGCAGAGCTTGCAGTGAGCCGAGATCACACCACTGCACTCCAGCCTGGGCAACAAGAGCGACACTCTGTCTCACAAAGTAAGACTCCGCCTTAAAAAAAAAAAAGAAAGAAATTGGCTGGGTGTGGTGGCTCATGCCTGTAATCCCAGCACTTTGGGAGGCTAAGGCTTGAGCCTCAGGAGTTCAAGACTGGCCTGGGTAACCTGGCGAAACCCCATCTCTGTATAAAAATACAAAAATTAGCTGGGTATGTTGGTGTGCACCTGAAGTACCAGCTACTTGTGAGGCTGAGGTGGGAGGATCACCTGAGCCCAGGGAGGTCAAGGCTGCAGTGAGCCATGATCATGCCAGTACACTCCAGCCTGGGTGACAGAGTGAGACCCTGTCTCAAAATTTTTTTTTTCTTAAAAAAAGAAATCAATTGATTTTTGTATATTAACCTTGTTTCCTGCAACCCTGCCATAATTGCTCATTATATTGTTCGAGGAGATTTTTTTGTCAATTCTTTTGGATTTTCTACATAGATGATTATATCATCTGTGAACAAAGACAGTTTTATTTCTTCCTTCTCAAGATATATACCTTTTATTTTATTTTCTTGTCTTTCTGCATTAGCTAGGACTGGACTTCCAGGTCAATGTTGAAAGCAGTGGTGTCAGAGAACATCCTTGCTTTGTCCCTAATCTTATTGGGAATGCTTTCAGTTTCTCACCTTTAAATATGATGTAAGCAGTATGATTTTTGTAGATGTTCCTTATCAAGTTGAGTAAGGTCCTCTCTATTCCTAGTTCACTGAGAATTTTTATCATGAATGGGAGTTGAATTTTGTCAAACTTTTTTTGCATCTACTGATATAACCACGAGCTTTGTCTTCTTTAGCCTGTTGATATGATGAATGACATTAATTGATTTTCAAAAGTTAAATCAACCTTGTATACCCAGTATAAATCCCATTTGATCATGGTGAATAATTCTTTTTATTCATTTTTGGATTTTAATTGTTAATATTTTGTTAAGGATTTTTGCATCTGTGTTGATGAGAGATACTGGTCTATTGTTTTCTTTTCTTGTAATGTCTTTGGTTTGGTATTAAGGTAAAACTGGGTTGGCAGAATGAGTTAGGAAGTATTCACTCTGCTTCTATTTTCTGGAAGATATTGTAGAGAATTGGTATCATTTCTTTCTTAAATGTTTAGCAGAAACCAGTGAACCTATCTGTGCTGGTGCTTTTTGTTTTGGAGGCTTATTAATTATTGATTTGATTTCCTTAATAGATATAGAATTATTCAGATTGTATATTTCTTCTCATATGAGTTTTGGCAGATTGTACCTTTCAAGGAATTGGCCTATTTCATCTAGGTTTTCAAGTTTGTGGGCATAGAATTGTTCACAATATTCCTTCATTATCCTTTTAGTGTCCATAAAATCTGTGGTGATATCCTTTATTTCATTTTTGACATTAGTAATTTGCATCATCTCTTTCTTAGTTAGCTTGACTAAAGACTTACTGATTTTAATAAGGTTTTCAAAGGACTAGCTTTTGGTTTTACTGATTTTTCTCTATGCATTTTCTGTTTTTAATTTCATTGATGTATGCTCTTATTTTTATTAATAAAAATTAGTACCTACCAAAATGCCTATCTAGGCATCATTCTTTTGGACATCACATGTCCAGTTGAGTTTCTGATATCCTGCTACTACTCCTACTACCAGCTACTCTTCAGTCAAAGCAACTCCATTCTTGCAGTGACCTGGACCAAGGACCCTGGTGTCATTATTCATTCTCCCCTTTTTCTTCCATCTATCATCCCATCTGTCAGTAGGTCCTAGTGTCACAATCTTCAAAACATATATATAAAGTTTCTCACCACTTTTTACCATCTTCACTGCCAACATTGTGGTTTAAGCCACCATAATCTTTCTTGGAGTTTATTCTGACTGGTCTTCTTTCTCCATGTTCAACGTGACAGCCAGAGAGCTCAAATTAAAACACAGGACATCCCTTTCCCTCTGTTCAAAACCCTTCAGCAGCTCCCCAAATAGAGTGAGAGTCAAAGTCCTTGCCCACAGCCTCATCTGACTTCCTTCACCCACCTACCCACCCTGTATTGTTCACTCAGCCTCTGATATGCTACGCTCCTAAATGTTCCTCAAACCCATCAGGTCCTCTCTAGTCCAACCTCAATGTCTATGCACTCATTGTTCCCTCTGCAGGGAATGCCCTTGCCCCAGAAATGCACGTAGCTAGCTCCTTCCCCTCCCCTTGATGCCATCTTGACTCTGATGCCCTCTTCACAGCAGCGCCCTCCCTGACAGCCCCATCTTGTCTAATTAGAACTCCCACTTCCTGTCCATAATTCTCCTTACCGCTTCCCTGCCTTGCTTTTTCCATAACACCTATTGCCATACTCTACTGCTTGGTTTATTGTCTGTCTCTTCCACTAAATGTAAACTTCACGAGGGCAGGAATTTTTGTCTTCTGATCACTGCTGTATCCTCAGAGCCTAGAACAGTGCCAGGTACAGAGTAAGGGCTCCATAACCATCTGTTGAATGCAATTAAAGTAATGTAATTAAAGTAAAATGTGAAAGTCTCCCCTTTAATCTCACAGCTGCCCCCTAAACAATGAGTTTTGTCTTTTTCTTGGCATTATATATATATTACAAATAGGTATTTTATTTTACTTTTAATGTAAATACAATCAAGCAATCTATATTGTTCTTTGGTTTCCTTTTTTCTTCACGAAAAGTTATGTCTTAGTGATCTTTCCGTGTCAGCATATATAGATCTACCACATGATGACAGGGTATTTAAAAACAAAAATCCCCAGATGGCATACGATAATTAATGTGGTAATAGAATTCTTCATCTGGTTGAATCTTATGTTTCTCAACTTCAGAGAAGTAATCATGGTATCTTAAACAGAATAGGCCTTTGGACATTACCAAGGCGAGACACAAAGGACTCCTAAAGGCAATAAATCTGGGCTTGAGGAGCTGCTGAACTTTGTCCACATCACTTTCATTTTGTTCTATGTGTCTAAAACTACATGTTTAAGATGTCTTGGAGGTAAGGCATGTAGTGTGAGTGAAGAACAATTCTGGCCAGGCGCGGTGGCTCATGCCTGTAATCCCAGCACTTTGGGAGGCCGAGGCGGGCGGATCACCTCAGGTCAGGAGTACACGGTGAAACCTCGTCTCTACTAAAAATACAAAAAAAAAAAATTAGCTGGCATGGTGGCGGGCGCCTGTAAACCCAGCTACTTGGGAGGCTGAAGCACAAGAATTGCTTGAACCCAGGAGGCAGAGGTTGCAGTGAGCTGAGACCACACCATTGCACTCCAGCCTGGGCAACAAGAACAAAACTCTGTCTCAAAAAAAAAAAAAAAAAATTCTGAAAGAGGTGGGGGTGTTTGTTGTAGCAGTGTTCATATTTCATTGCTTCAAAAGACTTGAAAAGAGCAAAGGTTACTTAAAACACTGCCACCCACTGACACAGGGTGTCTGGTTTTGAAGACTCCTTCCACAAAGCTGGCTTTGCAATGTTTTCAGTTGAACAACTCAAATGTCATTTGATTTCACACATTCTGGTTTGAATTTTTTTAACTTATTCTATTTTGTTTTCATCTTGAAAGAGTTATAACAACCTTAGGTCAAAATATTTAAGGTTCTTACTTAGGCCCAGAAAGTAATCTTTAAAAGATGTAACTAAGGGCAGTGGCTGGATCCCAGCAGCTCTTGCTGCGAGTCTGGCGTGACTGTGCTTTTTCTGGCTGAGCCTGTGGCTTACCTGGGATTGGATCAGAGGCCAGAGCAGCCAGGAAAAGAATGATGGCAGCTCCAAATGCCAGAACCGCACCCCAGCTGTGCTCAACCCTCGGCTAATCACCATACTTTCTGTATGACCACAAAAGATGTTCTAGTTTTTAATATATTAAAAATATTTCAAGACACATCTGTTAGAGCTACATTTTAGGAGCCATTTAACAATCACAAGTCATTGCTTTTATTCAGACGTAGGGGCAAAACAACAGGGATTCTACATCTGGCTAATTTTTTCAAAGTCCTTTTGTCCAACTATCTATTAGAGAAAAACAGTTGTCTTACTTCTGAGGTGAGGGATCCAGTGCGGCAGCTAAGACTTCCCCTGCCCTCTGCCACCTGTGTAATGGCCACATGCTTGGATGTTGAAGACAGCAAAGATTAGCACCTTCCATTCCCTGGGGGCCAGCAGACACTTTTCTTCCAAATCACATGCAGTGTGAGGGAGGAGAAGGAGGAGGGTACTCATACCATTATGGGAGTCTGAGGCACAAAAATACTCCTCCTTCCTGTCTTTCTTATCTATTTGGGAATGCAGAGAGGAACACAGCAGAATTTAGATACCTTCACTGATACCACCTGCTCCACAAAGAGGGGATGCAAGGGAAGTGCTATTACCATTCTCGTTTCATAAAAAGGACACTGAGTTTAGAGAGATTACGGGTAGAGTCTGAACAGCAAATCACACTGAAACACACACACCTTTCTCTCTGGTATGTTTGTTTTATTTTCCTGTTGGATAAACTAAACTGTGAGGCCAAAACTATAGAGAGTTGAATCCCACAGACTGCATGCAATATTTTAAAGCAAGCAGGTTGAAACACACACTACATTTTTCATATATCCAGCACATCAACAACTGTGTAGACAATTCACTCTTCCTGTGATTAAAAGCAGAAACAGAAATATGGATCTCCACTGTGTGTTTGTTGAATGAGGAATGAGTGAACAAAAGAATGAAACGGGTGTGGTGGCTCACACCTGTAATCCCAGCACTTTGGGAGGCCAAGGTGGGTGGATCACCTGAGGTCAGGACTTCAAGACCAGCCTGGCCAACATGGTGAAACCCTGTCTCTACTAAAAATACAAAAATTAGCCAGGCGTGGTGGCAGGCGACTGTAATCCCAGCTACTTGGGAGGCTGAGGCAGGAGAATCACTTGAACCTGGGAGGTGGAGGTTGCAGTGAGCCAAGATCACACCACTGCACTCCAGCCTGGGGGACAGAGAAAGACTCCGTCTGGAAAAAAAAAGAATGAATGGATTGTAGGAGTCTTGGCTACGGATTCTAAATCGCCTCTCATTATTATACATTGATAGTTCCCCTTTCAAGAGTTCTTTTGAGGCTGGCTGAGATCGTGGCACATTCATCAGAATTAAGGAAGGCCTCCTAGCTTGGTCAGGTCCACTTCCCACTGAAGTCTCAATAAACCTTACGGTTGAAAAAAGACTCCCTAATCATCAGAGTCACCTAAACCTACAGCAACAGGACACAGGCTTTTGTACAGGACGTTAGGCTCATTTTAAGAGTGCGTGATGTTTTCTGTCCTTTTGGCTTCCTGTATGTGCACTCACATGTTTGATGGGCATGGAACATGAGCTGCAAATCAGCTTGTCTCCCCACAGCAGGAAGACCGCCTTCCCTCCACCCTGACCTCCACCCCCCAAAGGGTGCAAAGAAGCTGCCAGAGGGAGATGGAGGGTTCTGTGCAGGAGCGGAAAGGAGAGCCCTCTAAGCACAGCTCCTGGCCTTGATTTTTGCTGGATCCAAAGAGATGTTTCTGTGGTTCGAGGCAGTGTCTTGATGATGAAGGGATAGTGGGCTGCATGGATCTGACTATCCATGTGGCTCCCTTTGCCTGCCACACTTTTTGCCTATATTTGGGCTGTCATCACATTTACAGTTAGTCTCCAATTTTCCCATGGTTGTGCTTAGAGGTTTGTACAAAAGTTAATAATTTTAAATATGATTCAACTTTTTAAATTCAGAATGAATGCCTTCCTCCTTAGAAACAATTTTACTTTTCCTTCACCAAAGATGGAGGGTTGGGGGCTCCTCGGCAGCACTACGGAGGAGGCGGTGTCTGAGTTGGGGAAACTCAGGGCAGGAAAGGACGGCGGCAGGCCCAGGGGCTGATGCTGCCTGCCACAGAGGAGTGACCGTGACTCCAACATATGGCGCCTCTGGAGCCCAACCATTTAGCAGCATGATTTCTATGCTACAAAGCTTTCTAGGTTCTGACTGACTACATCTCCCTCTGCTACAGACCTGGCCATGGGAAGGGCTAAAGTCCACCATGCAGTAGGACAGTGGCCTCGTCTGGCACAGAGCTGGCCACTCTGGTGGCAGAGGTAGGGTTAGCATTCAGGAGCAGCCTTTGGAGTCTCCAGACAGTGGAGGTGAGCCATGACCTAAGCACAGAAGGTGGGGTGTCAGGAGAGGGTTCCAGGCAGGGACCAGGGCCAGAGGGGAGGGGAGGGTGGCCCAGCTGTGTAGAGAGAGGACGCAGAGAGCGAGGGGACACTGAGAGGCAAGTGGGGCTGGGCCATGGGCGTGAGAGCCCTTGGAAACACCAGGGAAAATAGCGTGCACGTAAGCACCTCCTTCGTGCTATTAATCTTTCAAGCACACCATTTACACAGTCAAACATTAGCTGAGTAATCACAAACTCCACATGAGTGGGGTCCCAATGTTTGAGGTTTTACTGTATTTCAAATGGACCAGAAAGAACAGCCTGCCTAATGACAAACGCTACTATAGTTTGATTTTCTGAGCCATTCTGAGAAATTTTCACACACTAAATAGAGAAATGGCTTTCAGTCAATTACAGCTTTTCAGGAAAAGAGACAACATACTATACTACCTATAATAAATAAAAATAACTAAAAGATATGAGCCTCAATAAAAGGAGTCATACATCAACCATCATGGTAATTTCAAAAAGGAAACAAATGCCAGTCTTTAAGTCTTCAAGATAAGCACTGTACCTCAGGTAAAAATGAAGAAAATCAAGACAAATGTCTTACCAGGTGCAAAAACCATCTGGTTTACTGATTTATGTTTTGGCAGAAGTTTTAGGTTCCTAAAGAGAATGAATCTCTAATTACTTTTAGGGTTTATTGATAGCCTTGTTTCTGATGGTAGAGGGGCACAGGTCAGGAGAGCTAGCCTGGCAGCCATTCATCTGGAAAACATCTTCAGTTGTAACAAGCTTAATTCAAGTCCAAGATACGATATAGATGCTATAAAAAAAAAAAAAAAAAGCCCAGCCATCCCAGCCACCCCAGATGAGATCCAGCCATGTGAGTACCTTCTTGGATGTTCCAGGCCAAGCTGAGTTCCCAGCAGAACAAATCTCTTAAGTGATCCCAGCTAATATCACATGGAGCAGCAAAACCATCTGGCTGAGCCCAGCTAACCCACAGAATCACGAGAAATGAGAAGTCATTGTTTTAAGCCACTAGTTTTGCAGTGGTTTGTTATACAGCAATAGATAACCGAAACAGCCACTAAAGGGAGCCATATTTTGTGCTGACAATACCTTCCTGGACAAAGTGGATTAAAGCAGGGGGAGAACCTGATCCAAGGACACTTAATACAAGAGGAGGTTTATCGGGACCACTGGTCTGCAGCTAAAAGGCTAGGCTGAGGTAGGAAATACAAATAGATTGAGTACTTGAAATAAATGCTTAGAGGATATGGTAAAGAACAGACCAAGGCCAGAACAAGTTATAAAGCAGTAGAAACTCTGAGTGAACAGAACGAGCCAGCCAGCAGAGGAAGCAGAATGGAGAAGAGGCAGAAAGATAAGCAGAAAGACCCCTGTTCCACAGAGAGGAGCAGCTACCTCGGGGGCTGCCAGGTTTCCGAACAGCTTGCTATTGTCACGAGGCTGGACTGCAGTTTCCGGTCTCCAAGTTCCCTGAGGTCCCTGTCCCTCTCATGATCCCTTGTGTGAGCCAGCATCTGTGGCCACTCCTCTGTGAGCTGGCCGGAGTGAGTTTCTACTCTTGGTAACCAAAACAGACCAATGAAAACAGGACTCTTCTAGTATGAGATTCTACCATTTTAGGAATGGCAATCAATTGACACAGTGAAAATTACCACCAGTACAGTGAATATTTTGGCAACTGGAAAATAAAGGTAGAGGAAGTCTTGATTAAGCTGGTGGATTGAAAATGCATTACAGAATTTCCATTCTACATTCCTGATGAAATGAGCAAAAACAAAGCCAAGCAAAAAGCCACAAACAGCAGCAAAACTAAAAAAAGGGTATAATCATTCTATGAACTAAAACTCACAGAAGTCATGTTGGCAAGTCATAAAAGTCCTGAAAGTTCTATCTCAAACACAACCAAACCAGAGAGATGCAAACGGAGTGAATATTCTGTTTCATGGAGTAGCAGATGGGGCAGAGGGTGGGAAGAAAGAAATGACACAGGAAAAGTTGGAAGTGTGGCTGGCATACAATTAGAAAACCAGACAGAATGCAGAAAACCATGATTTTCAGATAGTACAACACAGTGATCCTGAGAGAAGAAATACAAACAACCGTGTCCAGCTTACTGCTTGCAGTTTCCAGATGCAGTGCAGGAAAGGGGAACTCAAACAGAGCCCAGCAGTCCCACTGGGGTGAGAAGACAGAGTGTGGAGTTCAGGGAGCCGACAGTGGCTAGAACATGAGGGGCCAAGAGTGGAGAGGAAGGAGCTGGAAAACAGCTATTGTGAATATATGACATGTCTTCAAGAAGGTAGAGGATATGACTAGCATGAACAGAAACATGACAAATTTGAAATTAAAAAACTGAAAAGGATTAATGGCAGATTAGATATTACAGAAAACAGAAGTGTTGCTTGAAAATATAGTAATATTGCTCAAGGACATGGCAATAAAAATATCAAGAATTAAAAAAGAAAACAAAAAGGAAACGGCTGAGTGCGGTAATTCTTACACCTTGGGAGGCTGAAGTGGGAGGATTGTTTGAGGCCAGGAGTTTGAAACCGACCTGGGGAACATGGCAAAACCTAGTCTCTACAAAAAATGTACAAATTATCCAGGCATGGTAGCACGTGCCTGTGGTCCCAGCTACTCAGGAGGCTGAGATGAGAGGATCATTTCGGCCCAGAAGGTTGAGGCTGCAATGAGTAGTGTTCACGCCACTGCACTCCAGCCTGGGCAAAAGTGAGATCCTGTCTCAAAAAAAATTTTTTTTAAACCACAGAAAGTACTTAAAAACTAATGAATAAGCATCTGTGATTGTGGGATAATATCAAGCAGTATATTTATACATATAATTGGAGTTACAGAAGGAGATGGTAGAAAGGGTAAGACAGAAACAAATTTCAGGAAATAATCACCAAAAAGTTTCCAAATTTGTTAAAAACTATAAATTCACATATCTAAAAATCTCAACCAACCCCAAGCAGAAGAAACATAAAGAAAACCACATTAGGGTCTGTCAGATATTTTTTAAAACTCACGTACACACAAAGATGCTCAACCCCCATCCACTTACTGGAATGACAAAACTGATAATTCCAAGTGTTGACAAGGATGTGGTGCAACTAAAACCCTTGCAACACTGCTGGGGAAATGCAAAATGGAACATCAGTTGTTTTTAAAGCACTGTGGCAGTTTCTTATCAGTCTCACACACATTTACCATGTGACCCAGCAATCCCACTCATATTTACCCAAGAAGAATAAAAGCATGTCCATACAAAGACTGATATGTGAATGTTCATTGCAGGTTTATTTGTAATAGCTAAAAATTGGAAACAACACAAATGTCCATAAATTGGTGCAGGTATAAACAAAATGTGTTATATCCATAAAACAGAATACTATTTAGCAATAAAAAGGAATGGAGTACTGAAACCTACATTAACTTGTATGACTCAAAAGCACAATGCTACATGAAATAAGCCAGGCAGAAAAGACTGTATGCCATGTAATTCCATTTATATGACATTCTGGCACAGGTCAAACTATAGAGATATAAATGAGATAAGTGGTTGCCAACATAAAGGATTTTACTACAAAGGGGCACAATGCAATTTGGGGGAGCAGGGTGACAACAATGCCCTATCATCATTGTGCTGGGGGTTGCATGACTCCAGACATACTTTATTTTATCACACTTCACAGATACTGCATTTTTTTTTTTTTTTAAACATTGAAGGTTTGTGGCAACCTTGGGTCAAGCAAGTCTACAGTGTCATTTTTCCAACAGCATGTGTTCACTTTGTGTTTCTGTGTCACTCTTTGGTAATTCTTGCAATATTTCAAACTTTTTCATTATTATTATATTAGTTATGGTGATTTGTGATTGGTGGTCTTTGATGTTACTAATTATTTTGGGGCACCATAAAGTGTGCCCTTCCTTATAAGACAGCAAACTTAATTGGTAAATATTGTGCGTGTTCTGACTGTTCCACTGGTCACTCTCCATCTCTCTCTGTCTCTTCAGGCCTCCCTAATGACATGAAAAGTTCCTGAGACATAACAATATGAAAATTAGGCCAAAAAAATAAACTTACAAAGGCCTCCAAGTGTTCAAGTGAAAAGAAGAGTTGCACTTGAAATAAAAAACTAGAAATAATGAAGCTTACTGAGGAAGGCCAAGTTCAAGTCAAAAGCCAACATGAGCCAAAAGCTAGGTCTCTTGCACCAAACATTTATCCAAGTTGTTAATGCAAAGGAAAAGTTTGTGAAGGAAATTTAAAGTGCTATTCTACTGAACTCATGAATGATAAGAAAGCAAAACTGCCTTATTGCTGATATGGAGGAAGTTTGAGTGGTCTCAATAGGAGATCAAACCAGCCACAACATTCTCTTAAGCCAAAGCCTAATCCAGAGCAAGGCCCTAACTCTCTTCAATTCTATGAAGTCTAAGAGAGGTAAGAAAGTTGCAGAAGACAAGCTGGAGGCTAGCAATGGTTGGGTCATAGGTTTAAGGAAATAAGCCATCTCCACCACATCAAAGTGCAATGCGAAGCAGCAAGTGCTGATGTAGAAGGTGCAGTGAGTTACCCAGAAGATTTAGCCAAGATCATTGATGAAGGTGGCTATACTAAACAACAGATTTTCAATGTAGATGAAACAGCCTTCTATTGAAAGAAGATGCCATCTAGGGCTTTCATGGCTCAAAAGGAGAAGTCAATGCTTGGCTTCAAGGGTTCAAAGGACAGTTTGATATTCTTGTTAGGGAATAATGCAGCTGGTGGCTGTAAGTAGCAGCCGATGCTAATTGGCCATTCTGAAAATCCTAGGGCCCTTAAGTATTATGCTAAATTTACTCTGCCTGTGCTCTATAAATGGATCAATGAAGCCTAGATGAGAACATACGTGTTTACAGCATGGTTTCCTGAATATTTTAAGCCCACAGCTGGGACCTACTGCTCAGTAAAAAAGATTTCTTTCACAATATTACTGCATATCAACAATGTACCTGGTCATCCAAGCACTCTGATAGGGATGCACAAGGAGATTAATATTGTTTTCATGCCTGCTAATACAATATCCATTCTGCAGCCCATGGATCAAAGAGTAATTTTGACTTTCAAGTCTTATTATTTAAGAAATACATTTCATAAGGCTATAGCTGCCATAGATAGTGATTCCTCTGATGAATCGGGGTAAAGTAAATTGAAGACCTTCTGGAAAGGATTCACCATTCTAAGACGCCATTAATAACATTCATGATTCATGGGAGAGGTCAGAATGTCAACATTAACAGGAGTCTGGAAGAAGCTGATTTTGGAGGAAGTTGATCCCAGCCCTCATGGTTGACCTGGACGGGTTCATGACGACAGTGGGGAAAGTAAATGCAGATGGAATGAAAATAGCTAGAGAACTAGAATTAGAAATAGAGCCTGAAGAGGTGACTAAATTGCTGCAATCTCATCATAAAACTGTAATGCATGAGGAGTTGCTTCTTATGAATGAGCAAAGAAAGTGGTTTCTTGAGATGGAATCTACTCCTGGTGAAGATGCTGTGAACACTGCTGTAATTACAGCAAAGGAGTTAGAATATTACATATACTTAATTGATAAAGGAATGGCAGGGTTTGAGAAGACTGATTTTCAAAGAAATTCTACTGTGGGTAAAATGCTACTGAACAGCATTGCATGCTACAGAGAAATCTGTGGTGAAACAGAGTCCATCAGTGTAGCAAGCTCCATTGTCTTATTTTAAGAAATTGCCACAAGCCACCCCAGCCTTCAGCAACCACCACCCTAATCAGTCATCACCCATTAACATGGAGGTGAGACCCTCCACCAGCAAAAGGATTACAACTAACTGAGGGCTTAGATGATTATTAGCATTTTTTAGCAATAAAGTATTTTTAAATTAAGCTATGTACATTGATTTTTAGACATAAAAGCTGCACACGTAATAGACTACATTATAGTGTAAATATAACTTTTATATATACTGGGAAACCAAAAAAATCATGTGACTCACTTTATTGTGATATTTGCTTTATTGCCATGGTCTGGAACTGAACAAGCAGTCTCCAAGGTATGCCTGTATATACATTTGTCAAAACTCATAGGATTTTGTGCTCAAAATTGGTGAATTTTATTTTACAAACATTATGTCTCAAAGTTGACACACAAAAAATGATGCTGACTATCTAATGGAGGGAGGTTTCAAAGTTGGCTTCTAAATCAAAGAAGCAATTGGAGGCCTGTGGGAATGGATTACACCCTCTCCCTAGTTTGCAGCAGAAACCCTAGAACAGGACATTTTACAAACTCTGAGAAGAGAAGGCTGGGTCCAATATCTTAAGAAGCCTGGCAATGACACCCGCTGGCTTTATTTCTTTTCCCTGCTATTCCTGTAGGATGCAGGAAAGCATGGGTGACTTCCCGGACTGATGGTGACAGTGAACCAATTTAAATACTGAACTTCAAGTGACATGGCAATTATAGTTTCAAGACCAAATATGAATACTTTTAACATGGACAATAAAAAAATAACGATATGCTCTATCTAGTAATATTAGAGAATGCTCATATTGTCTTTTTTTTTTTTTTTTTGAGACAGTCTCGCTCTGTCACCCAGGCTGGACTGCAGTGGCATGATTGATCTTGGCTCACTGCAACCTCCGCCTCCTGGGTTCAAGCGATTCTCCTGCCTCAGCCTCCCAAGTAGCTGGGATTACAGGCACCCGCCACCATGCCCAACTAATTTTTGTATTTTCAGTAGAGACGGGGTTTCGCCATGTTGGCCAGGCTGGTCTTGAACTCCTGACCTCAGGTGATCCATGCAGCTCGGCCTCCCAAAGTGCTGGGATTACAGGTGTGAGCTACCATGCCCGGCCCATATTGTCATCTTTCATAGCAGGACAACCAACAATACTTATAACTAAAACATGTAGCTTTAAAAATACCCGGCAAAATGACTTCTATTAACATTTTTCATAATCCCTTTTCTTAACCTCAAAGGGATCTTTTGGGAAATGAAAATAAATCTTTGTTATGGTAGAAATTGCTCACCAATTCATTTAGCATCTTTATGGTTAAATAAAATGAAATTTAGTACTTAAAAAATTTTTAAAGAACAATTATATTAGAATTCTATCAGTCAGGCGTGATGGCTCACACCTGTAATCCCAGCACTTTGGAAGGCTGAGGTGGGCAGATTACCTGAGGTCAGGAGTTCAAAACTAGCCTGGCCAAGATAGTGAAACCCTGTCTCTACTAAACATACAAAAATTAGCTGGGCATGGTGGCGCATGCATATAGTCCCAGCTATTTGGGAGGCTGAGGCAGGAGAATCACTTGAACCCAGGAGGCAGAGGTTGCAGTGAGCCGAGATTGTGCCACTGGACTCCAGCCTGGGTGACAGAGTGAGACTCCATCTCAAAAAAGAAAAAAAAAAAAAAAGAATTATGTCTACTGACATAACTTATTTTATACTATCTGAGACATTAGTGCTTGTGAGATGTGCCAGTATTTTATGTAGCACTAAGAAATAAAAATCATTGCCAATTTAACCAGGATATAATGCAAAGATGCCATGGACTATAAGATATATGCTAATTTCAAACATACCGAAAGTGCGAAAAAAAGTATGACTTAGAATCATTAAAATATATACTGATCCATCCAGACATATTCATATAGAAAGGTTCCTGGAATAAAGTCACCTGCGTCTAATAATGGTTATTTCTCAGAGGGAGAATCTTGGGTCATTTAAAAACATTTTTTTATTTTAAAAAAGATAGATTTATAACAACAAATGAATGCTTTTTTATTCAAGAAAAAAAATGACTGGAAGTAAGTATGCCAAGATGTTAATAGTAGATAATTCTGGGTGTGGCAGTTATAGATGACTTTATTTCTTCTTTGTTCATTTCTGAATTTTAAAAGAACCTTCAAAATAAAAAAAAACTAAACTAGGCAAGTAAAGATTCATAAAAACTGGGACAGACATCCTTCAATGAAACGACACTTTTAGTGGCAGGAACTCCTCTCAGGGTGATCAATGGTCCCAGTTTGCCCAGATTGTCCTGGTTTTAGCACTGAATGTCTTGCTTCTAGGATGGCTGGCCACCCTACCTCCTTATGGTTCAAATGACTATGGTGATGCATCAGGAAAGCTTTTGATTCTAGGACAACAATAATAAGGTTTTTTTGTGTGTGCCTCAGAATCCCCCAAGAAACTTGTTAAATAAGCAGATTCCTGGGTTCCAAGCCTGGAGATTCTGGTCTGGGAAGTCTGGGATGAGGCTTAGGAGAGGGCATGTTTAAGCATCCCAGGTAATTCTCAAGCCTTGGCCTGTTTCAGAGCTCCTTCAGCAGTCTTCCTGGCTTCCTCCTCCATTTCCTCTTCTCTGCATTTCCGGGGTCATCTGAAACCCTCCCTAAGCATTTGTGCTACTGGGAGCCTCCTGCTGTGTGTTTACTGCTGGCCATCTGCCTGGAGCGCTGCCACCTCTCCTAGCTCACTGCAAACAAAAAGTAATGGGAGGAACTCGACAGATCCCATGCCCTCCCGCCAGGAAAATACTGGTAGCTCAACTTAGACCTAAATTCACGTTCAAGATTCCCTGTCAGCACTCATTCTAAAGAAAGTTTAAACCAGTGACACACAGGAATGAAAAAAACCCCCCATTCTACAGAAATGACACACAGATCTTTCCAATTCTTCCTCAACCCTCACTTACATTCTACCATCCTTAAACACCATCTGTAGCAAATATTATCCTGGAAATTAAAAAAAGACCTATTACCCCATCCTATACATTTACTTCCATATGAACATAAGTCTGAGGTGTTAATTCTCTCTCCTGGACACAATTCAAAAGAAAGTAGGTTTCTTCAGTGTATCTATTTGGTCCAATTACTTCTAAAATATGGCACACTGCTTTATGTCAGCTGTTTTTCATTAATATGTGCATCAGGCTCCCATTTTTGGTGGCTCTCAGCCCAGTGCTTCTCAAACTTTAATGTGCCTAAGAATCACCTGGGGATCTTGCAAAAATGCAGGTTCTGAATCAGCAGGACTAGGGTGGGACTTGAGATTCTGAATTTCTAACAAGTTCCCCTCTGAGGCCCAGGTTGCTGGTTCCCGGACCACACATGAGTAGGAAGGGTACTTGACAAGCCAAAGTTTGGTCCCTATGTCTATATTTGCCTCTAATAAAATTAAAGCAAAGTGAGCATTTGTTCCTACCACGGGGCTTAATCTGCTGTGATATATTTTCTTGAGTTTACAGGAAATTTGTACTGTACCCCCCACCTCTGACCAGGAGTGAGTCAGCAAATTGTAAAGCCAAATCCCTTTTCGTTGTAAATTCTTATGTCTGCTGTTTACTGATCTGCAAACAATCAGGGTTAAAGTCTAAGCAAAATAGGTATATAAGAAAAGTACATATGTAAAAAGGGAAATGTCTGAAGAAGTCAAGAAAATGATCTTAATTATAAAAATAAGTAGAGGTTTAACGTGAGAAAAATGCAAATGGCGACTAGCTTTGGAAGATACCTTTTATTACATCAAATCTGAAAATTATTGTCAGCTCCAAGGATGGAGCTTTTAACTTGAGGAGGAATGAAGAAATTTAAAAAGGCAGCTGTGATAATGTCTTTATGGTCTTGAATCTGTTGGGGCTCAGAAAACAATACCCCAAAAGATGACACTTTGACATGCTGAACTAAAGAAGCAGGCTCACGGTTTCTCTGACCACCCCCACCACATATCTCTCAGTCCTCTCTCTCCCAAAGATGAGGCTGTTCAAGTACCCTGATCTAACTAGAAACTGGACCCACCAAAGAGAAGCACAAATGCCTCTGATCTCCTCTCTGAAATTTCATTAACCAGAGAAGATTAAAATTTACAGAAGAAGAGACTGAAAATTAAACACCACAACTACAGCACAGAAGAACTTCCTCCCAAACTAGTTTTCCTTCTCAGACCATTCAGTTCCCAAAGAGAATCATTTACTATCCCATTTCTGAGCACTGGGCCCATTCATTTCCCCTAAAATTCATTTACTACCCCTCAAAAATGGCCAATTTCCCCCATGTCCCTCCACTATGAAGAAGGGTTTGTATGCATCAAGACCACACTGGGTTGTTAGGTAATCATCCTCCTGCCATTCCCCATGCTTCTGCACCTTAAATAAATATAATATGTAGGCCTTTTTATGCCTGCTAATCTGTCAATTGTCAGGTCGTTTTCAAGGCAGCTTCAGAGGGCGAAAGGGAAGCCTTCCTTTCTTCCCTACAAATTCAGCTGAGCATAAAGTTTGGAAGGCAAACACCAGAGAGTAATTTTACATTTATTAATTGTCCAAGACCTGGAATGAAATAACCTCTGTGTTATTATTATTTATGCTCTGTGAGTAACACTGAGAAGAACTATTGAGGTAAAGCTCAAAAAAGTTTCGAGGTACATACACAGCATTATTTTAAAAATTATGTCACATTACATATAAAATAGAAAATCAGCCTGAGAGAATGCACAGCAGAAGGCCAACAGTAATTGTCTCTCGATGATGGGATTGTGTTTACCTTTGATTATTGCTCTTTTGACATTTTTGACAATGAAAATATATTATTTTTATAATAAAAAATAAAAAGTTAATTTTTAACAACTGTTATGCCAAAATAGATATGCATAGAGATAGCATTTCCCTTCAAGAAATATTTCTTTCAATAGCAATTCTTTTATGTATTTCCTTTGATTATGCTCCATACAATTCTTTTCTATTTATTTCTGGGATCATATGAACATTATAGCTATAATTACACTTTAAAGTGTTAAATGAAATTTGAGTAACTAGAATCTTTAAATTCCCAATCATTCCTCTGTAATCAATATTTTCTATTTTACATATAGCCACTGGCATTTATGAACTTTAAAATGTCTCAAGGATAAAATGACAAAGTCCTTTGTCTATCAGGACTTACAATGTGCCAATCATAGAAGTTCCCCTGTTCTTCAACTGATCTACAATGTCAAACTGTTGTGCCTACAGACTCTAGAAGGGTAGAGTTCTTCATGTGATTTCTGCATCCATTCTACAATCTCAGTGGCTGACCATGTACAATGCAGGAAATGTTATACTAAGAGAGGGAAGCATGCTGAAAAAGGCTGCAAAATCACCAGCATCAGAAACAACTCTATAGATACCTTTAAGATGGTAATATTCCAGGTAAAGCTCTCCACTGCTTTTTGTAGTTTTCTTTCCTTCAAACCTTCCTTGGTGCCTATGCTGTGCAAGTGTTCATGGAATTCCATGGCTGAAAGAAATAAAAAAGACAAAGTATATTAACTCCCATCCAATCTGTGGTAATGAACTGGAAATATTTCTTTTTCTAGGTACAGCTAAAATGATTCCAACCTCCAGTGGAATTTCATAAATGTGTCCATTTAAGAATGTAATAATGGGGACAAAACACTGAAAAATTATGGCAGCAACAAGGCAGAAGGCATCTTCGAAGTCAGCAATTGTTCCTCATTGTTCTGAAGGGAAACAGGGCACCTATGATCATTGTTATTCTTATTTTAGAGAAGGGAAGCTCAGCAAGCTTCAGAGATGGGAAGCTGCCAAGGGAGCAGAAAGAAGGGCTGGGACCAGCATCTGGACTTGGACTCTCAGGCGGATTTAAGCTCCACTGAGGACACAGTGGAGACGAGGGATAGAAATAACGCAAAGTAATGTATTTTCTGTCACAGAAAGGGTCAATCTGAGGTCAGAGACCAAGCCCACAGTACAAAGATGGGAGTGGAGAAAGACCCTGAACTCTAACTCTGCATTTATTCTACACCAGAATTTATATAATAAATAAATAATCCCTACTGCTGTTCAAAACAATTTCTGCAAGATCTGTAGATCCTCTAATTCAAATTTAGTTTACAGGGTTTTCACATAAATTTTAAAATTTTATTGCTTTTTTTCCATTAGGTGGAAAATCTTAATTCCTAATCACACCAATATAACTCTAATAGTAAGACTGCTGAATCCAACTTAAACATTCTTAGCACTTTTTTGTCCTTAAGAGTATATGTAATTGAGAATGTTCAGTGAAAAATATGATGTTCTAGGGTCAGCTGGAATAATTCTTTTCTCTCTGTGGTTATGCTACTCATAATGTACAATTAGGTCATGTGTTTCTTTTTTCTCATTTTACATGTATGTGGTGGAGGGGAGTGCTTTTTTTGGATGTAATTTGTTTTATGGATTATATCAAAACGTTACATAATTCCAAAATTAAACTACATATCAAGGTGAATTCAGATAAGTCTTGCCTCCTTTATGGTCTTCTCTACCTTGATCCTTCTTCCCCTTATATGTTCTTATTAGTTTTTTATTGTATTGTTTCTCTTTGCAAATATAATCAAATGTGTACATATTATTCATAATCTTCCTTACATGAAAGTAGCATACTATGTACAGTGTCCTGCATGTTGGTTGTTTTCTTTCTTTTTCTCACACAATTGCATAGTGGAGTTCACTCCATGTCAGTGTATAGAGCTCTTCCTCACTCTTTTCTGTGACAGCTACAGAGACTCCAATGTGTAGATGAACTAGCATTTATTTAACCAGTCCCCTACTGAAGGACGTTGCATTGTTTAAAAACTTTTGCTATTACATGTAATTTAGAACTGTTGTAAATTTTACAAGACATTTTGTACATTCTTTTGCACACTTTTACTCTTCAGTTGGGCATTCCAACTTCTAATTCCCTTTCTATGCAACACCATTTCGAAGCAACTCTTCACATGGTGATTGACAACAACTTTATTCCTTAGTGTCTTTAAATATCAAGCAAAAGCTGACACACATATGATAAACACAATAAATGGCCAATTTAGGCTTTTTACTTCTGTGTTTCTTTTTCCTACCTAACCAGGAGCCATGGTCCTACTTCCTGTTATGCTAATAAGGTATGGGAACCTCACTGGTTTTGGGAAAGAACAGTAACTAGTAAGATTCATTCCACTCTCCAGGGAACTAACGCATGGACCACTCCCCTTTTCTCCAACTTTTCTTTTACTGATGATGGTACCTGAGAACATCCCAACTTGGTTAACCGAATAAGCCCCTTCCACCCCAATGCCACACACACACTTTCCCCACTCTTCACATCCGGGAGACTCCCTGGAGTGTGCTGCATGACTCAGATCCACCCGTTGGGGTCCTAATGATAAGACTGATGTGCTTGGCTTTTCTAAGTTTTAATATTGGACTTCAGCAAGAGTTCTGGATTTCCAAACAGGAATAATTAATACTCATTATGTTTCTGGTAGTCAGGAGGTACCATATTCTCATAAGTATCACTGAGGCTTGCAGAATGGAATCCATGACTGGAATTGTAGGAAAGGGAAGAGACACAAGAGTGGGAGGGAGGGGGTAGAGCTCTCTACAAACAAGAAATATGACTCCATGGACTGCAAGATGAACGGGAAAAGAAACTGGGAGGAATAATGCAAGTGATGTTAACTAACGCAGGACCACATATTACAACTGCTTGACCGGATGTGGGCTCTTCGCAATGATTTTTTATGGCATTTCAAAACTGGCACAAGGTGTAACAATAATAGTGGGGGATTTTTCTAACATCAAGGTATCCGCATGGAAGCCTCATTCTGCTAGGGGCAGACTGTTTATGGTGCCTTGCTGAACATTTGATCACCTGTAAGGTAATGAGGCAATGACAGGAACTGGTATACTGGGCTTAATTCCAACTCACATAATGTAAGTATGGAACAGCAGAAGAAGGGAATGCTGAGCTTAGACAAACAGCTACTCTAAGTCTTAAGAAAACAGCTTTCAGAAACTTCAGAAAGTATGAGCCTAGGGCCAGAGGCTGTTACAGAACAGGCTGCCTTGAGAAGGATTGGGGACTTGAAGATGCAACAGAGTTGAAAGGATAAAAAATGATATAGATAAGGAAGAAATGGGGAAACATTTAAAGAAACAAGTGTAGCTGCATACATGGCTGCTATCTAAAAAGCTCATATTTTACAAGTCTATTAAAAAAATGAGACAAGACCACTCCCCCTTATCTTACTCCTCTTAAAATACCTCTAGCCCAATAAAAGTTCACAGGGACATGCAAAATGTTTTATTAGTGAAGCTCTTTTTAAAAACAGGCAAAAAGGTGACAAATTGAACACTGGAAATACTAAGTTAAAAATAAAAAACTCAGAATCCAAAAAAGTGACTGAGACTATCAATCCCATTGTCATTTATTTAATTATTTGATTTGCTGCATAACACATCTGTTTCTTTTAAACATGTCTCTTTTTTTTTTTTTTTTTTGAGACAGAGTCTCACTCCGCTGCCCAGGTGAGGGTGCAGTGGTGTGATCTTGGCTCACTGCAACCTCTGCCTCCTGGGTTCAAGCAATTCTCCTGCCTCAGCCTCCCAAGTAGCTGGGATTACAGGCACGTGCCATCACACGTGGCTAATTTTTGTATTTTTAGTACAGATGGGGTTTCACCATGTTGGTCAGGCTGGTCATTTAAACATTTCTGTGTTATTAACTTAGAAATGACTGATCCAACAGAAATGACAAAATCCACCAGAGTGGATTTTGCTAATCAACTAATTTGAAGCATATATTGATTGTATTTTTTTAAGAAAAGGGTTCTCACCTTGACTTTTCACTGTCTCCCTGTGACATGCGAGCGCCAGGGCAAGGACGAAAGATACACAACCAAGGGAATCACAAGGCAACTTACCAGGCACTTCACATACGCTATATAAGAAATGCAGACAGAGGCTACAGCACTTTCCTAAGGAAGTGGTGAAGAAGGATTTTAATCTTGGTTTGTCTGATATAATCATATGTGTAAAATAATTATTCTGTGGGCAGAACATTGTAAGGGCTATTGCATAGGTACCAGTTATAAGGGAAGCAAGAGAGAGAGAGAGAATGAGATTATACATTTGAACTGGATCAGTCTGTCTATATAAAACAAAATAAATCCATTAAGATATTTAAGATGCAAATTGCATTGTTCTCTTGGAACTAAATTACTAGGAAATCTACTCCTAGCATGTCACAGGAGGTCTTCAGAGTTCTTTACAACAACAGTGGTGTATAAAGAACTTTTCTGGGTGAGAAGTTAAGTAACCACCTCATTTTTCAAATTATTTTCAGCAAAGAAACATTAGCCCAACGAAAAAGTCCTTCTCTTACTAAAAAGCTGAAGAGTAGCATCTCTTCTCCTTCTGTAAGTCATACTATTCTGTCTAAAGACTAGATAGAGTGAATTTTAAAGTAGCTGGCAAAAATCAGGTAAGAAGTAAAAAGCTTAAGACTAAGTCACACTCCCTCTCCACTCCCTCAAGAAGTCAAGTTGGTTTTGTTTTAAAACTCCTTGCACTTTAATTACATTAAGAGAAGAGATGTGAGACTCCCACTATGGGGATGCGAAAGGAGCATGACCCAGTGTTGGGAAGAGCTCTGGGTGGGCAAGCAGCTGTGTGAACCTGTGACTGCAGTTGAACAGGCAAAAGTGGAGACTGTTACAGTAATCCAGATAATTTAAAGAGCATGTGAGGAGGGTCTGGGGGAACTTGTCAGAGAATGGTGGGGACAGGCAGCACAGAGAAGTCACGTGGAGACTAGATAGTGCATCTCAAACCTCAACGAGTAACAGAATCACTGGAGGTGTGTGTTTAAAGTGCAGGCTCCTGTGTCTCCCTGGAGGTTCTGATTCAGGATGTCTGTGGTGGGCCCAGCCACAGACATTTTCAGATTTGCATGCAAGAGGACTTGGGATCATTTTGAAGAAAATCTGATTAGGAAGATGGGGAGATGGGACTGAGAGATGCGAAGTCCATGTGCAGTAGGCATTAGAGGGTCATTATTAGAGGGGTATATCAGAAAATCTAAGAACTATAAGACTGTCTATCCTAAAAAAAAGAAGGAAGGAGGGAATGAAGAAGAAGAAAGGAAGGAAGGAAGGAAGGAAGGAAGGAAGGAAGGAAGGAAGGAAGGAAGGGAGGAAGAGAGGAAGGGAGGGAGGCAGGGAGGGAGGCAGGGAGGGAGGAAGGGAGGAAGGGAGGGAGGGAGGAAGGAAGGAAGGGAGTGAGGGAGGGAGGGAAGGAAGGGAGGAAGGAAGAGAAAGAGACACAAGTGTTTTTTGTTGATGAATTATAGGTAAGAAAAACCTACATATTTAATAAAAATAATTGGAATTTTGATCCTGAGAAAGTTTCTTTTGTGATGATCATCTGCATATTTAGAAGATCATATTTAGAAATTTTTAAATTGTGGATTTAAGCCAAAAGAGTCCTAATATTCTTACAGAGTGTGGCTCTTAGCTTATGTGGCCAGAGCATTGCCTGCTGGACCTATGGAAAGCCACCAGGCAGACACTGGGGAGAATAAACAGGAAGGCAGATTCAGGACGGTGTCAAGGTTGCTGCTGCCGCCGCTGCTTAGGGATAGTGACAAGAATTCCCACTGTGAAAACAATCTTCAGGTTCAGAAATAGAAACCAGGCCAATAATAATGAGGGAATAAGAACTGGGATTTTTTTTCTTTCAAAAACAAGTTCCATTCCCTGCATGTTTCCAATATCTTCCAAACACTATACCAACACATTTGCATCCTAAATTTGTATATTTTAGAGCCAAGTATAGTTGTTCACATTATCTTGAAGTTAATTGTTTAACAAAATAATTGTATTTTTTCTATTAGCCAATGTCCCATATACCAGTCTAATTTAAACTAAATGGCACTATAAAAGTCTCAAATAAAGTATGGCTTCATCCATCTTTTCTTTAAAGGTGAAACGTAACACTTTGGGGCAGCTATTAAAGACAGAGGGGAAGGAACTAGGATTCCTTGATTATACAACCATGTTGCCACCCAAGTAAGACAAGAGGTAACAGTTAATTCTAGCCAAAGAAATGGAAAAAACTTCATTTGAAAACCAACACTAAGTAGGTAAACAGTCCTTTGGAAGTGTGACACAATTGCTATGTGCTATATATTTCGCAGTCAGAATATACAGTGTGTTTAAAGACATCAAAGTTTGAAGGCTGTGAGCATATTACATGAATCCAATAAAACATGCAGGAATACCAATTAATGCTTAGGGGTAAATTATGTTCAGAGATCAGCAAATGACCTGATCAGAGATTATGTTCAGAGATTATGTTCAGAGATCAGCAAAAGACCTGGCTGGCCTGGTGTGGCTGCTCTTTCAACAAAATGATTGTCTTTGAGCCTCAGTTGCTCTGTTCCAAAGAACCAACCATTAGGTTCCTTTGACTCCATGACCCCAAGTTTCTGTTCCTAGGGAAAAGCAGTGGGTTATTTTTCTTCTGGAATGTTAACCATGAGGAAACCTGCCGCAATTTCTTTGTGATAATGAACTTGAGAACTAAGGGTATAAATAGTAGGTCATCAAGCAGCAGAGAAAGGACACATGGAAAATCCTTAGGTGATGTCAATGAGAGTTTAATTCAGTTCTGGTCGAAAGGGAATGGAAGATATAGGTTGTGTGAACAAAGAACAGAATGAAGCCATCAGTCCATGGTGAGGACTGCCCAAATCATGTAACTTTTGCTTTATAGCTATAATATTAAATTTTAAAAATTGGTATGGCCATACAAAATTACATTATTGAATTTTTATATAAAGAAACATATTTTAGAAATTTATTGCTTCTTTCATGTTATCTCTAAAATCTAAACAGCTAGGATTTTTTATATGTGTAGGTGTTGATTACACATAATTTTCCAATTATTATTTCAAAATACTTTATAATTTAAATATTTTAAATAGTTTTTTCCTGAAGGGCTTAAAAGCTTAATGACAAAAAATGAATTATAATGTTGATAAAATGTCAGGTTTTATAAAAATTAATAAATGGGTGCAAAATTTTCAAGATGGCATAATTAAATTAACTCAGAACATTTAGTACAACTGCATACAACTATACTGGGATATAGTGAAGAGAAATTTCCACTTCTATCAAGTTTTCTGCTTCCCATCAGAGATAACAAACTTAGATGAAAACCAAACAGCCCTAAAAATAAAAATAGGATATATACAATAAAAAGATATCAAAAAGAGGCTTTTGCTTTGAAAGGAAGTGAGGGCCAAGTCAGAAACATGGCATCATCTCCTTTTTCGATGAAATGAATGCCATTTATTCTTGCCAAACGTAAAGCAGACGACCTTTCAAACATTCTGGTTGGGATTTTCTCTACCAATCTAAATGATATGAAAATAAAATATAGCATGTAGCACATGGCTAAAATTTTAGAAGCAAATATAGTTTTAAAAATTCTTCATAAGGAGACATATTGATCTTAAATGGATACACTTAAAGATTAGTTTTTCAACTCAAAATTTACTTTGCTGTCCCAAAAAACTCTTTTCTCACAAACACAACCAGTATAAAAATTTTTGTGTATAGATTAAAAAACAAATTAAAAGCAAAAGCTAAAATCTTTTAAATGGTGACAAAATATATATTTATATTTTTAATTTATTTCCAATTCCCCAAATTAGGTGTAGTGGAATATTTCCTGAAAGATGGAATACCATATAACACAGGTGCGTTTGGGACCTCATTCAAGAGGTAGCTATATCAACAGTATTAAAAGTACCTTAACATAACATGGTCTGTACATGACTTATGGTATGATATCACACTACTTAGAGAACAAAATATGGATAGCTGATAATTTTATAAGAATATGTATAATTTATATATAGTACCTGTTTAAATGTACAGCCTTTGTAAACTATATGCTCTGCCTCAAAACTCCGGAGGTCTGAAGTTTGGGTGTGCGGCCTACCTGTGGGTGTTTACATCCTAATCCTTGTGGAGATGTGGAAATGCCTAATTGCTTTTCAGATAGTTCCAGTTGGTAGCCTCCTTTTCTTGGCCTTCTTCCCAAACAATCTGGGCATTAACAAAAGCCAAATTATTTTAAAATGGATTTTGAACTGTTAAATCCCGTTCCACATGAGATGGAAAAGATAAACCAGGTTTCTTAAATATATGCCTGAAACCCAGATGGATGACAAGATCCTTGCAATGCCAAATCCACAGCAGTACAATTTGTGAATGAATTATATGAGGGAGGTTTTCTTCTTCTGCCAGCACTTTCCATCTGGGTAGATCTAGGTGAGGTGAAGTTGCATAACTTTCAGCCCTTTGTGGAATCTAATTACCATGCCACCATTCTAAACACACAACCACGTGACTCACCTGGGTGGGATAATACGAAGAATAATGCGCTTAGCAAGACCCTCCTCACTTCATTTCACCGAGAAATAAAGAGGTCTTCTTCACCACAGTCATGCACAGAGGAGTTCTGTTAGACCCAGAACATTTTTGTTTGGATCGCCACTTTCACATCGATGCTTTCCTGCTCTCCCACAGTTTGGCATGATTACCATAACATACAAGGCCCTCGTGACTGCAGACTGCAGCCTGTCCATGTTTCTCCTTCTTTTTGACACCTCTTCCGATTTTAATTTTCAACAGATAATATAGTCATATGGTTCCACAATTTTAAAAGTATAAACTGAAATACAAGGAACTGTCTTTCCTTTCCCCATCTCCCAGCCTCCTTGTTTCCCTCCCCTTCTCAGGCAACCACTGTTATTCCTTCTTAGGTATCCTTCCAGAGAGATGCACACACAGCACAAATGGCATATTCTCCCTGCCTCTTTAAAGCAAATGTTAGCAAATAACACACATGGTTTCTCTTGCTTTTACAACTATCTATATATCTATATATGCATGTAAGATCTTTCTTATATATGTATATATATGTCTGGAGGCAAGTATATATATGTATATGTGTGTATATATACACACATATACACTCATATATACAGAAATACATATACACATATATACACAAGTGTATATATATATATATACACACACACATATATATATATACACACACATACACACATACATACCTCTTTATTCTTTTTTTTTTTTTTGAGACAGATTCTCGCTCTGTCACCTAGGCTGGAGTGCAGTGGCACAATCTCGGCTCACTACAACCTCTGCCTCCCACGTTCGAGCGATTCTCATGCCTCAGCCTCCCTAGTAGCTGGGACTACAGGCACGTGCTGTCACAGCTGACTGATTTTTGAATTCTTTATTCTTTATACAGTGGCATAATGTTCCATTATAAGGATGTATCATAATGTATGTCCCACGGCCCTCCTGGTAAGCATTTAAGTTGTCCTCAATATTACAACAAAAACCTTTGCACATATGACTTTCCCTAAGTATTTGATCAGATTTATGGAATAATCTCTGAAACAATGGAATTATTGGTTGGAAGTATATAGAATTTGAAATTCTGAAATTTACTGCCATACGGGCTTCCCTATATATGGACCCAATCTACATGCCCTCCCTCCCCCAAATCTGAGTTATCAGTTTCCCCGATATCCTTACCAATCCATTGTCATTTATATGTGATGGAATTCTGGGGTCTTTAATACAAACATCTGAAAAATGGTATCTCCTTGAAATACCTCATTCACTAGACTTCCAGAAGATCAGTGTTCTCCTCCCACCTCTCTGGCTGCCATACCTTAACCTTCTGTTTGTTCTTCTGCATCTTGCTGACATATAAACATTAGGGGCCAGCGATCCCTCTTCTATGTCTATGGTCATCTCTTAGATGAGCTCAGTCTCCCAGCTTGAAAGATCACCTTTGCAATGATAGCTCCCAAATTTAATAATTCCAGTCTTGATCTCTCCTCCAAACTTTAGACTTGGAGGTCAACTAGGCGTATCAAACTTAACTTGTCCAAAAACAAACCCCTGATCTTCCCTTTCAAGACCAGGCCTGCCCCAGTCTTCAGCATCTTGGTAAATAGCAGCTCCATCCTTCCAAGATGAAGCCAAAAATCATCTCTTTCTCTCCTCCTATGCCACATTCAATCCATCAATAAGTACTGTTAGCACAACCTTCAGAATGTTTGTTTTTGCCATACGAAATTCTTTTACATGCAGTCTAACACTAAGTTTGTTTGCTTAATATTATGTTAAAGCTTCTGGGATTGTATTAGTTCCTGGCCTGCATCTCCACCTCATTTGCTGTTCCTGTCTTTCCCATGTGATATTCCATGTTGCTCACTGCTGCTGCTGGCCGGGGCTGTATCGCCCTGCATACACTCTTCTGTCTGTGTCCACTTGCCTTGGCTCTTAGACAAACCACCTTCTTGACTTAACTCCTGCCCTAAAGTCTGGTTCAACTATCCCCACAGACAGACCTCCCCACTCCTCCTCTGTGTGATCAGGGCTCTACGGCAGTGCGCACTCACTCCTGCACTTACAACCTAGGCTGCACTTACACTTATGAGTGGCTTAGATGCCTGTCTCCAATACTTGACCTGGAGCCCTCTTAGGGGAGGGTCCATATCCCGTTTTTCTGTGGCATCTCCAGCTCCTGGTCAGACAGAGAGTAAGAGCTCGTTTGTTGAACAAATAAATATGCGGCATTCTGTATTCAATTCAGCTCAACAGATATTTATTGAGTGCTGGCTTTGTGCCAAACACTGTTCTTGGCATTTGGGAAACGTTATGAACAAACAAAGGTCCCTTGCCCTCAAGGAGTTTCCACTCTAGTAGGAGAAACACAGACAACAAGTGATGGGCATAAGTAAATTATATGGGGTGTTACAAGGAAACAATTGTTACAGAGAACTCATCCACTCAAGTGGCCCTTCTATTTGGATGACAGCCAATTCTATCTGTAGGCCTCATCTCTATCTGAAGCTTCACTATAATTGTTTTGACAACTTACTAGCTATTTCCATTTGAGCATCCTACTGTGATCTCATATGTGTCAAACCTGAAACAGACCTTCACAACCAACTTCTTCCTAAACTAATAATTCAGGCATTCACATTCTTTTGCTGGGAGTAATATATGAACATGGAGGGCAGAGGAGACAGAACCAATCACTGAGTCCCCGAGTGAGTCCTAAACTATCTAGTGACCTCACTGCTTGTAACAGTTTCCTGAAGTATTTAAGACACTGACAGATAGAACTTGAGACAAGGGCTTTATCACCAAATAAGTTTGAGAAATGCTGAGTTAAAAATGAAGGATATTTAGCATGCTAATGTGTACTGAGAATCTCCAAAGGGGATAAGTTGCATTATAAAAATTTGATGATGAAGTCCTTTGCCCAAGGAACATGACTAGTGTTGCATGAATTAGGCTTTAGTAAATGTTGGCTTAAAAAAAATCAATCCCAAATGTTTTAGACTTGAGTTAAAAGGCTTCCATAATTGGGCCCAGCCTGTATTTCCAACCTAATTTTTACTGTTTCCTGAAGCAAATATTTCCCTTCAGCCAGGACAATATATTTCATGTGCACTGAAAGTACACCTTGATGATAAAGTCTGCTAAGCTTTGGCCCATCTAAAATGCCCTGTTCCTTCTGCTTAACTTATACAAATCCTGCATTCCCTCAAGGCCCTAGTTCAAGCTCCACCTCCTTTCCTAACAACAAAAGCCTCTGAGACTGCTCCTTTCTTCAAATTTCATTTATACCTGTTATCTATACCACTCACTTGGTTGTGTTTTATTGTAACTTTCCATGATGGTACAGACATTATTATCCTTTTTTTTGCATCTCCAATAAGTAATTAGTATAATAACTTGTCATGAAACAAATTCCACAAATGCATGACTGTGTTTTTTCTTTAATATGTTAATATGTTGTTGACACAGCACTGACCTATAATGAGAATACAGTGACCTATACTAAAAGAACATGGGTTAATTGAAGTTGCTTTATATTCCTTATTATTATAAGAAAGTTTATCTCCAAATACTGTTAAAACATTCTTAGAATGCATTTGTTCACTTTTATTCAATTATTTATATATTCCCTTTTACAATCCCTTATATATTTATAATATACTACAGGATTTGTAGACCATAGAATTTGAGAGCTGGAAAAGCCTTAGAGATAATCTGGGCCAAATCACTTTATATTAAACCTAAGGATACCTAATATACACACATACATGTGTGTATATATATAACCTTCTGGTATTTGTATGAGAAAGGTGATTCATTTTGTCTGTGGACTTTACTTGAATTGTAGTTCTTCTCAGCTTTAATCAGAAATTATAATGGGAATTCTCATAACCAAATGGTTTATTTATGCAAGTGCCAGAGTTAAAAACAGCCTGAGAGTTACTCGTGACCCCTCTTGAGCAGAACATCTGCTGAGATGACCCTGAGAGTTGCTATTTAAATACAAGGGGATGCTTTCAGAGACTCCATGGGTTTACGAAGGAAGGAGTGAGGAAGATGTGACAAGAGAGCACGGTGTTGGGATTTAATCACAGAACAGGTACCCCAGGAAGGGCAAGTGTCCCCAAAACTTCCCTCCCCTTCATTTGTGGCACTGGGGAAATGTCACTGGTGAAAGCTATGTTCTATGCTGCTCTAGAAAGATAATTTTGCTGTCATTCAATCACACAGCTGGTGCATGCCTGAGTCTGAGCAGTCACTCACACTCTCCCTGTGGAGAGACAGAGGAGAGAGGCTTAGGGAAAGAGCATGAACTCAGAAGAGGGCCTGCTCTGCTCTACCCTCAAAAGAGAAGTTCTCAAAACCTGAATGTGCTCACCACAATGCAAATTCCTGAGTCTCACTCCCAGATGGTCAATATTTTGGGAATGATGTAAAGAGACTGCATTTTCAACAAGCATTCCCAGGGGATTCTGACCACACGTATGAAAAATAACATTCGTGTGAAAGTTGATGTGGGAATCCTTCTTTTCTTTGCATGACTCTGTGAATATATGATGTGGGAATCTTAGAGCAGAATTAGGGTGAAGGTTACAGGGACGGTTGAGGTGTGGTGAGACAGCGGTTTCTAGAGACCAGTTGCTTATTTTGAAGTTTTTGCTCTGAATGAGTTGGCCTAGTTGTTGTCTTTGTGGTCATTTCCTCTGCCATCCCTCATCAGTGATGAAGGTCCTTTGTGAGGGAATTAAAATGAGAAAGAGGCCACTGAGGACCTTGCTACTTCTTTTCTTCCCTTGACTTCACTAATTATTAGTTAATTAATTAGTAAATGCCTAAAAGAAGATGTGGTGGTTCAATATCCAGTCTTTAAGAGAAAAGATGCTGTGGATTTCAAATGGGGCCTGGGAGTCTGATGCAGGTTTCCTGTGTCTCATCTTCAAAGTGTTAACTTTCCTCCTTCAAACTAATGATGATGGGCTACAATTTATGTGTCCTGTAACATTGTATGGGATGACTTGTTTAATCTTTTAATCTTTTTCAGTAACTGTAATCCAGCCATTCCCAAATTGCTGTTTATGTAACTGATCTTAGTTCACTGCAATTTAAAAGGCATAGGGCCATCAGGGAATCACATAATCCACTGCCTCTTAGAAGAAGGAAAATGAGGCAGAGAAATGTCCAGGAAATCTGGACAGTTTTCTCCAGCAGGAATTTATCGTTTTGGACTTGATGACTTTCATGGATTTTTCTGTAGCAACAATGGTATCTTCAACAGGATTTTGAATCCTTCTAAACATGTATGATGTCCTCTCTATCGGGGGTTCTCTTCCACAGCATTAACAATCCTTTCCATATAGCATCCTCTGTAATGAGCCTTAAAGGTACTTATGACCCTTTAATCTACATGCTGACTTGGAGACATTGTGCTTGGGGGAAAAGAGACCATTTCATGGCTTTCAGTGTTGAACTCATGGGGTTCTGGGTGACCAAGGGCATTGTCCAATATCAAAAGAAAATTAAAAGGCATTCCCTTACTGGCAAGGTACTTCCTGACTTCAGGAACAAAGCATCAATGAAACTAATATAGAAGAAGCTCTTGTTGTTCAGGCCTCCATGTTGCACAACCAAAAGACTGGCAGCTGGTGTTTATCTTTCCCCTTTAAGGCTTGGGCATTAGCAGCTTTATAGATGGGGCCAGTCCTGACCATAAACCTGACTGCATCTGCACAAAACAGTAGAGTTAGCCTATCCTTTCCTGCCCTAAATCCTGCTGTTTGCTTCTCTTCCTTACTAACAATTCTCCACTGTGACTTTTTTTTCCCCCCAGAACAGGGTACTTTCAGCTGCATTAAACACCTGTTCAGGCAGATATCCTTTCTCCTCAATGGTTTTTTTAAATTTTATTTTTATTTTAAATTTTTATAGGTGCATAGCAGGTATATATACTTATGGGGTACGTGACATGTTTTGATACAGGCATGTAATGCATAATAATGGAAAATGGAATATCTATCCACTTAATAAGCATTTATCATTTGTGTTACAAACAATCCTATAATACTCTTTTCATTGTTTTAAAATATACAATAAAATTATTAATGACTACAGCACCCCTGTTGTGCTATCAAATACTAGGTCTTACTCATTCTTCCTAACTTTTTTTTTTTTGGTACGCATTAACCATCCCCACCTCCCCCGCCCTGACCTCCCATTGCCTTTCCCAGCCTCGGATAACCATCTTTCCATTCTCTATCTCCATAAGTTCAATTGTTTTGATTTTTAGATTCCAAAAATAATTGGGAACATGTGATGTTTGTCTTTCTGTGCTTGGCTTATTCCACTTAACATAATGACTTCCAGTTCCATCCATGTTGCAAATGATAGGATCTCATTCTTTTCCATGGCTGAACAGCACTCCATTGTGTATAAGTATCACACACAATATCCATTCAACTGTTGGTAGATGCTTAGGTTGCTTCCACATCTTGGCTAGTGTGAACAATGCTGCAAAAATCATGGGAGTGCAGGTATCTCTTTGATATACTGATTTCCTTTCTTTTGGGTATACATGCAGCAGTGGGATTGCTCGATCATATGGTAGCTCTATTTTTAGTTTTTTTGAGGAACCTTCAAACTGCTCTCCATAATGGTTGTACTAATTTACATTCCCACCAACAATGTATGAGGGTTCCCTTTTCTCCACAGCCTCGCCAGAATTTGTTATTGACTGACTTTTGGATAAAAGCCATTTTAACTGCAGTGAGATGATATCTCATTTAGTTTTGATTTGCATTTGTCTGAGGATCAATGATATTGAGCACCTTTTCATATGACTGTTTTTCATTTGTATGACTTCTTTTGAGAAATTCCTATTAAACCTTTTTCCCATTTTAAAATTGGATTATTAGACTTTTTTTCCTACAGAGTTGTTTGAGCTCCTTATATACTCGGGTTATTAATTCCTTGTCCCATTCAGTGTGTTATTTCTCCATTTTGTTGTTTGTTTCCTTTACTGTGTGGAAGCCTTTTAACTTGATGTGATCCCATTTGTTCATTTTTGCTTTGGTTGCCTGTGCTTGTAGGGTATTACTCAAGAAATCGTTGCCTAATCCAATGCCTGGAAAGTTTCCCCAATGTTTTCTTGCAGTAGTTTCACAGTTTGATGTCACAGATTTAAATTTTGATTTGATTTCTGTATAAGGAGAGAGATACGGGTCTAGTTTCATTCTTCTGCATATGGATATCCAGTTTTCCCTGCACGATTTACTGAAGACACTGTGTTTTCCCCACTGTATAATCTTGACACCCTTGTCAAAATGAGTTCATTGTAGGTGTGTGGATTTCTTTCTGGGTTCTCTATTCTGTTCCATTGGTCTATGTGTCTGCTTTTATACCATTATCATGCGATTTTGATTACTATAACTCTGCAGTATTATTTGAAGGCAGGTAATATGATTCCTCCAGTATTGTTCTTTTTACTCCAGATAGCTTTGAATATTCTGGGTCTTTAGGGGTTCCATATAAATGTTAGGATTTTTTTTTTCAATTTCCATGAAGAATGTCATTGGAATTTTGATAGCGATTGTATTGAATCTGTATATTGCTTTGGGTAGTATGGACATTTTAACAATATTGATTCTTCCAATCCATGAACATGGAATATCTTTCCATTTTTTTATGTGTACCCTCTTTAATTTCTTTCATTAGTGTTTTATAGTTTTCATTATAGAGATGTTTCACTTCTTTAAGTTAATTCCTAGGTATTTAATTTTATTTGGGGCTATTTTAAGTGGGATTACTTTTTAAATTTCCTTTTCAAATTGTTCACTGTTGGCATATAGAAATGCTACTGATTTTTGCATGCTGATTTTGTATCCTACAGCTTTACTGCATTTGTTTATCAGTTCTAACAGATTTTTGGTGGAGTCTTTAGGCTTTTCCAAACATAAGATCATATTATCTGCAAACAAGGATAATTTGACTCAATGATTTTCTTAATGGCATCTGGGAACTTGTCTGCTGCCTGCTGGTTGACAGAAGCTGCTTCGCCTATTACCTTGACATTTTTTAAGCCAAACCTCTTTCTAAAATTATCAAACCATCCTTTGCTGGCATTAAATTCTCTAGCTTTGGATCCTTTACTTTAAATTGTCATATAATGACTTCACTTTTTTTTAAATCATATTAGTCTATAGGTGTGCCTTTTGTATAGCAATCCTGTACCCACCTAAAAGCTGTATTTTCAATGTGAGATAAAAAAACTTTGCACAAGAAGTGCAAGGTTTTCATACCTGCTGGTATGGCTGCAAAAATAGCTTCATGAATTTTCTTTTCTTTTTTTTTTTAGAACAGTCCTTATGCTGGATTCCTTTATCCTGAAATAGCAGTCAACTGCAGACCTCAATCTATGGTATATACTAAGCAATTCAACTCTTTCTTGTAATGTCATGACTCTTCTCTGCTTCTTGGGAGCACTTACAGTATCACCAGTGGCACTTCATATAGGTCCCATGGTGTTACTCAAGGTTTATGGTATTGCACTAAACATGATGAATAATATGCCATAACTGTGAGAGATCACTTTTTACTGTGAATGCAACTTACTGGAATGATAAACTGCTCAGTCAGAGATGATTAGCATCACACAGCGTTTTAAGCAGATACTCCCAACACTTGAGCTCAGCACAACAGCAACAGGAGGTGGCTATGAAATTATTACAGTAGCAAAGTATGTTTTGGAGTTAATTTTAGCAGTTATGAGTTAATAGTGCATCTTACATTGTTTACATTTTTCTTAACTGTGAAAGACGTCATGTATGGGCTTTAAGTGTGTGCATAAGTTTTGATAAATTTTAACCTTTTATAACAGATCTGTGCATATTTTATGGCAGTAAATGATAAAATAGACTAGTACCTACATATATTTTATGTGGCCTATCTTTTTCTTAAATTTTTTGATATTTCCATGCTGCATGTTTCATCTTTTTTCAAATTGTTGCCAACCTCCAAAAAATGTTTTAGTATATTTATTGAAACAACTCACATATATGTGGACCCATGCTGTTCAAACTTGTGTTGTCCAAGGGTCAACTGTATTTTCAAACAGAACACTTGTGAAGTGCTTTCAGAATGAATCTCGCAGATGATTTTCTTTACTATGTTGGGCAAGATGATGTGCATGAACCAAGTGATAGATGGTGATGGCTTACTTATCTGATAACCTCAGCTCCTAGGAGCACACTGAGATCTGAGGAGTTTGAAAAAAAAAAAAAAGTCTCTGAGCAATTAAATCCAGGTCATGTAGGTCTGGCCTGACATTCTGCTGGTTTTCCCCATGCAGGAGTGTGTCGGGGCCTCATCCTCTTTTATGTAAGATAAATCGCTTGGTCATAGGGGAGACATCAACAGCTCAGCAGACTGGAAGCAGCAAATGTAAGAGAAAACAAGAGCAGTATACAAACAGACAGTTGGAAATACAGTACAAAGCAGTAGGAAGTGAGAGTTTAATGAAAGGAGATGGAATTAAACTATTAACACGATGTCCAGATCTGAACAGTCACAGCAGGCAGGCTGCTGTGTGTGCAGGTTAAGGGGCCTCCAAACTTAAAGCCTCCAAGAAATCACTGCATTAAACTGCAGCATCTCAAGATGACCCTGGGTCTTTAAAACAAATGTTCAAATTATTTTCGGCAAATCAAATTTAAGAAAGCAGGGATGGATAAGATCCACTGAAAATTTCCCATTAAATTGATTAAAATGAAGGGTAATTAAAGCTTTTATTATTTGGAAAGTTATTTTCTTTGATCCCACTTTACTCAGTGAAGATGCAACCCTGGCCATGCATGAAAATACGCTGGAGCTTTTAGCAAAGAACCTTCCATTTAAAGAGGTGTGGAGAGGGCTGGGTCATCTTTCATTTAGTTTGATCCTCCCTCCTAACAGTCATTCTGAAAGTGCACAGAACAGATTCTCCTGCCAGAAGAGGAACGACGCTCTCATCCTCCCAGGCATGCAGGCATCACCTCTGCCTGAGGCATGCCCATGAAAGCAGGGAAGCCAGCAGGTGTCCTATGCGGGCTCTTTGCGCCTCTGCAACCTAACACTCTCCCAGGCCTTGTGGGTGTGGGATCACATCTTTGGGAACATCCTCAGTTCCTGTGGCAGCTTTTGCCCCTTGATTCCTTCCTTCTTTTTTCTTCGAATTTAGTTTTTATTTTTGCTAGAATTATGCCTGTACGTAAAGAACCAAATAATTGTCCACAATTCTCCCTCCCCAGAAGCAGTCACATTCAACGCCTTTAGCTGATTGTTTCCCTTCCTTAGTATTTATGTTCATATTTCCAAGTAACATGCTTATATTGTTTACTTAGAACTGTTTTTCAAGCATCACCTATTAAATTCCCCATATGGAGAACGAGAATTTTGCTATTTTTAACCTCCCCACTGTCAGGACACAGAGATCTAAGTGTTAATTAATCCAGCTTCCAGACAGTTCCTCTCTTTTATAACTAGCTTTAACCCAGTTCCCAGAGGTACCTGGTCACCAGGTTAGATCTGAGCTGGTGGTTGGCCTGTGAGTCAGGCTGTGTCAGGCCCCCCAAGACCAGCTTCAGATTGAGGTTCCAGAGTGGGCAGCTAAGCCAATTATCACTTGTTCAGCTGTTACTCAGTTTCTAGAATTTTGTTGCTCCCGATTTCTTTGTCCTTATGGATTTGTGGTTTAAAAAAAAACCCTCTACTGTCATTTTAATGAGGTTTTAGAGTAGAGATTAAAAGCATTTGTTAATTCACCATCTTTAACAGGATGTCATTGATTTGTTTTTTTCCTCCTCCAGAGAACAATTTATTTTCCATTTAAAATTACCTGATAGAAATACCTAGCTCACTGAGGGAAAGCATTTGGGTTTCCTTCTTGATCGTCTTCCTATCCTTTATTAAGCATACCAATTCAGTGACTAGAAAGGAAATTATAATCCAAAAATGGGCTGCAGTTTTGGCGTTTAAAGAGACAAAAACATAGATATTAGAAAGTGGAAAAGACTTTGGCCCTGATATTAGAAAGTGGAAAAGACTTTGGCCCTGAAAGAATTTGACAAATCTTTTCCCAACTTTTATACATTTCTAACAAATGAACTTTTATGATGTTTCTCCCTCTGCAGACTCCTGTTCAGCTCTCCTGCTGGTGTTCCTTACCAATCCCCTACTTGAGAACATGTATGCATGTGTTCGCCTGGGCTTATGAATTATAGAGACCCATTCTTGCATGGCCACATCACTTCTCACTCCCATGGCGGCCCAGACTCACGCATCCCATATCACCCCTGCAGGATCTGATATTTAATCAGTCCCTTTGACTGGCACTGCTGATCTCTGACTCTGAGCAAAGTCCCCATACTCTTGCCCATGTCTTGAATCCCCGCTTTCACTTCCTCACCCCCAAAGTTGGTGTTCTCCTATGACACTACTTCCCTGTTTACCTCGTCAATGGAAAACACTCCTCTCTTTTTCAGAATTTTTCTAAATGTCACGGCTTTCTGTATTATCTCAGACGAGGAGCCTTTCTCCCTTTCTAAGGTCAAGTGTTTCATGACTGTACTTCATTCCTGACCTCACATCCTTCATCCTGAATCTCTGTCTCATCTATTAATGTCTTCCTCCTCACTGGGTCGTTTATATACTCCTAGCAACATGGTTTTATTATTAAAATTTCTCTTTTACCCCAACTCTCTGTGTCACTGCATTCTCTTCTTAACAGAGAGGACTATGCAGGCAGGCTGCCTCCAACTGCGCATCTCCGAGTTGTTTCCACTGCTCTTTCCATGGTCCCTTTGGGTCCTCCACTGCTTGGATGCATAGGTTCCTAGCCTACCTTGGCTGGAGGTCTTCACTTCTCAGCATTCCTCTCCTGCCATGCTTCCTCTTCCCAGTACTAACATCAGCATAGCATGTTCCTATGTAAAAAATAGATTACACAGCCAAGAGCCTGAACCCTTCTGAACTGGGGACATTTTTAAACATGTGTTTGGGGGTGGATGTCTGACTCTTTATTTCCATTCAGTTATTTAAACAAGGTTTTAACTAATAAAAATATATGTTTGTGCTTTAAAATTTGAAATACATCTAAAATAATCCTCTCTTGCAGCACTTTGGTGACCTATATCTGTTGGCAAGCAGAATAACAATTACTTATCAAAAGTAAGATCTTATGCAACTGTCTTTTGAGCCCAAAACAAATTAGCAATTCTTCATATGACTAATGACTATATGTCCTTACCATAATTGTAAACATGAGAAACAAAAGATCAAGGGACTCTAAAATAAGTACTTGGGATAACAGAAGGGCTGTGTAGGCGTTCATCAGTAACTGTGAAACCAAAAGATAATCTTTACACGCTTCTAAAGATCTTTAAACCCAGAGCAACTTGAACCATTACACAGTGGTTATTCTCCCCCCAACCTAATCAAAATCCCTAATAGATAAGATTCTTCAGCTTTTTAAGTACAAGCACATGTATCCCTTACTGAAATCAAACATAAACAGAAAGCCACATTATACTGAAAATTATCAAATTTCATAAACCAGTGAATTGACAATAACTCAAATTGTTGAATAGTTTTTTTTCTGATAAACAGTTTTTTTTTCAAATTCCACAAAGTCCACAATTTTCATAGCAATACATGCATTGAATGGAATCAAATAATTAAAATAAAATCATATTTAGTTAATATTTGGGCAACTACTCTGTGCAGAATGTTAGAACAGATGTCATGGGTAAGATACAGAGAGCAGTTTGATATATAATCTTAGTGCTTTAGGAGGTTATTATCCTGTTTACAAGATGGAATGCATTAATAAAATACACAGTAACTGAAGAAGCCCTACCAACTGAAGCAAATTAAAGGTTTAAAGGGCTGAATAGAATGCTTTAGGTAACATAAATCCTGGAATCTTGAAAGGTCTCCCAGAAGACTGTTGAGATAATTGAAAAAGAAGAAAGTACAGATTGGCAGAGAGGGCAGAGAAAGAAGTCTCAGCAGATGAGTGATGTGTGCAAATCTAATTAAGTAGAAACACAGGGAATGGGGACAGGCAGCCCAAAGCAGAGGGTAGATGGCTCACCATCCCTTCCCTTCCTCCCTCACTCTCCAGAAGCACCTTCCTTATCTATTGCCAACTGCCTCCCATCAGGTCTGCCTATGGACATTCTCTGCACACAGCTATTATGGTCAGTACCTGAAAGCTCAGTCCCTCTCCTGTTCTACACAAACACCAATGTCTCCCCAGTGCATCACACACCAACTTGAGACTCCTGAGTAACACACGATAAGTATTCAATATATTTACTGTGTTTACTTCCATATCTCCTGTTCAATAATTTGCAGATTGTGTTAATAATTTGTAGATTGTGTTGTAGATAAAAATTGTGTTTGAATAATTAAATGTAGATTGTAGGGAGAGTTAGCCTGGAAAGGACTAGAAGTAGAAAGACCACTTTGCTAACAATATTTGCTGACAAGATGAGTAAAACAAGATGGGGATTGTGGAGTTTGTTGATTAGTCACTAATATGAATACTCTTTCAATAGATATTAGAAAAAAAAAGTCACACATATCCTTATCTTCAATCTATTTTAAACAAGTTCATTTCTGAGATAAGGGATTTTTTTTTCAGGGTAGGCAATATAGTTTCTTGGTTTTAAAGAACAGCAACGAAAAAAACCTTAGAAAGTCAGGACAATTTTTTTTTTATGACTTGAAAATATTCTCCATATTAGAATCTCCCAAATCAACACTCAAAAAATCAGAAAATTAAAAGAACTCCATTTTGTGTATTTTCATTACAATGCAGAATACTGAATTTTTTGGTTTTACCACAGCTAAAATTAACTGGATGATTGTTTATATAAGAAGAATTTTATAATCTGGTATAACATTTGGATGTGAAATTAATGAATTTTTCAGCACGTGAAAATGCCAGTGTACTAAAAAGTGTCAGGAGGTTGTAACTGGAATCCATCTCCTTTACAAGAAGCCAGTCTCCCTCTACTCAAGCCTTACCTATCCTACTGTGTACCAGAGTCACGGGTGACCAGCAGGAGCTCTGGCAACACAGTTAACACTGAAGAAGAGATTAGTGCAGAGTTTCTCAATTTTGGCTGTACATTAGAAACACCTGGGAATTTAAAATAGTTATTAATTCCCAGCCCCATACCTCAGACCAATGTTGATGTATTTTGAATGGTCCCCTCAGGTGAGTTTGTTACCCAAGGCTGAGAACCACTGAATTGGTATTTTCTTTAGCCATAGAAAAATAATTTTCTTATTTGATTTTCTTGATACAGCATCCAAAAAATGAAATAGTTTTGGGGCAAAGTATATGATGCTATTACTTTCATTTAAAGAGAGGAAACAAACTTTCACTTACCTGCCTTCTGACAATGTACGATCTTTTCATATACAGCATCTGCATTTTCAATCAACGCCTTGAGGGACTGAATCATCTGCAAAGGGAACATCCAGACATGAGATTACACCTGACAAGTAGATCCCCTCCTGCATTCATGCACAAGGCTCTTCTCCTAAAACAGGCTGATGTGATGATATTAAACGCTTTTTTATCTGACTTTCCACTACTCAACTTCAAATGTGCATGTGAAAATGATAACATCACACACCCCCACAAAATGGTTAAAACAAGATGTGAATAGTATTACTTTCCAAGTGCAGTGAGGCTAGTACAACACTGCACTTGAACCCTGAGCTAATATACTGAACTGAGTTCATTTCAGCGTGAAAAGCTACAAATATGCGCGCAAATCTGATCTGAGTTTTAAATTGTATTTTTGGTTATCCATTTTAACAAAATTTTCAACTTCATCTTATAGAAAACTTCAACACCTACACACTTCACTCATTTCAGCCAAAATGTCTTCATCTGAAATTCAGTTTAAAACATACAATGAGAATTAAAAAATAGCATTTATTTATTTGATACCATTCATCACTAATAGTACCTCTAAAACTAGTATTTTTATGTTCCTATTAATGATTTTTAAAATGCTCAAATTTGAATTCTTGTTCCAAATTGCATGTGCTTGTTTTAAGAGCCCAAGCTTGAAGAAGGGAAAGAATCAGTGAACAGCTGATCCATTATTTTACTCACCAAAAAGCTAGGAAAAGATCCCTCTGAAGTAATCTTGTTGGCTCTAAAATCACTATGAAAAGGAAATGGGATAGCCAGAAACAAGTCTCATGGCTCAAATGGGTACAATTATGATATCTACCTTAGTATAAATTTTACATATTTGTATTTAAATATCCAAATATTTTGCATTATAATATTACTCATCTATTTTACATGACCATCATATTTTAAGTAATAAACACCCAACCATTCCTTTCATTTCTGCCTCATTTTTTTCTTTTTATTTTTTTAAGAGACACGGTCTGTTCTGTCAGCCAGGCTGGAGTGCAGTGGTGCAATCATAGCTCAGTGCACTCTCCAACTCCTAGGCACAAGTAATCCTCCAGCCTCCATCTCCCAGGTAGCTGGGACTAAAGGTGTGTGCCACCATGCTTGGCTAATTTTTAAAATTTTCTGTAGAGATGGGATCTTGCTATGTTGCCCAGGCTGGTCTTACACTCCTAGGCTCAAGTGATCTTCCCACCTCGGCCTCCCAAGTGCTGGCATTACAGGCATAAGCCACCTCACCTGGCCTGCCTTATTTTTCTTTATAGCATTTATCACTAATTGCCATAGTAATTATTTTATAGTAACTAAATATATGCAGGTTGGATTATTTGCATAATTCAAAAACCACCATATTTTGGTAAGTTACGCTTATTTAAAATATAACCAACATGTCTCTTAAAAAGTGTACTAGCTTCTTAAGCTTAGTCAGATAGTATTTATCAACTTGCACAGTTCTAAAAAAATGGTAAACATCAAAAGTTTAAAGGCCAAGGCAGGCATTTATTTACGCCTTCATAATGTATCTTTAATCATCACTGGGGTCTACTGCAGGCAGTCCCTGTGTGGAAACCAGGGATACCTGACCTACAGGATACAACCCCTGTCCTCAAGAAGTCCACAGCCTATGGCAGAGTTTGCACTTTGGAATTCAGTATTTTCACATTCATTCTTCAAGATCTGAGTCATTCCCGTAAATTAAAATATTCTATTTTACAGCTTGACATATTGAACAGGCAGCAATAAAAATGAATCGTTAAGAACTTTATTATACTGATATAAAGTCGTTTGTACCATTACATAATTTGCATATTGAAAAGGTTCATACCGTCATCAGTAACCTTTTTCAGCTTTGATGTCAAGCCAAATGAGAGATACAAAGAAGCAAGGACTTCTTCAAGCAAGGATGGTGATTGTTACAGCTCAGTATCAAAGAACTGGCCAACTGTGCCCCCATCATTCAAACAGGAGAAGGAAAAAAAAATATGATCAAGGAAATGAACCCAGTCATTAAACAAATGAGGACAGGAGCAAAAGCAGGAGTGGAGGAGAACAAAACAGCAGCATTAAGCAGAGGCTCACACATGCAGATGAGAAACTCATCTTGGGAGTGGTGTAGCGGCAGAAAGAGCAAAGATTTACATGGGTTCTAATCCTGGTTCTATTACTCATTAGCTTTGTCATCTAGGACAAGATATTTAACCTCATAACCCTAATTTCCTACCCATAAAATAAGCTTATTAAAGACATTACACCTCATGATGTGAGGATTAAATGAAAGGATGTGTGAGGAGCGACTGGCACAATGAAGACACTTGTAAGTGGCAGCTGTCACGGCTGACTCCCCATTTATCCAGGAGGCCTGGCAGAGCATTTTCTGGTAGCCCCAAATTAGCTGAATGCCCTCCTTTCATATGTTCACTGGCAATGTTTCCAATACTCATTACTAATTTTAGTTCCACTTGAAAAGCTGGGTGTGATGAAGCTCAGAGAAACAAGTTGCATTATTATTCTTAGAATCATCTTCCAGTTTAAGTATCACCAAAGGATAAATAATTATGCACCTTCCAGCTATAAAATATACGTTAAGGCTGAATATAAATGCACATCCATCTCAAGAGTCCAGATATAGAAGCTCATCTGCCTCCTAAACTCTGTAACACTTGGAGGATCATTTGTTTATTCTTGGGACAATCGTTTACTGAGGCCCTCTATGTGTGGGACCCTGAGCTAAGGGCTGAGAATGAAGCACATGTACCCTAGAACTTAAAGTATATATATATAAAAAAGAACAATTGCTGCACTGGGACTATGGTACAGAAATAAAACAGATGCACAAAGAATAACTAAAAAGGTGGGATTGCTATTGTAACCTGTGAGCTATTGGATGTGATAAAATTCAATATTCTGAAGCTACAGCCCTTTGGCGGGATATTTAATGGTGAAGCACTTGTAGTGTAATGGTATCCATGTTGACAGCCACAGAAGGATCCACTTGTGGCTTAGATTTCAATACAGGAAGTTCCTCTGCTGATAATGACAGTGAATATCGTCCCCCGATTCATGAGTAGTATATAAAATATGAAGATGACTAATACTTCAGGGTGGAGAACACAAATAGTGAGAAGCCATTCCTCCTAGGCTTGAAAGTAAACAGCAGGAGGCACTTGCAGACTGTATTAGAGGGGAATTCCAGAAGGAACCAGCCTAGGAGAAGGTAGGCCCATAGTAAACAATGAGCAAAGCTTAGACAAGGCAGGCAGAAAACATATCCAGACCTCAGCAGAGATGATTCATGTTGTCACACCTGTTATAAAATATTTGTACTACTTGCTTCAGAAGGAAGTATCTTTTTATAGTTTTGGGGTACATATTTATAATTAAATTAATGTATGGTTAACAGTTCATAGTTCTTGTTCTTAACAGGCATATATTAATCTTCAACTTTTGCACTATTGCATAAATTCTCCTTGAGTCTAAGAGCTCCTCTAGGTACTCTTAAGGAAGCTCTCAGGACTGTGGGCTCCTATAGCAACACCAGGTGAAGAGTCCAGCAGGCTTAGAGGACAGGTTAGACGATGGGCCTTCAGGCCCCTACTCAGCAGGCTGATGTTTCCCTTTCATTCTGCCATCAATTATGATTGAATGTAGTGCACATGGCACTGAGGATGCAGCAGAGGCAACATGGGGCCACCAGCTGATCTAGCAGGGGCCACTTTCTGTCTGGGTCTGCTACTTTATAACAAGCTGTGATTATAAATAGTACAAGTGTTGGTTGAATGAATCAAGATGAAAGTGATTCAACATCTCTGCATCAGTATGTACTTGGTGCTTTCTATTTTATTTACTGATCACATTATCCATGTGAGGTGAGTAATTATGAGGTTAGTTTTACACACATGAACACTGAAGACCTACCTGAAACATAAGCAACCTTTCAAGGTAATCTGGTATTATAGGCAAAATAACTGTAATTAGTAAGTCATGAAACTGGTATTCTGTTTGGTCTTGAAGCCTCTGCTTTTCCCACAAAACCATAATAGGTCTTGACACATGAGTGGCAACTGCACAAGTGAAGAGGAAAGGCCTTTTCAATCCGAAGAAAGCACAAAAGCAGAGGAAATTTTGTAACTCCTAAAAGGTGCTACACACAATTACAATAGTAATATCATCTCAGCTACTAACATTGACCCAAAGTTGTTTTTTAGAACAATGTTTCTATAAAGCACTTTGAGAAAACATTTTAAAATGACAGCAATAAATTACTTGGCTCTATTTTACAATTCATTATTATAAATAATAAATAATTTATATTTAATGTGAAACTACTAGAATAAGCATCTCAGATTAGACAAAAACAGATGTGCAGGTAGTAATATTGATGCATGAGCCAAAGGAAAAAACTACTTTATCTTGTTTTCTCTGTGTATATTACACTGATATGTCACTAGAATGCAAGGCCAAATAGAATGGTTAATTATATAAGCATTATTTGCATTAATGCAAATGCATGAATTTCATCAAGCCCCTATAAACACACAGGTGTAAGTCTTGGCACAGCAATCAGACACCCTGCTGCCAGCCTAACTCGCCACATGGATGCTTATATTGTTTTTTCTAGGGCAAGATGCTTTTATATAGTTGTTGCTAATGGATTTTATATCACTGGTCTATTACCAGTACCTCCTACATTTCTGGAACTAAAGTGTTTGGAAAATCTATGGATGTAACATAGCCTAGAAGTCTATTTCATAAATTTGATCACCTCTAATATAAGATTTTAATGTAGAATTTGAGCAGATGAAAAGCAGGAAATTTTAACTAAAGGCAAAGTAAAAATGAAAATTTATATTTTATTAAGCTGGAAAGAAACCAGATATGCCTTTCATCAGAGTGCTATGATTTGAAAGTAACTCCCATGTTAGTGTAAAGTAAACTTCTCTGTTTATAGATACAGCTATGAGAAGGGTTATTATTACATAAATATATTATATATTACTAGATTTCTATAGACTGCTCCTTCATATTCTGTTTTGAAACTTGCTTATCAACTAGGAAAATTCCATTTTCAGAATAAGCAAGTCTGCGGTTTTATATAAGGACCCTATGTCTGATTTCAGACAATTCACTGAATTGCCCTTCATCTTAAGAACACAGATTTTGTTAATAATTATAAAAGTAGTTTGTCAATAATTTTAAATACTTGGGTGAAAGAAATTTTAGTAATAACATCTGAATTCTAGATTTTTTTCCTCTTTATCTTGTTTTGAATCTCAGTTTCAGATAGAAAATCCCAAACTCTAAACTGCTTTCTTTGCCTGTCCTACTCAACACAGATGTGGCTACTGCATCTTCTGTTGTAGCTGTTTCTAATGAAGTTACAAAGTCTGAGAAGTCCTAAAGTTGCTATAAAAGAAAAAGGCTAGACAGTAAAAAAACTTTGTTCTTTCACATGGATTCTATGATTACTTGACACATAACAGGGAAGTATCTTTCCAAACTCAAAAAATGTAAAGATTATCATTCTCAAACATGCCAATGGACTTACAAAAATGGTGCAGTATACACCTGGCCCTAACCACTGAATGCCCCCCAAACTGCCATGACCACCTTGGAGATCCATGATAGGCCTCAGTGGACCAGTAAACGCCCAGGTGGCAAGATGTGGCTTCAGGCACCACCAGGCTCAGGATGACCTTGGGAGGACTGGACCAAAGCAGGACTTGCTTCTCTGGACTCCAGGGATGAATACAGAATAGCAAATGTGATCATGGATAAGGTTTTCAGAAAATAGGAACTAATTCAATCCAAAGTAATGTTTTCCTATCTAGTCAGAATTTTCTGAATGGCAGCCTCTGTTATGGTTTAAATGTGTCCCCTTCAAAATTCAAGTATTGTCAATGTGATCGTATTAATAGGCAGGGCCTTTAAAAGGTGATGAAGCCATGATGGCTCCTTCCTAGTCAATGGGATTAAGGTCCTTATAAAAGAGGTTTCACACAGCATTCAGCTAGCATGCCCTTCTGTCTCCCACCACGTGAGGAGCCACTCAGAAGACCTTCACCAGATACTGAGCCTTGATTTTGGACGTCTCAGCCTCCAGAACTGTGAGAAAATAAGTTTCAGTTTTTATAAATTGCGCAGGCTGTGATATTCTGTTTCAACAACACAAAATGGACTAAAACAGCCTCTTAAAGCTCAACGTCCCTAGTGGGTGGTCAGCCTTGTGCTGTTTGGCCCTGCAAAGCCAGTTAGTTCACTAATGCCATGAATGGGACAGAAAGTAAGATCAAGATGCCCTTGGGAATTTGTAAGCTTTGGTGCTTTTTTCTGCACTCTTGAAAGAAACACCTCTCTGAGTTAACAATATAATCTCTCTTTTTAACACTTTAAAATAATTATTACTGTGCGGGTGAAGAATTTTGGTTTGATTCTAAAACATCGGGATTTGAGACTTCTCAACTGAAATCCAGAGGTAAGTTTTTCCTTTACTAAAGCTTCCAAGTACAGAAAAATGTTACAAAGTTGAACTAATGGAAGAGGCACCATTTATAAAGTTATTGTTGGAAAATACAACGTACTTTTAAATACTTGAACATAATATAAGTCACAAATTTACACTGAAATACTGAAAGATTATTGCTGTAGAGGTCTTTGGCCAGCTGTGCGCTACAATTAAACCCAGCTCCCCTTTCCATCTCACATGGGGGGAGCATTGTGGCTGCAGTCCACTGTGGGGAGGACAGAGAGCTGGTGCCTATCCAGGGGCCGAGGTCTGCCATATCATTAAGAGCTGTGGTCATCCTCCCTTCCAGCAAGGTCACTATGAAAACACTTTCTAAATAACAAACCGTTTCCAGAGTAACTTGTCCTAGGTTTCTTATGAAACTTCATTTCCACTACCACATCTTCCACTACGCAAATTATAGGGGGGAAAAAACCCTATATAAAAGAAAGTTATAGAAAGAACTTGAGATGCGCTTGATAAAAAGCACTACTCAACTGTTAACAAACATACAGAGGAGCATATTTGGGTGCTGCCACACACAGGACCCCGCTGCAGGCATGATGCGGAAGGCCAGGACTTGAAATCATGTAAAATATTGTTAAGCTTTCTAGGCACCTCAACTCATATTAGAGAAAGTAAGGAAACATGGATAGAAAAGGAGTGAGGGCCAGATTGGATAAGATATAAACTTCTACACTGTAGAGTTTGAATTTAATCACAAACCCTTGACAATTTTAAGCAGAGGTGTTATGAACAAAGTAAAATTTCAGAACCATGAACAAGCATCAGTGTGAAGGAAGAAATGGGAGATGGCACAAAAGTGGGAACAGGAAGCAGGTGGGGGCCACTGCTATATGAGAGACATGAGAGGCAGCAGAGGGGCTGGGAAAGAAAGGATGACATGAAGACATTACATGGAGGAGGACTCCAAGGCTGATTTGCTGTGGGCACAGAAGGAAGAGCCAAGATAAGAGAGGAAAACTGGTCAGGATAAGAAAAATTGTAACACACCTTACAATTATAGAGTGCTTTACAGTTTACAACTAAACATGTTACACACCCCACAGTTACAGAGTGCTTTACAGTTTACAACTAAACATGTTACACACCCCACAGTTATAGAGTGCTTTACGGTTCCTTTAAGTATGTTAACGCATTTAGGATGTGAACTTCCAGCTTAGTTGAATTGAACTGGTGGTTACAATAGGGAAGTCTAAGAACCTCGAGTAGCAACCGGAAATTATGTGACAGCTTGGTTCTGGCACTGGATAATTGAAAATTTTCTCCACAGAGGTAGTGGCTGAGATGAAAGAATGTCTACATTTCTGAGGGAGAAATTTTAAAGATGAATGAATGTTGCATGATGCTCCAGAATCACTGGAATAAGCAGAGAGAATAATAACTAGTATGACAGGTGCAAGAGTGGTCCGAGGGCAGGAAAAGAACAAGGATGCTAAACATTTACAGGCGTGTACAGAGAGAGGTGCTGGAAGGAGAGTGAGTCCACAGTATTGGAAGCTGCGGATCTGGTCATTTGGTGATCTTGAGTAACTGTGGAGAATATACAGTTAAGTCTTCTCTTAACATGGACAGCTTCTTGGAAACTGTGACTTTCAGTGAACAAGGTACAATGAAACCAATTTTACCCTAGGCTAACTGATATAAACAAGGGTTAAGTTTCCATGGCGTATTTCTGGTCACAAAAACGTCATCAAACTTCTCAATAAAGATCAAAACACTTCTAATTTTAAATGCTGAAATAAATGTGAACTATACATACATTTAAGAAAGATTAATGAAAACAAGTAAGATCATTATTTAATCAATTTGTGGTGAATTCGTGACAGTAGTCATAGTGGTGGTGTATTAAATCAACAAATGTTTGCAAAATGAAAATTTTCAGAGGAACCTCCTACTACCACACAGCTCAAAAACAGTTAACAAATATTGCCGTGCATTTGGATGAATGTCAAATACCTGATAAATTTTTATTTCCCAATAACTTATATTCATTCATTCATTTATTTATTCATTTTCCAACCCACTTATTCCAATCCACTTATCAAAGGTGGCCAGAGCCTATCCCAGCAGGTCAGGGTAAAAGGGGGAACCCACCCTGGACAGGATGCCATCCCATCGCAGGGCACACTCACACACACATCCACACTCACTCACACTGAAACCCTGAAGATTGTCTAACTCATCTGAAGCTCATATCTTTGCTATGTGGGAGGAAACTGGTGTACCTGGTGTACCTGGAGGAAACCTACACAGACGTGGGGAGAACCTGCAAACTCCATACAAGTGGCCCCAGCTGGGAATCAATTATTTTTTCCTCTTCAGTGTTATAATGAAATGATGCTGAACAAAATGACATTATTCAAGGATCGGCTGTAACTGCAGTATGACAGTTCTGCAATCCTAAAACTCACCTCACTATACAAAATTGTGCAATAAAAACCACAGGGCTTATAAGGAAAGTGGGTTAGGGGCACAACGCTAAAAAATTTTGCAGTGACACATAAAAAAAGACATCAAATAAAAACAATATCACAGTTCTGCATATGTTAAATGGTTAAAGAATGAAAAAATACTACAATAAACATGGCACTTAACCTTGAAAAAGACCTGAAGGTTGCTGGTGGAAGTGGGTGTTGGAGGAGTTGTAGCTTGTGAGTCACTGTGAAGTGGTGGAAGGAGGGTGATCTGAAATCTAACGGAAAATTGTAACACAAGATGTAGAGGGTGTAGCTCATAACACATTTTGTGAATTGAAGAATATGGTGGATGTTTGAGGGGTGTGTATGTAATTTCAGTTCACACAAACTTGTGCACATGCAAATGCAAAATTTTTGGTATGCTCAAATTGTTACCTAACATATAAACTGCATTCAAGCAAGTCTGAATTTTCAAAACAAGTATTTGTAGTAGAACTTACTATAGAAGGGAGAATACTTCAAAATATTTCCAAAAAATTTGTTTACAAAATTCTTCTATGGAATTTTATTTGAAGTCTAAGTTAAACTCCAGTTTCTGCCACATTCAAAGCATGGTTTTGGTTGTCATATAAGTCTGCCTGAACACTGTATTCAACTATTTTAATGATCATTTCTTGCCAGAGAACAGATGCCAAATGCTATATAAATCTGGAATGAATTATGAATTAAGAGTGACCCCGGGTCCACATGTAGGAAGCTAACTATTCTCTTAACTTTTTCCAATATACTCTAACTTTTCATAAAGCTCACTTCAGAGCTAGGGTAGTACCTAAGGGATCAATGTGTCTTTCCTGTTACATAACTTTTATCTAAACCCTGATACGGTCTGAACCTCTTATGTACTACATTTCAGATAAAATCCTATAAAATAACATCCCATCTTATCTGTAGGTATCTAGTTGAATTTTCAAATTATAAAAAGCCTCCTCTAACACAATCAATGTCTCTATCACTTCTCAGCCTAAATTAATATATAATCATATTCACACACTTAGAAGGGGGCCATATTTCACAGGTTAAACTTTAAGTGCAGTTTCTGAATGTAATCACCATACAAACATAAGATACAGGCATATGCTTATCATATACAAGTGTAATATGGGTGTCTCCTGCATTCACTCAATAACCATTTGGATTCAGCATAACATTCATGAAATAAATAGTATCATGTAGTCAAAAGAACCAGTTTATTGCCTTTGGTTCCTACTTTCCACAGGTGCTGTGTGTCCAATGCGCACTGCATGGACCTACTGTTTACAGTTGTGGGTATTTCTGAGAGGCACTTCCCATATTAGCCACTAGAAGTCCTTAGTAATACACATTTGTTAGGCTGGGAGGAGAGGAAAAAGGAGCAAAGATAAGGAAAAACAGCACAAAGAGGATAGTGGGCAAAAAATAAAAAAGCACATCTACAGGATTAAAAGAAAAAAAATCAACAAAATCACAGAGGCAGAGCTTAGGGGAATCAAAACAATGAATGCACTAGGGTGGTTTATGTCACCAAAAACTGTGCTTTTAAACCAGGTAAGAAATTTTTATTTTTATGCAGACAAGTGAATGAGCCATAAAGTCACAACCAAACTTAGATTTAAAAGGCATTCACTACTATTTCTAGATTGAGATTTAGCATTACCAGAAGTCTCCATGTGGTCCCCAATACATTTAAATAGACCAGAGGCAATAGTTTGAAAAGGTCGCTGGAGGGGTTCCAGTTGTACCAAAAGATTGGTTATGAAGTCAATGAATATACTTTAAATACTTATCCTACTCTAAATTTTTGGAAAATATTTAAAATTTCTAAACCTCAAATTTTAGTTTTTAACCAAAACTTTAAGTTAAGAAATATGTTATTTAATCTTATTTCACGAAATAAACAGAATTTCAAAAAATGGAAGGAGTTTTGAATTTGATCTTGTAGTTTCTGGTCCTGAACAATTTGATATTCATAGGAAAAGCAAAAAAAAAAAAAAAAAAAAAAAAAAAGTGAAAATTGAGCAACAAAACAGAACCTAAACTACCCTGCAAAGGAACTCTGCTGCAATTATAAAACTATCCAGAAAAGCTATATAATAATTTCTACCAGTTTATGTGGTAATTTATTATGCTATGCTTTTCTATATGAAGAGCGTGCACACAGTAAGTCCACACGCATTTAAATGATAATAATCCTTTTACTTCTCTAGTTTATTATCAACCTTACATGACCAGAAGTCTTGTTAGGGGAGAACTTGGTATGCTATACATCATTTTGTACATGATTACTGTGAGAAACCTTATACAATAGTCTCACATTAAACAATCTACTTTACAGCACATGATAAATTGCTTTGCACCATGGTCACCTCAAGGATGTACACATACACAAACCCCATCCTCTCCCAGCCGCTTTTCAGCTTTTCTAAGCTACATTAATGATGTGCTTACACGACATCCTTATCCCATCCCAGACAGCATGAAATTTATGTGTGCCTTGTGCTCAAGTATTCTCTACAGACATGAAAGGAGGAAGGGATGTGGGTAGGTGAAGGGATTTAGCAATTTAGAAGGTACTGTGAGCAGCCAGGTGCAGTCCAGTGAGGATGTAGTCCACAGCCACTTTGCTGGCTTACTCTCTAGTAAGTGCCTGGAAAGAGGGCCCAGGGCCTCACTGTCTCTCCCTTGGTCTTGGAAACATTAAAGATAGTGAGTTCAGACGCTACATCCTGAATGGAGGGTAGTGTCTCCAAAAAACTGATGAGAATGGTTCAAAACCTGCTCTGAATCATTCCTGTGGGAGGACAGGGGAACTTGAGCTGGTTAAACCCAATTATTCAGTGAGCAAGCTACTTCTGAAGAGTACATTAGGAACTTCTGGATGCTACATTAACTCTTTCAAGTCACTAAGGACCCTTTAGTTCTGACATGCTCATTTAAAACTATTACTACTAAATTAATTAAATTTAAAAGGATACAATTTGAATTAAACACAGTACCACTTTTATTACTGCCTATTTACATCAAGTCTTTTCTCCAAGGGGATGAAGGTGATTTAGAAACTCCTAATTAACAGAAGGTAATTTAATCATAGTCTTACTGTAAAGTATCATTAGTTTCTCTCAAGTCTGTGATAACTAAGTATAGACGTTCGTTGAAAGAGGAAAGCAATTGAAGACTTCTCTGTAATGAAAAGCAATACTTTTTTAAAACACAGCAGAGTGTCCACAGTTCTCCAGGAATAACAGAGCTGGAAGAATGCATCTGAGCAGCTACTAGAGTATTTACTGTATAAACCCAGGTGTGGCGTTCTTCCTGATGTTGACCACATAACTCACATGTTCTGGTATCTTCCCCTTTCAGAGCAGAGAGACAACTTGCTTAGCAAGATGATGGGAGAACTTACCTTTTGCTTTTCATTTTGAACTTTAAACCTGACTTTATGAAATGGAGTAACCATGCTCTGTATAAATAACAAAGTGGGGCATGACAAATGCTGCTCTGGAATATGCAGTGATGTTAAAATAAACTCACACAAAGGTCTTCAAGCTTCAGGAGCTATATGCAACCAGCCTTTGAAAACTAATCATGACAATCATAATGACAATGATTTATTGAGTATTTATTATGTTCTAGGCTATTTACAGGTACATAGTCTTATAATCCTTTGAGGTTGTGATCTAATGCCCATTGTAGAGTTTAAAAAATAGGTTTGGGCTGGGCACAGGGGCTCACACCTGTAATCCCAGCACTTTAGGAGGTTGAGGTTGGAGGATCGCTTAAGGCCAGGAGTTCAAGACCAGCCTGGGTAACATAGCGAGACCCCATTTCTTAAAAAAATGAGAGAAACAGCCTTGCCCCCAGTCACACAAGCAAGCACTAGTGCAGGAGCTAGCTCATTAGCAGGGGCTCATCTGCTTCCTAGGGTGCAGTCTTGTGCATAGGTGTTCACACTCCATGCATACCTACCTGGGTGGTCTGTGAATATACCACTGTTCTTATTAAGATGTGCCCTTTGCAAAACATGCCAGGGAATATCTTCTGTTGCCCTGGGAGCCAGCTCATGGTGGCAGGTGAGATAAGGATGAAGACAAGGATTTCCCAAGGTGGAGCTACAGCTGGTGGATGCTGTGTGTGGTTGAGGGGAAGGGGAGCCAAGGCTTTCTTCCCTGGGAGATGTGTTTTGGCTCACTCACCAGGGTCGGTAGGTGTTGGAGAGTGGGGGCCTGTAGCAGTTGGGGGAAAGTGGCTATCTGGCTTTCAAGAATTTCTCTGCTCAGCTCAAACAGACCCTATCCCTACCCAAGGCTTCCCTTTTCTGGTGTGACCCCAGTCCATGTGCTAACATCATTGTACACCACAGCCTCTGACTATTAGCTCATGTAACAATTGATTTATGAGCATGCTTGGGAAAAAATCATAAAACACTGTACACATATGAGGGATGTTCCCACCTCAGGCAGCTTAACTGAACCAGGTTTCTCTCCTATCATAGCCAGGTGAATAACTAGGGGCGCTCACATTTTCCTCCTCCTCTCTTCTGCACTAAGCTCTTCTATATAGTTGTTTTTTTCTTTTTCTTTCTTTTTTTTTTTAAGGGCATACGAATCTTTAAGGAGGGAATTGCAGATAGGATAAAGGATCTTCTGATAAAAGCTGGGGAGACATCTAGGGTCTGAACAAGAGGTGAAAGATCCAGGAGCTGGGATGCTGAGATCTTCCTTCTCAGGACCAGCCTCTCCTGCCTCTGGTCCCTCTCTCCCTACAAGCATCTGGAGTTGTCCAAGCACCTCAGGCATCCTCCTCTTCTTGGACCAGCAAAGCCAGCCCTCACTGCCTTAGAACATGAGTGCTTCCATACAGACCTAAGACTGGAAGAGCAGCCACTCCACCCTCTGCGCCCTCTTCCCCAAGGCATTTTGTGTGCATGGAAATAAAAATCAAGTTCGGGGAATACAGGGACATATGGGAAAGACATGTAGGGTAAGAAGGGCACCTGATATCTGTGTCCTGGAGATCAAGGTTATTTTCATTCATTCACCAAAAATGGATTTTGAGTACCTGCTGTGTGCCAGGTTCTGCTGTCGGTGCTGAGAACGCAATGTTGCATAGGACACATGGGCCCTGTTATCCTGGAGCTCAGATTTCAGGGAGAGGAAGAGAGGTACTTTTAAAAAAGGAATTCCCAGCACTTTGGGAGGCTGAGGTGAGTGGATTGTTTGAGCTCAGAAGTTCAAGACCAGCCTGAGCAACATGGCAAAACCCCACCTCTGCAAAGAAACAAAACAACAAAATGAGCCGGGCATGCTGGTGCGTGCCTGTAGTCCCAACTACTCAGGAGGCTGAGGCAGGAGAATTGTTTGAGCCCAGGAGGCAGAGGCTGCAGTGAGTCAACAGTTCGTCACTGCAATCCAGCCTGGGTGACAGGAGCGAAACCCTGTCTCAAAAAAAAAAAAGAAGAAAAAAAGGATCAAGCTAATGAATGTATAATTATAAGTTGTGACGAGTATAAGAAGGAGGTGAATAGCATAAACAACAGTAAGGTGTGGGAATCCAGAGGCTTCAGAGCATCTTTCCCATTCCTCAGGTGGGAGAGGGTTTCATGGGATTAGTCTCCACCTCAAGCACTTTTATAATCCCTTCCTTTAAACTGAGCGTGGTTAGCACAGCCTGGATTTTACAGTTTGGGAGACAGTCCTCCTCCTCGCCTTAGGAAAGGGTGAGAGGAAACGAGGGGTTTTCAGAGACGATGCAGAGCTGCTCCCTAACTCTACCCAACTCCCTTCTCTCCACCCAGCCCTTCAGCCCCTCAGCAAGAAATGCTTGATTTGGCTGAGAGAAGGAGTGCTATTTAAACTCAATTCTTGGACTGGCTCATTTTTAATGCCTCATTACCAAGCAGCACAACCATGGTTATACATAAACACTAAATATATGTGAGGTTAAATTAGTTACAAATGTTATTGAGTTATAGCACACAGCTCAGGTGGATTGTCACCACTTCCCACTGACGTAGCATGCTTGCCTCACGGGCGCTATTAAAATCAGAGCAAACGTTAATTTCCACTGGCTTTTTCCTCTTTTAGTTTCCACCTCTTGTTTCTTTAGGTTTCTGACCGTAACAATTAGTAGAACCACATTCAGGCTCATTGCTTTTTCCAGCAGAGGAGTGCTCAGGCAACGATAACAGTCTCCTCCTTCCTCCAGGTTAACGATTAGAATCCCATTCTTATGTATCAAAACTCAAAATGCAGTGAGTACATTTTAAAGGAAAGGAAGGAAGAAAAGAAAGAAAGGAAAAAGAGAAAAGAAAGAAAGAGAAAGTCATAATTTAGGTTGGCAAAGGTGACTTTGAAAATCACTGTATCAAAATACCCTAAGGACTTTTACCCAATCCACTTTTGGAAGTGTTGGCAAATTTGTTCTGTACAGAGCCAGACAGTAAACATTGTAGGCTGCTAGGCTTAGGCTTAGTTTCTGTCACAACTACCCTACTCAACTTTGCCACTGTAGTGAGAAAGCAGTCATTGATAATATTTAATGGAGGTGGTTGTTTTCCAAAAACACTTCATTTATGGAGAGCAAAATTTGAAGTTCATATGACTTTCATATCACAAGATATTATTTTTTATTTTTCCAATAAATTAAAAATGTAAAAACCATTCTCAGCTTTCAGACTATACAGAAACATGTGTTTCTCAGCTCCTCCTCTAAAATGTTACATGATGCATCACTTGGTAAAACTGGACTCAAAGTACTTGAGATAATATAGTTTGATATGCGACATGCACTTTTTAGGAAAGAACATGAAAAATCAAGTGTAGTTGGTATTTTAAAAGAATAAACACATATTATGATATATGTTGGCCAAAAAATTTTGGCTATGGAGAATTCTAACGTTTAACAATGAAGACAGGGCTTAGTTTGAGGAAAACAGCTTAAAATTCGTACCATCCCAGTTATATTTAGCTAAATAATGAAATAGCTGTTTCTATTCACAAAGATAGAATTTATTTTGTTTTGTTTTTTTTCTAATACATGATAAACGATCTATTTATTTATTTATTTTTTGAGACAGGGTCTCAGTCTGTCACCCAGACTGGAGTGTAGTGGTGTGATCTCAGCTCACTGCAACCTCTGCCTCCTGGGTTCAAGCGATCTTCCCACCTCAGCCTCCTGAGCAGCTGGGACTAAAGGCATGCACCATCATGCCTGGCTAATTTGTGAATTTTAGTAGAGATGGGGTTTCACCATGTCGGCCAGGCTGGTCTCAAACTCCTAGATTAAGTCTGCCTCGGCCTCCCAAAGTGCTGGGATTACAGCATGAGTAATCTGTCCCAGATAAGTGATTTAAAAGCTAAAGTTATTTCATGCCGCAGAATTATATAAATGATGGTATGGCTCCATCTGATGTCTGTCCAGTGTCAGAATATAACACAAAGAAAACTAGAATGATCAACATTGATTTCAAAGAAAATATCTGAATTAAATATTTCTGTAGGTAGATGAATAATCTCACATAAAATCTCCATATAAAAATCCCTAATATTTAGCCCTAAACATCTGACTAATACTAATGTGGTAGGGAAACAAATGTTTTAAACTCCTTAACATGTTAGTTTTAAGCTAATTGGTAATTAAGCTTGTAGAGTTAAACTTAACTCTTAACACATCATGTTGTCCACCCACTGTGTGAGAATAATTTTCTTATGGCTCAGAATTTTAAATGCCCTAATTAAGTTAGAAAAGGCTTAAAACCATTATTAAATGCTATTTTTATTCCTGATAAATTCGTCTGGTAGTAAAATCAGCTTACTGGTATTAAAAGTGGTTATTTTGGTGGGGTGAGTGGCATTAATTATTTCACAGCAATCTGGGGGAATAGAAGTGAAGAGAATGAAAAACAGGAGCTGTTAAATAAACGAACGAGTGACAGTTCCCACAGTCCCCACTGACAGAGCAGTTACTGTGCAGAAGGGACTCACCCTCCAGACACGTGCGCTGCTCTGAGAGGTTTGGTGAGGGTGACGGTGAGTCTTCCCACTCATGTGAAAACGAGAGGCAATGCTGAATTGTATCTCTTATGAACATGAGGTCAAATGTAACGTAACAACAAAATATGAGCTTCAAAGCTTATGAAATGTCAAACGTTATTTATAGAAATACATCAGCTGTGGAGAAAAATCACTACCTCATTATTTAGAAGGTTGTGAAGAAACACCTTAGAATTTTTTTCCAGCTCATGACCAGGGACATAACAGACAGAAAAAAGGGTCAGAAATTAGCACACCTTACTGCCAGAAGGTGGCCCAAGTAGGTGTCAACAATCACATTTACAAAACAATTCTGAAATATCTGATTTCTCATATAAACTGGTTATTTCAATAGCTTCATTTTATAAAGTATATTCCATCCAAATTATTCCATTTTTTCTTATAAAATGTGATTGTACATCCCAAAAGCTCATGTCCACAAATATAGAGCAGCTCATCATGGCATTTACAAACAAACCCATGTCTCACCACTAACAATTTAATGTAAGTGACTGATATAATTTCAGTCTTCCCAACTCAACTCCACTGGACATGTAACACTGACAAATTTCTCCATAAAAAAGTATATACCTCTCTAAACTACATAAGAATGGGTGGCAATAGATTGAATTAATTCCTGAAGAATGGATCTTGCATTTATAGAGCCAAGGAAGGATATCAAGAACATAAGGATTCTAAACAATAAAATTATATTATCACTGCAACTTTACACACTTTCTAAACTCTAACCTGAATATGTTCCATCTTCATTCACAGGTGCAGTGAACAACCACGACAGGCTTCACATCATCCTACCTGGTCAGAAGTTGCCACCATTAGGACAACTAATTAAATTCAACAGTAAAGGTGTATATCCCGTGCCCTCCAACAGGGTGTGGCTCAAGGAGTACCTGGGGTTTCAAACGGAGCCCACGCTCATGAAGCGCCCAGGTTTCTATCACTAGTCTCCATAAACATATGGATGAAGATGAACACATCTGTTTTTCTTTCAAAGTAGCCAGCACAAGCTGGCACAGCCGCCTCTGTGCCCACAGCACAGATTGAAGGATCAAGGAGCAACATGGGTCTCCTCTGGGTCCCAAGTAATAGGGAGCAGGAGGCTCCCAACTCAAAGGGAGAAGCAGGCTGAATGCATTAATGAGCTATGAGTCACATGTTCTAGGTCAGCTAGTCTTCATTTTCGTCAATCTGAAAAGATTTGGAACTCACAAACTGCATAAAGACATACAAATTACCACACATGGAAAGCCAATTAAGCTCTTTGTTTCTTTGATCATTGCTTTTCTGTTTGAATTTCTACAAAGAGGACAATCACAATCCACAAAACTGAATGTAGAGACAATACTATTCTGTGAATACTACAAAAATAATTACACAATTTAAGATACTGCACAGATCCTAGATGCTATAAAAACTTTTTTTAAAAAGGGCTTTATACTATTGCCAGTAGTGTTTGATGCACGTTTCAACAGTAAATAAAAAATCTTGAGGCTGGAAAGATTCAATTGCTAGAAGAAAATAGACATGAAGTGTATGTTCTTAAAGATATTCCTCTCACACTTCACCCTCCTTTTTCTCTCTCTTGGCAATTATTAGGCTTAACTCAAATTCTTCATCAATCTCAACACACCAAAGGGATGCCACTTTTCCAGGATGCTCTAAGAAAAAATGTTATTCACCTAACAAAAATAGTCAAGGTAACAGAGCAATTTGGCTCCACTGTTCTCGATGATCATAATATAATCCTTCCAGCTGGCTTAGTTCTTAAAGTTATCACATCATACTTCTAACTCTACCTCTTGGACCCTCCCAGAAATACCTAGGCCTTTCTCTGGGTGATATTTCAGGAAGAATGTCTTTAAGGCAAACCAGAGGATGAACTGCAGGAGAGAGGGAAAGGCTGCAGGCTGGGTGGCTTCAACAGTCTCACAAGTGTGATGGGGATGGTGTCAATAAGTTATTTCTTTTCACAGATGTTGCCATAGTTAATGAATCATGTTTTCCCTGGAGCTTTCCACCTATTCAAAGGACAAGTTTCAGAGCTTGGATGAGGAGCAACTATCTTATGAACACAGAGACATTTGTCAGTTTTAAAGGTCAAATTAGATTTTTGCTCAGGTTCCCACCAAAATGATAGACTTGAAAATCAGGATTTATCAAATGATGTTCTAAATTATTTCAACATATCGAGTGTATTAGTCTGTTTTCATGCTGCTGATAAAGACATACCCGAGACTGGGAAGAAAAGGAGGATTAATTTGACTTACAGTTCCACATGGCTGGGGAGGTCTCACAATCATGGCAGAAGGTAAAAGGCATTTCTTACATGGTGGTGGCAAGAGAGAATAAGAAAGAAGCAAAGTGGAAATCCCTGATAAACCCATCAGATCTCGTGAGACTTATTCGCTATCACAAGAATAGCACAGGAAAGACTGGCCCCCATGATTCAACTACCTCCCCCTGGGTCCCTCCCACAACACGTGGGAATTCTGGGAGATACAATTCAAGTTGAGATTTGGGTGGGGACACAGCCAAACCATATCATGGAGAAACAACCCGTAGATCACACAGTGTTATCCCCCTAAGGTGGAGGAGACTTCCTTCCAAATACAAAGGTTGAGCCAAGGGAATTGCAGCTCTGAGGCAGGAGGAAAGGAGCTGGCTCTTGCAGCTTTCTTGACAGAGAGAACAGAGAGGAGGAAATAACGCCTCTTGCAGTATTGAGTGACTCATGTTGGAGCTGGGAAATCCCCCCACTATGTACCCACCTCAAGGTGAATAGAAAGTGGAGGAGAGGATGGTGGCTTTAGATGTTTAGACATTCTTTGCCAAGAACACAAAAAGAAGGGTTTGCAACCACACCCTCTCCAGGCAACCAGTGGCCACTTTGTGAAGGAAGAGGGGGAAAGAGAGAAAGTCAGAGAGACTGAGCATTTTACCTAAAGAGCTGAGCATTTACAGTCCAAAACGAATAATGTAATGAATGCAATAGATGAAGTTTACCAACAGAATTAAAATCCAGGGACATCTACCTCCCTCATAAGAGAGGTAAGAAAGTTACATTTTCTTTTTCACCTGGGATGAGTATGAAGCTTGAACTCAAACTCTGCCATACAGCATAAGGTGATGAAAGGCTCAACTAGAATTAGGGCCACAGAAACGAGAAGTCAGCCAGCATTGCCTCCTCCACTCAATTAAAGTTTATTTATTCAAAGTCTAGTAATGACAAAAAGTTTACTGAATAAATGGGGGTAAGGAAGCTAAGTGCTTCCTCGCAGCTTTGGAAGCTGCCAGTTGACCAAAAGAACTGTGTATATTATCTCCAGAGCACTAACAGAATTTTAAAGATACATAAAATCCTTTTCTTTCTTTCTTTTTTTTAAATTTCCTGTAAGGGTCCTTGACAGAGAGAAGAACTTAGCAAAGAACTTAGGAGGCACCTTCAGCCACTGCAGAAACACAGAGAAACTATTGAAAAAGTATCAAAAATAAGCCTTGAAGAAATTATACAGGAGCAAAATCCAATATTCGATGTGGAATTTGATGGGAACATAGGAAGTAACTCCTCTACTTTTGCATAGGAAGAAAAAAGACTACAGTACTTCGAATATCTTAGTTTTATAAAAAATGTAGTAGTATTCTTTTGTGTAAAGCATAGGTTTACAAAGAAGTTCCCTAACTTTTCTTGAGCTTTGGGTTTCAGATATATTCATATTTTCTACCAGATTCAGGGAACTAAAGTGTTTGAAAAATTAGCAATCTGCCTTTGTCCCTTTAAAAAACAATAAAAATGCTCTAAACAGAAAAGTAAAACCATGGAGACCCTATCAAATACATGGCCCTAAACCACTGCCCCCTAACAGTTCTCTAGGTGGTGATGGCTCAAATGAAATCTATCCAGGAACTGAAGTGATGCTAACAGCCGGGTCCCATTTCTCATTCACCAATAGGGCTGGATGGCACCCCAGCTCTTGTTTCCTTGCTTACTTGGCAATTTTAAATCAGACTGTTAGTATGTCAGATGACATAGTAGGTTGCTTAATAGCATTTATCATTTCTTGTCTGAGGACATCATCTGACAACATGTTGAAATCTATTAAAGTCATCCTCCCAGAGAGTTTAGAGATGGATATCAAACTTAATGGATAAAAGCTGCTCTGTGATGCTATGTGATGAAGTCTCTTTCAAGCGGACTGCCATCCCCTAAAGTGCTACTCTTTCCTCAACTGTTCCTTGCTTAGTATCTGGGGTGTGTGTGTGTGTGTGTGTGTGTGTGTGTGTGTAAGAATACTTTAAAATATGTGTTCCTCAGTGGTTTCTGTGGAGACATGTTAAGCTAGAAAACTGGATCAGAAGAAAAATCTTACAATTACCACTACTTACATGCTTGAAGCACAATCTCCCAAAGGTTTCTCAATCTCCCAGCTCCTGATCACTGTGTGGCGGCCTGGTACTTCTCATCTGATAATACATGTGATGCTACCAGCACACTGTATCGTTTAAACATTTATTTTCACTTCCACTGGCTTGGTAACTTGAACCATTACAAAATGGCTCATCAATGGTTTTGATGATTTCAGAGAAACTGATTTTGGAAACATTGGCTGGACCTCTCCAGTCATCAAATTAAACAATAGCCTTTGGGTTTCAAATCATCACTCTGTAGGATGCATCTACCTTTCCCAAAACTCCCTTCCACCCTCCCTTCCTTCTTTCATTCATTTTTAGCTTATTCTTATCCCAAAGCACAATATTCCATCTGGTCTTTTTTCTACAGTTATAAAAGTTGGTAGTGTCGACACCTCTAATTAAAAGAAGCTTTTAATGACTGAGGCAGGAGAGTGATAAAAGAAGCCACAAAGGAGATGGGGATCAATAGTAACCTTATTACAGATCATCTCTGGCTTGGTCCAAACCAGCAGACTCCATTAATTATGAAGTGTGATTTATCTCTTCACTGAATTAAGAAGTAACAAGAAAAAGTATATGACACCATACCAACAACTTAACCCAGAATGTTCATGATGCTGCATGTCAACTGCCAACATTTCTGTGTAAGGAAAAAAACCTTCATTTCACATATTTTATTTAAATAACCTTGTTTTATTTAAGAAATATTTAAAGTCATGTGTTAGAAGAGACTACTCAGCAACTTATATAAAAACACTCAGAGAGAGCAAATAATATCCTCCCAGACAAAGCATCTTGTTCCTCCCTTTAAAAAGTACTATTTTCTACTGGGGAAATGGATTCCTCAGAGTATGCTTTCTTAATTAAACCTGAAGGCAATTAAAATCAAGACTTTTGTGAAGTTGCAAAAAAAATGACTGAAAAAATTAATTTCAAAGGGAAAGTACAGAGAATGGAACTGCAATGACAAGAATGAATTCATGTATAATCTCTGAACAGGTGGGGGCTGCCCATTTGCTGTGTATGTGAACCACCGTACTGCCTGTAAGAGAGAGATGGGCTTCATTTTCTTTATTTTTTTCCTCTTCTCTCCTTTTTCCTCTCTACGACTTCAATTTAATTACAATGACTAAAGCACAGTCCATGACAGAAAAACTGCAGCAAAATTAACAAAAAACTTTAGAAAAGAACTTACTTTTTATGTAATACGTCACAAAATATTTAAATTTTCAATGTTTTCTCTCTATAGAGGAAGAATGTTGACTCCTTGGTCTCTATATGTTAGTACAGGTCTCATAACAATTTTAAACATTCAAGTTTAAAACAGGTGGTAAATCTGCATCTAATAAAGATAGCTAGAGAATGGAATTATCACTCTCAACATAAAAAGGATAGTAAAAGTCACTTCAGTTTAAAAAGATGATGAATTAGATCACTTACATTGATGGGGGAGAAGAGATGCACCGAAATGCCAGTGCAAATCCATTCTTAAAAACACTGTGTACTATGAAGAGTATCCAGATATTCCCTAGAATCTCTTAAACTCAGGTTACATATTCCTTATTTTCTCTTACCAGCCCTTAATTACATGAGCGAACAAGTTCAATCTTGATCTTGATTGTCAATAGTGGGTGTATTCAAGCTCATTTATATATATTTTAAGTAAAATATTTAAACTTTTGTTTTCTGAAATTATAAACAATGTGTTCAGACATTTATGATCGCATTTCTTTGAGTGGGATTTGATCTACTGATTACAGTTTTCTTTATTTTAAGTGCATTAAATCTGCCTTTTAATATATGTGAAAATGCAAAATGAAGAATTTTCTATCTTTATGGGGCACAAGAACAAAAAATAAGGTGCCTGTGACTTCAAGAGCCCCACATGAATAACTGTATATTATTATTATTACAGTTACTTGGGCTTTATTGCTATATTGATCATTCATCTACACATTCTACACAGTTAATTTTTCTGATCTGGATTGCAGAAAAAAATTGGACAGAGATACCACTTGGGTGCCAATCCCGGTTCTGCCATTAATTTGTTGTGCTACAGGGTTTCCATTTTCTCACGTGCAAAATAAAGGTGCTCAATAGGTGGTCTCTGAGTTCTATTTCACTCCAAGTCTCCCAGAGTCCATAATGCCTAATTCTGAGCATAGCCCTTTGCTCAAAAATGTGCAAGGACTCCCTACTATTTGTTACAGTCCAAGCCTGGATTTCCCAGAATATGTGCTTGAGCATATTTCACCTGTGAGCATGTTTCACCCTACGAACTCATCTTGCAATAGCCTCCTCTTTACCAGTTGAATTCCAAATCATTCTTACAGGTCTAGTTCAAGGCCAATGTTTCACTGAAGTCTTCCTAATCTCTGAACCTGAAACTAACCATTCTCTCCTTTGAAGATTCAAATAATTCATTTATATATTTTAAAATATCTATTTACTATCTATTGTCTATCATCTTATCAGTTATCTATAAACATACTGCAGCATCTCTTCAACTAAATTATAAGCTCCTCAAAGGAAAAAAAAAGTCTTTTTCATCTTTATATTACCTCATGTTGCCTAGAATAGTCACTGGTACACAGTAGGCACTCAATAAATACTTGCTGTTGATGAGTGAGCAGTGCACGTGCTAAGAGCTTATAAATGGGTGTTGAATTCATCACCAAAAATACAGTAACTTATTTTGTATCTGTTTTATTGAAATAAACCAATTAAATTTCTATTATATGCCACTTCAAAACAACCAAACATGACATCTTTAAAGCAAATCAATTGTTTGGTTCAAAAGTTTGACCCTCTGACTTTATGGTCATGATGTATGATATAATAATGTATGCTGTCCAATGCAATAAATAAGGGGTTGTGGGCAAAAGCCCAACCACATGGCTTAATAATGGAGCCCAGGCCCCATCTGTTGAAAAAAAGTAGATAGGTATGAAAAAAGGGACTCAAGGGTCACTTCCATTAAGAGAGGCAGAGAGGACAAGCTGACTGGAGGAAGATGAGCCCTCACAGGTTGAGCCCCAAAATCATGGGATGAAGTACTTAAGGACACTGAGCTTAAGGGGACAAAGACGCCTCATTTAAACGCCCTGTAAGCCTCCATTTGCATGAGGCTCCCTTCCAGCCCTGCTACAATTTCCCTACCTAGGGTTGCTATGTGCAGCTTTTGTGCTCTAGGTTCTAGCAGGAGAGGACTCTAGGGCCCTTGCTCACCATTGGGAGGAAGAAGGGTCATCTGTGTGCCCCAGGCCTCCAGGCACAAGTTCAGCAGGTGCCTTCTATCCCACACTCATGTCTCTGACTCCAGCACTGCTAATAGGGTCATTCCCACTTTCCATCCCAGTCCAGTTCCTACTAAAACTCCCTTAATCTGCCTAGTCTAAGGAGGTGTGTGAATTTCTCTTCTTTTCCACTCCTGAATGGCTCTGATACCTGCCTTCTTGAGCTAGGTCCCAGGCTCACTCCACCACAGGAGCCACGAGAGCACCACAAGTCCTGTAAAAGCACAATTCTGGCAGTTTTCCAGGCCTGTTTGTTGGTAGTAATCACGGCAGCCATTAGGACAACAATCTGCATTCTCCGTTTTCACAAAACTAGCACACTTCTGAAATACTATTTTATTAATAGAGTCTAGATATTGAAAAGTAATCACAATCTTGATAGCATAAATACACATCTGTACATTTTAGGAGGTACCATGGCACTGTCCTCACAGGAAGACACACTTTAGGCATGTAGACTGGCCATGACACAGGAGTTCTGGAGGAGTTTCTCAACTTGCCTTTACTTCTCATTCGCCTCCATACATTATACATGGGAAGTCAACAGAATGAAATAAGATCTTATTTCTAAGGTTAATTTTGGGGCAAGCTCAACATAACATTACAAAAATAAAGAGCTATATTTAGAGTTACGGGCTGTCCGAGACCGTTAGTACATTTTCCATCAATATTTAATCTATTCTGGCTAGCTTTAATAAATTGTCACAAGGTAAGAAACCATTAAGTCACTAAAAAGAACTGCAAAATATTACAAGAGTTATAATATTGCTGCAGCCATAATTTAAATTTAATTTTAAATATTTTATTAGCTTATTTTATCAGATGGAATTAACAGAACATATCGATAAATTAGGCAGTATAAGGCTGCACAGCTAGTTCAATTATACATTATAAAAGAGTAATTTTATAATTTAAAAATTTTAAGCAAGCTAGCATATTCTGTCTTGCCAAATCTATAACAACATAATGATACAGTTAGATGCAAATAAGAGTTACATATTAAGAGCTAGCATCTACCAATCCAAGAGGAAGAGGCAGGGAACCAAGGAGCAATGAGCCATTCCTGAGCCGAATATTGCTATGAGTGCCATAAAGGTTGCTGGTGGCCATGAGGATTTTTAACATAGACCATGAGAAACCAGCTATGATCACACACTCTTGATAGAGCAGAAATCAGCCCCTGAACTTGGCCTGCCCTGTTATGCTGTTATCACCTCCACGGGGTACTACCACCCCACTCTCAAGAAGTCCCTGTTAAAAAGCTCGCCATGAAGAAATGTCACTGTATGACTGTCATAGAAATCAAGCAAATGTCTTAGGGGGTAAATCATATTAGATTTTGGTCAATGAAACAGGTATGTGATTATATTTGTGGCTTATGCTTAAAAAGCGTTTATAAATATCAGATACTTTTTTTGGCTTCATCTCATAAAACTTAAGTCAAGAACTATTTAGGCAGTCTGGTTCATAGCATGTAAAAGATCTTCAGACTTTTCCATTTTTACCCCTTCTTCCATTTCCCCACCAAAGGAATCTCAGCATGCTTCCTGTGTTGATGTTGGTCCCCAGCCTCACTTTCTTTCCTGGTGGACTTGATGGCTCCCCGAGGATGGGGCAGTTCATATGAGTCTTTGTGGACCCCTTTGGCACTCAGCACAGTGGCACTCAGCACCTGAGGCTCATCAGACACCTGACCCTGGCCTCCCTCCTCTCTGCAGGAGGGTGCCACTCTATGTAGTTTGCTTGCAGTGTCCAATATTCAGTTCCTGGTGTCTCTTAAGGTTACCATGAATGCTAAGAAGGAAACAGCCCCCACTACAGTGTGTGACTACTTCATAGGATCTACAAAATGCACAAATATCACTTTTTTTAAGGTAATGAACTCATAAGCTGTTTAAAACACTGCATTCTTCTGACTTGTACTTCTAGACTTATTCATCCAAAGACTGAAGAAGCATTTTCCAAAATATATACTTTCCAGAATCTTTGTTTTTAGAAATAGTATTCCAATGGTCAAGTCAATTTGTGAAACTGGAAATACTCTATCACTATCTTGGAACTCATGGTGATAGCAAATAAAAGGTTCTAAGAAATCCTGCAGTAAAGATATCTGATTACTTTTGTTCAAACTAGTATTTCCCAAAATTATTTAGTCAAGGAACTTTCCCCCCATGTGATATTTACTGACATCCTATGAAACCCTTCCCCTATGTGATATTTACTAACATCCTAAGAAACCTACGAAGTAGTCACAGTTGAGAAGTGCTGGCCCAACGTCTTTTTTCTTTCCCTTGAATTGCATAAATCCCTCTAAATTACAGCTTTCAGACAACTTATGAAACAGTCAAAAATATTTCTGTTTAGGTTTATGATGCCGATCCTGTTTTGTCCTTGAGCACAGCAAGCTACATCAGAAGAAACCTAGAGTTTCGTGGTCTTAGCTTGTGCTTTTGGAGTGGAGGAGGTAGCAGATGAGGTACTCACCCCCAAGTACTCTAAATAATACTGGAAGACAGCCTGGCCCATCTGGGAGGGGAGTGTCCAACACCACCCTTAACCCTGATAGGTTGAAGAGTCAATGACAGCTTCAACTACATCATACACTTGAAATGGGTGTCCTTCACCCAATAAATTCTCTCTTAGAGTTATGATAAATAAAAAAATTACAGTAAGGGCAGGATGTGATTAAGAAAATGCAAGGTAAATCTTAAGTAGAAAAATGTAATATTCTAGGTGTCCTGAGGATACCCCATTAGTGTTAAGCTCATTACAAATACAGGCATCACAGAGCAGCTCCTGTAAGAAGGGAAACCACAGCCTAGTGCAGAGTCATGTGATACAGGCACCTGTCCCTCATGGCATTACATTTTTAAGTTAAATTTCTTGCCTTTACCAGTTGAAAAAATGAAAATAAAATGAAAACGAACAATCAATCACTGGCTGCAGGAGAAGATTTTTAAAAACTCGTTCCTACATCTGTGTGGAAAATGGTGCATCCTTTAAAAATCAATTCAGATATAGCTGAGAAGCTAACTAATGTTTAATCCAACTGAGGTGAGTGTCTCTGAATTCTGCTTTCAAAAACAACAAAACACTAATCTCTTTCAAATACAGCAAGGTCAGGTGAATTACTTCTCCAGCATAGGTGAATGAAGCATGAAATAGGAAAGTGCACTTCAGCAAAAGCTCCAAAGTATGTCTGCTGTGTTGTCTTAGGATATCTCTCTCACCCAGGCTACGTAAACGGACAAAGGACAACTCACCATGTCATAAGTTGTTACGATCTTCTTCAGAACCTCCGGCACAATTCCCTGCAGCTCCATTGTGGGGTACTGCTCGCTGAGATTTAGGACCACTAGGGGTGTGTTATCGGGCCCCAGAAAGCGGGGAGACACCGCCAACATGCACTGCATGAGATTGGCCACAGAGGAGAGGCCACACAGTTCCTTGAATGACACCACCGCATTCTGTTAAATGGAATGAAAGGAGCATTTGTAATTAACTGGGGGTTTTAATTTCTCATGGATATTATATTTGATATATCTGATTATGCTTGAACCACCTGGTACAAAAGTTATTAGCAGTGTTATAACAGAATTGGCTAATGATTGTTTTATCCTGGGAAAAATGGCTATTATCCAAAGTAAATGCTGTTATGGACATTTGTAACACCAATTTATCAAAAGTACTGAAAATGCAAATAAGTCAAATTCTTCTGAAGGGCAAGGCTTCTTTTCAGCCCAAAGTTCATAGTAGTGCTGATGCGGATATGCAACTATGAGCAAACAGAGAGAATAGCTTCTGCATTCAAAGAGGGTAAAGATTTAGGAGAAAAAAAATCAAATCAGATTTAAAATAAGTATCAAATATGCCAGCCATACAAAAGGGAAAGAAATATTTGCAAGGTAGAAACCTGAATCTCTCATCTATTTATGCCTGCTGGCTCAAAATCTAAAGAACCTTTGAGGATGCTACTGTTCTCTGGTGAGTCTGCCCAGCAGGGACCTTGGTTACCTGTGACCTTCCCCTATTAGTGTCACTGCTGATCCCAATGCCTCTCTCTTTTTTCTAATCACCAGAGGTATGCCATTTAAATACCCATTAAAGAAAAACCTTCAACACTGTAAAATGCCATGAGCTGGCCTTCTAGGAACACTTACTAAGTGCTAAGCCATACTAGGCATATTTATTACACATTACTTCCATTTAATCCACACAGCAAGCCATGTTATGGATGAGAAGACTGAGCCTTAGCTATAATCCTTCTCTGTTTGTCTAGCGTCACACAGCTAGTAAGTGAAGGAGTCAAGATTTTACCTGAAAGCTGTTGATGTTAAGGCCCATGCTTTGAGTCACCGTGAGTAATAACAGGCCAATTATAATCATAATAAGAGTCAGGTGGGCTATTTCAGGCACACTTGGGTGCTGGTCCAGGCCGGGCATGCGGGCAGAGGGGGTGGACCTAGGCCCTGCAGGCCTGTGCCTTCTGCTCTCAAATGATGCAGGTTCTTGGGAATGAACACTTTAGTTTTAAATTTAAACATTTCATTTTTATTAATATTGCTTTAAATATGGACATCAAACTATAGATCATTGGCTCAAATCACTTTGATATTGACAGTTACAGAAATCAATCATGACTGTGATATTTAAAGTGCAGTTCCCCAGTCACTCTTATTACACCACTTACTCATACCTGCAGTTGTTCTATTTGTTTATCTGCCTGCCTCCTGTCTGTTTCCCCTTCCCACTGCCTGCCCCCAACTAGCATGCAAGCCCCTTAAAGGCAGGCAGTCAATCTGTTTGTTCACCACTGCATCTTCATGGCCTAGATTGCTTGTGCATGGCAGGTGCTCATTCAGTATCACTACCGACTGCTTTGTCAGGTTCAGTGCAGACGAGGCTTTGGAAAAGACAATGCTTGAGCTCTGACAAATCCTCAAAGGAATTCTGTGTCACACACACCACAGCAGCCACTGGGCAGTGGACAATGCGCTCGCTCAGAGCTGAGGGTTTACCAAACCACTTTCACCCTCAAAAACAGGGAAAAGCCCTTCATATGTCTGTTATGCTTTTATTTTAAGAGAAAGAAAACAAATTTCCTTATTGTGGGAAGGTCTTTTATTCACGAAGTACACATAGAATTAGCTGATATGGAAAAAACGTTGAATTTTCTCAGTCAGATTTTATTTGTTGGCATCATTCTCATTGGTCATTTTAAAATATAATTTTTAAAATACAAAATAAACAGACATGGAGCACTTATCACACACACACCACTTCTCACACACTATGACAGGTTAGGGCTGCTGTCTGCATGAGGCAGGCCCTTGCTGTCTAGCTCTGTGTCACACAGGGGTCCTAGTGTATGGCTAGATGTGTGGGCGATCCTTAATTAAATATGTAATTCCTAACTGACTGCTTTTAGCCATTATATATTTCAGAGGTAATTATTATCTTAAACTTCTAATAAATACAGACATCTCTTTTACTTACAGAACTAGCTATCCTCTCAAATCAAGAGGAGGCTCACTATGCATACACATATATTTATGGCTCATTTAAAGGTTTCCCATCTCCTCAGCATTACAGCTTCGTAAGAAAGGACTGGATCACATCCATTTTACTTTGACCTATATCCTTTTTATTTTGATAGATCATCAATTTGTGTTCCAGGTAAGGAATATTCAGAAATCCCAGAGATTCCCATGTATACTATTAGAAAAAAACAAGGAACTGTTCAGCAGTCATTAACGGGGACTGGGACGAAGGTGTGTAACACAGCAACGAGACTCACTTATCCCAATATGTAATCAATATTTTCAACATCAACTGTACCTTTAGGAAGTTAAATGATAAAAAAGAGACTAGTGGCAAACATTCTAAGAACTAATCAGAATTTAAAAACTACTTAAATATACTATTATTAAAAAACCAATATATTTATAAACTATGGACATGTACTAAGTAGGAAAACCATTGAGTAAATGATTAAACACAAGCACGCACCTGCATGTTTTCTCTCAGATCTGTGGCATCCCGTATAGGGGGCTGCGCATTCTTGAATACCTCATCCACAGTTTTAATCCACAGTGTTCTCAAAGATGCATATTCCCTGGATTTCTTCCCTTTTCTCACAGAAAGGCCCCTTTTATGAGGCTTCCCTCCTCCTCTTCGGTTAGTAATAGCCACGTGGACAAATAAAGAAGCATGTGCAAGGACCTCTCCAGTTAAGGACTGCAGGGGGACATGGCGGTAGCCCGTCTGTAAACATTCAAAGGGAATTGTGTACTGGCCGATGAATTCATCCCCAATGTAGTCATCATCCAGCACTACAAAGCGCACCATGGCCAGTTCAGGCAGGTTGATTTGAAATTCAAAGCTTTCATCAAAAATGGGAGCGTCTCCATTCTGGTGCACTGTTTTTGTCCTTTGTTCTGCACAATCAGCAGGGATTCCATGGATTTCAACATAGACATAAGGATCTACCACGTCACCTTTGGCACCTGATCCTTTGGGCTTGGGAAAGTTCTGCCCACTGATGATTTTAATGTGAAGAAGTTGAGGTGAGACCCCTGGGACAGAGTCTTTTGTATTGGCGCTGAAGAAGGAGACCTCCTCCCTCATGATGGCTGGCCGGAGGACATAGCCACAGTTTCCGTTCTGCCTAAACCAGCCAATATTCAGGTCCATCATCAGTCCTGGTGTCTGAAAGTTCATGGCTACAATTTGGCAACCACATTTCCAAAAATCTTGAGGATTCATGTTACTGGAATCAATTCTCATTGGACTGGGAAAAACCCTAGCAAGAAAACGTTTGTTGTAATTTACAAAGTCCCCTGGATTTTCATTGGCGTACTTGCTGGCAAGCACTTCATTAAAGGAACAGACTTCCCAGTACTTCTGAACCTGAAATGACACCTGAAATTCTTTGAACTGAACTGATTTGCAGATGCTGACCAGTTCAGACAGTTCTTTACAAAGCTGAAATCGCTTCACAGGCACATTATTGGGTTGCTCCATGTTCTCTTTTCCCATCCTCTGAGACATTTCTGCTCCTTCATCTTCATCAGTAACATCTCCTTCTACCCCAGAGCAATTTGAGGACAGCTTCTTTGCTTTAATTAGTATTTTCCCTTTCAGGACATCTGGGGATGGTAGATAAGATTCCTCAACATTGGGTGATGTTGTATAGAGCTTGTCTCCTAAAAGTTTCTTCATGTGCTGAACCATTACCTTCTGTTGTTTAATGGAACAGTGGTTTTCTAAACACAAGATAAGAGGATACTCTGAAGCAAAGAATGCATACTTGTTAATAATATCAATGACACTGCGGAAAACTATCTGAGAGGTCATGGTGTGGCCTGTGTAAATTACAGGTTCATTGTCCGGCCCATCCCATACATCTAATTCAACACTCCGGCAACCCATTTTAAGAGCTCGAATATATCCTGTGATGTCGGAGGGACCTCGGAACTGATCCTCTATTAAGTATGTATTATGGGATGAGTTTATAAAGTAATGAGACAGAGGTTGCTTCATATCCTGACAGACCTTCTTATGTTCTGGATCAAATATATAACAGTCAGGTGACATAAGGTAATTAGTGAACCCGTCTATGGAGAGCCAGCCCTTTTCCTGACCCTCTTTGGATGGTTCATATTTGTGAATAATTTCAAGGCTTATTTCCTCATTTATATGTGCCACACCCTGTTCTGCCTCAAGAAACATCATAAGGTCCTTGGTATCAAGGAATTCTTTATTGCTTGAAAACTGAACTAAAAGGAAATAAATTTCAGGTCTAGTACAAAGCTCATGAAAAACCTCAATAAATTCTTCCTTTGTGACCTCGGTACCAGCTTTGTCCTTTGATTTATGCAATTCTTTGAACTTAAGCTCAATTTTGCTCGTTTTTAAACCAGGATTGAGGTTTCTGATACATTGCACAGCATTACACAGAGTTATATGTCCAAGGTTATCTACATCGATTTCACTAAACATTTGTGAAACCCAAGAAGTCCTCATGTTATCTTGGCTACTTTCTAACATATCAAGCGTATGTTTTCCATAAGAAATTAGGTACCGCAGTCCCGTAACCCAGATGTTTGCAACATCTGCGGAGTTGGCAACCAAATCCAGTGACTCATAATTCTCTCCATATATGACGGAAAACGCACAATCTTCAGATATCTGGTCAGAAATGCCATTGCTGCGGAATATGTCTGTGTTTTTTCCTGTTCTCACTTCCTTGATGGATTTAATGTCAATCTTGGCTTTCTCAGAATCCTTCTTAGATGGCTCCCACCTTAGGCTCTGCATGTCAGCATCCAGTAAAAAGTACCTATGATAAATTCTAGAGTTGGAGCGAACCTTTTTGAGTTCTGAACCCTCAACCATTGAATTAATACAATCACTTGCACTGCTGATCTTCTTCTCTGTTGGCATGCTGCTGAATGAGACTGTCTTTTTCCGTTCCCTCTTCTGTTTTGTACCATCCTGAGAGGAAAAAAAGACTGTATATTAGAATAACATAAATATAGGTTTCTATGTTCAAGATTATGAATAGAAATTTAATTTCCTTGAAAAAAATCATACTATTAAGATTTCCTATTCTAGGTTCCTGTGATGAATGATACTCATTCATCTCTAAAGCTCAGAATTGGCCTTGGAGTTGACAGCCTAATACCAACAGGTATGAAATCATTATTGAATAACTGCAATTCATATTTATCAAGAAGAACAATTTCAGGCCAGGCACGGAGGTTCACACCTATAAACTCAGCACTTTGGGAGGCTAAGGCAGGAGGATTGCTCGAGGTGAGGAGTTTGAGACCAACCTGGGTAATACAGTGAGATCCCATCTCTACAAAAAAAAATTTTTTTGGCCAGGCATGGCGGCTCATGCCTGTAATCCCAGCACTTTGGGAGGCCAAGAAGGGGCAGATCACCCGAGGTCAGAAGTTTGAGACCAGCCTGGCCAACGTGCTGAAACCCTGTCTCTACTAAAAATACAAAAATTAGCCGGGCATGGTGGCGGGTGCCTGTAATCCCACCTACTTGGGAGGCTGAGGCAGGAGAATCGTTTGAATCCATGAGGCAAAGGTTGCAGTGAGCCGAGACTGTGTCACTGCACTCCAGCCTGGGCAACAGAGTGAGAATCCGTCTCAAAAAAAAAAAAAAATTAATTAGCCAGATATGGTGGCTCATGCCTGTAGTCCTAGCTATTCAGGGGGCTGACATGGGAAGATTGCTTGAGCCCAGGAGATTGAGGCTGCAATGAGCTATGATCTTGCCACAGCACTCCAATCTGGACAACAGAACAAGATCCTGTCTCAAAAAATAGAAAGAAAGAAACAATTTTCAGAGCCCAGAAAAAAGTGAAAATGCAGGATTCCTTGATTAAAAATTATTAAGAATTTCAAGGTGACAGAGGAGCCAAGTGAAGCCCAGGGCTCTTCTGAGTCAGTGTGAAGCCTGTGCAACTGTACAGGTCACACACCATGAAACAGGCCCTGTTTCTACTTACGCCTCCTACACCAATACTTCTCAAAGGCTTGTCACCAGACCACCTGCCTCAGAATCATCTGGGTTACCTGGTTACAATGCAGGTTGCTAGGCCCATGGAACCAGCTCCCTGGGGCTGGTGCCCAGGAATTTACATCAAGGTAGCACTCCATGTGATGGAGGATGTACACTAAAGTTTAAAAACCATTTCCTGACTACTTGGGCTAAGACGTCTAGACTATTTCTGGAAACTATTTGCACCAAATGATGAGAAACAGCTAAGTACAAACCAATTAAGTATCTGTTAAATGGGAATTCTAGCAGAAATTCCTCTCTCCAAAGTCTCACACTAGATCAGTCATCAGTATACATCAGATAGACATGTAAGTCTGAGATGAAGGGCTAGATTATAGCTGTTGGAGCTCCTAAAATCGTAGAGTTGGATTTATTAAAACCTATTACTATGCCCCAATGCTTAGAACAATGTCACCTTGTACCTTAATATTAATAGATTATTAAAAGGACTAAGTTTAAAACTTCAGGCAGCACTTATTTCTAAAGAAGTTAGCATCACCAGTAAGGCACTGTTCAACTTTCCTGCTTAAGGTAACATGTTCTCATCTTAAGGGGCTGACATCCACATCTGTGTGTGTATTTAAGTCCTTCCTTGTATGGAGACCTTTATTATTTGAAAAAAGTGCTCAAATTACCTCAAAAGATCTTTCACAATTTTAAACCTAAAAGATGATACTGCCTTTCAGTATGTGTATAAAATCTATGACAAATTTTCAGTATTCATTGTATTTATAAATAAGAAATAGGGATGGGAGTTGGAATTATATCACTTTCATGACAAAGAAAAGAACATTGTTGAATATTATCCAAAGGCAATTCTAATTTTCCTGCTCTGGATAGAAAATATCTGTATTTTAAAAAGCTGTTATGCTATACTCTATCTCTGAAATTTAAAACCACTTTTACTTTCTAACTACCTATACTTCCAAAAGCAATTTGCAGAAGGTAATTAAACTTAAACTTTAAATCATATGGGTATCATTTTCCTCAAAGTTTCAAAATGAACCATAGAAGCTTTTGTGATCTGAGTGCCAAGACAAAACATAAAAGCCACAAGGTAGAATATTTCTTTACAATTATATCCTCAGAACAATAAAGTGCAAAATACATAAAAACTGTGGTAATTGTATCTGTAAGATATATTATATTAAAGCCATTTCAAATCCCTAAAGCATAGATTGTATTACATCAATTTGAGTGAGTTAGCATGAAATTAGTTTTGTAATCAGCCATGCATAAGGACATGAAACAAATGTATAATTTTCTATTTTTCAGAATGACGTCTTTAGTTTTTTTTTCCCAGTAGAGACGGGGTTTCACCATGTTAGCCAGGATGGTCTCGATCTCCTGACCTCGTGATCCGCCTGCCTCAGCCTCCCAAAGTGCTGGGATTACAGGTGTGAGCCACCATGCCTGACCGATGTCTTTAGTTTTTAAGAGACACATTTACCTTTGATAAAGACAACATACTGACTCAGTTAGGGAATTTTATAATCTTTATATATCGTGTCTCAAAGATGACACTAGTAGAACAATTACAAAAATATATGGAGGTGGTTTATCCACTGATCCATTAAGAAATATATAGTATTTTCTCAACATTGTAATCTTTTATTCTTTCATTTTTACAGGCTGATTAATATTCTGTTACACTTTCTAATTTGTTATAAATGATACATTTCAGATAAACAGGCTTCTTTTTTATTAAGAGGGAAAAGGCCTAATAGCAAAGTAAGTTAATAACATACACACATGCTCACATACCCATGTATGTGGAACAGGCAGCAGCTTAAACACCACACTGTGGCTTTAAGAACATTGCCATGCTTTTCACAAACCAGCCCAGGCTTTGAATGGAGACTTCTGGTTATCAATTGCAGACACATGAACATGATGACCACCCAACCACGGGCAGATATAATGACATCAAGGACACCCCTTAGCAGAGACTTCCTGTCTCTTCCTCTCCCTCCATCTGCTGTTGCCTAGAACTGTCTCCATAGCACACCAAGGCCTGAATCTGCTTCTCCTTCCTCACTAGCAGATAAAGTGATCAGAAAACACCGATAGAGGAGTATGCTTGTTTAGAGACCAATAAGGAAGAGAACAGATGTGAGCTTGCACTCCTTAATGGGTGGACCAGAATCTCTGGCTGGGAGCAACAAGTGGATGTGAATACAGGAGAAGCTGGCAAAATGGTCTTCCACAGCCAGGAGAAAAGGAAGGGGAGGACAGAAGCACTTGTGTGGGAGGGAAGGAGAACTGGTGTTCAATGGCAGGAGATTGAGCCCCAAATTGCCTAATTCCTGGAATCCTTATCCCACTCTTACTCATTTCAACTTGGCTTTCATTGTTCAGCCTGGCAGTGATCAAATACTTGCCTAAGCTAAGTAGCTGGTCAGAAGCAGAGAGCTGGGATCTATTGTTTATGCTGCCTTGTAATGCAAGTTAGTTTAAACTAAATAATGAAAATTATTCAACCTACATGTGCTATACATATACCTTTTTAACTGGAAGAACATTAAATGCATAATACTCACATGCATTAACCATCTAAAACCAGAGGAAAAAATGTAGGTTTCTGCTGAGACACTTGTGCCTCAAAATACTTTTAAAAAATAGTATAAACTATTTCTCAGAATTGGCTGTTATACTGTGAAGGAGTACTCATCACCCAAAGCTTCTGAGTGGTGAATACAACAGAAGGGAAACTTGGTGCAATTCTGCTACTCTATTAGCACTTAGTAACCTCAAGAGAAAGAATACACAAACAATGTCCGGACTGCAAGAAAACCAGCTTCCAAAGAACCTACCTCCATATCAACCCTGAAATTTTGCATTTCTTGACAATCTTAAAATTTAGAACTAGAAAGAAACAAAGGTTCATTTGTACATTAGCCAACAGAATAACAATTTCATACCGGGAATGATTTTAGATAAAGCAATGAACTAGAAAGAGGCTAGGGAAACATTCTGCACCACAGCAAACTCAGGAAAAATAGAAATGTTTATACAACTCATATTTAGCATTAAAAATATAAATAGCCATATTGAGTCCTATGGAAAAACATACATCTTTCTAACATAACTGCCTACTTTATTTAATAGAAGGCTGTCACTAAAAATAGGAGGCCACTAAAATTACCATCTGGGATACTTAAGTAGTGGCAATTTCATAAATGGGCATGGGTAATTTCATAAATTCTCACCCTGAAATGGGATAAGGAATAGGTGAACCTCATTTCTTCTGTTGGCAACAAAGTGTCTGGCACTGATTCAATTGATTTAGCTCGCTCTGGAGAAGAGGAACAAGAAACCGAGTTGTGGAGTTGCAGTCTTGTCTAAGGGCACACAGACAGTTAATGCCCTGCTGGAAGAAAATCACCTCCTGTTTCCTATTCCATTTGAAAGACTTGAAAGACTTCCACTTGAAAGACTCCTGTCTTTCAAGACTCATTTGTTCCCATTTTCTGTTTGATTATTCCTCAAAAAACATCATGAGAAAATGATGTTTCAATATCCAGATTCAATACCCTGGCAAAACAGTCACCAAGTCTAAGCAGTCATTCTGGTGTGGGGCTAGGGTGTGGGCATGGGGTGGCTCAGAATGGGGAGAGGGTGTAGTATGAAAACAAAGCAGCCGTTTATCTCTCTGGTTTGCTTGAATCAAGTTGTTTAATCTGAAATATAAATAACATTAAAGAAAGGTAGGGGATCATCACGTTTATCAAGGGGGATTTAGAATTAGAGTTGAGAAACTGGGGGTTAGAAAAATTTCTCTTTTACACAACAATACAAAACTAAACAAAAAAACCCAAGAAAGAACTTGAAGTCCATTAAACAAGCACAGCAAGGCCTGACCTTTCTTCAGCTCAATAACAATAACTCTGAATTGAAAGAATAAGTCATGCCAGGCACATAAGGGCTACCTTGCAAAGTTTTTCACACATCTTTAAAACTTTGATGTGCTCTCTAAGATGAGAAAAAAGAAGAAAAGGGGGAATTTGGAGCAAGACAGTCACTCTGAAGATCATTTTATAAAATAAAATGAAATGAAAAAGAATAAAATAATATAAAGGAAAGCTAGGTACAGTTAAATGCTGCTTCTTGCTCATGTGGAAAGGCCCTTTATTGCAAGTAACAGAAACTCCTTGGCCTGTGGATGCCGCTCCTCTTCTGTCATGTCCTCTACAGTATTCTGTATTCCAAAAGCTCACCCCTGCCTTAGATTTGCAGAGTCTATGAGGGCTCAGATCTTAGGAGCCTATGGGTGACTTAAAAAGTCATGAAGTGGGGGCAAGTAAAGTTTAGATGGTGGTTTACAATACAGAAAGCCAAAATAGAATATCACTTCTACCCTAACAAGAAAAAGCCCAATAATCTATAAAATCATAACTGTTCTTGTATGCATCAGAGAGCCACGGTCACACAGAAACCAAGGGAATGGAATTTCAAAGAGTGACACGCCCCTCTAAGGAGAAATAGGACACAAGAAACTGTTCTGGGTTTGGTAGAGCGTGGGAAGAAGATGTGGCCACCATGGAAGCAGGTAAGAGGAAATCAGATAAAATTTTAAGGAATTCCTAAAAGCCAAGTGTGGCCCAGTGTATCCATCTAGGGTAACCGGGAGTGCCAGACACAGGAAGAGTTTGCACTCATTTGTAAATCTTCTCCATGGGTGCTCCTGAGAAAAACTGGGGGTAGAGCAGGGCCACTGGGAAAAGGGTAGAAGCAGAACCCATCCACCTCTGGAACCAGGCAAAGATCCATTGCCCCAGGGGGTAGCAGAACCTCTTGTAATCAGGAGCCTGCATCAACAAAAGAACAGCTCTGCTATGACCAGTAGAGTGGCAGAAAACTATCACCTGCCCAAATTCTAAACAGATACAGGCAGAGTTTGGCTGCCACAGGGAGCAGGGCAGGTTAGGACAGGTGAGAAGGCCCATTCCTGAGGCCCAGGTGCATAGGGCTGCCTAAGACTGAAACTGGATCAGCAGGACCAAACATTCTCCCTGACCCTACCAGAAGCCTAGCACCAAAATGCAAGCAGTCTACCATTACAGGAGGGACAAGAACATGGGAAGAGACCCCTTTCTGACACAGGCATTCACAGCTGAGAGCTGAGGGCAGAGCAGGAACTCTGAGTAAACCCTCTAGTATGCTACCTGCTTCCTTCACACAAAACACGAGGTAACAGTAGCCCACCAACCAGTGGAGAAATTTGAAGCCAGTGGTACATTGAAGGTAACAATGGCAACACAAATCCCAAACCTGGCTCAATTACTGACTCAATCTTCCCAACACTAATGACCTGGAAGAAGAGATATGCCCATTTCTGAGCACATCATTTACTTCAGTCTCTATTAACCATGATTTTTGTATCCAATAAAAATGGCAGGTCACACCAAAAAAGTAAAAAGAAAAACAAAACAAAAACAACAAAAAAACATTGTCAAGAGATAAAGCAATCAACAGAGCCAGACTCTAGAAGTGACTCAGAAGATGCTGAAACTATTAAATGGGAAGATTAAAACAACTATGATTGATATGTTAAAAGATCTAGTGGAAAAAGTGGACAATATGCATGATCAGATGGTATATTTCCACAGAAAGATGGGAATTATAAAATATGGTCCAAAGGAAATACTGTTAAAAAAAACCCCACATCAGAGATGATGAATTCCTTGATAGGGTAATAAGCAGACTAAATACAGTCAAGAAAAGAATCTGTAAACTTGCAGATAGGTCAATAGAAATTATCCAAATGAAAATACAAGGAAACAGAAGAGTATATACATATATTTTTTTAGAAAAACAAAACAGAGCATCTAAGAGCTGTTATCTAATATACGTGAAAACAAAGTCCCTGTAGGAAAAACAGGAGAGATAATAGGGCAATAAAATATTTGAAGAGATAATGTCCTAGAATTTTCTAAGTTAAGCAGCTCAAGATTAAGAAGCTCAAGCAGGATCAAACACACACACACACACCTGGATATGTCATAGTTACACTGCTGAAAACCAATTAAAGAGAAAAGCTTTGAGGCAGCCAAAGAAAAAAGAAAGTCACATATAGAAAAACATCAATAAGAATTCTAGTTCAGATGATGGGGAAAAATTGAAAGTCTTTCCTCTAAGATCTGGAACAGGACAAGGATGTCCATTTTTTACCACTTTTATTCAACATAGTATCTGTAGTCCTAGCCAGAGTAGTTAGGCAACAGAAAGAGAGAAAGGGGATCCAAATTGGAAAGAAATAAGTCAAACTGTCCTTGTTTGTAGATGACATGATCTTATATTTAAAAAAATCTAAAGACTCCATCAACAAACTCTTAGAACTGACAAACAAATTCAGCAAAGTTGCAAGATACAAAATTAGTATCTTTACTAATAGTATCATTACTGTATGTCAACAGTGAAATTAAAATTAGTATCATTACTATATGCCAATAGTGAAATCAAGAAAGCAATCACATTTATGATATTATAAAAATAAATAGGAATAAATGTAACCAAAGAAGTGAAATATCTCTACAATGAAAATGATAGAGCACTAATGAAACTGAAGAAGATACACCAAAACAATGGAAAGCCATCCTGTGTTCATGCATTACAAGAATTAATATTGTTAAGATGTCCATACTACCCAAAATGATCTATCGATTTAATGCAGTACTTATCAATGACATTCTGCACAGAAGTAAAAAAAAAAAAAAAAATCCTAACATTCATATGGAACCCCAAAAGACCCCAAATAGCCAAAGAAATACTGAGTAAAAAGAACAAAGCTGGAGGCATCATCATACTACCTGACTACAAAATATACTACAAAGCTATAGTAACCAAAACAGCATGGTACGGGCATCAAAACAGACACACAGACCAATGGAACAGAACAGAGAACCCAGAAATAAATCAATGCATTTACAGCCAACTAATTTTCAACAAAGGCACCAAGAACATACATTAAAGAAAGGATAGTCTCTTCAATAAACAGTGCTAGGAAAACCAGATATCCATATGCAAAGAATAAAACTAGATCCCTATCTCTTACCATATACAAAAATCAAATCAAAATGGATTAAAGACTTAAATGTAAGACCTGAAACTATGAAACTACTAGAAGAAAACACTGGGGAAACCATTCAGCTGGGCAAGATGTTTTTTAGGATAAGATTTCAAAAGCACAAGTCACAAAAACAAAAATAAATAAATGGGATTACATTTGTAAAAACAGCAAAAGAAACAATCAACAGAGTGAAAAGAGAGAGTCTACAGAATGGGAGAAAATATGTGCAAACTGTCCAATGAGGCATTAATAACAGCAGCAAAAAAAAGCAATTAAAAAATGGGCAAATTATCTAAATAGACATTTCAAAAAATATATACAAATGGCCAACAAGTATATGAAAAAACGCTCAGCATCACTAATCATCAGGGAAATGCTTATCAAAACCACAATGAGGATATCATCACATCCCTGTTAAATTGGCTATTATCAAAAAGACAAAAAAAAAAAAAGCTGGTGTAGATGTGAAGAAAGGTATACTGTTAGTGGAAATGTAAATTAGTATAGCCATTTTGGAAAACAGTATGAAAGTTTCTCAAAAAAGCTAAAAATAGAACTACCATATAATCCAGTAATCCCTCTGCTGGATATATATCCAAAAGAAAGGAAATCAGTACATTGAAGAAATACCGGCACATCCATGTTTATCACAGTGCTATTCACAATAGCCAAAATATGGACTCAATCTAAGAGTCCATTAATGGATGGATAGATTTTTAAAATATGGTAAGTATACATAATGGAATATTATTCACCCATAAAAAGAACAAAATACTGTCATTTGCAGCAACATGGATGGAACTGGAGGACATCATTAAATAAATCAGACACAGAAAGACAAATGTCACATGTACTCATAGGTGAGAGCTAAAAAAGTTAAACTCATGGAGGTAGAGAGTAGAATGGTGGTTATCAGAGGCTTGGGAAGGGCAGGAAGGAGGGGGAATAAAGAGAAGATGGTTAATGGGTATAAAATGACAGAAGAAATAAGTTCTAGAGTTTGACAGCACAGTAGGTTGACTATAGTCATTAATACTTTATTGTATATTTCAAAAAAAGGAGATTTGGAATATTCTCAACACAAAGAAATTATAAATGTTTGACATGACTGATGTCCTAATTACCCTGATTTGATCATTTTACATTGTATGCATGTATCAAAATATCACATGTACTCCCACAAATATATATAATAATAATGTATCAATTGAAAAAAAAAAGATAATTCTAGTTCAGATGGATTACAGGTGATCCACTTATATCTACAAGTTGTTTACTTGGCCACCAGCCTGCAAATGTACTACGTATAATGGACAGTTATATGGGAAAAGTTATTCTCTTTTAAAGGACTGTAGTCCCTAAATTCACCTGTGCTTTCAAAGACAAAGGCATCTCTAACTTAGATGTTAGTCTTTGAAAGGTCACAGGTGAGTTTCAGAGGCTCTACAAGACTGTGATTAGATTCTCAAAGGGATCTGCAAACTCACCTCCCTTCCTCTAAGAAGTTTAGAATCATGGCCTTATTAACATAAACTTTAGAAGACAAAGAGGAAGATTATCACTTCCTAAGAGAAAATGTCAACCTTAAATGCCAGAGTAAAGGCAGAGGATAAATGTTTTACAGAGTTGTGAAGGAAATTTTAAGGCTATCCAAAAGAGAAATGACAATCTGGGAAACAGGGAAGAAATGAAAACTACATAATTTATAGATATAAGTAACACAATTTTATTAATAAAAACAGCAAAATCAAGCACACAAAGAACTTTTATTGATAGCTGTGAAATAGTTTTCTTTATACCAGAGTAGAACAAAATAATTCAATAGTTTATCAACTTTCTAGTTTAGGAATCACCCACAGAAATACTATGCTATGCGCCACAAGATGTGAGCTAGCACTGCATGTCCTCTGTGCCTCGGTTTCCTCACCTGTAAAATAGCCATCAAAATAATACCTATTCCCCAAATGTTATTTATGGTACCTACCTCACAGGGTTGTTACAATGATAAGATGAGTTCATATTTGAAAACTGCTCTAAACACTGCCTGGAATTTTGTACACTGTACATTAGATCCTGTTCGATAAATACATTTCAGTCTGAAATTATGTCTTCATGGAAGAACAACAAAGACAAATACCATCATAAATGTGTCACTGCAATACTCTAAACACTTAGGATTTGTTGAAAGATAATCCTATCACAGAAGAAACAGAATGAACGTCACCCTCTCTGAGTCTTGTTTAACTGATGCACAACCAAAAACGTATGTGATGCCCAAGATATACTAGGAAACTGTCAAAGATAGCCAGCTGCCCTCTCAAAAAGCTTCAGAAGGCTGCATCCCCACACCCATAGGGAAAAAAAACCATTTCTCAAAGTCTTGTGTTAATTTTAAAGCCCATCAATTTAATTAAAATGATCATTTAAGTCTTGTATAAGTATTCACATAAGAGTACAAATTTGAAGCAATGATCCCCATAATCTCCAGAATATTTTTATCTAAAAAATGATCAAATGACCTCACTCAAAGCGCTTTGTGACTGGAATTATTCAGATGATTCCTTCTATTTCACACTCTCCTGTTATTTGCAATGTGGATAAACCTACAGCACCCAAAACAGCTACATGTGAAGAAAACAAATTTCCAATTTCTGTAAAAGGAAGCTTTCAAAGTCAGGTTAAAGGTTCCAAATAATTCAAATATGTAATGGGTTACATCTGCCTTTAAAACAATGGTATCTCTAATTGTGAAATCATAGGACCATAATGACATACAATACTGCTTTCACAACAACACTCTTTTGGCAAAGCATTTTCACTACTACCAAAATGTTTCCTGAAAGTAAATATATAAAGCCACAATCTACATCTGTGTCCAGTGCAAACTGCAATAAAATTGTTTTCTCCAGTAGTGAAAAACTTAACGGTAAGCACTGAGCTCCTATAAATTACACTAGTGATCCTTTAGATTCTAGTGAAAATAATGATGTTAATAAATTTTAATTTATGATCTATTATAATGGTACTTAAGTGGCAAAATTTGGTGTGAAAACTGTGTTTCTCAACTGTGGATATGTAGTTTCATATTCAGCACATTACAGAGCCTGCTGACTTCCTATACTACAGAGCTATTTAAAGATGTAGTTATATAACTTTAATTGGTAATAACTGTCTAGTAAATTGCATTGAATTTTAAAAGGTATGCAAGTTGAATCACATAATGCGAAAAATATGATCAATTCTAAGAGTAACTTCTCAATCATTAATTTTCTTTCCCCTACACTGTGCTGGTTCTTCACTATTTCAGGATAACTTTGAAGAAAAAAATTATTTTCCTCATTTTTTAATCCTTAACTCTGGCACTGCTTGGGGTTGAGGGAAAAAATGCAATCCAGGGGCTGATGCAGGAGTGAGAAGGAAAGTTTCTTAGAGATCCATCAGTATGCAGGGGCAAAGCTATTGCCCTGGGACACATCACATCCACCAGAGCAAACAAAGAATAGTAACTCTTCAAGTCAGAAATTTTAATAATTCCATAATTATTTTAAAATTAAGGAGAATTGCCCCACTGACAATTTATTATGTGATCACTTTGTTTATTATTTCCTATCTTGTCTTGTAGGAAAATAACTTCTTCCTGGGGCCTTTTTTAACCAAATGGTTTATCTGCATATGAAATTAATGTGTGTGGCTGGACGCAGGGGCTCATGCCTGTAATCCCAGCACTTTGGGAGGCCGAGGCGGGTGGATCATGAGGTCAGGAGATTGAGACCATCCTGGCTAATACTGTGAAACCCCATCTCTACTAAAAATACAAAAAATTAGCCAGGTCTGGTGGCAGGCGCCTGTAATCCCAGCTACTTGGGAGGCTGAGGCAGGGGAATTGCTTGAACCCCGGAGGTGGAGGTTGCAGTGAGCTGAGATTGCGCCACTGCATCACTGCACTCCAGCCTGGACAACAGAGTGAGACTCCATCTCAAAAAAAAAAAAAAAAGAAATTAATGTGTATGTGGAGGGGGACAATTAGATCGGAAAAATAAGAAAAGAAACTAAATAATGAATTACATAAAAGAGAAACTCAGCTTTCTACAAAACACTCATAAAAGTTCCAAACCATTCATGAGCCACCCTAGTTCAGCCCTCAGTGTTCTCTCTTCTCTAAACTCTTACAGTATTTATAGTGTCTACCCTGTAATTTAGCATAATTAATTACAGTCTTATTCAGTTATCTAATTGTTTTATGTGGGTCAGTCTTATCTCCTCAAGTAGAAGGTAAACTTTTAAAGGGAATGGACCTTATCTTCTATAGCCTCTGGCCGGACCAATTTTGACAGTCAGAATAGAAACTCTTTTCAATGAACTGGTCATCTTAATAAAGCCAATGATGGCTTTGGAACTAACAGAAAGACAAAATAAGCTAATTCTTTAACTTATCAAAATGACTGTTTATGTAAGGTATATGTGTTTTTAAAAGAAGCATAAGTCATTTTTTTGTTTCTTCAATTGAGGGGTGACAGATCATATAACTTTTATATCAAGCATCTTCAAAAGAATTTTTCGAAACATCTCAGTACAAGAGGTCTTTTGGATGTAAAATAGTATGAAGACAAAGTTGATAGTACAAGGACAGATAGGTAAATGATTAAATTTTAAGATTTTTCAACTTTGGCTGTTTTATCTATAATATTTATTTAAAAATCAAATAATTACAATTCTATAGCAATACCAGTCAATGTTCAAATGAGTATTTCTGTAACAAAATGTTCACTGCCTACCAAATGGCCACATGGAGATAAATCTGTTAACAGAACTTTTTTTTTTTTTTGATAACAGCATCCTCTGTGTTCTGATTTATAAATTGGGTCTCTACCATATCTCTTTTTCAGCTCTTTCCTCAAATTCCTGTAAAACCAAATTCACCCTGGCTCCCTGACCAGCTTCCTTATGTCACTGGCCCATTTCCCTTATGGTCCCACTGTCTGAATCTTCTGGCCTAGGAATTTGGAATTATATATATCTCAAATTTATTAATTACACAGTTACTATGTATTCAACAATCCTATAACACGAGTATTATCAAGATCTTCAGTTCCAGAGAGATAAGGTAACTTGCCTACAGGTGTCCAGCTGGAGGCTGGAAGGGAAGAGAGTGGTCTACCCTCTTCCTTCCTGGGTAGGAAGGCCCTGAGTACAGGGCAGGACGTGGTGTCAGTCTCGCCCACGGGAAGGCCTAAGTCTCCTGATGCCCTGAGTCGCAGCCCACTCCTCTCACTATAACCATTCCTGTAACAATGGCTACTTCTGCCAGTTCTTGAGTGCTCTCCATGTGCTAAGCCTGGGACTCAGTGTTTTCCTTCTTTCTATTCCTCAAAACAACTCAGTAGGTGTGCTCACCTAATTGTTCCAGGTTAGACTGCAGCTTCCCAGAGTAGGATATCTATGTTCCTCAGCCACTTCTGGGGCCAGTGCTGATTTCCCTGCCCATATTATTCTCTGTCCTAACCTTTCATCTCCAAATGTGGCCCCATCCTAGAGGCCTGGCTGAAACCCTAGGCCTTCGGTGAAAGGGTTTACTTTACTTGAGTGTGGCTAACCTCTCTTCTCTTAAATCCTTTTGTGCTTAAAGTCAGTACCATAGAGACAACACATGTTTGTAAAATCTGTAAACCTTCCCAACCAGAGCATACACTTTTAAGAAGCAGAATTCAGGCTGAAAAAATTTATTTTTGGCTTATTGAATCCTCCACGGAGCCTAAGGCCACATTACACATAGAGTTGTCTAATACATCACAAAAAAGAGCAAAATTATACTTGTCAATGGAAAAAAAATAAGCCCAATTTTAGTAATGTAATCCAAAGTCTACAGCTAAAATGCTAAAATCAAAATGGTTTAAAATACAAAACTTCAAATATTAGATTTTAATATATTATGTGGAGAAGAGAAAGCCAATCAGAGTGAACAACAATTACATGGATTTGGGGTAGTAAAGAGACTGCAATGTTGGAAGAAGCTCACAAGCCTGGGGGAAGGATCAGAAAAAAGGAGGCTGGATATGAGTTCCGGGCAACACTGCGAAGCACAGCTAGCCTGCCTCTGTTGTGAGGGGAGCCAGCACCTCCTTAGAGAAGGCCCTGCGGCCTGAGAGTGCACGTTCCTGGGCTGCAGACAGAACAAATACAAATATGTACAAAACTGATAATCATCTGCATTTCCCCTTTGTGTGCAAATACAACTCACCACCTGTTTTAAAAGGTCAACAAACGGAAGAAGTCTCTTTTGTTTTACCACACTAAGAATCACCAGCTTATACATGTAGGCATTTATTTTGTTTCTGCCTTAACACCCTAAATAAACTACACTAAAGGACATATGATGTTTAAATAGCCTCTGGTTGGAAAAATTCATGCAGGGGATCAAGTTCCCAAGAACTAAGTCCTTGCCCAGCCCTTGGCTGGAATTTCCTTCTGATGGGCATGGATCTTGTGGGCAGGACAATGTGACCACCTGCTTAGCTGTGCAGGATCCTGCTCTTGCTTGGCTTCCAAGAAGGGGAGCTCTGCAGGCACTGGCCTGTGCTCACCACACACCTTTGGACACTCTAATTCAGATTCTCCAATCTCAGCTCTTGCCTCGTCCATACTCTGGCTTTCTCACCTATCTCATCACGATGCCTGTATAGCCCACAAATGGGGAAGAGATGCAAATGGGGATTATTTGCTGGATGTAATAACGGAGCTGTGGTGAGCACTGTGGAGAGCAGGTAGTGGTTCCTTTCACAAAGGGAACACGGTGGTAGAAGGGGGATGTCAGAAGCTAAATATCAAGTCTCTTGAGCCCCCGAATGAATGAATGAATGAACTCAAAGAGCACCACTTGTAGGATCACCATTTCAAACACCAAGTAGAAATCTATATATTTTAAAAACAGTTTTAAAATAATTACAATTATCTCAAAATGTTATAATACGCATTGCTGTAAATCCACTTTGCAAAATTAATGAGTAATTTAAAAATTCCAGCAAATCTCAAATCCACTGCTTTTCTACTTAGAGGTGTTATATGCAAATGAAAGATTTCCTAACACAAACATCTGCTGAAGTGGCACAGACATGCTCACAGTCTTTGTATCTACTTGGCAGAGAGCAACAATATACATCCACTTTATGTCACACCCATAGTAAGCTCCATTTTTTTTTTAATTAAAAGCCATGCTTGGGTTAAGAAATCAATAAAAACATCAATATCTGCATGGCCCGAATCCAGAAGACTCAAGTGATTAATCTAAAGCATTTGCAAAATAGAGTAATGTGAATTTGGACTGCAGAAGGTCCAGTTCTGCCATTTTCCTGAATCACTGTATACCTTTCTAAAACCACAAGTCCCTTCCAAATTAATTAGCTCATCAAACTAAAATAAAAAGCAGTTTTAAAAACCAGCAAAATCTCATCATTAATGTATTTTAAATGGCATATGCTGCCAGTGACTAAAGCAATTTAACTGCTTCAATGAATCTTGTGTCACCATTACCAGGCCTCACTGCTGTTAAGTCCCATCTACTGAGAGAAAATTACCAGGGGTAAATGTACAATTAATTTCACACAGCCACCAAATTCATTCTAAATACAGCTTCCTGAACCTAGCTCATGTTTTAAATAATATGGCACAGAACATACAATTAAGAGGGTCTCTATACCATTTTGTATAGACTATAAAACCAAGAAGCTCAGGCAATCCTACAAAGTACACACTGCATAGTAGTTTTGAGAGTTGGAACTGGAAGGGCCTTGCATTAATATGGATGCTGATGTGAGAATAAAATATAGGCATTTATAAGTCATGCTTAGATTTTGCATAAAAGTATTATAATGCAAGCTTAAAATGCCACATCTAATTATACTGTATTTTATTTCATTAAAGTTATCCAGAAATAAAAACATGGACAAATTCTACCTGCAAGCTAATTACCAAATCCCCTTATTAATAAGCAGGATGCTATCCTTATTCCAAGAGTCAGGCTGCCATACCAATCACCAATTCTAACAAGGCCTTAATTCCAGAGTTTTGAAGCTGACCCTTCAGTCCATTACGCAACTCTATACTGACTCACTAAAGTTCAAGCTACTTAGAGAGGAGACCTTTGGAGAGAGAGCACTGGGAATGAAATGGTGTCCCAACAGAAGGTTCTCACAGGAGGGAACACATGAGGTCCCCAGCACCTGCAAACCACAGGAATGGCTGGAACCACCAGCAACTGGTGAACTATATTACCCAAGGTAGAATGACATCTAAAGTGGGCCAGTTAAAAAGAGTGAACGTGGGTATCAATAAACATGCCACATCAACAGGGACTGCCCTGGGCAAACTGAAACGTATGATCATCCTACCTGAAAGTGACCTTATTAATAATGTGTTAAGTTCTAAGTCCCAGGCACTGGAAATGCAGGTACAATCAAAGTATAATCTCAGCTACAGGGGTATTCTCATCCTGACTGGCAGTCAGGCAGGTTCCCGGTTCTAGTCTGTCTGGACACTTTCAACTCGTAGGCTTCACCAAAGTTCTCCTCACCTTTCAACCTGTAGGCTTCACCTTGTCCAGTCTGGGAGTCCATGCTACCCAGGCCAGGAACCCACTTCTACCTGCTTGTGAAGTCTGGCTTAGTCTTGCTGCCTTGAACCCAGGAGATGAACAGCCATGTGTATCTTTGGGCATGGTGGCTGAATCCTTATGACTGCTTTTTGTTTATTTCCTGAGGCTGGCTACAGTTCTCCCTACCCTCTGCCCCTTCATGGGCATGGATCCTTAATCCAATCCTTAGCCTGCCTGGCTAGAACTGAGTCCTTGCCCCGCCCTTGGCTGGAATTTCCTTCTGATGGGCATGGATCTTGTGGGGAGGACAATGTGGCCACCTGCTTTGCTATGCAGGATCCTGCTCTTGCTTGGCTACCAGGAAGGGGAGCCCTGCAGGCACTGGCCTGTGCTCACCACACACCTTTGGATGCTGTAATTCAGATTCTCCAATCTCAGCTCTTGCCTCTCCCACACTCTGGCCTTCTCACCTATCTCACCACGATGCCTATATAGCCCACAAATGGGGAAGAGATGCAAATGGGGGTTATTTGCTGGATGTAATAACAGAGGTGTGGTGAGCACTGTGGAGGGCAGTTAGTGGTTCCCTTCACAAAGGGAACACAGTGGTAGAAGGCGGATGTTAGAAGCTAAATGTGAGTTCTCAGAGCTGAAGAAAGGAGGTGAGGTGCCAGGAAGGGTGAAGGCACTGATGGCTGGGCTGTTCCAGGTGACCTTCTTAAGGGATCACTGGTCAGTTTTTCTGATGATTGAATCAGGGCCATCACCACTCCACCCCGATCACCACCCAATCCCTCTGCCCTGTTCATATGCATGTGTATTGTATCTCTCATTTTAAGTCAAAACACTAATATATTACACACATATGGCATCACTACTATCACATGTCACCACTGACAATCTTGGACTCTCTAATATCCCTCCATTATCTGAAAATTCAACTCTTCAAGTTCAGAAATTCTTTGCAGGGCTGCTGAGTTGAGTCTGTGGCTCATGGCACTTAAGAAATGCATCTAAAAATTAGATTATTTTTTAATGTAATTTGAATCATCTCCCCTCCTCCCTCAATCTAAATATGATGGTAAAATTCACTTGGGTTTACTGAAAATTATAATGGCAACACAGAAATCACATTTTGTCCTCTGCAAAGAACTGGAGTTTTAGCTAAACCATGTTTTATTCCAATTATAATTTTTTAAGTAATTTAGTTGTACTTTTGAAAGCATTACTGTAGAACAGTTTTTAATTTAGTAAGACTAAAACTTGAAAACATAGGCTATAAAAAATAAGATACAACCAGGAATATGGGAAAACCAACCCTCTCCATGGCCTGTATCCATTCTCCAGGGGCAGTCTCATCTTGTGGCCCACTACCCCATACTTCCAGATAAAACTGGAAGGTTCCTTGAGTTAGAAGATATAATGGATTTTCTTTATCAATTAATTTTTCTTTAAGAATTAAAAAGAACATTTCAAAAAGAATGAAGAGAATAAAGTATGGAGAATAAAACCCATGATCCAGAAAAATCCACAGCAGCTCACAGCACTCAGAGAGGTGATCAGAATCCTAATAATTCTCACCACCACATACCTCAGCTTTTCAAGCCACATGGTAACTACTGTCTGCCGTTAAATGCAGTTGTGCCCATGGAAAGGAGGTGAGCTAACCTTTACTGAGCTACTATTATGAATCCTCAACTCTGTGAAGCAGGACCTATCATCCCATTTCAGAGGTTAAATAGTACCCAGGCAGGTCAGTTCCTCCTCCTCCTCCCCTGCTCTGTTCGGTAGCCACAGGGCTAGCCCTCATGGAAGACTTCTTCAGATCCCAACTCAGCTGGATGCCCACTGGGTTATGCACATGAGGCTCTGACAGCAGACTGAAGGCTGGGTAAGAAAAAGGGCAAAGCCGGGGAATGGGTGGTTCCCTCCTCCTCTCTCTGCAGGGCAAGGTGAGTGTCTCTAGCAAAGGCTGCATCCCCTCTGAGTTCCCAAAGCCCCATCACCTGCTCCCTGTCTCTCTATCCTGTGGGTGGGCATAGTTATCTGCTGTTGACAACCTTTGGGTGGCATCACCAATCTCAATCTCATTTGGCCTCCTGGTTCTTCCACTACCTGTAATAATTCCTTAGATTAAATTATCTCTATTTTAAATGTTCTTTTTCCAGTTGGACCCAGAGTGACTCAATGCTCAAACTGTGCAGCCTTGGGAAGTCAATAAACCTCTCCAAACCTCAGCTGCTATTTTATAAAATGAAGAAAATAACTACTTGTTCTTAATTACTTTAAAGGGTTTGATAAGGCACAAAGGAGATAATAAATATGAAAGCGCTGTAGAGGCTGACCTAACTAAGATTTTTACATTACAAGTCCTCGAGTCTTACTTACTGGAATTACTGGAAAGGCAAAAAGGAGTTCACTGAAATTAACTTCCAAGTTAATCTCTTGGACCTAACTAGTAAAAACTACACAAAGCTGCCTTTTAAGAGCTCATTGCAAGCTTACAAACACTTTGGTCTCTCATAAAAGGAAAGTTGGTTGGCTGATGCCTCTAATGCTTCCGCAGGGCCTCTGACCACCAATGCAGAAGGGAGTTAAAATGCATGAACTCAGGCAGCCCTTTATAGAGCACCTAAGTGAAAAAGACTGGGTGTCAGGCTCTGGTCTGTCTTCTGCACCAGCCCTTCCTGTGTAGCTAACCCTAAAACAGGGACTACAATAATAGTACTGTATCCTAGGGTTGTTGTTATTAAACAAGATAAGGTAGAAATGCCCACTAAAGATTTTGATGCTCCCAATAAATGTCAAGTGTAATTAATGTGGTTGACATTACTACTGCTATCATCATCATCATCATCGTCATTGTCATCATCATCATTCTCTCCTATAATGCATTTTGTGAGGATTTGATCAGAGCTATCTCCTCTGCCTATATCATTCCCAGTCGAGTGACAATCTCAGATACGCTTCCTTGACATCTTTACATGCTTCAGGCAATCATTATTAGATGAGAATGGCCATCCTTTCCCCTCTTTCCTTTCTTATTATTCCTATCCTGTCTGAGCACCTACGAACCTTGGTTTCAGCATTACTACTATTTTTTATCATACAGTGAAAAAAAAACTACGCTATCTAGCTACATATTTACATAATAATGCGCCAATTAAAGGGCTAATAAGAAATCATGCTTCTATTGCTATTGTTTGTTGTGGTTATAAACATTTGTATTTACGGGGTGGACACTTAATTATCTTTGGGTAGATGAATACTTTCCCTTAGTGACAGTATTGGGAGGAAGCAGAGACAATGTCTACATCAATGGTGTCCAAAAATGTATGAGTGCCACATATGTAATTGAAAATTTTCTACTAGTCACATTAACAAATCTAAAAAGAAACAGGTAAAATAAACTTCAATAATTTTATTTAACTCAAAATATCCAAAATACTATCATTTCCACATGTAGTCAATATAAAAGTTATGGAGATACATGGATTCTTTTCAAGTCTTTGAAATCCACCATATTTTACATTTACAGCACATCTCAATTTGGACTGCGCACATTTTTTAGTGCTCAATAATCAGAGGGGGGCTAGCAGCTAGTGTATCTGACGGTGCAGGTCTAGATGATAAGCTTTTTAAGGGCAAGGACTTGTCATATTTTAATTCCAAATTCACCCTGACTTTTCTAATGTGGTGCTTTGCCCAAAGAAAGCACTCACTAAATATTCATTGAACTCAGAAATGAGTATCTGGAAAGAGGGACTATCATTCATATATGTAAATGAGGCCAAAATAAATTTTTTTGGAAGAATAACATTTTGTGGGTCTTACACCTTTAAAAATTACAAATGAACATAATTGCTAAAAATCCCAGTGTTCACTCACCTCAAATCACCCCAAATGCCATAAAGAGAAAGCAATGTTACAACTGTTCTCAAAAAAGTGAGAGAGAGAGAGAGAACAAAAACAGCTCTGTTATATACATCTATTATAGATCTCTATAATAATTGACCAAATAAATCATCAAATACTATTTAAATGACCTCATATGCCTGATAGTATCTAAGAAGCTATAATGTATGCTAGGACACAAACATAACATGAAATGGAATTAGTTTTCTAATATTACAACCAGGTTAATTTATGAAAATGATGAATACCTTTTTTTTCCTCCATGTTATGAAAAGCATATTTTGCTTGAAAGTTTAAAGGCTTAATAGATGCAAATTACATTTCACTTTCAGCTACCTAGTTGATACAAATCAGCTTGCTCAGTCAGGATAACCACTTAAAAATAATTTGTAGTTCCTGAAGGCCACAACATTATACCATTTACAGAACTGCAGTACAGACACAGCCAAAAAAAAGATGGTAGCTTCTTTCAACCTGTGGTAAACATAAATGTCAAGTTCCTTTTGACAACCGATGCCACTGTCCACTGAAAAGACTACCCAGACCGCAGCCACCGTCAGCAATGGCTTCATAAAACTCAAGAGGGATTCCATTTCCCTCAAGAAAAGGAAATGGTCAATCTCAACAAAAGTTGTATGAAACTGCAAAATACTTGGTGTATCTTCACTAAGACTGTGAAATGAATTTCTAAGGAAAAGTCAACTAGCACTAAAGGCACTCACATGAATGGGTGCTTAAAGCGCTTTTTCCTTCACCACAACAGAACTGGTTTCTGTTGGTTCTAAATATACCCCAACCAAATTAAAAGAAAAAGATGTCTTTTGCTTTTAAATGTATCTGGCTCTTGTGTTGAAGCCCCTGTTTACTGGGGAAGGAGGAACTGAGTTATTCAACCAATTCCAATACAGTTGTGCAGAGCGGAGACACTCCATGACCTTTTTACTTTTAGCAAAAAATCTTCATTTGACTACAACTTGGTTTCTTTAGCCTAGTAGATTTTCCATCGGATCCCAGGCTTGACAAATCCATGGTTCTCTGGTTACTAATGAAATACCAATGTTCAGCTTGCTCGTTCATTTATATTTTTACCATCAAAATCCTTATAAAGCACACAGCTAATAGCTTCATTTATTTGGCCAAGAACTGGCATAGTATATTTACTTTTTAAATTATTACATTTACTTTAATTTTCCATCTATTGAAAGTTGTTTGTGCTGTCCTTTACATTTAGTAAAAGACAAATAGTGCTTTTTATAATCTCCATAATGGTAACTTTCAAACATTTAAACTTTGAGAGAAAAGAAGAGAATACATGAATCAAAATTTATATCACATTACTTTTTAAAATATACTTTTAGGCTTGTGATCAGTTTACTTTTCTCCAAAGGCAGCATTTGTCTCTTTAGTCATTAGAAAACTTACTGGCATATTTTGAATCTTATTTAGTGTCAGTTTTTCACGTATTGTCCAATTCTAAACACAGATCTTTGAACTGCTGGAGAGCCACTTGAGTAGAGCTTGTATTAATAAATGTCACGTATTTTTCAGTAATTCAACAATGTTGTAAAGATGATAAATTTCATACTGCTGACAATCTATCACTGTCTGAAATAGTTTTCTACCTTAACTTGTGACTTTCATTCAGTAAATATTTACTGAAAAGACTGCCACATGCCAGATGTTCCTGGGCTCTGGGGTTACCAAGCAGAACACAGCCCTGGCCTTCCAAGCACTCACAGTGCAGAGGGGCTGTTGTGCCTGCTCTTCAAACCTCTCCTGCTAGGAAGCGTTTCTGAATTTCAGCAAATGTGGGCCAATAAAGAGCACTGTCATTAACACCTGACAGACCTGGGTCCACGTCTGGCTCTGCCTGCTAGGAGCTGATGACCTCAGGCTACTCAGTTGTCCTCTCTTGGCCTCGATTTCCTCTTCCGTTACACAAGGATAATAATTTATTCCACAAGGTTGCTGTGAAAGTCAAATAAAATAATGAAGGTACAGGAAAAAAAAGTCTTGACATTTATGGGGTCTGGCACCCAGACCCCATAAATGTCAGACTTCTTCCTCTAGTTCCTCTTAAAAATACATAGCTTTCTATATCAAATGGCTTCTCTATTTATAAAGCAAAGAGATAGATGAACTGTAAATCATAAACATGTATTAGGTATACCAAATATTTAGGAGCTGTATGTAACAAGGACTCCTGGTACACTTGATGGGCTATTGTCAGCTTGATCCCCATCCCACGTTTCTCTAATAGGTCTCTCTTTTTGGTCAATTGTTAGGTTCTCATTTGCTTTTCCTCCATTAGAGTTTTAAAAGCAGTTCTACCATCCCTAATGCAGGAGCTAAAGAACCCCTAGGGGGCCAGGTGAGATGGCTCATGCCTGTAATCCCAGCACTTTGGGAAGCTGAGGTGGGCAGATCACTTGAGGTCAGGAGTTAGAGACCAGCCTGGCCAACACGGTGAAACCCCATCCCTACTAAAAATACAAAAAATTAGCTGGGTGTGGTGGTGTGCATCTGTAATTCCAGCTACTCAGGAGGCTGAGGCAGGAGAATTGCTTGAACTCAGGCGGTGGGGGTTGCAGTGAGCCGATATCATGCCACTGCATTCCAGCCTGGATGACAGAGTGAGACCTTGTCTTTCAAGAAAGAAAAAAAGAACCTCTAGGGATGCGGCCCTTTCATCTCTGGGGTGGTTCACACTAGAACTGTAGGGTCCGGAAGGAACTAACATAGTGAATAATTATGGTGTGCCAGGCCCAGCACTAGGGGAACCATATGCATTACCTTGTGTGAACCCAACTCCTCTGAGATGTTGATACTATCTTCGACCTTCTACAAAGAAACCCAATACTCAGGGAGGCTAAGAAAGTTGTCCACAACGACAAAGCTATAAGTAGTCCAACATCATTTCTAGTCACTTTTTTTCCTCAGTTGGGTTGATGGCTGGCTGCTTTCCCCCTACAGCTCCTTGTGCCTGTTCATATTGGTTGCACAAGGTATCTCCCACCCAGACTAGAGTTCCCTATGTCTTGGCTCCACTAGCCACTCCCAATAACATGCCCAAAGCCGCTCAGACTCATGGGCTTCTTATGTCATGGTTCCATTAACTAGCTTTTTATTTTGTTCTCTTCCTCCTGGTATCTCCAAGGGGCTGCCGGGAATATTGAAAACTGTCCCATTTCCCTCAATGTTGATGACCAGTCTGTTTCTTTTGCCTAGCCCTCAGCAGCTGCCACTGGGAACGACTGTGCACTATCCCATGCTTAATTCCCATGTGCTCTTGCTAAAGGTGAATATAGTACACCTATGCCTTCTACTAAGAATAAGTTAATATAAAGTGAAAGGTGATCTCCTAGGAACTGCACAGTTTTCACTTCTCTTGGCAGTGCCTGGGCACAGGTAATATAGAGGCAATAACACTATGTCCTCCTCATAGAGTCCCTTTTTGGAGACAAAAGCATTGGGAGTACACAAATTAAGCATAGACAGAGATACAGGCCTCTCAGCTCCCTAAGGAAATAAACTAAAAATGATACCAGATAAGAATAATAAGCTAAAAATTTCCCTCTCTTTTACCCTTTGATGTTTCTATGTGTGCAATATCGAATATCACATTGATCAAGTATACTTAACTTCAGAGATAAGACAGCCTATTTTATGTTTTCTATTTTGGCCTTTAGTTTACTTCAATTCAATAAAAAATGATTAAGCGTTGTGGGCCACGTACTATGGAAGTACTAGAAAAGCATGTAGTGGAGATGAAAGATATAAATAATTTCAAAACTATGTAATTAGAAGCTAATATAGAGGTATGCCCAGGGAGCTATAGGCACCCAGAGTGGAGCTACCATCCCCAGCCTTAAAATTCAGAGAATGCTTCCCAGGGCCTCCTGAGCCTTAAAATAACTAAAACATACAGGTCAAGCTACTACATACTTGAACAAAGAGAAGTAAAGAATTCCACAAACAATTCTCTTTGAAAATGATAACAATCCTATGCCCAGAAATCAGGGAATGAAACTTCTTGTGCTTATACTTCATGAAAACAGTTATCTTAGCTTCTTTCAAGTAATCTATTTATTCATGAAATTGTTAGTGTTAGGGATAATAGGGACTTTTTTTTTTTTAAGACGTAGTCTCACTCTGTTGCCCAGGCTGGAGTGCAGTGGTGTGATCTTGGCTCACTGCAAGCTCCGCCTTCCAGGTTCACATCATTATCCTGCCTCAGCGTCCCGAGTAGCTGGGACTACAGGTGCCCGCCACCACACCTGGCTAATTTTTTGTATTTTTAGTAGAGACAGGGTTTCACCGTGTTAGCCAGGATGGTCTCCATCTCCTGACCTCGTGATCTGCCTGCCTCGGCCTCCCAAAGTGCTGGGATGACAGGCATGAGCCAGCGCACCTGGCCAGGTCTGATTCTTAAATAATAACCCTTAAGTCATAATCCTTTTTTTCTATTGGTGACATCCTCTTTTTTCTGACTTTCCATGTCAATTATGATTTATCATCAGCTCATTTTCTAATTTACAGAGATTAGAAACCACGCAGATTAATACAAACAGATAAATCCTGAAAAGATCCATATAAAAACAACAAACTCTAACAATTCTGCCCACACTGAAAGTCTTTTAATCAAAGAAACACAGAAATGATTTATTACTTAATAAAACCTTATTTCTCTGAAATTCCAGAAGTTTACAACCAATTATAAGTCTATTAAGCAGAATCAATAATTGAAGTGGAAAGGAAGAACCAGTGAAAATAGCTAGTGGCAAGTTATTCTTATTCTTAGAATTGTTAGAGCCTTATTTCTTCTCTAAAAATATCAGAATTTAAAAAACCAAATTAGCTCTGTTTAGGCTATTCCTCATTTCTACTAAAAATAAGTAACACCACCTGTCAACTGGGGCTATGTTATTTAAGCTTTGCATATTAGTAAAGAAATACCCTCCACGCATTCATGAACCAAAAGACATAATAACATAGCTTCTGGCAGAACCATAGAATTATCCCATTTCCTGTCTTGAGTGTAAAGAACAATTTACCTAAATGGTTGAAAATAAATATCTTTCATATTTTGATTGTCTTCATAATATACAGTAAAATACAATTTGCTGCTGACCCACTTTGACGTACAAAATCATTACATTTGAAAATGTGACTGCAAAATGCAATGAAAGCATTAGGCATATTCCACATTAATTAACAATCAGAATGTGCTCAAATGATAACTTATAAATGTTTCAGGATACTTTTCTAGATAAAGTAGAAAGGGTCTTTACAACGAGAATTTCTCTGTCCCTATTAAAGTCTTCTGACTTTAAATTGGTCATTATTAGTATTATAAATTGACTTAGTAGTGGACAATTCTCACCATCTCATTTGGTTAGAGTTAGAGCAGAGTTCTTTTTTTGTTTTTTTGAGACGGAGTTTTCTTCTCGACTCACTGCAACCTCCGCCTCCCGGGTTCAAGTGATTCTCCTGCCTCAGCCTCCTGAGTAGCTGGGATTACAGGTGCCGGCCACCGCGCCCAACTAATTTTTTGTATTTTTGGTACAGACGGGGTTTCACCATGTTGGCCAGGCTGGCCTTGAACTCCTGACCTCAGGTGATCCGCCCGCCTCGGCCTCCCAAAGTGTAGGGATTACAAGCATGAGCTACCATGCCCGGCCTGAGTTCAAGCAGAGTTCTAAAGACACTGAAGCTCATATCCCATATGGGTGACTTTATTCCCACAAGAGTCACTTACTCTGCTTTGAACCATGGCCATAAATTATAGACGTTTAAACTTGGTTAGGCATTGTAAATCCAAAGGAAAATGGATTAGTTAGGGACTGCTGAATCATGACAAGTCTAACCCTAAAGAAAACAAAACACATCCTTTAGTAACAACTATGCTTAATACGTGTACAAGGTAATACGCACTAATGAAATTAGCAGTGTGGGAGAAATTAGACCTAGTGGGATTTTTTCTTCAAAATGTTATTTAGTATATACTTTTTATCATGTTTAAATTAATATAAAAAACTTAAAGACAAAAATATACTATTGCCATGGAAAAACAATTCAAAACAAAAGCCCACTAATGGTAGATAACAGATTAGTATTTACATAAAATACAGAAATGTAGATATGGGTGAGGCCACAGTTATACAGAAATAAAAATATACTCATGAATTAAAGTAAATTTATTTTTGCCATTAAAGAAGGAAGAAGGGATTTAATTTTTAGAAACAACTAAGAATATAGCTTTTTTTTTTCCTTTATTTTTCAAATAAGAAAATACGTAGCTGTAGAACAGCTTCTCTCTTTTCAGTAAAGGAAAGAGAAGAAAATTTGGCTATGACGCAGGAGTGGTCAATGCTGTTAAAAAAGGAAGTCATATCCCACTGTGTTAAGGGGCTCTTAAGGAAGAGGAAAAAGAGGAGACATAATCGCTAGACACTACGTACTATATCAAATCAGGCAGGCCCAGGCAACACCCCATCCCAGGCTCTATTTACTTCTGACACTTGCTTCTCAATTCAAAAATCTTGGAGAGTACTTTACACAGAAGTGTGCATTTCTGTCTTGGCTTTGGGCTGTATTAATGGGATTTGATAAATGTGCTGCACTGATGATGACAGATACCATCTCCTCCACCTGAAAACACATACACCCCCCAAACAGGGAAAGAAAAAAATGGCAAGTCACTTGAACACTGTGGCTCAGAAGCTCTCACAGAATTTTCTGGGGCATAAACAACAGTTCCTAAAAACCTGCTTTAAAATTGATAAGATGAAAAAGAGGGCAGAGGCTATATGAAGCAAAGAGGCACCAATACAGGACAGGTCTTAATTTTAAAATTTGAAGAAAGATTTATGTGGTATATTCACTTCAACTGGACAGATATTTGCAAAGTGTCTCCCAGGTGCCATACATTTTTCTAATGGACTCTAGGTTTTCGGATATAAAGCAAATGCATTCTCTGCTTCAGATATTCCTCCTTTGCACCACTTCCATAGAAATCAAACTATTAACCAGAAAACGTATTTTTAGAAATATGTACCCAGCCTACTTACAAAGAATCTGAAGAGGCCTATGGTCACAGCATAATATAAAAGAGGATAATTTAAGATGAAGGAAATAGAACATCTAAAAGGAGCTTTGGGATAAGATATCACCATACTCCTGAGGTGAATAAACAGCAATAGTCAGATACTAAATTTTTGTTACAGAAAAGTCACAAATGGCAATACACAGGGTTACACATCTTTTACTACCCAGCAAAATTAAACAAGCAACAGTCCTTGCACAGACTTTCAGGAACTAAATTCAAGATGCAATTCATCACATGGTTCTTGTATAAACAGCACTGTGAAATAAAGTGGACCACAACTACTTTTGTACTAAGGGAACCCTAAGATGTGAAAGTTAGTAATTAAATTAATCTTCAAATACAGTTTTTGCCCATGCTGCAAACGAAGTAAGAATTTTTCAGAAGATGCCCCTATAGATATGTACACAAAGATAGAACAATTACAATTGAACCAGATAACCAAACTCACAGAAAACTTGATTACTATTTTAAACTCCATATGATGCCCCATTAACACTGACATTACACATTTCTCCTAGTCAGTGAAAATGAAGATGGATTTGCAATTTTAGTCATTAGATTACTGTTGACTCTTTTTCTAGACCATCAATATAAACCTTTGACGTATGTTGTGATTTTAAAAGAGAAACAAAAAAACTCAACTGATATAAAATTCACTTAAATTAAAATGGAAAGTAACCTGGGGGAAAATGTACTTGCTTCCATTTTTGCTACTTGATCAACATATTATTGATTAATGAGCATATTTCTAGTAAATATAAATTATGACAATCATGGTTGAAAGTGATTTGATAAACTTTACTTTTCAAAGTGGTAGTTCAAATTAAACCACATTTTAAATAGGGTTCATATATGCAAAATACCCTGGGGGATGAAGGGAACATAGCCATGAGAATTAAAAGAAACTGACAGTTCATGCCATAGATTTAATTGAGGCTTTTAACCACAAAATACATGTGGCCTATAATACATAAGTCACATCATGAGGTGATTTTGAAATACTAATCAAATTTAGAGATCCCTACTTGGGCTTAGAATGGTCCAGCGGCTTACCATCCAAAAGTCAATAAGGCAACAACAATAACAAAAACAAATTGCTGGTGCTGTGAATGAGTAAACATTCCAAAAAGAAGGCATCATTCCTTAGAATTACCTTTTCTTAACAATTATTCTCTTTGGGCAAGTATCTCCATATCCACCAAAGATTCTAAAAGAACAACAAGGGCTGGCTAAAAGAAAATTAAGCACAAGTTTTCCTATGCTTTGGCAAAGGGCAAAGTCTGCTTCATTCTCTGCCAACAAAACTTCCTAATGTGAAAAGAGTCATTTTCAATAAGGTTCCAACATATAAAATTGTTGCCAGGATTCTGGGCTTGTTGCACTGACACAATGTCCTCTGGCATCTGAGCATGCCAGTGCCTCTATGGTAAGAAAACTAATGAGCTTGTAAGAATGTCCTTACATCGTTACATCCTCAAGAACACTGTGGACATCAGAACTTCTCCACAGTTAGAACAGTTATCTCCCTTTCAGTGGTGATATCTAGTCTGACCCAAACCCAATGAACTGCAAAAGAAATGAAGGCAGGCTTCAGTCCACCCCTTTGCTACTTCCCATTATATGCCTTTCTCTTTCTCTCCTCTCATCTCACCGGACAAGGAGTTCCTAAGTGGCAGCTAACTGAAACAGAACTGTGAGTAATAAGAAAAATAAAGTTTTGGATTGCTGTTACCAGCCTCCAGAGCAAAGCATCTTACTCAACTTGTGAGTGTTGATGAAATTGAGGACCACAGATACATAAGTCACAATATCTTTTAATCTGTCTTGCCATCATTTGTTTTAAATCTTCGATTAATTTTTGTAAGTTGTCCACCTCTCAACAATAAAAAGGGTAGGGTATTTATTTCTTATCCTGTCCTTTTACTACATTTTAAATACATAAAGAAAAGCAAACTTTAAGACAGTCCAGAAACTGGGTAATCAGCCCAAAATTATATGTATTGGCTGAATAGATTCCTAACTTACGTATTGCTATGTTCTGAATGTCTATGTCTCACTAAAATTCAGATGTTGTAACCTAATCCCCAATGTGATAATATTAAGGGGTGGGGCCTATAGGAGGTGATTAGGTCATGAGGGCAGAGCCCTAATAAATGGGATTAGCACCCTTATAAAAGAGGCATGAAGGAGTTTGTCCCTTCCACCATGTGAGGATGCAGCAAGATTAGGTGCCATCTATGAAGCAGAGGGCAGTCCTAACCTCTGCTAAATCTATTGGCACCTAGATCTTGGACTTTCCACCCTCGAGAACTGTGAGAAATAAATTTTCATTGTTTATAAGCTACCCAGTCAAGGATATTTTGTAATGGTTGCCTGGGCAAAATAAGCATGTATCAAACACAATACAAAAGGACTACTGGAGGCTCCAATGAGTATTACTTCATTAACACCTGCCAAGTACAAAATACTGGGCAAGGCTACAATCTGCAATGAGACACACACCTTGTCTTCTAGAACCTTATAGAGGCTATAAGAAATACCTAAGTGGTCTACCATAAGTAAAAGAGGTTTCTGAAAGGGCTGTGATGTTCAGAATTCAGAGAGAGTGGGGGACCTGAGCTCCTCCATGGAATAATAGATCTGAATGGATTAAAAGAGGAAGGAACTGGCAAGAAAAGGCATTTCAGGTAAAAGGAATATCATGAGAGTGAAAATGCTTCCAGAGTGACTATGAAGGGAAGCTAGTGTGGTGTGGTCTGAGTTCAGGCTGTGGGAGGGGAACAGTGAGGGCTGAAAAGTAACCTGAGGCAAATCACAGGAACTATGAATGCCACCCAGGGAGTAAGTACTTACAGGACTATGTTCTAGGATATACTAGTTTGAAATCATTCCCCACTACTCAGGAGAAAAAGAAAATACAAATCATAACATAAAGTGGTGTGAAATAATTCACTCAATAAATAAATATATAAGTATGTGTGTACATATATGTGTGTATGTGTGTATATATACGTATATGTATTGTGTGTGTGTGTGTGTGTGTGTGTGCATATTCAATGGCTACTCCAACACCTATCACAATGCCTTGTGTGAACTTGGAAGACTTTGATTTTTTTAATGAATAATGTCCATTATATTTAAGACTCAGTACTAAGGTACTAGACAACATGGACTACCAAAATGAACAGATGTGGATTCTATCCTTAAGGTGTTTTCATGTATTTAGACGGGCCCCAACCAGGGACCAGGAGTTTGGGACTCTGGCTAATACAAATGATAGCAGCCTTTAAGAAGGGAGTGATCTATGACAGGCCAGCCACCCAAATGCCACCCTAGTGTGGGCCAATGGAAGACTCAAAGTTCAAGAAGTAGCTAAAGATTGAAATAAATAGGCCCCACAAATAAGGACAACACTGTCCCTCCCTCCATCTCCCCACTCTCTCAAGGGTAAAATGATTACCTAATGACCCTTTTTCCTTTAAGAGATGACAATGTTCCATGGGCGTTGTTGTGATGGTTAATTTTACGTGTCACCTTGGCTAGGCTATGCTGTGCAGTTTTTTGGTCAAACATTAGTCTAGATGTTGCTGTGAAGGTATTTTTTTAGATGGGATTAATATTTACAGTAAATAAATTGACTTTAAGTAAAGCAGATTAGCCTCCATAAATGTGGATGGGACCTCATCAAATTAGTTGAAGGACTTAAGAGCAAAAACAAGTTTCTCCTAAGAAGAAAGAATTCTGCCTCCAGATGAAATACAGAAAATCTTCCTGAGTTTCTAGCCTTTGAATTTAAGACTGAACATCAACTCTTACCTGAATCTCTAGGCTGTTGCCAACTTTCCCTACAGATTTTGGAGATGCCAGCCCCTACAACTGCATGAGCCAATTTCTTAAAAATTTTTCCATGTTCCCCAACCCCTCTCCACACACACATACACAGACACACACACATATATACACGCACAAATATCATATTGGTTCTGTTTTTCTGTAGAACTCTGACTAATACAATTGTGATCTGCGCTGTGGCTTCGTTTAGAGCCATCCCCTCTTTTCTCAATAGCTGTTTGAGATGTCCATTTTGTTTCCTTGCCCACTTCTTCTCAGAAGCAACCACCTGGATGGGCAAGGTTGAACTCTTCCCTCCCTGTCCTACCAGTTCTTTCTAAAATGGGAATTAAGGCACTGCAGGCACTGTGTTTCAGCCAACCTAATACAGAGTACCACCAGCAGCCCCGTCACACCAGACCTGAGCCAAAGAGAGCTAGGCCTCCACAGATATTGGCAGAAGCCTCCCTGCTGGCAAATGGGGCCTAGAAGAGTCCTGTTGTCTCAGGCAGGTCATGATGGCACTCAGGATGAATTGTGCCCCATGCACTCAGAGGAGTTCAGTCCAGCGACTTCCTTTTCCCAATGCAATCATCCTGGACTTCTGTCCAACCAGTCTTCCAGCCTTTCAGCTAAGGGCACACCTCCTCACACACACACTCCTGCCGCCCCACGTCCCAACCACTTGGAAGAACCGCCATGGTATAATTCCAGTATGGGCCTGTGTCTGAGCATCACTATGACCTAGAAGTCCTAACAACAAGTCTTATCCCATCTGGGCCTCTCAGACCCTTCTGCCAGTTTGAACAGTCAAGAAAGCTACATCCTTTGGATTCTGTAATTAGGAATTCTGATCCCTCACAAGGGTCCCAAACTATTATAATAAAGGCGCCTAATAAGCTGCTATTATGCTCTACACTAGATATTTCAAAGCAGCTGAACCTACTAACTAAAAGAGCAATGGCCTGAAATCTGAGTGATTCTGGGCTTCACTGAGCTATGCCATGAGTAAGCGAATAAGGAACCAAATCATAGACTCACTCTCCCTTATTACTTGGAAAAGTCACCAAGACTTCCCTGGGGAGCTGGCCCCAAACAAACCCTATGACAAGTCTGTATGTCAAGGGTCCATCTTTCTATCTCTGCCTTAGTGTAATCTGAAGCTCAAGGGAAGAACTTTTTTTGGTTCTTTGAGACATTTTAGAGGAAGGCAATAGTCTTGGAGCCCAGATTGGAATTCTCCATGCCTTACTGCCCCTTCTAGAAAGGCCAGACCTGAAGTAAGCACCCTTTCCTCTACTTGAGCAGACCGGCTCACCTTAGAAGCCTGTAATTGGGAAAAAGGGCCAGTACCAGAACTCAAACTAAACGGAAGCAGGAGACTCCGGAGGAATTCCAAGTGTCTGGGCCATGGATTTAAGCCCTTCCCCTCTACATACACTCAATTTTGTAAGGTCAATTTCAAGACAACCCAATACTCATCTATTACGTAAAGTGAGACATAACTGTATTTTCAAAGGTACTAAATCTTAGTGCTACTGAGAAAACACTTTTGGACTTAGACTTCACTTGGTAAATGACAGATGGCACAGAAAGATAATCATGATCCTAAACAGAAACCATTAATGGTGGCAGCAAGAGACATACAAAGTGCTGTGAAGACCCAGGCAGGAGAGATCATGTCCCTTTGAGAAACATAAGTCTGGAGCTCTCAAGAGCATCTTACTTGTATGTTAAGGTGCCTCCTGGACATTTCTTTTTGTTAGTCTCAAAGGCACCTCAATTTCAGAATGTAGCAAACTAGACACAGCTGGTCTTTGGTGGAGTTCTCCATCTCAGCATGAGTTCCACTATCCATTTTTCTAAAGCCTAGGCACATTTTTGACCAACCCACTCTTCCTTCTGTTCCTTCCATTGACACTACCTCCTAAATCCCCGCTGAAACCCATCCACTTCTATCCTTTCCACCACCACATTATGTCTCTGAGGTCATCCAATGGCCTCCTAGCTTGCTACTGTCACCCAGTCCTGCCCTCTAGTCCACTTTCCACTGCAGCTGTGAGACCTGATTTTGATTCCTGCCTGCTTAAAACTCTTTAACGTTTTCCCTCCCCTCTCATGATAGAGATAACCCTCATTAAGATGGCCCACAAGTCCCTGCAAGGACTGGCCCTTACCTCCCAAGTCCTGGCTCATGCCCTGCCTCACTCTCCCCACCACTCTCCCTGATACTTCCCAAGACCCATCATCTACTGAGCCTTTGCTTATTCTGTTCTAGTTGCCTAGAATGCCCTTTCCTTATTCTCTTCTCTTTGCTTAGTTCAACTCCTACTCAGTCTTCAGATTTCAGAACAATTGTCACTACCTGGATCTCCATAATAAGGTCTAACTCTCCTACTATATGTTCTCACAATACCATATACCTCTTCTGTGTAATACTTACCATCATTGTAATTTTATATCTATTTCTCTCATTATATAATGAATGTCTGTCTCTCCCACTAGATTATAAGCTCCTTGAGAGCAAAATCATGACTATTTCTATTTACCAGTATAGACCTAAATGAAAACTGACAAACCTAAATAAAAATTTGCTGAATGAATGAGTATATGAAAGTAAATGGTCCAAGGTCACAACAGAATACTGACAGCAGCAGCAGAAGTATTTAAGTTAGCAGTCTTCTCACTCCCCTGGTGATTCTTCCTGATCACACTGTAGGGTTCTCAGTGTTTTCATGAGCAATACTCTTTAAAACTCATTTTTTTCCACTTTACTATCTTAAAGCATAATTTTAAAGTATTTAAGGAATACAGAGATTTCTAGCAATTTATGTAGTTTAAAGAGATCATTCACTGGAGAGGCCAAAATTCAAATTCAAGAAGTGCAGAGAATACCTGTGAAATACTATACAAGATGACCATCCCCGAGACACAGTCATCAGATTCTCCAAGGTAGAAATGAAAAAAAAAAAAAAAAAAAAGTTAAAGGCAGGTCAGCAGAAACCCTACAAGCCAGAAGAGATTGTGGGCCTATATTCAGCATTCCTAAATAAAAGGAATTCCAACCACTAATTTCGTAGCAGAGCCAAACTGAGCTTCATAAGCAAGGGAGAAATAAGATCATTTTCAGACAGACAAATGTTAAGGAAATCTATTACCACCTGACCTGCCTTACAAGAGGTCCTTAAGGGAGTGCTTAAGATGGAGAGGAAAGACTTATTGGTCACCACAAAAACACACTTAAATACATAGACCATTGATACTATAAAGCAATCACGCAACCGAGTCTGCATAATAATCAGCTAACAACATGATGACAGGATCAAATCTGCACATATCAATATTAATCTTGGATGTAAATGGGATAAGTGCCCCAATTAAAAGGCACAGAGTAGCAAGCAGGATAAAGAGGCAAGAACCAACTGTATGCTGTCTTTAAGAGACCCATTTTATATGCAATGACATCCATAGGCTCAAAGTAAACAGATGGAGAAAAATCTACCAAGCAAATGGAAAACAGAAAAAAACAGGAGTTACTAGTATAATTTCAGACAAAACAGATTTCAAACCAATAATGATTAAAAAAGACAAAGAAGGGCAATACATAATGGTAAAGGATACAATCCAACAAGGAGACCTAAATATATATCCACCCAACACAGGAGCACCAAGATTCATAAAGCAATTTCTTAGAGACCTATGAAGAGACTTGGATAATCACACAATAATAGTGGGAGACTTCAACACTAAGACTTCAACCCCCGCCGACAATGTTAGATCATCAAGGCAGGGAACTAACAAAGATATTCAGAACTTGAACTTAACACTTAACAGACATCTACAGAACTCTCCACCCCAAAACAACAGAATATACATTCTTCTTATTTGCACATGGCATGTACTCTAAAACTGACCACACAACAAAAATCAGCCATGAAACAAACCTCAGCAAATTCAGAAAAGCCAAAATCATACCAACCACACTCAAAACCACTGCACAATAAAAATATAAATCAAGTTGCTTATCAGCTTAAGGAGATTTTGGGCTGAGACAATGGGGTTTTCGAGATATACAATCATGTCATCTGCAAACCGGGACAATTTGACTTCCTCTTTTCCTAATTGAATACCCTTTATTTCCTTCTCCTGCCTAATTGCCCTGGCCAGAACTTCCAACACTATGTTGAATAGGAGTGGTGAGAGAGGGCATCCCTGTCTTGTGCCAGTTTTCAAAGGGAATGCTTCCAGTTTTTGCCCATTCAGTATGATATTGGCTGTGGGTTTGTCATAGATAGCTCTTATTATTTTGAGATACGTCCCATCAATACCTAATTTATTGAGAGTTTTTAGCATGAAGGGCTGTTGAATTTTGTCAAAGGCCTTTTCTGCATCTATTGAGATAATCATGTGGTTTTTGTCTTTGGTTCTGTTTATATGCTGGAATCAATGTACGAAAATCACAAGCATTCTTATACACCAATAACAGACAAACAGAGAGCCAAATCATGAGTGAACTCCCATTCACAATTGCTTCAAAGAGAATAAAATACCTAGGAATCCAGCTTACAAGGGACATGAAGGACCTCTTCAAGGAGAACTACAAACCACTGCTCAATGAAATAAAAGAGGATACAAACAAATGGAAGAACATTCCATGCTCACGGGTAGGAAGAATCAATATCGTGAAAATGGCCATACCGCCCAAGGTAATTTATAGATTCAGTGCCATCCCCATCAAGCTACCAATGACTTTCTTCACAGAATTGGAAAAAACTACTTTAAAGTTCATATGGAACCAAAAAAGAGCCCGCATCGCCAAGTCAATCCTAAGCCAAAAGAACAAAGCTGGAGGCATCACACTACCTGACTTCAAACTATACTACAAGGCTACAGTAACCTTGGTACCAAAACAGAGAGACAGATCAATGGAACAGAACAGAGCCCTCAGAAATAATGCTGCATATCTACAAATATCTGATCTTTGACAAACCTGACAAAAACAAGCAATGGGGAAAGGATTCCCTATTTAATAAATGGTGCTGGGAAAACTGGCTAGCCATATGTAGAAAGCTGAAACTGGATCCCTTCCTTACACCTTACACAAAAATCAATTCAAGATGGATTAAAGACTTAAACGTTAGACCTAAAACCATAAAAACCCTAGAAGAAAACCTAGGCATTACCATTCAGGACATAGGCATGGGCGAGGACTTCATGTCTAAAACACCAAAAGCTATGGCAACAAAAGACAAAATTGACAAATGGGATCTAATTAAACTAAAGAGCTTCTGCACAGCAAAAGAAACTACCATCAGAGTGAACAGGCAACCTACAAAATGGGAGAAAATTTTCCCAACCTACTCATCTGACAAAGGGCTAATATCCAGAATCTACAATGAACTCAAACAAATTTACAAGAAAAAAACAAACAACCCCATCAAAAAGTGGGCAAAGGATATGAACAGACACTTCTCAAAAGAAGACATTTATGCAGCCAAAAGACACATGAAAAAATGCTCACCATCACTGGCCATCAGAGAAATGCAAATCAAAACTACAATGAGATACCATCTCACACCAGTTAGAATGGCAATCATTAAAAAGTCAGGAAACAACAAGTGCTGGAGAGGATGTGGAGAAATAGGAACACTTTTACACTGTTGGTGGGACTGTAAACTAGTTCAACCATGGTGGAAGTCAGTGTGGCGATTCCTCAGGGATCTAGAACTAGAAATACCATTTGACCCAGCCATCCCATTACTGAGTATATACCCAAAGGACTATAAATCATGCTGCTGTAAGACACATGCACACGTATGTTTATTGCGGCACTATTCACAATAGCAAAGACTTGGAACCAACACAAATGTCCAACAATGATAGACTGGATTAAGAAAATGTGGCACATATACACCATGGAATACTATGCAGCCATAAAAAATGATGAGTTCATGTCCTTTGTAGGGACATGGATGAAACTGGAAACCATCATTCTCAGCAAACTATTGCAAGGACAAAAAACCAAACACCGCATGTTCTCACTCATTGTTGGGAATTGAACAATGAGAACACATGGACACAGGAAGGGGAACATCACACTCTGGGGACTGTTGTGGGCTGGGGGGAGGGGGGAGAGATAGCATTAGGAGATATACCTAATGCTAAATGACGAGTTAATGGGTGCAGCACACCAGCATGGCACATGTATACATATGTAACTAAGCTGCACATTGTGCACATGTACCCTAAAACTTAAAGTGTAATAATAATAAAATAAAATATATATATATAAAAAAATCAAAGCCAAGACAATCATTCAAAGCTATACAATTACATAGAAATTAAACAACTGTTCCTGAATGGCTTTGGGGTAAACAAGGAAATTAAGGCAGTAATCAAGAAATTCTTGGCAAGTAATGAGAACAAAGATAGAACATACCGGAATCTATGGGACACAGATAAACGCCCACATTAAAAAGTTAGAAGGATCTCAAATGAACAACCTAACATCACACTTTGAGGAACTAGAAAAACAAGAGCAAACCAATACCAAAGCTAGCAGAAGAAAAGAACCAAAATCAGAGCTGAACTGGATGAAAATGAGACATGAAAAACATACAAAGGATCAATGAATCCAGGAGTTGGTTATTTGTAGGAATAAATAAGACGGATAGACTGCTAGCTAGACTAATAAAGAAGAAAAAACAGAAGACCCAAATAAATACAATCAGAAATGACAAAGGGGATATCATCACTGACCCCACAGAAATACAAAAAACCCCTCAGAGACTACTATGAAAACCTCTATGCACACAAACTAGAAAACTCAGAAGAAATGGATAAATTCCTGGAAACATACAACCTCCCAAGATTGAACCAGAAAGGAATTGAATCCCTGAACAGACCAAAGAAGTTTCAAAACTGAATTCGTAATAAAAAGCCTACGAACTAGAAAAAGCCCAGGGCCAGAGAGATTCACAGCTCAATTCTACCACATGCAAAAAGAAGAGCTGGTATCATTTCTACTGAAACTATTCCAAAAAACTGAGGAGGAGCGACTCCTTCCTAACTCATTGTATGAGGCCAGCATCATCCTGATACCACAACCTGGAAGAGACACAACAAAAAAAGAAAACTTCAGGCCAATATCCTTGATGAACATAGATGCAAAAATTCTCAACAAAATACTAGCAAACTTAATCCAGCAACACATCAAAAAGCTAATCCATCATGATCAAGTAGGCTTTATCCCTGAGATGCAAGGTTGGTTCAACATACACAAATCAGTAAATGCAATTCATTACATAAACAGAACTTAAAAACCACATGAACATCTATCTCATTAGATGTAGAAAAGGCTTTCAATAAAATCCAACATCCTTCGTGTTAAAAACCCTCCATAAACTAGGCTTTGAAAGAATATACCTCAAAATAATAACAGCCATCTATAACAAACCCACGGCCAACATCATACTGAATGGGCAAAAGCTGGAAGCATTCCCTTTGAAAACTGGCACAAGACAGGGATGCCCTCTCTCACCACTCCTATTCAACATAGTGTTGGAAGTTCTGGCCAGGGCAATCAGGGAGGAGAAAGAAATAAAGGGTATTCAATTAGGAAAATAGGAAGTCAAATTGTCCCTGTTTGCAGATGACATGTGTATTTAGAAAATCCCATCGTCTCAGCCCAAAATCTCCTTAAGCTCATAAGCAACTTCAGCAAAGTCTCAGGATACAAAATCAATGTGCAAAAATCACAAGCATTCTTATACACCAATAACAGACAAACAGAGAGCCAAATCATGAGTGAACTCCCATTCACAATTGCTTCAAAGAGAATAAAATACCTAGGAATCCAACTTACAAGGGATGTGAAGGACCTCCTCAAGGAGAACTACAAACCACTGTTCAATGAAATAAAAGAGGATACAAACAAATGGAAGAACATTCCATGCTCATGGATAGGAAGAATCAATATCATGAAAATGGCCATACCGCCCAAGGTAATTTATAGATTCAATGCCATCCCCATCAAGCTACCAATGACTTTCTTCACAGAATTGGAAAAAACTACTTTAAAGTTCATATGGAACCAAAAAAGAGGCTCCATTGCCAAGAGAATCCTAAGCCAAAAGAACAAAGCTGGAGGCATCACACTACCTGACTTCAAACTATACTACAAGGCTACAGTAACCAAAACAGCACAGTACTGGTACCAAAACAGAGATATAGACCAATGGAACAGAACAGAGCCCTCAGAAATAATACCACACATCTACAACCATCTGATCTTTGACAAACCTGACAAAAACAAGAAACGGGAGAAAGGATTCCCTATTTAATAAACGGCGCTGGGAAAACTGGCTAGCCATATGTAGAAAGCTGAAACTGGATCCCTTCCTTATACCTTATACAAAAATTAATTCAAGATGGATTAAAGACTTAAATGTTAGACCAAAATCATAAAAATCCTAGAAGAAAACCTAGGCATTACCATTCAGGACATAGGCATGGGCAAGGACTTCATGTCTAAAACACCAAAAGCAATGGCAACAAAAGCCAAAATTGACAAATGGGATCTAATTAAACTAAAGAGCTTCTGCACAGCAAAAGAAACTACCATCAGAGTGAACAGGCAACCTACAGAATGGGAGAACATTTTTGCAATCTACTTATCTGACAAAGGGCTAATATCCAGAATCTACAATGAACTCAAACAAATTTACAAGAAAAAAACAAACAACCCCATCAAAAAGTGGGCAAAGGATATGAACAGACACTTCTCAAAAGAAGACATTTATGCAGCCAAAAGACACATGAAAAAATGCTCATCATCACTGGCCATCAGAGAAATGCAAATCAAAACCACAATGAGATACCATCTCACACCAGTTAGAATGGCAATCATTAAAAAGTCAGGAAACAACAGGTGCTGGAGAGGATGTGGAGAAATAGGAACACTTTTACACTGTTGGTGGGACTGTAAACTAGTTCAACCATTGTGGAAGACAGTGTGGGGATTCCTCAGGGATCTAGAACTAGAAATACCATTTGACCCAGCCCCCCATTACTGGGTATATACCCAAAGGATTATAAATCATGCTGCTATAAAGACACATGCACACGTATTTTTATTGCAGCACTATTCACAATAGCAAAGACTTGGAACCAACCCAAATGCCCATCAATGATAGACTGGATTAAGAAAATGTGGCACATATACACCATGGGATACTATGCAGCCATTAAAAAGGATGAGTTCATGTCCTTTGTAGGGACATGGATGAAGCTGGAAACCATCATTCTCAGGAAACTATCGCAAGGACAGAAAACCAAACACCGCATGTTCTCACTCATAGGTGGCAACTGAACAATGAGAACACTTAGACACAGGAAGGGGAACATGACAGTGGGGCCTGTCGTGGGGAGGGGGGAGGGGAGAGGGATAGCATTAGGAGATATACCTAATGTAAATGACGAGTTAATGGGTGCAGCACACCAACATGGCACATGCATACATATGTAACAAACCTGCACGTTGTGCACATGTACCCTAGAACTTAAAGTATAATAAAATAATAATAATAATAATAATTTGCTAATCCTGGGTAACTTTAATTATTATAACTTTTACATTCTTTATTTCAAACAATGTCTGAGCACAGTGCCAGGTATAAGAAAATAAACCAACACATTTCCTGCCTGTGCTCAGTAGTTAACAGTGTGGGCTTTGGAGTTCCAGCATTTAGGTTCCAATTCCTGACCAGCCACTTAGGAGAAGGGTGACTTGAGAAAAAAAAAAAAATTGCTTAACCTTCTCAAGCCTCAATTAACTCATTTGTACAATGGTGATAATAATTCAAGTATGGTCATAGGTTATTCTGAGAGATGATATTCTAAGTGTAAGCATTATAATCACAGGGCCTTTTGAGTACTTTTATGAGTATACGCTGGGGGTTAAATAAGATTGCTCTCTATTCTACTTTCAAAGAATTCAGTCACAAGGATGAGAAAATGATTAATAAACATAATTTTAATCTAAAGTCATAAATGCTACACTCAGGTATGTATATTTGCTGGCATAGGATCAGAACATGCAATTTTATTATTTGATTTTATAATATCTATTCATGAATTGCTAACAATTCATGAATTACTAATATACATTTTCTCTCAAGATAAGCTATTAAATATTTCAATAGCTTCTCAAGCTAATTTTCCATCTTCATGATTATGATGGCTTGCTACATTTTTCAAAGTTTAAAATATATTGCTTAAAATACTAACATGTGTGTATGTATATATGTATGTAGATGTGTGATCCATTTTAAATTCACGTAATTAATCTGAAGACAAGTAGAAATCTTTTAGCATTACCTATGTATTAGGTCACTATACCCTTTCATTAGCACTAAATAATCAAAACTTTTTAATATTGCAAATTAATAGTATTTAAAATTTGTGATAATGAAAATATTTACATAAATATGTAAAATAATCTCAACCAATTATTTTCCAAACTATTCCTTACTGCTTTTCATGGTTGAAAAAATATCTTAGCTACATCTACCCAATATACTATTAATTCAAAAGAAGCTATTTTTATTTAATCTTGATTGTAATTTCCCATTACCTTTTTTAAGTTTGAAAAGATATATTGGTTCCAGTACTTGCAAGTGTGTTTATGTATTTATATGTGTGTATGTACATATGTATGTATGTGTATGTATAAACACACATGTATTCTTTGCTTTTCACTACTAGCTCCAATTATCTTTAGGAATAAGAAGGAGATTTTAATACTTTGAGGAATTTTTTTCCAAATCTTTTATTTGTTAATTTTTCTTTTTGATTTAGAAAGGCCCTAGTAATTCCTTTTTGTGCTCTTCATTTTATTTTTCAAAGCAGTTGTAATCCTTTTGCTCCCCTCTGATTTGAATTTCATCATATAAAATTTTAACAATATCAAGTTTTATGAGTAACAGACAATGCCACAGGGCAGGGTAAGGATTATGAAAATATCAATGAGTATATCCATTCCTTTAATTCTCTTCACTAATTATTTATATTTAGGTTATTAAAAACAATTGACTCTGAATTATTAATATTGAGAACTATAATAGCATAAGAATCAAACATGAAAGGTCCTTCGGAAAAAAAAAAAAGAAAGCTCCTGGATGGGGCTCCTGATTGCAGTGAGAATCCAGAGAACCTAACAGGTGGGTCATGGGGGAGGCTAAGCAGCAAAGGTTGGTCATCACTCAAGGAGAGAGGCATCTTGTACTGACCAGAAGTTATCAGGGTATCTCTGCTAGCTCAGCTCTCCATTTCATACTAAATCAACTGATCATCCCCTTTCAAAATAAATCTTTTTTAAAATAACCTGTTCTCTAATATCCCTTTCTCTTTATTCTTTCAACTGTCTATTCCTTACATATGTACTGCCATAAGAGGAAAATGTCTACTTATCCCTGTAGTTGGTGCTATTCTGACCTACTTCTGGGCGTCCATGCTCCCTGAGCTTCCCCATATTCCCTGTGGATATTGGATCTTTCAACTGCCATTCAGCTTGCTCATCAGTCCCAGATTCCTCCTGGCAGGAGCTGAGATGCTGGGCACCCTGCAGTGCTCTGAACATGAGAGGGTTCACCTCTTACCAAACAAACCCCTTATCCACCTGGTGTTGCTCCTCTGCCGGGTATCCACTAGAGCTGTCTCAGGCCCTTTCTCCTCACCGCCTTTGCCCCCTTGGGTCCTGGGAAGGTCAAGATTCTTCTAATTCCTACATGGGGGTTTCACATACTCTACCTTCCTCCCTATCCCACGACTCTCATTCTCATTCAATGAGCCTGTCTCTTACTTCACCTAGAATAGAAGGCATCAAAATGAGAATGCTTCCTCTGCTTCTGGTGCTGCTTTCTGAGTCCCATTCTGGTTGGAAATGTTATTCCTCTCTGGTGGGAAGCTGATGTCCCTACCTGTGCCCTGGGCCCCATTCCCTTCACACAGTCTTCAAAGGGACACCACTCTGCCAGTTACCCTTCATCTGAATCTTTATCATCTCCCTTATTAGCACTTTCCCTCAGGATTAAACTTCCTTAAACCCTTGTCTGAAAACAAAACATTCAGATAAAGTTTTCCTCCACTTCATGTCCCACTGCATTTCAACTTTATGTTGACTTGTCAGTCTCTATCGGTAGACTAAGCTCTTTGAAGGCTCTATCTCATTGCCTAGCATGGCCTGACACACAGTAGGTGCTCACTAAGTATGTGCTGAATAAATAAATAAATGAGTGAATAGAATATATGGAAATGTGCAGTGGAAAGGTCTTTGGATTTGATATAAGAATTTCAACTTCTAGTCCCAGTCTCAACATTTGCTAGTGGTATACACTAAATACCACGAGTATACAGTGAAATCGTTTTATGTTTTAAATGTTAGAAGGTTATCCTAAGGAAAGTGTGGGGTCTCCATCTCCACTGAAACACGAGGACATATACCTCAACAGCATATATTTCATTTAGAAAACATTGCTTTAATTCCATAAACACTAGGCCCTGTCATATCTAACAGAAACTTTTTGTGTTTTGCTGAATATAGATGATTGGATTGTTTGAAATCTTATTTTCTTTATATTTTCTCAACTTGCTAAGTATTTAAACTGATAACAATTAATAACCATGAAGTCATTATTGAAATTATTCTTTGTATATTATTGGTCACCAGAGGAGACAGAAAAGGGGATGAAGTATATTCTCACTCTTAAGCTTAAAGTAAGTTAGGAAAATGGAGCCTATAATATTTTTTAGGAAATGGTAGTATATGGAAAGGATTCTGAGGGAAGGTGATGGGACCATTTATTTATCCACATACAAGACATAAATGAAAAATACTCAATTACAGGACTGACTTCAGATGTTGTTGATTCAGAGATATTTTGGTGGTCCTTGAAAGGTGGGTAGGACTAAGAATGGGGTGAAGCAGGCAATACAAACAAGAAGGACTTACATAACTAAAATTACCAAAAGAAAGAATGCAGCTGACCAAACGTCAAGTGGTGCTGAGTAGGTGGGAGACAGAGGGAGGGACAAACTCCCAAGGGCCCTGAGAGTCAGGTCCAGGAGCTAAACAAATGTCAAAGCAAATAAGGAACAGCTAGATGATTAGTGCTTCCTATAGTGTTTAGAAATTGTCACTAGGCAGTGATGACCCTGAGGGACTGGGAAAGGAGTTAACAGGCAGAAGGCCAGGCGAGGTAAGATGGACCAGTGTGGCGGCACTGTGCTGGGGGAGCTGACATAAATCAGCATGTGACTCCATACAAGACAATGGAGTGGGCTGATTTATGTGAGGCTTCTTGATTTTCAGCTAAATCACTAATAAAGGTTGTCCTCTTTACAGAGATCTGAATGATAGTGGTGATATGCTGAAGGAAGGAATTTTGATGAACTAGTTTTATGGAGAAGATGAACTTTTTTTTTTGAGATGGAGTCTTGCTCTGTTGCCTACGCTGGAGTGCAGTGGCACAATCTCGGCTCACTGCAAGCTCCGCCTCCCAGGTTCACGCCATTCTCCTGCCTCAGCCTCCCGAGTAGCTGGGACTACAGGTGCCTGCCACCACGCCCAGCTAATTTTTTTGTATTTTTAGCAGAGACGGGGTTTCACCATGTTAGCCAGGATGGTTTTGATCCCCTGACCTCGTGATCCGCCTGCCTCGGCCTACCAAAGTTCTGGGATTACAAGCATGAGCCACAGCACCCGGTGGACCTTCTTACACCTAAAGAATTACAGGTTCTCAAGCTGGAAGAGACATTGTAGTGGGACATCTGGTTGAAAAAGTTCTGAACACAGATGGGATATGGTATTGACGACCAAGTAGGTGTTCAAGGATAGGACCACAATGAGGAAGCCATCAGCGTAGAGGTGATATCTGCTCCTTGTGAGAACTCTCCATGGGGGAACATATTGATAGAAAAGAGCATGGACAGGAGGGAAGGTCCATGCTCTTTTCTTCCTGAGGGAAGGTGATGCATGCAGTCAGAGAGAAGGAAAAGCAACCAGCAAGGAAGGCTAGGAAGACTAAGAAAGGTGGAAGAGAATTGAGACAGATAATGCGATAAAAGCCACAAGGAATAAAAATTATCATAAAGGGCAGAGTCAGCAACATTAGTGCTGTGGAAAGGTCAACGCAAGAAATAATGAACAAGAGACCTTTGAATTTCGTAAAATAAAGATCAAGGGTAACAGTAAAGAAAGTTGTTCAGTAAATTGGTGGAAATGAAAATTGGTTTGGAGAGACGCAGAGATAGGAGCATGGACCACCTGTTCAACATGTTTTGTAGTAAAAAGGAGCAAAAGAGACTAAGAGGCAAGAGGCACATGATATTACAACAGGGAAGCCTGGGTGTATGGCAGAATTCAGAGGGAACGAGCCAGAGATCTTTGAGGGTGAGGATAAATGTGGAAGCAGGAGCTGCAGTGGAAAAGGGCGACACTGTCAAACACAGGTGAAGGGGTTAGCACTGGAGCACAGTTGGGGCATCCTTTGCTCTGCGACTGGTTGGGAAGCTGAAGGATAATATAAAGCCAAGGATGGTCTGAGGTGTTGGTGAGGTTTGGTAGTGGAAAACAGAGTGCAAAGATAACTAATCCCAAAAGAGGGACACGAGTTAGGTGGAAAGGTCTACAACAGTCATAGGATCCAGCCCCATGGAGGGCAAAGCCAAAGGGAAACAGCAGCCTGATCTGGCAGTTCTGCAAACCCAGCCTTCATCATTGCTCCTGACACAGCTGTGCATTCTCAACAGTTTATTAAACAAATACTTATAGAAAACAAATACCAATGTAGAGCTTCCAGGTGTGGAAAAGAGAGTCAGATAAAATCTAATGCATGAATTGACAGGGAGTAAAAGCGGAAGGTTTGCAGTTACCCACAGTGACTTTATTTTTTATATATAAGAGTTTGACACATTAAATTGGTCCATTAGTTTTTTTTCTTCTTTCTAATATTTGTTTCATCATCCAAAATGTCACTCATTTCAATTACATGCCAATGATCCTAAACAATGGTTTTAACCTATCTACAAAGTTAAATAGCAGATGGAATTTTTTTGCTTGCACTTTTTTTATTACAGTCTTATTTTGAATGCTGTACCCACCCACATTTACTGTACATCAAATGCATTTTCAGATACCAGAAATAAAATGAGGAAACATGCAAATGGTGGGTATATAAGCTGAATCAATACAACATTTTTACAAACATTGTTTTAAAAATCTAGTTTCATAATTATCTACAATTAATGGTTCATTGTTCATCCTTTTCTAAGCTTGGCTTTCACTTAAAGTTTTATCGTAGCTAAACATTAAAGAAACGATAACAGTACTGCTCAAAAAACGTATATGTAGAAAGGAACAACCACTACCAGCCTCTGCAAAAACATGCCAAAATGTAAAGACCATCAAGGCTAGGAAGAAACTGCATCAACTAACGAGCACAATAACCAGCTAACATCATAATGACAGGATCAAATTCACACATAACACTATTAACTTTAAATGTAAATGGACTAAATGCTCCAATTAAAAGACACAGAGTGGCAAATTGGATAAAGAGTCAAGACCCATCAGTGTGCTGTATTCAGGAAACCCATCTCACGTGCAGAGACACACACAGGCTCAAAATAAAGGGATGGAGGAAGACCTACCAAGCAAATGGAAAACAAAAAAGGCAGGGGTTGCAATCCTAGTCTCTGATAAAACAGACTTTAAACCAACAAAGATCAAAAGAGACAAAGAAGGCCATTACATAATGGTAAAGGGATCAATTCAACAAGAAGAGCTAACTATCCTAAATATATATGCCCCTAATACAGGAGCACCCAGATTCATAAAGCAAGTCCTGAGTGACCTACAAAGAGACTTAGACTCCCACACAATAATAATGGGAGACTTTAACACCCCACTGTCAACATTAGACAGATCAACGAGACAGAAAGTTAACAAGGATACCCAGGAATTGAACTCAGCTCTGCACCAAGCGGACCTAACAGACATGTACAGAACTCTCCACCCCAAATCAACAGAATATACATTTTTTTCAGCACCACACCACACCTATTCCAAAATTGACCACATACTTGGAAGTAAAGCTCTCCTCAGCAAATGTAAAAGAACAGAAATTATAACAAACTGTCTCTCAGACCACAGTGCAATCAAACTAGAACTGAGGATTAAGAAACTCACTCAAAACCGCTCAACTACATGGAAACTGAACAACCTGCTCCTGAGTGACTACTGGGTACATAACGAAATGAAGGCAGAAATAAAGATGTTCTTTGAAACCAACGAGAACAAAGACACAACATACCAGAATCTCTGGGACACATTCAAAGCAGTGTGTAGAGGGAAATTTGTAGCACTAAATGCCCACAAGAGAAAGCAGGAAAGATCCAAAATTGACACCCTACCATCACAATTAAAAGAACTAGAAAAGCAACAGCAAACACATGCAAAAGCTAGCAGAAGAAAAGAAACAACTAAAATCAGAGCAGAACTGAAGGAAATAGAGACACAAAAAACCCTTCAAAAATTAATGAATCCAGGAGCTGGTTTTTTGAAAAGATCGACAAAATTGATAGACTGCTAGCAAGACTAATAAAGAAGAAAAGAGAGAAGAATCAAATAGATGCAATAAAAAATGATAAAGGGGATATCACCACTGATCCCACAGAAATACAGACTACCATCAGAGAATACTACAAACACCTCTACGCAAATAAACTAGAAAATCTAGAAGAAATGGATAAATTCCTGGACACATACACCCTCCCAAGACCAAACCAGGAAGAAGTTGAATCTCTGAATAGACCAATAACAGGCTCTGAAATTATGGCAATAATCAATAGCTTACCAACCAAAAAGGGTCCAGGACCAGATGGATTCACAGCCGAATTCTACCAGAGGTACAAGGAGGAGCTGGTACCATTCCTTCTGAAACTATTCCAATCAATAGAAAAAGAGGGAATCCTGCCTAACTCATTTTATGAGGTCAGCATCATCCTGATACCAAAGCCAGGCAGAGACACAACAAAAAAAGAGAATTTTAGACCAATATCCTTGATGAACATTGATGCCAAAATCCTCAATAAAATACTGGCAAACCGAATCCAGCAGCACATCAAAAAGCTTATCCACCATGATCAAGTGGGCTTCATCCCTGGGATGCAAGGCTGGTTCAACATACACAAATCAATAAACATAATCCAGCATATAAACAGAACCAAAAACAAAAACCACATGATTATCTGAATAGATGCAGAAAAGGCCTTTGACAAAATTCAGCCCCTCATGCTAAAAACTCTCAATAAATTAGGTATTGATGGGACGTATCTCAAAATAATAAGAGCTATTTATGACAAACCCACAGCCAATATCATACTGAATGGGCAAAAACTGGAAGCATTCCCTTTGAAAACTGGCACAAGACAGGGATGCCCTCTCTCACCACTCCTATTCAACATAGTGTTGGAAGTTCTGGCCAGGGCAATTAGGCAGGAGAAGGAAATAAAGGGTATTCAATTAGGAAAAGAGGAAGTCAAATTGTCCCTGTTTGCAGATGACATGATTGTATATCTCGAAAAGCCCATTGTCTCAGCCCAAAATCTCCTTAAGCTCATAAGCAACTTCAGCAAAGTCTCAGGATACAAAATCAATGTGCAAAAATCACAAGCATTCTTATACACCAATAACAGACAAACAGAGAGCCAAATCATGAGTGAACTCCCATTCACAATTGCTTCAAAGAGAATAAAATACCTAGGAATCCAACTTACAAGGGATGTGAAGGACCTCCTCAAGGAGAACTACAAACCACTGCTCAAGGAAATAAAAGAGGATACAAACAAATGGAAGAACATTCCATGCTCATAGGTAGGAAGAATCAATATGGTGAAAATGGCCATACTGCCCAAGGTAATTTATAGATTCAATGCCATCCCCATCAAGCTACCAATGACTTTCTTCACAGAATTGGAAAAAACTACTTTAAAGTTCATATGGAACCAAAAAGAGCCCGCACTGCCAAGTCAATCCTAAGCCAAAAGAACAAAGCTGGAGGCATCACACTACCTGACTTCAAACTATACTACAAGGCTACAGTAACCAAAACAGCATGGTACTGGTACCAAAACAGAGATATAGACCAATGGAACAGAACAGAGCCCTCAGAAATAATACCACACATCTACAACCATCTGATCTTTGACAAACCTGACAAAAACAAGAAATGGGAGAAAAGATTCCCTATTTAATAAATGGTGCTGGGAAAACTGGCTAGCCATATGTAGAAAGCTGAAACTGGATCCCTTCCTTACACCTTATACAAAAATTAATTCAAGATGGATTAAAGACTTACATGTTAGACCTAAAACCATACAAACCCTAGAAGAAAACCTAGGCAATACCATTCAGGACATAGTCATGTGCAAGGACTTCATGTCTAAAACACCAAAAGCAATGGCAACAAAAGCCAAAATTGACAAATGGGATCTAATTAAACTAAAGAGCTTCTGCACAGCAAAAGAAACTACCATCAGAGTGAACAGGCAACCTACAGAATGGCAGAACATTTTTACAACCTACTCATCTGACAAAGGGCTGATATCCAGAATCTACAATAAACTCAAACAAATTTACAAGAAAATACAAACAACCCCATCAAAAAGTGGGCAAAGTATATGAACAGACACTTCTCAAAAGAAGACATTTATGCAGCCAAAAAACACACGAAAAAATGCTCACCATCACCGGCCATCAGAGAAATGTAAATCAAAACCACAATGAGATACCATCTCACACCAGTTAGAATGGCAATCATTAAAAAGTCAGGAAACAACAGGTGCTGGAGAGGATGTGGAGAAATAGGAACACTTTTACACTGTTGGTGGGACTGTAAACTAGTTCAACCATTGTGGAAGTCAGTGTGGCGGTTCCTCAGGGATCTAGAACTAGAAATACCATTTGACCCAGCCATCCCATTACTGGGTATATACCCAAAGGATTATAAATCATGCTGCTATAAAGACACATGCACACGTATGTTTATTGCGGCACTATTCACAATAGCAAAGACTTGGAACCAACCTAAATGTCCAACAATGATAGACTGGATTAAGAAAATGTGGCACATATACACCATGGAATACTATGCAGCCATAAAAAATGATGAGTGCATGTCCTTTGCAGGGACATGGATGAAACTGGAAACCATCATTCTCAGCAAACTATCGCAAGGACAAAAAACCAAACACCGCATGTTCTCACTCATTGTTGAGAATTGAACAATGAGAACACATGGACACAGGAAGGGCAACATCACACTCCAGCGACCGTTGTGGGCTGGGGGGAGCGGGGAGGGATAGCATTAGGAGATACACCTAATGTTAAATGGCGAGTTAATGGGTGCAGCACACCAACATGGCACATGTATACATATGTAACAAACCTGCACACTGTGCACATGTACCCTAAAACTTAAAGTATAATAATAATAAAATTAAAAACAAACAAACAAAAATGTATATGTCACTGAGTAAAAATTATATCTTAATATTGTGTGAAACAGCAGGTATTTTAAAGTTCATCAGTTACATTACATCAAATCAACTCAAAATTGAAATATTTACACTGGATCTTTTCAACTTTATATGATACTTAGGACCCATCATAAATAACAAAATCTCTTAAAACTTATTTCTATGTCTACTATAAAAGATACAATGGTGCAAACAAGTTCTATTATGTTTGATTAAAAAAAAACTATGGAGTTTTTTAAAAGTCTGGACTAATGGTACTAATTTTAACCCATCTAATTCCTTTCTCAGACAAGTAACGCCCACTTTGGGATTATCCAGCTTGTACACAATGAATTTCAGTGAAATCAGCATTAGTTCACTGAAGTCAGAAATGACTAAATTCCAACCATTTGACTTCTAGCACATTATCATCTTACCATCACAAAAATAGTAACATTAATGTCTTATATCCATGAAAAAGAGATTTTTAGAGAACAAGCTCTTCAAGGGCAGTGATCCTATCTATTTTACATGCTTATTACACAGATGGGCCTACTACCACACACAGAAAGGAAATACATAAACAGTATTACAGTGATATAATCTTCTACCTTTTAAATTTAATTTTTATTAAAATTTGTTTAATGTAGTTCATGTTTTCTGTACAAATTCAAAATGATAGAAATACATGAAGTGAAATCATACATATTCAGCCCTTTGCTCACAGGTAGGTATTGTTATTTCCTATGTATTACTCCAGAAAATTATAATGCATTACATGTGATGTATGCACAACCACCCCATTTTTACACAAATGGGATCATACTATGCATAGTGTTTTGCACCTTGCTTCATTCACATAATATGTCTTGGTCAGTTTTTCATGTCATTACCCATAAAGCTCCAATTTATTTTTAAGACTTGTTTAATGTTTCCTTTTTTATATATAATGCAATTCATTTTAGTAGGTTTATACTGAGTATTAGAATTACATTTTTAAAATTTTTCACTATTATAAACAAGGTAGTAAAATCATTCTGTACTTTTATAGGAACTTCTGATTAATTCATAGCAGTGAACTTTCTGGGTCAAAGAATATAAATACTCAAAATTTTAACACATCCTGTTAAGCTGCCCTCGGTAAGTTGCAATTTTGCATTATATACAAGCTAGACAAAAGAAATTATTTCGCAAAAGATGCTTCCAACTACATATATTTTATTATAAGGTAAATAATCATGGTAAACATTCAGAAAAACAAATATAAAGAAAAAATAAAAATATATCATCACTCAAGAAATAATTCAAAAATAACCTTTTATTGTATGCATATACTTAATGTACATGTATTGTTTTTCTCAACATGTGATCATACTATACACAAATTTGTATCCTGCTTTATTAAATAAAGATGCCAGGAATAATTTCCCCCATAATCTTAAATATTCTTTCTAAAATATGATTTTTTAAAGCCTACATATTTATTCATTTATTTAACCACTAGACATTTACTTCTGATTTTTCACTATTACAAACAATGCATAAAAGCATCTTTGATTGTATTTTTATTTCCTTGAGTTAAACAGGTTCCTAAAAGTAGTTAGAACAGAACAGGTTCTTTTTTTTTTTTTTTTTTTTTTTTTGCTTTAAGTTCTGGGATACATGTGCAGAACGTGCAGGTTTGCTACATAGGTATACATTTGCTACATAGGTATCCATGTGCCATGGTGGTTTGCTGCACCTATCAACCTGTCATCTAGGTTTTAAGCCATGCATGCATTAGGTATTTGTCCTAATGCTCTCCCTCCCCTTGTCTCCCACCCCACGACAGGCCCCAGTGTGTGATGTTCCCCTCCCTGTGTCCATGTGTTCTCATTGTTCAACTCCCACTTATGAGTGAGAACATGCAGTGTTTCTTTACTTTAAATGAATGGATGATATATTTGTAAGTCCTCAGGTTTCTATCATCTGTTACATAGAACCCCATCTACATAGATGGCTTCTCGCTCAGGCCATAGCAGGCACCAGGGTCTCATCAGATGATGAGAAAATCTGAATAATAATTTACTAAGCTTTAATTTTTTGTATATTCACCAAAAAAAGATCTTGTATTAGGCCACAGAGTAGCACTCAAAAACATTCCCAAACAGAATACATACAGGCCAAATTACCTGACAGATCTAAACAACTGAAAGAATTCTATACATGCAGAAATTTAAAAACACTTCAGAAACTTTTAGGTCAAAGTAAAAAAGTGAAAATGAAAATCACCAGCAGTTTAAAAATGAATTATATGTGTGCACTATACACTAAATCCTATGTATTACTGGAAAAGTAGCACTCAGGAAAATTTATAGCCTTAAATGCTGGTTTAGAAAATGAGAACAATAAAAAGTAAGTCGCCAAAAATTTCAATTCAAAAAGTTAAAAACAAGAGAAAGAAAATAAACATATAGAAAAGAGAAATTAATATAGCAATAAAAAGATGAATGAGAAATCAAGAAACAGAAAATAGTAGAGTTAATGAATAAAACCAAAACCTGGTGATTTCAAAGACACTTAAGCCAGTCAAATATTTGGCAAAATGAATTTCAAAAAGAAAAAGGATAGAATTTTTACTTTCAAAATTCAGATAGTATGTTAAAATTTAATATAAATGAACTAAAAAATAAAACAGATGACCAATTTTCCAGGAAGATATAATTACCAAAATTAACTCAAGAAGAAAACCACTGAGATGGATATCCAAACAAAAATAGAAAAGGTGCTCAAAGATCTACCTCTTAAAAAGGCACAATGCTCAGGTCATTTTAGGTGAATTATACCATATTCTGAAAGAATAGGTAAATTCTATGTTACATAAACTACTCAGGAAAAAAAACAGAAAGCCATTCAGTTTATTTTGAGTCTAGCACAGGGTTTCTCAAACAGCACTGTTGACATTTTAGACAGAATCATTATTTGGGGTGGAAGAGAGGCTGTCATGTGTATTGTCTGGTTGATCATAGCCCTCATACACAAACCAGACAATGACAAAACAAAAAAAGAAAACCATAGATCATCCAAACTTATGAACAAAGATTCAGAAGGCCTAAATAAAATCCTGGCTAATCAATATATCTAGAACAAGCAGAAATACAATGGTGGTTTTAGAAGAGAAAAAAATCTATGAAGGTCATTACTACATTAACAAATTAAAAAATAAAAACCATATGATTGTGTTAATTATTGCAGAGAAAAGGATTTGATAAAATGCAAAACACATTCATGGTAAGACTCCAACATGCTAGAAATAGAAGTTTTCTTTAATCTGAAAAAGAGAATCTACGAGAAGCCAATAGTAAACTTTTTAGTTAATGATGAGATGGTAGAAGCCTCCCAATAGAAGAATAAGACTTACTCTAGCTAAAGCAGGATCGAAAAAAAAAAAGCAAAATAAAACAAATATTAGCAATAAACACACAACACTGTCAGTATTTTAAAATCTCTACATGAAGAGCTAAGAGAATCAACAGGCTAAGAGATCAACAGTAGATCTACAAGGATGTCAGCAAGGAGATCAAATACAAGACCAAAACCAGAAATTATTAGCTCTTAAATACACCAGTTTAAAAAACTTAGAAATAAATCCCATTCAAAATAACAATTTAAAATGCTTGGTATGCAAGCCTGTTAAGAAAAAATAGATAAAACTTTAGTGAAGGACATAAGGTAATTAAAGAAGAGACATATCTTGTCCCTGTATGGGAAGACTCAATACTATGAAGATGTTATTTTCTCCAAAATTAATTTATAAAATTCATATAATCCCTAACAAAATCCCAAATGGAATTTGCAAGGAATTGAGAGGTTGATGTCAAAAAGGAAAGCAAACAAATACAAGATAGTTGAAGTAATCTTAGAAAAGAAGAACAAAGGTCTTGTCCTACCAGATATCGAAAAACCTTGTGAAGATACAGCAATTAAAACATCATGATACTGGTACAGGAATAGATGACCAGATTAATAGAACAAAATGCATATTCCAGAGACAGTCCAATGAATACAAGGGAATTCAAAATATAAGAAAGGTGGCATTCCAAATGATGGGAAAGGGATTAACTATGAAACAAATGGTACTGAAATAACTGGCTGTCCATTTGCAAAAAATACAAAATAATTATACCTGTTTTTCACACAAGTCACACACACCCAAAATATTCCAGAGTAATTAAAGACCTAAGCCTAAAATAACATATAAGCAGAAATGACTACATTACTTGCGTGCCCCAGTGAGAAATGAAAATGCACGACTTTCAAGACGGCAACAGCAGAGAATTAAACAAAGTGGGAGGAGGATGGAGGGGATTCTGAGCACAAGAAAAGATAAATTTGACTACATCTAAATTTAAAACTTCTGCCTGATAAAAGATACTATAAACAAAGTCAAAAGGCATGCCACAGAGGAAGAAACATTTACAATTCCTATGAGACAGAAGATTAATATCCAAAATACATGAAGAATGTCCACTAATCAATAAGAAAAAGATAAACAAATATTTAAAAATGGATATAGGATCAAGGATAATTTGTAGAAGAGGAAACTAAAGTGCCATTAAACAAGCTCATGAATACTCATGCAAAGGCAATTGCAAATCAAAACAATATTTTTTTATACCACAGATAAAGTTTGACAATATCAAACATTAGCAAGTGTGTAGGGAAACTGCCAGAGGGAGAGCGCAGTGGCACCTGTGAGAGGATAACCTGGCAGTATCGAAGTAGAAATGGACACACCTTCTACCCAGCAATTCTATCTTTCATTTTCTATTATAGAGAAGAGCTTTGCACATACATGTTCACAAGGAGTCATGTACTAGGATTCTACTGCTGAACCACTCATAATAGCCCAAATTAGGAAAAAACCTAAATGACCATCAATAGGGGAATGGTTAAAAAATTATGATATATACATATTATTTGTCATACGTGCATATAATAAATGCTATGTAGCAGTCCAAAATGCACCCAACAGTTGCGTTGTCTGAACTGCCTTTTATGGCTTATGGCAAACTATGATATATTATAGTTGAGCTGGAGACAATGCACAGCAAAGTCATCTCTAAATCAAATGCAGAAATAGTTTATGTACCTTCATTAAACATACTGGATTTTTTCAAACATTTCATTCAGGTTTTATATAAAAATTCTCAGTACATTTGAACTCTGGGATTTTCTCTCTGGTAGATAAGTACAATGATATTTTCAAATTAATGGAATAAGGAATCTGTTCTCTATTCATTCCCATCTAAATAGAGTTTCAAAGAGATGCTGAGAACTTTCCTCAGATTAGTAAATTCAAGTACTCACTGTGTATTTACCTCTGTCACTGACCATGCTCTGTACCTCTAAAGTCTCTTCCATTTCATTAAATGAAAGTAGTGAATGAATACTAAGAAATGCTTTTTAAAAACAATAGTTTTATTGAGATATAATTCACACACCACACAATTCATCTATTTAAAGTGTACAATTCAATGACTTTTAGTATATTCACAGAGTTCTGCAATCATCACCATAATCAATTTTAGTACATTTTTATCACCCTAAAAATAAACTCCACACCCATTAGCAGTCACTCCCCTTGTCCCCCCAACCCCCGACCCCAGCCCTAGGCAACCACTAATCCACCTTCTGCCCCACACAGATCTGCCCTATTGCAGACATTTCATATAAACGGATTTATAAATATACGGCCTTTTGTGTCTGGCTTCTTTTACTTAGCATAATGTTTTCAAGGTTTAACCACTGTGTAGCACGCATCAGTACTTCATTTCTTCTTATTGCCAAATATTCCATGGTATGGATATACCACATTATATTTATCCATTAATAAGTTGATGAATATTTGGGCTGCTTTTACTTTTGAGATATTATCAATTATGCTGCTATGAACATTCCTGCATAATTCAAATGCTTTTTAAGAAAAACAACTCAGTGTAAATATCTGCTGGATGATTTAGAAAGGAGGACAATTAAAACATGTTTTTCTTTATTCATCCCTAACAAATAATCCTTAATGAATCAACTGAGCTATTTTATAAAACTATTGAAAAGACAATAATTATTGATGTAATATTAACCATAATTAACATCCAAATTAACCCTCTCTTAAATGCTAAATTTTAAGAAATGAGTTTTTGTAACCGGAGAAATACTCTCAACCAGCAATTAATTTTTTGATTAGAATTTATCAAGAGAAAGAATGAAAGGGCTTTCTGGAAAGTGGTGTGGGTAGAGAATTAAAATATTGCCAGTTACTGAGGTAATTATAAACATTTTGGTGGCAAAGGTAGTTTCTTTTCTGACTTGGGGTAAATTTTATAATTATTTGGAATACTAAAATAAATGGAGACAAAATTGTTGAAAAGCAGGCAGAGGATATTCCGTTTCTAAAACACTTCCACCCCATGGATGTGATGAAATACTCTCCAAAAGTGCAAAACACCAAACAGGTAGGAAGTGTCAACCCAAAGGCTTTGCAGATGGGCCTTTCTTTCTGACAGTCGCAGTAGTAATCATTATTCCTCCAGCCCCATTTTCTGAGTGTGGTTCTAGGAACAATTGCACCATCGCTTCTCCTGAGGAGTTCAAATCTCCTGTTGTCCAATCTCACAACTGTAAGAGTTTAACAAAATCTTCATTTACTGCTCTTTTAGCAGTTTATGTTGCACTCCCACACAAAATAATGATGACTCATAAGAATAAAACTTTAGCTGGATGCGGTGGCTCATGCCTATAATCCCAGCACTTTGGGAGGCTGTGGTAGGAGGATCGCTTGAAGCCAGGAGTTTGAGGCCAGCCTGAGTGAGACCCTGTCTCTAAAAAATAAAATAAAATTAGCCAGTTGTGGTGGCATGTGCCTGTGGTCCAAGCTACTTGGGAGGCTGAGGTAGGAGGATCACCTGAGCCCAGGGGGTCGAGGCTGCAGTGAGCCATGACCGTGCCACTGCACTCCAGCCTGGGCAACAGAGAAAAACTCTGTCTCAAAAAAAAAAAAAAAAAAAGAATAAAACTTTAATTTTATATTCATTCATTTACTCTTATGTGGGAAAACTAATATAAAAGAAAAGCTCTCCCTGATTATCTTTTTAAAAGGTGGAAACTATTAATAATTTTAAAATATTATAAGAAATTTGAAGTAAAATGACTTATGACAGGACTTATAACTTCTATAAACTTTCTAATTAGCTACACAGAGTAACAATGGAATCAAAGGAAAGAAGACACACCATATTCCATTTATAGACTGGAAAAGCAAAATGAAAAAACAAAACAAAATTTAAAACAGTTACAAGAAAACAGTCAACCATTAAGTTGCATTCCAAAAGTTTCTACATAGGTCGGTTGTTTACAACCCTGAATTCATTCTCCCATAAAAACTGTAATATAAATAGTCCTTATAATCTCAGACCAACCCAGAAAAGCCTATTTAATCCAAAATGTAACTGAAATAACGTAGGCAGACAACTTAAACGTAAGGGAAAATTACTGTTGAAATACTAGTAGTTAAACCAAACAGAAAACAATTGAAATTCAATTAAAAATATTTTTTAAAGCTTTCATTTTGATCCTCCTACTCCATCTAGTATATGAAGAAAAACAATAGTAACTGAAGGAGAACGAAGACTGGAAACTGTCTTCTGTGGAATTCCGAAGTGTCCGCTAGGCCCAATGAAGCACTGGGAAAGCTGGTGAACAAGGTGCGCTCTCCGCTGCCTCCTTTTTGCTTCTCATTTCCCGCTATTTAAACCACCTTTCCCCTTCTTCTCTTCTATCCAAATCCTTCCCATTTCCAATATTCAATTTAAGTCTTTCTATTTCCACAAAGGCTACCTCAGTCTGGAAGATTCTTGACTTAGACTCAAAGCCTGTTGCTCTCACAAATTTACACTGTTTCTCTGGTGATTAATGTTTATGGACCGCCACTGTTCTTGTTCTTTTTAGTAATAGGCATCTGTTGGCTAACAAAGGGATCCGATGTGAGGGTGGAAAAGAGAAAAGTAGTGAAACGTATGACATAACTCTAAGAGAAAGTGAAAAGAGGGAAAGGTAGAGAGGATGTGAATAAACCTGCAGAAGATAAAAGGAAGCGATGGGTAAATGGCGCTTGGGTCAGAAAGGTCTCTACTTCATTCATAAAGTGGAACCGTGACCCCAGGGTCTACAAATTTGCTGTGTGTGGGAAAGAAATGGAAACAGAGTGGCTATATGACCGATGACTGCTGATGTTAACATATTCATTAGACTGTTTATTGAGCACTTCCTATATAGAGTATGCCACTGGACAGTAGAAGGAATATGAGGAATTGTTTCTGATCAAGGACTTTGCAGTCTGGGGTGGGGGCAGACAACACACTATAGTAAATCCAGAATATATGAAAAGTCACAAGAGAGGTGGTGCTATAGGAGCACAAAGTGAGAGTAGGAGACTGGAAGGAAGCCAAAAAACACATCCATTCATTCCAAACATGTTTATAGAGTGCTGAACATGTACCAGGCAATGTTCTAGGCGCTGTGGATATACAAGGAACAAAGCAGAAAAAAACTTCACCCTTCAGGGCACTTATAATAAAAAACCAACACAATATTTCAAAATACAAGTAAAATACGTGGCATGTAAGATATATAATATAAATACTATGGAGAAAAGCCAGAAAGAGAAGACAAGTGCTGTGTGTGCATGTGTGTGTATGTGTGTATGTGTGTGTGTGTGTGTGTGTGTGTGTGTGTGTGTGTGTATGTGTTTGTGTCTGTGATTTTAAACAGGTGATAGGGTAAAGCCTTGCTGAGAAGATGATTTTTGAGTAAAGATCTGAAATACGTGAGGTTGAGCACCACAGCTATCTGCAGGAAGAGTGTTCCAGGCAGAGGGAACTGGGAAGCACACAGCAATGTGTGCTTTAAAAAAATCTGGAATAGGCTGGGCACAGTGGCTCACACCTGTAATCCCAGCACTCTGGGAGGCCCAGGTGGGTGGATCACCTGAGGTCAGGAGTTCGAGACCAGCCTGGCCAACATGGTGAAACCCCATCTCTACTAAAAGCACAAAAATTACCCGGGTGTGGTGGCAGGCGACTGTAATCCCAGCTACTCGGGAGGCTGAGGTAGGAGAATTGCTTGAACCCAGGAGGTGGAGGTTCCAGTGAACCAAGATCACGCCACTGCACTCCAGCCTGGGCGACAGAACGAGACTCTGTCTCAAAAAAAAAAAAAACCCGGAGTACAATACATTTTTATTAACTAAAGTCCTCAAAAAATAAAAACATGACTTTATTTTCTTACAGTTCTGGTGCTGCAAGTCCAAGATTAAGGTGCTCCAGGTTTCTTCCCAGGCCTCTCTCCTTGGCTTGCCAATGGCCATCTCCTCTCTGTGTCTTCACATGGTCTGTTTATCTCTGTGTGCCTGTGCTAATCTCCCTTATGAGGACACATATTAGATTAGAGCCCACCCCAATGACCTCATTTAATGCTAATTACCTCTTTAAAGGCCCTATCTCTAAGTACAGTTACAGTCTGAGGCACTAAGGGTTAAAACTTCAACAGATGAATTTTGAGGGGGCACAGTTCAGCCTAGTAACAGGTGTCAACGATGACTCCAATGTTCTTGGCCTGACCACCTGGAAAGATGGAGAGTCATCTGGCTCCCCATTGAAAAATGGGTAGGCTTCTGGCACGTTAGAAGTGGAAATCCTAATAATAAAAAGATTGACTAACCTGTATTGAGTGTTTAGTATGTATGTAAGGCATCATGCTAAGCACTTTATGTGCATTACACTTCACTGAATCCTTACAACATCATTATAATGTTAGTATTATCATCTCCATATACAGATCAGGCAGCTGAGGCTCAATAAGGTTATACAATTTTCCCAAGGTCACACAGCTAGTAAGTGCAATAAAGAGAATTTGGATCCCTGCACTGTGATTACAACAGTCATGCCCTTAACCATTGCCTATTCCACTTCTCCCAGGGAAAGCTATGAGTTGAAGGCATGAAACCATATGCAATAAAAAGTGACCTTAAACATAATACCCAAGAGATCATCAAGCTCAACTCCACCTTTCACAGAAGTAAGCAAGGATCCAAAGGGTGATTAAGTTATTTGCACAAATCAAGCTACCTAGAAGAGACCTTAATTAGAAAATTATTTTATAATGCTAAAAAAATAGAAACAACCTAAACGTAGCTTAAAAATTATGGAATAACCTTACAATAAAACACCATGCAACCCTTAAAACAATGATACAGAGCTACACTGATTACATGGATGGATATCTGTTATATTTTTTAAGCAGATAATAACATTTTAGAACAATCTTTTAAAAACACATATGTTATGTATATATGCAAAAATAAAGATGACTATAGACTAAAAAGGACAGACCATAAGAAAGTAGGTAATTTTCACTTTCTTTTATAAGCCTTTCTGCAGTCTGATTTTTATAGTAAATATGCATTGTTTGTAAAATCTGAAAAATAATAATGTTATTGCCAATAGAGAAAGTTCTTTGAAAACTATTTCCTTCATAATTTGCTGCTCAAACTCCTCCCAGCTTGGGGCTCTCAGGACAGGCTGGCACTCAAGTCTTCTTGGGGTAATTCCTGTTAGGTGGCTTTGACTATACCTAAAGCAACACTCAGGAGGCCATTTGTCAATGGAAGGGTTTTAGAGTTAGTACAGAGGATAATTGTTCTCACAGTTAATAACTCATTTAGACTCAGAGAATCAACTTTTCACAAATGAAGTGTCTGACTTCAAGAAGCACAAGGATATTATTCAGTAGTGTTTTTAATAATATAAAATCTGTCAAGACTGTCATTTATGTCAACGTGTCAGAAGTATAAAATAAAGCACTCATAATAATGTTTAAAAGAAAGAGGCAGATAAGGACATGAAAGAGAGAGCAAGGAAACTGCTTCAGGGCAAGTCAAACAGAATGTAGTTGTAGCATCACACTTAATCTTTATTAATTCAATCTAGCTGGACAACAAACAATTATTGAGCTCATTTTTCTATGCACAGCACCATGCTATGCCTACAGGGATAAAGATAAGTTAGGCATGCCCCCTTAAGGAACACTATCATTTTTAGATATGTGGTCTATGACACTAAAACTTGTTTCCTGTATTAAGTGGAGGTCCCCAAATTAAGTGGAAGTCACTTGATAACTAATTTCTCTTTTACAAGTGTTGTTTACAGTTGTTTCTTTTATTCTTTGCCTTTAAGGAGGTGGAAGGGAGGAATGGGATGAAATGAGGAAGAAAAAGGCATAGTAGCAGTGAAAACATGAGAAAGCAATAAAAGTATTAAGAACAAATAAAAATTTGAAAAAGAGAATAGGACAATGAGAAGAATGGAAAAGTGGCAAGCGTGATAGAGTCATGTCTGGCTCCCTGCTAGGACAGAAGAAATGTGGTGACCCCTTAAAGGAGCATCCTGCATCTCCTGCCATGTGCTTCGGTGCTGAAAATCCATCAGTGAGCACCTGGGAGGGAAGGACACACTCCTTCTCTTTCAGGGCTTGTTTTCTAGCCTGCCAGCAGGAAAAGGTAATGGGAAGTTGATAGGAAACCTTTCACCTGCCACTCTTTCCTTCCTCCACCATCCTGGTTGCAGGAAAAGCCATTCACATAGCCTAATGTGGTAGGAGCTCGGTTTCCCTAAACAAATAAAAAAGAGCTCACTTTCGCCTATGTAATTGCAGAATCTGCACATACACATGTGACAAAAGAGAACAAGGCACTCTCCTCAGCAGATTCTCACTCCAGATTTCCTACATAGGGTTCTATTGGTCCACTGGACAAGGAGGCTCAGTCTGGGGGCCCACAGTTATTAACTCACTTAGACTCAGAGAAGTAATTTTTCACAAATCATTTATTTCATCCTAGGAATTCACATACTTCATGGTTTCTCCTCACCTTTGCTTTTTCAAGAATTAGCAGATTCCATTTAACAAGTTTTTATTGACTAAAGCTTTGCTTAACACTAGGGCTAAAAAGATAAGAATGGTCCTGGTTCTTAAGGAGTTTACAATTCATGGAGTAACATGAACAGATAATCTCAGTATAGCATCACAAATCTGTTTTCCAAGCCTTTTTTTTTTTTTTACTGTGCCCTTGAAAAAAACTTATACCACACCTATATACAAGTACAGACAAACGTACAAAACAGCATTTTCTCTTCTAGTCTATTCTGTTCGGTTTTATTTAACTTAAAAAAAATGGGTCACAATTACAGGCTGAGAGATAGTTGCGGTGCTATGGGAGAACAGAGGAGGGGCCCTCAGCCCAGCCAAGATTATGAAGATGAAGTTTGTGCTGAGAAGAATCAAAGTGAGCTTAGCAGAGAGGAGGAAAGATATTCCAGGCAGAGTCAACATCATGAGGCTTCGAGGCAAAAAGCATGCAGTATACTCATTTGTCTTACTGGCATGGATATTTTCACAGCACATACTGTGACAGGCGATGCATGGGGTGCTAAGTAGACAGGGGCGTCGTGACTGTCACGGAGAGACTCTGTAGCTGGTGCTGCTGAGGCTGGGGCTGGAGTGGGGTGCTTGGCTGAAGGGTTTTTAAAAGAGAATCATCTGATTGGCCTTTTCCAGAAATCACTCTGGCTATGGGGCAACTTAGTTTAAAAAGAGCCAAAAATGGAAGAAAAAAGAATGGTCAAGAGGCTAATGCAACAGTGGAATTGAGAGGTGATGGGGGTTTTTAACTTGTGATGAGTGAAGGAGACATGAGATATCCCAGTAATGATGTCAGCAGGCAATAGAGATAAATGTGACAGTCATGAGCATACAGCAGGGAGTTAAAGCTGTGAGTATGGATGGCAAAGTGGTGAGAACAGGGGACAAAGGACTGAATCCATGGGAGCCCCCTTCTCTTAGTAGTAGGAAAAGGCCAAAGAGGTCAGAAGGAGAGGAAAGCTGCAGGCAGGGTTAGAATAAGCAAGCCTACAGAGTACAGAGGTGGAAGCCAAGGGCTCGTAGCATAAAGAGGACTGCAGGCCTACAAAATTAAAATCAGCAGCAGGTCCAGCAGTAGTAACTGCAACAGCACTGTTTAGTAGAAGTAGGGGCAGCAGCCATCCCTCATGAAGCACTTCCTGTGGGCTGGCACCACGCTAAATGCATTGGACAATTTATGATGTATCACATACTCATCACATTTGATCTTTATAATAAAAGAAGCTATTATCATATCTTATAATATGAGGTTTAGACAGGTTAAATAACTTGCCTGATATCACTCAGTTTGTAGCAGAGCCAAGATTTGAACCTCTATCCTATCTGATGCCAAGACTTATTTTATTTTATTTTATTTTAATTTTTCCAACTCTTATTTTAGGTTTAGGGAGTACATTTTGTGACATGAGTAAATTGCATGTTGCCGAGGTTTGGTGCACGATTGATCCTGTCACCCAGGTAGTGAGCACAGTATCCGATAGGTAGTTTTTCAACCCACGCCCCTCTTCCACCCACTAGCCCCCAGTACCTACTGTTGCAAGGTCTATTTTAAAATAGCTCAGTTTACAACATGGAACTTAGTTGTGGCCTTTGCAAAAGCAAACGCAAGATTACACAGTTGTGGGAACACAGGAAAAGAGACATAAGGAGAGAGAGAGTTGAACTTTTTTTGATTAAAAAGGACAAGAGGGAAACTAAACAAGAGGAAGAAAGGGCTGGTTTCGGATGTGAGAAGTGAACAGGTTCAGAGGCTGCAAGGAAAGTCATTCTAGTGAAAGTTTTTTGAAGAAGAGGCAGGAAGGACAATGGGGAAGGGCAGGAGTCAGAACTCAATGGAGGTGCTGGCCCGCCGGGAGGGACATCTGGACGAGGGAGGGTGCTGCCTAGGAACTTCACACAAGATGGTAATCCAGACATCTCATGGCTTCCTGTCATTTCATGTGTCCTTTTCTTACTTTCCATGGTCTCCTCCAAACCCCACTCATTTAGGGCTTTGAATGCCACTGTCTCAAATATGGATTTTTTAAAATAGTATGACTCTTCTTCTTTAGACCCTAAGCCCTCAGGTACCACCCACCACTCATGTGCCTGGGTCTTCCCTCTGTTCCCCCAATGCCCGGAAGGAAAATAGACCGTTTCTTCCCCTTCTATGCTGTCCTAGAAACAAACGTTTTTCTGAGGTTTTCTAAATATGTTACTTCGTAGGAAAACACGGAGTGGAAATCATGAAAAGGATCTCCCGAATAAAAGCTGTCCCCAATATTTTGTGCAGTGTAAACAGAATGAGACCTGGATTTTTGTATATTCAGAGGCTCTATAAGTCTATTCTCATTTTTGTTCCACTGAGGCTTAATCCATCTTTATAAATTTTATTCTAGAAATAACTACTTTTTTATTGCTTCACCCAATTTTAATACACTGCACACACATATCTGATAGTTTTCACATTTATTTATGTGTTTGTGGTCTGCTTTGTCTACAGGTGTCTGTCCAGCACAACATTCACAAATAACTGTGGAATGAAAGATTCTCCCTTTAAACCTGCTCCCTTGAAAACCACCTCTTTCAAGGCAGTCTATATAATCATACCATCTGGCAAAGCTAAGTGCTAGTAGCAGAGCTCATACCCATGACTTTCATAGTTCCATGTCCCAATAAACTCAACCAACAGATTTTTCTAAAATAAGCATTTAAAGATAATAATGCACAGACTAAAGATTTATATTTGTTTCTATATCAATAGACCTGTTAAACTCTAGAAGACTAAACACTAGTAGTTTGGACTACTAATCCAAATTCCAACAGCTACTAGACTCTCACCCTAAAAGAAAATATGACAAGAAAGAGTGTGTGATTACCCGCTTACCCTTTGCTATCTACAGGGAGAATTGTACTTTCAACATCCACACAGCATGTATGGGCCTTGGTTGATTTTCAGGAAGCCAAAACATACAGCATGGATTCACAATAATATTTCTAGGAATCTCTATATTTATATGGAGACAAGATCAGATGATTCAAGGAAACTATACAGCTAGCTGTTAAGTTTTTAAAGTTGAATAAAAGTCAGAAATGAAACTAATATCCTCTCTCAAACACTTATATAAATTTTCTTCATATTTCTGAATTCTTTCGCTCTAGTTTTGGAGTAACAGTGTTAGCTATCTCTGTTTCAGGTACAAATATGAAAACAGTAAACTGAATAGAAATCCTTGATTTAAAGAACTCATGCCTGGGTGGGGCATAAACAAAAGGAGAAAAGGTACAGGGAAAAGAAGCTCAAAATACATTTGTGCTCCCTGCATTTCCAAGAAGGCTTCCAGCTATGACATCCTGGTGTCCATCCTATCATACTGCTTCTCAAGGTACCTTTGCACTATACATGCAACAAGAAAGATTACTATTTCCTGGTTTCACATAGAAATGTATTTAAATAAGGGACAATCAAAATCTGTTAGGGAAAGAAAATGGTTAATACACAATCTTCCATAAGTGTACTGTCTTCCCTTAGCCTATGGCTTTCCCCTTTTACCATCCAGTCAACTCCCACTGCAGATACAACGTGGTAAGGATGGACAGAAAGAAAATGAGGATGGCTGAGGCTTCTTGTATTTCTTTCCGAACTCTTGTTTTCTATAATACTACTTCTTCCTCTGTCAGCAATGATTATTGAAATGATCATTGGAAGCTGGTAATTCTAAGTTTTAATTATTATTTTATAGCCCTTTAAAACTGCATTACAAGGTATTTACACACTGTGGAAGTAGTTCATCTTAATTTAATTATCCAAAAGCTTTATAAAATCATCAAAAATTTTAAAGAACAGATCCAAACATGATTAACTGCTTGCCCAGTATAAGCAAGGCAATGTTTTTGGCAGAGATTTATAATTCACTCCAGTTCAGTAATTAGTAAAAATACATGTAACAATGATTTAACACGATTGCATTATATAGGTAGTCATGCTTGAAAGCAGTACTATGTAAGACATGTATATTTTAATATGGAACATCAAATTACGCGTGAATTGCCACCTTTCAAACCAACTTTTCATAAGGTAATTTCTGTTACATTACAAAAAAATCCAGTTTAAAACTGTAACCTGTTATCCAAAATTAATGCAAGTACAACATTTGCTGCTAGAGACTGAGTACGTGACGTGGCTCCTTTGGTTTTTGTTTGATTTGTACTCTCAGTGTTCATAAAAAAGAAACATCTTTTTAAAATCGGCAACAGGGAGGGGGAAATTCAACCATACGCGAGGAAAACACACACCACTAATTTCTAGTCAAGTGTATAACTTGGAGTCATTAAAATATGTAGTCAAGTAAGGTTTTTCAAACAAACTTTGGCTGATTTTCCAGATTTTCCACAGCAGGTGGGTGCTTCATCTGAATTGGTCAACCATCCATAGAAAGCCGCAACAGCAAATCTTATGCGGCCAGCACAACCTAGAAGGGCAGGCGGATATTTTAGGAAGGAAGTTTCCTGTTCTTTGATTTATGCTATTAGCACAGCAAATAACTAAATTTAACAACCATAACTGACTCACCATAGAAATACCACGATTCCTGCCCTTTGCCTGAAATCAACTGAGATCAGTCTTTCTAGAAAATAACCTCCCAGGTTCTCAACCTGTCCTCAGGTCTCAGTTCACTGATTTCATTTCAATATAACAAATTTAGTTAGTGCCTTGGAATGCTATGAAATTTAATTATATTTTCATGAAGTTTAGTTACAGGGTTCCTCCCGGTAGCCTATTCTTGCTCTGAAGACAAATTACTTGAAAATAGACCATATAAAAGTCAAATACAAACTCCGATCTGACCAATCCTGCTTCCTCTGCATTGGCTATGCCAGTGGTTCTCAACCAGGGATAATCTGCTCCTGAGGGGACATTTGGCAATGCTGGGGACACTTTTTTATTGTCATGGCTGATGGGGGTGTTACTGGCATTTAGTGGGTAGAGATCAGCTAGTGGGTAGAAACCACGGATATTGCTAAACATCCTATAACACAAACGAGAGCCCCCGCTCACCCCGCCAAAAATTATCCAGTTCAAAATGTTCATAGTACTGAGGCTGAAAAATCCTGGACTATAAAGATAAGATTGAAGGGTTAATACATACACCTGGACAACATCAGAAAGCCTGTGCTGTCATGAAGAAAAAAAAGAATGGCTTCCAATACCCATTTTTTCCTGATCTCTGATATGCCAAGAGTAGATTCCAGCCTCGCTTTTTTGAAAAAATATGGCTTAGCCTGCTGAAAAAAAAGTATTGACAAAGTTATATATTATTTTCATAGTTAATATCTACAGCCTTAAAAATATCTATGCACCCCAAAATTATCTCCCCAGGGAAACAACTTTTTGTTCTTTCAGGAATAAAATTACACTTAGATTTTCCAAAAATTCATGTAGAAAGATAAACTTTTAACATATGATGCCTGCTTGTTTGCTTTTTCTTTCTTTCTTTTTTTTTTAAACAATCTGGCAAAAACACAGAGAACAGACAAACCACAGAGTTTATCAAACAGATACACATGGCACTCTGGGTGGCCTGAAAGCCACCAAACTCCACCTCACTCTTGCAAACAGCACTTACTGGGAACCAGGGCTTCGATAAGGAGCCCATGGTCATGCTAATGTGGACAACACAGCCACCCTGAGCCAAGCACATATAAACAGTCCTATTGCCAGACTCCAGCTAAATTTCTCCTAAACAATTTAGGCAACTCCAGAATTTGAAAACAAAAAATTTCCATTAGGTACCTAAATTACTTCTAAAAGTTTTAGGAAATGTTTAGCTTGCTGCCAAATGATAAATGTCCAGGACTGTGGCATTTTATTTCCTAAGATTCCTTAAGTCATTTTGAGGCTTTGCTTTAATACTGTGGTCAAGGCCCTACAACCTTTGATCTTGTTCTGATGGCCTCAAGAGAATGGGTTGTTTTTGGATGTTCTGCATAGAAAGGAACCTACCAACATACAAAGATTAGAGCCACCACGGACCTGAAAAGTCATTTTGATGTTAACTAGTGTTTCAAACAGGAAGGATAACATGAGCTATCAGTGACATGCAGGTTGCACTACATAAACCATTGGCAATATTTTACAATCTGGATCCTGAACTTTCTCATGCACTCTGGATTTCAAACATTCTATTCTGAATGGGTGTTGGGAGCCATTCTTTCTTTTTTTATTTTTTAACAATGGCACAGGTTCCCTGATGTTGCCCAGGTATAAGTATTAGTCCTTAAATCTTATCTCTCTATAATCTATCAACATATATAACATCAAATGTCCCAGAAATTCCAATATTATTACTCTCTAAAACTGCTTCTGCCACACAAATGCATAAAAATTATTTGTTACATAGACTAGGTTGTCCCGATTTTTGGTTCAGAAAAAAAAATTATTATTCCAATCAAAAAGAGATAGATTCCTACAACACATATCCGAAAATTCCTGATGAATTAAAGACCCGAAGGTAAAAAATGAAAATAAATGTGAATATTTATAAAAATCCCAATATTTATACCTCAACCTGGGGTTGAGGAAGAATTTTCTTCACACTGAACTACAGGCATAAAGCATGAACAAAATATTTTATTACATTAAAAAAACTTTCTGATCAACAAAATATAAACAAAAGCATAAATAAATGAGAGAAATCCTGCAACAAATAGAAAAGACAAAGGGTTAAGCAACTAAATAGTAATAGAGCTCTTAGAAATAAAAAAGACAAAGATAAACACCTCAGGGGGAAAATAAGCAAAGATATGAATATGTAATTTGTGGAAATATAATTAGTTGATAAGCATGAAAAAAACTTCAACTTTGCCAGTACTCACAGAAATGCAAATTAAAATAAAGAAAAGGTATGTATTTTCTGCCTATCAGATTGGTGTCAATTCAAAGCGATAATACTCAGTGAGGCTGAAGCTAGTGCCCTAATTGGTAATGGACAATTGGCGTATTAGCCTTTCTGGAGGCAATTTGACTACATTATTGAAATATTTCAAGATCTTTCCTTTGACTCAGCAAGTCTACTTCCAGGATTTGTCCAAAAGAAATAATGAGGATGGTTTCATAAAGATGCAAGAATAATATGTTAAATGCATTGCACATAATCTTTTTGTTAAAAGTGAACAACCAGAGGGCTGAGGGTCTCTGCCTCCATGCCCACGTCTCAAAATTGCTAACTCCTGTTGATTCCACTGTCTGAAGAGCTCTTCTGTGTCTACTTCTTCCTAGTTGCACTGCCATTTCCTAGTTCAGGCCACCATCACCTTTCACTTGGATTACTGCAACAGCTTCCTACATAGCATCCCATCCCTTTCCGGTTTACTCTCCACCTGGCAGGCAGGATGAGATTTTTAAACACAAATCAAATAACCTCCCACTCCTGATAAAGGTCTTCACTGGCCTCCCATAGCCTTATGTCCAACCTCCTTGACACTTATGGAGAGCTACGGTGATTCCAATGCCTGATTACCTTGCCAGTCTCCTCTCCGGACTGCCAACAGATACACTTCTGAAGCTCAAATGGGCCATGATGATCTCTGGGCATGCTGGTGTTCCCTCTCCTAGAACACAGTTCCTCACACTATCCTACCCTTTCCTAACCTATGTTCCTCACATTCTCCAGGGCTCAGCTTAGCAGGAACTTCCTTAGGGTCAATCTCTCCTGCTTCTCCAGCACTTGAGTGAAATGTAGCTCTTAGGCACCCACTGTCCACAGCATCCTGCACTTACCCAAAACCATAGCACTGGCCACATTATGTGGATTTAACTGTGGGTCATCAGTTTACAGGTGTCTCGGGTCACTTCTATCATTGCATGACCTTTTCAGAGAACACAAAAGCCTTTGCATGCCCAATATCTAGGGCTCCTTTCCTTATTCATACACCAAGACTTTTTTGTTCGTTTGTTTTTGAGACAGTCTCACTCTGTCGTTCAGGCTGGAGTGCAGTGGTGCAATCTGGGCTCACTGCAACCTCCGCCTCCTGGGTTCAAGCGATTCTCCTGCCTCCGCCTCCTGAGTAGCTGGGATTACAGGCACCCACCATCATGCCCGGCTAATTTCTGTATTTTTAGTAGAGACAGGTTTCACCATGTTGGCCAAGCTGGTCTCGAACTCCTGACCTCAGGTGATCTGCCCCCCTCGGCCTCCCAGAGAGCTGGGATTACAGGCATGAGCCACCACACCTAAATATTCCTCAAGAAACTGGCTAAATAAATTACACATCTATACAATGGATGTGTACTTTACACATCCATCTATACAATGGATGTATACTGCACAACCATAAGAAAAAAAAAAAAACATTTACTTGGAAAAGATCAGGAAATAGTGTAAGGTTAAAAAAAAAAAGAAAGAAAAATGCTGAACAATATTCTAGTATGCTGCTACAGTGTATGAAAAAGCAGGCACATGAATATATGTGCTGATTCATGAGTCAAATATCTCTCTGGAAGGACACTGGGAAGGGAAACTGAGTGGCTGAAGTCAAAATGGGGAGAAAGGACTTTCCCTGTATAATCTTTTACTGTTTGGCTTTGTTAGTATATTTCATATTTCAACGATAGCTTACTTTGGATTTTTGTTTAACTAAGTAGTCCTAAGTGTTTTAGACAAAACTCTTTAGAGGAGAAACACAAAGGCTAATCTTCCACCACTCCCAAAATGAAACAAAACAAACACCTTACAATTTCCAGTGCTCTTGAACAAGGCTGTGGAGAGGTAGCAGCGGTGTCTTCCCTGCCCGGTGATGGAGCATGTCACAGGGGAGCACTGCTGCCTTCTCTCTCGGGTCTGCTTTGCTCCTCTTTTGCAGTCCTTCACTCAAATTTCCTGAGCAGCAACCACTGTAAAATACTCCTGCTGTCCAATAATACTTAGGTACGTTTCATTTTCTTAGAGGCAATGTGAAACTACGACAGTTTCTTCTCACAAAGTGGTGCTGGAATCAACCTTAAAGGAAAAGCAAAACTACGAATTTCTACAGCCAAGAGTACTAACTACAAATTCTGCTTTTGTGTCCCATAATATTAGAAAATAAATGAATGGATGAACTAAAGAAAAGAAGAAGAAGGAAAAAACAAAGAAAATCTTCTCCAACAGACTTCTCCTTTTCCTTTGACTTGGAACAGCCATCATGGCAAGACAGAGTGGGGCTGTTTCTTCTTAATCAGTACTGGGCTACAGAGTCCATCTACAACTAATAAGTTGTAATTCATGCCTTAGATTTGTTTTCCCTGCAGCTAAAAGATACGTTCAAGGGAGTAATATGCTCTGGATCTCCTGTATCTTCTAGCACTGATCAGCTACCATGCATTATCTACCAGCATATGGCTGTAGAGAGAAGGCCCTCTCCAAAAAGAGAACTGCAATGGAGAGAGAGAAAATTCAGCAGAAATCCCAAACAAAATATGGTAATTATGAAACATCTTACTTCTTGTCTTATTACCAGATGAAAATAAATACCTCCAAACAAAACTGCTAAATTTAACTACCAAGATTTTAAAAAGTACACCCTGAATTCAATATTATCTAAGACATGGAAGAGGACTAATGGTACTCCAAAATGCTTAAGTGAGAAGAAAAAAATTCAATCTAATTGTCTTAGGAAAACATCAGATGAAATAATATGCATGTTATTCCCAAACAAAGGATGTTACTAACCTGAAATAAAGATAGATATTGAAAAGTTAGTCCTTGAGACAATGCGTATGCTAACAGCTGATACTACCTAAACCACATAGCAGAATGGTTTTCAAACCCAGGCCTAAGAAATACATATAAATTCAGATTCAACTAAAAATTAAGAGCTATCCTAATTCTGGCAGCCATAACGAATTACCATAGACTGGTAGCTTGAAACAACATAAATTTGTTTCTCACAGTTCTGAAGGCTGGAAGTGTGAGATCAGGGTGCCAGTGTGGTCGGGTTCTGGTGAGGGCCCTCTCCAGGCTGCAGATGGCCACCTTTTCCTTATATCTTCACATGGCAGAAAGACAGTGAGCTAGCTCTCTGGCCTCTTCTTATAAGGGCACTAATCCCATTCATGAGGGCTCCTCCTTCATGACCTAATTATCTCAAATCATCACACTGGGGATTCTATCTCAATGTATGAATTTTGCAGGGATACAAACATGCAATCATAAGTTTATTCTATGTCAGAACTTAGTGTCTTACCTATACAAGATGCTTTCATATCCAATATCTCATCAAGTTCTTAAAATAACCTTGTCAGGGAGGTGTTATTCTCATTGCAAGGGAGAAAACTGAACCTTAAAAAAAGAGACTTGCCTGGGGTCATTCACGTAATAAATGGCAGCAACCGAACTGGAACCTGGACCCTCAGACTCTAAGACCAATGCGTGTTCTCTATAAATAATATTTGTGAGGTTTTCTTTTCTATCCCTTAAAGGCAACAGTTGTTAGTTAAACTTCATTTAGACAGAACATTGACAATGCAACCAGGTTATTCTGTCTGCTGATAAAGAAAGTCTCTATTTAAATTGTTTTTATAGGAACAGAACATTTACGTGCTTTTTTTCTAAGGGAGAGGAGAGAATGAAATGGGAAGAGAAAAAGACTAAAATGAGATCAAATACAAATAAGCATTTAATTGTTCCTCTTCTATTCCATACATCTTTTTCTAATTCAAGTCACTTAAATATAGTCAATAGCTTTTGTGCTTACATATGTGCCAGACACGGATCTAAGTACAATCTGGGTTCCTACTCTCAAAGATCTCAGAATGTAGCAGAAGAGCCAGACCTTCAAATAAAAATTTACCACAAAGTTTCATGAGCATTAGAGTTAAAAAAATAAATAAATGGCAATCCAGAGGAAGAAGTGAATGCATCTTCCTGGGAAGGAGTGGTTCAGAGAGGAATGGCTTGCCAAGGATGTAGTATTTGGGCTGAGGAATGGGAACTGGCCAGCAGGAAGCATTATCTTCCAAGCAGAAGGCATTGGAGGTACAGATATGGATCCTACCCTACTACCTGCCTTTACAGAGGAAAAAATAGAAGACTGACATGCCTAGAATATCATCTTGGAAAATGGAGTAGTCAAATGTACACGGGAGTTAGCAAAACGGGAGATAAAGATGGTGCCAAGATTTCTTGCTTGTGTCATAAAGAATGTCATTAATGGACATAGGAACTCATGCAGGAGCAGCAGACTTAAGGAGAAAATCATGAATAACATTTGGGACATGCTGGAGTTCAGGTGCTTGTAGGAGAGCTCCACAAAGCATAAGAAAACAAGCGACTGGAGATTAGGAGGGATGATGGGGTTCACAGAACTGAGGGAGTTTACAGAAGTATCACTTGTTTACTACTCTAGGTTCAATTTCTTAGAGACGAACAGAGGCTGAAGAAGGCTGTATCACAAGAAACAACTCTGATTTGTGGTAAAACCCTAGGAGTTTAAGAAAACAGTACACTACAACTCTTTCATTTATAGCAGTTCTGATCAAAACAGAGATATAATCAGCAAAGGTCCTATTCATACATTGGTTGGACTATAGATCTACAGATAGAATAAATAACAATTAGGAGACTTTCAAACACAGCTGTTCCCAATACTGGTTCTTCCCTGCAGTATTTGAGGGAGGGCCATTGTTTTCTCTCAGCCACAAGTATTTATGAACTTGGAACGCTCCCTCAAATTTGGGTGTTCTTTCATCTACTCGTGAAATCTCGCCTGTCTTTAAAATGAGGGAAACAAAAATATGAACCCATGAGGTTGCTTTCTCAAGTTAAATGGAGAAATAATAAAAAACATACTCTAACCCACATTAAATTTTTTATACTAAGAGAAAAGGGAATAAACTAGGAATCTTTACTGCAGAAGAGCACTGTTCTAGGTTCTGAGACAGAAGCCACGCCAGGCGAATTCTGGCTGCACAATACCACTCTAACTTGAAAGTCACAGGAGTCTTGTGTGTCCTTGGGCAACTCACCTCCCACGATACTTCTCCATGTCTAAAAGAGAGGCCTCTGTCTTCCCAAGACTCTCTGAGAGCCTGTGAGAAGTAACATGCAGGCCTTACTTGGAGGGTCTTGGGAGAAGTCTATAAACAAAGCCCAAAGACCTCAGGGCTACCAATTAGCACAGTATCAAAATGCATGCCAGCTATTCACTAGTTCCTTTGAATGTATGCATGCAGCACCTTCTTCATACTCAAATAGTTCCTATGTCAGGATACAGAGAGCATTCTCCTTTCTTCAAGTTTCAGAAGGACTCAACTTCCCCAGGCCTCCAAGATTTGGAGATGGTGAGAAATCCTCCTGCCCAGTACAGGAGACTGGGAAAGAGGAAAGTTTGCTATTCCTGGTCAGAAAAACAGCACATCAACGGTCAGCAGAAAAGGAGGAGATGCTGGAAGTTCTATCTGTGCACAGAGAAATCAGGAAGAGAGCCAATGGCTGCTGTTCAATAAAGTTAGATTTGGGAGGCTTTCTCTAAAAGTTAAGAATGATTGCAAAGTGAGTTGAGTATGCATTCCAAGCCAACTCCCAGAGTGTCTGATAACTTCACCAGGAAGCTCTGATTCCTGCCCGCCTTCCCAGAAGTCTTTTCGGGAAACCTCTTTTCTTGCCTTTCAGGATTTAAAAATATGTCAAAATGGTCCACTAAACTCTCATTTTCAGGAACCTACAAATCTTAACTCTGGTAGCCTCTATAGGCTCTGAGACAAGTCCTAGTGCAGAGCAGTTTCTTTCCTCCTCCCTGAGCCCCATTCCCTCCTCCCCTCCCTCCCAAGCTCCTTGCTTTCCTAGTTGTCTCTCACTCCTTGCTTAGCATCACCATCTTCATCTCTCCTGGCATCTTACCCTCAGCATTTAAACTTCTCAAGCCTCTCCTGTGGCGTTCTTTTAAGCCAGCACTCAAATTCCAAGTCTCTTGTGCAGCAATCACCACCACCCCCCTGCCCAATCCCATTCACAACTAACCTTGAGAAAATTTCTAAACTCACAGCCTCTACTGTTTCACTTCCCACTCACTCTCAAACCATCTGTCCCTCCGCTGAAATGGATTTTTGCCAAGGTCACCCACAACCTCCAAGAAGCAAATTCATGAATGTTTCTGAGTCCTCATGTCATTTGATAATAATAAGGATAGCATCACCGAATATTTACTAAGCACTGCTTATATGCCAAGCATGGTACTCCATACTTCTCATACTTTAGCTAGGCTTCACAACAAGTAGATGAAGTAGGCTTTACAATTATACCGCTTTTATAAATTGAGCCTTTGCAAAGTAATGCAACAGGTGACAAATATCACACAACCTGCAAGCTAGGCAGTTAGGATTCAAACTCTAGCTCAGCTCCAGAGCCCAGGCCCTCAACCCTGCAGGTTGCGGCTTCCTCTCTGCAGCATCAGACTGCACCCTTTGCCTGGCTCTGTACTTTCTCCTATGTCCTTCTTGGTCTCTATCTGGGGCTGCTCTTCCTCGGTGCACCCTTAAACATGGATTTCCCCAAGGTTCTACCCTAAGCTTCTCATCCCTGGAGGACTCTCATACAGTCCCTTGCCTCAATTATTATACACAGAAATGCAAAATCGGCCTCTGTAGGCATTCTACTGCCTGGTCTCCCAAACTGGTCTACCTCCACAGATGTCTCAGCTAAAACATGTACAACATGGACTCAGCTCATCTACTCAATGTGAATGAAGTGCCCATTCTGAGATGCTCTCTCAGCCTCTTGGAGGGCCTCCCTCCTAGCACTAACCACATTGTGTTGTAGTTACTGGGTCCGTCTGCCTATCCTGGGTATCACCATTGCCTCCCCAGTGCCTAACATAGGAGCTAGCATGCAGTACATGCTCACACAGCAATTATGAAATTAGGTAATGCAGAGCCTTTAGCTGGTCATGTAACCTCCCTAGACCTCAATTTCCTCACCTGGAAAATGAGAGTTGGAGCACAGGAATGGGAGTATGTTCCATCCTGCAAGCTGCCTTTGAAAAACGGGCTGCTGTCAAATAAGCTGAAACATGCTGCATGTTCGCCTCTTGGCAATTCACTTTAGATATCACATTGAAAGCTCTGACAATTTTTTGCTGTTGTCTAAATAAGGGTTTCCCAAACTTATTTGACAACAGAATATTTTCCTGGAGTATCCCAGCCCCTCCAACATGAGTGGTGCTCCATGGAGTGTACACTTTGGCAAACCCCAGATCAGTGGTTCTCATTGTGTGTGGTGGGGGCGGGGGAAACAGGCAGGTAGGGGGAACCCTGCACTACTGACATCTAGTGGGTAGAGCCTACATCCTACAATGCACAGAACAGCCCCCACAACAAATAATTATCAATGCAAAATTGTCAGTGGTGCCCAGGTTGAGAAACCCCGTGCTAGACCAACCTTTACAACCAAAGTCCCTTCCAGCTCTTAAACTTCTGATGCCATCAAGCCATGAAAACTTGTTCATGCCCCAGATACAGATAATGGGACATCTCATTTAGAACAAAGACTAAGCAATGATGCATTCCTTTTAAACTAACAAAAAAGGTTTGATCAGAATGTTTGCTAACCATTCTTGCCTATTGTCATATTTGTCTTCTATTGTTTATTTCATGTTTTTTTTGTATTTTATTATCAATCTTTTATGTACAACACATTTGTAGCATAATATTATGGAGCAATCACTGGAAAAATATTCACTTTGGTCACTATTAAAAAACTAAAGAGAAATCTGACAGTTTACACCACATTGTGCATCAGGTGTTTTGCAAACATTCTGTGAAGGGTTCACCCAGTTCTTCCGTAAAGAATAACTTAAAGCTCTCCCGTCTCCCTCTCCCTCTCCCGTCTCCCTCTCCCGTCTCCCTCTCCCGTCTCCCTCTCCCGTCTCCCTCTCCCTCTCCCGTCTCCCTCTCCCTCTCCCGTCTCCCTCTCCCTCTCCCTCTCCCGTCTCCCTCTCCCTCTCCTTTCCATGGTCTCCCTCTCATGCCAGGCCAAAGGTTGACTGTACTGCTGCCATCTCGGCTCGCTGCAGCCTCCCTGCCTGATTCTCCTGCCTCAGCCTGCCGAGTGCCTGCGATTGCAGGCGCGCGCCGCCACGCCTGACTGGTTTTCGTGTTTTTTTGATGGGGACGGGGTTTCGCTGTGTTGGCCGGACTGGTCTCCAGCTCCTAGCCGCGAGTGATCTGCCAGCCTCGGCCTCCCGAGGTGCCGGGATTGCAGACGGAGTCTCATTCACTCAGTGCTCAATGGTGCCCAGGCTGGAGTGCAGTGGCGTGATCTCGGCTCGCTACGGCCTCCACCTCCCAGCCGCCTGCCTTGGCCCCCCAAAGTGTGGAGATTGCAGCCTCTGCCCGGCCGCCACCCCGTCTGGGAAGTGAGGAGCGTCTCTGCCTGGCTGCCCATCGTCTGGGATGTGAGGAGCCCCTCTGCCTGGCTGCCCAGTCTGGAAAGTGAGGAGCGTCTCTGCCCGGCCGCCATCCCACCTGGGAAGTGAGGAGCGCCTCGTCCCGGCCGCCATCCCATCTAGGAAGTGAGGAGCGTCTCTGCCCGGCAGCCCATCGTCTGAGATGTGGGGAGCGCCTCTGCCCCGCCGCCCCGTCTGGGATGTGAGGAGCGCCTCGGCCTGGCTGCGACCCCGTCTGGGAGGTGAGGAGCGTCTCTGCCCGGCCGCCCCGTCTGAGAAGTGAGGAGACCCTCCGCCTGGCAACTGCCCCGTCTGAGAAGTGAGGAGCCCCTCCGCCTGGCTGCCACCCCGTCTGGGAAGTGAGGAGCGTCTCCGCCCGGCAGCCACCCCATCTGGGAGGGAGGTGGGGGTCAGCCCCCCGCCCGGCCAGCCGCCCCGTCCGGGAGGTGAGGGGCGCCTCTGCCCGGCCGCCCCTACTGGGAAGTGAGGAGCCCCTCTGCCCAGCCAGGAGCCCCTCTGCCCAGCCAGCCGCCCCATCCGGGAGGGAGGTGGGGGGATCAGCCCCCCACCCGGCCAGCTGCCCCGTCCGGGAGGGAGGTGGGGTGTCAGCCCCCCGCCCGGCCAGCTGCCCCGTCCGGGAGGGAGGTGGGGGGGTCAGCCCCCCGCCCGGCCAGCCGCCCCGTCCGGGAGGGAGATGGGGGGGTCAGCCCCCCGCCTGCCCAGCCACCCGGTCCGGGAGCTGAGGGGCGCCTCTGCCCGGCCGCCCCTACTGGGAAGTGAGGAGCCCCTCTGCCCGGCCACCACCCCGTCTGGGAGGTGTACCCAACAGCTCATTGAGAATGGGCCATGATGACGATGGCGGTTTTCTGGAGTAGAAAGGGGGGCAAGGTGGGGAAAAGGTTGAGAAATCGGATGGTTGCCGTGTCTGTGTAGAAAGAAGTAGACATGGGAGACTTTTCATTTTGTTCTGTACTAAGAAAAATTCTTCTGCCTTGGGATCCTGTTGATCTATGACCTTACCCCCAACCCTGTGCTCTCTGAAACATGTGCTGTGTCCACTCAGGGTTAAATGGATTAAGGGCGGTGCAAGATGTGCTTTGTTAAACAGATGCTTGAAGGCAGCATGCTCGTTAAGAGTCATCACCACTCCCTAATCTCAAGTACCCAGGGACACAAACACTCTGCCTAGGAAAACCAGAGACCTTTGTTCACTTGTTTGTCTGCTGACCTTCCCTCCACTAGTGTCCTATGACCCTGCCAAATCCGCCTCTGTGAGAAACACCCAAGAATGATCAATAAAAATAAAATAAAATTAAAAAAAAAAAAGAATAACTTAAAGGTAGTGCTAAAAGGGATGACGATTTTGTTTAACATTTCACTTTAGCTATAAAAAAAAATAGTCTGTGTTCAAATTACATTTGCTTCAGGGAAGAAAGAAAAGAAAAATAAATTGCTTTAAATTAAATACATATCAAGGACAAAATGAATAACTAGCAAATAAATATTTTTAATTGATTTTTTTCAGCCACCCACTTCCCATTCTTCCTTAGCCTTAAAAAAAAATGTGGCCGGGCGCGGTGGCTTACATCTGTAATCCCAGCACTTTGGGAGGCCAAGGCAGGTGGATCACAAGGTCAGGAGACCGAGACCATCCTGGCTAACACAGTGAAACCGTCTCTACTAAAAATACAAAAAATTAGCCAACCATGGTGGCGGGTGCCTGTAGTCCCAGCTACTCGGGAGGCTGAAGCAGGAGAATGGCGTGAATCCAGGAGGCAGAGCCTGCAGTGAGCCAAAATTGCGCCACTGCACTCCAGCGTGGGAGACAGAGGGAGACTCTGTCTCAAAAAAAAAAAGGTTTTGATTATAAATGATTTTGTTTGCTAGATGAAAAATCTGATCACTATATTAAAATAGGCTTTGTCTCTAAGTAGTTTCAGAGAGTATTTTAAGACATTATTTATCTTTCAAAAAATTACATTTAAATAATGACATAACAGTAATAATAATAACAATAGTTAACATTTATTTAGCACTTAGGAAATGCCAGGCAACTGCTTTGCATACATGACCTCATTCTAATACAGGAACATCTAGAGGTAGATACTGTTAATCCCACTTTACAGAGGAGGAAAATGAAGTTTTTCTTCAAGAAAAGGCATTATTCCTCAAAGTGACACTGCTAGGAAGTAGTAAAGCCAGCCCTTGCATCTGTCTGATTCTGGAGCATTTGATTATGAATAATGGGCTTTTTTTGTTTGTTTGAGAGCAACTTAAAGCTGATTAAATAGAAATGTCAATTATCATGAAGAATCAGCAAAAGACTTAATTCTGATGGGCATGGCAGTAATACTCAGAAGCTCTGGGGAGGCTGATCAAAAATAATAATAATTTTAACTGTTTTCATGCAGACATTCTCCTTGCAAATTGTCAGCATTTGAAACATTTCATTTATAGAAGTATAAGACAATATGGCCCACTCCTTTTCTTTGTGAACTTGAACTTGTCACCTAAAAGCAAATTGGGCTGCTTTAGAAAACAATCTCACAGTTTTTCAAAAAACTAAATATAGAGTTACCATAGAACCCATCAATTCCACTTCTAGATATATACCCAAAGAGAAATTAAAATATACATCCACACAAAAACTTGTATACTAATGATCATAGCAGCATAGTCCATAATAGCCAAAAGGTAGAAATAACTCACATGTTCTTTAACTGATGAATAGATAAACTGTGGCATATCCATACAATGGAATTTTATTCAGACATAAAAAGGAATGAAGTATTGATACATGCTGCAACATGGATGAACCTTTAAAGTATTATGCTAAGTGAAAGAAGCCAGTTGGAAAAGGCCATATATTGTATGATTCCATTTATATAAAATGTTTAGGAAAGGCAAATTCAGAGAGACAGTAATTTAGTGGTTGCCAGGGACTGGGAGTAACTGTTATTGGGCAAGGTATGAAAAGAGACATGAAAATGTTCTGCAATTAGATAGTGGTAATGGTTGCATAACTATAAATACAATAAAACTAATGGATTGTATGCCCTTAAAAAATAGATTGTATGGTATGAGAATTGCATCTCAAAAAATTAAAAACATTAGATAGCAGCAATAAAGAAAATGAGCAATAGAGCTCATGTTTATAACTTGAACTGGCTAAGATAAATATATGTGCAAACAGAATTTTGGAATTCTAAGTGTACATGCTGGTTAACCATACTGGCCTAAATCATTTTACATTAAAAAAAAAAAAAACCCTGGCCGGGCGCGGTGGCTCACGCCTGTAATCCCAGCACTTTGGGAGGCTAAGGTGGGCGGATCACGAGGTCAGGAGATTGAGACCATCCTGGCTAACATGGTGAAACCCTGTCTCTACTAAAAATACAAAAAATTAGCGGGGCATGATGGCAGGCACCTGTAGTCCCAGCTACATGGGAGGCTGAGGCAGGAGAATGGTGTGAACCCGTGAGGCAGAGGTTGCAGTGAGCCGAGATTGTGCCACTGCACTCCAGCCTGGGTGACAGAGCGAGACTCCATCTCAAAAAAAAAAACAAACCTGTATTCTGTAGATTTAAATTCCATATACATGGAATCAAGCTGAATAAAATCTAAAATCCTGACCTAGAGGTATACTCTAATACCTAGTAAAAATCATTGCTTTAAGAATATCGTGGTTATTTGCAATCACTGACTTATACTGAACAATGCTGGTAAACTACCCTCCATGGTGCTGCTGGAAACAGGGCAGTGGCCCTTATAGAGTGAAAGGAGAAATCTATCACTCTGCATTTTCTCTGCCAATGACCTTTAACTGGTATAGTCCAACAGAGAGTGACTGTAGGATATAGAAAAGGTTAACTTGCTAGGGCCGAGTGCATGCTCAGGAAAGACCTGAGATACCCCTAAACTCTCACCTCTGGCTGACCTCCAGGGTCTGTGCAAATAGGAAGTGAAGGCTAAGACAGAGTTGTAAACTGCTGGTTCAGTATTAAAATATGTTTCGACATATACACAGAAGCCAAGTACAAAGACTAGAGTTGTTTCTGGTATTTTATCCCAGGTGTTTGAGGAAATTTCTGTCAATCACTAACTGACTGCTAAGCTAATGGAACAGAAGCTTCAATGGACATATATGATAAAGAATATAGACTTTATAAAATTAGTATAGAAATGTCACTAACCAAATCAAAAACAACAACTACAATAAGCAGCAACAAACCCTGGGGAGTGGGGGAAATCTCATTTCCAGAGTTGCCACATTATAATATTAAAAATTACAGTTTTCAACAAAACTACATGGTATGCAAAGGAATGAAGTATTGCCCATACACAGGAAAAAAGGCAACTAGTAAAAACTGCCTGAGGAAACCCCACATTGGATGTACTAATCAAAGATTTTTAATCAACCATGTTAAATACACTCAAAGAGCTAAAGGGAATCGTGCACAAAGAACTAAAGGAAATCATGAGAATGATGTCTTACCAAACAGAGAAGATCAACAAATAGATCAAAATGACTTTTTAAAGGGAGCCAAACAGAAATTCTGGAGTTGAGAAGTATAATAACTTAAAAGAAAATTTCACTAGAAGGGCTCAACAGCAGAAGGAATCAGTAAACTTGAAGATAGGTCACTTGAGATTACCCAATCTGAGGAGCAGAAAGAAAAAGAAATGAAGGAAAATGAGTAGTCTAAGAAACTGGTAGGACACCATTAATTATGCCAATATATGCATAATAGGAGTTCCACAATGAGAGGAGAGGAAGGCACAGAAAGAATATTTGAAGAAATAATGGCTGAAAACTCCCCAAATCTGATGACAAATGAAAAATAATGTTTAATTAAGGGTGGTACTAACAGAAGTGGTTATGTGAGTGTATGAAGGGCAAATGAACCAAGCCCCATGCCACCAGGTGTTTCTGACACAAGAAGAGTGAAAGGCTGAAAGAATAGAATTCCTTGTCAATAAAAGTCCATTGAGAGGTAGGTGCTGTGCTAAAGACCCTGAAGAGGGCAAGAGGAAATGGCAGGCAGAAATCCAAGCCTCTGCCTGCGCAACCCTGGCCACTTTCACTGGTCTTCAGCCTTCTGCTGTCATTGCTCTCTTGCTCCTTTTGCAGCTGTGCTGCAACCTCCCTGGTCTTCCCCTCTCCTCACTGCTAGATCACCTGATGTGATACCTGCCCTCCAGCTAATCAGCTGCCTGCCCCCACCTCCACTCTCAAATCACCAGGGTGGTGAACAGCCACTGTTATGGACTGAGCTCTCCCTTATCCCTCCAACAGGAGACAAAAGACTGAGACCCCTACCCTAGATGTTGTAGAGTCTGAGTCACTCTGGTCAGGTATTCCAACACAAATCACATTTTAATGGCTGGTTGGTGGTTGTGGGGGAGCCAAGCTTATTTTGACACTTAAAAATATTTTATTATACTTAGTGATCTTTTAAATTCATTCTTAGAAAGAGGGTGCTATATTTTAAATATGTATTATAGAGGGGTTATTGTTTTCTCAAATGAATCTTTTTTTCACCTTTACAGTAAGTATTGATAGGGAAATCAAGGTTTCATATGCACTATTTTGCCTTCAGAAGCTTTTCTGTTTCTCCAAGGTATTAATGGATGCCTTGATGGAGGGTGGGTGAGGGAAGGGTTGTCTTTTATTAAACCCTGTACTTTACCCTCTTTTGAGGTGGTATATTTAGCTGTCTCTAACATTATTTTTTCTTAATATATTTTTTCTTAAATATTTTTATTTTTATTACTATGGGCTAGGAAAGTATTCTATGCCCATTCACAGGTAGAGTTTCATTTGCTCATTCCCAATTATGATATTTGGTACAATACTGACAGAAATATCCCATACAGGATATCTTCAACAGCACCTAATATTGTTTCTAAGCCCTCTGTTAAAAATGCATACATGCATAGGAAGAGTATAAACGCATACATGCATAGGAAGACATATTTCCCTAATTTGGCCTCCTCCATAGCTATATATGGTGGAATTATGAGATCTTAGGAATGATTTCTTTTGAGAAAGGAAGTAATCTTTCATGACAGTTGAGACACAATGCATCAAAGAAAGTTCCATCCAGTTAGAAAAGCATGAAGTGATTTTAAATCTTTAAAGTTACCAATTTTAGACCTTCATAAAATTTCAGAATTGTTTTAAAGCTTTGAGGGAGGTAATATGCTTAAAATAGGTTTGACTTAGCATTCCTACTAAAACTCTAAATCAGAGTGCTGAAATCTGAATACTGAAATTCTTCCTGAATAAGTTTTAACATAACAAAAACTGCAGAGCCAAATTCTTCTAGCGGTAAAGATTCTGCTTCATACGAATTTTAAAAGTTCATAACTATTAAAAAGTATAAATTTTCCTCCTACCCTGACATAGATTAAAAATAGCTTTTGTTGTATCACATTCTTTTTAAATAGTTGCATGCAACTTTTTTCTCTCTTTTTTTGCTCTGCTAAAAATATGTATAACTCAACCAACCTACTAAAATCAAAGAATCTTTACTTTTCTTTTTCCCATAGCTTCCAGTTTCTTGGATGAGACTTTTCCATACAGTTATCTTCATATTTCCTGTGTCCTTACTTAAAGAACAGTTCAATCTGGACCCTTCACAATCAAATTCTTTCTTGATGATTGCCTGATTAATAGAAAGGCGGTGGTTATAAAGATCATGTTAAAATGATTTACACCTGTCTTCAGAAAAAAATTCTGCACTGGTATATGAAAATAAATTAGCGATATTCTGGGAATTTAGAATCTTGTTCCCTCAAAGTCTGCCACACTTCTATTTCACATTGTTGTAATATACAGGGAGCAGTACATCTCCTGTTTTTCTCATCCACATCCTCACCTAGCCTTTGAAGAATGCTGAAAGTCTGTTGAAATAAGATCCCCTTTTAGGAAAATCCAGATACTGTTTTCCTCAAAAGATTATTCTCAGCTCATGTGTTCAATAATCTTACCCTTTCCTAGACACTCTATCAGCTTGCCAAGAATGGATGTGAGATTTACCAATTCACACTTTCTCAAAGTGTCTGGAGCAAGTAAGTCACATTTCCAATACATCGGACCGCCCCAATCCCTTGGTCACGATATTGAAAGCTTTCTTATATGATGAAACAGATGATTAAATTAAAACTAAAATAATCTACTTGACACTAATTATTTGAAAGACTCTTTTCAAAGGCAACCTTATTCTGGAACAGTCCATTTTAAAAATATATGACTAAAATATCTGACTAGCTCTCTCCCTACCATGTAGCATGTATTTGTTGCTATAAACACACTTAAGAAGCTGAGAGCTTTGCTCCATGCCCTTAGGAAAACTTACCATATAAGCTAGGCCCACAAATAAAATAAAACTTGTAATGTTTAAAGATGCTTTTCAGTCAAAATGTTAAGCACCTTTTCAAAAAATGGCCTTAATCTGTTTTGTTCATCTGCATAAAATTCCTAATTCAAACTTTCATTGAAATGAGAAATAATTTTAATGGCCATTACCACACCAAACTTCCTTTAAAGGACAAAAATAAAGGAAAGCTATAAATGTGGAATTACCAAAACACATTTATAGATTATGATTTGGTGCGAGAAATTAGTATTCAAACTGTTTTCTTGTATTCTCATGTAGTAGTGGTTGTAATACAGTGGTTATCAATCCAATAAAATCCTATTTATTCACAGTATTTGAGGAACTGAGTGGCCTATGGTTAAATGAGAAGAAAATACAGTTTTAAAATGAATTAAAACACCATACAAGCATTTTCACTCCTGCATTCTTTAAGTATGCCCTCCCTAAAGGCCCTCTCCACCCTCATCAATAGCCATGCTAGTGTGTAATAGCCACTCACAGGGCTCAAAGCACTTGCTCTTGTTATCTCTCGCCCTAATTTATATATCTGCTTTTAAATTTTTGGTTGACCTTTCCAGTTCAGATTCTCAATAAGTGAGAATTTATCATATAATCATAGTAAGCAATAAAATTAACTTTTATAAATTAACTTTAAATATTTATGTGGAATACCCTTGAGAATTATACAATACTAATAATGCCTTATTATATCATCTATAAAAGAAAAATATATAAAGATTAAGATCATATCTAATAAATATAATTTTAAAAAGTTAAATGATATTCTAAAGCCGCTCAAATCAGTAAATAATATCCTCTGTTGCCTTCTAAAGAGGCTGTTCCAGAATCTGGAATCCATGATCAAGTGACTCAAGTACCTATTGTTCCATTCACATGCTACAGTGTGGAAGATGCTTCAGAGGTGACAAAGTAACTCCAACTACAAACACAAACAGTACCATTAACAAAATATTATGGAAAAATAATTTCAATTTGTGTAAAAACACACAGGATATTTGCCTCACTGATTTCTACTCTCAGAGGCAGTCAGGAAAATAAAATTGGGGTTGACAAGATTATACTCTGGTGATTAAGTTTTAGACAGATGCCATATATGTGGTACATATATGGATATTCATTATTCTATAATTTGCCTGAGTGAATTTTCAATTGCTTTGTTAATTCTGACCCCACAGCTTACAGAAAATACCATTTCAGAAGTTCACGTTCACAGAATCTTCGCAATGAGGATTCCCAAGAAGAACACTTATGCATGTGCCAATACCTCAGGTGACTCTTCCTCACTCTGAGGGAAGCACCTCCAAGAAAACAGGTGTCCCCTCAACCAGACTCCAAAAAAGGCCAGTCATAAGGAGTATACTTTTTCTGTAGGCCAACTATATAGGCTGCAGAATTCACAAGCTAGTGGAAGGCTAAATATTAAAGAGCTAAGCACACAACTTTAAAAGTCAGAAAAATAGCAAAAAGAATAAACCCAAAGAAAGAAAAAGTAAAGAAATAAGGATAATGGAAATAATAAAGATAAAATCAGAAATTAATGAAACCGAAAAGGGATACAATAGAACAATACATAAAATCAACAAAGCCACAAATTAATGCTTAAAAAGATTATGAAACTGATAAATCTCTGGCATACCTGATCAGTAAAAAAGGACAAACAATTCTAGTAAGGAAAAGAGGAACAAAACTACATATGCAGTGGGTTGTAAAAAGGCGAGATAATTTGATGAACATTATGCTAATAAATTTGAAAATGTAGGTGAAATGGACAAATTCCTAATACCTTATAACTAAATAGTACAAAAATAATGCAGTGCCTAGACTTCAAACTAGCTAGTATATAAAGGCACTATTAAACTCAGAAGAACAAGTTTCAGAAATTCAACTGTACTATTTCCTATTAAATTATTATTTAGTAATTTAAATTTTGGCTCCAAATGAGTGAATTCAGTTTTTTGGTTCAAACAAATAAAACTAAAAATTTTAATTAAACTATTTCACAACGAAGTATTATGGTTAACAACTGCTCTAAGTTTAAGAATGATGTCCATATATTTTTAAATAATTTATTTAATCCAGAGTTTTCCTGAAGTACTTCTATTTAACTTTTGGGATTAGTGGATACAAGTTTATACATGCTGTCAAGTGTAAAGTGATTAGGATTTATTAACTTTCTGAAACTCAGCTGAATGACCTTTGTACTCCTATATTTAACATTAACTTTGACTGCTTTATTCCAGTGCTATGTGAGCACAAAGAGCAACAAAATCAAAGAATTATATAACTAGGTGAGGTTTCAGCCCTTTATAGATGAAGAAACTGAGACCCAGCAAAGTGAAGTCCTTGCCCAGGTCATTATACTGGCTTAGCCTTTTTCCTTCAACACATAAAGTTATGGTAATTCTACATCCTGTGGAACATAATTCTGTCCCATCACCTTAACTATTACGGTAATATGAAGCTATTGTTCAACCCCCAAAATGCATCTCTCTGTGGCATACTATTTAGAGCCAGTATAGCCATTAACATTAGGGGACTTTCCATACATTGCATAAAGAGACTATTTTCCTATTTGGTTCCCAGACTCACCTATTATTCTTTGAAATTAATTGCATTTTCATACATAAAAATCTATCATAAATAGCAGAAAAGGAGGAAATCGCTTTATCACTGAGACACAAATTGAATTTTGTGATTAATAGTTAAAGTCTTCTCTGTCATAAATATATAATTTTTCAATAACCAGCTACTTAAAAAATGAGATTTTCATATAAAGCACAAAAACTATCTATTGTTTTAACATCTCTCTCCTTTTGTCTTCCTGGTTTAAATGCCTTGCTGACTGTAAAGTTCACAGTGATAATCTGTTCTTCCTTATAATAACCTGGCACAATCTTATAGCCTTACTTTAGTTTCTCAGATTAAGGGTATGAACCAAGACTGTGTTGAACAGTGCTCCTTTGATTCAGTCATGCAAAAGTTATCTGTCAGATGGTAATATACATAGGTAAAAAGGGGAATATTCACGTACTCATCCAAATTTTTTCTACATAATATCAAATTTTCAAATAATGAGACATTTGAATGATTCACATAAGAAAACAGAAGTCTGGCATTATGGAATCAAAACATCAAGATGACTGAGTTTCCCTTTTGCATAAGTTCCCAAGATGACCACCACAATATTGCATCCTACATGATCCTCTTCAGTGTGCACCTGCCACTCCCCCATCAAGGAGTGGGGTCTCATTTCCATCTCTCTGAATCAGTGCTGGTCTATGAATCACTTGTAACTAAAAGAATGCAGTCAAAGTGACTCAGTGTAACTTCTAAGCTTAGGTCAGAAGAGGCCATGCAGCTTTTATCTAGTTCTCCTGGGAGGCTTACTCTGGGGAACATCCAACTATCTGGAACTATCACGAGTGGAGAGGCTACACATAGACACTCTGGCTGACACTTTCAGCTGAGCCCAACATTCCTGCTATCCCTGCAAAGGTACCCAACATGTGAGTATGGAAGCCATCCTGGAAGTGAACCCTCCAGCTTCTAGTCATCAGAATCCCCCCAGCTAGTTGAAGCCCCAGACATCAGAGAGCAGGGACAAGACATTTCTGATGTGTCCTGTTCAAACTGTCAACCCACAGAATTCATGATCATAAAAAAATGGTCACTGTTCTATACCACTAAGTTTGAGGTGGTTTGTTATACAGTTTGTAGGTAACCAAATGAGCATGTTTTGACCTAAAACAAAAGCTGTTAAGACTCTACATTACTGCTGAACCTAGTAATAGGACTAATTATTCTAATTTATTGGTTAGGTAACCAGATAGCCCAGAAAGCTAAAAAGATCCTTCAGACATGACTCTAATTGAAAGGAAGAGGAATACACTGTTACACAGAGGATGTGTGTCCTTAACAAAATGGGACCGTGTCCTATGTACATCCGGATGTGAAGGACAGAAAGGGGCTAAGTACCAGGAAAAGGCTGGGCCAGGGAAGGAAGAGCCTTTTATAGCATAGCTATCTCATTCTCCAGTTACTGCCAGGCAACCTACTGAGGAAACTATGAGTCTCCCAGGGGCTCATACGACAAAGAACACAGGCAAGGGGAGGTGGGGAGATAAAGAACACACAAGTTGTTCCTCCACCCTTTGAGGTACAGGATGACACATGGATAATGTACGATCACAAAAGAGAGAAGGAAGCCAAAGATATAAGTAACCATACAGCCTTGAATACCAAAGAGGAAAAATCAAGGATTTTAACTATCTTTATCTTTTATCTTTCAAAATTCTGTAATATATTTATGGTTTAGGTCTCTTTAAGTAATTGATATCAAAGTAATTGTAAATGTTCATCATCAATTATTTGGACTTTTCCTCTTAATTAAAAAGATGATAGCATTATATGAAGCACATTCATTTGATGCCACAATGCCACTGATTCTTTACATGGATGGTATTAATTTACTTCTTTTAGAATATTTTCTTTGACATACTGGGTGCTCTTGGCAGAAAGTTATTCCTGGAGTTTTGGCAATAATGAACTCAAATGCCAAGCTCCAGAATATATTTTTTCCATCAGAAATAATTTAAGGAGAAGCTACTTCCCACCTGACCATTCCTCTATGCTATGGGCCATTTTCTTATTTTCCTTCTTTAATGCTGGAGGGAAGATACTCTCAGTAGATGCAGGGACTAATTCACTACAGAAACCCATCTGCCTCAGTGAAACCTATAACCCAACAAAGGATGTTATATTTTTTTAAACAAAATAAGTGAGAAACTACCAGCTCAAAAGCAACATATTTGGATAGTCATTGTTTTAAGGGGCTGAATAATCTTATATTTCACATTCCACATTCTTCCCCAAACCTCTGTTCCACAGTGTGGCAGGTTTACTGAGTCAACTGTACCGTGCTGGTGCTATAATATTAAAGTCGGCTGTCGTCTGCAATAAGCGAAGGAAAAACTTTTAGTCAGATGAAAACACAGAATGCTTTTTAAGATTATGGGCCCTTACTAAGCATGCTTTGATTTAATTAATTATGAATAATGGAAACCTTAGCAGGCTGTGTTACATGCTCGTGAATCACCTCCTGAGGTGTAAGCGAGTTAAGCCTGGACTTTCTTCATGTTATTTATTGCATTCCCTGCTTCTGAAATGTAAGCTGAATGAGGCGTCCCTCCTTCTCTCTCTATCCTTTCCTTCTACTTCTCTCTCCTTTCACAAAGCTGTTAGTGGTGGATGGGAAGGCAAAGCAGAAGCATTGTCCTTTTCCCTATGTGAAACCTGGCCTGACCCAAATAATGTCAAAATAACCTTTTAAGAAACAAAGTTTCCCATAGTTCAGTTGATGAATTTGGAAGGAAAAACTGCATAAACAGAATAAATCAATGAGAAGTAGTTTCCTAATGACAGAGATGAAACACTATCTGAATAAGAAGAGGAAAAAAATAATAAAATTAAAAGGAAAAATATGAGAGCAGCAAAGAAACCTACCTATACTACAAAAAAATATATCTAAACCACAGGGAAGTAACTGTTGCCAGTGCCAAGAAAACCCACGAATTATGGAGCATGAATAACTATAACAGGAAATACACACAGAAAAATTTCAAAGATTCTAACAGTAAATATATGCCAGATTTTTATATTTCATGTTTTGGCTAAATATCAGTGTACAGTGAATGTGTGTATATTAGTACCCAGAATCTCTCACCTTAAAAGTAAAAAAGACTGCAAGGTAAATAAATAAATAGGCAAGGTGAGAATAAATATAAAAATTTCAATGACGTCTGAAGCAACTTCTAGACCTTTATCAAAAGCATGAACCTCATAGCGAGAAGAATGTTCACTAATGTTATGCATTGCTCAGCTTATGTTAATTTTGTTTTACCACATTATAAAAGATATGTTTTAATTGATTTGTTCCAACATCCGTCTACTAAGACAGCTTTATAAGCAGATCAAATCTTCATTTCCTTAAACTCAAAAGTATTGTCTTTCAATTTATACAAATATTTTAGGCCAGAGGCAGTGGCTCATGCCTATAATCCCAGCACTTTGGGTAGCTGAGGTGGGAGGATCACTTGAAGATAGGTGTTCAAGACCAGCCTGGGCAACACTGCAAGATCTCCTGTCTACAGAAAAATTTAAAAATTAGCTGGACATTGTGGCATTTGACTGTATGTCTCAGCAACTCAGGAGGCTGAGGAGAGAGGGTCACTTGAGTCTAGGAGGTTGAGGCTGCTATGTTCATGCCACTGCACTCCAGCCTGGGTGACAGAGTGAGACCCTGTCTCTAAAAACAATAAAAAATACATAAAATAAATAAAGAAATATTTTATGAATTAATCTTTAAATCACACATACCCCCTAAATCCTGTAACAAGAAGACGCTAACAAATTCTATACAAAATTTTAATCATTCATTTTAACTTCATGAAAACCAAAGTTTACCAAATCTACGCAAAAAGATAGATACCTACATATTTTAATACAATGAAATTGGACCACCAAGAGAAAAAAAAAACCTTGAAATTTAAATTCAGTTTATCATGTAAGAACACTTATATTTTAATTTATAAGCTGAGAATCCAATTCAACATACTAATTTTAATGACAGATGAATTTGAGAAACACATCTTTTGAAAACTTTCTTTCTTTTAGAAAACTTGACAACTTTCTTATGATCTTTCTCTTAGATCATATTAGTGTTTAAGACAATTAAATTGAATATGTTGCTCCCTAATTCCTCCACTCACTGTTCTATATATTTCTCCACATATAAAACTCACTTTATTATCCTCATGAAAACTTTATATTAAGATCTATGTTAGAGTTACCTTCATTTTCTCTCCAACTACTTTCTGTCTCCACAACTCATAACTAAAGCATTTCTCATAAGTAATGGCATACACTGAAAGTCCCAAATTAAGAAGAAAGAAAAAGATCAACACTGGCTAAACACAATTGAATTGCATTTTAGAGCCACAAATTTAAAACATTATGACAACACATAGCATGGTTGCTAAAGGGCCCCAGGATCAGAGAATCTGGCAAGTCATATATCACAGGGTGTTGAAGAAAACATTTTTAAAAGAAACACATTATAGTGGGTGTTACATTAATGCTACAGTCCCTGTATTTCGATAATTTGAAATAAGGGTCTCCCTTTTTTTCATAATAGGAGCAAAATTTACAGGCAGATCTTTCTTCCATAAAATCATTAATTTCTAAATCTAGCACCCCCAGTGTTCTATTCAAAATTATTATGAAGATTTTTTAGCAATACACTGTCACAAAAATAATGACTACATGACAGCTATTTTTTACATATATACACATACATAAATATATTTATATATTCATATTCTATTCAGTAATTGGACTTCATTTCTCTTTCTCAAAACAAGGTCATTTCACAAAATCTTTGACTAAATGTAAATATTTGTTTTTCTTAAAATTTAAATCTATAATTTAAAATGATATAATTTGAGGTAAACATATCAGAAGGCAGTCACCCATTAAAATATTAATTCGTTTGCTTACTAATCATAACAGAATCCCAGCAATAATCTGAAAATATAATTGAGAAAAATTTTACACCACACCTTACATCATTAGGTAGTGATCCTCTTTCTAAATGAAAATTAGTAAACCCACAGAAGAGTCTTACTAGATAAAAGATACAGGGCACACCTACAACCAAATTTCCAGCGAATGGGTAAGAAAAGTCCCTAGAGGAAAGCTGGGCTTGCTAACCAAAAGGAGAGGGAGAGTAATTCTGGAATAGGGTACAGATTACAAGACTACAAGGGAGGTGAAGTAATGTCAGCTTGCGAGGCCCAGTCTGGCCAAGACGGAGGTTGGTGAGAAGCAGGAGAAGATGCTAGAGTAGTACTGATGATACATGGGAGGTCCTGGAAACCAAGAGGAAGGTTAGGGCTTCAGCCTCAGAGCAAAGGGTATCATAGAACATGTTGAGAGAATTTCACAAAGTAGTGCTGTAGGAGAACTAATCTGGAAATTGTGAAAAAGGATTTGGGGGAAAGGGAGAAGAACAGAAGGAAGGGAGGTTAATTCTTGTAATTATCTAAGCATGTGTTGGAGACAGGAGCCTGGTACCAGCATCAGAAACAATGGGACAGATGTGGGGGATGATGAGAATACAGACAGCTGGTGGGAGGAGGCCATCTTCCAACACCAATGTCTCAAAAAGCGTTTTGTTCCATTGGCTGGTTTGGTTGGAAAGTGCATTATTTATAGATCTAACATGAATTTATCTCACAGTCAACAGTAATTCAGAATTGTGCATTAATATTTTTTAAAGCAAAGAAAACAGTCAAAGAAAGCAGAATAATTCAGTGGAGAGAGCACCTGGTCTCACAGTCAGGAGCCCACAAATCTATTTCTGGCTTTTTGAGCAATGTTGCTCATCACCTTGCACAACTGAATCAGTCTCAGTTCCCTTCAAAGAAAAATGGTAAAGCAAACTAATATGACTGTTGAAGTGTTACAAGGGCAGAAACAAACTCAAATCTTTGAAAGTGCTTGAAGTAAAACCACTATACACATGTTAAACCACTAACAAGTAATATTTTCTAAATATACCACATGGACCTTCAATTTTGTCCAACTATATACATTCTTTCTTTTGATAAGGACACAGATGTCCAAACACATGAATACCAAAATTCACCATTCTACCTACTTGTTTCATCCTTCCATGTCAGTTTTGCTTCTAAGGTTAAAGACCAATCACAATCTTGATAAAATTTTGAAACACTATTTGGCTATTTTAAAAAAAAACTGACATGTGAAGTATTTCCATAAATTCAAACCCAGATCAAATATTTTAAAACAAAAATAATTTAATGGTTGCATTAAACCACTGGGGAGGGTGACTATGAGGCAAGGCATCCATATACTACTACATATTAAGTATCCCTTCTCTGGAATGCTTGGAACCAGAAGCGTTTCAGATTTTTTTTGGATTTTGGAATATTTGCATATACCTAATGAGACATCTTAGGGATAGAATCCAAGTCTATACAAGAAATTCATTTATGTTTCATATACGTCTTATACATATAGCCTGAAGGTAATTTTATACAATATTGTTAATAATTTTGTGTACGAAACAAAGTTTATGTACACTGAAAGCAAAGGTGCTGTTAGGGTATGGAATTTTTCACTTGTGGCATCATGTTGGTACTCAAAAAGTTTCAGATTTTGGAACATTTTGGATATTTGAATTACAGATGCTCAGCCTGTATTCATGAAAACAAAGGGACAAATAAATTGATTATCAGGAACACCTAAAAATAACTAGAGACAGTTCAGGTTTCCTCTTCACCATTTGAGTTGTGACTGCATGAACTCTGGGAGTCCAGCACCTTTGTATGACAAAAGTGAAGCTTATAGATGATTAGCTAATTGGGAAAGGAGGCACTGAACTCCTCTTTCTTAAAGATCTGGGTTTGTTCCAAAGAAAATATAATCTAATATATGAGTTAGATTCAGATTTCCTAGAACTAGGGAGACAAACTAAGTAAATTCTAAAGATACTCTGGAGTATTCTTTGTCTGCTCCTTAGTTTTAAATAGTGTCCCTACTCTCCCACTAAGCTATGATATTAAAATAAAAATAACTTTGCAAATATAAAATTAAGAATATATTAATGCAAAACTATGGAGAAAACTTTGGAGCCTGACAGACCTGTATTCAAATCAGAGCTGTGCTCATTACTTTTTTTTTTTTTTTTTTTGAGACAGAGTCTTGCTCTGTGGCCCAGGCTGGAACACAGTGGCGCTATCTCGGCTCACTACAACCTCCGCCCCCCGGGTTCAAGTGATTCTCCTGCCTCAGCCTCCGGAGTAGCTGGGATTATAGGCACATGCCACCACGCCCAGCTAATTTTTGTATTTTGGGTTGAGATGGGGTTTCACCATGTTGGCCAGGTTGGTCTCAAACTCCTGGCCTCAAGTGATCCACCCACCTTCGCCTCCCAAAGTGCTGGGATTACAGGGTGAGCCACCGTGCCCGGCCCCATTACAAATTCTATATTGGGAATAATACTTACAGCACACTATCACTAGGTATATCTCGAAGATAAAACCAAAAGTATTTGTTGATAGACTTGATGTAGTACATGAGATAAGAAAGGAGTCAAGGATGACTCCAAGGCCTGAGCAACTGAAAGGATATTATCAAACTAAGAAAGAAGGCTACAGATGGAGCAGGCTGGGTGGGGAAAAGGGGGGGGTTGTGTTTCAGATATGAAAAGTGAAAGATCTAGTAGGATATAGTGGAAAAATCTAGTAGGACATAAATGCTTGGATCATAGAAGAGAGTCGGGGTAGAGATGTGTATTTGGGAGTGGTTGGCATATAAATGACACTTAAAGCCACAAGACGGGATGAGAATATCAGGATAGTGTGAACAGATAGAAAGAAGGCTGGTATGACTCCAATGCTGCAAGCAAACAGAAGAGAAGCAAACAGAAAAGGGGACTGAAAAGACTGATGCGTGAGACAGGAGGAGAACTGGGAGAGTAGGGAGCCCTGGAAGCCAAGCAAAGTAAGTGTGCCAAGAAGGGGAATGATCAGCCATGCCAAACACTACTGACGGGTGAAGTAAGGGGAGGACTGCAAACTGACTTGAGGGATTTAGGAACTTGGAGGGTATGGGTGACCTTGACAAGAGTGGCTTTGGAGAAAAGTGACAGTGAGGATCTGAAGGGAGTGGCTTTAAAAAAAACAGGAGCAAGGAATTGAAGACAGTGAGCACTGACAACTCTTCAAATTGTTTTTGCTGCAAAGGGGGCAAAGAAATTGTGCAGTAGCCAGCAGGAGAAGTTGCATCAAGAAAATATGAAAGAAATCTCAGAATGTTTGATGCTGATAGGAATAATCCAGTAGAGAGTGAAAACTGGTGCTACAGGAGAGGTGGGGAGAGCTGCTTATGAATTAGCTGAGGAGGGAAGAAGGATTGAGATCTTCTGTGTGGATGGAGAGATCAGCTTTGGGCAGGATCCAGGCGAGTTCATCTTGGTAAGGTGACAGAAGGCAGAATCTGTGGGTGTGATGTGATCATAGTGGGCCATAGCCAAATAACAATAATGGTAATCAGTCAGACCAATATTGTTTCCTAGGAACGGGAAGGGAAGAGCCTTTAAAGTAGGAAGAAACCATCCCGATCTTTAAATTTCTGAATTATTCAAAAAAGATGGCGTTTAAGCTAATGGAGGTTGTTTTAAACCAAAAAAAGACAGAATTATTTTTGATATCTCTCTGGCTTTTGCTGAACAGAAATGGGACTCCAGAGAAATATTATATCAGTTATAGAATAGAAAGGAAGTTACAGAATATATTAATAAAAGAATATCTGGGTTGCAGTGTGCAAATTTCAATCCCAGGACACATACAAGTTAATATTCTTGTTCCTAATCCTCTTGATACCTTAGTCATTATCTGCTTAGTGTACCTTAAATCAATGATCCTGAAATATATTTAATAAGAAAACACTAATAGTAAAAATAGCGATATCTAAAACCATTGGGTGCTTTGGTGTGCCAAACCCTGTGCTAAATGTAATAGATTCACTCTCATTTAATCAGCACAGCAGTCCTCTGTAGGAACACTACTATTATTTCCTTTTCCTAGATGAGGAAGCTACAAGAAGTTATGCAATCTGCTCAACAAACAGTAAGTGGCAGAGCTAAAATTTGAACACAGGTCCTTGCTATTAAGTAACAGCAAAAACCTGTATATTGAGAGTGTACATTTTAAGTTACCACACCAAGAACTGAAACTCAAAACAAGGATAACAATTTCAAATATTTTAAATGTACTAGAAAAAACACTAAAACACTGCTCTCTTGAATAAGCAAAATATTTCTTTTACATATGTGCAGCAGGCAGATAACATAAGCTCTTCTATATTACTCCTGAGACACACTGATAACCATGGTCTGCCCTCTGGGATGTCATCATATACTAACACTACTTTTATAATACGGGAAAAAATAGAAAGAAGGCTGAAGCATACTTTGTTCCAAATATCTAGTTAACTTAAGATGTCACGATGCTTCTCACATACTACCATAATTTTCCAAATTACACATCTTCAGAAAATAAATGTATGTTGATACATTATATATTTCCAATAGTCTCTACTCATATCATACTTTTATTAATTTCATCTTCATCTGAATAAACAAGCTATTTTTAAGCCCAGCACCAAAAATGTATAATAAACCACCTGGAACACAGCCTCAATCCCCAACACCCCAACCTGAGCTGCCCACCTCCCAGACTGCCGACCTCTGTCACTCCACCAAACATGCTGTGCTGTGCATTCACGGGTCCCGGCTTATGCTGTTCCCTGTGCCTGAAGATTATCCACCACCTCCCCAAGCAGTGGATGTGGTGGGTGCCCTGTCCAAATCCCTGCAACTGCCCTTAGTGTTAGCTACCAATAGCTCTCAGCTAATCCAGGGATGTTATATCCTCCTGCCCACAGACAATGAGGAACTGACTAGGGTACATTAAAAGAAAAAAGAGACACGTCAACCATTGAAACGTATGGGATCTTAACTGGACCCTAAATTAAACAAACTAATTTTTTTAAAGCTATGCCCTTAAAAATAATTGGAACACTGTTGATAGTTGATGATATTGAGGAATTATTATTATTTTACAGATATAATAATATTGTGGATGGTAAAAATATGTTTATGGATAATACGGTGTCTGGAATTTGCTTTAAAATAACACAGGATGGGGATAAGTGGATAGGAATGCAGAGGAAACAATATTAGCCATGAGCTGATAACTGCTGAAGGTGGGAGATGGGTATATAAGAGTTTACCATACTATTCTCTCTATTTGTGTCCATTTCCCATAATAAAAAGTTTAAACAGAGAGCCAGAAAACCCACGAAAGGGAGGTAGGGAGTCAAACATACAATAGGAATGACAAACAGTATCAAATCAGCCCACACAGTATTTTCACTTATATTTGCTTAAACATCATCTGGAATAAAATATTGACATGAATAGATATCATTGGAATAAAAAAAATTAAAGATTCATTTAACTTGTTTTGAAATAAAACAAATTGAATACAATGAAATGAATTGATATTTATTTCTTTCGTGCAGTCATTATGAAGGCAGGTAAAGCAAACAACCAAATTCTACTTCAAGGGCACAACTCCTGAAGTAAATCTAGACTTTTGTTATGCTGTACGCTAATACCAAAAAAAAATTGCTAATAATTATTGAAAGCTGTGCTTTACTTGCATGACTTCAATTAATTCTCTCAAAAACCCAATGAAACTAATCTCATCATTATATACATTTTAGAGATAAGGAAACTAAGGCCAATAGGTGACACCCTAGTCTGATTCACACCAGCCAGCTTACTCCAAAGCCTAAGCCCCTAATGGAGTGCTCTGGGGAACTGGGCATCACAATGCCCTAACACCTTAGCACAGAGTTAACAAAGCAACAGCATTTGGGCAAGGAGTCCTGAATAGTGGTAGGTGCTCCAAGCATCTGACTAATAAAATGTGTGGCTGACCCAACACTGGTATCACTGGGCTGCCTTTCTGGTGGTTATGGTTTCTGTTATCTGTACACACAAATCACAGGCTTGTCTGGTTAACATTCAGTCCTATAAAGTTGTGTTGTTCCTAGGTGATAAGCCTACCCAAGAACTAAATTCATAATCTAGCCCCTTTTGTAACAAAATGAACAAATAAGTGGCTATTTTTTTAGACTATCACGAAAAACACCGGAAAGTTTAAACTATAAACTGACAAATTTTGAGGTATAAGTTATTAGTAAAACCTCCAATCTCAAAATTTCCTTTCATGAAACAGGGCTTAAATTAAATATATAAGTAGAAAGGAGGATGATAAGACACTAAAAACTAAACGAACATGGTCAAACTCATTTTCAGATAACAGCTTGCAAAAATAATTTATCTGAGTTGCTAAAGAAAGGAAACAGGATTCAGAAGTTATAAGAATGATCTCTTAAACTCTGCAACTCAGGGGGGAAAAAAACACCTTCCAAGTTACCACAGGGCCTTCCCCAAGTCTGCAACCACATGGCTGTGTTTTAGACTGGGTGGAGCACAGAGTAAACAAACAGTTTCTATTTTTAGCATGTTTTTCCTGGCCACTCTGAAATTTCCTAGTCACAAATTATTGCCTGTTATCTTTTAAAATAGATTTTTACTCAAAGAATTCATAGAAAACTTCTCAGAATCAGGAAAAGACATATAAGTTATTACATAAAACTAATTTATGAAGCTTTATTTTAGAAAATAATTTATTATGTAAAAAGTATTACATATATTCACAAAATAAATAAACTGGAAAGAATGCTTAAAATATTTTTCATTGCAAATACACTCAGAAGAGTAAATCTTTTCAAACTCTGTAGAATATTCATTACTGATATTAATACAGTAAAATTTTAGTTTTAAAAACTGAAATTTGATTAAAATTTTGAAAATTATTATCTTTGCAAAAATTAACAATACAAGAAATCTATATCAAAAATATAAGTTCCATATTAATGAATTCAAAATTCTTTCTTTGAAATGTAAATTAATAATATGCTTAATGACTTCTCTCAACTTTATTCAAAAATAATAGATTGAGAGTAAAAAGAACATATTCGCTTGTATATTCCACATCTTCCTTATACATTTTAGGAAAAAAATCAAGGGATGATCTGCACACCTCAGGGCCAACTTATTCACTGGGTACAACAGGCACAATGCTTACAGCCCCACAATATTTTTAGGGGCTCACACAAATGTTTTAATTTCTTTTAAAATCAGAAGGGAAAAAAGGACCTTTAGCTCAGATAAAACGTTTTAATATATAATATTAACAGATTTGACCAACACAGTCATAAAATATAATTTTCAATTTTTTTTTTTAATGGAGGAAGGAGCCTACAAAGGAAAAGGGCCTGAAAGTCATTAACGCAGTCCTGCTGCATATAAAGTCCTCCCTAGCCCAAAAGCCTCTCCAGGTGGATCTGGATTATTCTTGCCAAAGCAGAAGATGGTTAATGGTGCCCTGGCTGGGCCTGGAGAGTTATGGGCACTCATCAACACCTACTCCATTTTCAGGGCCCCTGCCTCCCTCTCAATTACCTCCCTCCGGGCTCACCAAAGATTGGGGTACACAACTAATAGGCTCCCTGTATGCTGTCGCTATTCTGAGGAGGTCTAAACAGTGAGCTAGAGCTGCTGCAACAGCAGAAGCTTGCTCTGAATCAGTTGTTTGGCTGTTCGTTTAATTTCAGATCCCTTTGAAAATTTGATGAAAACCTCTCAGAAACATATGCACATGCCTACAAAATTTTGCAATTAATTTTTTGGTATACAATTTCATCACTGGAAATTTATTTCCTTTACATAGAAAATTTTAAATTTGTGTAAATAATTATACTTCTCACTCTCATTTAAATGCAAAAATCAACTGGCTGCTTTCCAAAAAATTAAAATGAATGTAAATTGCGCAGATAAAAAAGAAAGTACATTTTATACTAAAAGAAAATTTCCATTAGAAGGCTGCTATTTTGGTTTGATACAGAGGTTGAAACTGGAGCCTGGTGTTTGACAGCCAATCAGCTTTGACTTCCAGTTTTTCTTTTAATGATAAAAGACAGAGAGGTAGTACTGAGTGGGGAATCACAGACCACTTTGCCAGGCTAGGATAGCATGTGTAAAGAAGTGTGAAAATCCCCCAAAACCTCTTCTGGTTACATCACTTGCATCACTCGCTGTGCCCACACACCCTGGGGCCTTCTGTGACAAGGACAGCACCACTGATGCTGTCTGTGTCATGAAGGAGAGGATTCAGTCCACATTTTAATGGGACTGTCAAAACAAAAATAATCCTCAAAAGCATTCTCTAGTTTCTCCTGGAGTATACAGGCTTCTGCTTGCAAAAAGACTGCCAGAGCTGTACCATTCCTGTATTAGTCTTTTCTCATGCTGCTATGAAGAAATACCTGAGACTAGATAATTCATAAAAGAAAGAGGTTTAATTGACTCACAGTTCTGCAGGGCTGGGAAGGCCTCAGGAAACTTACAATCATGGCAGAAGGGGAAGCAAACACATTCTTCTTTACATGGCAGCAGCAAGGAGAAGTACAGAGCTAAGGTGAGGGAAAGCCCCTTATAAAACCATCAGATCTCATGAGAACTCACTCACTATCATGAGAACAGCATGGAGGTAACCACCCCCATGATTCAATTACCTCCCACCAGGTCCCTCCCATGACATGTGGGGATTACGGGAACTACAATTCAAGATGAAATTTGGGTGGGGACACAGCCAAACCATATCAATTCCTGACTGGCCAGCAGATGCACTTGGTTGTCTGCTTCCAGGCTGTGCTTCCAGGATGGCAGCTGGGTAAAAGCATTCCTACTTTTTCAGCAGCATACACATCATGTTGATGGCAAAGCCTTGAATTGAAAGACAGGCCTCATTCAAAGGGCAGAGAGCCACCAAATAAGCCAACCCACCAGTAAACTCCTCCCTGTGAAAACAGTTTTCCCTTTTTTAAAACAAAAGCATTCTCTCCCCACCCCCGCCACACACACATACCCCAAACCGGTTCTCTAGAAAACCAGTAAATGTAAGTGTTAACAAAATGAACTCCAAAGTTTGCTTTTTTTTTTTTTTTTTTTGTCAAGATCTCTTGAAAAGGTTAAGGAGTGAAATTCATGTTTCTGACTCTGGCCAAATTGACAACTGTGCGGGCAGTCGACGCATCAAATGTTTTTCAGGATTACTGGCCAGCAGACTTGACAAAACTAAGCAGGGATGTAGAAAGCTCCAAGTTCCCACAACACATGGGACTTTTTTCACCAAAACAGCAAAGCCAGATTAGCTACCCAACATCTAGGTGCTCCTCCTTCACAGGACTAAAGTTTTCTTACCATCACAATGTTAGAGTTCAAAGATATCCATTGCCACTGTACTTCTGAAAAAAGATCACAAAAGCTGAATTTTTTTGATAGTCTCCACATGCACATAATCAACGAAAACTAACATGTGATTGTAATGAAGAATGCCAGTGGGCTCACCCAGGTGCAGGCTGAAGGGACCTGTCTGCCAAAACCTGCTTAAGAATATTAGAAGAAATGTCAGCAACCTTGAGTGTGTATGATACCATGTTCCAGAAACTGCTTCAAACCTTTCCTTCTACACTCAGCCACAAAAACAACATGACCATTTCCCAAAAATAAAGCTTCACAGGGTTTCTCCAATTAGGTGTGACTTCTCCCACTTGACCATATAACACATGACTTTGCTGAACCATTGGGGCTCTGTCCTGTCATACATCTGAGCACCCACTGCTGGGCACATCAGAACTCCTACCGATTCCACACTTTCACTGGCAAGAACCTTGCTGTAAAACCAGCGCAGGGGCTTTTGTGCCTTATCATATTGAGCAATGAAAGTAAAATTTAAGGGCAGGAGCTCCAGTGTACTTTGCTTTCTTAGTATTTTTCCAATATAAGAGACAGATATCTGTGACCACATGGTAGGACAGGCCTGTTTCAGTGCCTGTTGAACAGGAACTAAATCAGTTCCATAACATGAAAGTCACCCCCATAGCAACTTACAGACCACGCATAGTATCAATGCATCCTACCCAATATTCGCCTGCAGCAAAATACCTTAGTAACATCTTTGGCATAAAAAATAATTTTTTTCAAATAAACTTCAAAATAACAAGAAAAGTCAATGGGAAAAAATTATTAATCATAGATACCAGGATAAGAACTGATATCCCAGTCTAAAGATGATCACAGTTGAAATTAAACCTTAAAAGAAAATAATTGCTTCACCTGAATACTCCTTTTCAAAATACTTAAAAATCGTCCCTCTCTGGCATGCAAATATGCCCAATTCCTAACTTATAACACCTTTCCTACGAAAAACAAATGCTTCTGAGCCAGATCCCAATTACATTTGCTTTGTATTTCAAATGAACCAGTGCATGGCAAATGATGGTAAGAGACTCAAAGATTAATGAAGGTTGAGGGTAGAGGCAGACTAACACCTACATACTTGTATGATTCCTTCCAAAGCATGCACATGAGTGCGCGCGCACACACACACACACACACGCACTGCATTTTTTTTTTTTTTTTTTTTGAGATTGAGTGTAGCTCTGTCTACCAGGCTGGAGTGCAGTGGCATGATCTCAGCTCACTATAACCTCTGCCTCCCGGGTTCAAGCGATTCTCCTGCCTCAGCCTCCTGAGTAGCTGGGATTACAGGCACGCATCACCATGCCCAGCTAACTTTTGTATTTTTAATAGAGACAGGGTTTCATCATGTTGGCCAGGCTGGTCTCAAACCCCTGACCTTCAGTGATCTACCTGCCTTGGCATCCTAAAGTGCTGGGATTACAGGCATGAGCCACCGTGCCTGGCCCCAAAGCATTTTAGAGAGAAAGTTACACTTAAGAGTTAAATCACTTTAATTCAGTTCAGCCCATGTTCTTGCTATAGAAATCATGCACTTGTTTAATTTTAATAGCAGCATGTATCAGAACTGATCATTTCTCTTAGAAAAAGGTAAATGCATGGAAATCACACAATTGTTTAATTTTAATAGCAGCCCCTATCAGAACTGATCATTTCTCTTCAAAAAGGTAAATGCACTCTCTTATGAAAGAAGAGCTTGCTATAATTTCTTAACCTTGCCAACTCCTTAAAAAAAATACTCTCTCTTTCATCCAGTCCGATTCAACGGCCATAAAGGAGAATGGATGGTGGTGTCATTTGCCAAACTAAATAACTTCAGAAAAGGACCAGATAGTAGGAGGGGGCAGGATAAGACAGGGAAGGTTGGATGTGAATACACTGTAGTGAGATGGCTGGGGGGCATGCTAGAGGGGATGCAGAGCAGACAGCAGTGTCTGGGCTCAGAGGGCAAATCTGAGCTGGAAACATCAACGTGAGAGTCACCAGTGAATCCATGGGTAACTGCAGCTATGGCTATGGAACAAGTTGTCCAGAATGAGGCATGGAATGAGAGAAGGAGACCTATTCACTGTGTGGCACAGACAGCCCTGATGATCTTCACAAGCGGGGCAGGGTGGAGGGGTGAATGGAAGGAAAGCAAATGCAGAAGGAGATCACAGACACTCTTTAGATACAGCTGAAAACAGGGAGAAGAGAGTTTAGGAGGTAGCTGAAGAGAGAGCTGAGAAGGGTAGAGAGAGGCTACTGCTACCTTTCTTGTTTTTTAGAACGTGAGAATGCTTACAGGCTGATGGGGGAAACACGGCACAGACAGAGAAGTTAAAGACACAGGAGGGAGAGGATGCGATCCAGAATGCAGGGACAACTGGGAGGAGAGGCAGCTCCCTGCCTGTTAATTAACAGAGGAGGACCAGTGTACAGGTCTCAAGACAAAGGCTAACGGGTTTCCCTAAGACACAAGTGGTAAGACTATACGCTAAGGATGGTGAGGGGGTGGTGACAGGATGGACATACATAGATGCCCTTGCCAACAGTTGCCCATTTGTGTGGGCACTGCCCAAGTCGAGGATGCAGACTTGGACTATGGAGTGGAGTCCTGCTCTCTGCAAAGCTCCCTACACAAAGGAGGACAGCCTGAGACCTTGACCTCATCAGCACCAGCTCCCCACTGGGTCACATGGCTCCAGTATGTGGCCCCCACATTCTGAAGAGTCTTTAATATCTCAGGAGCAGCCCCTTCCATGTAACTCTTGAAAGCAACAGGTGGCTTCCAGAATGGCCAGGGGAGATACTGTTGCTTTATTGGAACAAACAGGTCTGACTTGCCAAATAAATTTAGTGCATAAATATAATTTTTTGAAACTTCAAGGACAAACAGCTGCTCTGCCTTATCAAAATAAGCAGTGGAGCAGTTAATTTTTCTAAGTAACAGTGGGCCAGCAACACACAATCAAGGCGTTAAACTTCAGTTCCTTTCACAGAAGAAAAACAACTCTTTGATTTCTCAACTAGCAAACAATTCACCACCTCAAACAGTGCCACTCCAAGATTATCTTTTGATGATACTGAGTTTCTATTTTTGAAGTGAGAGAGAAATGAATTGCTACCTTCCCAATTTACACGTATAAAATGTGAGAAGGTACCCAAGTGGCGTGGAGAGTAACCAGCAGATCTGAGTCCAAAGCCCAACCTTGCCAAAGTCTAGTGTGACCACGTGTATTTTACATGGGCCTCAACTTTTTCACCTGCAAAATGGAGGCCACTGATGATGTCCACTGAACAGGAGCATTGTGAGAGCCCACTAAGTTGATGTTAAAGGTGGCCTGTAGGGATAAAAGAGCTATGCAAATATGAGGTGTTATTAGCATACAAACTAACTTTCCCAGACTTTTTTGGTTATGAAGTTTTTTGCATTGTTATAACATCTTGCTTCAGGAGCTTTAAAAACCTTTTAAAACATTAGGATAATAATCCTAATGAAATGAGCAAATCAACATATAGCTTTATTTCAATATACTGTAGAGAGAATACGGTGAGATACAGAGTTTAACTGATTTTCTTAAAAGTCAAAATACATGCTAGATATAAAGTTTATAGCTTCTTTCTTCTGAATTTGATATGCTCTATGAGGAAAACAAGGATGATTTGTAATTTTATCAGTTAAAATTTTTATTGTCTTTTTAAGTCTAGTGACAATACTAAACACAGAGAAATAGCTGTTTAAATTAATCTTATTGCCCTGACTTCTTAAATTCTTCTCTGAATTTTTACCTCTGTCAAGAAGAAAAAATGAAGGTTATTTTCTTTAGTAAACAGTCGCTGCTACCTCAGTAACAGAATTCTTCAAGACTCTGAGATTAAGATCTCAACAGTCTTGTCCAGGTAGCAACTAAAACAATCGTGCCCAACCCACCCAAGTTCAGAGTGCTGAAAACTAATACAAATGATGGACTGGGCCTGCAGTTACATGTTTCCATTTAAAAGGGTAATTAAACCAAAGCCAGAGTGAACCAAAACAAAAATAAAAAACTAAAACATGATATTCAAAAAAGCAAAGCAGGGAATGTTGAAAAGAACATTTCAAATAAGAGATGGGAAAAAGTAAACGTGCCCTCTAAAATAGGATAGTTTCTTGTTAGGGTGTTTTGACGGGGGGCGGGGGGGTGGATATTTTAATGGATTTATTAGCAAATTTTCAGGAACAGCACAGATCTTTCTCACACAAATAATCAAATCAACAGCAAAATAGCAAAAACTGAATCACTCAGACCAAGAGCTCTTCCCAAGATCCATACAGGTTTTACTTACCATGTCAGTCATGTGAAAAGTACTTGCCCTGGTCCCGAAAAGACATACAAGAAATCAAGCAGACAAGATTTCACGCACTTTTTACAGAAAAAAGAGGAGAAAACACAGTCTTCTTGACACATTTAACACTTCAACCAAGCAGAGGTGCAGACCCGAATCAGAACTCATGACTCTCAAGTTGCAGCTCTTAGTCTCCACAGGCCAGCTCCCCAACTAGTGTCCAGGTCTCTGGTGTGAACTTCTGCACAGAAATTCAGGGAATTCACCCTCTGTAACTACTTGATACTCTGTTGTTGCTGTTTTCAAACATGACCCCAATGGGCTGCTCTGTTTAGATACAGCAGAAAAGCCTAAGGCTGGACTAACAGTCCTCTCTATGTAGAAAAGCAGCCCTCTTGTGAAGGTAGATGCTCAACTGTTCCTCTCCCTGCTGAGACGCTCCATCCATATACAGGCTAAGCTGTCTGCTGGTGTTGTTTCCACAGTGGCCACAGCTCCATGACATGCCTTGAGGCCAAGATTCAACTCACCACTAAAGTGAGTTAGCCACTGGAATCATGGTGCAAAGGGCATCCCCTCGATAGTGACAGATACACAGCACTCTGCAGCTTACTGTACCTTTCCTTGTTCCTCCATTCTTCTCTCTATCACCTTTTGAAGCACAACCTCCCGACAAACACGCCCCAGCACAGCACTAGTGGTTACTGCCAAGTATTACTGCCAAATGGCCTGCCAAGGCGTGGGTCCCCGCAACCCCCTCCCCCTCCAACCCCTGCCACAGCTGGTTGGGGCCTCTGGCCCCAAGCAATCTCCTCATGTTATGTAGACAATTATATCATTTTCCATGTGTGACCTGGTGTGGAAAGGTTTTAAGTGCCATTTTGGAACATAATTAATAGATCCTGTGGTCCCTGTTGTTCCCAGGAATGACGGCCCTGAGAGTTGCCAAACTGTATCTGGGGACAGCTTTATCAAGCCCTGTTATTTTGGTGGTATCTTCTAAGCCATCCTCCACCTTGTCTTACTTTACTGTCTGGCAACCAGTAATGAGGAGGACAGGTCAGGGCCACTGCCACAGAGGCCACACATCTCACCAACTTCCCAGTAAGGAGCCCAGTAGAACGCTTGCTACGTGGCTATGTGCCTGTTTCTCTCGCACTATTTCACTCTCTTGCTTCCAGACCCCTCCGGGTAGCATTCATACCCAGCAGCTATTCCTTAGTACAAAAGGGCTATTTAACTATTTTAAAATCTTTTTCAACAATACTTTTTTTCCTAACAATGAAGATGGGTAAGAAGATCTGGCTAATTATGCTGTAGGAAAGGAAACCTCTCTTATTCTTCACTTGGTAAATATTACTGAGTACTGAATGTTCCAAAAAAAAAGGCTGTAGATTTTCTCTCCCCAAAGAATATTAAAGTTCATTTCTACTACGCCTCCCATTTAGAATATGTAAATAAAACTGCCTGTCAAAGGTATATGTGTTAACAATTGTGTCACAATCAAGATAGGGACAGCTTGAGAAAACTTTGCTGCTGCCAAACTGTTGGTGCCTCTCCGGCCTCTAAACAGGGGTCTCCAAGGACTTGGCCTTCCCCTCAGGTCACTACTCTTCCTTGGTGCCTACTCAAGACAAGTGAGGGGCACAAGCTTCTTGGCTAGAAGACTCATCCTTGTCAATGTGGAAGAGAAAAAAAAAATGACCTAAAGAAATAAATGGGAATGACAACCTCTAATAATTTGTGCAGTCCGGTTGAGGAGAAAATGAGTACACACTGCATAACTAAGGTTACAAACAAGTAACGACTGAAATCTTCATGTTACTGCTTTGCAGCCAATAAAATATGTTTTATAGATGCCTCAGGAGTTCAATGTTCATTCCTCTTTACCGCAAAGGTCAGCATGGCAAGAGGAAAATGCTCTAGCATTCAGAAAGTACACATTCACGCAAAGGTCATGACGTGCCAACCCAGACTGTCAGCCCACCCTCGGGCGGAGCACTGGAGCATCACCAGATGGTTCACATCCTCCCCGCATAAATCACCCTTACAAACAGACACCTGTCTGGCAAGTGCCGATTTATAATCTTCTGTGAGTAAACAGCGTTTTTACTACACTCATTTAGCAAAGTGAAACATCCAATCACCTCTGTCTAGAAATAGTGCTAGTGCCTCTGCCAAACTAATTCTAAAGACAATTTCTCCTAGGGAGGCTCCTCCTTCATGCTGCAGAATGCCATGGGTACACCGATATAGTTTCTCTTGTGAGGGATGGACAAGAGCCCAGGGACTCGCCAGGAACTACAGGGACTAGGAGCTGCACAGTAATGATTAATCAAGGGGGATTAAGGCTCCAAATAACCAACCCAGGGCCTTTTTTTTTTTTGTAATTGACATAATTTTTACCTTTACCTAGATCAAAAAAAGACACATAGGGCAGACTGTCATTTTCACATATAAAATCTATTTCTCCAAATTTTACTAAGGAATTATTCCCCTTCATTGACATTTTATATCCCCTCCAAAAAAGGGCAGCTCAACTCCCTTAAAGAAAAACTCCACCGAGGCAAGTTAAGGTTTAATCCTGCCCCCTACACTCCACCAGCCACATGCTCACCAACTATCATCTGCAGGATTCTGGGAGCTGTTTGTTCTCTCATATCTAACAGAGCTACACAGGGAAGTCGAGAACCCAACATATAAGAAAGGTTTCACAGCTGTTGTTAACCCTGGCTATACTTTAAAATCTCCCAGGGCACTTTAGGAAACCCCCAGAGGTTCTGATTCAATTGCAGCCAGGTGGGGTCTTCACATTAGTATGTTTTAGAATCCAGGTAATTCCAATGTGTCTTAAAATGACCCATCTGAAGATTATTTTCCCTTCGTCCTTTCCTACCCAAAAGAATATTTAGATTAGGCAGAATAAGTGTTCAGTAGAGCTAAAACTCTGTTGACCGACCACCTGAGATCCTAGGTATGCTATTACTTAGCGGTGATCAAACAACTCTCCATTTTGTCCATATATCTGGATAACTGGTTTTGGTCTGTTAACTGCTTTTGAGACCAAAAAGCTCTATCTAGAAAACTGTTATGTGAAGAGCAGGTGCTCCACAAATGAGTGGTTCTCAAAGTTTTATTATGAGCAGCACATTTTCAAATATTAAAACTTTCGAGTGCACCTGAAGCTCAAAACTACACTAAACAAATCATACAAACTCCAAGCAATCACGACTGCAGTGTAAAACGACTGCAGTGACCAACACACTCTTCACTAATGTGTCAACTTTCCACCCAGGCCCAGTTCCTTTTGTGCTTTCAGTATATTCCAAGGAAGATCCAGTCCTCAGGCTCTTCCAGCAAGCTGCCCCTCTCTCCACCCACCCCCTCTCCAGGCCATCAACCAGTGCAGGGCTTTAACAGGTCTCACCATGTACAAGTGTCCACAGCAGCAGAAATGTTTCACATGCTGATCCACAGACAGCAAAAAACTGTAAAAGGCACGGCCCTAAATAGTGCAGGAGGAAATAACCAATTGGTATCTGAGTTTGATTAATGTTCACAATTTAATTGTTTGAATAAACTTAATTTGTTGCAGTATGATAGACTTCCAGAAAAAAAATCCTAAGTGTAAAACCTAATGGATTTTTACAAAGTAAACCCACATTTGGAATCACCAACCAGATGCAGAAACCAAACATCACTGGCACCCAGTAGGTCCCTTGCTTCCCCCCTCAATTATTATCCCCAAGTGTAACCACTATTATAACTTCTACCACTCCAAATTAGTTTAGCTGCTTTTGAACTTTATATAATTATAATCAAAAATATGTATTCTTTTGTGGCTGGTTTATTTCCCTTAACATTATGCTTGGGAGACTCAAGCAGTGCATGGGGCAGTCATCTGCTGTTTCTGTTCTTCTTTCTTCCTTTTCCTCATAGGATTCCACTGTATGATACGCTATTTTATAAGATAGGCATTTGAGTTGTTGCTTCCAATTTGGGACTGTTAGAATTAATGCTGCTTTAAGGACTCTTGGAAATGTCTTTCAATATACATATGGAGTAACTTCTGTTAGGTATATACCTAGCCAGAAAGACAGTGTGGTAAGTACATAAGGACTTTATGTGTATGTAACAAAATAGACTCCAAAAACAGACCCACACATAAATGGCCACTTGATCTAGGATCGAAGACCAATGCAGTGCAGTGGGAAAGAGATTCTGTTTTCAAATAAATGGTGCTGAATTAATTGGATATTTATATGGAAAGAAAATCTTTAACCCTACCTCACACCACACACACAAAATAAAATCCAGATCTAAACATGAAAAATAGAACAATAAGACTCCAGTGGTTAAATAAATGACTATCTTCATAGAATTAGGCTAAGTAAACATTTCTGAAACAGGACTCAAAAATAATAACCATAAAGAAAAATACTGATAAACTGAACTTCTCTAAAATTAAGAATTTTCATTAAAATATACCCTTTAAGACAGTGAAAAAGCAAGTCACATATTAGAAGACATTTTCAACATATATCTATATCTATATAGATACATGTTTCAACATATCTATATATGCTGAAAATGTCTTTTGTGATATATCACAAAACACATATATCATCTGAATAATTACATTGGCATTTAATATAAGCTATTAGCACGGATTGATAGAAATAAAAATCTAAGCGATATCCTTTATTTTCTTCAATAATAAACATTAAACCATATAAACAACTTGAATATATATATATATCACAAAAGACATATTCAGAAAATGTAAATTAAGTCCTACATACCATTTTTTAAAAAATAAAAACAACCCGACTTTTTAAATGGGCAAAAGACTTGAAAAAGCATTTTCACAAAAGAGAATATCCAAATGGCCAAGAAACATATGAAAAGATGCTCAACATCATTAGCCATGAGAGAAATTCAGCCAAAAAGCCACAGTAAAGTACCATTACATAACCGTCACAATAGTTACAATCAAAAAGCAGAAAGACAAAGAAACACTGATAATACCAAATGTGTGCATTTAGAGCACCTAGCATTCATATAACCTGGTAGGTGTGTAAATTGGCTGGACCAGTTAGGAAAATCACCTAATAGTATCTACTAAAGCTGAATGTACACATGTCTGTCCTATGATATAGTAATTCTACTGCTAATATTATTTTTAATGTATAGAAAATTATTTCTGGAAATATACATAAACCAGGGAAAACTTTGGAAGAGCATACAGATCTCTTTCAACAAATCATCAAATACTCCACAGATGAAGACATTCTCAAAACCAGTATTTCAATAGGAATTTTATTAGCTTCAATATGAAAACATCTGAATAATTATATTGGCATTTAATATAAGATATTAGCATGGATTGATAGAAATAAAAATCTAAGCAATATCCTTTATTCAATAATAAACATTAAACCATATAAATAACTTGAAAAAATACATTTACTATGCCTACAGAATATCAGAGTTTAGAATAAAAAATAAAAGGTAGCAGGAAACCATATGGAGAGAGTCATATGGCTTGTAATTCTGATGGTAGCTGCAAATGAGGTCACTGAACCCTCTGTGACCACACTAATTGGTCAAAAGCAAAAGAGGCTTCATCAGCAATGCTCATAGGGAACAGCCTATCCCTTCCTGGGCATTTTCAATTTAAAGAGCATACACCTGCTACCCATCAGTCCATCAGTCTCTGAGAGAGAGACACAGAATTTGTGTCAACCTAGCACTACATTATTTGGTTTGCTCTTAATCTTTACGATTTATAAACAGTCTTCAGGGTATATGCATACACAAGTATAGCATGTGTACACATGCAGCTATCTATAGCAAAAAACAAATTCACAAAAAATAGCTATTTTTTTAATCTAGAAGACCACATCTTGTTCTATTAATACTCACATACTGCAGTATTACATAACAAATTTTTCCAATTCTGTTATGCTAATATGCAAATAAATGAATTCAACCATAGCTAGGAGCTAAATGTACTAATCAGTATGGCCTTGTGTATCTCTAACTACAAAAGAATTTTACATGATCTCTTTCCGCTGTGAAAATCTCATGAATCTCCATGATTAATCACTTTTAAACCCAGCTGCTTGGTTTCTGGGATGTTAATATCTGCAATATCCAAATCAGTACATTTAGCACACTCCAAAAATATACTGAATATTGACTACACAGTAATGTGTTGTATTACTGTATTCTAAAATTCTATAATTAGTTGACAATTCCAAAACAATCATAGGAATAGATACTATAAGAAGCCCACCTAAAAAAACAAACCATTACTAATTGTTACCTGCTTTACCTTCCAGGACCCTAAAAATGCATAGAACTATAAATCAACTTTTTGTTAAAAAAGAAACAAAAATGGAAACTAACCCCCCTAAAAGAATTTCTAATCCATCAAAGGAGAGCAGAGAGGAAAAGGACAAGGTCCTGGTTTGTAGATCAGACAGAAACTTGAGGCACGATGGGCAGGACTATGGTTATGGCTTCATGTTGGTTAGGTACACATTGGTTTCATCATAAGATTCAGCCACAAAAAGCCAAACTTTTCTCATTAAAAATTAGTTGTCTATTTTAGTACTGGTAGAAACTGCTAAGATCAAGAAGTCAGAATGGCTTGGGCAAGTAGGAGAAGAAAGAAAAAAATCAAAGTCATCCAGAGGATGGAGTGGGAGAGGGTGATGGAGCAGTTCAAAACATGGACAGTCAAACCCGGTCGGAATGCTGGCTTTGCCTCTTACAGGCTCTCTCTAACCTTGCTTGGAAATTCCCAAACCTTGTAGAATGGGTTCCCTTGTCTGTAAGGGGAATGATAATGTCTCCTTACAGGTTCTGGCGAGACTTGCATGAGATGATGCATACAAAGCATCTCCTAGTATCTCTTCTTCACCCAATCCTTGCACTGCAACAAAGGGCAGAATTTCTACCGTTACATAACAAAACATGCTGAGGAATTAGAGATCGCACTCCTACAACTCTTATCAGTACTCCAGATTCCTTATGTATTTTATTTTTAATTATTAATTTTATAGCACTTCCAATGAATACCGTGTGACTAGCAAATATTAATGACAATAGAAGTTTAAGTAATTCAGTTCCTCAAAAATAAACAACAACTGAGCAAAAACTACAGATATCACTTAAAGAAACCAAATACCAGAAAACAGATTAAATCCCTTAGCAAACAATAATGTTCTCTTGCCATCCTTTTTAAACTTTGACAGCAGAATATAAATCAAAAGAAAATTTCAAAGGCCTATTCTTATTTCAGGGCACAAAAGGGAGCAATCATTTATATTAACATCTTACAGAACAGTTATAGAATCAACCAAATTCCTAGATCCAACTTTAAATGAAGGTATTTCCTTTGTTTTCAAAATTATGTGCATGAATAAATTTCTTCTTTGAAGCACACATCCCATTGAGTTTTATATTCCAATCAAAACCAGTTGGAGTTAAGTCTAAATAACATCTTCATCCAACTCCTAAGACTCATTCTTGTCCCCTTATTTATCCATTCACACATTTATTCAACAAATATATACTTAAACAAATACTTTTCACAAGACATTAAACTAGGTGTTTTCATAAATTCAGGATGAAAAAGATGTAGTTGCCTAAGAGGCAGAAGGACTGTATGGAGATACAGGGAGAGTGGTGGCTGGAAGACAGAGAAATAATTCATTCTAACTGGGAAGTGGTTAACTGAGGAAAACCTTAAAGATGACTAAGAGAGAAGGAAACCTGAGGAAACAGAGTTGTCACCATAAAGGCTAAGTTTAGGCACAGAGGGGAATCTCATGGGGCTCCAGCATAGGTTGTAAGGCAGTTTGTGAAAAGAAGATTACAAGTAAGATGACCATATTATTTATCGTCCAAGCTGAGATGCCTTTGAGAGTTAAGGGAGGCACTATTAATAATCTTGTCACAGCAAAAGATGTAAACCTGGATTGTCCTGGGCAAAGCAAGACATGTGGGTGCTTGGCACAATGAAATTGTATGTTCAATACCCTTTGATCCCATAGTTGGGGCTATTTACATGTGTGTGCAGTTGTACTGAGGTATCAGATTTAGAAAGACACCAAAACAATTACTGAGAGCATTTATGGAACATGTCTGAGAAATTTCCCTAGGCACATTCTGCATATTTCAAAAGACAAAACTTTCAAAACGAGCATGGCCATGTTAGTCTGCTCACCTCTCTAAAGGAGTCTGCTCAACTAAGAATCAGAAAAACACACTAATGCTTATTAGGTGCCACACACTGCTCACACATCAATCATCTCCTTTAATCTTTACAACAATGCTATGAGAGGAGGTTTTATTCTACCTGTTTTAGAGATGGAGTAACTGGACATACAGACTTCAGTATCTTGCCCAAGGCCATAAAGAAAGGAACCAGGGAAGCCAGGATCTAATCCAAGCCCCTAACTACAGACTTTCTATTGTTCCCACCACAATTCTGCCTCCTGAATAATCCAGATATGCAACATGTGGCCTGGGGGCAGCCCTCGACCACAGGATGCAGCCCAGCTGAGATTACTAGCTAAAACATGGTTCACCTAATTACCCCTGCCATGGGACCAAGTGCTAGTGGTAAGAGGGCCTAACAACCTGCCCTGGTTTGCCATTCTGGAATGGGTGGGTGCCAAGTGTCCTGCCAGAAGGCTGGACCATTCACATAATTGTTGCTGAAGCTCAATGCAATGAGTTATATACTTTGGGCACCCTAAAGCTATGGAATTACTCTGATACAAAGAATAGTGGCTGGCTCTAGCGGCTCTGACTTCAGTTTGAGTCACAAACGACACTCATGCTAAGCACAACCCTCTCAATTCACCAATCTTATCAGTAGAAAAAAGCTCAGCAGGCAGCTTACAAACATAACAGTCGCAGATCCTGTGGCCCACTGGTAAAAATATTTGAATCCCACCAATATAGAACAGAAAAGAAATTAAAGTAATCCAGAAGTCTGGTAGATAAGTAAATAACTGGCATCCAAAACTTAGTATTAAGAAGGAAGAAAGCATCTATTCTTGAACACATAAGTATAAAGTCTGAAGAAAAACTATAAATGTTCATACTTCATTTATATCTGCATTTAGGCTGTAAATAATGTTGCCCTATTTTGTTGAATATTGAAGCCTGGGTAACTTAAGCACAAAAAAAGAAAGTAAATAACATTCTAGTTTAGGCTCCTTGTAGAGCACAAAGAACTATAAAAGTGAACAGATTCTGGGATAGAACGTTCTAAGAAAATAACTTAAGTGGCCAATATCAGCAATTAATAAAATAAACAATTTCCTGTCAGTTGCCTATTTGGATTTGATGAAAAACCATGCAAATCAAATACAACCATTTGGGGGAGGCTGGAAAATGGAGGAGGAGGAAAGCAAAAGGGAGCACGTAGATTTTAGGGCATGAAAATTAATATACTCTGCTTTTGAAACCTAAACTGAATTGTGACAAAAGCTCTTTGAGCAGGCTAAAACAAGCAACCACGCTTTGGCCTTTCAACAGTTATCTTGTGTGGTCTAAAATGTATTAGCACAAAGTAAAGTGGGGAGTTGCTGATTGGCCATTAGATTTTTCTGACCTTAATGATCCAGGTTTCCTATCTATCCAGACAAATTCCCTTTGTTATCCAGCTACTGTCTGTTTAATTATTTATGATGTGCCCACAGGTTTGCTGGGCATGTGGTATCTTTGTTTCCCCCATTCAAAAAAAATGTCTAAAGTCAAATGCAGATATTATTTTTAAGATCCAATTAAAAAATGGTTACTGAGTATTTGTTACCTGTGCAGAACTGGTAAATACAGTCCAACTTCTGCCTGCAAGGAGCCTAGTTTATTTAAACCATGGGCCAAGACACATATAAAAGTTTTATTTCATTTAAATGTGTATAATAGATGTGAAAAGGCTGCTTGTTGTCCATGTTGGAGAGCTCAGTGTCAAGACATAGGTGAACATAGTAGTATAAAGACAGTAAAAGTGTTTCTTCTACACGACATGACACTATGACAATGGCAATAATGATATTAAGAAAAATAAAGGCTGCCACCTTGGGCAAGGTCAGATCATTGGTCCCTGTGAAGCTGCAAGCCCTGGTCAAGCAGCCACAACAGGTGACTAAAAGCCTCCTGGCTATGTTATCTGCCAACTTCTTCCACCAGCAGAAACAGAGATTCTTTTCCTTCTTCCAATATCTCCTACATTTAAAGAGGGCAATCAAATCCAATGTCTGAAACCACTGATGCTGCCTTAGCTACACAAAAAATTCAAACTGCCACTGTAATGTGGGGAAGCAATGGAGTGCAGCCATATACCCAAGCGGGATACAAGTAGCTCCAGCACCTGGGGCACAGGGTTAACCTCTCTGAACTCCGATTTCCTCCTGTCTCTGTGGTTAGCACAGGACCGAGTCAGAGAATTACGGTAAGCACTTTTTTCACGTGTTTTGCATGTAGTGAGTGTTTAATAAGTGTTGGCCACTGTTATTACTTCTAAATACCAAGATAAGGTAATGGCCGAATTTCCTACTGATTAAAAAAGAACCGAAGATTGCCATTGTCTGGGGATGAGGGGAGTGAAAGACCACAGAGACCTGGGAGTTTTTTGAGGTGATGTTAGTGCCCTATATTTTCATGATGGTGGTGATTAAATGACTGAATGTATTGGTCAAAGTTCACAGAACTCGACACAAACCAGTGTGAATTTTACTGTATGTAAATCATACCTCATTTTTTAAAGTATCAACCAAAGTATTTAACTAGTTCTGACTAAAATAAATCATCCACAGCAATAGACATTTTAACTTCATTTCTTTCTAAACTTAAACAGAAATCTAAGGCCTAAAATGCTACTTCATATTTTTAGACCAAGCTCTTGAATTAAAAGATTGAGCTATTTGCAAATAATGGATGCCATCTGAACAATTAACCAAATTAACTGTTTCAAAATAAAGCATAGATTATATTGAATAGAGTGATGAAATGAATTATGGAAAGAGAAAATGAAAGTGATGTTTTCATTTACTAGATTACTTAAGATGACAAACATAACGGCTTCTTCTCTAAAATCCAGTAATGAGCCTTTGTAAATAATCTCAAAAGTCGACCATTATTTTCAATAAGCTAAGGAAAAGTAGAAAAGTCTGGTGATGATTTCCATGATTTATTTATCATCTCAAGGTATTTGTAAAAGGTTCTACAAAGCTGCTCACTCTGAATTTTAATCAACACTGTTAACATAACCAAAGAGCTCTTTTAGTATAGATCTGTGCATCTATTTTGGCAGAAAATATTGTTTTACAACAATTTCTTACTCAACACCACATTTACAAAACAGATGGAGTACCAAATAAATTATTTTAAATGAGGAATAAGATTCGGGTCAGCCTACAGTGTATTTCTGCATATGCCCTGCACTTTAGCAATAGTCCCCCTTTCTTTGCCCACCTTATAGCACATTTAGGCCATTATTCTCCCTCTGATTTAAGGATCTCCAACAAAGAGGGCTGTCAAGACTGTAATGAAGATGGAAGCTAGGCGAGAGGCACAGTTCAGAAGCCCAACATTTCAACTAATACAACCCCATAAATACGGCCTCAGTTCCCCAGGTAGCATTCACTCCCTGCTATTCCCTCAAGTCCCCAATTATCACCTTGCTTACTAATCTACTCCTGCCTCTACTCAGAGACCACCTGACTGCATTCATCCCTTATATTAAAAAAAATAAGGAAACCAAGGAAAGATGTCACTATTGCTTTTTCACATGGGCTTCTGCTTTAGCTTTTTATTCTTTTTTTTTAAACAAAAGTGAAACATAATTTCTGCCATTCACATGACAAAACTATCTGTGCAGTATTTGTTGCTTTATGAAATTTGATGTTAAAGACTTTGTTTTCTATTAGGATATTGTCCTGATGCTGGAAGTTATCTTTAGAAAATACTACAATACATTCCAAAAATCTTGATGCTTCAAGGCACCAATTCAAGGGGAAATATACCAAGTAGTTAGTTACCTATTTAAATATAGCATTCTCTCTTTCCTATAACCCAGTATTGATCAACTTTCAACACTACTTCCATAATTTTCGAAAGTTTTAAGAAAATGCAAAGTGAAAACAGAGGCAAGAAAAAGGAGTATGTCAAGCCTTCTTTGGAGGTACAATACAATGAACAAAATATGGGACTGGTAAATCCAAAACCAATTGTTTTATAAATTAACAGAACTCAGAGAAAACATGTACTTTCTCCACTCATTCAATAAGCAATTTATTGAGCTGCTACTACATTCCTGGCACTTCATATCTAGGGTTACACTGGTGAACAAGAAGCCAAATGCTTTCTTTACAAAGAAGAAAAATGACAAAATATCCTTAAAAGTTTCAGAATTCAACATAAGTATCAATATCATTTCTAAAACCAGTGATTTTTGAACAATTAATCATTTCCCCCATGTGCTTCTAGAGCCTTCAATTAAGAAATGGTATCTATTGACAAGTTCCCAATTCCATATATCAGAAATACTAACAAATCATCCTTCTTGCTTATCGCCCAGTAATGTAAAATTAAAACAAACGTTTTTGTAATTCAGTAAGTTACACTATGAATCTCACTATGGACACTAATAAAGTGTGATTTTTTAATGCAAAAACAAGTATTCAAAACAATTAAAAGAAAGGGGTTAAAATTAGGTAGGCTGGTATCTTCTTTGGAATTGTCACCTCAAATTTTATTAACACCACAATGCAAAATCACCACAAATATTTTGTGACAAATAAAAACAGAAATGTCACATAACTCTGTCAATAGGATTGATTATCATGCACAGTTGAAAGCAACTTCCATGGAAACATAAGCTACAGAGTAAAAGAAAACGTAAGTCACTAAAAGCTATGTATGCAGCAAAAAGACACTTTACTTTCCTTAGTTTATCTCTAAGTGTGTGCTGCAGGTAGTTAATACACTTGATCTCCAAACCCTTCAAATTGTGTCCTTGCCCAGACATAAACTGTGCAAACAGATGACAAAGGGAAATGCAGTTTCACAATTGCCTCTAACATAGAGTAGCAAGATGGTATATTTCACTAGATTACTGCATAAGTTGATAACACCATCAGACATTTTCACAGTACTTGGAAGATTTCTGTAGGTCCAATAAAATTTCAGATACCACCACTGCCAACTCTCTTTACTGTGGCACGTTCTGCCCTCCCACCAGTTATCAGCCACAGGAAGGGTGGGTGCAGCCTGTCAATTTGCTTTGCTGCTCCCTGTCCTGATAACTCCTTGATTTTCAGAAAGCAATGTTTTCATTTGCTCCAAACTTGAGCGAGCCGAATGAGCTGGTCTTGCCTAAGGCTCTGCTCTTCTTAGCTCATCAACTATTTTTTTTCGCACTTCATGTCACGAAAAATATTTTTACATTGCGAACCAAAATGTAACATTAGAATGAAACTAACACAAACTCGGGAGTTCCTAATATTACTTCTTGAGTTTAAAATGCTCAAAACAATCGCTGGCTTTCTTCCGCTAACACTGTGCAAGCAAAACCAAGCAAACTGCCCAAAAGAACTTCCACAGTACTCGAGGCCTGCCTACTGCAGCAAGGAAAAAGATTAAATCGTGTGGAACTGTAATCTCTGAGCTTTTGAGCCTAAGAAAGCGGAAATCTGCATTTATGTTCAGAAATCTACTCTATTTTTCTTTGTGACCGAGTGACCGGATATTAGGAGATTTTGCACCCTCGAAGTGTAAACATTTGTAAGAGCCAACTAACTGTATACGGATCAGAAGAAACCTATTAAATAATCTCTGTTCACCCTCTGTTCGCCGCCTGGGATTTTTAAGAAAATGTTCTCACATTTCACATAATCCCTATCTGTGTTTAAGATACAATAGAAATCTTACAGGGAGTCTGTTAACCAGACCAGGCTACACATAAGAGTATGCCCTACCCAGGCAGGTACAAGGCCCTAATGCCAGACCAATCCTGGAAGAGGTGACAGCCCCAAGTTCAACTGAGGATGTCTGAGCACAGCTCCCCCTGCACATTAGGGATCACCTCTCCATTCTTTCCACATGCAATTTGCATCCAATCCCCGCTCAACCACCCCAAGCACCCATGCTCCAGTGGTTCCTGTTAGCGGTGGGCTTTCTCCTTCCACCACCACTCCCCCAGGGAGAAAATAGAACCCAAGGACGGCTGAGGGTGGGCGATGAGCGCCCTTCTCCCACCTACCTTGATGATGCTGCTCCGGCGGGGCAGGCCGCCCGGCTTGCTCTCCCGGGGGAGGGTACAGACGACCGCGCTGGGGGTCGGGGCGAGCGCAACGCCGCGGGGTCCCCTGGTAGGGCTAGCCCGGGCTTCGTCCCCGGACACGCCGAGGCTGCAGTCTCCGTTGGAAACCCCGCCGCTGTCATAGCGCGCCCGCCCGTGGCCGAGGCGACCTCCCCCGCCACCGCCTTCCCCCACTCCGGCTTTCAGGGCGCCCTTGGCGCCGAGGGCCGGGCCCGGGGAGGTGGGCAGGGCCCCGCCGGCGGCGCCCCCCCGGCCGCACTCCGCCATGGGCGCCCCGCGACCCGCCTGCACAAAGCCGCGTCCTCGCGTCCCCGCGTCCCCGCCGCCGCCTCGGGCCGCCGCGCGCGGCCCCTCCTCCTCTCCTCCCGCCGCCGCCGCCGCCTCGGCCGCTTCTTCCGCTTTTTTTTTTTTTTTTTTTTTTTTTTTTAATTTAGATGTGATGTTTGTTTCGAGCTCTCGCCTTGCGCACGGTTAAAGTCGCGGCGGCAGAATTATCGGAAGATTCCTGCAGGGGAAAGAAGAGAGAGACGAGTCAGCTCGGGCGCCGGCGGAGCCCCGGCTCTCGGCACCTGGGGAAGGAAAACACGCCCCAACACACGCGCCTCTGCGGGCGCCAAAAATAACCCGCGCGGGCCGGGCGCCCACCCCGGGGCAACCCGCGCCCACCTCAGGGGCCCCAGGCACCCACCCCGAGGTAACGGGGCGCCCACGTCAGGGGCTCGGGGCGCGCTTCCCCGGGGCTCAGAGCAACTGGGGTCGGAGCACCCGCCACGCAGGAAAAGGCGCCCACCTCCGGCGAAGGGCGAGGGGAAGTGGCGGCCGCCCCGACACTCTCTGGACACGCGGAGGCGGCTCCCGAGGATCTCCCGGCCCCGGGCGGGCGGGGGGCGACGCGTGGGTCTCTCCGGACCCTAACTCCCCAGAGGCTGCCGCGTGCCGAGCTCTGTCACGTCCCCTCAGAGCCCCGTTAAGGCCCGCGGCGCCGAGAGGAAGCGCACGGCGGGCAGGGGCGGCCGGGTATGACAATCGCCGTGCGGCCCCGGGGCAGCTCCCGGAGGGGGCAGCCCAGACCCACCCCACCCGCCGGCTGCTGTCTCCTCCCGAGCTCGGCGCTGCCCCCTACAGGCCGCGTGGTCCCTCCTCGGTCGCCCCCTGACCCACCGCGAGCCGCCTAGCTCCCTGTCGAGATTGCCGCCGTCGCGGCTGCTGTCACCGAGGCCGGGTCATCGGGCCGCGGGGACCTCAAAGCCGAGTGGACGGGAGCCCCAAGTCATTGCCTATCCTTCGCCTCCCCAGAGCTGCTGCAACTGTCAGTCACCCGCCCGGAACCCCGAGGGGCAACTACCGCGCAGGCCTCGGGGCCCGGAACAAGGGTCCCGGCGCTGAGGATCTCGGCCGCTGCGCCTCACTCCTGCCCCAGCCCCGCGCACGGAACTCGTTTCCTTCCCACCCAGTTCGGGACGCTCATCTCTGACTTCCCCAGTGGGTCAGACCCATTTCATACACTGGGACCAATTCCGTTCCCTTGGGCTCCTGATTGATTCAACTAGTTGGAAGGATGCTGAGGCAGGGGTGAAGGCTGGGGTGGCTGGCAGGCTATGAGGGGCAGAGGACATCAGCAGAGCCTATTTCGTGCCCTCTGAGTCTCCACACACAGATTTATCATTGAGACCTTCGCGATTCCCCTACCAGGGATGCCGGCTGGCCCTGCCGGCCTGCGGGGCCCAGCCTAAGTCAGGCTCATCTTTTGGGACAGGATCTCACTTGCAGCGCTACAGCCAGTCCCTCTTCTGGTTCTCACGCACCCACTTAAGGCGGAGTGACTGGCCTAAAAGTCCAAGCTGATCGTGTGGCTTCCGTTCGCAAATATCTCCCCTGGATCTCCCTCCCTGGAGCCAGACAAGACCCAAAACTCCGAAGGGTGAGACCCCAGACCTTCCACCGCCACCCCACGCCCCAGGCCTGGGCCCACCCACCTCTCCATCCCAGGCTCCGTGGGCTCCAGCTTCCTACCCTCTCTGGCACCCCAGCCCTTCCCCAACTCGTGTGCTTTCATTTCCAGGAATGCAGTCCCCGCAGGGCGCAAAGGAGAAACTAATAGTCCGGAGGGGGGGGGGTGAACTTAAAGACCTGGCTTTCATTAGCGTGGTGGTGTAACAGACTGCCAAGGAGCCTCTGAGGAAATGGACTTTACGTACATATACATACTCGCCCTTGCCCCTGAAGCAACATCAAATACTTTCATGTTATTCTTGGGGGCGTTTTAATTCTTCAGATCCTCTGAATTCGTGTTTTTGTACATCTCTTTCCAACCTGGGCCTACACACTAACAGAAATAGTTTTTTACATCGAAGGACAATGCTTAGTGTTTTATTCAGTCTCAACTCTTTTCTTTCTTTTTTCTCGTTGTGTTTCAGAATGTTTATTTTTTCTGTCTTGTGATAGTTTTGGAGGAAAAAATATTGAAATAATTCAAATCAGGCTCTTAAATCTGCTTTATTAAATTTATAGTCATAGTAGCCTGTGAGTATGCTTCGGGGGAGGAAAAAAGAATGCTGGGGTCTTTATTCTTCAAGTTCTCTAAGTTTGATATTTTGAATAAACACCCAGAGGTGTCTCTGCCTTTTGTGTGTTAGTATCTAATCTTTCCTGCATTTACGAGTCACTAGTAAAATGCTATGAAAGCCATAGATCCCATGGCTCTCACTGTGATTTTCCTGGGCTGAGTAGGGACTTAGTGATGTTTAACCCCTAGTATGCTTTTTATAGAAGCACCAGCTGATTCACCAGTGCCCTCCAAAGTGAGCACCTATCCATCTCACTCTGGACTCCCAACAGGTCATACCAGGGAGCTTCGTTGAAATAGACTTGGCATTTAAATTAAAATGTTTCCCAAAGCATCTTGGCAGACCTGTAACTAATGATGCCAGAGGCCCAAGGCCTGTGCCAGGTTCCTTTTTATTCCCATAAGTGCTTGTCTCCCACAAGCCACTGGTCACACGCCTGCTGATGTTATAGCAGCACTTCTTCATCCCACAAACAGCCCAACTGTAGGTACCATATCTCAGACGTGGTGAAGGGAAGCAGCATGTTCCTCTGACATGTAAGATGCTTGGCTCCCAACAGGCTTTTTAATAAGCTAAACTCAGATTTTTTCATCACAAATAGCGTAGTAAGTAATTGTTTTTCCTCATTCCTGCTTGTCTCTCTGCAGTCACTAAGTGGTTGCTGTCCATTCCTCATATTCCACAAGCAATATTATTGAAGAAATTGTAAATATTTTGCCAAAATTCTTGCTGAAGTGTTTTCATGGCATTGTGAAATTCGTAGAAGTTGGAGTTAGAAAAAGAGCCAAAATATCATAGTCATTCCTCAGCGAATATTGTCTAATGGTTCCCTCAGATTACATTTCAGAGCAGGGCAATAAAAGATAGGCAAGACATTAATAAAATGCCCATTCTAAATAGCTCCATGATGCTTATGCCAATTTATTTTGTCTGTATGCAAATGGTTGGATTCTGGTGAGTAACCTGCTCATATTTAAAGTAGATACCTTTAAAATCTCATTCTATCATGCCAGCAATACAAGGCTTTATCTCTTTTAAATTTTCTTCGTATTTCAATCCATCTCAGATTTTAATCATTGTCACTCTTCACCAAACTGTCTTCTATTTGCATCATCAATTTAATGCCCAGAACTTGAACTATTCAGACTCCCTGTTCCATAAGAACCTTCCTTCAGTCTCAAAAATAACACTGACTCAGTTTACTGACTTCTTGCCATCATTTATACCCTCATAGGTTATGAATTCATATCTAGTTTCCAGTTCACAGGCTCCAATATTAGGACTCTCCAACTTTTTTTCTGATTCAGTGAGTACTTGGCCTTCAGATTATTTTCTTCCTTAATGTATTATGACAATTTTCATTTCCCAAACCTCAATCACATGTTATTTCCTCTATTTCTCCAAAGATGCAGTTCAACCTCTGAGCCTTCATATTCAACTGCTGTTCATATGCTTAACATAAATGCTAACTAGAGCAGAAAGTAGATGACCAAAATGCTTTAAGGAAATAGTAGATTATATCAATGTACTAGTCCACACTGGCTACTCATTTGCTTCCTGAGTCAATCCAAGGGGTTGATTTTAATCTATTATGCTCCTACAGCTTAAATTATATTTATTTTATCATGATCCTCAACAGCAAGAAATATGTAGCGATTGATTGCCTTTTTTCCTGAGCAGTAATGTGGCAAATTAGACCTGCCAAAAGCTTTCATTTCCATATTTTCCTCTCTTCTGACACTAGAGATCCTTCACCCATTTTCCTTGGATCCATCTTCCACAAGTGTATATGGCTGCCAAGAAGTTAGGCACTCAGGGAATTACAGCTATGCTTTTCAGCCACTGAGGAACTACTTTGCGAGTTCATTAAGTTTTTTCAGTGGCTATTGGTAGCACTTTGAGGGAATCTATTAATCAATGGGAATTTGATAAGATCATTCTATCAGCAAAAGGATACAATATGATAGACTAATATGAGTCCCTCAAAAATAACTGTTACTTATTACACTGGTTTTATAAATGCTGTCTCATGTATATGATTCTATGTCTACCACTATTTTATTACAGGAGTCATTGCAAACTCAGATGTGTATGGGGGCCAGGTAGGTAATGTAATGAGTGAAGTTGGAGGGATTTGTTTCATAATAGCATCATAATTCTTGTTTTTCCAACAACGATATACTTTGCATATCAGAGTAATACTCTTCCTGATTCACTTCTGGCTTTCTAATTTTGATAGGGCCTTGATACAAGAAATATTTCACTTTCCTCTTAACTCTAAAAAAGATGTGTGAGCATACTGATAAATAGCAACTGACACCCAGCCAGGTGTAGTATGGCAACACGGAATGTTAGACTCAGGTACTCTGGTGAGAAATCTTTTTGCTACCTTGAGGGAATCTTGGCTCAGTGCTGCCAAGACCATCTTGTTTTTCTAGAGAAGCCAAAAATCTGGAACATAAAACTTGTTATTAGTTAGTTCATTCTCTTAAGGGAAGGACATCCACAAATTGAGGTCTTCACGTATTGTTTTTTATGAAGTCTACAGAGAGACCTATTTTTTTCCTATCCCACCTCCAAACCGCATGATAAGCAAAGTTTAGCAAATGCCTTCCAAAGTCTACATTTCTTTGGGTCTTGTCAATCTGTTTTTTATTGACAGGTTTATTTTCATGAGTTTTAAGAAGTCAGAATATCTGATGACCACATCATTTTACACATCCCAATATGTGATGTGTTGCTACCAACCTACTTCCCTTCATCTACCCACTCCCAAATCCCAACCCCAGGAATATTTCATCTCTGAAATCTGAAACTCAGAGACTCATTGTCTTGCCAGAAACTCTGCCCTTTCATCAGTCCCATTGTCTTACTTCCCCCAAACCCCCCTGCCAGTCTTAGCAAGACCTGTACTTTCTCCACCCCTTCCCAATCCCTTGGTCTATCAGCACCCCTTTTTATCCTTTTTCCCCCGACCTAGCCTGGGCCTCATGACCAAGACCTTCAATTAAACCACATTCTCACTAGCATCCTAGATCCCTCACATTCTTGTCCTTCTGCTGTGCCCACCTTGACAATATACAGCTTTGCATAAATCTAACTATGGCTTTCTCCGTGCATGCCCCCAGCTGCCACTCTGCTGTGGAAAAAAAAATCATATAGCTAGGCTGTGTTACATGTGTATGATTTCCGTCTTCAGCAGAGCCTCTGGTATATTGAGCAATATTTTACCGTTTGCTAATTGCCATAAATCTTTATTCTCCAAACTGTTACTCTTCAAATCCCAACTAACCCACTAGCTCTCAATATCAGCAGTTGTCCTAGGATTCTCCTTCACAAAATGCACCAAAAAATAAACTGCTTTAACTTTTTTTCCATTCCACTTATTGTTACTTCACCCACCACCCCTGCTGTCTGAGGCTAACCCTGAATCAGAAACCATCTATGTATATTTTCTATGCTTATTGGACTCTTCTGCTGTGATGTGATTGATCTTTTGATACCAAGGTGTTTTGTTACCCTCTAGTTGGCAGAAGCTGGAATGGGGTCTTCCCTGAGTGAGAGGCCAATCCCAACTTCAATCATACAAGGGCAGGAAGGAGTCAGGGATTTGGAAGACAGCCTTAGACCACTTTCTCTCGGGTCTGGTGCCTTGAGTCTTCATGGGTGTTCCAAGGGAGTGAGGAGAAGACTAGGGCCTCCAGGATCCAGAAGGGGAAGAAGTTGCCTTCATCAGAAACCCCATGAGGCTGAGCCTGTGGGCTCCGAGGATAGGGCCTTTGTGTTTAAATGTGCTTTTTATGGTCTAATTCCCCCAAGTTGTTAATAAAGAGGGGTTAGTATTAATAGCTCCTCTCAGCTGTACCATCATGGATAAAGTGATGGCCTCTGAAAGACAGAGCTACTCCTTCTCTCACCCCCACAGCCAGTGTGATGGCTGTGGCAGCCATGAGTGAGATTCCAGGGGAAAGTAAGTCCCTGAGTTAAAGAGGCAAGCGGTAAGCAGAGTAGACCAACCCCTCAGGGAGCTTCTCTTTCCTTCGTAAATCTTGAAGCACTGAGGCAGTTCTTCCAGTTCTTCTACCTTGCTTTGTCACATCTCTTGGTCCATTCTCTATGCATTTTGCTTTCTTCCACATATAAATACATTCTAGACATCCCTTCCTAAAAATTTTTCCTCAACTCTCTTTCCTTCTCAAGCTACACCTTCTCACTCTCCTTGCTCCTCACACCGAAATTTCTGTAAAAAAATATATATATATTCTTTTCTCTCTGATGTTCATTGTTCTTTTTGTTACCAGCCTATTGTAACTGGCTTCTATCCCCTTCTATGGAAACTGTCCTCCCAAAGATCATGGTTAAAATCCTGTATCGACAAACGCAATGGCTACTTTTTAGTCTTTACCTGTCTTGGTGTTTGTGGAACATTTAGTATTGCTAACTCTCCTTTTATTGTTGAAACTCTCTCTTTTCCTGATGAGATTCTTGGCCTGACTGTGCCCCAGGAATCTTAAACTCAACATACCTTCATTTTAATTCCTTGAATCTGTCCTTTATACATCTGTTTTGTTTTGCTATCCATGCTGTAGACTAACTGAATGAAGAACTCAGCATCAACTTCCACTCCCAGGGCCTCCTGTTCCAGTTAACCATCGAGGCATTGTAAATCAACTGAGAAGTATCTTTCAAACTCATTCCCACCAGAATGGCCTGCTTTACTGTCTCATTGCACTATTGTCTATTGGACTTCTGCAATAGCCTCCCAACCCTGCCTGTCTCTACTCCCTCCCAACTTCAATCTATTTCTCAAACCATCAAAGCATTGTCCTGGAGGATCACTACTCAACCCCAAAGTCTCCAACAGTTCACTTTAAAACAAATTTGATTCCCTTTGGGAGATGCACAAGTCCCATCATAACCTGGCCCAATCTTCCTTTCTAGCATTGTCTCCTACCTAGATATGTTCCATAAATGCTAGTCATGTCAATCTACTTCCCTGAAAAGGCCATGCAGTCTCACCCTCAGTGTGTTTGCTTATGGTGTTTGCTAGGTTTAGAATTCCTGTTTCCCTCTCTCCATTGGAAGAACTTAGAGGCATCCTTCAAGAAAACACAAATGCTTCCTCCTTTGATAAGATGTTTCTGACTCCGGAAAATTAATTGCTCCTCTAGGCTCTTAAAGCACTTAGTACATACCTCAACCTCGACAATGGCCCTCATTATAATATACTGCAATTATTTATGTATGAGTCTTTTTCCCCACATGAGCTTGAGATCAACAGAGCATAACTTACAAATCTTTTCTCCATACTAAATGAGCTCATCAGAGTTTGACACTACATAGGATAAATCCTCAAACTGTCTGCACCAGCCCAGGACCTGACATACCATATATCTTCCATACATTTGTTGATTTTAATTAATAAGCCTGTTTTAAAATCCATCTTTGCCCTTCATATGCTTATAAAACCCTTTCTTATTTCATAAGGCCTCTTTCCTTGGTTCGACTGAATATGTTTTATTCTGTGCCTTCCAACTTTTCTTCCTATTTTTCCTTAGTAACTAATACAAATAAGTTCATCATGTTGCTAGCATTTATAAATTATATATGTATTGTGTGAAAAGGACTGTATTTGATGCTGTGGGGGGAAGGTGACTGGGAGTTTGGGGTAGGAAAATGGAGGCTTATTTTTCATTATGTATGCATTACAGTTCCAATTTTTAAAGTAGTTAAAAATAATAAAGGGAGCAGTCCCAGCCCTGCTACGGTTAATAAAAATTGTGACCTATCTCTGAGATGTAAGATTAACAAAACCTTACCAGACCAAAAACATCACCCCTTCAGCTTGGCACACTGCCTGACTCCTTTCTTAATTAGTTGGAAATTCTAACCATCAACAATACACAACACAAGAGAGGACACAATCTCCAGAATGTTGCTGTTAAAATGTAAAAATTACCTGGCAAAAGGAAGCTTCCCTAGACAGCTCCCACTTACGCTCATTAGCAAAAAATGAGCTAAATGTCACCCTGTTCTTTTTGGCAGAGACATATGGCATTCACATGAGAGAGAAAAGACAGATTAATCTTGTTACCCAGAAGGTGGCAGGACAAGTTTCGGGGGGGCTCCCTCCCATCCCCTACTCCAAAAAACCTTAGAGGGCGGCTTGGGCAAGTGAGGAGAGGTTGTGAGCCACATTGTGGTTTTATAATCTGGCTCAATGTCTGCCCTGAGACAGAGAAACACCTAAGAGAAGGGTTGGGAGGGCAATGAGACTTGAGAGAACCTAGGCCTTGGAGGAAGTGATGGAGCTGGCTTGCTGGACAGGGGTCAGAAGGTCATTCCAGGGAAGATGGGCAGCCCAAGTGAAGACACATCCAAGTTCCTCTTCTACTCACTAGTCCCTATGCAAATGTTTCTTGCACTATTAAACTTTAGTTAAGACACGATGAAGAAGAGGCCTTAAATGTTCTTTTAGAATCATATGACCATGTAAATAGAGGATCTTGAACTCAACTGGGACAAGGACAAGAACTAGAGGAAGTGGATAAGCTGTAGCCACAGGGATTTTGGGTGCCACAGAAAGGAAATTGTCCCTGCTCTGACATTAGGCACTGATATGCATTACCAGCAAGGCCTTGGAATTTCCTTTTCACAAGAACCTTAAGAAGGTAGACAGTTATCTACAGGGATGGTATGAGCAGTTCCAGCCTGAAGGCAAAGGTCATAATGAATGACTCCCTTTGACCTGCTGATTCTGGGTATTTAATCACAGATTTTTAAAAACATTTTTGAAGTCAAATTAGATGTTAGAATTTTTTTCTCAGTTTTCTTTGTCTTCATTTTCATGGAATTACTATTTGGTGTGGTGTAATGAAATGTTTCAGCCCTCTTCCAAACACGTATTTCTCACGGGGGTGTTCAATTGCCTATTTACTGTTTTGAAATGGAATACCTTTGTAATCATATATTCCTGCAGTTTGAGTTCACATGTTTCATCTAGCTGGTCCATTTTTCTGCCTTTTAAATTAGGTTCACTAGTTTATTTTTATCATTGAGCCAAAGATCTCAGGATGTTCTCTGCTTGGGGTACATTTTCCACTTGAAGAATTATAAAATGACCCTCTTCCTAACATGGTAACTTCTTTGATGCTGTACACTTGCTGTGTTTGTAACAGTTAGGGGAAATTAAAGTGTCTGGTAGAGTACAATATTAATGCTATTAGAGTACATGGAGAAATTTTAAATCTCCCTCAATCTCTATTTCTGATGATGGATTCCTTGGGGTTTTAACTCTATGTTGTATTCAAAATAGTGTTTGGTTTTTTTTTAGTCATCATATTCTCCAGTGTCAAACTCAGCATTATTGCTTCCACAAATACTTTGTACATTGAGCCATCTCTATGTTATTTTATTCATCTGTTCCTCTAAGAAGTCCTTGTTAATCTACAGTGACATTTCAGCCATAAAAATGAGCTCAACCATCTCTGTTCTGTCTCTCTTTTCCTTTTAAACACTCAGCTTAAATCTTAAGTCTTTCATAAGCTCTCTTCTCTGCAGTGGTGAGTAAACATTTCATTCCAGCAGTCTACTGTTCTCACTCTTACTTGTAGGGAAATTCAAACCTTCTGTCTAATTTTGGGTATTAGGAAGCAGCCTGGCTGTGTAACTTAGCCCCCAGACCCAAGATACTCTAGCTGAGAGTATGGATCAGAACCCTTGCCAGTTGGTCATTGCTTGGCATAAGACAAATCCTTTAAACCTTAGCCATTTCATTTTCCTTCTTGGTCACACAGGGATAAAAATGGTGACCTGTCTCCTGACCTGCCTCCTGATCTGCCTGCCAGGGTGGATGCAGACCAACATTTGCAAACCTTAACGGACAATATGAATGCTGATTGGAAAGAGAGCAACTGGAGCTCACAAATAATTTCCCCAAAGGTCAATTAGACCCACAAGATATCTCTGGCATACAGAGGAAGTATCGGCCTCATCTATATTTAATGTAATTCCCTTCTCCCTGGTCCCATTAAAGAAGAGTTTGGGGTGCAATAAATATTTCATGATAAAAATGTCCATGCACCCACTTTCCAGAACCCCAGCCAGTGACCCCCTTATTTCCACTTTGAATATAATAAAATGTCTGTTCAATAACAGAATATGGATATTTGTTGGAACATACAAACTACATTCTCTTTGCAGTGCTATTGGCAACTGATTCCTATGTATTATGTTGACTTGGGGATTGTTTATATACCCACTCACCCCTCAGCACACAGCATGTTATAAAAACGTCTTACTTTTAAATACAAGCTGATAATTCTGAAGAGAAGGAAACGTAAAACATCGAGAATACAAAACCTAAATCATAATCTCATCAACAAAGAGCCGGGGTAGCACAGCAACCAGAGACTGTAATGGGGAAAACCATTTCTGAATCCAGAAAGGTGGGCAAGTAATAGGGCTCATGGGTTGGGAATAAGATTATTCATAAGTATCAAAATTAAAGAAAGTGTCAGGAGAATTAGGGCTTTCCTTGTGTGGCTGGCTTGGGAGCCCTACTTGTTTCTGGCATGTGTGGAATAGGGAGCAGAGACGAAATAACAAAAACTTATTTTGTTTCCCTGTGTGAGTCAATTTACAGTAATTCCAGCCCTCAGGATGGGACACGCGGGCATCATGAGCTAAGCAGGGTATCAGAGATGTAGCTTCACATCCCTGAACGCAGGCCCTTCAGAGGGAGTACATAGGGACTCTGGGGTGGGCCTGCTTTGAGATTTAGGTTTCACAGACTTATTTCATCAAGATTCTCTTTCCAGGATTTGGAGGCGGGATTCCTGTGAGTATAATTTAAGCCTTCAGCAGCAGCTATACTAAAAAAAGAAGGTCAGTTTGAAGATAGAAAAGTGAAGCAACGGATATCGGGTCTATCAGTGATAACAAAGAACGCTCATCTTCTTCTGAGCCAGATTGTCTCCCTCAGTGAGCGAGAGGGAAGGAGGAATGCCGTGCTGAGAAGAGAAAGAGGAGCAGGTTGAACATATTTATTCCCATTGTACGGATGAGGCACTGAGGCATAATTAAAGTTATATCACTTGCTCAGGGCCAAGTATGGCTCCAAAGTCCATTAACTTTACCACTGTGGAATACTGAGGAGAAAAAAATGCCAGGACACCCTCCTGGAAAGTGCAGCCCAAAAGGAATGGTAGCTATGTGAACATCTCTACATCTTTATTATCTTCAGCAGATTGGGACCCAGTTCAGTCATCCTGGTTAGCTATTCCTTTGCTAGGGGCACCTGGGTTTGGAGAATTCCACTCCATGAATCTCTTGCTTTCTGCTTCCCTTCCTGAGGTCACTGTACAAAAAGACAAAAAAAACCACATCAGAGTGTTCAAGTAGTACCACCATCTTGGGGAAGCCTTGAGGGTTGACCATGTACCACAGTGGAGAATCAGTGAACATTCAATATGCACCAGGCACGATTTCAAGAGCTTCTTGTGCTTCACCTCACTTAGCCCTGACAGAAACTCTGATAAACAGCTAATTTTATTTTCTCCATTTTACAGATAGGCAGGCTAAGGAGGCACAGAAAGGTGAAGTGACTTGCCCAAGATCTAACCACAGTGAAGACAAGCTAAGGCAGAGAGGAGTATGGGAGAAAAGGTCGTAAGCCTTAAATGCAGTGCACAGGAGCAAACCCAGTCCTCTGTGTTACGAGGCTGAGGGGGATGAGGATTCTTGGCTGTGGGAGAGAGGTTGGGGCAGAGCTGACTTTTGTTCCTGCTGCTGCTCCAGGCAAAAGCCTTAGTGGAGCCTGAGGTGAGTCTCATCGGCTTAACACCTGACCTCAGGCTCCCCTGGAAGAACAGTAGTACTCCCTTATCTTCAGGGGATATGTTCTAAGTCCCCAGTGGATGCCTTAGCTGCAGATAGTACTGAAACCTATATATAACACATTTTTTTTTTCGATCTTATAACTGAGAAGGCTACTAAGTGACTAATGGGAAGGTAGCATATACAGTGTGAATATGCTTGACAAAGGGATGATTCATGTCTCCGGTGGGATGGATGGAGGGGGATGTTGAGAGATTTAATCAAGCTATTCAGAATGTTGTGCAATTTAAAACCTATGAATTGTTTATTTCTGAAATTTTCAGTTTAATATTTTTGGATGGCAGTTGACCATGGATAACTGAAACTGAGGAAAGCAAAACTTCAGATAAGGGAGGACTACCGTAACAACGGAACACTTGACATGAAGCGAAGGAGACACAGGAAGAGAACTTTTAGCAGCGATTTCACCCTGGGGATGAGGAAATGTGAAGAGCTCACCAGGGAACTTTCTCAAAGCTGCCTGGCTAGAAGAGGATTGTGTTTTAGATGATACAATCACTTATCTAGAAAACCCAACAAATCCTCCCCAATCAGCCTGTGGTAAAAATGAGTTCAGCATAGTCACAGAACATACCAGCTATGTAGTTTGCAGGAGCCCTTTGCAAAATGAAAATTCAGGGCCTCTTGTTCAGAAATTATTAAGAATTTCACGAAGGTAACAATAGAGCATTAAACCGAGTTCTGAGAGCAGGACCCTGTGTGACCACAAGGGTCACCCTTGAAGCCAGTCCTTGTTCAAGGCATGTCTAGGAGAAGCTGGCCAAGTATAAAAAGAAACTCATAGAATTATAATTACAGCTCTCAGTACTAAAGCTTTAATGGCAGAATCTGTGCTCAAATAAGAGAGAAACTATAGCAGACAAATATTAGGAATAAAGTAGAAAAATAGACTTATGGAAACTATGGAATCATAGGGCAAGGGATTGTAAAGCTTCTTTCTACTTATACAAATTAATCATATACTGGGAGAGAAAAAATGCACTAGAGTTAATGCAAAAAACAATAGCATGAAACCTATGAAACCATATTCTCATATGACAACATAACAAGATAATTATACTTAAATAGGAAAAATGGAATTCCACAGAAACAAATCTACACAGAAATAAAAATTAAATATTTCACATTAATTTATGTAAAGCTATAGTAACAACAAATTTAAATAGCCTGAGATGCTAGCAGAAATGTACTAAAAAGGAAATTTATCTCTTAGATATACATTAGTAAGAAAGAATAAAAACATCATTAATTAATTCTGTATTAAATAATTCTAAAATGGAATAATGTAATGAATCAAAACAGAGTAGGAATATAAAAATACAACAGACATTTTAAATATAAAGGAGGAACAATAGGAATAAACCAACAAAACAAGAGTCTGCATGTTGACAAAATGGACAAAATTGATAAACTATTGACCCAATGAAAAAGAAATTACAAGTTAGTGAAATCAGGGAAAAGACAATTAAAACAGCGTAGATTTTATTAAGTGTTAAAGAGCATTGTTCTTAGCTGTAAGTGTATAGCTAGTTGAGCAATCATGTTCATATGATTTCTCACAAACATGTAATAAAAACATATGCAATTAAAAAACATGATCAATTCCTGATACATAGATAGGAAAGGTTAGATATTATGACCCTGATGCAGTAACTGGAGAATTTTTCTAAGCTTTTAAAGAATAAATAATGTTTTATGCTGCTTAAATTGCTCTCCAAAAATATTTTTAAGGTGTTATGTTTCTTTAGGGAACAATATTTCTAAAGTAAATTTGTTGAGCCTCAAGCTTGTCAGGGCTAGGCAATCTCATTAATGAAACAAAGATGCAAAACCTTAAGCAAGATTTCAGCAAATGAAATGTAATAGGTTAAAAAAATTGTCCAGTATGGAAAAAGCAGGATTTACTCCAAGTATATTAGAGTAAAATATTTAATAAAATTAATCACAAAAAATAAGCAAAATAAATAAGGATTACTGCCTTAATAGAGCATAAATGCATTAACAGTAAAAGTCAACTATAAATACTAGCATAATGTACTTAAAAAGGAAACAATGATATGTAAATACAATGAATAAAATTTTATTATAAATTCTGTTTTAGCAAGTTAATGCAGCTATATCTAAAAACTAGAAATAAACAACAAGCCACAAAAGTATTAAGGAATTCAGAAAAAAATCAGACGGTTTAACAGAGTCACAAAATTCAATGCCATTTTTTTTTTTAATTTTTAGTGACAGGATCTCACTCTGTTGCCCAGGCTGGAGTGCAGCGGTGTGATCATAGCTCACTGCTGCTTCAAACACCTGGGCTCAAGCGATCCTCCCACCTCAGCCTCCCAAGTAGCTGGGAGTACAGGTGTATACCACCATGACTGGCTAATTAAAAAAAAAAAATTTTTGTAGAGATAGAGTCTTGCTATGTTGCCCAGGCTAGTCTTGAACTCCTGGTCTCAAGTGATCCACTTGCCTTGGCCTCCCAAATTGCTGGATTACAAGTGGGAGCCACCACACCCAACCTCAATGGTATTTCTTTATACTAATGACATACCAGTAGAAAATACAGAGTTTTCATTAAAACTATGAAAAAAGTTAACGAAATCAATTCAGAATAGATTGACTAAAAAAAATATGTAAAACCCAGATGAAAAAATAAAGGAATATATAATAAATAAGCAGAAATCAGGCATTTGGAAAGCCTAAAATTAGAAAAGATGACAAAGAAAACACCTGAATTTTAAAGAATGCAATACTGATATTGCTATAATGGTGTAGTGTGGGATACTGTTACATACTATATATTAAGTGATAGTATCCTTACTATTACAGTATGTACATACTAACAGTAATGTACTATTACACCAAATACTGTTACATAAATTAAATGTTTCAAAGTAGTTTTACATTAACCATGTTTGAATGGATTTAAAGTCTCATTTTTTATAAAGATGCTTCTGTTTATGAAGAAAGAAAAGGAAATGCTATGCTATATTGCAACATGACCACAACAGTTACCAAATTTTGGTTATACAGTGCAATTGCACCACAGGTTTCACTTAGGAAAATTCAGCTGTACTTACTCTCATCCCTATTTGATGTAATTTTAAATGCTGCCAAATTCTGTTTTGTCTTTCTCACCTAGGAGTCCAGGAGAAATTAAGTCCGAATTCACTAAGACATCCATTCCTAGTATGTAATGTATTAATATTAACTTATTTCCTTGAGATGTAGGATTGTGTTAGCTATCACATTTTTTTTTTCTCAATGTTGGGAGAATTGAGAAAACAGTCACCACAATCATTTTCTGTGTTCTGTGGTTCAGAAGAAGATTCCTAGTAAATTTGCTAAAAATTGACTCATGCACATAGAATGGGTGAATTTTAGGTTGTATAAATTATACCTCAGTGAAGTTGCTTTAAAAAAAAATTATTTAGCTATTAAAAGAGCAAGTGGTTTCCTCTGAAAGAAAACCAGACACCAAGACTGTAGAACAGTGTTGTCCAATAGAACTTTCTGCAGTGTTGGAAATGATCTGTATCTGCATTCTTTAATATTGTAGACACTGGTTGGTGTGGCTTATCACCCTGTGAAATCTGCCTAGCTAGTGTAACTGAGGAGCTGAATTTATTGTATTTAATTTTAATTAAATTTAACTAGCCACATGTGGCTAGTGGCTAGCATATCAGATAGTGCAGCCACAGAGAATTTTAGGGTCGCACCTAAGGAGACTCATCAAGGGGTGTGAGTTGACCTCCTAGAAAGTTTTTCAGGAAAACATTGGCTAACTAGAGTCCTAGAGACACTGACTTCACCAAAGTCAAATTCTCTACCTTACACTTCCTCAGAAGCCATAATTCCAACTCAACTCATTCCCACCTTCACTAATCCCTCATCAAGAGCCCACGACGGAGAGTCTACACACTAACAGCTGCTTTATATTTCAGTTTGAGAAACACTCCCTTCACAGATGGGGAAACTACGATCCAGAAACCCTAATAACTGGGCTGTTTTATTCCTTAGACACCGTAGATGCAATGTCCAAACCCTAGGGGTTCCTCAAAGGCTATAGAAAATGTTTCAGACCTTAAATCAATCAATCAATCAATAAAATATTGGTTCAAAAATATAAAAAGGGAAAAACAAAATCAATGAAAATTTTTATTGCAGATTTGTTAGAAACTCACTTACTTTTCAATAGAAGTGAAGTTATAATCACTGACTGGGAGTGTGGTTAATATAGTTAATATGATGATGGGTGAGTTCCCACCGTTAGTGTCTAGGGCATTTGAAGGTTTCAAAGGACATAAGGGGCCTCCAAGCTTGTCGTTATTCCTTTTAGAACACTGTCCACATTTTATTTACATTTTAATACTAACTTTAACCTTAAAGTCATATGTTCATTCATCTATTTTTTTTTGTATTGGTTTTACTTAAACTTGAATGCATGAAAAACAAAGACTGTAAATAAATATTTAATATATGTGCAACTTATAACACAAAAGAGCTGCTTTTATCAGAAACCCAACTCCCTTCCACCACTTGTTTTATAAATACAGATGTCAAAACAATTCTGAGCATATTTTTAATTCTACCAGTAGCCAGCACCTGCATCTCTTCAAAGGTTAACACAGTCGGTAGAAGTATTCATCACACCTGCTATTTTTAAAATAATTTAAACTGCAGCTCTTTCACTAAGCAAGGGAAGATAAAAACAAGAAGTCCATTTTTCTTGAGACTAGTTTTTTGGAAATGATTATTATCTGACACTTCTCGCCATACTTATGTTTTCTAAGCCTGAACATCTTGAATATTCTAGTTTATGCTTAAATGATGCCTTGCTAAGAAGAAAAATTTGTGCTTCATTTACCTCCCTTTGTCTGAAAACATAATGGGTGTATGTATACTAAACAAATTCTTATGACTGTCCAGCTCATTGTTACCAGCTGTGATTCGTTTACTTCATGGGTAAGTGGTTTGCATCATGATATTTAATCACACCATTAACAAGAGTAGAAGATATGTTGATTTAAGCAAGTTTGAGATACATCAAAATTAATCATTCTATATTTGTGTTTCTGGTGGCTATGAAAAACTGTATTTTCTCTGGATGTCATTATATTAGCTCTTAAAGTCCAACTTTCGTACTACATAAATTTGGCCATTTTGCCAACATTAGAACACTCCATGCATCCACCATTCCTCTAGAATTATTTTTCTGATTTATATTTTGTTACAAATGCAATTACTAGAGGAGCTTCAGACTACTGGGGTCCACATTCTACTTTATGTCTGTATTTTCTGTTCAGAATTTATCAGTGGAGACTTCTGGGCTTGTTGATAGAGCTAGTTCTATGATTCTATTTCCACATCAAATGTTCCTCTTGCTGCATTATTTTATCACTTATACAGATTTTTACTTATATTTCAAAAAGCACATTCAGTGCTGAATATGTACTAGGTGCTTTTCTAAGTACTAGACATATATTAACTTATATAATCCTGACAACAACCTTGTAAATTAGACACTGTTATCATCTTCATTTTGAAGACGAGAAAATTGAGGCACAGAGAGGTTACATAACTTGTCTAAGATCACACAGCTAGGAGCAGAGCCAAGATTGGAGCAAGGCTTTAGTGCATGACCACTTCACCATCGTGCTATGCTGTTCCCCACAACTTAGTATATAGGGTCCCACTAATCTGGTTCAGATTCCCAGTGTGACTCCAGATCTGAGGTCATGCCGAGGTGTAAGAGCATCCACAGGGGAGAAACCTGGAGAGGGCAGAGGCACCTATAAGGTTCTAGAGCCGGCATATCAGCAGACTGGTGGGTCCATGGGCTGTAAGGGATTCGCTGGATGATAAGCAATTCCAGTGCCCTGTGAAGTGACTTTCTCCAGCCTTGGATCAACAGCTGCCAGTGAGCCAGAGCTCAGTGCCCTTTGTCATCTCACTAACAAACCAGTGGTAGCCCCAGTTACATCCCTGTGGTAAACCTCAAACAATTATGCCTTGCCCTCTAGTGTTATTTTTCTCCTTCTAAATTTTGCCACATTTAGAGACAGGATAAAGATTGTCAGAAGAGGGGAAGACACATGAGCATCTGAATAATTCTGCTTACATCAATGAATGGCCAGGGCACCATCCACCCCTGGAGGCTTTCCCTGGAAGATTAATGATCCTCCAAAATCAAACGGAAACAAACCAAGGCCAAAGAGCAGTAAATCAAGCCCCAAATCATCACATACTCTGAAAGTTTAGCCTTGAATCTTACATCAAACAGTATTCAGCATTTTGAAAAACATAAGAAAACTGGAGGTGGGGAGGTGGGGGGGTTGTTAGTACCACATCATGAAAAGGGTTTTATTCACATCAAACTCGAATAAAATGGAAGTGTCCACTGTGAAGAAGTTGAATGAAGAAATATGTATCAAAGCTGTTGATAGCCAAAGATCCCTCATTTTGTGTTTTACAAAATTCTGTCAAAAATTGAACGAATTCTCATTCACACAATCATTCTCTGAGAATGATTCCCCAGGAAACTGACTCTGAGATGGAGATTAATGTGTAGGAGGTTTATTAGGAGTGTTCTTGGATAAACAACTGTAAAAAGGAAGAAAAATAGCAGGATTGGGCAGAAGGAGAGGTTGGGCTCTCCTTGGGGAGTTCAGGAGCTGGATGGCCCTTCAGAGTTGTCCCAAGTTGGAGCAGGCAATGGTGCCAGGTTTTATACCCCTCCATTGGCCAATTATTAGATATGGTTTGCCCTGGAAAGATAGCCTGACCTGGGGGAGGTGATTCTTTCCAACCAAGATCAACTCTAAATAGGGCTGAGGGCCATCTGCTGATAGTGCTCTCAACAGCAGAAGGAATAGGTCCTTCAGTTCTACGACAGCCCTGTCCCGCTTCAGCTTTCACAGGCTATGTATTTGTAGGGAAAACATTTTGTTTTTAACATAACTCTAAAGGGATAGGTCTTTGTGTTATTTAGCTCCTCCCAATAACAAAATGGCATGATGAAGTTATAGATTAAAATCTAGTCCCCACTATGCAATTTAGGATATGCCTCTTAATGCTAATACGAAAACCCTTGTTCTGTTTCAGCACCTTAAAAGTAAGGTTTCCCTAAAAAGATTGTGTTCATTCTTGCCATTGCTATTTGCAAGCCAGGATCACTGTACTAAAGCCTGGGTGTGTCAAATGGGAAAATGAAGTCCATTTGTAAGCTGTAAGAGTGAAAAGGGAAAAAAATAGATGATTTGTTTTCTTTTCCAATTCCAATGCTGGAACCACAGTTGATGCCCAGTAATAAGTGGTTAACTAGGAATTAAAATAGCATGGCCCTACTGGCTTAAAATATGGAATCTCAAAGTGGGTCTTTGAAAAAATTCCTTGACTCATTCATAAGAAGAGCCAAAAATGCTATATTTTATGGGGGAAATATGAGGATGAGGATACATAATATACAGAGGAATGGATTTAGAGACTTTTAAAACCCATTAGCATGCACAAATTATAAGACATAAAATTCATTCCCATCATGGGCCCTATGAATAGTTTTCGTTGACCTTTTCATGATGATGGATTTTTTAAAATCCACCAAAAAAGTTGAAATGTCAACAAACTAATATATTTTTATGCATATTCTGACTTTGAATGAGTCAACCTAACCTTGTTTTCTACTTGCTAAAGAATATTGTTGACCTATTGTATTCTAAGGTTATTGTAACCCTCAGCCCCTAGTAGTCATTTCTCTGCCCAGAAAAAAATTAGATCAAATAATTGTTCACTTAATTAGAACATATCAAGAAAACTCAGTGCTAAATTCAGAGGATAACAGTAACTTAGTTGTTCAAATTATCTTCAAGTTTTTTCAAAGAATCCAGAGGAATCTGAGGATGAAGCAGTCACTCAGCGCTTTACTGAAAAAACTGGATGATGTCTCTTCAGCAGTAAAACATTAATAAAGTCCAAAGCACAGAATTACTCATTCCCCACTTCTGACTCATGCACATTTTCAGAAATAATCCTTCTTTAAATGTTGCTGCAATGGGAAATGTGAAGAGCAAAGTTGTTTTGGCATAGCCTCACTTTTGTTTTATTGAGTTATGAACCATGTTTAGTTTCGCACTTATGATATTGTGCATTCCAGATGATATATTTGCACACATAACATTACTATATACATTAGAAAGAGACCTGCTATGGCAGCTCCTATGATTTAAAAAGTCTCTATACAGCTATTCAAACAAAATGTTTGATAGTGATCTATTACCTTTCCCCAGGAAAATAATGTCATCAGAGTAACGTAAATTTCATATAATATGTATTGTAATACTCTTTGATTTGAGAGCATGTAATTGCAGTTATACATAAGGAAAATCTGATGAGAAGTAAATGTTTACATAGAATTGATTTTACTTCTGGAAACGAAAAGGGAAAATGGATATCTAAATGTCAGTGATTTCAGGACATAAGTTCCTAGTAAAGGAGAGAAAACTGTCTCTGTCAGTTCAGCTCAAGGTATCCATTTCTGGAAAACATTTCTAAACCACTGTGGAATCTGAGGATGAAGCAGTAACAATGCTTTACTGAGGTCTGCCATGATTGCTCCCTGCTCTGAAGTTCAATGGAAACTTAATGTCAGTTCACTCACTAAGGCCTCAACTATATCCTGCCTCGTTTTTTTAAGCAGGGACTTTGGAGTCAGTCAGGGATCAGCTTGATTCTCATCTTGGTCTTCATTAATAAAATGGACATCAATCAGATCTTCCTCAAGGGACTGTTATAAGGATTAATTAGCTAATGTATGCGAAGTATTTATTACAGGGTCAGGCACACGTTAAGAGGTCTAAAACCAATAGCTATTATTACTATTTGACAGTTATCTGTGTTATATATATTAGAAAATATTTAGGGGTGAAATGCCATGATGTCTGCAACCTACTTTCAAATGTTTTCAGGAAAAATGTATATCAACAGACATAGAGGGCACAAAATATTAACAACTGCTGTGACTAACAATTAGGCAACTGCATTTAGTGCAATTAGATGAAGAGTATATAGATGTTCACTGTACCTTTTTTTCAAATTTCCCGTAAGTTTCAAATATTTTTAAATACAGAGGTGAGAAGAAAATGTAAATCAGATAGTACCTTTCTGTGCGTAAGTATTTGAAATAGATTACTTTGTGCACATTCCCATTTTCAGCCCTATTCTGACCATTTAAGCACATGAGCACACCACACTTCATGATGCACATAAAAGCTCATTGTCATAGTTTTGTCACAGATGAATGGTCCCCAGTCAGCCTTTCCATTTTGTTGATAATTTTCTGCTCTCACCCCACCAGCTCTCCAATCTTTGACTCCATCCCCCAGCCCTTAAAATCTGCTTCTGGCTGGGCGCGGTGGCTTATGCCTGTAATCCCAGCACTTTGGGAGGCTAAGGCAGGTGGATCACGAGGTCAGGAGATCGAGACCATCCTGGCTAACACAGTGAAACTCCGTCTCTACTAAAAAATACAAAAAATTAGCTGGGTGTGGTGGTGGGCACCTGTAGTTCCAGCTACTTGGAAGGCTGAGGCAGGAGAATGGTGTGAATCCAGAAGCAGAGCTTGCAGTGAGCCAAGATCGTGCCACTGCACTCCAGCCTGGGCAACAGAGCAAGACTCCATCTCAAAAAAAAAAAAACCATTTGCTTCTGACCTGTCTTCAGTTTTTATGACCCACTTACTTTCTCTTTCTGGCTTACCATTTCATGCTTTTGTTAATTCCTTGATTTTTTTAAACTCAAAAATGCAATCAGTTGGCCAGGTGCCGTGGCTCACGTCTGTAATCCCAGCACTTTGGGAGGCCGAGGTGGGCAGATCATGAGGTCAGGAGATCAAGACCATCCTGGCTAACATGGTGAAACCCCATCTCTACTAAAAATACAAAAAATTAGCCGGGCGTGGTGGCAGGTGCCTGTAGTCCCAGCTACTCGGGAGGCTGAGGCAGGAGAATGGTGTGAACCCAGGAGGCAGAGCTTGCAGTGAGCCGAGATCACACCACTGCGCTCCAGCCTGGGCGATAGAGTGAGACTGCATCTCAAAAAAAAAAAAAATGCAATCAATTATACATATTTGTGGTAGAACATAAAATTCAGACTTCACTGAAGTGGGGGGAGAGAACAAGTAAAAGTTAACTAACTTCCTTTTAACTTCACAGCCCCACTTATTAAAACAACCACTTTTAATCACCTAGTTTATTCTCTCAGATAGTTTTCTATCCATATTCAAAGATATAGGTTTATTTCTGTTTTGTTTTTTTAATTGTATTATATAATATTTTTTCTTATCTTATTACATTGGTTTGGACCTCCACAACAATGCAAATTAGCAAAAATAGCAAATATCTTCATTCTTGATTCTACCTTTAAAATTATATTCTAAGACTTAAATTATACTTCTTTTGGTAGTCTTTGCCAAAATAAACTCTCATTAATGGGGCTACCCTAGCTTCTCAATAGATAAGAGAAATTGACCAATTAGAATTTAATTCCTGAAAGGCAGGAACTGTTTCTCATACTTTGTATCTCCTTTTGGACTTAGCCATGCATGTGTGCCATTTGTACTTGTTGAGTGAAAGGACCAAATAAAATAAGTAGATTAATTTTACTACAGATGAGTTTTAGTATACTAGAAATGCATCATGATTATTCTACCAACATTACTGTTGGAGGCTGACAATTGAAATTGAACAGCTTCTAGACAAACATATCTCAAGCAGTTTTGTAATTTTAGGCCTGCTGTGACTAACAATTAGGCAACTGCATATAATAATTTGCCTAAATAAGGATGCCAAATGGAAAGCTGGAAAGCTTGCTCTCTAAGTGTTTAACATCTCTTGTAAAATCTAATAAAACCTACCATGAACTGCACATTTCTGGGGCTTGAATTGAGGAGAGAGGAATATTGGCAGACTGATGAAAGTAGTATATATTAAGAATAAGCCAGAATGCATTCATAATAATATCTACCCCCTGCAAAATTAGGAAAAGAGTGGGTTGACCAAATGAGCATAATATTCAGTCTGTCAAACAATGGATATCTGATCTTCATCAAGAGAACACTGAACACACAGTCATTAAATCCCCTCTATTTTGCAATAGGAGAATGACTGGATGAGGCTATGAACTTTTATTCCCTTTAATCAGTCAACTCTCAAATATATCTACAGATGAGTTCTCACTACCTCGTAACAGGTCTCTAGTTTTCATCAGATTGAATTTTAATCTGGCCTCTGAGCTAAGAGTGCATACAGTTTCATAGTTGAAGGTCAGAGTTTATATCAACCCATCACCTTATTAAAAACTAATTATTAGGGCCAATGCTGGATCAGAATAAATATTCCTCAGTCAATGACTCAATTAATTAATTGATTTATTAATTTATTCATAAAAAATGTTTAATGCCTATTATATACCAGTTCCTATGCTACTGGTGATAATAAAGTAAATTAGAGTCCTTTCTATCAAGAACTTTATAATCTCCACGTTCTCTCATGAGAAATTAACAAATTATATTTCAATGTAATTTGTGGTTTACTTCATATTATTTATAGCAACTGTCACGATTAAAAGATATCAAGCAGCAAGTCTCTATACAGCTACTCATAGAAAAGCTTTGATACTAATATATTACTTTTCAGTAATCTATTACTTTAACAGATTTGTCTGTTAAAATCCATTTTATCTAACCATGACAACACAAGTCAGCCTTTCTAAAGGGCTTCTATCATATGCAGTTTGTTTTTCTGTCCTCCCAAAGGATAAATACTGAAAATTATTAAGAAGAATGCACTTAACGATATAACCGAACTAACCAGTAACCTCTTAGCTAATGATAGTACACACCACTCAGTGATTTATATGATGTTTAATGTAAAATTTAATGTAAAAGTAAAATTTTCTAGAAAAGTAAAGACCCCAGATTACCATGAATGATATCTGTTAACATATAATCCCAGCAAATTAACGGAGGCTTTCTTCAAATTTTAGAATCAGTTGAAGATCTATATACACATTATTACCATAGTCTTCCCTGACAAATACTGTACTCTCATGCTGAGAACCAAGCATGACACAATAATATCTAAGACATCAAAAAGATTGAAAGTCACTAGACTCAAGAAAATTCAGATTTCATGCTTATATAATATCTTCATGGAGTTCTTCTGGAACAAAACTCCATCACCATACTCAAGGCAGTTTCACTGATTTATTAACTACACTTTTTTTAGTAGCCCAGTAAACCTGATGCTCATTGACAAAGCTGAAGTTTTTCAAAGCTAACATAGCCCTAGGATGCAATCAATAGAGTGTAACAGGACTTAAATTATAGCTAGACAGTATTTAATCAAATTATGTCAACATATGCCAGCTTGTTTGTAGACTACTGTATCCAGCTCTGCACGAAAGTAAGCCAAATCCTTTCTTTTTTCCCTTACAGCATGCACTTTAGAATGTAAATTTACGTTTGTAATGTGTAATTAGAAGACTGTATCATTTTGTGGACTTAGATAAGAAAGTAAAATCCTTACTTCTCTGGCATTATCAGTACTTCCTTACATTTTATAAAGCACATATTTCCTTGACTTTATCCAATGAACTTCTAATTATGTTGTTCCATGATTAATTATGATTCCATGATAGCCATCATTCCATGGCTGGTATAGAAGTTACAATTTTTACTTTTTGTTTTTATGATTTTCCCCCTGATGATTCTTTTGTGACTTTTTAAATGATGTCTGCCAACATGTAAAAAGGGGGAATTTATAAGGAAAATGTTATGGAGCCTGATTGATCGTTTCTTGCCACTAAGCGTGCAATCCAAGTAGTTGGCACTCAGTGAAAGACAGAAACTTTTAATGGGAGTCCAGATCCTAAAATTATACCATGAGATCATAAAGTTAAACTACTCAGTGCATATTTACAAAAAAGTTGGGAGATGAATGTAAAAAAAGTTAGTTCTATTTTTAAAAAAAACGTTATTAAATATAACCAAGGGGTTCTATTGTGGAGTGTCTGAATACAATACTTTGCTTGTTAGATTCAACTAGTTGAAACCCCTTCGCTCTCCCAAATACCCAAAATGCTTTACTAGCTGCCCTCTGGTCTCCCCTTTATTTTCCTGGCAAACATTTCTCTCTCCTCTCTCTCTCGATGATAGGTAGATAGATAGATAGATAGATAGATGGATAGATAGACAGATAGAGATATATAATATCTATAGATAAATATATAAAATCAGATATATTTTATAGATATATAAAATCAGTGTGTATATATGTATGGAATATATAATAATATATAATTATATATGATACATAATTATAAGTTTGTATAATATATTAGGTATATTATGTTATATAATAGCATTTATGTGTGCATGTACATTCATATATATGTATATGCATACAAAGAGAGAAATTTCAAGGAATTGGCTTATGCAGTTGTGGAATCTGACAAGCTTGAAATCTGTAGGGCAGGCCAACAGCCGGGATTTCTTCTTCTTCAGAGAAACCTCAGCTTTGCTCTTAAGATTGGATGAGGACCACCCAGATTATCAAAAAATTTTTCCTTTACTTAAAGTCAACTGATTGTGCATTTACAAAATACCTTCAGAGCAACAATTAGATTAGGTGGGCACTACCGGGAACTACAGTCTAGCCAGGTTGACACATAAAATTACCCATTTCACCCACCAATTATTGAGATTTCGCTCGAAGGTCACCAATGGTGTCCTTGCTGCTAAATGCAGAGCTCCTTTATTGGAGATTATTCTCTGTTGCACCTGATAGGGTTCACTATCTCTCCCTTAAAAATCCTCCCTCACCATCACCAGAATCCTATTTTTTTTCCAAGTTTAAATTTAGTCCTTTCGAAGAAACATTATATTACTTGATAGCAATTTTAATGCTATGGGATTTTATAACATGTTAATTATTTTTAAAGTGACAATATGTGGATGCGATGTATGCTAAATTCATATTAACCAGGGTCTCGGTGAGCTGAAAAATCTAGGTCCAAGCCCTGAATTCTATAGATGAGGAAATAACCAGCCAGAGCGCTTCACTTTCCCATCATTGGTAATAATAATCTTCAGTAAAAGATAGGACTTCCAAATATTAGTACAATAAATGGCATTTTGCACATAAGGAAAGGAATGAAAAAGGGTGATAGAATTGAAAAAAAGAAAGGCTGTTTCAGACAAGGATCTTAACCTGTTAATCAATCATTATTATATCTTGATTCAAAACCTAAGTTATTCAGCAAAAGGCACTGAGATAATTGGATATCCACATGAAAAACAGTGACGTTGGACTCTCACATTATTTATGCCATATACAAAATTTCACCTAAAATGGATTGAAGATCTACATGTAAAAGCAAAACTACAAAACTAACGGAATAAAACAGAAGTAAATCTTTGTGATATTAAATAATGTTTCCTTAGGTATAACACCAAAAGCATAAATGACAATAGAAAATGTAGATAAATTGGACATTATCAAAATTTAAAACTTTTGTGTTTCAAAGGACATCATCAAAAAAGTAAAAAGATAATCCAAGGAATGAGAGAAAATATTTCCAAATCATATATCTTATAAGGGACTTGTATCCAGAATATATAAAGAACTCTTATAACTCAACAATAAAAAGACAAATTACCCAATTTAAAAATGGGAAAAGGATTTGAATACACATTTTTCCAAAGAAGACATATGAAATGCCAAAAGACACTCAGTATTATTGCTTAGTGGGGAAATGCAAATTAAAACCACTTCAGCCCCACAAGGATAATTAAAATTAAAAAGACAATAACAAATGTTGATGAAGATGTGAAGAAATTGGAACCCTCATGCATTGCTGATGGGATTGTAAGATGTTACAGCTGCTTTGGAAAACAGTTTCATAGTTTCTCAAAATAAACATAATTATCATATGACCTGACAATTCACTTCTAGGTATATATCTGGAAAGTTGAAAACATATGTCCACACAAAACTTAATACATAGATGTTCATGGCAGCATTATTTATAACAGCCAAAAAGTAGAAACAGCCCAGATGTCCAACTAAGGAATGGATAAACAAAATGTAGTATAACCATACAGTGGAGTATTATTCAGAGCATAAAAAAGCATGAAGTACTGATGGATACTACAACATGGATGAACTTTGAAAACATTATGCTAAGTGAAAGAAGCCAGTTACAAAGGGTAATGTATTGTATGATTCCAAATCTATGAATGGTCCAGAATAGAAACATTGATAGAGATAGGAAGTAGATTAATGGTTTCAAGGGCTGTTGGGAAAGGGAAATGGGGAGTGACTGCTAATAGGTGTGGGCTTTCTTTTTAGGGTTATGAAAAGGTTCTGAAATTAGATAGTGCTGATGATTATACAACTATGTAAATATACTAAAAACCACTGAAAAGTTCATTCTAAAAGGGGGAATTTTATAGATGTGAATTATGTCTCAATAAAGCTGTTATTAAAAGACAACCTAAGTCAGTGCATTTTGCTATCATTTTTGTTCTTGTGGTGATTGCGTCTTTTCAATTATTAGATTTGCATATAAAACTACAGTTGATACTCTTGGAAAACCACTGAAGTTTGTCAAATTAAAATACAAAGAACATAACCACAATACTTTCTTTTAAGAGACAAATGATTGATTCTGGGTTTTTAAAGTAAGAAAATGAGTTTTCCATTTGACATTGAACAGTGTTAGAATGTAGTGCTATTATTTAAATGGAATTACAACATGTGAAATTTCAACCTTAATTTAACTTGAATATTTTCTTTTCTCTGCATCCTGTACTCAAAAAGAAATGACCACCTGATACCAGATAGAACATCAGAAGATTCTGTATGTTAGAGAGGAAACTTATTTGCAGGATTTTAATTCTACAAGATTATCTCAGTGTTTCTTAATCTATCTTTCATTATCACCTCCTAAGAAATCTTTTTAGACTCTTTTTTCTAATCATCTCTCTTCTCCATGAAATATTAATACTACTGATATATTGCATATCTGTTTTTATACTCTATGTACAGTATATCTATACTTTATCCATGAAAAAAAGAAAGCTCTTTTTACTCAAAACCAATTTTTTAATTCCTTTTAGTTGATATTGTCTCTGCTAAAAATGCATGGTCTACCTTTAAAATTAGTGTGTGTATTTGAGCGGACATATTTTATTTTTCTTACAGTAAACAGAATTCTTTCAGCAACTGAAATTCAACAGTTACAAATTTAAGTAGATAAAATTTAATTTTGATAAATTTAATTTAATAAGAATTAGAAAAAACAATATTTAAATAATTTTTAGAAATTCTAAGTATAGATAAAATATTTGGCAGCTTTCAAAATTATTTTTCTGAACATATTCGTTGATATTGAAATCTGCTTATAATGAGAAAAAAGCAATGTGCCAAACTATATCAAAAATACTTTATGAATTTTCTAAAAATGCATATATATATGAGTACAAATGGCTACAAAAATACTCCTTAAAATGTTAATAATGGTTACCTCTCAGTGCAAAGATGCTAGGCAATTTTCAATTTCAACTTTATACATGTCTATGGTTTCCTAGTTTTCTAAAATGAATGTGCATCACTATTATAGTTAGGGAAAAATGTTTACCAACAAAATATTTATTGAAATTAATTAATATCAGGGGAAAATATAATGATACATATTTCATAATACATGAAGTAAGGTATTATGTAGCCTTTTGGGGAAAGGTTTTGTTTTTGTTTATATGCCATAAAGAAAGTACTCTATGTCCAGCCCATGCTCTTGCCAATATTTTTGATACATTTTCAGCAAAAGTATTAATCCTTAACAAATGACAAGTTGACTATGACCTAGGCTTGCAGCAGTTATCCTCTATAGAATCATTTCTCATGTATTTCAAAGTTACAGAGGAATCACTCAGGAAGCAAATGTTTGCTGATGAGTTTTTAAAGAGAGTGGATCCACTCAAAGTCATTACGCACTTTATTTCAACAAAGCCTATTTAAGTAATGACTCAGATTTGAATATAGCAACTTTTGGGGCTACTGAAGGAAAGATGCTTAAAATACCGTTTGAATACACAATTTGCAGAGTGCTCTTATTTGATGCTCACAACAATCCTGTGTGTCACTAACAGCACTCCTATTATTTATGATGAGTACACACTAGGCAAGTAAAAGAACTGGAACTCCAATCCAAGTCTTGGGCTCTAACTCCAAGTTACAGTTTCTTTCTTTAGATCATTCTTCCTTGCTGAATGAAATTAGTGAGTACTTTAAACATAAAGCAACTGAAGCAATGAACCACGATTTACAACCTCATCAAGTAGGGCTTACTATAGAGCAGGATTTAAATGTACCCCGACTGTCTCCTACACCCTGTGGTCCCTTTAGGTCCAACAGAAAGGGCCAGTTGGTGGTTCAGAGAGAAGTCTTCAGGTCCATGAGGAAGGCTCCATCCTGACTACTGCCACCGGTGTGCTAGGTTCTGCCTCAAAGCATGAGAGGTCCTCTCCTCTAGTACTCTCAGGACTTGAAGGAGGGGTAGGCTGAGGTGATGGGTGAGGGGATGGGACTACTGAGTTTTAAGAGGCCGCTGTCCGACTGGGCCCAGGGAGCATGTGCCTGTTGTACAATCTCCATGTGGAAGCATAGAGGAGCATCAGAAAATGAGGAGCTTGGTAGGAAATGTCCTGCAATGCACACTGCTTGACTGTTCTCATCTAGATCAGTTCTAGTCATCACCCCAGGCCTGAATACATTCAAGATTTTAAGATTGAAAAAAATATAAAAATATACTGGTGCTTAAATATACCAGTGCTTAACTAAACCTATCATGCCACACGTATACAATCAATTGATTTTTGACAAAAGTGCCAATATAATTCAACGGAAAAGGATAAGGATAGTCTTTTAAACAAATGATGCTGGAACAACTAGATATCTATATGAAAGGAACTGAATCTCAACCCTTATCTCACACTATCCACTAAGATTAACTCAAAAGGGATCATAGTCCTAAATGTAAAAGCTAAAACTATAAAACATCTAGAAGAACTCTAAGAAAATATCTTTGCCATTTGGGGTAGGCAAAGATTTCTTAAGAAGTAAGAAGTTTTAGCCATAAAAGAAAAAATAGATAATTATATTCCATCAAAATTAGGAAGCTTCTGCTTCTCAAAAGTCACCATTAAGAAAATGCAATGACAAACCAGTTGCTGAGGGAAAGCATTAGCAATACACATATCTCACCCTGGCCTTGTATCCAGAATATAAAAAGAACTCTTACAATCCATTAATAAGAAACAAACCAATGAGCAAAAGACTGGAATAGCCATTTCAAAAATAAGTTATACAAATGCTAAAGAGTTCAAAAATAAAAGACACTCAACATTAATGAAAATTGCAACCACAATGAGAAACCATTTAACACTTACTAGAATTGGTAAAAATTAAAATGACTGACAACACCAACTGTTGACGAGGGTGTGGAGAAATGAACGCTGGTACATTACCAATGGGTATGTAAAGTGGTACAACCACTTTGGAAAGTAATTTGGTAACTTCTTCTAAAGGTAGATATTTATCTACTGTATGACTCAGCTACTTCTAGATGATATAAAACTTATATCTACTAAAAGTAATATACATGGATGTATATAGCAGTTTTATCCAGAATAGCCTCACACTGGAAGCAACACAAATGTTCACCACAGTTGAGTAATAAACAAATTGTGGTACCTTCATGTAATGAAATACTACTCAGTAATAAAAAGGAGCAAAGTACCAACACCACAACAACACGATGACTCTCAGAACCATTATGCTGAATGACAAAAAGGAGTATACACTATAATATGATTCCATTTATGAAAAGTTCTAAAACCTGCAAAACTTAACTATAATGATAGAAATCAGAACAGCGGTTGCCTATGGTGGGGAGGGGGAGTAGGAGTGGAAGTTGTGCTTGAGTGCAAAGAGGCAGAATGAAACTATACTGTGTGACAGAAATATTCAACATCAGGATAGTGCAGAATATACACAAGGGTATACATTTATTAAAGCTCATCCTATGGTATACCTTTAATCTGCGCATTTTGTTGTAAGTAAATTGTGCCTCAATAAGTTGATTAATAACAAATTTAAAGAATTCTTAAGCGCTTTCTAAAAAGAAAACCTGCATTACTCTATAAGTCAAAAGCAACAAGAATATTCCTTCCATAAAAGCAACTGATTAAAGTGAGTGAACTTTTTTTGGCCTGGGCACAAATCAGGGTGCAGGAATTCACCCAGTTAAGATCACTTGGGTTTAAATCATGTCCATCCTTGTGAGACTATGGGATCTTATTCTATGTGTGTGTCAGTTTCTCAAACAGAGGATAGCCAGTTATGGGTAAAAGATAGTTTGTGGGCAGTTTTACTGATATGGAGATAGGCTACAAATTTTAAGCTCTCAATTTATGACTGAAAATAATTTGATGTCAAGGTCTGTGTTTTGTCTAGATGATCATAGTAGATACTCAACAACTGTCATTGAATGAATGAATAGCTGAATAAATGATAAGCAGATAATCATCCTTCTCTCAGTATAAATATTTCATTAGATATGCACCAAAAATTATGTGTGATCTCAATATTTTTGTTAAATACTGTATGTAAACATATAATAAAAATAAAATTTAAAAATCATTTTGGGGAGATTAGAAGGTAATCTATATGACTTAAGAAGAAAAAAAGAAAAGGCAGCTTGTAAAAGAATACTTTCTCTCCTTTTTAAGTAACTGAAATTTAAATTTCAATAGTCATATGTGGTGATTAGATACTGTACAGGACAGTGCAACAGTCTAGCCCCTCATTACTCAAAGCGTGATCTCTGGACCTGTAGCATCAGCATCACCTGAGAGCTTGTTAGAAATGTGGGGTGTCAGGGCTCACCCCAGACCTGCTGAGTTAGAAGCTGTATTTAACGAGGTCCCAGGTGACTGTGTGCACATTAAAATGTTCATAGCATTTGTCTATATCTAGAGGGATACAGGCCAAAAGGATATTGAAGTGAGGCATGAAACGGGGGGCTATGTATGTGTGTGTGGTGGGGGAGTGGTGATGTAGTGAGAAGAGGATTTTTTTGAGCTTTTCCTTTACATGTCTGTATTGTTTGACTTTGATTCAACAAATATATATAACTTTTATAATTTACAAAACAGAAAAAATTTAAAATGATGGCGAAATTACTATACAGGTGTATGTTATTAAAATGTTTAGTGAAAAGGAACATATCAAGTAAACCAGAAGTAAAATATAAACTTGTGGTCAAGGAGGAAAATTTCTTGAAGGTAGGGTTGGTTACTCTCCACTTATCTCTCCTAGTTCCAGGCCATGCCTGCCATATTTTACAAAAAATTAACTGATTGCATGTCTCAACATTCTGTTGCCTGCCATAACCGCATCCAAGAGTGTTAATAAAACTCACCTTCTCTGAGCCAACAACCTACCCATTGCAGTTAATTTGTATCCAGAAAATGGAGATTGCCTACGGGTTTAACTGAAGTCCATATTCTGTATAATATGTAATGAGTATTAGGATGTTTTTCAGCTACAAAACATATTTTCTTTCCAGGGTGCTAATACACAAGAAAAAAATTTCAGGGAAAAGTAATTTAAAAATTCAAGATATTTTTGTTTGGGACAGAAGTTGAGAGAAAGAAATATTAAAACTTTATCAACATGACCCTCTTAAAAGTTCTCATCAAAAAACATTACTAATTATACCAAATAATAAAGAAATTTCCTCAGTTGTAAATTATATCCTAGTTGCCTTCAAACTTTTCTTGACTGATTGAAATAATTTTACACACACATAACTGAAACAAGTTTGCCCTGACCCTAAGTTGCACACAAATATTTTCTATTTTATTGTCTTTTATTCTTTATATTCTTTTCTATTTCTTTCTTTTTTTTTTTTTTTTTTTTCTTGAGACAGAGTCTCATTCTGCCACCCAGGCTGGAGTGCAGTGGTGCCATCTCGACTCACTGCAACTTCCACCTCCAGGGTTCAAGTGATTCTCCTGCCTCAGCCTCCCGAGTAACTGGGATTACAGGTGCACACCACTACACCCGGCTAATGTTTGTATTTTAATAGAGACAGGGTTTTACCATGTTGGCCAGGCTGGTCTTGAACTCCTGACCTCAGGTGATCCGCCCACCTCAGCCTTCCAAAGTGCTGGGATTACAGGCGGGAGCCACCGCACCCAGCTTACTATTGTATTCTATTTCAATGTTTTGAAAATGCTTCAAAACTGATTTCATCACCTGTTAATAGGTCAAGACCTACAGTTCACAAAAAATTAAGGCAAGAGAGAAGGGAGGAAGATTGATTAATTGATTCATTCAGGGAAGAGAAAAGAAATGTAAGATACCCCAAAGAGAAGAAAAAAGAATGGAAAATGTCAGAAGTGGGAGAAAGGATGAGAGGAAGAGGAATTCCATTTCCTATGATCTGTCTTACCCGGGCCAATGCCTGCTAATTGTAATAAGCACTCCCCTCTCCCCAAAAGACCTATCCAAATCCCTATGCTCTGGGCCTTCACCTCTTCTCAACATTCCTGATTCTCTTATTCTGCCATCTATTTCTCTTCAGTCATCTGAAGGCATGGTTTTTGCTCTAAGATCACTAAGTCCTTATGGTGAACCTAATTGGCTTCTTCCGTCTTGGTTCTTGTTTATTCTTCTGCCGATGGTTCCATTTGTTCTCTTTCCTTGCATGCCTAACTTCTAAAAATCTAACTCTGATTTCTTCTTCTCTCTTTCTCCTATTTGTGCCTCTCCCCTCTAACTGCCCATTGTAAGATCAGTGTAAACCACAAGCTTGAGTTCAAAAATTCAATGATACAAGCACTATAGAGGGTGAGCTGCTCAAGTGAAAAACTACAAGGGCATAGTGACTCAAACTTTGAGAGCTCCCAGCCCCTGGAGAAAATCTCTGAAGACCACCAAGATGGCTTGGCTTCCATTTTAAGGCACACTGACCTGGGAGTTCTGCTGTCTGTGGTTTTGAAAAGAGCTGATATCATCCTATGAAACAACAGTGGATGCACGTAGTATCAAGAGAAAAGACAAACGATTGGAGAAGATTCTACGAACGACCTCATATGGACAAAGAAGGTTGTGAGGACACAGTGGGTAGAATGGAAGAGGAGTATCCCAGGAGGAAGCCTAGTCAGCAGGCTGGATCAATCCAGCCCTGAGAAAATTACCTACAGCAACAGGAAGGAAGAAAGGAGAGAAGACACGTTTCCAAAGAACCTCAAGATAGTGTCTTGGTATCCCTAGCCTGGACCAGGTTTTAGAAATCTTGCAAAGGCATAGGGATTCTGTTAAATCTGTTCTGAAGGTAGCACTGACCCATTCTTAATAGCTCTTACAAACTCAGAGCAGGCAGATAAAAATTAATTTACTCAAAAGGGGGAAAGCATAGGAGGGTTTTTGGGGATGTGGAACTGGAGCCTGGTTCACATTCAGCCAGGAACAGCTTGCCAGCCTTGGCTGTTAGTCCATTTCTTTTCATCCCGAGACAGGAAATTACATAAGGCCTAAAACATGCTCCCCAACAACGCTATGACTGACTGCAGCTGTTCTGATAGAACTTCCTGTATCCAGGCTCATTACATTAGGATTTGTGTGTTGCCAACACATGTTTCTTGAGCACCTACTCTATGCAAGATGTTATGTTCTGCTTTATGTGTGGACAGGGGTCAAGTAGAGGATATGCTGGACCTGAGCTGACATAGAAATGTGGTTTCCTTTTACCTCTTGCCAAGTTCCCCAAGCACTCTCTATGCCTAGGTCAATTCTCTTATCTCCTCCTCAGACCCTAGCAGAACTCTTTACACCCAACCCTACCTACACCCTAGAAATAAAGGGCTGTCCTGATCTCTTTTTCCTGAGCTCTGCTACCTCTTGGCTTGATCTTGGGCTTAAAGGCTGTTAACATGATGCATTTTCTTAACAAAGAGAGAGAGAGAGAAGGAAAAGAAAGGAAAAAAAAAAAACCAACATGATAAAACATGAAGAAAGACACAGAACTTTCTTATTTCCCAAAGTGGGAACTTCTTTTTTTAATGCCTGGCAGAGGAAGTATGGTTGCAAATGTTACCCGGCACTAAACCAGATTAATTTTCCATTCAAGAAGAAAAGTAAGCAACTTGGGCTAACGGAGGCAAATTGCAGGGCCCTATTATTTAGCACGTTTGAAATGAAAGCCAATACTGCTATTGAATTGCTGGCGGAGGAGCTTTCTCTTCCTCTTGCTAACGCCCGCCCACAGGTTTCCTAGCAACCAAATTACATTGCGGAGAACACTCCCCAGCAATAACTGACCCTGAATTTTAATTTTTGTGCTGATGCATAAGTGGGATTAAATAAATAAACAAATGCAATCACCCTGAAAGAGTATTGATCTTGACTCATCAGGAGCACGTGTAGATTATAGTACGGCAAATAGAGCAATGCAAAAAATTGGTAAAACCTCTATTTTGGAAGATTTTCTTTAAAAAATATAAAAAATTTAGGTAGTCTTGTTGAAAAAATTAATAAAATGGTGGTACGAAGATAAGAATGGAAAGTAAACTTAACCCCCAAATCCTAAATTCTATAATAATATGAAGAATAAAATGGTAATTTTTATCATCCCTTAATTGAAATAGCTTTTCAAAAATGACACTAATTGCGATGCGCATAAATGGCTCTTGGACAACCACATAGAAGCCCTAGCATTACCCTTCCTGCTCACATGTAGTAGAAATAATAATTTACATGCAAGGTAGAAAAAAAAAAGGGCAGGTTGAGCTTGAGGTTTCACATCGACATGCAGTTGCTGCTTTGTGTTTTGAATATATCAGTTTGAATCAAAGGTGTTATAAGTAAACACTTGCAGTTCCTATTGTCATTTATTCACAACTTTTGAAAATATGCCCTCATGTAGTTATTTAAGTTTTCTAATTCACCTTGGACTAGCAATGATTATTTTTACCATTCTGAAAATCATCTTTCTAGTCTGTTCTGAAGATGAAAGGAAAATGCAGTATAGTATACATCTTTTCATTTAATATGCAGTAATGTTTTTGCATAGAAACTGAAATTCTTACCTAGAAACATTCTTTTAGGTACTTACTAAAACAAATAAAGCTAGGGCTTAGGGTTCAAGTCCTGGCTTCCCGCACTTATCAGCTGTGGGACCCACTTAGTGTCTAGTCTTATTTCCACATCAGTAAAAGGAGATAGCATTAGCAATCATCTCATTGGGCAGTTCTGGGGTCTAAGTGAGATCACCCAGCACAACGTTGCTGTATAGTAAGTCCTCAATTTCAGCCATTATTGAAAGCACAGTAAACTACACTATGCACTACAGTGCATAGCGTTGAGTGTTTGTTACGTTATGAGTGTTATGGGTAGTGTTATGAGTGTGGTGGAGGCTGTGACATGCTGCTCTGATCCCACTTCAGGAATGAAGGGACTATTCTCCCAGATGATGGGACTGCTGCCCCAAATGGACATCAGCTGTGAACTCTCTTTGGAGACTGCCTCACCCAAGAGCATGTGTTCTTCTGGGGCAGCCTGAAACCAAAGAGAAGTCCATCAGGAGGTATAAAGGTCTGGCCCCTTTGCCCCAGTCTAGGACAGCTGAGAGGGCCACCCCAATTCCAGAGTTCCCCCATGGGGTTGGGTAAGGCCTACATCACAGCTCAGCCTCTCCCTCCGTCTAACCCTGCTTCCTCTCTTCCTTTTGGCAGATGTTGATTTCAAGGGTGGTCCCTCATAAGCATCCTCCATGCCAGTCTGCATCTCAGAGTCTGCCTCCTGGGGAAGCAATCTGCAACAATGAGCCATCACAAATACATGTAAGAGGAATTTTAGTGATCATGGTATAATTGTATGTGAAAAAAGAAGGACACCAAATTCAATATGTGGGATAATCTCAACTGGGACAAATTATATTGATGTGAATGTGTGTGACTGAAAAACCAAAAAGTACACCAAGATTAAGCGTTCCTTTTGGGTAGGAGGATTCGAGATTATTTTTATTTTCTTTATACTTTTCTGTGCTTTCCAAGTTTACTACAAGCAACAAAGTACTTTTTCTATGTGTGGGGCTACATCTCCCAAGGGCTGAGCCCCATTCTCTACTTTACTTCCCTGAAGTAATTCAGCTTTTCGATACACATGAAGCAGAATGGGTCAATCTAGAATACTCCTCACCACCATAACTAGTCAGCCAACTCTCAAGTTTCCAATGGCTGGGAACTGTGTAGTTCTTAAGCTTTAGCTAAGGAAGCCTTTCTTCAGACAAAAGTTTACTTAATATGTAAGGCATCTAAAATCAGAACTTGAGAGAAGCCAAGATTGGGAATAGGTGGGGGAAGGAGAGAAAAGATGAAGCCTCTGCCCTGTGGCCAAGTCTCTGAGAGGTCGCTCTGAAAACCCTGAAAGAGAATTAAGATTTTTTTAAATGCCACAGAGCCCTCACCTTCAATTTTGATAATGTGATTTGAAGGGCGAGACATAAACCCTGACTTCAATCTAGTTGGAAAATCAGCAGTAAGAAATAAGAGACAATTAGAGAGTAGTAAATTTTTGTCACTGTAAATAAGTGCAGTAGGAATCCAGAAAAAAGTGACAAGCTTACCGGCTGGAATAATTTTAAAAGGCATCTTGAAAGAAGTGGGTCTTCGCTCTATAGAAGGATAAGTGAAATGCAGCAAAGCAGAAACCAAGAGAAGTCATCCGGGGTGAGGGCTGTGGCCAAAGCCAGAAGGGAAGTGGATATTGGATCTTTCGGTACATGAAATAGTGCACTTCTTCCTTATTGAAGATAGGGATGGACTTGGAAAATCAGAAAGTAAGGTTGAGTCTACATGGTGGATGAGGTTTTTGGAGAGAAACAAAGCAGTGGAGCGCAGACCTCCTGTTTAGGCAAAAGAGGGCCCCTGAGAGTTCTCGACAAGCTGAAGATAGTCTATGAAATACCTTTGTCTGACCTCAATATATAAGGTAAGGGAGAATTAGTTGGAAGGCACCCAGGGAAGAAGCTGTGGCCCTTCTCACAGTGCCATGGCCCAACCTGGGGTAGGTTCTGGCAGAAGTTGACATTGAACTTGAGGGCAATGACCCTGTTTTTCTGATGCTTATGAAAACCAGCCACATCACATACAAACACTGCAACCTTTCCTCCTGGAAAGTTTTCTTTATTACTGTTATGTTTCTTATCCTGTGGTGCTCTACTGACAACTGTCCCACTCCAAAAGAGCAACAAAAGCAGGAAGAAGTGAGGGGAAAGCCAGACACCTGAGTGAGCAGTTATCTCTGGAGCCCCCTCCCTGGCTTCTGCAACACTGAGCAAACTAGATGTTTAACAATTCTGCCTGGAGTGATCTGGAAGAACCCCAGAACATCCCTCATTTTATGGCATCCAACAGATGAGTAAGTAGGGAGATAATAGGTATGAAATTATATGTGGATCTTTCGATCCTGTGCAGAATTCAGTTCATTAGATTAGAATCAACCAACATTTACTGATGGCTCACCACAGCTAGTTTGGCGTGCATCTCATGTAATCCTCAGCACTCTATGAGGTAGGTATTTTTACCCCCATTTTTCAGAAAACTGACATTTCATAGACATTCATCTCTATTTACCAAAATAATGGAACATTTAATCAGAATTTTTATTTTAAAATGAGTAATTCCTTCCCTTTACCCCAGTATATTTAAAAGATAAGTTTAGACAATAGGGCTTGACTATAGTTAATTGTAGAACAGCTGTTCAATAACTGGGCACTTTTTCCATGCATGGCACTAAACTACAAGCTCTGGGGCAGAAAGCAAAGCCTGGCAAACATAATCACTGCCCCAGATTGCTTACCCTGGAGTTAGGTAGACACCAAATGCACACAACAACATTAGATAACAGTCTAAGAAGGTATAACAGGACTCAGTGAAATTGCATTGAGGAGCAACCTGTCAAGTTCCAAACCAAGAGGTATTTCTTGAACCCCAAACATCCAAAATAAGTAAGCCATTTTGGCTACATTTCTGCCAGTTATCTTTCCAATCAGTCAAAACCTTTTGAATTTTCCTTTTTATTGCTTCCCTTTTCATTTCCCCTTCCATTGACCTTGGTCAGGTGTTTCTCACCTCTTGCCTGGATTTTTTCTACAACCTCTGGGCTGGTATCCCAGCAAAGATGGCTGGTTCTTCCAGTCCAGTTCTTTAGCCCTGCCAGACTCACCTTGGTGAAATACTACCTGCTTGATGGCACTCCTGTGCTCCCAATCCTTCTGTGGCTCCCACCATGTGTAGGATGATGTCTAATCATCTTAGATTGGCATTCAAGTTCTATTAATATTTTTAATTCATCTGGAGTTACCTATTCTCTGTTTCCCCAGCATGCTGTACCCATTACTGTCTCCTTGACTCAGTCCCACTTGTACCTCCTATCATGTCAAAGTCAGGCATCGCCTCCTGTATTGAACTCACTCCAGTCTCAGTATTTCATCAGCTTTTCCTCACATACCTCCTTGGACTATGTTCTATGCACTTAGTATCTATCCAACTCACCAGCAAGCAGTTTAGGGCCAGTGATGGCCTCTGACAGACTTTGCTTTCTTCCCCAGAGCCCTTTGTTTAGTTTACATAGAGTAAGTGCCTGGTTATTTAATAGCTATTGAACAAAACTCTGTAGAGTCAAACTTTATTGTCTAAAGGTAACACAAACTTGCCCTTTACATTTCCTAATTTTTGTATTTGATTCTGCAACATCCTTATTGCATGAGTTCTGGGATTTTGCCATCTCTGGGTAACTCAATTATAATCTGCAACTCTTAAAGTCTACAACTCGCACTCTGTCAGTAATGTCCAATGGAATGTCCTATATTTCTACCTGTGCTGTCCAGTTTAGTGACACCTGGCCACATGTGGCCACTGGGCACTTGAATTGTGTCTAGCGCAACTGAAGTTTTAATTTTATTTAATTTTCATTAATTTAAATAGCCACATGTGGCTAGTGACAATTGTACTGGACAGTGCAGGTCTAAGTATTTATGAATAAAAAAAGAAAAGAAGATAAGACAGTATCAGCCCCAGAGCTTTTCAATAGCCACTCTAAACTGTAAATAATTCACAAAAGTATTGAGCTGTGAAGTCACAAGTTTCCATGGCCTTCTCACCCATACGACATACAGTTTCAGCTAGGTGTATATCTACTGGCTGCCTGTTGACAAACATTCCTATTTTTATTACCTCATCTAGAATTCCAAAAGCCCAGCTCAGGTGATTACACAGGGAGACAGAATAAAATTCTCCCACACAGCACTCCCTAATAACTACAGGTGGTCTCATGAAACCAGCTCATACTTGAGGGTCCCATTTGAAGAATCCTGCCAAGACCTCTATTTTTATCTTTATGTATGTGATTTCCTATTTTAGCTTCAAATAAGTATTTTATGAAAAATAATACAATTACCGGCCATAATGTGTGTTAGTGAAGGGCAGGCATAGCAAAGATTCATCGGTTCACCCATAATCCCTACCTCAGACAAACATTCCTGTCCTCACCAAGGTATCCCAGTTAATATGTGGACAGGTTGGCTAATGTCAAACTCAGCCCTTAACAAAAATAAGAGATAACAATTATTGAATGTTTATAATTCTTAGAAGCAATCAATATGTATTATGCTATTTATTTTATTCAACAATCCTTTGAGGCAGCTATTACTATCAATCCCATTTTACAGATGAGGACTTGAGGCACAAAGGGGTTATAGGATGTGCCCAGGTTAATGAAGCTAGCACTTGCAGAGCCAGGATTTGCACCCAGGCATTGTAACTCCACTGCTTGTACTCTTAATCACTCTACTATTTTCTTACTGAACCCCACCTCAGGTATTTATACTAATTCATCCGTTCATTTTAAACTCAGTATGTAATGAGCACTAGCTTCTCATGTGTATCAGGCACTGTGCTAGCTATGGTGTGAACAGGCAATGGGTTCCCTTGTACAGCTATAGCCTAGGACCCTAAGAACTCAATCACATTGGCTGATCATCACCACTGGGTTTGCTCCGAGGATCTTATCATCTACATGAGAGGGAAAGATCACTAAGGAAAAAAGACCATTAGGCACCATTAAGGACACACGTCAGGTGAGTGTTAGGAATATATTTCTTAGAATATCAGGTTTAGGGCTGAGCCTTAAAGACTTGAATGAATGATTCAAACTTTAAATGAATTAAACCCCTAATAGAATAAAGAGGCCAACCCAGGGCAATTTCAAGCCTACCCAGCAAAACCCCAACTTCCCACAAGGGGCAACCCTTCCTGCTCCCTAAGTGGAGTGCGTGGGATGTGCCTTCTCTTAGGAATATCCTTTCCCACTTCTCCACCTGGCTGACTCCTTCTTAGACATCATTTAGGACTTTGCTACTTGAAGTGTGGACCTTGGACCAGCAGCATTGGCATTACTTGGGAGCTTGTTAAAAACGCAGAATCTCAGGCTCCACCCAACCCTGCTGAATCAGAACCTGCATTTTAACACGATCCCCAAGTGCTTTTTGCATCCGTTACAATCGGAGACGCACCAAAGTAAGACATAGCTCAGATATTATCACTTCCTGGAACCCCTGGCTTCGGTGAGGTTCTTCTCCAGGGAGTGCCCACAGTGCCCTGGTCTTGGGCCCACCACAGCACTCACCACACTGAAATGTGTTTGTTGGTTCTCTGTCTCCTACCTGGATGGGCAGCAAAGGTATCTTATTTATCTTGGCTTCTCCAGTGCCTATAACAATACTGAGTAAACATCAGTTGAAGGAACGAATGAGTGGCTCTGAAGAAAGGTGAAAGCACTCTGGAAAATTAGCATTATGTTGCTAGGAGCCCATCTGGAACCTAATACTTGACATTTCTCTCTCCCAGCTGCTCCAGCTGCCCCCTGCATACATGAACGATTTCTCTAAATGCACCTAACTTCAGCCTTCAGGCCTGAGCCAGCGTTTAGGGTTCTCTGAGTCTTCTGCTTTTAAGCCACCTCATCACGGAACCCAGTAGGAAAACCCCAACAAACAAGGGCGGGCCCTCTGCTGCTTGGCACAGCCACCTCAACAAAAGCTGGGCACTTCCTGTAAGGCCCAACCCTGGGCCTGGCATCCCATCCTGCAGGGGGATCGCCCCTCTCCCTGCTTCTGCTCACCACCTCCGGCACTTCCCCCGGTTACTTGGGTTGCTGCAGGAGCTGGGAGCACACCTTGCAGCTGCGGCAGCTTCAGAAGCTCAGATTTAACAAATGCTGGGCCGGCCTCAAAGTTAACTTCAGTTCAGTTTTCAAAGATCCTGCAAGCAGCAGGAGACCAGCCTGCTTCTTGTTTCTTGTCAAAGAGCGCTGTTCCCTAATTAGCCTCTCATGCTAACTTGGGGGAACATCTCTATTCTTAGAGAATACAGAAAACTGGTTTTACCCCTTAATAGTGTCTTTCTTTCTTTTGTAAATAGTTTTTTAATAAACATTTTGGTAGCTACATGAGGTTGGGTAATGCCCAAGGCTTTACCAACCTCATTGTGATATTTTTTTCACTTGTAACATATGTGACCACAGATGCTGCCACAGGCGTCACGTGGCCCCCTCACTGTAGCTGGGAGGGGACACACCTCCCATTTCCCTCTGACCACTGGGCTTTGTCTTTTCTCTCTCCTGTCTAAATTACTGAGCTGTCAGATCTAAAAGGACTGTAAAGAATAGAGATGTCATTGCCCTCTTATTTTAAAAAATTAGTAAAACAAATTGCTTTAAGTTTTCTAAACTTTTCAAAGCATTTTTAATGCAATACGCCTACATGCTAATTGTAGAAAATGTGGAAAAGCCAGAAAAGCATAAATTACCCATAATGCTACAATACAGAGAAAAATCACTCAACATCTCGGTAAATTTCTCACTAAACTTCATGTATCCAGAATAATGCATGTGAATGACTAGCGATGGAGCTGTCCTCCACCTTCCAGCCCCCACTGATACTTCAGGAACTTGGTAATAATACAAACCTACACTGTATGCAGTTTGGAGTTTTATTCCTACTTATAAGATTATGAGTGGGTTTATTGTACTTCTATAGTTGAGCTGAAACTACGGCAGTCCCTTCTCACCTGCACTTTCACTTTCCAAGGTTTTAGTTATTTGCAGTCAACTGCAGTCTGAAAATAGTAAATGAAAAATTCCAGAAATAAACAATTCATAAGTTTAAAATCGTGCAATATTCTAAGGTGCTTGGTGAACTCCCACGCTGTCCCACTAGGTCCTCCTGAAATGTGAAATATCCTTTTGTCCAGAGTATCCACGATGTATACCACTTAGTAGTTGTTTTGGTTATCAGTTTGAAAAAACAGAGAATATATAGGATTCAGTACTATTTGAGGTTTCAGACATCTGGTGGGGCGTCTTGGAAGGCATCCCATGCAGATAAGCAGATAAGAGGGGACTACTGTGCATACAACTTTGTATACTTCCTTTTTTTTTTTTTTTTTTTGCTTAAAGGAATATCAAGAGAATTCGCTCATGTTAACACTTTTTTCCCCCATTTTCTAATTTGTCAAGAGTTTAAATGAGGTGATAAAATTGTTGGAAGTTGGGAGGTTACTAATCTGTTGTAATAAGATTTAAATAAAATAATATATTTTCAAAGTGCTTAGCTTGGGGCCTGGCATATAGTAAACTCTTCATAAATGGTAGCTATGACCATAGATTATTACTAAAATCTCATTTTAATGCCAGCATAATATTTCATTCTAAGTAGCATATTTAACCACCCACCCTTTTATTGTTCTGAGCTTGTTTCCAATTCTCCTCATTAAAAATTGTAGCACTGCAAGGATATCTTTGAGTATAACTTTTTGTTTCCTTTACAAAATTATTATTTCTTTAAAATAGATGACTCGGTTGAAAGATATAAACATTTTAAAGGCTTTTTGTTATATATTGACAAATAACTTCCCAGTGTTAATAACACTCAGTATTAATAACTGGCAAAAAATTTGGTACTAGGAAGTTATTTATCTATGTATAATAAAAATTGTATCAAATTTCTGGCCAACCACAAACGGGATTGCCCATCTTTCTGCATCCTCACCAGTAGTCAATCTTCTTTTTAAATCTACAAACGTAGCAGATGAAAATTTGATTTTGTTGTTCTTTGAATTTGTATTTCTTGAAATTACCAATGAAGTAAAAATATCTTCATTAACCATCTGTATTGAATTATCTCTTCATGATCCATACAGTAAAAGATATTTTATCAGTCAAATACCCTAATGGTTTGGATTTTCTTTTGTGTGTGGTATTTCTCATCTCAAAACCTGTCAGAAACACACTCACTTCCTACACACAACTAGAAAGGCTATCAGTAAGACTATTTGGGATTTTGCCAGAGATGCCTTTAAATTTAATCATACAACTACTAAATATTATATTTGACAAAGATTCACTCTATGTATCCATACAGTGGTTCTTAACCACAGATTCTGTCCAGGATGGGTGAGAAAGAAAGGGGTGGGAATAACCAGAGCCCAGGCTGCAGCTGTAACCCACAGCCCATCTGACCTGTGCTCCGCCCTAAGTGAGCATCTGAGCCCAGGCCATGCAAACAGAAACTCAGGACTCAGAGGGACACCCACCTCTCCCAGCTAGCATCTGGTCACAAACTGAGTAGCAGAGCTAGGATTCAACACTGGGCCGCGTGGGCCCCAAAGTTGATGCTCTTGGCCAGCAAACCACACAGGGTCCCTTAAAAACAGGGTCTCTGAACATGAGAATATCCAAAGTTTATATTCTGAGAGCCTCAATAAGATTTGTATGAGGAAGGCATCTTACTAATTTTTATCCTCAAAGTAAAATTGCTGTCTTCAGGAAGGAAATGCATTTCCTTGTGAACACTTGCCGGGGTCCTTTACTTCTAAGAGAGAAACTGAGGTCAAGTGTCATCCTGGCTCCCAGAGAGGCATTTATTCTTACTGTGACTCAATTTCCTCTCGTAAAAAAGGGAAAACATTCCAACCTCTCCCAGAAAGATGGTGAAGATGCTGGGCTTTGTTGGTCCTTGCACGGGGAAAATGACAATGGAATACCAGATCCTGAGGACTGTTTTGTAGAGATTATATAGCATCTGTCATTCACACAATGCCTGCTGATTAATAACGACTGAAATTATTGTGAAAGTAATTTGCAAGTACAAAGCAGGATCTGCATAAATCTTGCCAAGAGTTCTGAATACCAATCCCAGTAAAGTTTTAACCAAGAGAGCAGGCATTTTTCCTACCAGTCCCTCAACCCTCACAAGTGTCAAGTCACTCACTAACAGAATGTATACTCCACCATTTAACAGTGACTTGATTTCTTTTAGGGGCTGATCTAATTTCTGGAGGATACTGCTCCACGATGCCATGTTAATTCATATGATTGATTTAATGCATCTCTCCCTTCCAGTATGGAGAGCCATAAAAATACTCATCTTTCTGAGCTACAGAAATTGGTTTTCTAGTTTATGTTCTGCAGAAGTACTCAATGCTGTTCGTCAGAAAGGAATTGAGACTACATGCTTCTGTCTCTGAATCTGAACCAAGGGGGATATAAAGTGTGTCTTGATAGACCCCAATGACTCAGATGGTGCTGCTTTAAATTTTCAAGTTGGATTTAAACTCAGGAACCAATTTTACCGGTTGAGATGTCCAAAACAGGTTTGCTTCAGCAGAGCAAGCTGAAGTTAGCTGCTTTGCCTGGATTAAACAAATGCTGGCAGTGCTATCAGGACCCTGGCATGGCCAGATGGCAATTGCCACACCTTGCCAGTTACCAATCAGCGTTCAACAGCTGGGCTTGACCAAACAGCAACTGTCCTTGACCCTGGCTTCTGATCATCTGTTGGCTATAAATAGAAGTGGGGTGTCATGAAAAGAGAGCAAAGTACTTGATGCTAGCAATTCAGGAAATCCATCTGAAAAACAACATAGCCAGCTCAATGTATTGAGCTAGTTTCAGGATTACTTAAGAATGGAAAAACATAAAGTCTAAGAATAAGACATTATTCCAACATTGAGATGCCTGCAGCAAAAAAACAATGTGTGCTTTTACGAAATGAAGGCTAGACTATTTCCAGATTATGTATGTAGTCATATTGAAGACACCAAGTATCAGCATTTGAAGTCCCCTGGGTTTGACAGATAACAACTGTTAGAGTTTGTTTAAGAAAATAGGAAAGCATATCCAAAATCTAGTGTCTTACTTTTCCTGTACCAAAAAATATGCAGGCAAAAAAAAAAAAAAAAATGCAGTAGCCCACAGTTCTGCTTCATGTAATGTCACTTAACGTATTTATTAGACATCATATTAGAGCTAAAAAACTGATAGATGAGTGTTTTATTGACTACATCAGATCTGAGTAGTCCTAAAATAAAGCATTGGGAAGAGAATCTCTATGTGTTATGTGGCTAAATATTCACATTGTCCAAAGACAAAAGACAGACGGTGGGAAAGAAGCAGACAATGACATTTTTAGAAACAAAACTGAAATTACCTTAGATCTGCTGGACGAGATGGAAACCACACATTCAGGAGAAAATGCAAACACAACCCAGCAAGAAAGGAAAGAGCAACAAGGTGGAATCAAAAAAACAAAAGAAAAGCTGAGTTTAAGCTCCAGAGAGATTTAAATTAAACTGCTCTTGTCCTTTTGCAGGGCCCTGCTTTTAAAGGTTAAGGCACAAACACAGGCAGGCCTTGCAGCCTCCTCTCTGTGTCCCCTCTCACTCTAGACAGCTGGGGATGTCTTTCATGTCTGACAACTGCGGTGGGAGAGTGTGTGGACAGAACCAGCAACTGTGGGCTTGGCGGGACTCCACGAAGCCAAGGACGGGCCAGCAGGGCAAGCCTGGTAGTGCATAGCTTCTTCTTCCTCATCTATAATACAATGGATCCAACTTTTTCTTAACTGCCGAACGGTTCACCTTGCCTAGAGAGAGCCGATTTATCAAGACAGGGAAACTGCAATGGGGAAAGAGTAATTCATGCATGGCCCACTGTGCAGGAGACCGGAGTTTTGTTATTACTCAAATCAGTCTCTCGGAGCATTTGGGGATCGGAGTTTTTAAGGACAATTTGGCAGCCAGGAGCTCAGGAAGTGGGGAGTGCTGACTGGTCAGGTTAGAGATGGAATCATAGGGGGTTGAAGTGAATATTTTTTGCTGTCTTCTGTTCCTGGGTGGGATCAAAGAACTGGTTGAGCCAGATTACGCGTCTGGGTGGTATCAGCTGGTGCATGAAGTGCAGAGTCTGCAAAATATCTCGGGCACTAATCTTGACTTTTACAATAGTGATGGTATTCCCAGGAGCAATCTGGGGAGGCTCAGACTCTTGCAGTCAGAGGTTGCATTGTCCCTAAACCATAATTTCTAATCTTGTAGCTAATCTCTTAGTCCTACAAAGGCAGACTGGTTCCAGTCAAAGGGCTATTATTTAGTTTGTTTCAGAGTTAAACTACAAACAACTAAATTTCTTTCTAAGCTTAGTTTGCCCTATGCCCAGGAATGAACAAGGACAGCTTAAAGGTTAGAAGCAAGATGGAGTTGGTTAGGTCTGATGTCTTTCACTGTCATAATTTCCTCAGTTACCATTTTTGCAAAGGCAGTTTCACTTGGTGCTCAGAGGACCTTCTTTCAAAGTCAAAAATGGTTCTTGGTGTACAAGTAGTTAGACTTTCAGTGACCTGAGTGATCAAAAGACTGAAAGCTACTAGGGATCAGTAGGGCTTTTAAATATAATTTATATTTGGTTCCTTATCACACCATCTATATAGATTTGGGAACAAGTCGTATAAAGTCTGTGAAATTTTTGAAATAACTGAAACAAGTTATTGTTTCAGTCTACAGATGGATTGGAGGTCACGTGATCTGGCTTTGGTGCTGACTGCTGGAGGATGTTTGTGGTGATGGAAATTTGAAATTCCTGTGGTGGCCTTTTCCCTGATTTCAGGGGCATTGATGTCTTTTTTTTGAAATGTGCCTCTGTGGTGGGATTTGACAAAGAATTAGTTTGTTTTTTGGTTGTTTTCCATTACCCAATCAAACTAATCTCAATCCAAATTCAGAGGACCCCTTTTCCCTTTCCCTCACAAAATCTTTCTTTTCTCCAAAGTCTTATACATATTGGCCCCAGGTTTTGGGCCACTGTTCACTCACTGAGGATCTAAGGAAACAAATATTGTCTTAGCAATGAAGGTAATTCTCTCACAATCTGGTACTTGAAAAGCAAACCGAGAAACTGTGATAAACAGCAATTGGCAGAGTTCTCCGTTTCAGAAGAATTCCCGTAATTGTGCAAGTGTTTCTCAGAAGGTAGGCTTGTAACTTTCTAGGGGACTGCAGCTGGCTCTCCCACTCTGGGATAGACCTCCTGATAAGGCTGATTTTCCACAATTCAGGTTCTCTGAGGACTGCCCACCCAAATCCATTGCCAAACAGTTTTTACTTTGTAGGCTATTCTAATTGGTAATAAAAACTGACAGGTTTATCAAAGAGAAACATAAGTATGTGGGCATTGGAAAGAAACTTGGGAAGTCTGCTCCTCGAATTTTATACACCACGAAATAGAAATCCGAGTTTTTAGAGCCCGTGACAGATTTTGACAATGCCATTCCTCAGTTGTTTTCCTCAAAGATGTTAACAATGTATGAGCCAGGCACCAACTAAAGTATTAAATAGAAACACCTTTGTTACTTAAAAGCAACTGAGATGGGGCCTTTTAGGGAGTAATCCACACTTTGTGTCACATACTTTTGCTTTGTTGATGGGAGTGGACTTCCCTGGAGCAGCCCTGTGAGGCCTGGTGGCCTCTTGGTGGCCAATCAAACCAGGACAAGCAATGGCATGGCATCTGATTTTCCCATTCTGAGCTCCTGTCCCATTTTCCACCCTATCCCAGAAACTTTGAAGTCACCTAAAATGGTGACCTGCCTCAGATTTTACTGAGGTGAGATCACCATTGAAGGCAACCAAGTTACTTTGCCAACTTTAACATTTCTCTTATCTTTCTCTGCAAGCCAAAGACTGACAAAATGAGTATGATCGAAATGGATAACTTCATTGGTGTCAAGCAGGGTGTATTGGTGGGGACTACCCAGAGAAACAGAACCAATAGGAGACATACAATAAGACATTCATAGCAAAGAACTGCTTTATGTGATTCTGGGGGCTGGGTAGGCAAGACTAAAATCCGCAGGTCCAGGAGGACTGGCAGGCTGAACTCTTGGGCAGGAGCTGGAGCTGCAGTTTTAGGCAGAATTTTTTCTTCTTCAAAGAAACCTCAGCTTTGCTCTTAAGGCTTTTCAACTGATTGAATCAGGCCACCCAGGTTATTGAGGAAAATTTCCTTACTTACAGTCAACTGATTTTGGACTTTAACTACCATCCATAAAATACCTGTGTTGGGGCACCTAGATTAGTATTTGATTGAATAACTGGGGAGTGGGCCTAAGTTAACACATAAAACTAACCATCACAGAGCTGGTGACGTGGTATGCATCTGTAGGTCCAGCTACTAGGGAGGCTGATGCAGGAGGATTGCTTGAGCCCAGGAGTTTGGAGCTGTAGCGTGTTATGATTGCACCTGTGAATAGCCACTGCACTCCAGCCTGGCAACATAGAGACACCCTGTCTCTAAAACAAATAAGCAAACACATGCACACAAACCTGATGATCACAGAGGAGGGTGGAATCTTTCCACACTGAAGAAGTGTCACAGTGTTCCCAGCTATTCTTATTATAGTGTCAGGCACAAAGTTGACAACCAGTAAATATTTTTGAATAAATGAATGAATGAGTGAATAAGATCATGACAAGGATGTAGGGTACAGGGCCTAAACCCTTTGCTGGGTGAGGGGGTGAGAGGCATTGGGCCAAATCACAGTGGCTGAAGGACCCAGGGGAGCCCCAGGAGTGTGGGTGATTGTTGGGTTTGCAGTTGGGGCATGTCACCCTTACCAATTTTACAGGAGCAAAGGAAGTAAACTTTTCACAAAGGACCTCATCAGAAGGAAAAAATTCATAAAGCACAAACAAATATGCATGTGGAGAAGGGGAGACCCTCTTCAGCTGATGGGAAGTCAGGGCAGGAGGAAGGCTATGAGGAGGAACTTCCAAGGTTCTCCATCACCTCTGTTGTCAAAGCTTCTCCTCTGCTCTCTCACGTCCTCTCCTGGCCAGAAAGACCAACAATGGAAATAGTGGCTGCAAACCTCAGTGTGCGCAAAGGGCAAGGCTGGTGGGAATCTCAGCACTCCTACCCACTGTCTGGCTGTGGGGCTTTGGGAAAAGATACCTCTCTCCATGATCCTTAGTTTCCTGACCTGTAAATGTTGGTAATAATACGAACTGTCTGGGCCATGGAAGGATTATAGGAACAAATACTTTGTTCCTGTGGATCAAACTCTTCAGTTGAACAATTTGTCCCTGCCTTATAGGATCAACGGATCCTTATGTGTTGACAGCAGTGGTGAATTTACCTGGAAACTAATAAGCTTAAGCTTCAGCTTCAGGGCATGCTTCACTTGCATAGGCTCCTTCCATGGTTCAGAGTATCCTGCAGGGATATGAAAAAGCCAGCAGCCAGCGGAGTGCCACAGCATGGAGTGCCACTGCAGCCTGGGTTACCCTCTCTGTGCCGTGGGGTAGTCCTGGGGCTACCAGCACTACTTCCACTTTCAGCTGATTCCAGGAACCACTTGTCCCTTAGGAACTATTTGAGTGAATTGCTCTGTGCAGAGGAGGAGGTATGCAAGTTTTAACAAATGTTAACTGCTATTACTATTGAAAAGCTGTATATGGTACTTGGGTCAGTACAGGGTAAATAGTAGATGAAAAGATTGACGTAGAACTCTAAATACTCTCAGGGGTGAATTCTATCCTGTCTGCATGTTCCTTCTCTTACTAAAATAAACTATTTTTATTGAACTTCTAATTGTGTTCTTTTATTCCAGATATAATAGGTAAAAATAGTGGATTTGCTGGCTTAGTGTTAAAAATAAAACATAAAACATTAGTTATCCTAATAACTAGATCCCACAGACTACTTTCTGGGTAACAAGAAATTGAGAATGGAGTTGAGTGGGCAGAATAAAGAGATGAAGTGAACAAATCAAGTCAAGAACATTTACAATGGAGCTCAGCCAATGCTCATCTCTTCCAAACATCTGCCAACCCCTTTTCCCAGCTGAATGAAGACTTCACACTTTCACCTCCAATTGTTGGAAAAATTATGAGAGGATGTCCAGCCCTATTTTTTAGAACTGGACTAGGTTGCTTCCATTATTATCACCAGGGCCTTGGGTCCAACTACACTGAGTGCCTTATAGAAATTATGAAATATGCCACTCTGCTACTATCATGATTTCAAATGTGATGAGAATATTTGAAAAGCATTAACGTCTTGCCCTGTAAGAAGGAGACAGTGGAAAGGAAAATTAAACTTGAGAAGCAGCAGGCAATTTCCAACTGTCATTATCCAAAATAATCCAGCAGTTTGGAGTATACTACAAAGGCTCGTACTCGGAAAATGGGAGGAAAAAACATAATATGTTAAAGCAATAGTATTTACTGCCACAAAAGAAAAAACTCATTGGCCAAACTGAAAAAACATTTGTTTCTAACTCTTGTTGAATCTTACATAGGTCAGGTTGTCCTACTCCATCTTGTAGGCTCTGCCATCTAGAATCTGTAGCCTGCAAGACCATCTCACAAGAGAATCGAATGATGCAGAATACACTCCAGCTACCATCTTAGTACTTGTTTCTGTTCACTTTTTGCTGGCCAGCAACAGTCACATGGCCATAGCTAACTGCAAGGAAGGCTGGGAAATATAGAGGAGGACACAGATGCTTGGTGGTCACCTACTGCCTTTAGCACACACTGAAATAACTAGGGACAAGATGATTGACAACGGCTCGTTAATTGATTCATTCAATGAGTTTTGTTTTGGGTTTTTTTGAGGATGTATTTTGTGTTAGACCCTGTTCTAGACACCAGGGACTTAGCACAATGTTCCAGAACACAATGGACATGGTTCTGACCATTGTGAAGCTTTCAGCCTAACGTGGGAGAAAGACATCAAACACGTACTTATGCCATTAATTAACATCATGCAGAGTGTTAAATTGGAAGCAAACATTTTTATGCACTGTGGATGATGGCCATTTGTCCACACTTTTCCAGGAAATTTTGCTTTTAAGTGGTGTGTGCTATTTTCAGACTGTAGGTTCTGTTTCTACTAAATTTCTATTTCTATTGTCTCCTTAATTATAGGAGAGAAACTAAAGCACAGCATAGAGACAGAAAGCCATCTCACCTGAACTGTGCCAATGGCATCCTCCCTGGCTTTGCCACTTCCCTCACACTCCATCCCTCACAGCCTATTTGCCACACTGCAGTATATTTTGGTCTTTGTAAATGGGAAATCAGGGCATGTTATCTGCTCAAACCCCTGTAATGACTCTCCATTTTACTCAGTAAAAATCCGAAGTCATCCCAATGGGGCTCTGCCAGCCCCACATTATCCGGCCCCCGCCTGCTCCTTAGACATCATGCTCCCTGCCTCGCTCACTCATTCTGCCTCTGCCACCTACATCTCCATGCTGCTCTTCAAATGCACCACTCACATGCTTGCCAAGGGGCCTTTGCTCTGCCCAGAACTCTTTTTCTCCAGATATCCATATGGTTCATTTCTTCCCTTCCTGAAAGTCTCAACTGACATAAACATCACCCTATTAAAGAGGCCTTTAAGATGCATATTCCCCCTTTGAAAGAGTCCCCTCTTCTCTACCCTTGTCACCCCCTTTGTTTCTTCTTTCAAGCTGCTGGTACTTCCTGCAAATTCTGATCCTGACACGTTTCCTCCCTTTCTCCCTCCCTCCCTCCCTCTTTTTTCTTTCTTTCTTCCTTTTTTTTCTCTCTCTCTTTTTATAACAGCTTTATATTTATATAATTCATCTACTATAAAAGTCACCCATTTTAAAAGCACACAGTTCAATGGTATCTTAGTATATTCACAGTTGTGCACACATCACCACAATCAATTATAGAACATTTTTGTCCCCTCAGAAAGAAACCCTGTCCCCTATAGCTATTACTCTCAAATTCACTCCAGCCTTAAGCTCAGGCCTAAGCTACCACTAATCTACACTATATCTCCATATATTTGCTTATTCTGTACATCTCATATACATGAAATCATATAATATATGGCCTTTTGTGACTGGTTCCTTTCACTTAGCATAATGTTTTCAAGGTTCATCCACACAGTAGCAGGTATCGGTACTTCATTTTTTTCATGCATTAATAATATTCCATTGTGTGGATACACCACATTTTGTTTATTCATCAATTGATGGACATTTGGGTTGTTTCCATCTTTTGGCTATTACGGATAATATTGCTGTAAATATTTATGTACAAGTTTTTGTGTGGACATGTTTTCATTTCTCTTGGGTATATACCTAGGAGAATTGCTGTGCCAAATGTAACTAGGTTTAATCACGTGAAGAACTGCCAAAGTGTTTTCCGAAGTGGCTTCATCATTTTGTATTCACGCTAGTAATGTCTGATTACTAATGTCTGTTTAACGTTTTTTCCAATTTTTCCACATCCTAGTCAACTCTTGTTATCTGACTTTTAAATTATAAATATCCTGGTGGGAGTGAAGTGGCATATCATTGTGATTTCAATTTGCATGTCCCCAATGGCTAATGATGCTGAACCTCTTTTCATGTGTTTATTTGTACATCTTTCTTGAAGAAATGCCTATTCACATCTGTTGCTCATTTTAAATTGGAATATTTGTCTTTTTCTTAGTCAGTTGCAAGAGTTCTTTTCGTATTCTAGATTTAAGTTCCTTATCAGATATATGATTTGTAAATATTTTCTTCTCTTCTTTAGGGATGTCTTTTCACTCTCTTGATGTTCTTGAAGGCCCACAAGTTTTTCACTTTAGTGAAGTACATTTTAAGTATATTTTCTTTTGTTGCTTGTGCTTTTAATGTTATATCAAGGAATCCATTGCCAAATTCAAGGTCAAGAAGATTTACCCCTGGGTTTTCTTCTAAAAGTTTTATATTTTGGCTCTCACATGTAAGCCTTTGATCCATTTTGAGTCAATTTTCATACGTAGTGAGAGGTAAAGATCCAAATCCATTCACTTGCATATGGCTATCCAGGTGACCTGTAAGTTTACACTATGCAAGTATCACACTATCTTGATTACTGTTGCTTAATAGTAAGTTTTAAAATCAGAAAGTGTAGGCCAGGCATGATAGCTCACGCCTGTAATCCCAGCACTTTGGGAGGCCGAAGGCGGGTGGATCACTTGAGGTCAGGAGTTCAAGACCTGGCCAACATGGTGAAACTCTGTCTCTACTAAAAATACAAAAATTAACTGTGTGTGGTGGTGCATGCCTGTAATCCCAGCTACTTGGGAGGTTAAGGCAGGAAAATCACTTGATCCCAGGAGGCGGAGGTTGCAGTGAGCCGTGATCGCACCATTGCACTCCAGCCTGGGCGACAGAGCGGGACTCCATCTCCAAATCAAATCAAATCAGAAAGCGTGAGTCTTCCAACTTTGTTCTTGTTTTTCAAGATTAGTTTATTTATTTGGGGGTTCCCTTTCAATTCCATATATACATTTTAGGATTATCTTGTAAATTTTGACAAAGGAGCCAACTGGGATTCTGATAGGGTTTGAGTCTGTACATCGGTTTAGGGAGTGTTGCCATCTTAACAGTGAATCTTCTGATTCATGAACATGGAATATCTTTTTATTTATCTAGCCCTTTGTTGATTTCTTTCAACAATATTATGCAGTTTTTGGAGTACATATTTTGCAATTCTTTTGTTAAATTTATTCCTAAGTATTTTATTCTATTTGATGCTATTATAAATACAATTATTTTCTTATTTTTTTCATACTGTTCATTGCAAGTATATAAAAATATATTGAGTTTTGTATATTGATCTTGTATCTTGCAATATTGTCAAACCACTTATTTGTTCAAATGGTGTTTTAGTGGATTCTTTAGAATTTTCTACATACAAAATTATGTCATCTCAAACCTTTCTTTACAATATGATGTCTTTTACTTCAGTTTCTTACTGCTGTCATTCTTCACCTTTCTTATCCCACTTTATTTTTCTTAGTCTTTACCATTACCAATTCTATTGGCTATTTATCTATCTATAACTGCTCTCACCACTAAGTAAGCTCCCTGAACACTAGTGCTTTCTCCACTCTGTTCACTGCCTTCTCAGGTTCTAGAACAAAGTCTGGAACATAATTGGTGCTCAAAAAATATTTAGGTTCTTCGTTAGCTTTCAGCATGAATCCCTCGGCTCTGCCTGGAGTTGAGGTCAGACTCAGTCAGACCAGTTCAGGGCATTAGGGCCACTGCTCTAGGATATATACTTTTTCAGAAATCAGTTCAAAGCATTGTTACTAACAAACAACAAACGACAGCAACAAAACTTCTTTCCAACTGTAATTATTCACAGCGAGTCAGCTTGCATCTGAGGCTTTAAAATGGAAGTCTACAAGATCCCTTATTGTTTCTTTGACCTTCAAGATTGTATGTTTTGCCATCACCTGACAATCTAGGGAGAGGGACCCCTTGTGGCCACAGAGTAATGGCAGGAGCTAAGAGGCCTTTGGATTTTTTTTTTTTTTTTTTTTTGAGACAACCTCTCACTATATTGCCCAGGCTGGCCTTGAACTCCTGGGCTCAAGGGATCCTCCTACCTCAGTCTCCCAAGTAGCTGAGATTACAGGTGCACACAACAGCACTCAGCTACGGCCACTACACTGGACAGAATCCATCTGCACAAAGACCTGTCCACATGCCATCCCACGATCTTTCCTGCCAACCAACCTCTTCTTTGCCAGTGTTTCTGTTGTTTCACCTGAATCATCCTTGTCACTCTAACAAAAGGCCGTTAATCAAAGCGATAGAGAGGGATGGGAGAGGCTTTCTGTAAGGCTAAAAATAAGCAAGGAAGAACTAGTCTGGAACAAAGAGTGAGTGGTTTGGGCTCTGTGACACAAGTAAGACCTTCAGAATCCAGGCAGGTAGCCAGTGGCCACCCAGCAGATGGGCTATTGGTAAATCTGCAGCCTTCTTCTCTCACCCACCCAAGTCAGGGAAACTGAGGAGAAGGACATCATAGGGATTATTTTGGCTGTATCCTCATTATGAAAAGAAATGAGTCATTATAGGTAACTAAACAAAGTCAAAATTATTTTGCAAAGTATGGGGGAGATTTTCAGACATTTAGGGTGTGGTAAAGAATTGTTCTCACAAAAAGTCATCCCAGGTTTTCATTTGACCCAGAGTAAGTTCAGGAAAATTAAGTGCAATTTCCATGCCAAATATAAGAAAAAAGAAAGAGAAATCCAAAGTACTCCTAAAGAAACAGAAGAAAACAAGAATTGACTGAGTACAGGTAAGGCCTTTTAGTTTTTGCATGTTGTGAGGTTTTGCCTATTTTACAGATGCCTTGGGAATAGAATTATAGAATAAAATGTTGGGATCTTGAAAACTTTTAATTGAAAATATCTGATGAGCTATCATGTCTAAAATATCAAGCTCAAATTTCGTGATTAAGAGATCTAAAATAATAGCTAATGCATATAATGCTTACTATGTGCCAGGTATTGTTCATTCAGCAATTCTTCCATCAACCCTCAGAGGCAGGTAGTATTATTAATCCCATTTTTCAGATGAGGAAGTTGAAGCAAGTGATGTTATAAGCAAGTTTTCCAAGGCCCCACAGCTAGTCTGTGAAAGCCTAGATTTGGAGGTAGGTCATCTAATCCCAGGGTCCAAGCTACCACTGAAATTTATCACATATGTCATTATAGTTTATCATGAGTATTCTACCCAATCTAAAAAGTGTTATTATGGAACTATATCCACGTTCAGATAGAAAAATTTCAACCGAACAAATGTTTCAGTTTATTGGCTGCTGAGAATTTACCCACAAGATACACTTGTACATAGGTCAACACGTATGGACCAAATATGTTTACTATAGGATTTTTTTTTCTTTTCAGTAGCAGCCAAGATCTCAAGATGGTCTAAGTATCCACTAATAAAGAATTGGTTAAGTAAATTATGGCCTATTTATAAAAATGGAGTATTCTGTAGTCATTGCAAAGAACAAGAAAGATTGGTCTATGGTGATGTCAAAGCTTTGGAAGATGTAAGGAAATTTATTTGTATGAATAATAAAAATGTGCATATAATTTTCTGAAATAATATAGAAAAACATAACTGGGGTTAATATTGGGGTTAAGAGAGAAAACATGACAACATGAATATACTTAACTCTACTGAATGGTACACTTAAAAATGGTCCAGATGGTAAATTTTATATGTATTTTACCACAATAAATAATAAAAGATAAAGGAGAAGAGACATTTACTGCTCATTTCTCACCTTTCTACTGTATTTTGTATATGTATATATTACTTTTGTTTTCACAAATATTCAATAAAAATAAACAAAATGCATAAAACAATGTTGTGAGTGGTCAGGCTGCATTACAGTAATTTATTTGCATCCAGCTGTATTTTTATTATGGTCCTATCTGAAGAGCTTTAAGAGTTAACAAAATTAAACTTATGTGTGATTTCTAGTGACTTTTGATCAAATGAAAGTTTCTAAATAAATAGCCTAGCTCCCTAAAAACTTCACATCCTGTCAGAGAAGATAATTTTATTAAATGTGGACTGTATAAAAACATCAGATTTAGCACCCACCTGGCATATTTTCTTGGAATTTATTTCAGATAATTTTGTTTTGAAGAACAGGTAGTTCCTCTGTAATTTCAGACTGTCCTTCTGAGAACACATTATCCTGGTGTCTTCTCTTCTTGACTACGCAATTTCTTTGTAACCTTTTATGGCTTTTGTTTTGTCTCTGCTTACGCCTTCCAAAAGTGAGCCAGAATATAAAAGTACACAGAAAGTATGCCAAATATTATGAATTCTATGTTTTGAGGTTAAAGATAAAACATAGGCAAGTATCTAAGAGAGAACATTACCATTTATTAGTTTTCCTTTGATCATCCTTATCTTTACATGAAAATTTTGACTAAGCCCGAGTCTATAAGATTTCGCCCCTGCCTTACAGGTTTTAAGATCCCATGGATAAAGGTATTTCGACTTCTGGAAGGGACTATGATCAGATTTCCCCATAGTCTATAGTGGCCAGGCAGGTAAGTAAACAATGACATTGGCCAGGTGAGGAATGGAAACCTGGGGAGAGTATGTCCCATCTAAAGAGAGTGGATGGCTCTCAACTCCAGCCCATGGTTGTCCTATGGGACCCAATGTGGCAAGAACATCTCTTCCAATTTTTCAAAAGAAGCTGGAAATCTAGATTTTTATGTAAATGATTCCAATTGTTTAATGTTCACAATTAATTCAAAAAATTTGAAAGCACTGTGGGGCCAAGAAAAGCATGTCTCTTGGCTGAACTGAGATGTGACTTTGAATGGAATCCAACTCTCTTAATTTTACCGAAGAGGTGGCCAAGCCCAGAGGGAAGTGAAGTTACTCACTAACGTTCCAGGGCTGGTTTGGGGGAGGAACTGGGACCAGATACCATTCCCCTTGCAGCCCCATCCTCTTTCCTCAGCTTTTTAGTCCATCTAATGAAGCAGCAGACTAATTTAAGACAAGCATATGACGAACCTCCCATTCCCACACATGTGTCAGTAAGCCTTCAACCTGACGGGCTGGACCTTAACCACAAATAGAAGACCCAGCTGACAAACTACACCCACACTCCACTTAATTCAGGCTGGATCCCAGCTCTTGACCTTTTTTTGGGTGGATATGGGAAAGGAAAAGTTGGAAATTTTACCCTCGGTCTGTGGGAGGAATGGGAAAGTTTGCACTTTCTGGTAGAAATTTTTTAAAACCACTAATTATAAATGTGGCATTGCTTGGTAAGATCTTTTTCTCGGCTTCCCAGAAAACAGATACAGGGCCTCCATCCCCGGCTCCATGGCTACTTTACAGTAAGAGGCTTTGCCAGGAACTTGCGTTTCTCATGTAGTGACAGGAAATGAACCTGTTGGCTAAGAGTATTAACTCTGGAGCCAGATGGCCTGGGTTCAAATCCACACTCTGAAATTTATCAGCCATGTGTTCTTGCACAAAGCATGAGACTTTGCTGTGCCTCTGTCCCATCATCTGTAAAATGGGAACAATGTCAGTATCTCTCTTATAAGATTGTTGTGATAATTAAATGGATTAATACACGCAGAAAAGCACTCAGCACCATGTATATCAGCTGCACCTTGGAATCTCCTGGGGGGAGCTTTCCAAAAATATGGATGCTTGGGTCCCACTTCTAGAGATTCTGGTTTAACTGGTCTGAGGTACGTCCTGGACATCAGAGTTTTTAAAATCTTGGCAGGTGATTCCAATGTGCAGACAAGGCTGAGAGCATTGAATATAAATGCTTATTAAATAAATGATGGTCCTCTGAGTGAATGAATTTTAAAGAAATTCAGATGCTCTCTTCTGCACGTAAGCATACATTTTGTAACTTCTTTATGACATTTTCTATGTGGTTGTCTTTCAGTGGCATTCAGCATGGAAGGCCAAAAGATCCTGGGCAAATTTGCAAAGAAGGTCAAATGCTTCTGGAAACCTCCTCATCTTCCCTGCCCTCTTCTCTCACCTCTGCCCCTGGCTTCAGGAAATTCAGGTGGCCCTTAGAGGCTCTGATTCAGCTGGGTAATGAAAGACAAATGGTGAAAATTCCATAAGGCACATAGGTATTTGTAAATCCAAATAACCTTTAACTAGTGGAATAAGCCTGTGGAGGTGTGTTGCATGGGAGTATCTAGTGGAGACTTGAGAGGCACATCTTCTCCATCTCCCCAACTCTTGCCATTTCCAATGACCCAAGTCAATAGGTGAACTGGGGCCACCAATGTAGCTCCCTAGCATCAAAAGACAGTACCTCTGAAATTAATCTCATCTGAGATGCTGGCAGATTGAGTTCAAAATATTGCTGATATAGTGAGTAGTTATCAATTGAGTGTGTCACATCCTACAGATGTAACATAGTATGCTCTCAAATTAAAATGGAATCCTTTTGACTTCCCTCTCTCACAGAAGGCTTGCTGTCTGTAAGCCTTGTAAGTCACCTGTCCCAACATCTTCAGTTTTTTTAGTGATCAGAATCTCTAACGCCCCTGGAGTGAGGGTGGGGAGATGGCAGATGGTAAAGGCAAATAAGATAGAAGGTCTGCCCTGAAACAGGAAATTGAGGAGAAGGCTTTTAAACCAACTGAAACCTTGATGAGGGGGTGGTAGCATCTGTGGTTTGAAGCACAGATTACCCAAGTTCCTTTGTTAGTGTATCTGGCATTTTTTCATAAGCCTCCATGTTTCCCCTCGGCTTGGTATCTTATTTAGTAAGCACACTACTGAACACATCTGTTCTCACAATAGGAATTAGAATCAAAAGGCTTCCTCGGTGATTCTGGAATTTGTCACCAGAAAAAGAAGAAAGTTCATTGACCAAAGGTAGTCACTGCACACCTGCAACCTGAAACGTCATGGAAGCTCTTGTACTCCAGCCACCAGGCTGTGGGGCTCGCCCTGAGAGGCCTGGGCCACCAGCTACAACTATTCCCTTTCTGCCCTGAGCTGTCAGGATTTCTGCCAATGATTCCACTTGTATGAGCTATCTATAATAAACTCACAGAAGCATAGAATACAATAGTGGTTTTCAGGGGTTGGGGACTGGGAAAGTGGAGAGTTGTTGTTCAATGGGTGTAAAATTTTAGTTCTGCTCGATGATTAAGTTCTAGGGATCTATTGCACAGCATAGTGCCTATAATTTACAATACTGTATTAGACACTTCAAATTTTGATAAGAGGGAAGATCTCATGTTAAATGTTCTTAACACACACACACACACACACACCCCCCAAAAACAAAGGGACACAAGGGAACTTTGGGAGGTGATGGATGTGACTATTATTTTGATCACAGTGATGGTATCACGGGTTTTTGCATATGTCTAAACTCATCAAATCGTGCACATTACATATCTGTAATTCTTTGCATGCCACTTGTACTTCAGTAAAACTATTAAAAATATTTCTGGCATTGTAGAAAAAAATAACAACAACCATAATTGTAGCTACCACTTGCATAGGGCTAACTATCCTAAGGCCTAACTGCTCTCCGTTAACTAGCAGGTCCAATCCTCTCAACAACCCTATGAGGTAAGTAGCTTCATTTTCCAAACGAGGAAACTGAGACACAGAGAAGTTAAGTGACATGCCTAAAGTCACACAGCTAGAAAATGACAGAGCTTGGAATTGGGCAGCCAGTTCAGTTCCGGCTGCACTGCCTTCCCAGAAAGTGCCTAGCCTGGCACAACAAACCTTTTGTTAGGTTATATGGTCAGGGACTCTGTTTCAAAAGCTCCCTTTTTTAAATAAACCCCCAATAAGCACCACCCTTCTGCCACCTCCCTTTCAACTCTTCCTCAAGTTAGAACATCTAAGCTACTTCCCAGGAGGTCCCTCAGCCGCCCTCATCCTACACTGCCTTCTTCTACTCATAGTTCCTCTTTCTTCAATGTTTCAGAGAACCAGGGTTCTCCTATATCCCAAGATGAATTTTAAATCACTCTTCCCATCAGTCCTCCTTGGAGAAGCAACATCTCCCAACATCTGTGTATTCCATTTCGCTCTGTCCTTCTCTGGTGCCCACGAAACTGCAGGCATCTCATGGAGCAGAGCTCGGGCTCAGGGCCAGGCTATCTAGGTTTGAATCCTGGACCCAGACTTTCTCATTGTGTGATTTTAAGCAAGTCACTTAACTACTCTGTATCATCTGTAACTTGGGAATAATAAGAATACCCATTCAGCGGAATTGCTATGAAGATTTAGTAAGTTAATGCAATCAAAGGCTTAGGACAGCGCCAGGCCCACAGTAAGTGCTCTAAATGCCACTGTTATGATTTGTATCTCCCCTACTTGAATACATGTCAATTGGCCCCATTGCTCTGTGAAGTTACTCCCCCACTTCCTTCTTTGATCTTAGTGACCAGGTCACTCTCCAACTCAAAATCCTTCAATGGCTCCCCATTGTTTACCCAATAAGATGAGATCACATTAGCTTGGGCTTCAAGGCCTGCCTCTTCCTATATGTGGATTGCTTCCTCCCTCCTTTCCTGCCTGACCAATCCATACCCACCCTTCAAGGCCCAGTTTCCATGATATCTCATACAAAAAAACCTTCTATGATCACCCCCTCAGAAATCTCTGCTTCCTTTTTGGAGCCCATACTTCTGTCCTGCATGGTTCCACCTCACTGTCCTGCACATCTCAAGAACAACCATCTATTATGTGCTTGTTTCCTTGTCTAGCATCCACTAACTGTCTTCTTCTCCCCCTAGTGCTACTTCTACAGCCAGACTGTATTGAGTGTTCAATAGGTGCTAAGTGTTGAGGTACATCCATCATCTCAGCCAATTCCCATGAAAACCATGAGAATCATTATCCACACTTTACAGATGAGCTAGCTTCATAATTTACAAAAAGTCACGCAGTTAGTAAATGACAGAGCCCAGACTTGAATTCAGGTCTGGCTGACTGCAAAGCTTGTACCTTAGCCACCATGCTACACAGCTGCTTCTCTGACTTTGTATCTTCCCCAGCCCCAATTTTAAAAGAAAACTGTGCTGCTGAGCACTTCAGCAGGTACTTAGGAACAATCATAATGAAATACTGATAATAATAACAGCTAATTTGAGTGCTTACTATGTGCCAGGTACCTTTCAAAGCACTTTACTTCTATTAACAAATGCAATCCTCACAACAAGCATTTGAAGTAGGTACAATTATTATTCCCACTTTATAGATGAGGCAGAAAAGGGTTAAATAACTTGCTCAGGGTCACACTCTACAAGTGGCAGAGCTGTGATGCAAACTCAGGAAGTCTAGCCTCAGAGTCTAGGCTTGTAACTGTCATGCTGTCTCCCAGCATGTCTATTTTGAATGAATAAATGAATGAATGAATTTAAGGGGAAGGATAAAGAAAAAGAATCACATCATTGGAAATGGGGATTTAATGAATTTGTACTTTGTAGACACCCCCTAAACCAGATAACAGGAGCTGAACTGTGACACTCAGCCACATATCCTCTTCTGCGGATGGGCAGGTCAGAAGATAAGGGCAAAGTACCAGGGAACTTGGAAGGGAGCAAGAGCCATCCAGGCAGGACCTGGTGGCACCTCCCTGCTGCCTCCATCCACAATGCCTTGGAGACTCACTGAAGTGACCCTGGGCTCTTGGCTTCTCCAGTGTGAAAATCCAGACGGGACTGCACACCTGCTGCCCAGCTCGGCCTCTGTGTCAGGAACACCAGCCCTGGGTGCCATGGAGAATCTTGTGAGCATGGGCTAGTGTGCCCACATAGGCAAGTGTCCATGCAACCTCCAGGAACCTGCCCAAGGCATTTGCAGTCAAAATGACCACTTGGCAGGGAGGGGCTAGCTAAACACTTCTCTTGGGCTTCATTCAGGAATGGAGCAAATCTGCACATGAAGAGATTGAAAGAATAAACAGAAGCCCCTGCTTTCCTATCCTAGTGCTGATTCTGGATTCTTTAACTGAAATAAATACTCATAGTTCTGGTTATGTTACTGATACCCATGAAAACTGCTTGCTTTGCTGATGTTGAAGCATCTTGTCCTTTCCTTATCAGAATACTTATGTCTTGTCACTGTCATTGTTCTTTTAATGGTCATTTACTGGCAAATAATTAGTAAGCTCCCTAAGAACAAGAATCATGCCTGCTTGCTCATCTCTGTATGCCCAGGGCTTACCTGCAGATATTCAAACATCTGTTGAGTAAATTCATGAGCAAAAATGAATAAGTGATCATGTCAACTGATGTCAACAGACCAGCTCACTGATATCCAGGTTTTCTCTCTGAAATTCTTGGTTCCCCTAGTGGCTAGGTGGGATTATATGACTTGTTCTGACCAATGGGTTGTTAATGAAGATGACATGTCATTTCTGATCTGGGGCACCAGTTGGTGGTTCAAGACCCACAGAACTTTCTTTTCCTCTGCCAGAGTGATTGACAATTTTCCAGATGGTGGGTTCTTTCTCAACCTAGGTCCTGCATTGGACATGTAATATGACTGAGAAATAGACCTTTGTTGTTTGAAGCCACCAAGGTTTGGAAGTTGTTACTGCAGCAAAACTTAGGCTATCCTGACTAATAGATATTCAGTTTAGACAAGATTTTCAGGAATCTACAGAACAGAAGAGCCTGAGGAAATTATCGTCTAGAACAGCTCATAAGACCTTTCTGCAATGTTGGAAATGTTCTCCTAAAGAACTCCATAATGAAAGCTGCTAATCCATTACTTTTTCAAAATATTTTAAAATTTGACAAACTATGCAATAATGGTTTGTCTTGCCACATTTCTTTGCCTGCCTCTATGATAAGTAAGAGTGTTTGGGACTGGCCATCAAAGGCAGACCACAAGATCAGTCATAGAATGCACACACTGCTTTCTGCATTAAAATGAAAATGAAGAATGGAGATTATCCTTATTAATTGCCATCTGAAACACAAATCTCAGTTTTTTATCAGCTGTGAGGAAAAGAGACAATTCAATATCAATGCGATATTTAGAGACCAAGCTGAACATTCCAAGGCATCAAATTGTGTTGCTTCCAGACTGTGATTTAAAAAATATATCAAAATAATAATGCATTTAGTCAAACTGCTGTCTCCTAGCCCCCATGCAGGAGGAGGCTATCTCTTGAAACTCATGCACTAATTTGCCATGTAAATCTCCCCACTCACTAGCCTTGACTTTAACAGAGAACACTGTGGTGAGGAGGAAGGCCTGCAGAGGCAGCTGGCTTTATGGTTAGCTGGCTTTCCCTGGTTAGGAAAAGCTTCCATGAATATAGTTATTATGTAATTCATATGTGCTATTTAAGGGCCCATGGCATCTTGTCACTGCCATTGGTATACAAATATGTATTTTTATGGAAACCATCAATTAATGAGGGTCCTGGGTGGCCAGGCTGTGTACTAGGTTTTATGTACAGAATCTCACTGAATCCTGAGAGGCAGGGATTATTGAAGTCATTTTTGTAAGTGAGGAAAGCAGGCTCAGAGACCAAAAAAGTGCTGGTATTCAGACCCATCTCAACTTAATCCAAAATTTCATGTATTTTTCTCTCTTTTTTAAAATACGATGTTTAGGATATGTGGCACCCCCATCTTTGGACAAAACAGGAGGAAAGCAAAAGCAAGCCTTTGTGTTGAGCAGAAGGGTTCAGGAAGAAGCATGAGGGAGGAGAATGAACCCTGAATTAGGAGGCAGAAAATATGGGTTCAACTTCAGTGTTCACAAAACCCCAGTGAATGACTTCCTCTTTCTGGGCCTCAATTTCTTCATCTGCAAAATGAAATGGTTCAATGGAGTCACCCTTTATGGTCTCGGTATTTTCACTGGTCTGGTCATACAGCCACAATGACTACTAACCTTAACCTCAGCCTCCCTAGAAAAATCATTCCAAAGTTAGATTTTGTTTTGTTGCTGCTGCTCTTAAATTAATAAAGTTCAGGGTCAGCCTTGGAGAGTGTCGTAGTCACAACCAGTCTAAATCAGGTTTATAGCTTCACTGGGGAAATGGGTCAATTCAAATATTTGCCATTCATTTTTGTAGCACACTTATTTTAGAATAGTTTAAGATTTAAAGAAAATTTGCAAGGATAGTACAGAGTTACCACACCCAGATTCGTCTGTTATTAGCATCTTATATTTTATGGTACACTTGTCACAACTAATAAGCCAATAATGATGCATTATTATTAATGAAACTCCGCACATTATTTTTATTTCCTTCAACTTTAGCGGTGCCCCGTTTCTTCCCCGCAATCTCAGCCAGGATACTGTACTATATATACTTAGTAGTCGTGTTTCCCTAGACTCCTCTAGGCTGTGACAGTTTCCCAGATTTTCCTTGTTTTTGATGACCTGTTTTAACAGTTTTGAGGAGTACTAATCAGATACTTCGTACAATGTCTCCCTGTGTGGGTTTGTCCAGTGTGTTTTTCTCATGGTTAGACTGTGGTTATCAGTTTTGGAGAGAGAGACCGCAGAAGTAAAGTGCCATTCTGATCACACCATATCTAGGCTGTATACTGTGAGCATGACTTACCACTACTAATATTAACCTTGATTACACGGCAGAGGTCATGTTGGACATGTTTCTCCACCGAAAATTTACATTATCTCCCTGTCCATACTGTACTCTTTGGAAGGCAGTCCCTATATGTAGCCCACATATAAAAGATGGGACTTATCCTCCAACTCCTTGATGGGGGAGCATGCATTTTATAAAGTACAACCATGCAAGCAATAACTGCTGGGAAACAGATTCCAATTCTAAACTTTATTATCCCCAAAACAGCCAAGCCAAGATGTTAACAAAATGTAATCACTGTGTCCAGTCTTTGGAAGGAGCATTCCCTAACGATGAGGGTAAACTGCTCTATGAAAGTAAAACACATAAAGCATCTTCCACAAAACATTTTGCTTAGTAGAGAGTTTATTCTATTCCTATTTACACAAGATTTGTTTATTATTCACAGCATTTAGTCTCACTCACACCTACAAATCTCATGTAGTTAAATATTACATATAAAGAGCTCTTGGAAATCAATAAGGAAGAAGGCAGAACTCATCTTTTCAAGTGAGCAAAAGGATGAAAAATAAATTTGCTGAAGAGTCTAAAGTGGTTACATCTGAAGTAGGGAAGGGGATAGAGAAATTATAGGGTACTCCCTCACTTTTTACTTCATACATTTCTAAATATTAAATGCGGATCTTTTGGCCATCATTTTTAAAAAGCAATAAAATATTCTTAAAGTAATAAAATTATATTCATTAAAATATATGTGGTATGATTTCTAATCTATACTGGCTATAAAAGCTGATGTCTGACCCTCTCTTTTACTTAACTGTTTCTTACAGTGAGGGAGAACCTACAGGCTTTGGGAACAGATGGCTGGTATTGTGAAACATGATGCAACTGTTTATTTGCATGTCTTAATTGGAAATTTAGCATTCAGGGTCACCCCACCTTATATGTTTATAATTAGAAATTACAGGCATCATTTTTCTTTGCTAAGTTTTCAAGATTTGGCAATTAAGATGATGACACAGGCAGACCATTGTTCACTAGGCAATTTTAGTTCTAGTTGGCATTCACTGGGAAAAAATTAGTCATGTGTAATTCCTGAGGAAACGTTATTGTTATTTTGCATATTCTTGCTTTGTTTATTAAATAAATATATATTTAAACAACTTCTGGATGAAGGAATTGTTAAATTTAAGACCATTTTGACAGTCCAGGGCAATCACAATAAAATCTATCATCTCTATATAATTTGCATCAAAAATGAGAAAAATTAAGAATAACTGGTTCCAGAATTTAACTGTAAAATCAGTTTATCTTCCTGAAAAGATAAAGATCCTTACACAAAGACTCTAATATTTTGGGGTGTTCATATAAGAGAAAAATAATGTCATATGAAAATTCAACGTATCAGCTGGGTGTGACGGCTCACGCCTGTAATTCCAGCACTTTGGGAGGCCGAGGCAGGTGGATCACTTGAGGCCAGGAGTTCAAGACCAGCCTGGCCAACATGGAGAAACCCTGTCTCTACTAAAAAATACAAAAATTAGCCAGGCATGGTGGCACTCGCCTGTAGTCCCAGCTACTCAGTAGGCTGAGGCAGGAAAATCATTTGAACCCAGGAGGCAGAGATTGCAGTGAGCTGAGACCGTGCCACTGCACTCCAGCCTGGGTGACAGAGTGAGCCTCCATCTCAAAAATAAGTAAACAAAAATAAAAATAAAATTCAACCTATCAGTGGTGAGTAATAAGCATGTAATAACAAGTGTGATCCTGACATGTGCTATTGAAATGCTGTAGGAGAGAAAAGTGTGGAAGAGTTACTGGCCAGGCAGGAACAACACCATCTCTGCTTTATCCCCAGTGAAAGAATCTAAGATAAACACAGATGGGAGCAAGAGAAATCAATGCCCACTTATTTTAAGGTGTGATTTTCTGTGCAGGAAAGATGCTCACAGAAGTGCTATGCATTTGTCTGTCTGACAAATGCTATAGCCATGGTCACAGCCTTGACCTGTGAGGGACTGAATTAGCTTTGACATTACTGTTCCGGCCTCTGAATGACTTCTAGTCTGCCGTTCACTGATGAGCTGAAGAAAATACGTTCACACACATAATGAAACCTCTTCTGTCATCAAGTTTTTATTTAAGTGTCAGAGCTGAGTAGCCAAAATAACTTGAGAAGCCACTGAGAACATGAGGCAAGTACATTACTGAGGCTTAAGGGAAGAGTGTGACTTAAGCCATCTTGGAGGTAGCTAGACCTTTTGAAGCATTTCTTCAGGAAATTCTATTGGAAAAAACGGTTTGGAGTATTTTGGGGGTTTGTTTTTGTTTTCTTTTTGGAGAGGGCTGTGGACTTGGTGCTGACTTTATTTGGAACATTTAAATATTCTGGATACTATTTTTGAATAAAAATTTTCTCCTACAAATTTCACTCAGAAAGAGTTGAGATGAAAGACAGCAACCCTAAAATTATTTTACCAATTCCAAACCTTCCAACAATATTGGAATATTTTAATTGAAGATCCACAGCATATTTGGTTACAATCTTTCTTTCCATGACAATGGGCTGCCAGCTGAAAAACAACTAGGATGGTGATGAGGGAAATTGTTTTTAACCTAGTAGAGACTAACTACTGAATAAAATTCTGTAAAGTGTCGAAATCCTACCTTCACAATCTCTGAAGTTCGATTCGTCGTCAGAGCCTAGTCTAAGAAGTCTCTTCAACTGTTGGGCAGTCTATTTTGGAGAATAATCTCCTCAGATACACACCCCTTATAACCAAATGTTCAAATGATTCATTTTCCAATTTCTGCACGAACTTATGCTAGAAAATGGTTTTCCTGTCTCACCAAGCTGATGGAGTTTCTGTTGACATGTCTGAAGATGTAGAAAATTGGGAATCAAAAAGAATCAAAGACATTTTCCCCAGGAAGTTCAAAGAGTCTGCCAGCTGTCTCAGGTGTCTGGCTTGTAGCAAACCCAGGGAAGTTTGTGGTCCCTTAAGCCAGGGACATTTTGATGAATGTGTATATTCAATAGGCACCTGACATGTTGTAGTCTACATCATCCCTTTTCCAAACCACCACCACCACCACCACCACCAGCACAATCACCACCAACAAAACACATTGCCCAAATAGGCATCTTCCAAGTTTTAGTCAAAGACACATGAAAGAATAAAAGTCATTAGGAGGTAAAATACTTCAATTAGAAGATGTTTCCCAAACTTTAGTTATTTGCATATCACTACTGAGATCTTTGCCGTATCCTAGGACCACTGTACTTTCAGGTTGAACCATATAAACTTACCAATATTGGAACCTGATCTACACAACCAGAAATTTCCGACAGTCTTGTAGAAAATT